>NC_136071.1:193273873-194596687 GCF_964261635.1 Lissotriton helveticus | reverse complement strand
AAACAGGCATCGGTATATGATATTGCAGATTTTAAATTTAATGCGCTGTTTTACGGGTAACCAGTGAAGTTGACGAAGTAGAGGACGGGAAGGCGTTCTGGGGGGGGCATTGAGGGCCAGTCTAGCTGCCGTATTCTGGCCAACCTGAAGTTTATCTAACTGTTCTTCATTTGCTGAGATGTATAGACCGTTGCAGTAATCCATTCTGCTTATAATAAGGGTTTGAATGAGAGTTTTCCTATGGCTTTCGGGTAGGAAAGGGAAGGCGCGTCTCAGAAGCCCCACCACATGGAGACAGGCACCTGCCACTTGCGTGGTGTGCTCTTTAAGCAGGAGCGCCTGGTCTAATTTGACGCCGAGGTTTTTTGCTGTTTGTTTGGGGTTGGGGACGGGGCCCAGCTCCAGAGGCCACCATTCTGGGGACCAGAGAAGAGTCGCCCCTCCAAACAGCATGACCTCGGTTTTGGACACATTGCACTGAAGAAAATTTTTTGCCATCCAGTGTGCTACTGCCCTCATCCCATCGGCAAATGATGACTGAATTGCCGGTGTGAGGGTCTGGAAAGGGAATAGCAGCTGGGTGTCATCAGCATATGATACAGGAGTAAATCCAAAAGATCTTATCAGATTAGCTAAAGGGGCCACATAAATGTTAAACAGCGTGGGGCTGAGGCACGAGCCCTGTGGCACTCCCTTAGTTAGCTCTCTTGATGGTGAAGAATGAGAGCCCAGTCTGACACCTTGAGTTCGGTCAGAGAGGAAGCTATGCAGCCATGCTAGGGCTGTTCCTCCTACCCCCACATCACTCAGTCTTTCGAGAAGAAGATCATGTGATACCGTGTCGAAGGCAGCGGACAGGTCTAACAGCACTAGAATCACTGATTCCCCCCTGTCCAGTGACATCCTGATGTTGTCGGTCACGGAGAGGAGGGCTGATTCAGTGCTGTGGTTGGGCCTGAAACCAGATTGGGATGGGTCCAGGCCCTCCGCTGCCTCGATGTAGTTCGACAGGTGAGTGTTTACATGCTTCTCGGTGAGTTTACTGAGATAGGATAGGAGGGAGATGGGTCTGAGGTTAGATAAATCTGACCAGGGTAGTGTGGTATTTTTCCGAATTGGATTTACTACTGCTTGTTTCCACTCAGACGGCACCTGTCCTTCGCTGAGGGATTGATTTAATATGGTTTGTATGAATGGGCCTAGGAAGGGGTAAAGAGGGGCCATCATTCTTGCGGGTATGAGGTCGTTAGGAGAGCCAGATTTGATATGGTTAGTTAGAGGGGGGAGATCGGCTACGCCCCTGGTGTCCCATAACACTCGAGGAGCAGAGACTCCTACTGAAGTATTGCCATTAAGTCATGCCAGACCCACCCCAGATGAACTGGCGAGCTGTCATGAGTGAGATGAAGAAGGGGAGACTAGGGGGCATATTATCAAGAACGGCGTTAAAATTATCACCGCTTTAGCGGCAGGACACTGCCGCTAAAGCGGCGATAATACGATTGATAATATGCCCTTAAGAATTCCAATAGAAGCGTAGGTTCACACCAGAACATGGGCTTCTATTGGAATTATCAAGGGCATATTATCAAGCCCATTATCGCCACTTTAGCGGCAGTTTCCTGCTGCTAAAGCGGCGATAATTTTAACGCCGTTCTTGATAATATACCCCCAGGTGTTATTGAATTACTATAAGTATCTAAAACATTACTTCCACATCTTTCACTCTCATGTTCCATTATTTTGAAAAGGAGACTATGTCAAAGAACCAGGACCAGCATGTACTGAAGAAAAAACCCCAACTACAATGGACATATAGACACACATTTGAACCTTAGCAGAACAGCCAGAGAAAATTCCAAGAAGCAGAAGTGGTCAATATTGCCCTGCCCACCACAAAAGCAGCTCCTATAGGTTGTGACAAATGACAACACAACAACAGCACCAATGTGGGAATACGAGGTAAACTAGTTCTGTGGCAAGGCAGCAGAAGTCATGGCAAGCCTGACCAAACAGGTCAAACAGGCTTGAAAGCCTAACAACACCCCAGGAATGATAGGACAACAATCCGTCAACTACCCAAAAGACACCCAACTGCTATTGGCCTTTGATTAATACCGCCTGAAGAATCCAGAAAAAGAGGAGTAACTGTGAACATTTGTGGAGCAATCTTTTGAGGGTTTTAGTTCAAGACTATCAGCCTGATTCATCATTCTCCCGTTTTGCGAGCCCCTAATAGCGATTCATAAGGAATCGCTATTAAGGACTTGCAAAACGGGATTCATGTAGGAATTGCAAAAAATATTGCGATTCCTACATCTTCCTTATTTGCGAGTAGCTGATTGCTAATCGCAAATAAGGAATAACTCTCCATGCATTCCTATGGGCCTACAGGCCCATAGGAATGCATGGGGAGTTATTCCTTATTTGCGATTAGCAATTAGCTAATCGCAAATAAGGATGCGATTTCAAGGGTGCAGGGGTGTCCAAAGGACAACTTGTAGCACCCCTGAAATGTAATCTACATTGGTGTTGCGCACACACATGTCCAAAGGACATGTGTGTGTGTAACATGCAACTTAGAAAAATGCATTTAAATGCATTTTTCTAAGTTTTTGCTATTTACCGAGAGGTCTGACCTCTCGGTAAATAGCGGCCCAAAATTGCATTTTCGCAATTTTAAAATGCTTCATGAATTGCATTTAAGGAATCTCAAATAGAGATTCCTTAAATACAATTCTTCGCAAATGTGCGAATTCTTAAATAGCGAATTTTGCATTTGGGATGATGAATCCCAAATGCAAAAATTGCACTCGCAAAAGGCAAGATTCTGAGAATCTTGCCCTTTGCGAGTGCAATTTAGCTTGATGAATCAGGCTGTATGTGATTACTTCCAAACTGGACTGATAGGCTTAGCATTTCGAGTTAATCTGTTGATAATTTGCTGTACTATAGTTTTTAAATTACAGAGCCATTCATTGTGTGAAAGGTCCCCTATTCTAGTTTTTAAGATGTAGGTTTTTCTTTTCATTTAGGGTCTTTTCTTCAACCACGTATTGGAATCAGATCTGGGGCCACCAGAGATGTCTCCATCCCTTTATCATCAGGGATGTGCTACAGACTAATTGTGAAACTGCAATAGGGTATGTCATAGAGTTTGATGGCAGTTGGAGGAACGTATCCAGGGTCATTTGGAGATGTTTCATCTCAAATTGAACAATTAGCGACAAATATGCTACTTTTATCTCTGTATTATCTGAATGTGAAGGATGACGATGAGGAATATATCTTGAAGGAGACTGTGTCTTTGAGCAAACAAAATCAATAACACACTTTTTTATACAAAGAAAAAAAAAATCTAATCTCATTATGTAGAATGTTACATGTACAGCACCAGCAACAGACAGCAGTAGATCAACCAACTCATTGCCCACTGCCTTTGATGGCATCACCACAACACACAAAGTTCAGCAAATACATTTGCTATTGTAGAATACCACATCACTATTTAGAAACGTTGTCACTAACTTACACAATTACCTTACCATGGTGTATGTGGACCAAGCAGCTGCCCATAGAACAATCAAGAACCCACAAAAGTGGGGCAGGTTGCTTTTGATTTCTCTGATGTTTCTTTATCCGCAGTGCCTAACGTAAGAATTGAACATAATGGGCTGCCACTGCTGGACAATGACTTTCCGTCACATTTTCACTTCACAAAGTCATGGGTTGACAGTAGCTTCAAGGTGGAAGTCCAGCAGAGTGACAGTCCTTCAGCAGCACAGCAGTCCTTCTCCTTGGCAGAGTTTCCACAGGTCCAGACATGTATTGAAGTGGTAGGGCCTGAGATCCAGTTCTTATAACCAGTGGTACCTTTTAAGTGGAGGAGACTTCAAAGAAGGGTCTCTGAAGTGCGTCAACTGTATGTTGGAACACGCCAGCTCACAACAACAAAATATTCCTGGATTTAATTTAAGATGTATCTGAGATAAGGCAGGGGCATGAATGTGAGATTGTAGTGTAAATGTGTCTGTGTGAGGAATGAAGTAGAGAGTGAGTGCTTAAATGGGGCAATATATGGTAAAATTTGGTAATGAAAAATGTGTACATTTATTGTATAACTAGCAGCCCGTCCCGACCTTGTCCGGGAGCAATCAGGCTTCCCCGACCCACGCCCGCCCGGACATTGTCCAGCAGCCCAGGACCCTGCCCGCCCGACCCCCGCCCCGACATTGTCCAGCAGCCCGGGCCCCCGCCCGCCCCGTCCCCCGCCTGCCCCGACACTGTCCGTGGGTCCCCCGGAGCCTCACCTCAGCCGCCGCTCCTCCCCCGCGCTCCTCAGTTCACCGCTCCGCCACTCCTCGCCGCTCGTCATCGCTCCTCCCGCCTGTCTGCCGGTCCTCACCGCCTGTCCGCCGCTCGTCACCGCTCCTCCCCCGCTCCATGTCCGCCGCTCCTGGACGCCGCTCCTCCCCGTGCTCGTGACGTCAGCACGCAGGTCGCGGCCGGTGCTACTTCGAAGGGACTACTTTTTTTTTTAAGGTACATTTTTTTAAATAACACATATTTTTATAGTTTATATAGCCTATGTCAATCTGCACACCCTGACGATTACAATGATGTATCGGGTGTGTGGATTGGCGCTGTGGTTCCCGAGTTTACCCGCCTTAAAGGTTCAAAGTTCTTGCTTTATAATAGTAGTATAGATGTACTGTGTCTTTGTCATGTAGATACATGCATAGCATTCTTTGATAAAATTGTAAATTATGATTTGACATCTGGTTGGATACAACAAATGAATTTGGAAAATAAGTTGAGAGAAAAATGATTATTAATTATAATAAAAATATATGAACTCCATAATCTTCCATTTTACATGGCATCAGTTGGTGGTCGAGACGTCAGGCACTAAGAACCATTTTTTAAGATATACAGGTCAAGTGGGAATTTCCCTTATTTTTGATGATATGACACTGTACCTATACAACCTCCAGTGAGCCTTAATACAATACTTAGAGAGTTTATTACATTTGGTAGCATTTTGGGAATCACAATTAACTAGACCAAGTCAGTTATCTTCCCTCTCACAACCAGCACTACCAGATTACTTCCAGACTTCCAGCTGGAATAGAATGAGAGCTCAATAAGGTACCTAGGCATATGGGTGAATCCAGACATTGATACTATTTTGAGGGAAAACTACAGCTAATTGGTATTCCTGCTAGAGGAAAAAAATGACAGATGGGTAAGACTCCCTGTTACAAAGATGAATTGTAGGAACTCCAGACATAGCCATGAGGTATGATTCAAGGAGACGGTTTATTTAAGCTTAGATGCAAGATGGTAGTTAAGATAAATCAAGGCTACACCAAGACCCCACCAGGAGCAGCAACCTTCTACTCAGCCCACAGTCTCCAACTGTCTCTCTCACACACAACCAGGCACTCCAATATTCTGCTCACTCATCAACATTCTAACATTCATTCCACATCCACATCACATGCATACTGGCTGAGCAGCAGGGAAAGGAAATCAAGGTACAACACATCCCCCTCCCCAGGGAACACAATACATAACAAAGGTTAAAACATTGCACCATAAAAGTACAATACAAGAGAAATATGCATTAAAGACCATACAGTTAGAATAACAGCATTAAAGAGAAAGAAACAAAGTGCAAAAGATAACTGTAAATATAAGAGCACAGCAGACAGGAATATGAAAGAGAAGTATGCAATAAACACATGAAAAATCCAAATATAAAAGAAAGGGAAAGATTCAACAGTGGTAACACGGTGCAGGTCTGGGAGAATGGAGGACAGCCAGGAAGAGTAAATCCCTAACCACTCACCCCCTTCTACACACCACTGATTCTAATGGAAACATTTTGCAGTGGTAATATTGTACAGGCCTGGGAGAGTGGTGGACATCAAACAATGTAAATTCCATGCCACTCACTCCCTTCTACACACATTTGCATGGTAATGCTGTGCAGGACTAGGAAATTGGAGGACATCAAAAAGATGTAAATTCCACACTGCTCACCCCCTTCTATATACCACACATGCTCAACCATAGGTTAATTACAAGTGAGAGGTGTAGGAACTCTGAACAAAATCCTAGGTGAGACCAAAGTATAGGGTACATGACCCATCACACAAGGCACAAAAGTATAGGGTACATGACCCATCGCACACAGGCACTTAAGTATAGGGTAAACAACCCATCGCGCAAAGGCACAAAAGTAAAGGGTAAACAACCCATCGCATAAAAGTATAGGGTACACAACCCATTGCACAAAGGCACAAAAGTACAGAGTACACAACCCTTTTCACACAAAGCACAAGGTGCATCATCAAGAAGAAAGAGAGAAAAAAAACAACTTTGAAAAACACTCTTCCAAACACCACACAAGACAAGATGTGCATCATCAAGAAGATAGACAGAACAACTTTGTAAAATGCCCTTTCAAGTAGAGGTTTATTTAAGCTTAGATGCAAGATGGTAGTTAAGATAATTTAAGGCTAGGCCAAGACCCCACCAGGAGCAGCATCCTTGCAGTTCAGCCCACAGTCTCCAGCTGTCTCTCTCACACACAACCAGGCGCTCCAACATTCTGCTCACTCATCAACATTCTAACATTCCACATCCACATCACGTTCATACTGGCTGAGCAGCAGGGAAAGGAAATCAAGATACAACACTCCACTTTTCCTTGCTGGGGAGAATCGAACTGGCAAAGATGAATATAATTCCACGAATACTATACCTTTACCTAAATATTATTATTGTGCTGACTAGGTAACTTTTTCACCCATTGCAATCTATGCTAACTAGATTCACTTCGACTGGCAAACAGGCACAACTTAAATGAGAGATACTGACCTTTCCTTGCATGCAAGGTGGTTTTGCCATGCACAACCTAAAAACGATATTATTTGTGTGCGCAAGCATATTTTGCATACTATTGGTGCTACCCTCATCCATTCCTACTGCTTCTTGCTGCGGAAGCTGACAATGTGCTGCTACCCTCATCCATTCCTACTGCATCTTGCTGCGGAAGCTGACCATGTGTCCCTACTCATCACAGTTCTCGTTTGGGTAGCCCATATGAGACAACCTGACATACTCACATTGCACAGCATGGTACCAACTTGGGCTGGTTAGAGGTGGGAAGCAAGTCTAGGACTACTTTACTTGCCCTCAACTCCTCTGGCAGGGAAACCTGATATGCTGCTTAATGGAAAAGTAAAGGTACAAGCACAATTATTTGCATGGAACTTTACAAGGGGAGACCTATATCAAGAAGGTAACTTCCCAGCAATAAGGTTAAATATAAACCGTCCAAATTGCTTGACCGGTTTCTTTATTATTGTCTGAGGGCCATGGAAAAAGCACTTACACTAACCTTTCCCATGAGCCACTAACACTAAAATCCCTGGAAATTTTTATAAACACAATATCACCTAAACATCTGATAACACACCTATGTAACTCAGCACAGGCAGAGGTGCTACATCACACAATATAATCAAGACTTAACTGGAAAGAGAATAAGGAATAGTAATGATCTTGCTCACAGGCAGTTGTCCTATGTCTTTGTAGTAGACTTCACCTAATACATTTCTGATACTTACGTAGACTATTTCACACACTACTCACTTTATGGAAACAGAGACCCCTCTTCAGAACGCCCAAGATGCAGAGCTCTCAACTCCAGCTTTCTCCACTCAGCAGGGAGCTGTCCAGATGTCTATCAATTCTGTACAGACATTCTACATACGATTTTTACCATGAGGGGAGAGCCCGTCCGAACGGAGTCAAAGCTGGTGCTGTTGGGCTGGGTGTAATCAATATCCAGATCTGTTCCTAAGGTAGTGACACTTTCACTTCTACTTATCAAATGCCAAGTGGCATTAGGACTGTGGGAAATTGTCCATGCATGCCACCTGAGTAGTTCACCTTACCTACTGCAATGAGCAGCTTGGGACCTAAGCTTCGCTCCAAGTCAAGCAATGACACCAGCAGCTTTGCCATAGACCTTTCAGACAGCAATGTCTCTGGGCGGCATAGGAGGATGGGTATCATGCTGTTACAGGGTGATCCTGATATATCTGTAGTTTTGCTGGTGGTGTGGCGGTTCCGCCTTCCAAGTTGTTTTGATGCATTCCATGCTGTCTGGAATTGTATTACCTGTTATGAATCATAAATAAAATGAATTTAAAAAAAAGTTATGTATTGAATTATTTTAAGCACTTTTTATATGTTAAAAGTAAAAAACAATTAACTTATTTTTTTTTTAAATAAAGGACCTTATTTAGATTTTGGCAGATAGGATTTACTCCGTCAGGGCAACAGAGTAAAGTACTCAGTCACCCCGAGGAAGTACCTGCCCATTGAATTTAGAGATGTCCGCTGGACATTACATTGGTAGGAACTGCCGCCACAGCAATTCCTGTTAATGCATTGAAAGTTTGATGGAAGGCTCCATCAACATGCAGCACGCATTAAATAGTTTTTTTTAATTTTCAAGCATAAAATCCAAAAGCAGGATTTTCTTTTTGAAAATTAAAAAAAGCATTGACCCTCTCACAATAGGAGGTTTCTCCGATTGTGACGGGGTCATAAACATTTTTCCATGCCCCTTGTAGTGTATTGCAGTGAATGCTGGCCCTTCAACCTCCTACTCTAAATCAAGTGGGCTTTCAAACAGCCAAACCTCTGACAGACCTTACTTCATTGTGCAGTTAGAGGTGTATGTCAGTGGCAGAGATGGAGTAGTCTTCACAGCTGACATGTTTCAGTTTCTGCCAGACTCTATATAAGGCAGGTGGAACTTCAGTTTGGTGAAGAGGGCACACCATTGCCTTTGTGATAGACTGCCCTCTCCACCAAACTCTAAATCATGCACTAGGTGTATTTTTTTATTAAAACAACACACACATATAATAATATATATTAGTTTATAAGTAATGCAATTAATTTAACATTAATTTCTACGGGGTATTAATTTAATTCCCTGCCTCCATTTATTTCTATGGTAGTGTGCTGCAGTACCAGTAGTTGGCCATATATGGAGCTTGGCCTCCTCTAAGGGCGGTCTGGAGTACTGTTAAGTCTGTTTTGACAGTATTAGGTCTGTAGTACTCCTAGAAGTATATCTTTTTAATTTAAATGGTCTTACCGTTTTGTATCAGCATGTTTCACACTAAATCCCTCCTTAATTTTTCATGAACCCAACACCTGTTGTAGTATTTACACCCCAATTTCCCACCATCCTCCCACATTTACGACAAAAATGTATACCTACATCTGCTGAGATCTCGGCCACCTTATAGACAAGTTCTCTGCAGAGAAAAGCTAGTAGAGGAAGAGATCTTCTGCCATTGGCTTGTGATTTGCATTGTGTAATTAAAATACTGCTGGATTATTATTTTGAGAACTCCAAAAGGCAGCTTGTGAATTGGGCCTCATGTGCCGACAATTGGGCAACCTTCTCAAATCTGTAATATGTTAAACACACTACAGAAACAAATATAATTACCCAGCCTCACGCCAGACAGGAAAACAAATTTGGACATAGGAAACATTTTGAAACTCTATCTCTGATTGAGCTCGCTCATAGTTTTATCTTGGTACCAGGGGCAATACAGCTATGGCTGTAATGTGTTACCTTTATAGAGGCATTCCAAATTGACATATCTTTTTACATTACTGGTGACAACCTTAGATGAGGGATTAGGGTGATCACTGCTGGTAATTCTGCATGGGGTATAGTGGCCACCCCATGCATATCATGTCTGGTGTGCCTATTAATACAACTGTAGTAACAGTAGATCTGGATGATATTCATTGAGCATAGGGAAGTTTAATTACAGAAAAGGTTGGAGACCCCTGTTCCAACCAATAGTCCAACAGTTACTTTCAAGTGCTTATTCCAACAACAAACTTGGCCCAAAACACATATGTAGGGCAACAAATTATAAGGCATCAGGGGTTTTGGCAGTATATCATTCAGAAAGGTACCTTTTCAATATGTGTCTTGTCAGTGCAAAATGACATTCTTTGGAAGTCACCTATAAAAATAATCCCCTTAACTGGCCCATTAAGTTGCATTAAAATCAATAGTAAATCATGCTTTAGTGCTTCAGAGTCTGTCCTTCATGAGCTGTGGAGCAAGACTGTAGCAGAATTATAGCAACAGTACCAGATCATAAAAGGTTTCTAAATATGCTGCAAGACAGAGAACTCTGAGCACATTCATCGTTTTTAGTTCGCAGTTAGGAAATGCATCATCAAAATCAGTGTCTCCATTAAGCACACTATCTGTTTGTTCAACAATGTCCTGCAGCGGCTCATGAAAAAGCCAAAACTAAAAAGTAAAGCCACTTGATCGACTATATTAATGGGCATCACAGACTTTGTAGGCCCCCTGCAGACTAATTTGTCTTACAGAGGTATCAGATCAGATCAAAATACGCTTTATTCGATTTAAAAAGTTGTTATACCATAAAAGCACAGAACATAATAAAAAATAAAAACATACATTTCATGTATATATACAAATTCGAAATTCAAGCGATGTTTTAGGAAAAAGTGGGACCATCCATTGACAGCTGTTGTCTAACCACCCTTTCAAATATTTAACAATGTGATCTGTCACGGATCTGACATTCAGATATTGCAGCTTTAGAAGGGCGGGGCGACATTGTCTCAAGCCATAACTCATTAAATTGGTCAAATCAATTGTTTCCTGGGCATAGAATAAAACATAACATGAATTGTCGACTGAACAGAGATGTTATCACACGGACATAAACATAAGGTGCGGGACCAGTTGTTTTTGGGAAGTTAACCCTAGTGCAGTGGTATTCAAACTGTGGGGCGCGCCCCCCTGGGGGTCCGTGGCTGCATTCCCAGGGGGGCACGAATGCGTCTTCAACTATTTGCTATTTGTCACACAGTTTGTCTAGCGCTTTGCTGGGGAGAACCTGGTTTCAAGTTACAACAACAGAGTCTCCCCCCCCAACCTCCTTATAAATGGAGTGGCAGTGTGTGCGTCCTTAAGTGCGGCCCCAGGCAGGGGAGGCACAATGTTCAACAGTCCTACAGTAGAGTGCCACTCGGAGGCACCATCCCTCTCTGTGTGACATTGCCGCCAGCCGCTAAAGAAGCCCCCTTGCAAGGCAGCTCTTAAACGAAGCAGCTCTATGTCGAAGTGTGTGAGCTGATCGTGACGAGGGGTTTAAGAGAGTGCACTCCTGCACGCACAATACTGAAAGGGCTTCAGCCCCCCCTCCCCCGTCGTGTGAGACAGCTTTCCCAGAACACACACAGCCCCACCCCAGTACTTCACAGGTCTTTAAAAGACCATTTGCTTGTTAATGAGGCTTCCTTGTTTTTCACCCCTTTGTAGAGCCCCTGAATCTCTCGGCTTACAGCAGCAAGAGTCCCAGTGTTTTTGCACTATGCTCCTCGCAGAGCGGGAGAAATTAACAACGAGTTTACAGTCTCTGAGGCCACGAAACAGCACCAAATTCAATGGCCAAAGCAATCCTCTTGGTGAACTACTAAATTCCCATATTACCAACTTTTAAAGCGCTGGAGCCTCTGTGCCCTGTGTAGGGATACTCAATGGCCATATAACTAATAGGAGCTCCAGTACGCTGCTTACTCTGTGTTTATGTTGAGATCGTGTAATCTAATAGTGATATGGGGATTCCGGTATTCTCATTATAATCAAGCTAATGCATTTTCCATGCCCTGATGTATGATGCAAGTATTTTTTGATACCATAACTGTCAGGATAACGAGTATCATGCCAGTAATTGCACAAAGTGCACAGTATTTCTAATGTATGTTGTTTTGGACTATGATATATACATACATATACATATATGTACACACACAATATGGCACATTTTTATATAATCAGATTTGTAGATCCAATTAGTACAGCAGGTGCTGTGGCACCAGGTCCCAGTGGTATAAAGGGCCAGCTAAACCCCATGTCTGTTTTACTATTCGTACTATTAGATTATTATTACAGTAGGGTCCAGTGGCAACTTGCTTTGGCAGAGTTGCTTTGCGCTTCTGAGAAATGATCTAAGGGTGGGATCATTGTAGCACAGGAGACACCTTTCTGGGGGCATCAGAGAGAAGACAGTGACTATGATGGGACAAAATGAGAGCTCATGTTTTTACCGAAGGGCAGAGGAGACATCCCACTTGGCGAGGCAGTACTGATCAATGGTGAAGTAGGTGCAGCAGCACCAGGGTCCACTGGTCTAAGGGGCCCACTGTATTACAGTTATGTCTTTTTAAAAATAAAAAGGGTATGTTAACTAATTTACCTTGCTAGCATTAGGACCACAGGCACCTTTGCTGCAAAAAGGGGGGCAACATATGGGAGCTCATGTTTTTCTGGGGGAGGAAATATGGCCTTATTATGAGAGATGTTCAATTTGGACCAGGGGAACTAGGTTCAAGTCCTAGCTGTTGCTCAACATCCTGTGATTCTTGATGAATCACTTAATTTTTCTAAGTCTTACAAAATCTCACCTTCGGGAATGTAATTGGAGTATATTTCTTGCTGCTCAGGGCCATGGTTATCATTACTATAGCAGGTGCAGTTGCATTGATCTGAGGAGTGTGATAGGATCACAGACACCAAATTATGGGGAGCAGAGCTTTTCTTGGTTAATTCATGTTTTTGCTTTATGAATTTGCTATTTTGTAAGTCTTACATTTATTGTGGAATATATGGCATAGGAAACATCTCCCTGAATTGATCTCATAAGCCCCGCCCCTGTGCTCAACCCTGCCCCTCCCCTAATCCTTGTCATAAAGGTTTGGAGGGGGGCCCCTTTGTCAAAATGTTTTATTTGGGGGGGGGGGGGGCTTAGAGCAAAAAAGTTTGAAGACCTCTGCCCTAGTGTGAAAGATTGCAAAAAACACAGTTGATGGACAGAATGTAGAACAATGTCATACATTCACCCCAGTACAAGGATCTGGGCCTAAATTCATCGTTTTTTTGCACTCCACACCACCCTGGGTTCGACAATGGCTATATGCAAATCAGCTCTGACCCTGTGCCTCATGGGAACAGTCCAGTCCGAACTACCGAGCCATGTCTTTCCCAGACCGGAATCAAGCATCCAAGGACCGGTTTCTGGCTATCAGCCTTCATCAGCCTGGATAGCTTCACTCCAGTGGTGTGGAGAGCCTGGGACTCACGTCTGAGCATACCCAGCCCACTCGGGGTGAAAATTGCAAAAAACACAGTTGATGGACAGAATGTAGAACAATGTCATACATTCACCCCAGTACAAGGATCTGGGCCTAAATCCATTGTTTTTTTGCACTCCACACCACCCTGGGTTAGACAATGGCTATATGCAAATCAGCTCTGACCCTGTGCCTCATGGGAACAGTCCAGTCCGAACTACCGAGCCATGTCTTTCCCAGACCGGAATCAAGCATCCAAGGACTGGTTTCTGGCTATCAGCCTTCATCAGCCTGGATAGCTTGACTCCAGTGGTGTGGAGAGCCTGGGACTCACGTCTGAGCATACCCAGCCCACTCGGGGTGAAAATTGCAAAAAACACAGTTGATGGACAGAATGTAGAACAATGTCATACATTCACCCCAGTATAAGGATCTGGGCCTAAATCCATCGTTTTTTTGCACTCCACACCACCCTGGGTTAGACAATGGCTATATGCAAATCAGCTCTGACCCTGTGCCTCATGGGAACAGTCCAGTCCGAACTACCGAGCCATGTCTTTCCCAGACCGGAATCAAGCATCCAAGGACCGGTTTCTGGCTATCAGCCTTCATCAGCCTGGATAGCTTGACTCCAGTGGTGTGGAGAGCCTGGGACTCACGTCTGAGCATACCCAGCCCACTCGGGGTGAAAATTGCAAAAAACACAGTTGATGGACAGAATGTAGAACAATGTCATTCATTCACCCCAGTACAAGGATCTGGGCCTAAATCCATCCTTTTTTGCACTCCACCCCACCCTAGGTTAGACAATGGCTATATGCAAATCAGCTCTGACCCTGTGCCTCATGGGAACAGTGCAGTCCGAACTACCGAGCCATGTCTTTCCCAGACCGGAATCAAGCATCCAAGGACCGGTTTCTGGCTATCAGCCTTCATCAGCCTGGATAGCTTGACTCCAGTGGTGTGGAGAGCCTGGGACTCACTAGTGTGAAAGATGCCAAGGCGTAGGCGGGTCAATAACAATCTATCATAGGCTCCTGCAGTATTCAATAAGTATGGTTGTATCCCTGGTTGAGTCAAGAGTAGTTGGTGTGTACGTACTGACGGTTTTACAGAGGTATCACAATTGGGAACATTAACAACATCCTTTCTCCCCTGCAAGCTTTCCACTCATTTATTTTCTTCTTTATTGATCACCATCCCATCCATGTGTCAGACCAATCATCACCTAAATAAAGTATTGGGCATATAGACATTCAGTTGCAGACTGAATCCTTCCCTTCCTTCAGAAAATCTCAGTAGTTGTTACTTATCTCTCTGTACAGATGACAAAGCACTGGAACTCGCTAATGGTAAGATAAGGTCCACCCACAATCACTTTGAATCTGGAGTAATATAAAGGCCTGGTTTCTCACACATGAATGACTTCCTAATGAGCGGGTCAAATTAGAGGATAAATAATATGTGTGAGCAAGCCCAACTTTACTCCTCTGTGCCATACTTAGTGCATAGTAGCACTTATAAAATCCTCACAACATGACTGGAGGACTCCACTGAACCTCACGTACAACAACCAGTGCTATCCACAAAAGCCGCTGTATAAATTCACATTGAGCCAACAAGCACAGCAAACATGGTGCTATCTTACCCAGTCGACTGAAAGATGCTTCATATCCGTAAACCCTCATGTCCTCCAATGCTGTACAGTTGCCCACACACCCTCATAATCACTTGTCACACACTCTCTATCACCAATATACTTTTTACCTCCTTTTGCCCAATGCTGGTATTTTATGCAGCGCACTGAATGGTTTCCCACTCACCCCCTCAAGATGTCTATTATTCTTCCTCCTGGAAATCAACCTTTTCCTTCTTCAGGTTCCGGTTTGCTGAAAAATAGGAAAAAGGAAAGCCTAAGGAAATCTTTGGACTGCTGAACATGAAGCTTGAAAACAAAATCCGTTTAGGGATTTCCCCTATAAAACACGTCAAAATGTGTCAGAAATCCTTATGGTGGCTTAGGACAAGATGATACTTTTGACTGTGGGGATTTAAAGCAGAATATCTGTTTCTCCTTCTTTTTCCGGAATTCCTGGATTGAGGGCTCATCTATAGGATTATGATTGCCTCTTTCTGTACTTATCCCATGTCTAGTGACTTGTTAGCTTTGCTGCTTAACCCCCAAGTGCCATAAATATTGGATGTAGCTATTTGAAGCAGGGTGTTGTGCATTCATGGCCCTATTTTTGGTTCGCAAAGCAGTGCTAGGACTTCATGATAAGAAAGCATTATTGAGAAAATTGGGGCCAGAGGTGTGGGTTACTCTACGGTTTATGTGCTTGTTTGTGGATGGTAAAAACTTTCTTGACCAGGTCTGAAAGATCCAACATTTACAGAAACAATGGATGTGTTGTTTCAGATTTGAGACAAATTCCACTAGAGATAAGTAAAACTCCAAATAAATATCTAAGCTTTAAAGAATCCATTATCCCAAACTCACACCAGTGCTTAGAATTCTGATATGCCTATTTCCACTACTGCCCATTGTAGTGTACTTGTTCCCTTGACTGTGTTAGGGGGTTTCCAGTTTGACTTTAAACTAAAATGCTTATATTACATTTCTTCTTATTCAGTCAGTTTTCTCTATTTTTTATTTCCTAGCATTTAGATCTGTAAAATAATATTTGGGCAATACATTTTTACTATAAATATTCAGCCTTCCAGTGGATATTAAATTATTAGGAGTGCCCCGGTGCAGAGAGGGTAATTCTAGTATCCTGCAGTATTTTGTATCCAGGATTCCATTAACTCTGGGGTGCAGAACCATAAAGTCCCATGTCCAAGATATTGTTTTTTTATCCCCTGCAGATTTCCCTCAGATGTATCCTCCAGTTAGCAGCCACAATCTCTAAAGTAAACATGGCAGACCCATGTTAACTATGTGGACCTCCTCATTTAAAGTAGTTACTTGCCCCATTAGGAAGTATGAGCCTTTCAGAATTACGTTTATGTCTCCAGGTAAGCCCACAGCACTGAAATTTGAGACTAGGAAGTTTTAGGAGGCGTGTGGCTTGCCTCTCTTGAGATGCCTGTCACTGGTTTGCTTGCATTTATCTAAAGGATCTCAAGACACTCTCTCACATTTATACCAATATTAGGATTTGTATGAACACCATTCTTGTGTGTCTGGCTAGCTGAAATCCCCAATACTGCTCCAGCAGAGGTAATTGACCAATTTCCCACTCACCACAATAACATTTATTACAGATTGCCGTTGTGTAATTGAAAAGGTTGGTCTTTTGCTGAATCAGTTTCTTCCCGGATGCTCTGAGGGTTTCATGTCTGAGACCTTAAGTCTCCTTCTCCTGTAATATATCTGTAAGTAATTCAACTTCACCCTCAAGGCCACATTCAAATCCATTGTTCTTTATTCACTGTACTACTACAGACAGTTTGTTCTGCCATACAAGGAACAGACTAAATGAAATGTCACAATATGTTTCTTATCTTGTATACCATTCTTACCTCTATTTAATATGGGGAGTTGACAAGAATGTACACAAACTTAGCATATATATAACTGTCACAATTATATCCTTCCCAACATTGATAGTGGCACTTGATTCTATAGCATGTTTAGATTATTTTACAAGTGTCATTATTCATACATTTCTATATGTTTAGATTGTACAGCAGTTGTTTGTCCTACATCAAAATACCAGTTCATTTATAAATCCTTCTGAAGACCTCCCAGTTGCAGCTATGAAACATGGTTTGGTTTGTGATCTAAGTTGAGATGGAGACTACTTTCAGACCCGTTATTTCATAAATAGTTCAATGTGTCCAACATGTCACTGAGAGTTCTAGGAAAATTATGAGCCGATGATTGGTTGTTAAACTGACCATATTACATCTTATTTGTTTACTTATTTTCACCTCCCTGTAGAGGAAACTCAACTCAAAGGTAATCAGTGGGCTGTAAAGTAGAACAACAATATGCGTAGCATATTTACATAGAAAAAGGCAACACAGTACTAAAGAAGCTAGAAACTGGACTAGTGATTGTAAAAATCTCATATCAACTTGGGAAGCGTTCCAGAGCATTGGTGCCTCACCTAACTTTCACTTTGGGGGCCAGATTTATAAGCCCCTTGCAACACTTTTGCACATTTTTATGCCACTTATAGTTAAGACAGTGTGTTTGATTTTTTATGCCATTGGTTGCTTTTGCACCTCATACTTGTGATGTAAGACAAGAAATAAATAGAAAATCTTGAAGAAGATTGTGCTGACAGTATTTATTACTTAAAGCCTATTCACAAAGTGGTTAGACAAGTGCTATAATAAACAGTTTTACTATTTGTTTCCTCAGTGATGCTCAGTGTGCTAAACTAGAAATGAAAAAGGACAGAATTCTCACCTGTGACCTACAGGTTACAGACAGATTTCTTCTGCAAGATCATTTTCATATCAGTGGGCTGTCTGTCACAATATCAACCACAAAAAGCAGTGCCATAATATAATCAATTGAAAAATATCAATGTAAAAAATGTCGACTTTGCATACCTAAAATGTAAATGTCAATAATGTTGACTGCAAGCACTTTGACATTAAAAATATAATCAGTATAAGAAAATCAAACTATTACCATAATTAAACTACCAAAATATTATTTAAAACTAACAACAAGTTTAGCCAAACTATTTGATCCAATAATACCGGACACAAAATACCCAAATATATATATTTATAAAATATATTTATAAATAAAACAATGCACTTTTTTTTAAACTTTAGTAATTTATAACTTGGTTAAATAAAAATTGAAAAATGTTTCTTACAAATCTATTTATACAAACATTAGCTCAAAGTGAATGCATTTTAAGAAATATATATTTCTAAAAAATGCATTAAATTAAAATGCCTTTCAACTTGTAATACCAGCTTAAGTTTCACTTAAAATATAATTATATATTCATAAAAATACCTTTTTCATAACAATAGCTGGTTAGATTTTTAAAACAAATCTAACAATGTAGAATTCTACTTATTTAATTAAAAGGAAATCATAAAACTATAGAAATATATAATATAAAATTAATATTACAATTTCAAAAGCAAATTTGCAACAAAAAATGATTATATATATTATTTAAACATTATAATTAAAACATTGTTATACATTTCCTAGATATTTAAACATGATTTCATTAATCCAATAATTGATGGTAATTCCCACCATTAATTATAATACCATAAAACATTGGAGAAAATACATAAAGTGATGAGAATTGCATACCCAGTTCCAACACCTGTCCATCAATCATTGAAGGAAGTGCATAAATAAGTGAGACAAATTTACTATCTTAAATTCGAAATACGGGTGAAATTTACTTTTCTTACTCCAGGACCACAAACATTAAGGTAAGGCTGTTAATTCTGAGAGAGGCAGATTTACTATTCTAAAGCCAGTCTTAAAAAACATTGTGAAAAGGCATAAATCAGGGTGGTGAGATTTACTATTCAAACTCTGATCCTATGAACATTGAGGGAAGTGCATCATTTGAGGGGGATGTGAGTTACTATTCGAACTCCAGTCCCAGAAGCATTGTGCATTTGCTTCAATTGGTGGATTGAGATTTACTATTCTAATCCCAATCGCAAAAACATTACGAAAGTGCATATTTTAGCGAATGTACTTACTTTTCTCACTTTTATCCACATAAAATTGGAGAAAGTGTAGAAAAGTAAGGAGTGAGAATTAATAACCATAGCCACTTCCATGAAAAGGTAAAAGCACATAAAGAGAGGAGTTGAGATGTACCTTTTGAATACCAGCCCCTCAAATATTGTAGAGAAAATTACATTTATTCTTCTAACTCCAGCCCAACAAACATTTTGGTTAGTACATAAATGAAGAGATGTACTATTCTAACTTAAGCTCCCCAAAAACTGTTCAAAGTACATAAATAATGGGGGTGTAATAAACCTTTTAAACTCCAAATTGCCAAACATGGGGGAATGTATACAAAATGGAGGTATGAGATTTACTATTCTAATTCCAACCCAATAAGCATTGGGGAACATAAATAGATTTGGATGATTTACTATTTTAACTTCAGCCCAACAAACATTCAAAGAGTGTATAATATTGGAGCGCAACATTTAGTATTCCAACTCCAACCCAAACAAACATCGAGGAAGGTGTATGTAGATTTATGGAGTCAAATGCTGGGGGTGGGGGTAATGATTTACCGTTCTAGTACTGTACTAGTACAACCCAAACAAACAGTACAAAATACAAAAATTGTATTAACTCTAAGAGCATCAGAATTACTATTCTTCAAACTCCAGCCTAATACACCTGGAGAAAAGTGGATATATTTTGAGTGGGTGATATCTATGATTCTAACTCCAGTCCAACACACATTGAGGAATGTGCCTGAATCAAGAGGGGTGGTTTACTATTTTAACTTGAGACCAGGAGCAAAAGGGAATGTACATAAATAAAGAGGATGAGTTTTTCCGTTCTAATGTCAGCCCTCCAAAAATTGTGGAAAGTAAATAAATTAAGGGAGTGAGATTCTAACTCCAGCTGCACAAACATTGGGAAAGTGAATAAATAGGAGTGGGGTCACATCAACTATTTTAACAACAACTTAACAAATATTGTTTCAAATGATGAATGGCGAGTATTACTAAAATTAATTACATTTTTTTTAATTAAGACTGTTAATATTTTATGTAGTACAATTAATAAATCACAGACACAAATAAACTACAAACGAATATAAAAACATAAAATAAAAACGTTGCAGAATTCAAACACCCCAAAAAGTACCCATGTTTATTTATTTATTTATTTATTTTTAAAATTTCTAAAGCGCACAAATACCTTACGGTGTCTCGGCGCTAGAGTACGCAGATTACAGGGGTTCCACTGACAACTTACTGATTGAAGAGCCAAGTCTTAAGATGTTTTCGAAATGAGAGTAGTGAGGATTGGTGTTTAACATGGGGAGGGACTTGGTTCCATAATTTTGAGGCGGCCACGACAAAGCGTCTATCTCCCCATGTAACCTTTTTTGTACCTGGAATTTGGAGCTGATGGGCAGAGGATGAACGTAGTGTTCGACTGGGTTCATAGATTTTGATTGCTCTTTTGAAAAATTCAGGTCCATCGTTGTGCAAGGCCTTGTGAATAATGCACATGGCTTTAAACTTTATCCGGCTTCTTATTGGCAGCCAGTGAAGCTCGCGAATTGTGGGAGAAATAGATGCGTACTTAGGTATACCCATAAGAATCCTAGCAGCCGCGTTTTGAACAAGCTGTAATTTGCTCAAAACTTGCTCCTGTGCATTAAGCAGTAGACCATTGCAGTAATCCACCTTGGATAGCACCAGGGAGGACATTAAGGTTTTACCTGCAGTTGGGGGAAGAAAAGGGAGCAGTTTCTTCACCATTCTTAGGGTAAAGAAAGAAGCTGAAACCACAGCGTTGGCATGGCTAAGGAACGTAAGCTTGTTATCAAAAAGCACGCCCAAATTTTTCACCCTGGCCACTGGTTGTGGAGGGCTTCCTAGTTCCGAAGGCCAGCAGACCGGCGACCAAGACGGGGTAAGTTCGCCAAAAACCATCACCTCCGTCTTGTCAGAATTTAACTTTAAGCAATTCTGATTCATCCATGTACTGATGGCCATCATGCCCTCCTGAAAATTCGCTGCCACTGCTTCTCCATTTTTGTGTATCCCCAGGACCAGCTGTGTGTCATCGGCGTAAGATGTTAGACCTATACCGAATGACTTAATTACCCTCGCCAAGTCCGACACATAGATGTTAAAAAGTGTCGGACTCAGCGAGGAGCCCTGGGGAACACCACAAGGGAGAGTGAAGTCAGGAGAGCAGTAGCACCCCATCTTCACAGACTGTACTCGATTGGCAAGAAAGGATTCCAGCGTTGCTCTGGCCCTACCCTGAATACCAGAGGCAGCGACACGGTCGATCAGGATGGTGTGATCGACCGTGTCGAAAGCCGCCGATAGATCCAGGAGTATCAGGACGGCTGTGCCGCCCCTGTCCATGATTATCCTGACCTCCTCAGCAGCTTTTATCAGGGCAGTCTCCGTCCCATGGCCTCTCCGAAAACCAAACTGCGTGTTGTCAAGTAGATCATTCTGATCGATGAAGGTCGACAACTGTTGGTTCATAACCTTTTCAATTATTTTTGAAGGATAAGGGAGAGAGGCAATAGGACGGTAGTTTTTGGGCTCTAAGGGATTGAGTGTAGATTTTTTTAGAAGAGGTATTACAATTGCCTTCTTCCAAATAGGGGGATAGACACCTGTCTGAAATATGGTATGACAGATGTTACTAAGTACTGGGGCTATTAAGTTGGACACTGATTTAAGGATGGATGGAGGACATGGGTCCAGTGAAGATCCTGATTTGACGATATTAATGAGCTCCACCATGGACAGTGGGGGAGAGAAAACCTCAAACTTTGGTTTTGGTGACATGAGGGAAGTCTCCGGAGTAGCGGGGTCAATAGACGTTGTTGTAAACTTGTCAAAGATATCCATAACCTTAGCCTGAAAAAAGTCCGCTACCTGGTTACAGAATATTTGGGATGGTTCAGTTGTGGGAGGGGCAGGAGGGTTAGCCAACTCTTTTACTACCTGATACAGCTGTTTGTTTGAATTAAGTGCAAGTTCTATTTGTGTGCTGTAGAAAGCGTGTTTTTCGGCAGTGATCAACTTTCTATAGCTGAGCAAGGCATTCTTATAAGTATCTCTATCGAAGCTGTCATAATTCCTACGCCAACGCCGCTCCAAGTTTCTGCAGCGTTGTCTTTCGAGCCTTAGTGACTCCGAAAACCAAGCCGCAGAAGGTTTGGCGCGATTTGGCTGCATTTTTTTCATAGGTGCTAGGTGGTCAAGTGCCTTATATAGCCAACGTTCATAGTTATGATATAAATGTTATAAGTCTAATTGAAATTAAAACGGTACAATAACTAAAAACAGCCCTACATAATTAAAACAAATTCAAATCAACGTAACTTTAAAACCACACCCACTATCTATGCATGTTCTTTAAATAATTTCAAGGTGATCTATAAATACACCACCCACCCAAATAAACTCTTTAAAAAAGGTACTATATTTTTAAGACACATACGTTTGAGCCCCAATAAAAATCTTGATATTAGCGTATCCTTGAAACACTACCCAATCAATTCCCCAATAAATCCCATAACCGATACTGTACAATAATTCATATTTTCCACAGCTAGAGTGGGTAGAAAATCATGATTTTATTAAAGACACGGAGGCTGATATTATGCACATCTCTTTAATTGATAACTCACAGCAGCAACTATACAACAATGAAAATAACTTAGAATAGGAACTTATTAGTGTTCTGATACTAGTTCCCTGTGTGGCAGCCATCTTCCCTCTTTTTGGTGCGAACAACCTCAATAGTTCATAACACGTAGAAGTACAGAAATCCAACAACCATTTCGTAGAACGACAACTCCAACAAGTTATTTAATCATCTTTTCCTCCAATTATTTCTTGTAGTCTCCTCCTGGAATAAAACCATAAGACATATTATAGGGTGGGGAACCACAGGGAGGAATAATATCAGCCTCCATGTCTTTAATAAAATCATGATTTTCTACCCACCCTAGCTGTGGAAAATCTGAATTTTATGGCAAGGCACGGAGGCCAATTTTATGCATGTTTAAAGCCTTGCCATAATATTCCTTACTGAAGAATTCACATGTTTAAAATATATTTTTTTTAATACTGAATCTGTTCACCAGTCGGCTGCAGCCAAAATGCCAGTTAGTCCTACTCCTAGTATGAAAGCTTTTGAAGCCATTGACCCTCTAGCCGAGTGGACTCCAAATTTAGACAAATCTATTCCTGCTTTTCCCATTACGTCTTTGACCCAGCGAGTCAGAGTAGGAGTGGACACAGCCTTATGAGGGCTTTTAAAAGAAATGATCAACTGAGGATTTGAACTGCTTCTGAGGTCCTCACACCCTTTTTCATATTCATGCAAGCATCTCACTACACACAGCTTTCTACATTAATCTAAGTTGGGATAAAATATTGTCCTAGACCTAGTTTTATTTCTTCTTGTAACATAGAAGCACACCACTTCAGGCTTGAACCTAAGTCCCGAAACATCAAGAGCCCTGATGTCTGAGACTCTTCTAAACGAAATTAGACCCAACAGCATAACCAACTTCGAAGAAAGTTCTTTAAGGTTCAAGAATTCATTTGTAGCCCAACTAGCTAATTCTCTAAGGACAAGATCCACATCCCACACGGACGAATATCTAGGTCCTGGAGGTGCTTTAATCCTAATACTTCTAAGTAGCTTTTTGACAACATTATCTTGACCCACAGGTAAGCTTTCTATCATTCTGTGCCTTGCTGAAATCGCCGATCTAGCAACATTAACTGTACAATAGGAACTTCCCTTGAGGAAGACTTCCCTCAAAAATGTCACCACCTCTACCAAAGGTGCTCCTTGAAGTATACCAACAAAACCATCTTCTACAGGCCACCCTGTATGCCTTGGGCGTTCCTGGAGACCATGACTCTTTAATGAGTTTTCAATCCTCCAGCTATATGCCTGACACCTTTCAGACTCTCCCAAAATCAACCAGACCATCAGCCTTAAATGGCCCTGCAGAACCAACTTGTGATTTTCCCCTAAGGCGTTTGTTAACATGTTCGGGTATCCAGAAGAAGTAGAGGGTCGGCAATCAACATATCCATTACATTTGGATACCATATTTGGGATGGCCAAAAGGGGGTTACAATACAATCTCTGGTAACTCCCTTTTTACTTTGGTAGTACTCTCTGAATTAAGGCAAAGGGCGGGAAAGCATAATTCCTCAAGCTCCCCCAGTCTTGAAGAAAAGCATCTACTTCCTCCGCCTCTGGATCTGGTCTCCAACTGTAGAACCTGGGAAGTTGAGTATTCACCCTGTTTGCAAACAGGTCTCTCTCCAGTGAACCCCAAAAGGAATTTATTGATGAGAACACTTCCCTGTTCAACCTCCAGTCGCTGAAATCCTTCAGTTGTCTGGAATTCCAGTCGGCTATATTGTTGTTTATTCCTGGTAAGTATTGCGCTTGAATCATAATGTTCTTGCTTAGACAGAAGTGCCTGAATTCCTTTGCCAAATCTGCTAGAGCCTTCGAACGTGGACCCCTAGCTTGTTTACATATGTTACAGCTGAAACGTTGCCCATTCAGAAAAAGACATAGCATCTCACCTGATCCTTGATAAAACTCTTCACTGCAAAGGAGCCTGCCAACACCTCTAGGTAGTTGATGTACATCTCTCTTTCCTGACTTGTCCATTTCCCTCCTGTCATCAAAGAACCACATCTTGCTCCCCAACCCTGAAGGCTGGCGTCCGACTATGACTAAATCTGGGGTTGGTCCGAAAATGTCCCTTCCATTCCATGCCTCTAGATTCTCTAGCCACCACTTTAATTCCTCTCTCGTTTCTGAGTTTGTTTGAACTCTGTCTGAATATCTTAATCCTCTGTTTAAATATATCGTCTTTAACCTCTGTAGAGCACGATAATGAAGGGGAGCTGGGAATACTGCCTAGTTGGAGGCAGAAAGGAGACCTAGAATTCTCAGTATTTGTTTCAGGGTTAACCACTCGCTTACTAGAGCTCTCTGTACCTCTCTGCGGATCTTCATGACCTTCTCCATGGGCAACCTCAATACTCAATCCGAGGTCCAAATCTGAAAGCCCCAAAACACAGTCTCCTGTCTTGGTTCTAAGCAAGACTTCTTCCTATTTACAAAGAAACCCAAGTCCTCTATCACTCAAACTGCCAGTGTCGTATGATCGTGAACCAATTCATTGCTCTGAGACATAATTAGAATGTCATCTAAATAGACTATCAGTCTAACCCCTCTTGTACGCAACCACGCTGCTATTGCCCTCATTACCTTTGTAAAGCACCAGGGAGCTGACAATAGACCAAAGGGAAGGCTTTTGAATCTCCACATGGTTCCCTTCCCTTGGAATTTCAAGAGATCCCTCTGACCCAGACAAAGAGGGACTGTTAGGTGAGCATCTTTTAGATCTAGGTGGGTTAACCAGTCCCCTGTCCTTGGAAGATCCCTCAACATGTGTATTCCTTCCATCTTGAAATGATTGTACTCCACCCATTAATTTAATTCTTTGAGATTTATCACATATCCCTTGCCTTTGTCTTTTTTCTCAACCAGAAACAGATTGCTCACAAAGCCTGTAGAGGAATCGTCTGACATTTCTATTGCTCCATTCTCTGCTAGATCTTGCACCTCTTTGTCTACCATTTTTTCCTCCTCTTTTGCAAACCTCAAAGGGATTGGTCGTTTTACCTGGAATGGTGGTTCCACAAAATCTATCTGATAACCACTTACAGTTTGTAACACCCAATGGTCCGAAGTTATTTCTTTCCATCTGTCTATAAAATGTGAGTCTGCCACCCAATTTTTCTTGTATAGACAAAAGGTCACTTTCCGAACATTCCTTGTTCTCTTGGCCTTCAATCCCATCTGAAAAGTCCTCTTCCTCTATGACTTTGGGTGTAGAAACTAGATGAGAAGTTTCCTGATGACTGGTAACCACTGGGTCTATAACCACGCGAGAAATAACTCTGTGTAATCCCAAAACCCCGGCCAGGGAATCGACCCACATTCTCCCAGCCATTCCGAAAACCTTCTTAATATCTATTTGCACTTTTTGTATGGAGTTAAATGCCCCTGCAAATCGAGCCATTTCCTTCACAAACTCATTCCCAAAAAGAAGTCCCTTCGCCTCCTGACCCGATTTCTTTTCTGACAATTCTGCAAGTTTGCGGTAGATTTTCATAATCAGGTTCTTTCTGCGTTCTGAACACAGAGACGCATTTGCATTCCCCAATAAACCAACCGATCTCTGCACCCACTGCCTCAGCTTAGTTAGAGGGCCAAAAACATCTAATAGGCGATCCTGACAGTCCTTTAAGCCTTTACCTAGCCCCCGTCTTGGGTCTCAACTCAATATTTTATAGGAAATGCCAGCATCTTTGCATCCAACTCGGGGTTGTAGGCCACCTTATTCGCTAGGGAGGGCCTTGGGCACTCGGAACGGAGCCTAGTCCAAACCTCCTTTGGTATCTCCCTCCTTATCCAAAAGTCCACATATTCAGCTACGTGCTTTATTGGGACCCATTGAGGGGATAGTGAGTGTGGAATTGTATTATGGTCAAACATAAGGTCACCCAGCGGATCCTTGACCTGCTCCAAATTGTCCTTTTTTCTCCTCTCTTTTTTAACTTTCTTCATTTCAACCCCCTTGTCCTCTTAGGTATCAAATTCGGAAGAGCAGCAGATTATAATATCCCCATTCCTGGAGGATTCTTTAGAGGCAATAGCCGTGTGATGCTCTTGAGCGGCCTTTATAGACTTACCACATGCCTCTTTTGAGGCTAGCCTGTATTTGCCTTTCTGGATAAAGGCCCCTCTGTTTGCTGATTTTCTACTTAGAGAGGTGTTTTCTCCTTTGGGTGGCTTTCCTGCCACTACCACTTCCCATCTATCACCTCCTATACTGACCAAAATTGTTCCTCCTCTGCCTTCCTTTGAAACCTACCTTCTAACTTATCAATGCTGTCATTAAATTATTTCCCCAACTGTGTAGCCGACACAGAGACTGCATTGTCAATGCACTCTTGAACTCTATCCTTAACATTACCACCATCAGCTCTGTCCCTCTCCATACTCCTATGATAAACTACCACACAATTGCGATTCTCCTATTAACATGCCTAGAGAATCTAGATTTCATTAAAGACACGGAGGCTCACATTATGCAATGACTTTTAATTGCAGATCCAAGCCAGTCGCATCACAATATAAAGGTTCCAATAAGAACACTGAGAAGAAGTAATAGGCGAAACATAGCAACCATCAGCCTCTTTTAAATCAGGCGAAGAAAGAAGATGTAGTAGTTTCCAGAAATTTCGAAGTAGAGGATAAACGAAGAAATCAACCGGACGGTCTCTTGGTGATGAAACATCCAAAGTAAATTAGGTGGAAGGATTACCTGAAAGAAAGGAGACAATGAAAATTGTATCCTAAAAGGGGGTAATCATAAGTAAACAAATCCTGAAAAAGAATTGAATAGTCATAAACAACATTTTAGTATAAGCATAAATACATCATATCATATTAAGTCATACTCAGAATATAAAATATATATCCACACCCAAACAGGGAAGGGATGGGTGGGATAATGTGAGCCTCCGTGTCTTTAATGAAATCTAGATTCTCTAGGCATGTTAATAGGAGAATCGCAATTTCATTACAAGAACGGAGGCTACATTATGCATGTTGGTAGCCTTGTAAAACTACATTAGACATGTGATCAATAGGTTTACAATAATGTCTTGCAAAGGTATTAGCATTAGACCAGTCGGCAGCTTTAAGGATATCATCCAACTTACCTCCGGACCAAAGGGACTTACTCGCCATGGCACCTCTAACGGAATGAGCCTGAAATTTGGATATATCAATACCAGCTAGGGACATAGCAGATTTAACCCATCTGGCAATCGAGGTGGAAGAGACAGCCTTATGAGGTTTAATAAAGGAAATGAGAAGCTGATTCTCATTAAGAGGACGAAGGTTAGACATTGTCCTATCATAAGCCTTCATACATTCAACAACGCAAAGTTTTGGAGAAGGATCAAAACTGGGATAAAAAATTGAATCAGACATGGTCTTAGTTCTTCTAAAGATTTCAAATTTAACTCCAAATAAGTTATAAGATCTATTAGAGATCTCTAAAGCCTTAACATCTGAAACTCTACGGCAGGAGATGAGGCAAAGAAGAGTTGCGAGTTTAAAAGAAAGAAGTTTTCTGTTCAAAAGAGAATTATCCGGCCAGGAAGTAAAGAGATCTAGAATTAAATTTACATCCCAGAGAGAGTCATATCTTGGTCTTGGGGGTCTTCTAATGCGAATGCTCTTCATCACCCTACAAACAATAACATTTTTACCAATAGACTTGCCGTTAATAAGGACATGACCAGCAGAGATCGCCGATCTATAACAGTTTATTGATCTATAACTCAATCCTTTGTCAAAGAGTTCAGCGAGGAAATTCACTATATCAACAATAGGTGCTTGAGTGGGATCCAAGTCCCTCTCCAAGCACCAATGAAACCAGCATTTCCAGATATTGTTGTATCTGTAGTGGGTTCCTGGTGCCCATGACTCTCTGAGGAGAGTAGAAGCTGATGACGAAAGTCCTGAGACTTCGTTAGATCTCCTGACACTCTCCAGGCAAGAAGGTTCAAACTCCCTGATAGGGTCATTAAATGAGGATCCCCGTTTACGTCCGTAAGGAGATCTTTCAGGGAAGGGATGAGAAATGGAACTTCGAAGGTCAGTTCCAGAACAGTGGGGAACCACGCCTGTGATGGCCAGAAAGGAGTTACTAGGGCTAGGGAGCATCTGTCCTGTCTCACCTTCTGCAGGACTCTCTGGATCATTGCGAATGGGGGAAAAGCATAAGCATTGATCCCTGACCAGGGTTGGAGAAATGCGTTCACTGCTTGTGCGCCGGGATCCGGCATCCAGCTGAAGTAACGCTCTATTTGAAAGGCTCGCGAATAGGTCTATCTCGAATGGACCCCAGTAGGAATTTAGTGAGTCAAAGACAGCGACGTTCAGTTTCCAACCGCTGTAGTCTGAAAGGAATCTGGAATTCCAGTCGGCAGAAATGTTCGACTTCCCTGGGTAGTATTCCGCTCTGAGAGCGATTTTGTGTTCTAAACAGAACATCCAAAGTTTCCTTGCTAGGTTCGAGAGGTCGGCAGACTTGGTACCTCCCAAGCGATTGATGTAGGCCACTGCTGAAATATTGTCCATTTTCAGGACAACCGATCTCCCTTGAATTGAGTGCTTGAAACTCATAAGGGCGTATAGACCGGCAGTAAGTTCTAGGAAATTGATGTGGTGAGATGACTCCTCCTGAGACCAGATACCACCCGTATTCTGGTCTAGGAAACAAGCACCCCAGCCATGGAGGGAAGCGTCTGATTCCAGGACAAAATCCGGTTCTGAACCGAAAATTGCTTTCCCATTCCAAGCTTCTAGGTTCTCTAACCACCAGTTCAGTTCTACTTTGGCCTCTAAATCTAAGGAGATTCGGTCTTCGTACCAGAGACCGGATCTCAACGCCCTTCCTTTTATCCTTTGCAGGGCCCGGTAATTCAGGGGGCCTGGGAAAATCGCTTGGATGGAGGATGATAAGAGACCTAGAAGTCTCGCCAGTTCCCTTAAAGGGATGTCCTCCTGCCTTAGGACATGACGAATCTCCTTCTTGATCTTCGAGATTTTTGAAGGAGGCAAAAGGAGGAGACACTTGGAAGTGTTTAGAGTGAAACCCAAAAACTCCAGAGATTTCGAGGGGGTTAGAATAGACTTCTCTTTGTTGACGATGAAGCCTAGACTTTCTAACAGGTTCATAGTCGTTTCCAGGTCTATAAGGATTTGGGGTAAGTCTTGAGACAAAATCAGAATGTCGTCGAGGTAAATGATAAGTCGAATTCCTCGTTCTCTTAGGAAAGAGGCTACTGCTCTCATTACCTTGGTAAAGCACCAAGGGGCGGAGGAAAGTCCGAAGGGGAGAGCCTTGAACTGATATAGATGATTTTTCCAGAGAAACTGTAGGTAAGGTTGATGTATTTCCGCCATCGGGATAGTGAAGTAGGCATCCTTCAGGTCTAGTTTTACTAGCCAGTCTTCTTTTTGGAGGAGGTCTCTTAGGAGATGTATTCCTTCCATTTTGAAGTGCCTGTAGACCAGAAATTTGTTGAGACCCTTCAATTTATAACCGGTCTCCAACCTTTTCCTTTTTTCTCTACAAGGAACAAAGAGCTTACGAAGGTTAGAGAATCTAAGGGGACTTCTATTATAGCTCCTTTCTCCAGCATAGAGTGGATCTCTTCCTCGACTATTTTCTCTTTTTCTAATGAAATAGGAATATCTCTTGGTAGAGAGGTTTGAATAGGAGTTTGAGTGAAGTCTATCATAAAGCCTGTTACTGTGGAAAGGACCCAAGGGTCTTGAGTTATTTCTTCCCATTGTTTTGAAAAAAGGCTGAGTCTCCCTCCCACCTTTGGAGGGGTAGAAGGGGAAGGTGAAAGCTGGAGACTTACTTGGAGGGTTTGACGCGAAGGAAGCTCGTGATCTTGCACCTCTGGCTCTGTTTCCTCTTCCACGGTAGAAGCCGTTGTTATAATTATTTTGTTGTCCACCTCTTCCATAAGGACGTGATCTCTGATAGGGCCTCTGGTTGAATCGGCCGGAAGAAAGGCCCCTTCTTCCGGCCCTCCCGAAAACATTATTACTGAACACTCGTTTGATATTCTTTTGTGCCTTGTCAAGTGCAGTAAAGGTCGAGACGTATTTCCCTAGAGATCTTATAAGCTCTTCGCCAAAGAGCAGGCCTTTTGGGTTTGAGGATGGCTCCTTGTCGGCCATGTCTGTAAGTTTAGGATCTAGTTTAAAGAGGATTAGTCTACGTCTCTCAGCGTTAATGCTGGAATTGGCATTACCAAGGAGAATGAGGGCTCTTTGACTCCAACCCCTTATAAGGTCTGTATCAAGTTGGGTGCCTTTGAGGTAACACTCCTCGGCGGAGTCAAGAATCCTGCTTAGTGGGCCAAGTACGTCCAGCAGGCGATCCTGGCATCCTTTAAAGGCTTTCTCAAGACCCTTTCTGGGGTCGCGCCCTAGTCTAAAGAGATATTTAATTAGCTCAGGATCCATGTTAGGGGCATAACATGCCTTTTCTTCGATTGAGGGTCTAGAGCACTCGGCTCTTAGGATATTTCTTGTCCCTCTTTCGAGAGGGAAACGGATCAATTTTTTGATAAATTTAGATATGTGTTCCTGTGGAGACCATAGAGTGGAACGGGATGCTTTAGGTTTAGGGGGGAACACATCTCTTCTCCCAGGGGGTTTAGGATAGAATCCTTCGATGTAGAGGGGAGTTCGTCCTCCTCATCAAAAATGCCAACATCCCCGTCATCTAGGTCCAGGACGTATTCGTCTGGATCCATGTCATCGTCATCATCGGAGCCATCTCGGTAGTATTGAGCACTTTGGGATAGTGAGCCGCTAAGGGCGTCCAAGGTATTTGGGCCGCAAGGGGCACCCGAAGGAAGTGAGTCATAAAAGACATCTCTATTATTTGAGGTGTAGGGACCTCCCAAGGATTTTGTGGTGCTAAGACCACCAACAATATCAGAGGTGCTAGGACCTCCCGTGCTCACCTGCATTCCAGTAGGAATGTTATTATTTTTCTTTGTGCGTTTTGCTCCGGCTTTTGGGCCAGCAAACGTATCAGCTAGTTCTTCTTGGGAAAGAAGAGGTCTTTTATAGGGGGCAAGATTAGCGAAGGTCTCCCTTAAACAGGACTTCATTTCTTTTTGGATCATGGATCGAAAATCCTCCCTATCAAAGGAAGGAGTTGTAGCATTATTGCCCTCTGAGTCTGAGTCAGAAGCATTATCCATCTCAATTTAGGTAATAAACCCAGTTTTTTTTTTTTTTAAGCAAAATGCTATATGGGAATAAGGAAGATTTTTTTGTTTTTTTTGTTTTGTTATCTTGTAAAAAACGATGTAAGGGCGCAGGAATAGGGGTATAGGGGTCTTTAAAACCTCTGTTTGTGAGGCTTGGCGCTTAAAATGGTCTAAATCTGACGGTGAAGTCTCGGTGCCGAGGTGTCTTGGAACAGCTGAAAATCAACTGTCAGACGGCAGAGGAAAGTCCCTAGGCGAGACACTCACGAAGCGTGAGACTCGCCGAGGTACTTTCCTCTAATGCGCATCATGGTGCTGCTTTCGGCAGATGAGGGATTGTTGGAGGGAAAGGGCTCCATTCAAACGAGGTGGAAGGCGGCTGTATGCGGAGGTTCGCTTGAGGTGAGCGGCCCAGCGCCCTAGTCTGCAGGTGTATATCGGCGCCCCAGGTTACACGTACATGCCGGGCCTACCGCGGGCCCGGACTCCTTTCTTTCCGTAATAACAATGCGGCCTTAGAGCGGGAAACAGACTACGGGTCGCTACCTCACGAGGCTTCCAAGAGGATTTTAAAATGTGCTAAAAGCAACTTCTCTTCAGCGAGTGAGTAGAAACGATTGCGGGCTCGTGAGGGGGAAAGGAGGGGCAACTCTGTAAATCGTTAAATAAGGTATAAAATATCGTATCAGATATTGAGAGAGAGGAGAGGTAAGGGAGGGGTGGGATCTCCGTAAATTGCTGATCCGGGGAGGAGGGAGGGTAGGAAGTGGGGTAAGGCCACAGAAGGGTAATATGAAATAAATCTAACAGCAATATGAGAATACAATGGCAATATGAGGTGAGGATCAACCCACCTATAGATTAAACCTCCCCAAAATTAACATCCATATCAAGGTTAAATAACAATAATGATAAAATAAGAGAGAAAGAAGCGAGCTACTTATCTGCTTGGAGCCGCATTTAAAAGAGGCTGATGGTTGCTATGTTTCGCCTATTACTTCTTCTCAGTGTTCTTATTGGAACCTTTATATTGTGATGCGACTTGCTTGGATCTGCAATTAAAAGTCATTGCATAATGTAGCCTCCGTTCTTGTAATGAAATTTAAATCTTTCCTTTCGCTGTCAAAACTGTCAAGTTGTCACACATTTAAACCTCCTGACAACAATAACGCCAAATTGTCACAAAAATAAATCCGGTTGCACTTCTGAACTCGAGTGTAACTGACAGTGTAACTGACCGTGAAATACGGGTCACAGTCTCTTCTGACATCCCAAAAGATGGCTGACTATGTGTTAGTTCTAATTCCCTATGATGATCCAATCCAAAATGGCTGTTGCATCACTTGACCCTTGTACTGAGGCCCCAGTGCTTCAGAAAGTTAAACTGTTGCTGGCTACAGCACGAAGGGAGAGGCACGGAGGAGGGTGAGTAACCTTCTCTTTTATGCTAAAAATAAAAATTATATTTGCCAATGGGTTGACCGATGTTGTTTTATTACGGGAAATTTTAGTTTGTTCTATGCTCGCAACGCTGATTTCTGATTCTGGTATCGGTAGTCCTCACGTGCACCAACTGCTGCCTTGAAATGCTGGTGCGTGAGTCCCCATTGCCGATTACCCGATTACGGCTTTGGGATCTTGTGCATACCAACTGGTGTCACCGATCAAGGGCCTCCTTGCCTCTTATGCCCACTCACCTAAATAAGATATGCGGTAGTCGGCGTTACGCCGTTAAAAAAAAACCCATAGTCGTACCCCCTTAGTAATGTCCCGAGTCGGGACGGAAGGGGGAAGGGAAATTGAAAGAGAAAATAAATAAAACTTAACCAAAGAGCGAAGTTGTATAGACGCTAATAAGAATCTTTAACACAAGTAAGCTCCTTTGCGACCTCATTACTCGCGCTCAGGCACAAACACAAAGTCATCCAACATCAATTGAGCATATGAAATAAAGGGGCAAACTTATCTGTATCCGTGAGCAGCAAAAAGGAAGGGAGATGGCTGCCACACAGAGAACTAAGTAGCTATCAGGACACAAATAAGTTCCTATTCTAAGTTCTTTTCATTGTCGTGTAGTTTCTGCTGTGAGTTGGAAATTAAAGAGATATGCATAATATTGGCCTCTGTGCCTTGCCATAAAATTCTTACTGTATATTTCAAAATAGCTGATCTCCGTTTTTTTAAAAATAACACATATTTCACATTTAACTAAAACACATTAAAAATTAATAATATTCAAGAATCATAATAAATTCGTTTTTTATATATGTTAAATATAGAACTTCCGACTCAACTCCAAATTATCCCTAAATCTGTAATAAAAAAAGAAAAGTAACTAGCAAAAAATAAATAACACTACACATTTCTTTAAATATAACATAGATCTAGAAACATTCAAATTACGGTGTTACAACGATATGAAATATGGTAATGTTTTATTAATATTGTAAGCAGCAATATTATTAACATACACAAAAATTATCTACTTACTTCCGAAAATATGTCCCATTATATTTTTGTAGTTACAATAATTTTATCACAATATTTATAACTTAATATTCAGGTCATTACATATTTTTTACTTATTATATTAGATTTTAGGAATGCAGAAATCTTGCGATCCCTAATTTCATTATGAAGTTCATTCCCTAAGCTAACTGAAAATTCAACTCTACACTTTGGAAATCAGAAATGCGTACCAATCTATGGTACATCATCAAAATCTATATACAAACCTTTTTTCTTATATTGAAAAATATAGGAGCCTCTCTTTATACAATAAAATTTGTCACCACATAGAATTTTCGATCCACTGGTCTGTACACTTGTGTCGAATTAAAGTCACATGGATATACACATTTCTATGGAGAGAGCAAGTCCTGTAAATCATCTGGAGAGAAGTCCTTTTAAAAGAGTGGCCATTCTGTATTGAGAAAATGTCCTTTATGTTACAATAACATTCAAATTGCATATCGTACTGTCTTCAACTTCTTTGAAAGGTTTTGTCCTCTACAAATAGCTCCTCAACATATGTTGCATTTACCCTGTTTAGTGTCATATTTGAAATTCCTATTCAAAATATTTAATGGGAACTATCAGGTTTAGAAGTATCAAGAGGTGGCAATAGTTATATTTGTGCTCAGTTTTTACTTAGTGGTATGGGGCCGCACCTACCCTATATATTGAGCTATTGAACACAACCTGCATCATTTACAAACACCATTACTATCTAGCTAATCTTCTTTTAATATGTCTTCTTCAGCTCCTCAAAATGCAAACATCGATTTTTTCACATTTTGCTCATTCATGACTATGAACACAACTCCTTCCTTAAATGAACATCTGGCAGCTCTGTCTTTTGCATCTTCCCCTTTCTTTATGCTTTCTTTAACCTTTCACTCCTATCTGATTCCTTCCCTATTTCCTTCAAACAAGTTATCAACTTACTAGTTCTCAAACAACCCACTCTTGATCCCTTTGTGCCCTCTAACTTCGGTACTATATCTTTTCTACTGTTTTATCTCTAAACTTCTTGAACACTGTGTGCCTCCATCTGTCAATCCTCATCGACACGCACACTCCTTTTTTAGTTTAATCAGGCTTTCAGCCAATCAAATCAATGGAAAATGTGCTTCTTCCTGCCTCAAGTCACTTTGACTTCACTAGCTACCCCAACCAATCTTTACTCAATATGTATTTAGATTTCCCTGATGCTTTTTATACAGTGGGATATATTGTCCTGTATATTCATATTATTCATATAGCATATTCATCATATTATTTACACAATACCTTCTTTCTGAATTTCTATCACAGCTGCTTCTCAGTTCTCATCCAATTTTTCTGATTACACTGATGCTATGTCTTGGGCCAAATCTTCTTCCCTTTCTCTTTCTTGTTGCTATGGGGCACCCCGGCCTTGGCGATTGGACCTCTCCTGTTCTCTATCTTCTTCACTCTCAAGGACCATTGATTCTTTCAACCTCTCTTATCAACTTTAACCTGGTAACCTGCCAGCTCTTTATTTTGTTATTTTCTTTCAATCAAACTCTCATAATACAAACCCATTATGTTGCTCATCCATTAACCACTAAATATCTTTACAGGCACTTAACTTAAATGCATTTTGAAGTAGGCCTGGGCGGAACCCGCAGAGTTTCACTATGCAGAATTCCGCGGAGATACAAAAAAACTCTCAAGATTCAGCGGAATTCCAAGAACAGGCGGAAATAGGCAAGTCACACTGCTTGTGCTGTGATTTAGCGCTGGGAACTCGTTTTGTGCTGATTGTTCAGGGTGAATGGCACCATGCAGTACGCCAGAGAGCACTGATTCTGGAATTGATTTAGCTTCTGCTAGAGTAGATTTTTAACTCGAGTGGTAGCTTTCTGACCCCAATGGTTGTGATCGCCCGCGCTGGACAAATCTCGCTGGGTGCCCTCCTAGTGACTGAAAATTGTGCTAGTGACTCCAAATCTCTCTCATCCTCCCCAAGTTACTGGTGGCGAGTCACGCATGAGCATACACTTCATCACATTGCGGTTGGTGGAATTTAGCCAGAACTCTGCCTTACAAGCAACATTTGGAGTGGCCAAAATTCCACCAGTTCCGCTGGCAGAGGGGAATATATCTCCTGCTCCTATTTGAAACCAATGTTCTTGTCTTCTCTGCTACTCCCAAATATGTTCCTTACACCCTTCAGCAGCCTCATTTCCCTACTTCTTATCTTTCCTGATACCCTTGTTCTATAAAATAGACATATTTCTAATTCGTGGCAGTTTCTCCTTACACATTTCTACTGTCTTGTGTTCTTGTCTCTATCAACTTTACAATCCCCATAAGATTGACACCCACCTGTCTTTTCAAGAATCCAAAACATGCATCCTAACCCTTATTCTTATATGTCTAGAATATTGTTGACTCTGCTGATAGTGCTTCTTGAATATTCTTTGCCCCTTTAAAATCAGTCTTTCATTCTGCCATCCATCTTCCCTTTAACCTTATGGAGTCAGAATTATTTTGTTGGGGAACTAATACCTGGTACCCACCATCACCAATATAAAAGTAATTATAATAGGCCTAGATAATTCTGCTCCCCTTCTACATTTTCTTTACAAAATAAGCGTGGACAACATAATTATCCAAACCTATTACCACCGCATAAGACCCCACATATGAATTGACCAACAACAGAAAACATTTCCTACAAAGGAGCTCATGATGAGCACAGTGGCCAACATTTGTTGCTTGCGAGGAGTGCCCCTATGATGAGATATGTAATAATTGTGTGAGTCAGGGAATTACATCCTTTTATTATGGGAATACTCCAATGCAGGCAAGGTAGATGGTATATTGTGAGAAACAGAGGGACATATTTATGAAATTTGTGGCGCAGGGCAGCTCAGCAAGTCACCTTTGCGGTGCTGCCCTGCGACACTGGGAAAGGGCAGGAATGCACTATATTTAACCAATGCATTGAATTCCAGTCCTTTTCCCTTGTGCTGGTGCTGTTTTGGAAGACTAGGCATCAACGCAGCATTACGGTGCAAGGGTGCCTGTGTTGTAGTCAGGATTGTTTTTGCCTGTGTTGCAGTCAGGCTTGTTTTCGTGCAGGAAGAGGAACCTTCCTGCACAAAACCAATCCTGAGAGACGTTTTCCTCTTTCTACATGTGCTGCAGAATGCAGCACACATAGAAAGTGGAAAAAATGAGGATACATAAACATATTGCTTCTCGTTATGCATCTCCTGGGGAGGTGTATCTTTTTGGCACAGTCCCAGATTTGCCAGGTTTTGGAACTCTGGAAGTGCGTCACAAACCAGGGGAGTTGCGTGAGAATACGTCCCTGACCAAAGTGATGCAATGCAGTGATCTGAGCTGGGTTGCATTACTCCAGATTCATGAAACCTTTAAAAGCCAGAGCTTCATTTAATAAAGAAAGAATTAAACACAGTTTTATTGATTTTATTTGTGTAATCAATCCAATCTATTATGGAATTATCTTACATTTCAGAAGTCATCTAGTAGTAAAATGTTGTCCTCCAATTATATGTTCATTGTTATATCAATTCTCGTTATAGTTACTGTAATCTACCAACATTTGCATGTATATTTTTTTCCATATTTATGGATCTTGTGTCTCTATACATTCTTGATGAGTCTGTAATAAAGAAGTCCAACCTGGAACAAGGTACCTTCCCCAACTCCCTATTATCATACCCCACCCCCCTGACTGGCTCACTATCTTGCGTGTCATCTTAGGGTCCAGTTACACGTTTTTCCCTTTGCGTTATCTCGACTTAACTTGTACACATACTAAGCCGTTTGTTATTAGACAATGTTGTACATGGGGACGTTACTACATGGACTCAGTGTCATATGGGGAAGGGGGCGGCACTCACTAGGGCCCAGAGGGCTCTCTCAGATCCTTAGCCTTCAATATTTCCAACATCTGGTCCCACACCATGGAAATAGGTGTTTTGCGCACCCCCGTAGTTCCTCTCTTCTGATGATGGCGCTCTCCGCCCTTCCCCATTGCACCATCTCCGTGTCCCAAGTGCGCAATGGAGGAGGAAAAACTGATTTCCACCTCATTGTGATGGCACGTTTATTAAAGTCAGAGCTTCATAAATCTGACTTAGAGATTTGCGTCACTCATCTACCACGTAGTGTGGTGGAAGCATGATGGAAACCTCTCATAAATATGACCCAGAGTATAACCAAAGGTTCCCTGATGGTTGCGTATTTTGACTAGGGAAATGATACGTTCTGCTTTGAATCTCTCATCTCCATTTTCAATTAATTTAGTTACTGCATGGGGTGACTCTGCAGTGCTACGGAGAAGGATAGTCAGTGCGGCACTGAGATAAAGGCAAGCTCGTGTGAAGGAGATGTACTCTAAGAATGCAGCACAATGCCAAAGGTTAGCAAACGTAGATAAGAGAATAAAAAATACATGGTGCTTCAAGGGAGGGAGATGAGGAAGAGCTGCAGGCACCACAGGGGGAGAAAGTTAGAAAACAATGAGGAACGGGGATGAGGGAGTTGACCCACATATTTTTCAAACCTCAGATAAAAACAAGCGTTGGACAATGGAACAAGGACATGCAAGATCACTGCACAAGGGCAAAAGAGAGTAGGTGGTAAACACTCTCTTGGTAAAGAAGTGATTAAAGGCAAGGAATGATCCCAAAGACGGAATCCAAACATCTTACTATGAGAAAGGCAGGAGACCAAGGGGCATATTATCAAGGGGGTTTATCTCTCTTTTAAAAGCCAAGAAAGCGGAGATAAAATTATCTCCCTATTACCTAGCTGTCGCTAACACCAGTTAGCGACAGCTAGTAGGAGATAGCGACCATCTTGGGCCCCACTTTGCATGTCAGTGATATTTATCACTAATGACATGCAAAGTGGGCGTGCCAAGATGTTAGCGACTGGAAACAGTTGCTAACATCGCTATCTCCTATTACCAACTTTTGGAGATATTCGCGCTAAGCGCGAATATCTCCAAAAGCTAACACCTGCCCTGAGCAGTTCTTAGCCATGTTATCCAATGGGAGGTGGATAACATGGCTAAGAGCATTAGCTCGGTAATGCATGAATATCGCTGACTTTTCAGCGATATTCATGCATTGCGGTCGTTTTTTATCGCATTTGCGATAAACCTTGGTAATACCAAGGTTTATCTGCGATAAAAATCGCCGCAGCTTAGCGGTAAAATTTTGTCTCTAACCAAGCAATAGCGATAATTATCGCTATTGCTTGGTATTATGCCCCCAAGTTATTAGGGACCAACCTATTTGTTACTGGCAGAATCCCTAAAGAGGCAGTTCCCTAAGGGCTGATGCCGATTAAGGATAAAGATAGCAACATCACAATGTGTTTGGTCGTTTCTTTGTTGCTGTTACTGGTACAGTAATACAGAGTTATTTGCATATTCCACTCAACTGATTGACTTGCATAAATATTTAGCCATCACTGGCAGGGAATTTCAGTCGATGTACAAAAGGCAGGGCAAACATTGCTGCCCTACCTTAACATCCTGTGATTGTGTCCAAATCAATTAATCTCGCCGTTCCTAAAAAAGTGCTTTTACATCTGAGCTTGTGTAATTTACCTGGTGCTCATGTACCGTGCCCAAATCCCCTAGAGTCGAGTTTTTGCTATACATAAAGAAGGTCAAACACTAATACAGTGGCTTATAAAACAATTTATTCATTCTTGTTCATGTTGTCAGTTTGTAGTGAGTTATAACTACGCCCATTAATGTTTTAGTAAAAGAACAATTAGTTTCTCTCCAAAAATGTATTCGTGGCCGGGTTATCTTCCATTGCCCTCTGTTTCCCACCAATCGCATTTAGTCAACTCAAACCAGTGTTTTGATAATTAAGGTCATTGATACATCTGTTCCTGACACCCCCTCACTAAAAGAAACACATTAAACAATCAAGAAATCACACTACATTTTGCTTCAAAAAGCAGTCGATTTATTGATAGGATTGTATGCATGGTCAAGTGGGAGCAAAGATTTAGTGTCTCGAGTATTGATAACATCCACAATGCAGTCATCACTTGTTATTACATTGTAAAATCAATGTGTATTCGAAAAACGTATGTCAACTGCCAATTGGTAGAAACAGACATGCTTGTCGATATTTTCTTCACTAAGTGCTTTATGAGTTTTACACTAATCTGTCCTGGTAAAGACTGTTTGCTGGGGCCATAATTTAATTCAGGAATCAAATAACACCAATAGACTAATTTAGACACCCCAGTGGTAAAACTGTCACAAAGGCACACAGAAGTAAATACAAATTTGTGTTTTGCGCCTGATTTACACAAAAGGATGACTCCAAACTCCCTGCCTGGGTCTGTGATGCTAAACTGACCTTTTCAGCATGCTGAGGATTCTGTGAAGGTGGTGCTGTGTTCACAAAGATACATTTAAACGTAAAAAAACATTTACAACTTAATCTACCTATGTACACCTGCCAGAAATTCACAAAGGGGTTCCTGGCATCATGGGGGCTCGAAATTCACATAGTTTGCTTTTGCGTATTTGTTAAAATGTTGGCAAAATGGCACAAAATTACGTGCCATTATGCAAAATGCACTTGTTCAAGAAAACCTCAACCAAATGAATCATGGGAAAAAAATCTAGGCAGAGGAACATAACATGTGTATGTGTAAAGCACATGTTCGCCCATAGGTCTCTTGGCGCTGAATAACAGATGTTTATTGTTACTCAACTCAATGGTACTCATTTTATGGACCTCCGATAGATGAAAGGCTGAGAGTAACCACTGGGATTGTGGAACCTGTGACCATGAGGTCGAACACAGGCCCCTACAGTGGATGCATTAGTCCACTGAGCCACCAATCCCCTTTGACAGTCCTACCCATTTTAACAGCCTTCAAACAACCACCTACTAAAAGAGTTGACTTCATGTATAGGCCCTACTCTGCCAACAACAATCATAGACAACGAATGGGAACACATCTACTCTGCACCTACAGTGTCAGATTCACAAGTCAGCTCCTCATTAACCTTTACTTTAGTCTACCATCTACCGTATGATGCATTGAAGAGTGGCCTGAAGTAATAAATATAACACGCCTTAAAAAGAAAAGAATAATAAAATCAATACACAGATAAATCTTGTGGATTATTTCGTTTCTGGGTACAGATGTTCCATAAAACCGAATGTAATGGTAGAAAGACCGGAGGGAGTGGCAAGCTGGGATTGGTAGTTTATTGATGGATATGGAAGATTCATTTTTTAGTGAGTAAAAAAAAGTCATCAAACATGGCCCCTTAATTCTGACGACTTCCACAACCCATTGAGTCTCTTAGGTTGTTCCTCTCTTGATCAACGTGGTGTAATCACCGCCCATCGATCATCGCCAGGTCAGGTGGGCAGTGGACAAATGCATCTACTGTAGGGGCTTGTGTTCAACCTCATGGTCACAGGTTCTAATCCCTGCGGGTCCACTCAGCCTTTCATCCATCTGAGGTCGATAAAATGAGTACCATTGAGTTGGGTAACAATATACATCTGTTATTCAGCTCCTTGAGACTTTTGGGTAATATGTGTGCTATACAAAAGTACATGTTATACTAAAGTACATGTTATAGTAACTCTTACCTAGAAAGTCCTAGTATACACAGTTTGCAATGTATGCTTAGAACATTCACCAGTCTCTAGGGATGGGAGCGTTGGTAGTGACAGGCACATTACTATGAACCGATGTGAAACTTCAGTTAAACCAGCACAAAATATGTCACCTAATAATAAACGGAACATGTAGTAAATTGCATCGGAATCACAATGGATAAGATAGGCTATTTCACTTGTCAGTGTTATTTGATGTTTTGTCCTTCCTGTGTGTTAGGTATGATTGTTGGTAACATCATTGAGCCAAACCCTAAACCATTGCTAATTGTTAAGCAATAGCTTTGTAAAGCCTGTTAAGATGAATCACTCTTCTTCAGTGTGGGCCCAAGTCCAGCCTTGATCATTAAAACCCTGGTACCCGCTGTCACTTCAAGTCAGTTTATGACCTCACATTTTACATCACTCATGACAGGTTCTATGACATCATACATAACATCAATGTGGCATTGGGAATAACATGATTGTTATGAATTAAAGTTATTTCGGTTAACTATAACTGGTTAAAGTTTTAAATGTAACTTTTCAACTGAAATAGTCACCTAACTATAATGTCCCCTTAATCTTTGTTTTTTTCAGTATTTATACATGTATATATATATATTGCCAGTAGGTAGTTATAATTAGGACCTAGTTTCCATAGGAAAAGGGTTTTTTTGTTTTGTGAATAACTTTGGCCCGGTTTGACAAATCCTCGTGAAATGTTCAGAACTAGTTTACTGCTCACTTCAGCTGCTGTCTTGAAAGTTTACAGATGATTCATCAAGTGTGTAGGAAAACAGATGAAAGAATTGTTCCCACGTGCAGGGAGCAGCATTTTTTGCTGCTCCCTATGCGTGGGAGCAATGTTGACTCCACTGGAGGAGGGGAGCTGGCAGGGACCACACTAGCATTGAGGCTCCTTCCACAGTCCCCAGCACAGCAGACTGGGTGCCCTAGGTGGGCTCCAGGGCACCCAGTATCCAGAGGCCGGGCCTGGAGACGGGGTCCCCTGGGCCAAAATCAACCCAAAGAGGGGAGGCAAAGGCTATCCTCCCCTCTGTAGTAAGGAGGGTTTTTCCTTCTTGGCCTCTCCTGGGGAGAGGAGAGTCCATGGTACTGCCTTAAAAGTACTACAAGTATGCAAATGTGCAAATCACCTGGAAGATTCGTCCATTTGACCCCACCCCATCCACCTTAGTAGTTTGCAACGGTCTTCCTGCCTTTCACCAGTATGACGGGCAGCCTACCAAAAGACCCCTCAGCGCATTTCCTGCCGATTTTGGTGACGCCTTCATGATGCTGAGGAATATGAGGAAATCTCCTCCAAACAAAGAAGCACTCACTTCATTTAGTTTAGCTGGAGAACCCTTGTTTGGTTGAAATGTAACTCTTTGTAGTCTTGTTGTCTTCTCTATAGGATGATTCATGTTATCACAGATTTTTGGATAAAGGCGCTCAAGGAGCAATCACATTGCTGAAACGCACCCAAGATCAATGGAGACATTTCCTCATGTTCCATTGTGCAGATGTTGTGTAGAATCTACATTGCCATTTACCCAATAAGGTAGCAGTTAGTAATTAACCAGAAGAAAGTACTCCAGTTGGGTAGATATTTTTACAAAACGATACTCTTGTTGGATAAAGGGGAAGGTGAGGTTCTGCCCTGGACAAGTCACTAACTCAGCTACTAACACAACCACACAGACACTCAGACACCCACTCATACACCAATTCATCCACTCACACACCCAGTCACATACCCCCAAAGGCACTCAAATTCCCACTCACAGACCCACTCAGACACTCATGCACCCCTGACAGAGCCACTCAGACTTGCGTACCAACTCATAAACCCACTGAAAAACTCACATACTCACTCACAGACCCCCACACACAGACACGAATGCAGCCACTCACAGACCCACTCAGACCCAAATGCACCCACTTATAGAACCACTAAGAGTCAGCCACCCACTCACAAACACACAAAGACACTAATAGACCCACTCAGAGACTCACATGCACACTTATACACCCACTCACAGACCCACACAGACACTCACAGACCCACTCACTGATCGACACATGCACTCAACACACCCACACAGGCATTTACAGACCCATAAAGCCACTCACATACCCACTCACTGACTATACACCTACTCACATACCCTCTCTTAAAGGTTACAGGTTACAGTTAGGAAGTCAAATTTAAAAAACCCTAGAAATTCAGAAAAAACAAGGGGTACAGGTATGTTATAGTTGGTAATAACATTAAAAAAACATTGAATTTCACTTAAAAAAAACAACGTTACATGGATGTTATAGTTTGGCCCAGATTTCACTCATACAAAACCAGTGAAATTCATCAGTTATAGTTACCTGACATAACTATAACCTATGCCCCACAATGCACTGCTTATGATCTCACATATTGCATCACTCTTGACATGGTCAGTGACACTATCAATGTATGTGGGAATTTTTGCAATGATCCCCAATTGTATGTATTTTGATACATTTGGGAAACTAAAAAAGAAGAAACAAACTCAGTTTTTGCAATATATGTTATCGGATAAATAGATGCATATTTTGTTTCAAATAATTTGCTATGGCATGGTGAGACATCTTGTATAAGAGATAGACTGATACTAACTCTTTCATGTAAAACACATTTCTTGTAGGCAAGTTTACATATTTCTAAAAGTGGCATTTTCAGAATTTTAACCTAAATCCCACTTCACCAATAAAGAGGATTTTAAATTATAATTCATTTGATCTTAAACAGCATATCTCTATCTTCTTCCAATCAAAAGTTAGCACTTATTAAATGTAATATGGTAACCCAGTGTTATTTAATGGGAGAGATAGGCTTTGCGACAGTAAAAACGACTACAGTGGTTTTTCACTGTCAGGAAATGTAAAAGTTAAAAACACTTGTTCTGTTTTTTATTGCCATGCACCCTGCATTACGAGTCTTTAGTGCCTACTTTAGGGGTGATTTTTAAGTATCACAAATTAAGGTTTAGGCCTGGCCAAAGGTTTGTTTTGCCAGATCGAAATGCCAGTTTAAAACTACACCTATGACTGCAGTGGCAGGCCTGAAACAGTTTTAAAGAGCTACTTAAGGGAGCGGCACGATGGGTGCTGCAGGCCTACTAGGATTATTTAATGTACAGGCCCTGGGTACACACAGTACCACTGTACTAGGGACTGATAAGTAAATTAAATGTACTAATCAGACATAGGCCAATTTTACCATCACAAATGAGAGAGAACAAGCACTTTAGCACTTGTTGGGAAAAAGTGCACAGAGACCTAAAAACCAACAAAAATGAGTTCAGCAAAGGAAGGCAAAATCTGGAGTGACCCGGCAGAAAGAGCCAGGTCCAACAATCTAGATTTCGCTGCCCCTTCGTCTTCACTTCAGACATTCTGAAGCAGCACTTTTTAAGTGCTGGACATCATTTGCTGTGCAGCATGATTGCTTTCTTGCCTTGCCGGTGGGTCACTCGAAAACGACTTTATTTCTGCCTTGACTATAGTCTGGAAGCTCCATCCTCCTGTTTGTAAAAAAATGTTGATGCAAACAACGTCACCAACTCCTCTCACTGAGTAGGTTTGCATCACATGTAGGTATCATTAGAGCAGGGCTTTCAGCAGGAATACTTTGCACCTCTAGTGTGATGAGTTCAGACAGGCTTAGCTGCTCATAAAATGATTGGGGCATTTAAGCTTGCCTCCAACACTGGGTGTGCAGTAAGGTAAGCTAACATATAAGCAGAGGTTTGTCCATAATGAAAAACTAGCTTTAAACGAGTCACTGCTGAGCCCTATGCTATGTCCTTATATGTATAGTCATAAACAGGGCACACGTCGAGCAATTAAAATCCTGAGTGACAGGCATGAAAGTGGGCTGCTGGGTCACCAAATACAAGGAGGCACTTTACTGCTTCAAGTTTTCAAAATGAGCAACATTGTAAACAACCAACTGTTGAGTTTTTAGGACACATCTCCACACTGATCTCTTTCTAAACAAAACGTCTAAGAGCTGGTAAGTTAAACCAAGTTAGACAAGCCGTCCCTATTTAAGCTTAACATTTTACCTCATGTTGCATGGAACAGGGATCCCTCTCCACCAATATTGTGTTTGTTCTTCTGACAACTATTAAGCTTGTAAAGTACATAATCAAAATGAACTGCCCGGAGGAGTCTCGGTGTTCTTGGTCAGTGCTTTATTTTGGAAAACAAGTGCCAGGGCCCTCGTCAGGAAGCTACCACAGCTTGCACCATCTATGGACACTGCTAGCGCTGCAAATGACTGTATCTTCACAACTGGTAACCATCACACTGCTACAAGTGTAATATTTCAGACTGTTTGAGGCCTGTAAAGCTTTAAAAATGGCTCGGGCAGCTGGTATCAGTTGTAAAGTATATTGAATTATCAAACAACTGTTGTTCTGCTCATGGTTTAATTGCAAAAACAGCGCTACCATGTGGCAGCTGTCATAAGTGTGGTGTTGACAATTAAGTGCAGGTGCCAAACACCTGAAACCACCTCAAATTAAGCACTGTTCTTGGTTTGAATTGGTGTTCATGGCAGTGCACGATTGAGAGCTCTGATGTTGAAGTTAAGGGCAGTGTGAGTTCCCCACAGTGAGGGCTGCTGGGTCACAATGTTACAAATACATCCTCATACAATTCATGGCCTGTCGGCAAAAGGCACAAATCAATGGTCACATATATGTCAATAATATTTATGACTCTGTGGTTAAATGTGTGGAAGTATACAGCTGTCGAAAGGTTGGCAGTGCCAAAGGAAAATAAATTGCTGTATTTACAGGTGGAAAGGGAGAGTGTGTGTGTGTGTGAGGATTGTGAAGTTAGGGAGACTTAGGAAGTACATTCAGGAGGAGAGAATGAGAAAGCAGTGATGAAGAGGAAGGAGATGCAGTGCGAGGCATGCAGATGGAGGGACTTCAGAAAGACAGAAGTTAGGAAAAGGGTGTAAATGTCTAATGTAGAGGGAGAAATTGCTGATCTGATGTGAAGGGAGAAATAGGAGTCCTTGAGACACTAAGAAAGACACTCCCACAAAAGGTTGGTGATTGTACAGAGACCTTAATATATTTTTCTAATATCGGAATACATCATTTCAGATAGCAATTTATGTAATCACAAACAAAAAAGTAATTTTATACTTGAAACTTCATTCTTAAATACATTTCAAGCAACATTTCCTTTCTCCTTCTTAGATTCACCTCCTTTTCCTCACTTCGTCCATCCTTCTGTCACAGCCTAACCTCTGTTCTCACAGTTTCCCATCTTCTTCTCTTGCCTCTTTTGCTGCTCCGGGCATTTCTATTTAACATTTCTCTCTTAATTCTTACAACCATTGGATTCTCTAGCTTCTATTTCTTATTCCTGTCTGGCTTCCACCTTTTCTCACCTCATTGTTCTCTGCCCACCCCTCCCTATGTCCTTTTCTTCTCCAGGCTGATGCTCCTGACATTCTTCAGTAGGAATTAGTTATAAATGTCTGCTCCAGAGTTCATTCATTACCTTAGTGCCTTGTTCAATGTAAGACAGATCCATCTATACTGTTTCCTTACCAGTAAAACGAGCTGACGCCATTGTGGTTGTGCTGTGCTATGTAAGTAAAATAAATTAACTAAATTCATTTTTCAAATCATAGAATGGTGCATGCCATCAAAATGAAATTATTTGCGCATCCATGACACAAACGCTGTTTAATCATACGTCTTTTCTTTCTGTGTATATTAACCCACCCGTGCCTTTCCAAATGGGTTGAGCAAAAGGTCCTCAAAGTGCCATATTATTTGATTCCGGTTTCCGTTTAGTAAACTTTGAAGACTTTTTAAAAGTTAGTATTCTTAAGGATGCCCCCATGTACCAATAACTAACTCTCTGCTGGAACTCACACCCACCTCCCTAAATCAGTAGTTTCCCTGGAATTGCTGGTGGTGGTTGCATGTGTCACTCATTTTCGGGGCCTGGCAGTTAATTTTCCTCAGCAGATTTTGACCCAGAGCAAGAGATGGAAAAACATGAAAGGAGGAAAGGAGGAGCAAGAGACAGACGATATTACATAGACAAAGGGCAAAAGCAGTGATGAAAAAAGAACCTGCTAGAATGAAAGAAAGTGAACGAAGGAGACACCAGATGGAATTAAGACTGTGCAGCCTTAGTATTTGGCAATCCTGACATTAGCTAGGACTTGCTGCCAGCAGTTGAGAGAAGCTTTGGGCACCGGCATTTATATTTTTGCAAATTAACTGATCATGTTTCTGTTGCTCATTGCTGTGTTTGGGTGTTAAACTGGTACTGAGCTGGTGAAATCTATGCTTAGAGAGTGTTAACATTTTTTTTTATCTGGGTCAATCAATTGTTTCACCAAAATCAGATCATCCCATGTGCATTAGCTGCTACTTCTTTCAATCTACCTCCCGCTTTTCGAGTTAAATATTCATTATTGTCACACGCATTACAACTTGCCTACGATACTTCCCTTGCTGCACCTCCTCCATCAAATCACATATCCTCCGATTTGTCTTCACTGAGTTCTTTACTTCTTACCCAACCTAAAGCTTCAAAAATCTACGCTTTTCTTCAAACTCAGTCTTCGTCTCGCGCGAAAACCACAACTGAGGAATCCTGGGAAAAAGACCTAGAAATCTCTTGGCCTATTGAGCTATGGGACAAAATATGGCTTAAGATTCGTAGATCTTCCAGAGCTGCTATTACTACTCAAACACTATTTTTTATTTATAATCGTTTATTATTTTCACCACTAGTTCTTAGTAAACAATACCCAGATGCTCCTGATAAGTGTTGGTGCTGCTCCTTGCCATGTGCATATATTTTCCACATGCTTTTCAGTTGTCCTCCTGTTCATAATTTTTGGCGGCAAGTTTGGTCTCAAATTAACAAGATCTTTTCCTCTAATCACTCTTTCTCTTTATCTCACATTTTCTTAGGAAGTGTTTCCCCCATCTGGGATCATTGCACTTTTAGTGTTAGAATAATTGACTTATTGTTAGCAGTAGCTTTTCAGCAAATAACTAAAAATTGGAAAGATTTTACCAAAATATCGTATCAGGCTTGGTGGTAAGCTGTTTGCTATAATCACAGGTTAGATACGACTTTTGTATACCCCTTGGCTTTAGCTGCCAAGCGAAAAGAATTGTGGAGTCCAGTTACACTATTTTTTGATTTAAGTGCTCAGAGTTCTCTGCCTTTGTCCCCGTTACAACAAGAAGTTCCTGAACCTCCATGAATTCCTGTGTTTTGTTAAACATATTAATATTATTTTCGCTTTTCTTGTAATTACAATGTATATTTAGTACGTCTTATATTGCCTTGTATCATACCAGTTGCCAATTTTGCTTATATTTATTCTTAATTTTTGATGTTTCTCTTTGTAGCTTATATTAATATCTTTAATTTTCTTGATGTATACTTTTGCTTGTTATTTTCTTTGTCTTACTTTGTCAGGTTATGTCATGTTCTTTCAATAAAAATTTTCTGAACTCAAAAAAAAAAAGAGAGTGTTAACATATGTACAAATGACAAACGAACCAAGTAACAAGTAAAACTACCATACAATTTGCCGCATTATCATTACGCCTCATAATTTGGCATTTATTGCCGCATAATTTAGTCAATCCTGCCGCAGTACTTGGTCCTCCCCTGGTGCATATTTCCACTCGCCCTGTCATTAACAAACGCTCCTCCTACCAAGGGGCCTGTTTGATTCAGAGTCAATCCAATTCAACCGCAAACAAAGTATTAGTACAGCAGACAAACAGCTGACCAGACTACATAATGTACAGCAAAGTAAACACACTACAGTTCCTGAACAACTCGACGCATAGTGTCATTGTGAGCACTACGGAACGTTTCAATTTTACTCAGTGTGTAAGGCGTCTTTTATTTTCAAACACAACATATAATCACACCCGACGCCCAATTCATAATCGAGAAGGGACGCTAACAACAGCACATGGTACGTAGGCCTTACCGCGAGCGCTACATATGTGTTTAATGAAAACACGACTACAGTCAGAAAGGGCGACCTGCTACTCTGCTAGAGTCCTCTTCATGATGGATACAAAGAAATATTACTCATTTTTCAGGTAATGCTATTACTGCCGTTTTGCCATTTCTAAGTGTCGTAAATAGCAGATATTTCCTGAAACCGTTTTATCGACCTAGCAAGGTTGAAAGTCTGACTTGGTCTTGACAGGATTGAGACCTCAGGCCCGCTTCACAAAACGAACTTGAGAAAAAATCCTAAACGTACTACTTTTGGTATTAACAGAAGGCATTTACCCCCAGATTCATCAAGAACACATTTTGCTATTCCTTAATAGCGAAAAATACCGATTCGCTATTAAGGAATAGCAAAATGCTATGCATCAAGAAATTACAAAAAAATAGCGATTTCCAATAACTCCTTAATTGCGACTCGCAAATTGCGAGTCACAATTAAGGAATATCTCCCCATTCATTCCTACGGGCCTAGAGGCCCATAGGAATGAATGGGAAGACAATCTCAATTTGCTAATCGCAATTAGCGATTCGCAAATTGAGATTGCGATTTCAAGGGTGCAGGGGTGTCCAAAGGACACCCTGTTGCACCACTGAAATTGATGTGTGCACATATGTTGCACACACACATGCCCTTAGGGCATGTGTGTGCCCAACATGAAACTTTGAAAAATGCACTTTAGTGCATTTTTCAAAGTTTTTGCAAATTACCACGAAGATGTACTTCATGGTAATTTGCGTGCCCTAATAGCGAATTCGCTATTTTTTTCACTTTCATGCATTGCATTTAAGGAATCTCAATTTGAGATTCCTTAAATGCAAAGAATCGCAATTTAGCGAATTCTTAATTAGCGATTTTTGCATTTGGGATGATGCATCCTAAATGCAAAAATACCGCTCGCAAAGGGCCAGATTTTCAGAATCTGGCCCTTTGCGAGCGGATTTGAGCTTGATGAATCTGGCCCTAAGTAGTCTTAAATTATGATTTTGTCTTAAATTAGGATGTTGTCCTAAATTAGAATTTTGTCTTAAATTAGGATTTTGTCCGAAATTAGGATTTTTTCTTAAATTAGGATTTTGTCCAAAATTAGGATTTTGTCTTAAGTTAAACTTAAGTTTAACCTAAGTTTGTCTTAAATTTAACTTAAGACAAAATCCTAACTTGAGACAAAATCCTAATTTAGGACAAATCCTAACTGAAGACAAAATCCTAACTGAAGACAAAATCCTAATTTAGGACAAAATCCTAATTTAAGACTACTAAATGCCTTCTGTGAATACCAAAAGTAGTAAGTTTAGGATTTTGTCATAAATTAGTTCTGTGAATCGGCCCCTTAGTGATCTGCAAGCACCAACGTTGTCAGTTGCTAAGGTTTAAATCACAGTCATATTGGCAAGTTGGGCACGCTTATTGGCATATGCTTCCCACAAACATGTACATCAGTACAAAGCAGTTGGCTGTATAAATATATCAATCTGCTTTCCAAAGACGCTTAGTTAAAAAAAAATATAAAAATCATTTGATTGGATGGCAGGGCCAGTGACTAAAATCTGTTGTCTCCGGGATATGCATTCCTGGGTCTGTGCCAACAATTTGACAATACCTCACATGTCACCAACTGAAATCTAGGTTTAGTAAAGGACAGTGTATTGCACCTGGAAATTCTACTTGCATATTGGAACTAGTTGTGGATGTCTAATGTTATATGCATGCTTTATGGGTGGCATTGTTACTAACCAAGTACATTTTCCTTTTTTTCTACAGAATAAATGTGACCCAGTGTTTAAAAATCCAAATTTTCCAATTTAAGCCAGTAAAAATTAATTGTAAATGGTTAAGTCAAAATTGCACCTCTTAATAAACTCAGATTAGGAAAGAACTCATGCAAACATTATTTGTGTTTACTGGTGTTAGCACATTAAAACCAGAACTATTGCCTTTGCCAATGCTTGTAGCCTTTGTGCACCCATCCCTTCCTAGAATGGGTTACGAATTCTCCATGAGCCTGACACAATGGAATAACACGGCTAACTAGTTCAGGTCAAGGAGTCAGACCAGTGCACATGAACCCTCAGAACAGATTGACTAAGGGCCTGTATACAACTCCTAACATTGCTGGTGTGCAAACGATACCCACAGATAACAACTGAGGGCGTATCCAATTTATTGCATAGAACACAGGCTATGTAATACATTTGACAAGTTACTCCTAAGCTGGACATTTCGAGCCTTTCCCCTGGCAACTCAGTTGTCATGTTACCCTATTTGTGGCCTAGACGCTCAGAAGTGCCCTGCCTAATATACCTACTCTATTGTCATTAATTTATGTTTATATTATAATTGCCATGTATTGTTTTTATATGGTTTTATGTAGATACTGGATTTTATACTTTAAAATAGAATGATGTACTTTTTTGTCCATTGACTCCTCTGTCTATGTTTTTAGGAAGACACATTTTGTACTCTAAATCATTTTTAGTGTTTGTAATCTATGTTTGTATGGTCCGAGACACGCCCTATAAGATCTTTGTGATCGACAATAAAGTTATGATGATGATATGTGTCCTAGACTCTTATTATGCATGAAACAACATTATTATCTTTTCAATTAATCACAAAGGGGGTCATTGGGATGACATTCTATCGGGACTCGGGACCGCATGTCATAAGGGCGGGGGTCCCGTGGGTGGAATTAGGATGCGGCCGCCACAGTGGTGGACGCATCCTGCATTTATAACATTGTGGCGGGCGGTGCTCTTTGCACCGCCCGCCACAATGCCATAAATGCATGTATGCATTTGCATACACAATGCGGCAGGCACCGCGCGGTGCCTACCGCATTGTATATGCAAATGCAGGGGGTACCGCAGGTACCCCCCCCGTGTACACCCCCCACCCCTCTTTCACTTTGGGGGCCCGCAGGGGACCCCCAAAGTGAAGACCGCATGCCTTTCCGTGGCGGCAGCATTGAAAAATGCCCATCATATTATGGCTTGCGGTGTCTGATAGACACCACCACCATATTATTCCTTTTCCGCCCCGGCCGCAAGGCGCCTGGGGCGGAAAAGTGGCGGACAGTCTTTCCGTCCGCCGAGGTCCCCCCTGCCATACTAATTTGGGGAGGGGGGAAAACGAGTGTGGATGTCGGGTGGATTGCCCCCGCCAGGCTGGCGGTGGCTACCGCCAGGCTGGCGGGGGCAATCCGCCGGACATCATAATGGGCCCCAAAGTATTAGCACAGTGCACATTCTGAACACATGTATTCGAAGTATTACTCTGATGTGAAAATGGAAAAAAATCTGGACGCTGTGAAATAAAATGTTTGCCTAGGATCACGCTATTTGGTCAAACGGAGAAGACCCGTTTCCTGGTTTCACATTGTACAGTTCAGCCCCTAGATGGGTATCTCCTTCTCTACCCTGTTTTGTTTTTCACTCACAGGTCCATGCTTTAAAAAAAATTCTTTGTGCATGAGGTAAATGGGTGGGAGCAGGGAGAAACCACATGACAACTTTGCTCGTTTTGGACTCGAGGCTCCAGGAAGACATCGAGCTCAGCAAGGGCCAGTGCTTTAGCTCAAGTCTGGCTAGAGCTTTCAGTGGCTCACCCACCTTTAGGCATATATCATAACAGGAGGGTTGAAATGGAGACATAATAAGTATACATGCACTCATGTCACAAATACCACTGGTGACACAACCGGAAAAGGCTCAGAAGTGCTTGCGGCCATTGCCAAATGGCCAGCACGTTGTGTGCAAGATTTTGATTGGTTGCCATGTTAAAAAGCACTTGACATTTTAAGAGATCACGACTGACTGTTTTCAAAGGGAGGTTTCTTGTACAAATAACAGAAACAATGGCAATCTGTGCTTAATTAAATGTTGCCCACTTTCAATAAATACCCATATTGGTTTAAACACCTCTAATGCTCTCTAGAGAAGTGTCACTCTGTATTTCACTTATTATACTTAGGAACCAGTATTGTTCTTTTTTCACTTTTGGGTGAGACTTTTAAAGTGAAATGTGCAAATTAGGCACCAGTGTTTATAAGTGTCTGTCACAGTGCCTTCAACAACGAAGGAAGTAACAACCTACGTAGATGGTGTAGTCCCACGCCCCTTGAAAGCTAATGGTCTCTTTGTGGAAGCTGAGGCAGTGTTCGTGAAATCTCAGTAATTTCATTAGAGCGCCGCTTGAACATTGTCTTCACTGCCACAGATTGATAACCAGCAATAAAGCCTTTAAGTACCAGCAGTGTCAATAGGAAACAAAAGCCGTATTTTTCATTAGTGTAAGAGGATTAGTCTGTTAGGCTGAATTTCTTTTCAGATTTCCATTAGAGGACCAACTTTACCCAGTGCTAGACATAAATTGGCTGTCATTATGTCGGAAAGTTAAGAACAGTGCCCTTTGCTGGTGAGATTCAGAAAAAAATGAAAACAGTTGGAATATGGCATTGTGGCTGCAAACTATCTCAGCTAGAAGTGGTTTATATTAAAACAATGTTTAATGGGGTTTTTCAGCAATTACACCTTTTAATCCATCATTGATCATTTTTTGAGATGGTAAATAATAGAAATGCAGACTGTACTTTCCGGATAAGTGGTCAATAAAAGGGCACTGCAGAGCAGAGGCTGGTTTCTTGTTTTTTTTTTAGTTAGTACCAGTGCTTTGCCCCTTCATGGCCCCCGTACTGGCATAGAAAGCCCAGAGAACCTCTAGGGAAGCATTCATTGTGGGCCTGCCCATAGGGTTTAGTCAGGGCTTTAAGTGGGCCGGGTCCTACTGGTGCTCCACACCGGCAGTTCTAAATAGCAGGTGCTGAGATGGGATTCTATTGGGCTTTCCATTTTTCCTTCACCCTCATGGTTAAAAGTAAATCTTAACTCTGCAGCTGTACCACCCTTCATTGCCTTTTATGTAACTTCAAAGAGACCGTTTAAAAGTTCTTTCACAGTCCCACCGTTTCAGAACGGAAGCGTTTTCAAGGATATATACAACGAAGCCATATTTATTGCTCATGTATCTTACCCATCTAACAGCCATTTACAAAGCCCACAGCCCTGGCTTGTTGTAGGTGTAGTGTTACATATCTGGATGCAAGGACAGAAGCAGCAAATTGCCAGTTGGGCTGCACACTATTCGAAGCACAAATGTGTAGCTTATGTGTTTTTAAGCCACGCCCTTCATTACATTGGCCACGCCCCTTCGAGAGACCCCTCCCAGTGTTTTCATCCCACTTAAAGCCCTGGGTTTAGTAGGAAACTCTCCCAGTTATTCCTGGTGTGAATCTGAGGATCAGGGTGACGGGTGATGGAAAGTGCTGGTGCACAGCTCCAGGGTCTCAGCCTGACAGGGAAAGCACAGCTGAGCTGTGCAGGTGTGATGTGCAGGTTTTGCCTGATAAGGGGCTTGTGCACCAGTGCATACATTGTATTAGTGCTGAGGCTAAAACTATAGCCTTCACCTCTCTAGCTGGGAGGTATGCAACCACACTCCTGAGCCCATTCATCCAGTGGCATAGCTGGGACTCACACTCACATCATGACTGACAGTGCAAGCCATGCAGCAAGGCCTATGTTATAATTTGCCTCGGGTCACGTGGTATTAGGGGTTATTACAGGTCCAGCACTGCTACTCATATTCTGACCTTCAGTGCGATTGGCCTGTTATCAGAAGTGGTAATTATAGTTCCGGATAAACTTCGACACTGAGGCGTGGAGTAGTTATCCTGCGATATTTAACACCTACTGCAAGTGTTTGGGGAATAACTTATAGTGATTATGAGACAAAATTATGCATTTTCCAGTTATTATGAAGCATTATTACACCTGGTAAATTTTATCAGGTTTGACTGACCAACATTTGCATGGGGTGAATTGCGGGGGTATGGTGTTAGCCCCATAACTCATTTTTCCAGGATGTATGGTAGCAGAAGTCAATGTAAGGCCAGGACTGAACAAGGCCACTCAGAATGAGTGTCTATATGAGTGAGATGTCAGCTTGCAGAGCTTGCCTCGCAGGATGGAAGCGGGAACTCAGTGTCACACAAATGCGAGACCTATTGCATTGCAATAAAGGGCGTTCTTGACCGCTTGTTAGATTGTAAATATCAGAGAAAGAGACCAGTCTGCGACGTCCTCAAAGTGGTGATAAATAGCGCAGTGGAGAAGATGTATAAGTGTTGTAAATTTCACTGACACAAAGTGTGAAGTGAGAGTTGCATATGATCAGAGCTATAAACACTAGCAAAGGGCTCCACCACCTTTCTTCGCTCTGTGAATACACTGTCGTTGCTCAGGAGGAAGAGCGGGAGAGGGGGCTATTTCCTGCCCTCTCCGTGATTTGAGTGTGCAGTGTGGTATTGCGTAATGTCATTGCAATCTTTGGCCTAATAAAAACACTCCAGCTGTAGTAGGGCCATGGCTTCACCTCCTGGTGCAGGATGGGCTGTGCTTTATGGCAAGCATGGAGGGAGGGAGGGATGGTCTCAGCTGCAGCCCTGGCTTTGTACAGTGCCCCTGCTATTACTAGTGAGCGAGAGGTGCTGAGGTGGTGGTATTGGTATTGGTGGTGGTGGTATTGGTATTGGTGGTGATGGTATTGATGGTGGTGGTATTGGTGGTGGAATTGGTGGTATTGGTGGTGGTGTTATTGGTGGTGGTGGTATTGGTGGTGGTATTGGTGGTGGTGGTGGTATTGGTATTGGTGGTGGTGGTACTGGTATTGGTGATGGTGGTATTGGTGGTGGTATTGGTGGTGTTGGTGGTATTGGAGATGGCAGTGGTATAGGTGGTGGGGTATTGGTGGTGGTGGTATTGGTGGTGGTGATATTGGTATTGGTGGTGGTGGTAATTGATGGTAGTGGTATTAGCAGTGGTGGCATTGGTGGTGGTGCTGGTATTGGTGGTGGCAGTCGTGGTACTGGTGGTAGCGGCAGTATTGGTGGTGGTGTTGGTGGTATTGGTGGTGGTGGTATTGGCATTGGTGGTGGTGATATTGGTATTGGTGATATTGGTGGTGGTGGTATTGGTGGTGGTGGTATACGTGGTGGTATTGGTATTGGTGGTGTTAATGGTATTGCTAGTGGTATTGGTGGTATTGTGATGGTGTTATTGGTGTTGGTACTGGTATTGGTGGTGGTGGTATTGATGGTGGTATTGGTGGTGGGGGTATTGGTGGTAGTGGTATTGGTATTGGTGGTGGTACCGGAATTGTTGGTGGTGGTATTGGTACTGGTGTTGGTGGTATTGGTGGCGGTGGTGGTATTGGTGCTGGCAGTGGTATTGGTGGTGGGGTTATTGGTGGCGGTGGTATTGGTGGTGGTAGCATTGGTACTCGTGGTGGTGGTATTGGTGGTGGTGGTATTGGTGGTGGTAGTATTGGTTGTGGTTGTATTGTTGGTATTGGTGGTGGTTGTGTTACTGGTGGTGGTGGTATTGGTGGTGGGGGCATTGGTGGTAGTGGTGGTATTGGTAGTGGTGGTGGTGGTATTGTGATGGTGGTATTGGTGGTGGTGATGGTATTGGTGGTGGTGATATTGGTGGTGGTATTGTTATTGGTGGTGGTGGTATTGGTAGTGGTGACATTGGTATTGGTGGTGCTGGTATTGGTGGTGGTGGTGGGGGTGGTGGTATTGGTGGCAGTATTGGTGGTGGTATTGCTATTGGTGGACCTGGTATTGGTGATGGTGTTGGTATTGGTGGTATTGGTGGTGGTATTGGTGGTATTGGTGGTGGTGTTGGTGGTATTGGAGATGGCAGTGGTATTGGTGGTATTGGTGGTGGGGTTATTGGTGGTGGTGGTATTGGTGGTGGTGATATTGGTATTGGTGGTGGTATTTGTGGTGGTGGTGGTATTGGTGGTAGTGGTATTGGTGATGGTGGCATTGGTGGTGGTGCGGTATTGGTGGTGGTATTGGTGGTGGCAGTGGTGGTATTTCTGGTAGCGGCGGTATTGGTAGTTGTGTTGGTGGTATTGGTGGTGGTGGTAATGCATTGGTGGTGGTGATATTGGTATTGGTGATATTGGTGGGGGTGGTATTGGTGGTGGTGGTGGTATAAGTGGTGGTATTGGTATTGGTGGTGGTATTGGTATTGGTGGTGGTATTGGTGGTATTGTGATGGTGTTATTGGTTTTGGTACTGGTATTGGTGTTGGTACTGGTATTGGTGGTGGTGGTGGTGGTGGTATTGATGGTGGTATTGGTGGTGGGGGTATTGGTGGTGGTGGTATTGGTATTGGAGGTGCTACTGGTATTGTTGGTGGTATTGGTGGCGGTGGTGGTATTGGTGCTAGCAGTGGTATTGGTGGTTGGGTTATTGGTGGCGGTGGTATTGTTATTTATGGTGGTATTGGTATTGGTGGTGGTGGTATTGGTACTCGTGGTGGTGGTATTGGTGGTGGTAGTATTGGTATGGTTGTATTGTTGGTATTGGTGGTGGTTGTGCTACTGGTGGTGGTGGTATTGGTGGTGGGGGTATTGGTGGTAGTGCTGTTGGTGGTGGGGTATTGGTGGTAGTGGTGATATTGGAGGTGGTATTGGTAGTGGTGGTGGTAGTGGTATTGTGATGGTGGTATTGGTGGTGGCGATGGTATTGGTGGTGGTGATATTGGTGGTTGTATTGGTATTGGTGGTGGTGGTGGTATTGGTTGTGGGGACATTGGTGTTAGTGGTGGTGGTATTGGTGGTGGTTGTGTTGGTGGTGGTATTTGTGGTGGTGGTATAGGTGGTGGTATTGGTGGTGGTGGTATTGTGATGGTGGTATTGGTGGTGGTGATGAAATTGGTGGTGGTGGTATTGGTATTGGTATTGGTGGTGGTATTGATTGCGGTATTGGTGGTGGGGCATTGAAGGTATTGGTGGTGGTGGTATTGGTATTGGTGGTGGTATTGGTGGTTGTGGTATTGGTACTGGTGATGGTGGTATTGGGGGTGGTGGTGGTGGTATTGGTGGTGGCAGTAGTATTGTTGATATGGGTGGTGGGGGTATTGGTGGTGGTGGTGGTATTGGTAACAGTGGTATTGGTATTGGTGGTGGTATTGGTATTGGTGGTAGTGTGATGTATTTCCTATGGGAACTGTATCAATATTCCTGTTTCTGACCCTTGTCCGGTTAATAAATCAATAGTGGCCATACAACGGCACAGAAACCTGTTTTCTGATTAGGTCATAGCGCATGCTACCACGTTAGGCAAGCACTATTCCCCCAGCCCCCATAGAAAGCATACCGAGTTCTCAAAACAAATCAAACCTCCAGCAACCTGGGAAATCCCCCGCAGCTATTGTTTTGATTTAACCAAGAACTCCAGTAAAGAATGTACGAACGACCAGTTCTTATGTGATGTTATGTTATGTTATTTATTCTTTTGTATAGCGCAACGGTTACTCAAAAAGAGTGTCCCGGCGCTTTAGGTAAGGAGAACTAATACGGAATAACACAACACAGTTAAAAAGAGTACACAACAGACAAAATAAAAAGGGACTGCTGGGAGGCCTACTGGGTAAACAACCAGGTTTTAAGACCTCTCCTAAAATCAAGAAGAGTAGTAGCCCCCCGAAGTGGGAGCGGAAGCGAATTCCACATCTGTGGAGCCAGCAAGCTGAAGGAGCGGCCGCCCAGGCGAGCTCTCCTAACTCGAGGGACCGTCGCCAGAAGTAGATTTTCTGACCTCAGAGAACGAGCCGGACGATAAAAGGCCAGTCTCTTTTGGAGATGCTTTGCTCCCACAACATGGAGTGCCTTGTAGGCCAAAGTCATAGCCTTAAAGGCAATCCGTTTGCGGATAGGTAGCCAGTGCAGCGTCAGCAATAGCCCCGAGACGCTGGCACGTCTGTTAAGACCAAAGATGGCCCTGGCCGCCGCATTCTGCGCGACTTGAAGCCGCTGCAGCAGGTACTCTGGTAGGCCCAGGTAAAGAATGTTGGCATAATCCAACCTGGAGCCTATCAGAGCCTGCACAGTCAGCCTCCTGTGCTCCTCCGACAAAAGAGGCAAAAACCTCCGCATCATTTTTAAAAGACCGAAGCAGGTGCCGGTCACCCCTTATGACATCCTTATTGACGTATTTATGTCCATCCTTACGTCAATCTCGGCACCTTTCAGGTATAAATATTACCGACATTGCCCTAAGCAAACACACGGTGGTGACGAGATTGGAGCAGCGATACTTGCCGAGGAGCCCAGCAGATGCAGGAAGCCCACGGACGCTGCCCCTCCCTTTTGACGCGCTGAGAGAGAGACGCTGCCTTTTCTCTTGCCGAGAAATCCAGCCCCGGCGTTTCCAGCCGCCCTTGCGGGCAACTGGGATATCGAGTCCTGAGATTGAGATACCAGCCCTCCAGCCTTCTAAATCCCAGGTACTGAACTGAATAACCCCTCACAGAGAATTCTTGAATCAGATCCTTGGCAAAGCAAACTTAACTTAAACTGCTACTTATCTACTCCCGCCCACGTATTAGGCTTAGGTCAGGTACACTGGGGTAGGCGTAGCTAGAAGCACCCGTTGAGTACGATTAGTCAATGTATATATGTATATAACTTTTATCCATTTTAAGTATCATATGGCTAAGAAACCATATCAATGCTTTTACAGTATTATTTTATAATTCTGTTTTTACGGTATGCACTTTACTTAACTATAAGTATTCCAATAATAGCGATTCATTTCTCTTGTATGAGAAAGGAGACTGATCAATAAATAACACCTTTTTATTGAACACCCCCGTCTCTTCCTTTTCTCTACAATCTGGTGAAACTAAGAATGCACGTACTGACTGAGTAAAATAAGTTGTCTTTTGTTTTCACACGACTCTAGAGATATACTCTTGATTAGGGGAGAGCAAAGTTGTCATGTTCTATGGTTGTCAGAAACTAAATCCCTTCTTGTCTATCCAGGGAGGTTAAACTCCTCCTTGCCTATTCGAGAAAGTTTCTAGTGAACTCTGAGCTAGCTGGCACACCCATAACTTTAAGTCTAATATCGTCGGTAGAAGACCTAGTTAACCACAGTCCTACGTCTATACTATTGAAGATATTATTTCAATGCGCAGAGCCTATTGGGAAAATAGGAACTACACTACATGGCGCCCAACTGTTTGGAGAGGCGATAAATCTAACGTAAGACATTAGAGTAACTCAGTCGTGCTTTTTCACACAGACCCCTTTTCCCATAATACTCCAAAGACGTCTGGAGTGGGTGAAAGGTAAAATCCGCCAAACTTCGTAGGAGGAGACTCCTATGTATGGTTCTTGGTTTATTCAACGTTGAAGGATACACTGTTCCAAAATATTGTGCATCTAATCTTTGTTTCCATAGAAACCTGATCTGCAAATAAACAAAATAACCTTCCTGAGAGTAAAATGTCAGAAACTGAAGAGGAAAGGGAGACAGCTAGAATAGCAGCTCAACTCCTAGCGAATGACAATAGTCTCCTACAGCAAGACCCGGAGGCAATACTCATCCCGGTCAACATAAGAAAAACTATAACCTTAAAAGTTATAGAAAATGGACTAACACCGAGAGGTGGTACAGTCATATTCGAAATTGAGGCACACGAATATCGGCAGACAGAGGTATTCTACTCATGGATAAACTTTCCAGCAGCAAACGCTGTAACAAAAGAGTTCCACTATTATAAGATAGAGGAACCACCGGATATCTACACTCCTTTCAAGGAGGTGGAGATACCACTCAAATACCAAGAGCACCTGCTCTGGTTTAATGGCGCCCTAAAACATAATAATCACATCACCAGGCTCGGTCCACTAGGCAGACCAGGAGCAACGTGGCCGGTCCTAGCCGGATACACACCACATCCAGACATTGAAGAAATGTCTGCACCAGATCTTTTAGCACAGCTAAAACAACTAATTAAAATATACAGACAATTAGTCCAATATATAATGCGGACTTCAACAGTCCAACCAGCTATTAAAATTCCACAGCTGACCCCTCATCAGGGGAACACAAAAAATCACTCAAATAGAGGCGGTATTTCCGGATACCACCCCGGTTGAGAAACAGAGGATTCTGACTATCTGTCTTCCAATGGGAATCGCACCACATGTGGAAGACTGTGACACTTGGGGTACAGTCTTTGCTTCCGTTTACACAAAAACACATGGTGTTCCATCCATGTCAGTAATACCAGACGTGCTGAAACAAATTCAAGATGAATACGGTCCAGAACCGGCCCTAACTCTGGGTATGAAATTACTAAAAGACTTCAAGCAGGTCTCGGCAATATTACTAGCCAATATAAAGGGAGAAGCAGCAAATGTGGCGATCCGCCAGAGGTTGAAAGAGACAGATATAGCAGACCAACCATTTGAAATTGCCAGAATCATAGAAAAATCCTATGAAGAACTAGGAAGAGATAGTTTGGGTGGAATACCTGTGAAACCCCAACTAATTGAAAATCCTGAAAAGGTATTTATTAAAAACAATCTAAACACTCAAAAAAGAGCTGGGATGGAAATAAACAATCCACTCCTAAAGAAAAAAGATTCCAAACCAGAGGAAGGTCTCCTCGGCGGAGAGAAAGATCTCCGGACCAAGGACGCAAGTCTCCCCAAAGGGAGCCCTCTGTGAAAAAATACAACCTTAGAAATAGGGATAATATAAAGAAACCTGACAGATATTAAGATATTGATACACGTCCCTCTCAAACTTTTCAGACTTCCTCGCAGAAATCGGAAAGAAGAGGACGATCAGAACACAGGGAAGAGCACGTCAAGTCCAAATACAAGGAACCTGCTCATCAAAATAAAAAATTACAATTTCCGAAGAAGAAGGTAGCCAGTATTAAAGTAATCAACCATGCCGAGAATACTGAGGACACAGCTGAAAAACGGAGAATGGGCTCAGACAATGCTAGACAGCGCAGCAGAAGTGAGCATAGCTCGCAAGATCCTGATGAATCATCTGGAGACAGTGGACACGAATGAATACATTCAGGTGGAAACTGCAGATACCAGAGTTAGCAAACCTCATAAAATATATGAAATAACATTGCGTATAGAAGGGTATAAGACTAGGAAAATAAGGGGTCTGTTTTGGGATAATCTCTCTAAAGGCTATGACATCCTTCTAGCTGAAAAAGACTGGCCACCAGAGTTTGTCAGGGAGTGCCCTCATGGCGAAGAAATAATTATGCCTGCCTTCTCTAATCATATTCCAATACATAAAAAGTATACACTTGCAAGAAAGTGGGCAGTAGCCCAAGCTCCTGCATTATATAAAAATCATGTAGGATGGGATGAGGACTCTCCTCCTCACAAAATCCAGTTAAAATCACAAGCTACTGCACAGAGGCAGTACCCAATTAAGCAAGAAGCTAAAAAACAGGTAAAAGAGATCCTAGATCAACTTGAATACCAGGGGGTGATTGAAACATGCACCTCACAAATGAACAATCCTTTGTTTCCTGTCTCCAAACCAGATAATTCATATTGTCTTGTTTTGGACTACAGACACTTGAACTCATGTTGCAAAACTTTTGCAGTGCAAAACTCACATAGTGCAGCACTAATGAATAACATAGTGCGCAAAAAATACAAAACCACATTAGACATCTCTAATGGATTCTTTTGTCAAAATATAGCACCAGAAAGCAGATATTTGACCGCGTTTTCAATAAATGGCGCACAAAAAAATTCTGTCGTTTACCACAGGGGTTCAAGAACAGCCCAGGATTATTCTCAGCAAGAGTAACAGAGTTACTACAAATATATGATGACGAGGCATTATCTTATGTCGATGACATCTATCTAACAGATGATGACTTGGATACTCACTTGAAAAGAGTGAACACCATAATACTTGGGTTCGCAGCAGAGGGTTACAAATTCAACTTTAAAAAATCAAGAATTGCCCATCTAACTGTCCTATTTTTGGGATATGAATTATCAAGTGAAGGCAAAAGCCTGGCTGACAATTTCCTAGAGAAATGTGCGGTAATCCAAGCACCAAGAACACTAAAGAACTTGCAATCAATTCTAGGTTTTCTGAATTTCGGAAGAACTTATATTATAAATTACGCGGAGAGGGTTAAACCTCTCTATGACTTAATAAAATAAATACAGTCAGAACAGCAGAATCTGCTTTTGAGGCATTAACAACCCCATGTAATTTACCAACAACGGCACTGAATCCAGAATGGATACAGTGGGTAAATTCTGTTGCTACAGACAAAGTGAAATACTATTTTGATCCAGAAATCAATGAATTAAAATATCTAGAATATGAAAGAGAATATCCTCTGCCAATTGACATTCTGCCTTTACGACAGTACGCCTGTGTAATCTATACAGACGGACATGCTCAACCCGCAGTATGGGGAGAACAAGCATACAACGCCACATGCGAGATTGTAAAAGACGTGTGGCGCGGAGGTAAACTGAGACCTCTATTTACAAAAACACACTCAATAGAAAATAACTCAGAACAACAAACTGAAATAATAGCGTTAAAAATGGCGCTAGATAATGCCGATCGCGAATTCCCGACACTTATAGTGTGCGATTCGTATTACTGCGTCAAATCATACAATAACGATTTACAGAAATGGATTCAAAACGGTTACAAAGATGACACAGGTGCAACAATAAAACAAAAATCGCTTTGGGAACAAGTAGTTCTTTTACAGAAAGAACTACCAAAAACTCACGTGATACATTCACTGAGTCATCAACGTGATGGCGTTCACGTTGCAGGGAATTCATTGGCTGAGACAGCCACAGCGGTAGCAACTAAATCGGCTTCCGTAGCTACAAAAAAGCGTTCAGTAAAATACATTGACGGTGAAACAGTGCTGGCGGTGAAAACGTCATCAAAAGGCGACTGCTCAGCGTTACCGATCAACTATCCACTCAATTATACATACATAATCGATGCAAACTCCGTTCCTTTTGCTCGAATCCCTGGAGTGGGGGATAGAGTGATTCCAAACATGAACAGGAGAGTCTTGTTAATAGTAGACGCACATATTGGCGAGGGTCTTAGACATCGCACAATTAAAGATTCTCTAGCAGAATTACAATCAACATACTGGTGGCCAGGAATGAGTCTGGACCAACACCTATTCGCGAGAAGCTGTTCAAACTGCAACAGAGATCGCAGTGGTGAACGAAACGGTGTATTACCACGGCTTTTGCTCAATAAGGAATAGGCTAACAACATAACTCCCACTCAGTATGAATAATGCGTCTTATTAACATGTAGAGACTATTTTCACTTATAAAGTAGACCCCAACTTTCGGCTGACGCCAGAACTGTTATAAAAGATTTGCGAGTCTTTATCGGCACATACGCAATTGGCATGCTGCATTCTGACCAAGGTCCTGCTTTTAGCTCTCGGGCTTATAAGGAGGCCATGACCAGCATGGGCATTGCATTGCGGTACTCTTGTCCCTTTCATCCTGAGGGAAACGGAATCGTGGAAAGAAAAAACCGTGATATAAAGCAATCTATAACAGCAAAGGCATTAGGTTCGGGAGCTGGGTGGGTCAAACATTTAATAAGTGTCCAATGTAGTCTTAATAATCTGGCAAGAAATTCTCTGAGAGGTCTCAGTCCGTACGAACTGTTGTTTGGGACTAGAATGTTAGTCCAGGACTTAGATAGTCAGACTTCAGTGGTTAAAGAAAAATGCTTGATATCAAAGATCGCTTGGCTATTTTACAGGACTTAAATGAAACAAGAAGAGACCTGAGCAACATAAAGTTGAAACAACAGCCAACAACCACTGAAGAGAAACCACCTGTCCCAGCAAGGCCTGTCTGGATTCCAAAAATCGGGGATCTGGTCAGAGAGAAGATTGCGGTAAAGAAGGAATTTGGGCCTTCTTACAGAAAAGCAGTTCCTGTCTTGTCTGTCAACGGGACGAGATCAGTAGTATTACCGCCCCTTGCTGGTAAAAAGGAGAACCTAGTTGTATCCATCGACCTGGTTAAACCACAATCATGTGGCCAATAACAAGTAGTAGGCCAAGTGGACTCCCAAGAAGTAGCAGAACACCAAAGTTTGCTACAAATACAGAGGTTCAAACTGAAAGACTAATCACATTTGAAAAATCTACAGTGAATCAACAAGGACTATGCAACAAAGCAATAGAACTTGAACCTCTTAAAACCCAAATCAAAACTTTACATCAAGAAACTCCACTCTACAGTGATGTAACCACGGACTATGTTAATGAAACAAAGCAAATTCTAAAAGCAAAAAGTAATCCAGAAGCAATTGAAACAATTGACAGAACAGCATCCGGCTACTTCATCAACTTTGATGATTTTTCTGAAGATCTGAATGAACCTGACGATCATCCAGAACTTTTAAAGACAAAGCAAAGAAACTTTTTCATCAACTAAAAGAAACCTATCTGATTTCTCCATGGATTGAAATTTGGGTGGCATTTGGTGCATTTATCCTCATACTTTGGCTCATCATGGTACTGTGCTTGGGACATTCCATTGAGGGAAAATATGCTAAAATGGACACAGCAAGCCAGAATATCAACTTGGTCCTTAAACCACACACATCTTCACACGTCGAGAAAAGAGAACTTTCTTCTGTCAACTTCACAGCCAATCCTATACCCGGCGGGGTAGCATGGGACAAAACTGAATATGAAATATATGGTCCGGTTAAACTCCTGGAGTATCCACACCAATTTAAGATTTCATTGAGTGACTTTGTAAAACCAAGCACATTTGCTGATGATTGGGATTTTGAAAGTATTAATGATATGATGTCTGATCTAGTGATGTCAGCTAAATTTACTGAACATGATTATTTACAAAGTTCATCTAATTACGATCAAATGTTTTGCTATAACCATTATGGTAACCATTATCTGCATAAATCTACTCAGCCTAGAAATGTTTTAAATTTTAACCAATGGGAACATTGTGCAACTCCACCAAAAGGCAGTTCAAAAACATTTTATGATAAATATTCATACTTTTCAGGGTTTAACACAAGTAATGCAGAAACATTCTACTTCAAATTGTTAAATAAGACAGGAGTGAAAACCATGCTTACAAACACAAAATTGATATATTCAGACTCATTTTTTGAAAAAATGAATACATTTGGTTTTGATTTCTGGAATGATAACATTGAAACGAAAACGATCAGGGGCACAAAAGATTGGCAAGTGCAAGGTATCGAATCATTATTTAGAGCCTGCATGATCCCAGAACAAATTATATTTTTGAATGACACAATTCAGCAGACTACCTGTCTTGGCCTAGCCAAAATCAAAGACTTAAACAAAATGTCTATTCCAAAACCAACAATGGATAGTAATAGCACCTCTGATGTTGAGATAGACGTAACCAGTATTTTAAACCAAAACAGAACACATCCTGAATGGAAACAATGGTTGATCTGGCCCACAGACACAAATAACTGTCAAGACAGATTCCTGAACAAAATACAGGGGTTCACATTGACCAGGCCAGACCCAAGATACTCCCAGAGACAACATCCAGGGATAGTAACTACTTACAGTGTGGGAAAGCTCTGCCTTCAGTGGCTACATACATCCACACTGGCAGAAATTAAGCAACACCTAACTTTACTTAAAGAAGGTGCTGACTTGCGTGATTTCATTTTGGGCCACGCAAACAGCGTCAAAAACGTTTCATAGCAGCCTCTATATATGCAGCTTATAACGAAGCTTGGAAAGAAACTCAAATTGAGACAGCAGAAAAAATACGGGAAATTGACCGTGTTAATTTGGAAAAATCACTTTCTGTTGTAGACAATGGGTTAATGACTCTGTCTTTCAGAATATATTCACTGGACAGTATTGTGTCTTCAGCAATCGATATAATAGAGCAAGACTTACTGATGTTACAACACGGTCAGTCTCAATTACGTTCTATTGTACAGCTTGGCTGGACGTTACAGAATCTGCGTTCAGGCTATGTGCCTTGGCGTTTAATCAACACAACGTCATTATTTAATATCTTTAACCTTACTGATAAACAAATCAGTTTGGCACAGAAGGGTGCTGACTATACAATTCTGAGCATTGAAAAACTTGAGAGATTACCATTGACAATGTCAGAACGACCTGTCATTGAATGGATAATACATGGGATAATAAATATTCCGATTACAACTTTCCAGTTTCAATACTGCCAAAAATATATACAGGCAGGGTAGTATGAAAGGTTGGGTAAAGGATACATTAAGTCGACATGAGACTTGCCCTATACACACACATGTGTTAGTAATAAAGGACAGAGTGTATTTCTTAGTGGCAATAATTGTGCAAAATCACTAAGTGGTATACTTCTGTGTCAGGGTTTAAGTTTGCATGGGGCCTGTGAAGGGACTTCAAATAACCTTTCATGTCACCAGCTAGGCACACCTGCAACACAAATAGAACCATTCTTTAGGAGACTCTCGAACGGGAGTTACATTCTAATTGTAGATCACAGATGTTGCAGCCTAATGCCCGGAAAACCTTATCTCGTAAGCGTGACTACCAGGGTCATGTGCTGTGAAAGAGTATTGTTCCCGAAAGATACTCCAGACAGGGAGGCAAGGTTATGGCCCAGTTTTAATTTCTCTTCTATTCGAATTGATACTTTAAGCAGAATGAAGACTGTGCTCCTACAGACACCAACCCCGTTTGTTGTCATCAAAAGAAACGTATGATCTCCAAGTTGCAAGGACAACGGCAGAGATTCATTCACTGCTATCAACGAATAGCCCCCTACACTTTGCAGAAATGTTGAACGAAATCTTAAATATTTCTGATACAAGTGGTATCGCCAGTGTATTTAAGACAGTTTTTTCAGGCGCTTTAACATCATTCAAAGCGATCCTGGGTATTTTTCCAAACTTCGTCCATTCCCTCTTTGGCGGACTACCTCTCCTGTTGGGACTAGTAGCAGGTGTCCTATTTTTGCTACTTTTACTTCGATATGGCAAACCGTGTCACAGACATGACTTCAACAACAATGGAAGAAACGATCCTAGCTATCCGCTACCGGGACCGCATAACTAAAGTCCTTGGATTAGCACGGCTACGAGATTTAAATATGACTTGGTTTCTTTCATTCAGACCCTTGTGGCAGACCTGTGTTATGCCTGTATTAAGGTGCTTGCTATGCGGCGAAGAATGCGTGTTGGACACCTGTCTCACACTACAATCAGAAGTGCCATTGGATGCAGAGACTTTGTTGAGTCCAGTAAAGGCTCAGGCATTGTGCTGTCCCCAGCGGCTACCAATCCTGATGACGGCATTCATGGAGACTTCATCACTGCGATTGAAGGGTAGTGAAGTACAAGATGAAAGCAGCATCAATCAGGTACGACCATCTGTCAGCTATGCTGATCAAACCATCACTGAAAGCAATCATGCTCATGACTGCATGATAGCGTCATTTTCCAACCTTGTCGAACTCTCACCAGAAGCTGTTGACTGTTTTTTCGAACATCTAAATGATATGATGTTTTCACCAGAACAGAAAGAATGACTTTGAGCAAACGTGCACACAGCGTTCCCTGAACTCTGAATTTGGCCTTCAAATTTAAAAATAAAGCCACTAAGAATTCTTCGAGTCTGCTCCTGCAAACAGGAACGTTCTCCAAATATCCAAAATATTTACCTTTCAGGCACTTATCTTCTGCTTAAAGTAAACTATTCTTAGAGAACAGACACTTCTATTTTAGGTACCTCTAGAAGACATTACCTCGACCTCTAGGTTATTTACACATACAATTGTATTTCTATGTGATGAAATGGTCTCGCACTTTTTCTTCTGTATTAAGAGCCATTTCATGTGTTATTTTCGCAAATCATTCGTGCTGATATAAAATGTGCATCCTCTTTGAATGATTACACTGCTTAAATGCATACAGTAACTATATTCATTTTTCATGTATTACGCAAATCCGAATTTAATGCATATAAATGTATTTTGGGGCGTTTACATACACATACAATATTAGTTATGTTTACTATGCTTAGGTTAGTAAATATGGACATAGATTCCGTGGAGTGGGTGTGATGTATTTCCTATGGGAACTGTATCAATATTCCTGTTTCTGACCCTTGTCCGGTTAATAAATCAATAGTGGCCATACAACGGCACAGAAACCTGTTTTCTGATTAGGTCATAGCGCATGCTACCACGTTAGGCAAGCACTATTCCCCCAGCCCCCATAGAAAGCATACCGAGTTCTCAAAACAAATCAAACCTCCAGCAACCTGGGAAATCCCCCGCAACTATTGTTTTGATTTAACCAAGAACTCCAGTAAAGAATGTACGAACGACCAGTTCTTATGACATCCTTATTGACGTATTTATGTCCATCCTTACGTCAATCTCTGCACCTTTCAGGTATAAATATTACCGACATTGCCCTAAGCAAACACACGGTGGTGACGAGATTGGAGCAGCGATACTTGCCGAGGAGCCCAGCAGATGCAGGAAGCCCACGGACGCTGCCCCTCCCTTTTGACGCGCTGAGAGAGAGACGCTGCCTTTTCTCTTGCCGAGAAATCCAGCCCCGGCGTTTCCAGCCGCCCTTGCGGGCAACTGGGATATCGAGTCCTGAGATTGAGATACCAGCCCTCCAGCCTTCTAAATCCCAGGTACTGAACTGAATAACCCCTCACAGAGAATTCTTGAATCAGATCCTTGGCAAAGCAAACTTAACTTAAACTGCTACTTATCTACTCCCGCCCACGTATTAGGCTTAGGTCAGGTACACTGGGGTAGGCATAGCTAGAAGCACCAGTTGAGTACGATTAGTCAATGTATATATGTATATAACTTTTATCCATTTTAAGTATCATATGGCTAAGAAACCATATCAATGCTTTTACAGTATTATTTTATAATTCTGTTTTTACTGTATGCACTTTACTTAACTATAAGTATTGCAATAATAGCGATTCATTTCTCTTGTATGAGAAAGGAGACTGATCAATAAATAACACCTTTTTATTGAACACGCCTGTCTCTTCCTTTTCTCTACAATCTGGTGAAACTAAGAATGCACATACTGACTGAGTAAAATAAGTTGTCTTTTGTTTTCACACGACTCTAGAGATATACTCTTGATTAGGGAAGAGCAAAGTTGTCATGTTCTATGGTTGTCAGAAACTAAATCCCTTCTTGTCTATCCAGGGAGGTTAAACTCCTCCTTGCCTATTCGAGAAAGTTTCTAGTGAACTCTGAGCTAGCTGGCACACCCATAACTTTAAGTCTAATATCGTCGGTAGAAGACCTAGTTAACCACAGTCCTACGTCTATACTATTGAAGATATTATTCCAATGCGCAGAGCCTATTGGGAAAATAGGAACTACACTACAGTAGTATTAGTGGTTGTGGAATTGGCGGTGGTTGTATTGTTGCTATTGATGGTGGTGGTGCTATTGGTGGTGAGGGTATTGGTAGTGGTGGTGGTATTGGTGGTGGTGGTGGTATTTATATTAGTGGTGGTATTGGTATTGGCGGTGGTATTGGTATTGGTAATATTGGTGGTGGTATTGGTGGGAGTTGTGTTAGTGGTGGTATTGGTGAAGGTATTGGTGGTGGTATTGGTGATGGTATTGGTGGTGGTATTGTTGGTGGTATTGGTATTGTTGGTGGTATTGGTGGTGTATTGGTGGTGGTGGTGGTATTGCTGGTGGTTGTATTGGTGGTGGTGGTATTGGTGATGGTGGTGGTATTGGTAGTGGTGGTTTTGGAGACATTGGTGATGGTATTGGTGGTGGGATTAGTGGTGGTGGTATTGGCGGTGGTGGTATTTGTGGTGTTGTTGGGCTTGGTATTGGTACTGGTAGTGGTGGTATTGGCAGTGGTATTGGTATTGGTCGTGGTAGTATTGGAGTAGTGGTGGTGGTGGTGTAGGTGGTGGTATTGGTGGTATTGGTGGTATTGATGGTGGTAGTAATGGTGGTGGTCTTGGTGGTGGTGATATCGGTCTGATTGGTGGTGGTGGTGGTATTGGGGGTATTAGTGGTGGTATTGGTGGAGGTGGGATTGGTGGTGGTGGTATTGGTGGTGGTGGTGGTGGTATTTGTGGTATTGGTGGTTATGGTATTGGTACTGGTAGTGGCAGTGGTGGTATTGGCAGTGGTATTGTATTGGTGGTACTTGTATTGGATTATTGGTGGTGGTATTTGTGGTGGTCATGGTATTGGTGGTGGTGGTATTGATGATGATATTGGTGGTGGCTTTGGTGGGGGTGGTATTGGTTGTGTTTGTGGCAGTCATATTGGTGGTGGTGATGGTATTGTTGTTGGTGTTATTAGTGGTATTGGTGGTGATGGTATTGGTGGTGATGATATTGGTGGTGGTGATATCAGTGGTGGTGCTATTGGTGGTGGTATTGGTGGTGGTATTAGTAGTGGTTTTGGTGGCAGTGTTAATGGTGGTGGTGTTGGTGGTGGTGGTGGTATTGATATTGGTGCTTGTGGTATTTCTGGTATTGGTGGTGATGTTACTGGTATTGGCAGTGGTTTTGGTGGTGGTGGTATTGGATTGGTGGTGGTGGTATTGTTGGTGGTGGTGGTATTAGTGGTTGTATTGGTATTGGTGGTGGTATTGGTATTGCTGGTATTGGTGGTGGTGGCGGTGGTATTGTTGGTCGTATTGGCGGTGTTGGTGGTATTGGTGATGGTGGTGGTGGTATTGCTGGTGGTGGCATTGGGAGTGGGATGTTGGTGATGGTGGTGGTATTGGTGTTGGTCGTATTGGAGATATTGGTGATGGTATTGGTGGTGGGATTGGTGCTGGTGGTATTGGTATTGGTGGTGGTGGTATTTGTGGTTGTGGTATTGGTACTGGTAGTGGTAGTGGTGGTATTGGTTTCGGTGGTGGTGGTATTGGATTAGTGGTGGTGGTGGAATTGGTGGTGGTGTTGGTGGTATTGGTAGTAATGGTGGTGGTATTGGTGGTGGTGATATTGGTCTGGTTGGTGGTGGCATTGGTGGTGGTATTGGAGGTATTAGTGGTGCTATTGTTGTTAGGATTGGTGAAGGTGGGATTGGTGGTGGTGGTATTGGTATTGGTGGTATTTGTGGTATTGGTGGTTGTGGTATTGGTACTGGTAGTGGTAGTGGTGGTATTGGTAGTGGTATTGGTATTGGTGGCGATGATATTGGATTAGTTGTTGGGACGGTATTTGTGGTGGTCATGATATTGGTGGTGCTGGTATTGGTGGCAGTATTGGTGGTGGTGGTATTGGTGGTGGCTTTGGTGGTGGTGGTATTGGTTGTGGTGGTATTGGTGGCAGTCATATTGGTGGTGGTGGTGGTATTGGTGTTGGCGTTGTTAGTGGTATTGGTGGTGATGGTATTCATGGTGGTGATACCGGTGGTGGTGGTGGAACAGGTGGTGGTATCAGTGGTGTTAATGGTGGCATTGGTGGTGGTGGTGCTATTAGTGGTGGTGGTATTGGTGGTGGTGGTATTGGTATTGGTGGTGGTGGTATTTCTGGTATTGGTGGCGGTGTTATTGGTATTGGCAGTGGTATTGGTGGTGGTGGTATTGGCAGTATTGGTGATGGTATTTGTGGTATTGGTGTTGGTGGTGGTATTGATGGCGGTATTGCTGGTATTGGTGGTGATGGTATTGGTGGTGGTATTCGTGGTGGTGTTGGTATTGGTGGTGTTGGTATTGGTGATGGCAGTATTGGTGGTGGCGGTGTGGTATTGGTGGTGGTGATTATGGTAGTGGTGGTATTGGTGGTCGTACTGGTGTCGGTATTGGTATTAATGGTATTGGTAGAGGTGGTGTTATTGGTGGTCGTGGTATTGGTGGCGATGGTGGTATTGATGGTGGTATTGATGTGGTATTGGTGGTGGTGGTATTGGCGGTATTTGTGATGGTATTGGTGGTGGTAGTAATGGTAGTGGTATTGATGATGGTGATATTGGTGTGGTTGGTGGTGGTTTTGGTTATGATGGTATTGGTGGTATTAGTGGTGGTACTGGTGGTGGGATGGTGGTGAGATTGGTGCTATAGGTGGTGATGTTATTGGTGGTGGTGATGGTATTGGTGGTGGTGATATTGGTGGTGGTGGTATTGGTGGTGGTATTGGTGGTGTTAGTGGTGGTATTGGTGGTGGAATTGGTGGTGGTGGTATTGATGATGGTGATATTGGTGTGGTTGGTGGTGGTATTGGTTATGATAGTATTGGTGGTATTAGTGGTGGTACTGGTGGTGGGATGGTGGTGAGATTGGTGCTATAGGTGGTGATGTTATTGGTGGTAGTGATGGTATTGGTGGTGGTGATATCGGTGGTGGTGGTATTGGTGGTGGTATTGGTGGTGTTAGTGGTGGTATTGGTGGTGGAATTGGTGATGGTGGTATTGGTGGTGGTGGAATGTGCTGTATTGGTGGTGTTGGTATTGTTATTGGCAGTGGTATTGGTGGTGGTATTGTATTGGTCGTGGTATTTGTGGTGGTGGTATTGGTGTTAGTGGTATTGGTGGTGGTATTGGCAGTGGTGGTATTGGTGGTGGTGGTGGTGGTATTGGTGGTGGTGGTGTTGGCAGTGTTGGTGATGGCATTGGTAGTATTGGTGGTGGTATTGGTTGTGGTGGTGGTATTGGTGGTGGTATTGTTGGTGGTATTGTTGGTGATGGTATTGGTCGTGGTATTAGCGATATATTGGTGGTAGTATTGGTGGTTGTTTTGGTGGTGGTATTGGTGGTGGTGGTATTGGTGATGGTGGTATTGGTGGCGGTGGTGATGTTTTTAGCGGTGGTAGTGGACTGGAATGCACTCATATTGGTTTTTACATACTACAATGATCAGCATTGAGCCTACCTACTTTCTGTGCTTGCGTAAAACACCCAAGCGTGTCTGAACAAACATTAATATATCAGACATTAGCGTATGCATGCATTAGCACATCCATTAGGATATAAGTATTAATCTTTCCCATTAATGGATAGGTAGGCATTTCAAGTATGACAGCAGAAAACGAATAATGTGTGGTTTTCACTTAAAACGGAGGTAAATGAATACATTGCTATTTCTTCACACCGTAGCATGTTTTTCAAAATGTGTTTTTTAATTCTTTCTTTGTCTAGTAAACATTTGTACTGAGGTAATACTCTGTATTTGTATTGAGGCTACCTTGCTACTATGAGAAGCTTAGGCTGGGTTCCACATAGATGGCTGAGGGGCAGATTTACAAGCCCCTTGAGCTGTCAGTACGTAACTTTTTGTGACGCACTTGCAGCGCATTTCTCTGCCCCATATTTACAAGGACAGGAAAAGCCACCCTGCGTGGCTTTTCCTGTCCTTGTAAATACGGCCCCTTTACATACAGCACTTTGCATGAAAGGGGCGTTCCATTGGTGTTCCCACGCAACACCCATGGAACCAGACACATTTCCAGATTTACGAGGATTCCCCCTTGGGGTGGTGTAGCGAGTCGCAACAAGGAGAAATGTTTTCATTTCTCCTTGTTTATTTCCTCTTTCAATGCGCACTTCACTCGATCTCCATGAGAAGCCTGTGACTGCTCCCTACCATCACCCTCAGAGTAAAGTGCAAAAGGGTTTGCACTTGGCTCAGTTTACAGAGCCATAGAAGAACCGATCCTAAGACACCAAGGACTCAGTAGCTCCTGTACACACTGTGGCCCTTTTAACGGGGTCTGACAACTGACACTGCCGGTAGCTTTGTAAGGGTTTGCACGCCGGCCGAGCATACCTTGCTCCGCTGAGGCGTCTCCACGGTCTCCTGTTCCCGTGTGGCAGCCGGGCTTAGCTCCGCCGTGCTGCTGCTGCTCTGCACGCCCTGACTGGCCGGGCTTGGATCCGCCGTGCTGCTGCTGCCTTGCACGCCCTGACTGTCCGGGCTTGGCTCCACCGGTCGGGTCGGGACTTCAACCCCCAGCAGCCTCGACGCCAGGACACCGCCCCCCTCACTCTCCAGCGCCAGGAGGTGCATAAAACGCTGTCTGCTGCCGAGGACCAGGTGGTAGCTTTGTAAGGGGTTTGCACGCCGGCCGAGCATACCTTGCTCCGCTGAGGCGTCTCCATGGTCCCCTGTTCCCGTGTGGCGGCCGGGCTTAGCTTCGCCGTGCTGCTGCTGCTCTGCACGCCCTGACTGGCCGGGCTTGGCTCCGCCGTGCTACTGCTGCCTTGCACGCCTTGACTGGCCGTGCATGGCTCCGCCGGTCGGGTCGGGACTTCAACCCCCAGCAGCCTCGATGCCAGGACACCGCCCCCCTCACTCTCCAGCGGCAGGAGGCGCATAAAACACTGTCTGCTTCCTCGTCCCGCGAGGACACGCGCGGAACGCGCCGGGCTAAGCCCGGGCAAAGGGCGGGCCCTCTTAGGCCCTCAGAGGCCTGAGGAGTCTGGTCTGGGCCACGTCCCTTGATTTTGCTGCAGGACATCGTGCAAGGTAAAGCAATACAATATTATTCCTGAACTGCGTGTGGGCTGTCCACAGCCCATCATAGAATCTTTTAAAGTATCCAAGCAGAATCATGGTCAAAAAGGCACCAATGTCCACTCGATCTACGACAAGGAAACTAGCACAGGCAACAACCCCACTTCCAACCTTAACCGCCATTGACAAAATGCTACAGCAAACTATTGGGGTTGTTGTCACCGCTATAGAAAATACTGAAAGACGCCTATCATTACCACCTAGTATGTGTCTGATATCCCACCCTACACAGGGAGCTAATGCACCTGCAAATACATCTATAACAACAGCTATGTCACAGGACTCTATTTTACTGCACTCTTATGCAGACTTACCGGGTAGTGGTTTGAATTATGATGATGTATTACAACTGTCACCACCTACTGTGTTTGCCGCCCGGGAAAGTAGGCTGTCAGTAACACCCAATTTACAGCCTAGTAAGACCTCCCCCCCAATAGTGATTGATGTGTCGAACGTCAGAGTGGAGTTAGATGACTGCGACAATAATGACACCAACTTAACAGATGAGATAGTCAACACGAGTCCACCACACAGTGTGAGTGATCATGGTTCTGGCCGGCCCAATTATAAATCAGTACCCAGCAGGAAATTGTTAACTGTAAACAAACATGGGAGGATATATAGAAGGAAAAAGAAGAGACTAGTCCAAACTACCCTGACACAAGCGGGGAGGGGAAATATATTACAGCTGAGCAGAAATTTATAACCAAATGAAACTCATGTCACTGCTCAACAAGCCTCATCCCCTATTAGCATGGAGGACCTCATATCACAGTTAGAGCACCTGGTAAAATCCCACACTTTACCACTGGTAGAAAGACTGAGGACACTAACGGATAATGTAGAAAATCTAGAAAAGCTGGGAATAGCCAATTTCGATCTGCTGGAACAACTTAGCACGCAGACTAAGCAGCCTACAGCTAATGCCCCTATGGATAAATCCAACAACATCTCGACCAGGAGGGAAACAAGAGTAGTCAGTCCCCCGGCCACTGCAAATGCAATCACTGCCACGACAAAATTACCTATCAATACTCCCAATATAATAGTGGGGCAGAAACCTGTAGCAGGGCAAAGGGAGCTTAGTACCCAATAGTACGGACAGGGCAGTGCCCACCAGGAACATCAATAACATCATACCTGCTGTGATAAATTTACCACCGGAAAGTAGTGCGTATGTTGCTATACTCGCTAATGTTCCAAAGCTTAAGCACACCCAATTTGAAAACCAACAAACCCTCAAGAATAAAACATTTCACTGGTTAGCTCAAAACTGCGGGTTTCCAATGCGTGGGGCAAACCAGATCATTTCAACACAGAGAGTAGAATGGTTGGGACCTAGTAAAAAGGAGATAGACGGGGACTGCATAGTCATAAATTTTAGGAACCCCGACTGGGCCAGAGATTCCATTCTGAATGCGCCCATACCGTCTAACCAGGAAAACAATACAACTCTGCTCCCTTTACATTATTTCTACAGGGGTCAGTCAGGAAAATATGCTACAGTCCGGGTTGCTGACCAACATAGAGCTCCCCATTTTAACCATCATAATGTAGCTCATGACCCCATTCCACTCTATAATCCATGGGCCAACTTTGCTATCCCGACTTACAATAGATTCCAAGTGTTTGGATCACTAGACGAGAATGACTGACTGAGGGAACAAACTACCAAACACCACTCTGAAGTAATTGTATCTAAGGGTGTGCTCAAAATTAATCAAGGGCTGCAGGGTATACACAGGGTAGCAGGGGAGATCACAGTAAGACCAGTAAGTAATGACCAGCATAAAATCGATAAAACAGCCCCGAGAGTTGTAACCCCTGTTTTAGACATAACCTTGGATGACAATCCACTGAGACCCAAACCGGCTGAACTTTATGATACCACATTTGACAACACAGCTGAAGGCCTCATGGTCACTTCTTGGAACAAAGCGGGTATCGCCTCTAAAATAACCACGCCCTTCTGGAACAGTTTTACTACACACGGATACGACATAATCTGTCTCCAGGAGACGTGGCATAGAGCCCAATTACAAGTCGAGGGATACACAACCTATAGTGTGGATGCAGTGGCTTCACCAGCAGGAAGAGCAAAAGGAGGTCTACTGACCCTGGTATCAACTACTCTTACTGAGTTTAGTCCTGGTGGCTATGTGGAGGTGGCCCCGTATGCATCAATCCTACGTTTAGTACATAGCAAGGGTAGGGATTTAGTTATAGTAAATTTCTATAACAATACCACTGGAGCCAACCGGGACTTGGTTGTCCTAGATATAGAGCAGGCAATAGAGGGAGTATTAGAATTATCAAGGGACCCCCCAGTAATAATTTGGGCAGGAGACTTTAACATCCAAGCATACTGCCATGCACAGAAGGGGATTTGTGGTCATCGAGGGGTATACCATAGCGGAGGTAGCACTGTTTACAATCATTTCCCGCATACCAACTATGGAAATACCCTGAATCACCTAGTAGCTAAATTAGACCTTGAGCTACTAGACTGTAGAAAGAACAAAGACAATAAAGAATGTCCATCATTTAGAGGGAGGGATGCCCACTCTAACATCAACCACATCTTGGTGGCCAACGGTACAGCCTACTCCAATGTATGGGTAGTTGAGCAACCAGTGAGCGACCATAACAGCATTTCGCTTGTATTATTCGTCTGGGGGCCAAAAACTAATGCATATGAGAGACCGGTCCAAGGGATCATAGCCGAAAGATCAAACGGCATGAGAATAAAGTGGATTAGAATTAACCCTGCCCAATTCACGATGGACGTACTCTCAAAATGTAATAGGGAAATAAGCTATTGTCTGGCACCTATCAATCAATCAATCATGGACATTTATATAGCGCACTACTTACCCGGAGGGTCTCAAGGCGCTTGGGGGGGGGGGGTGCTGCTACTGCTCGAAAAGCCAGGTCTTGAGCTTCTTCCTGAAGGAAAGGTGGTCTTGGGTCAGGCGCAGGTCGGTCGGGAGGGAGTTCCAGGTCTTGGCGGCCAGGTGGGAGAAGGACCTTCCTCCTGTTGTCGATCTTCGGATGCGGGGGACGGCGGCGAGGGCGTGACTGGCTGATCGGAGGTGGCGTTTGGGAGCGTAGAAGTTGATGCGGTTGTTGAGGTAGCTCGGGCCTTGGTCGTGTAGGGCTTTGTGTGCGTGGGTGAGGAGACGGAAGGTGATTCTCTTGTTGACGGGGAGCCAGTGCAGGTCTCTCAGATGTCCGGAGATGTGGCTGCGTCGGGGGATGTCGAGGATGAGTCTGGCTGAGGCGTTCTGGATCCGCTGGAGTCTCTTCTGGAGCTTGGCGGTGGTTCCGGCGTAGAGGGCGTTGCCGTAGTCCAGTCGGCTGGTGACGAGGGCCTGGGTGACCGTCTTCCTGGTCTCGGTGGGGATCCACCGGAAGAGTGACCTCATGTAACTTCCTCGCTAACTTTACAAAAATAATCAAAGCGGTTGACGACTCACTCACAGTTAGGAGCCGAAAGCTGAGGAAAATTCAAGTGGTGTGGTTTGATAAACACTGTGCCCAGTCATTAAATAACCTAAAATTAGCTCTTGACACCAAGCCCAGAGACATAGCTAAAATTAAAGTGGAGCGTCACAATTATAAAACCTCTCTGGCAACCAGGAAAAAAGAACTTCAAAATGAGGCCTGGTTTAATCTAGATATGGCTGCGGAAACAAAAAATCACAAGTTATTCTGGGAAACTGTAAATAGCCCACTCCTTAAGAATGACAATATTCCCGACATTACCTCCCATGTGGGTTGTCGCGCTTGGATTGCCCATTTTACTGGGATTTTTAACTCTGATTTTAACTTAGATGGGCCAATTTTAAATGCAGATATAGTGCATAGTTCTAAATGGAAAAAAATGCAGCTATCGGTGACCTTAATTGAGGTTACAGAGGCAATAAGAAACAGCAAAGGGAGTAAAGCCCCAGGCCCAGACGGGGTGCCTATGGATTTTTACAAACATGAAATGGCTCTATGGGCACCAATACTGACACGATATTTTAATGCTGCTATAGAAGATAGGCTTCCACAAACATGGGGACAGTCTATTATTGTACCCCTTTACAAGAAAGGTTCTAGGTCAGAGGCACGCAACTACCGTCCCATCTCTCTCCTGGACTCGTCAATTAAAATCCTTAGTCGAGTTCTTTTAGAGAGATTGGAAGCCTGGGTTGAGGAAAAGAACATGTTATCCCCAGTGCAGTACGGGTTTAGAAAGGGGATTGGCACTATGAAGCAGTGCGTGAACCTGGAACTTATTATCAGCAAGTACACAAGAGCCAAAGAGGGTAATTTATTCCTGTGCTTTGCTGATCTAAGTTCGGCGTTTGATCTGGTGGAACACTCGCTCCTATGGCCAGTCTTGTTAGAAATGGGTGCCCCGACCGATATTATTCACTTCCTTGCCAGATTATATGAAAGCCTGTCAAGTAAAGTTAGATTTGGACCCGCTGGAGAATGTACACCCTTATTTAATGTTAACAGAGGCATCCGTCAAGGATGTGTTCTTGCCCCACTTTTATTTTCTTTATTTATAAACCAGGTAGACCAAACCCTAAGAACAATCCAAGCAGATGCCCCTACTATAAAAGGTAACTCCATCCCAATTTTATTATACGCGGATGATGCGGTTCTTCTATCCCGGACACAAAATGGCCTGCAATGTTTAATCAATAAATTTTGCACTTTCATCGAAAGCAGAAAGCTAATTATTAATAAAGGAAAAACCTTTACTATGGCTTGTGGTAGGAAAATAGGAAAGAGCAGGACCTTCTACCTAGACGGGGAGAAATTAGAAACCGTAAGGAAATTCTGTTATCTGGGTATCACATTCTCAGGAGATGGAAGGTGGGTTAACGAACAAGAGAGTGTCTGTTTTAAAATGGTAAGGAATATTAATGGTGTTTTTAGATTTGCAGCAAAATTAGGGGGTCGAAGAATTCGAGAGATGGTGTCCATATACACCATAAGGTGCATAACATCAGCCCTGTATGGGGCAGGGATATGGGGTTACCACAATCAGAGTGGCAATCAAATTCAATATGAGGAGAATGCCTTTCTGAAATGTTTGCTCTGTGCCCCGGCTGCGGCCTCAAATGAGATAACACACAGGGAAGTGGGCTTAAACTATGCTAAGGACTTAATTGCCCTACGCCCACTGGCACTGTGGCGATCAATCTGGTCTAAAGATGAAACGAAATTCACTCAGGATGTGATTAACGATTGCTTAAAGCTCGATCGCTGCTCAAATATACCATGGTTATGTCACATTCAATCGTGGTATAAGACGCTTTACGGACGCGATATTTTTGATGAACCAACAGCAGGGTCAGGACTATCAAAAAAGGAACTTAAAGTCACTTTCCTGAGACACACAAGAAGTACCAGAATGAATAAATATGCAAAACAAAGCACGTTCACTTCTTACTTAGAATATAGCCCCAATGATGGTTTTCAATCGTATCTTACCACTGTAACTAAAAGCTCTCACCGTTTTGTATTGTCACGCTTACGATTAGGAATTGTGCACCACCTAGTGGCCTTTCCGCTAACTAAGAAACCTGGAACATGCTTATGCCCCTGTGACGGTATATCCAAGCAGAGTAGCTGTCATTTTATGCTGTTTTGTAAATTTTATAAGTTTTATATAAAGTTTTATCTGAAACCCATCTTTTTAAAATATAATGCGCGCAGCACTAAAACAGCGTTGCAATTGATGTTTAATTTAGAGAGCCCAGATATATGTTTTTATGTGGCTACATATATTTCAAAATGCATTTTTGCACGCAAATCAATAACCGTATGAACTCAACATATGGCCCAGTTACATATGCACTCTATTATTGCTAGCTTGCATATGACCATTAGATGTTGTATTAACATGCACTTTACCTCTGCCAATTTGCACATGCGCTGGAAAACGAGAACTTCAGATTGCACTGAATAATAGTATATACTAAATGCACTTTAATTATTGCTAGTTTGCACATGTATTATTAGGCATATGTACTAGTATGCACTTTAATATGCCTATTTACACATGTACTAGTATGCACTTTAATAGGCCTATTTGCACATGTGCTGTAGAATGACTTTTTTATATAGTAATTGCTATTATTTGGAATTAGATATATATGCATTCTATTATTGCTAGTTTGCGCATTCACTATTAGATGTTGCATTAATATACATTTTACTTTTGCCAATTTGCACATGCGCCGGAAAATGAGAACTTTATACTGCACTATATAATAGTACATATCAAATGCACTTTATTATTGCCAGTTTGCACATGTATTATTAGGTAAATGTACTAATATGCACGTTAACATGCTTATTTGCTCATGTGCCGTAGAATGACTATTCTATACAGTATTGCTAGTATTTGAAATTAGAGTTTAATGTAATCTAACGATGAATATGCTACATTATTTTGCATTTTGCTATATGGTTGTATTCATACATACCGAATAAAGCATTTTTTGATTTGATTAACACTGCCGGTATGGACCTGTGGAGTTTGATTGGCTACTGTAGACACAGTAAGTAATGCCTTCGAAATAGAGAACCAGGCTTTCTTCACCAATGTAGTGTCTAAAGTGAATAATTAATTTTTTCATTTGTTGTGCAAACATCAGAGGTTTGCAAAACTAATGGCATTGCTCCTAAGAGAAACACATTAATTTGTTGCTGAGGGCCATACTTATCAAAGGGTTGCCTCTCTTTTGCACCATGCAATGGGTTGCAAAAGTGACTCAACACTTAAGGTGGGATTTATCAAGCCACACAAGGCCCCTTTGAGTGGCTGTGAGTAGCCTGTTAAATTCAGAGTAACGCAACCCAGTGCAAATTGCTGCTTACTGTGAGAAGTTGGCCTGGTATATGATGTCCACTATTCTAGTGGGCACCTTGCACCAGTCCAAACGACCCTTACTGATGGTAGGTTATAAAGTCAACCTTTTAGAAAGCGATCCTAGTGGTAGCTGTGGAGAGCAGCCTTCAGACTAAGACTTGGAGACGAGTTAAGCAAGTTGTTTTACCAATTATAATTTCTTGAGTGATCAAATGAAAGCACATCACACAAGGTATATATGAAATATATATGTATTTATTCTAAACACAACCCCTCTGGACTCCTTATGCGGTCACAGGTAAAAGTACAATACAAGGAACTTAATTAGCATACGATAAGTTGCACAGTATAAGTTATGCCCTAGGGGCCTCACAAACCATATACTAAAATAGTGGTATAAGAACCACGTGAGAGTTAGAAAGCAGGCCTGGTCCTGTGGAATCGCTAAGGCTGCCTAGAACCACCAAAGGTTAGGATGTAGGAGGCCCACGGGAGACGTGTGCAGTGTCTAAACACAGCTGCGGGTTACCATTGACTTTCTATGGAGAACGAACAAGTTACAAATTTACAATTTAAGGGCACTTCTAGATGAACTACAATGAAACCCTTTAAGACTAGGACACTTTGAGAGTCAAAACACACGGGAGCACCGGAGTACTCGTGTTACCTCACCCAGGGAAGCCAGGTGCATAGGTGTATTTTGGTGTCGGGTTTCGTCGTCGATTCCAATGGAGAGCTGTGAAGAAATGCTGCAGGCGACCAGAGAAAAAGTGTCCGGGTGGATCCATGGGTGGATGGGAGATGTGAAGAACCTGAAAGTAGAGGAGACAGAGTATGGGTTACTAGCCAGTGACCAGGATGGCGATAGGAAGATGCCAGCCGATATCGGGTGATTTCAGGTGAAAAGGTGAAGCTTGTCTCTTCCGCCATGAGGACCAGGAGGTGTCGACGACAACCAGAAGCTGGATTTGAGCTGTTCCACAAAGGATCTAGTTGATTGCGATGTCGGTATCTGGATTGGACCCAACAAGCCTTGGCAAATGGAATCCACACAAGATGTCAAATTGGACTTCCCTTCCGTGAAGACCAGCAAGGTCTGAGGAACTCCTCCTTTGGAGAGGAGTGGCAGCCAACCTGGCGCAATCAGGAAAGCTTAAAAAAGTGAAGATTGGTCTTCATGGGGGCTCACTAGCCAATGGATTTGGAACCGCAAAGACGCGTCAAGCTGAAATGCACCAAGCGGGCCCACAAGACACTCGTGGAGTGTGGGCCTCTGAGCTTCAGTGCAAAAGGGGCTTGGGGCAGGGGCTTCAAATACCCCAATGCACAACTTCGGGCTTCTTTGGGAAGTAGGTGCAGTATCAAAAATGCAGGATGTCCAGGAGTTTTGGTCCCAAGTCTCTTGTGTCCACCACAGGTCTCAGTTTTGCTGGGAGTGCAGGTCTGCATCAGAGATGCCTGGAAGTTTGTGTCTTGTGTCACAGATTCATCAGGATCCGGCAGGAGCCTAAAAAATTTAGACCGGGAAAGATGCTGTTGGTGCCTGTTTGGACAGGGTGGTCACTCCTTGACCACAAGGGAGATTTCTTCCGTCTTCCAGTCGATATGGAATGTCAAAGGTCCAGGAATTATGTATCAGAGTTTCATCCAGGGTAATCTAAAGTCTTAGGGATTGGGGTTCTATACTTATAGCAAGTTTAGGGGTTGGACTAACTCTAAGGTCCCTCCTATGAGTGGACCTGGGGAGGGGGTGGTTACACCCCTTCCCCTTTGTCCAGTTTCACGCCAGAGTTGGGGCTGAGTGCCCCAGCAAATGGTTTGAACTGGGAAATGCATGGAGCACCTTGTGTGCCCCAGGCAGTGTCTGAAAAGCATTCACTGAATGCAACCCACCCTGCCCCAATACACCAAAGCCTTTCTGGGGAGGTGCTAGCACCTCCTTGGACAGGAAACCTATTGTCCAGGCCTCCCCTGCCGGAGTTTTATCCAGCAGCGGGAGGGCAGACTCGTGTCTGTGGCAGGAGCATCCATTTTGTGATGCTGGGGCTCTGTTAAACTTTAACCGGGTTTACCAGTAACTACATGTCTTCTCCCTCTAGAAGGGTGGAATGCTACCCCCGCTGCCAGAACTGGCAGGGGGGTAGTATTCCAAAGTGTTTGACACCTTACACAACATGTTTTGATAAAGCCAAACCAAAGTTAGCATTAACTGTGAGTATTTTAATCCACTTAAGAGTATATGGTATGGCTATATCATAGAACAGCTATAAGGAGATGGTTCCGAAAGCTGCAGAGGGGCTCAGCTCATGCTAGGGCACCCTCTCACACAAAACCAAGCACTCTGCCTCCAGGATTGTCAAGGCCTGCCAAAGGAGTGACTTATATGTTAATATGTGTCTATATATATGTATAGATATAAGTGTACTATATCTAAGTAAGGGGTGATTACACCACCTTACCCAGGCTGTAAGTACAGACCTGTGGTGTCAGTTTTTAAGGCTAACCAGGGGTGGCACAATACATGCTGCAGCCCCTGTTAAGCCTAGGGTGCACCCATGCCCTGGGTACCTAAGGTACCCTATACAGGGGCTCACAAGGGTGACCCAGTAACCAATCTGGTATGTACCTAAAGTATATGGTATCAATTTAGAGAGAGTACAGCTAGGCTGTGGGCCTGATTAGCAGGGCCACAGCCATACTAAAGTCAAAAAAACAGTGAAACACAGCAAAAAGTGGAGGTAACCATAGGAAGCAGACCCTACTCTCCTACACTTACGTTACTCTGCCATAGGGTGACATTCTGTGGGTGGTGCGTGGTTGTTCCTACAAAAAACGCGGCCATTTTGATGCATTTCCAAATTTACCATAAGTGGTAGTCCTGGTTATGCATCAAACCTGCTACGCATTCCCACGTGAGACGTAACAAGGAGAAGTATCTCTATTTCTCCTAGTTTTTCCACTTGCTAAGTGTGCTTCATTCTGCAACACACATAGAAAGAGTGAAATGCCTCTGAGGATTGTTTTTGTGCAGGAAGAGGAACCTTCCAGCCCCTAAACAATCCTGCCTGCAAAGTAGGCACCCTTGCATCATGGTGCAAGAACGCTTACATTTTCGAAAAGGGAAGAATGCTCCATACCATATTAAATAAAGCGCGTTCCTGCCCTTTCCCTGTCATGCAGCACAGCAAGGGGACTTGCTGTGCTGCACTGTTCAACTTCTTACTAAATGTGCCCATAACTGCTTTGTTATTGTAGGAAGATGCATTACTAAGAGTACAGACATAGACTTACAGCTCGTGTTGAATCTATTGTTTTACATTTTTAATCACAAGAAGAACAGTTGGCCACGAGTATTTTGTGTGGTGTGAAACAATGGATCCTAATAGATCTGTTAATGGAGAAAGTTGTGTCTCTGCAATCTTAGCAGTGCACCATTTTGTGGGGGGACTGATTGTGTGAACAACAGTTCTGGTTGACTTTCATTTCCTCAACATTTACTTTACAGTTACATTGAAAGCAGGATACATCACAGCGTGACCAAAAACATGAAAAGAGGCAACAAAAGAAAGCATTGAAAAACCATTTATACATAGAAGTCACAAATAAATGCCTCTTCTTTGTGTACTCTCATTATGTAGCTGCAATACACCCTTGTTGTCTTTCTTCCTTTTTTGTGGCCATTGTTGTGCATTCAAATCATAATTGCACTAGCCAGAGAAAGCATGGATTAAGTCTAAAATCGTTTTGCCCTCTCTGTAGTAATATTATGCACCCAGCTGTCTTTTCTGTTTTTCATACTGTTTCATGTTCCCTTACAGCATGAGTTTATCTGTCTATCAACCATTTATTAATCATCTGCAAACAACAATTAATTTCCCCTATACAAGGGATATTAAAAATGCCAAGCAGTGCGCTAAAAATAATATTTTCAGTGTCCTCAATTGGCAGCTTTATGTTTATGGCTTAAGAAAAACTCCAATTGCACCTCTAGATAATGAAAATATTGTATTTTTTCTCGAAGGGTTTGACACAATGGGGACACCTAGCTGCTCATTGACGACCTCAGTGTTTGTGGAAGGCGCATTTGAAGTGGTTTACATTTATTTAATAGAATAAAAGCAATCATGGTCTATTGTTTAGTCTCCTTTGCTTGAAAATGTTCCCGTTTGCGCACAATGATTTCAAGGCTAAATCAAGGTCTCGAACATAAGAGTTGTAAACAATGAATGAGTTTGATTCAGATTTGAAATATTAAAAAAAAAAAAATGTAAGTCTTGGGGCCAGTGGTTTTCCTATTTATTTTTTGTTTAATTTTATAGGAGGGAACCCGAGCAACACGGTGCCTACTACCCTTCGTGGAAGAGAATCTATGTTATAGATAACATAAATTAGGGTTTGGGCAGAGTTATTAGCACAAGGATGTGGATAGGGTGATGGTACTAGTTTACAGTTCATTGTGGGGTATGGGTAGGTGTAGAGGAAGTATGGTACATGTAGTCTTATAGACACAATGACATAGACACATGTTTCGCACACAGGCACATTTATCAAGGCGTTGCACTGGTGCAAAGCACCAAAGAGAGATGTAAACTGGTGCAAGGTCTTGATTAACTATATACTTTCCAGTGCAAAACTCGATTTAGGATAGAAAGTAGCCCTAAAATAATGCAAATCAGCCCTTCATGCTACATTGCACTACTTTGCTCAATAAGAGACATACCATGAGTGGTACATATGTGTTTCCTTGCAACCAACCAACCATGGTTTGACGCAAAACCCTGCCTACTAACATTTGAAGCTAGAGCTTTGCACGAAAGATGTACCGCTGCTCGTGGCAGGCGCAAAAATGGAGGAAAGTTTTCCTGTCTCCTAATCGTTTCTAAATTTGCATGTGTACTTTACTGTACAGAACTAATTCAAAGTGGGAAGATTTATAAACTATGCCTGAGCATAGTGTTTTGTACTGGACGGGTAACCCTCCAGTACAAAACTTATACTAGACTCACACAGACACCTTCGCACTATGGTGAAGGTGTGGGTGTGCCATTAGTCAGAATGAAAGTGCACCAGCACTGGGGGTGACAGGAGCAGCAACATTTTGTTGATATGATGCTATCTTGCTCTCTCCCTTTCACGCATCCCAGTGCAGCAACTTTATTTGCTGCATTTCATTGCATGATTTGTTAGTAATTTTGCTCCTACGCTTTTGATTCTAAATGCCATTGGAATACTGGGATCGGTAACAGTGTTTGCATCTAATCACAATGTTTCTAGTTGTGCATTAGTACCATATCATATTGTAATTCCCCATGCACATGTCATTAGGTAGTACCCGCCAAAATTCACATGGGAAAAATACAGGTGCAGCTGGCACAGGTAAGAGTTGTGGGGCGCTGAGGTGGGGGGCAAGTCAACAGACAACGGGATAGGTAAAATTAAATAAAAAATAAAAAAAACACTTAGTTTGCACTCGCTGCATCACCGAAGTGGCTTAATTCATTTTATTATTTAATTTTACCTATCCCGTTGTCTGTCAAATTCACCCTTGCTCCGCCCCTGCCCAACCCCTGCCCCGCCCCACCACTCTTACCTATGCTGACCACGCCTAAAAAAATATCAGAATGAGGGACAATTTGCAGAAATTGGCTTTGGTTACCCAGATTCCATACATCATTCCTGACTTTAAATTCTGCACTAAATTTGCTTGGGGGGAAAATGCAAATTGTGTTAACAAATTTTCCCTGGGATGATCTTGTTGCAATTTTATTTCCACAGCGCCTCAGAAAAAGCTACTACTTCATACATAATATTTACATCAGTTGCCCGTGTTTATGGTGCTTTAAATTTAGATGCATTTAAACTTTTATGTATTTCTCTTTGGCAGTGTAACAATTTGCTCTGTTCTATGCTTATGCAGGCCTATTATAAAAAAACTATGATAATCCTGATCTGTTTGGTGGCTGCATCTATAAATCCAAATTATCAGGTTGGTGGATGACATCCTGATGGACTACCACCCTTCAAATTCAGAGACTGACGCCAGGCCAGTGGTGATCCCTGTGCCTACAGATGAACTGCTATGATGGTGGAAACTTCAAGTATGGAGGATTGTGGCTCAGTGGTGGTTGGTGTACTATAGATGTGGAGGGGTGCCAGAGCGGACTGGATGTTTTAAGCCAATAACAGGCACTGTGATAAATGCCTTTACTCTCAATGCCAAAGGTCTCAAATGAGGCTCATTAAGAGTATATTATTTTTTATGGGCCATGATCTAGAGCTCTGAACTTGAGGCTGCAGGCAGTGCGAGTTTCTCACCATGCCTGTTAGTGGTCAAAAAAGTAAATACTAATAAAATATTTCCTTACTCACATGTCCTCGGTGTTCTCCTCATCTGAAGTCACAGCGCGAAGCCCAGAGCCTCAGACAACTCTCCTCTACCACTCCAGACATTGCTCTCATGCTGCTGATAATGTTCGTTTAAGGCGGGTGAGCAACCCAATAAACCCTTGCGGGCTTGGGCAAGTAATATTTACAAAAATAGGCCAGCAAGGGGATTTGTTTCAAAATTGTCAATTTCAGTCACCATGGGAAGTAAATGAATCAGTTACCCACGTTAATGTCAATAGGTGACTAGATTTGAATTATTATTACAACAATGTTATTACCACACTAATAACAAGAAGAAGTACACAAACCAGGGTTTTAGTCAAAGAATTATTATTTTCTTTATGGTGAATAAAAAGGGTACTAGAAAATTTGGGATAAATGAAGAGCAGATTATATACTCCTACTATCCATCTCCAACAAAAGTCAAAACTGCTAAACAATATTGATATAATGATTTCAAACCAACAGAGTAAATGAAAATCAATATAATAGATAAAAATCAAGCAGAATTTAGACTTTATAGTCGACGTTTCGGTCTTTTATGTGTGATTTCATAAGGCCATCATCAGGACTTCTTTGTTGTGCATTTAAGACGATGACCCTAGGGAAAGCTGTGAAAAACAATCCATCATTATAACCTGGTTGTGTACAGCAAAGAATGAATCAAAACAAGGTTTACTAAAAATACCTATTGCTGCAGAATGTCATTAGTGCATTAATTGCTGATAGTCTATTTACAGTTTTTCGTGCTATTTACAGTTTTATTGTGTGCAAAATAAAGTTAAAGGTCGGTGTGGCGACCATATTATGAAAACAGTCGAGAAAGGATCATAAAAAGCTTACATGCAGAATACACCGCCTAGCAGTCAGTGATGCTGATCAGGATCTGTCAATGAGAACAGTGGGGTCCAGGCCTTCAAAATTGTGTATGGTCACTGGAAAAGAATTTAGCTAATTTAATTTTTTTAGGGTCTAATAAATTGTAAAAAATCGTAATTGGGATAAATGCGGCATTTTACCTTGGACCGATATTATTTACGTTCCAACTGAGAATTGTGAATTCAAGTCCAAACGGTGCCTTTAATTTTGACACGATCTATCAAAAGAAAAACATGCATATCATGTTTCACAAAAGATGGAATCACAACGGATTTACGTGAATAACGTAGTCACACATTTGAGCAGATGAAATCACGTAGAAAATACTTTGTTGATACACAAGATTTGTGTGCCACCTGGTCTAGAAGCTATCATGCGATTAACTGCATGAGATAGCTTGGAGTTAAAGTCTGGCTAAGCAGTCTGGGGGCTACGAGCTGTCACAGGGTTATTTACATGGAGTGATTCAACAGTAATTATACAGGGCACAGATTTCAGATAAAGAAACTATTTAAAAGACTATTTAAAAGACGAACATGTATTGCAAGCCTTCGATTGAAGTTGCTTGAAAACGCTGCAAAAACTAGCATGGGAAAATTGGTGGATTAACGAGCTGTCACAGGATTATTTACATGGAGTGACTCAACAGTGATTACACGGGGCACAGATTTACCGAGTATGCAAATTCAGATAAAGAGACTATTTAAAAGATGAACATGTGTTGCAAGCAATCGATTAAAGTTGCTTGAAAACGCTGCAAAAAGCTAGCACGGGGAAATTGGTGGATTAAGGTCATATTGCACCATTACAAACACACCAGTTGCTATAGTGTGAGTGACCTAATCGCGAGGTGTATGCACAGATCAGTCATACAATCACTTACTTGAAGGATTTTTGGAAGCGACACGAGTTGCGCCAACAGCATCAGAGCGACAACGGTCTTAGAGCAGCTGAGACCTTCTCGGTTTGTGATGCCGTCATTTAAACGAAAAAGGCGCGGGAACTGCCGGCGTTCACCACAGTTGAAACGGAAAAGGGGACTGTATTATTTAAAGGAGACCTAGGTTGTGGATATTAGGAACGGCCATATTGAAGTGTTGGATGAAGTCATTGGCACATTTGGGTGAATGAAATGACGTGGGAGCTGCCAGTGTTCACCACGGTTAACATAAAAAAGGGGACTAGTTGTATTTACCAGACCTCGGTTTTGAGTTTTCACGGCAGCCATAATGGAATGTTTGTTTAATGCAGTAGCGCATTCATTCTCAGCATTAAATTAATTAAATGGCTTATCTGTTTCAACGAATAAGATAGGGTGACAAAAATTGAATTTGTATTTATAATTAGACGAGATTTACTTCAAGGATGCCATTGGACAGAATCATTGTGTGTCTTGTGACATGGGAAATTCTATCACCATTATGGTGCTTACATTCTATAGATAATATCTTTGTGCAAAGTATGTAAACAACAAATATCAACAGAAATACATGTGTCATGGGTAATGTCACAGGGGTACTGTCGTCACTAGTGGACGCGCCCAGTCTTTGCAATGTATACAAATGATTAGTTCAATCATGACATTTATATGCAAACATTTAAAAAATGACAATATTGTTTCTAGATTTTAAGCAATATCTTTACATATTTATACAGCAAAAGGAACAGTCAGGGTGTGATTATGGTCATTTAAGGCAGGCCAGGGTATGCCATTCAGTAAATGAATTCAATCCTTTTTTGACACTGTCGGCGAATTCAATCCATCGATTTTCTTTGATGGTTAAGATTCTGTCGACATTCTTCTGTCTGATTGTTGGTTTGACCACTTCGATGATCCACCATGTCATTTCCTTATCGGAATGTTTGAATCTAGAATATATATTGGTAAGACCACACAAATGGCTAAACAGAGAATTCTGCAGCATCAATCTCGTATTCGATGCAGAGTTGAAAATGCCCCTTTAGTTGACCACTATTCTAGATTCAAACATTCCGATAAGGAAATGACATGGTGGATCATCGAAGTGGTCAAACCAACAAACAGACAGAAGAATGTCGACAGAATCTTAACCATCAAAGAAAATCGATGGATTGAATTCGCCGACAGTGTCAAAAAAGGATTGAATTCATTTACTGAATGGCATACCCTGGCCTGCCTTAAATGACCATAATCACACCCTTACTGTTCCTTTTGCTGTATAAATATGTAAAGATATTGCTTAAAATCTAGAAACAATATTGTCATTTTTTAAATGTTTGCATATAAATGTCATGATTGAACTAATCATTTGTATACATTGCAAAGACTGGGCGCGTCCACTAGTGACAACAGTACCCCTGTGACATTACCCATGACACATGTATTTCTGTTGATATTTGTTGTTTACATACTTTGCACAAAGATATTATCTATAGAATGTAAGCACCATAATGGTGATAGAATTTCCCATGTCACAAGACACACAATGATTCTGTCCAATGGCATCCTTGAAGTAAATCTCGTCTAATTATAAATACAAATTCAATTTTTGTCACCCTATCTTATTCGTTGAAACAGATAAGCCATTTAATTAATTTAATGCTGAGAATGAATGCGCTACTGCATTAAACAAACATTCCATTATGGCTGCTGTGAAAACTCAAAACCGAGGTCTGGTAAATACAACTAGTCCCCTTTTTTATGTTAACCGTGGTGAACACTTGCAGCTCCCACGTCATTTCATTCACCCAAATGTGCCAATGACTTCATCCAACACTTCAATATGGCCGTTCCTAATATCCACAACCTAGGTCTCCTTTAAATAATACAGTCCCATTTTCCGTTTCAACTGTGGTGAACGCCGGCAGTTCCCGCGCCTTTTTCGTTTAAATGACGGCATCACAAACCGAGAAGGTCTCAGCTGCTCTAAGACCGTTGTCGCTCTGATGCTGTTGGCGCAACTCGTGTCGCTTTCAAAAATCCTTCAAGTAAGTGATTGTATGACTGATCTGTGCATACACCTCGCGATTAGGTCACTCACACTATAGCAACTGGTGTGTTTGTAATGGTGCAATATGACCTTAATCCACCAATTTCCCCGTGCTAGCTTTTTGCAGCGTTTTCAAGCAACTTTAATCGATTGCTTGCAACACATGTTCATCTTTTAAATAGTCTCTTTATCTGAATTCGCATACTCGGAAAATCTGTGCCCCGTGTAATCACTGTTGAGTCACTCCATGTAAATAATCCTGTGACAGCTCGTTAATCCACCAATTTTCCCATGCTAGTTTTTGCAGCGTTTTCAAGCAACTTCAATCGAAGGCTTGCAATACATGTTCGTCTTTTAAATAGTCTTTTAAATAGTTTCTTTATCTGAAATCTGTGCCCTGTATAATTACTGTTGAATCACTCCATGTAAATAACCCTGTGACAGCTCGTAGCCCCCAGACTGCTTAGCCAGACTTTAACTCCAAGCTATCTCATGCAGTTAATCGCATGATAGCTTCTAGACCAGGTGTCACACAAATCTTGTGTATCAACAAAGTATTTTCTACGTGATTTCATCTGCTCAAATGTGTGACTACGTTATTCACGTAAATCCGTTGTGATTCCATCTTTTGTGAAACATGATATGCATGTTTTTCTTTTGATAGATCGTGTCAAAATTAAAGGCACCGTTTGGACTTGAATTCACAATTCTCAGTTGGAACGTAAATAATATCGGTCCAAGGTAAAATGCCGCATTTATCCCAATTACGATTTTTTACAATTTATTAGACCCTAAAAAAAGTAAATTAGCTAAATTCTTTTCCAGTGACCATACACAATTTTGAAGACCTGGACCCCACTGTTCTCATTGACAGATCCTGATCAGCATCACTGACCGCTAGGCGGTGTATTCTGCATGTAAGCTTTTTATGATCCTTTCTCGACTGTTTTCATAATATGGTCGCCACACCGACCTTTAACTTTATTTTGCACACAATAAAACTGTAAATAGCACGAAAAACTGTAAATAGACTATCAGCAAATAATGCACTAATGACATTCTGCAGCAATAGGTATTTTTAGTAAACCTTGTTTTGATTCATTCTTTGCTGTACACAACCAGGTTATAATGATGGATTGTTTTTCACAGCTTTCCCTAGGGTCATCGTCTTAAATGCACAACAAAGAAGTCCTGATGATGGTCTTATGAAATCACACATAAAAGACCGAAACGTCGACTATAAATTCTGCTTGATTTTTATCTATTATATTGATTTTCATTTACTCTGTTGGTTTGAAATCATTATATCAATATTGTTTAGCAGTTTTGACTTTTGTTGGAGATGGATAGTAGGAGTATATAATCTGCTCTTCATTTATCCCAAATGCATTTTTCTAGTACCCTTTTTATTCACCATAAAGAAAATAATAATTCTTTGACTAAAACCCTGGTTTGTGTACTTCTTCTTGTTATTAGTGTGGTAATAACATTGTTGTAATAATAATTCAAATCTAGTCACCTATTGACATTAACGTGGGTAACTGATTCATTTACTTCCCATGGTGGCTGATAATGTTCAGCAACATGAAAGCAGCGCCAGGTTTGGGTGGAGTGGGTTGGCTTGATGCTCCTTTTGGCACAGGAAACCTGTGCCTGCTCTCCGTCCAGCTGTCTAAAATAGCTCGGGTGGAGAGGTTTAAAGTGCACATCTCGGGCTGGCCATCACAATACAGCTGGCCAAAGTGATATGTTGCAAAACAGTAGCAATGGCCCAGCCTCTTCCTGATTCTTGGCTCCGGCTGAGAGCACCTGTGAAAAATAAAATGGTATTAAATTCACTTAATTATTCTTCAATTAATTTTTTACCTCTGCTGCTTCTGTGGTGACTGTTCAACCAACTTTTCTGTTCTTCAGAAAAAAAAACTTAAAATGTGAGTGGTTCTGAAAAACAAAAACCTAATGACCGCCACACCCTGAGTCTTCTCCAAAAATGTGGTGGTCATTTTTTTGCTGTCCACAACCATCAGGTTTTTCTTTGCAATCACATAGAGAAACAATACATCAACCATCCTCTATAAATAGGGCAGGTGGTTATATGTCTTTACTCTGATGACCCATGCTACATCAGGCCATTAGAAAACTGATGGACCGCCAGACTCAGAATAGAGCAGACAGACAAAGAGTTTGGCGTACAGGATACTCTGCCAATCAAAATCTGTCCCAATGATTTGATGTTATAAAAATATATATCACTAGGTTGCCAGAAGAATGCACTCTGCCACGGCACAATATAAGCTTTTATGCTCATTACTTTTTTCATTTGTCACATGCCATGTGTTTATGATACTCCATTCATGTTTGAAATGAAACATCTGCTTAATTGTATTTGTCTCTTCTAAGATTCACATTGTTTTTAAACTCTATGCATTAAGTTTTAGAAAACCACATTCTCACTAAAATCCTCTGCAAGAGTTACACAGATCTTCATGGGAAAGGACCAAGGACAACCACCATCCGATTAATCATTTTAGATTATTAAGATAAAGCAATCTGTTCTTAAGAGATAGGGGAAGGAGCATAATTTCCCTGGGGGCCATCTATTGGAATGCACTGTCATTGCAAAGCCTTGGGCCTAAACTTAATGCCTGACCCTCTGATACTTTTCTGCTATGGGCAGGTGCAATAAATGTACAGCAGGAAAAGGCCACCCTTTGGGATTATGGACAGGCCTTCGACTGACCGACTGGCTTCTTGAGCCCGTCAGAAGCCATCCGGCATGAGCAGCATGTTTAATTTCCGACCACCAGCATTGTAATACGAAGGTCGGAAATTAAAAAGAGATGCAGCCTGGAAAGGCTCCGACCAATACAGACAATTACCTGTATTATCAAATACGATGTGAAATACATTTTTAAATACTAAAATTCTCATCCAGAATCATAAGGCACCTCTCGTCCGAGAGTATTGATGTTTTCTCTGAAACTAACTTTAAGCAAAGACAATAAAGAATTTGTTCCCAAGTGGTATGCATATTAAAAAAATACACCCTTGATATAGTAAAAACAATTGTTGAGGTATTATCTCAAGTGTTAAAATCACTGATGGAAAAAATGACTCTCACAAAAATATCATTGTCTACTCAATTGGAACAGAATAAATAAAGTGACTTATTAAAAGACTAAACTAAATTTCACGACCACACTAGAGAAATTTAAAAAAGAAAGCTTAGACAATGCAAATATGATACAATAGACTATAAATTGAATAAGACGTACAATTTGGAGGAAGCTTATGCCAGAATAAGAGCAACATCTAAAAAATCTAACTGCAATACATCTGAAGAATTGTTCTACACTGACATCGAACGATCTAACACAATATAGAGAAGTACCTTTGACTTAAGGCATTTCATCTTCAACCCAAACACCACAGATCCTCAAACACATCTTTCCACCTCTTCCAAAAAGCTATCATTTTTAGCAATATGCTCACTTAAAATGAAAAACATGAAGGAGCAAAGATAAAGAAACAACCAAGGAGTCAGATCAAACATTGATCAGCAATATTTCCAGAAAAAGTTTAGTAATTTCCTACTTCAAGTACTCCAAAAGGACAGTCTATGTTAAATGCCTAGTTTTCCAAACATCTTGAAATTCAGATACATTGTTTTAATTTTATGAGCAACATGTGTGTCAGTGTTGCACCATCTAATACACAAAGTGATGAAAACATAAATACATTTAAACTTAAGTCTAATTACTTGCCCACTACGAGTCTTAAAATAATTGACACATTGGAAAACATAGGTAGTGAAGAATTGGAAAAGTTTAACTACAAGGCACATTCTCAAGGAAATCTTTCCATGAACGAATGAATGACACTGATAATTTAAGGTACGACAAAGAGAATGTTTTCAAAGTTGAAGACAAAGGAAGTAGGATTGTAGCAGTGCACTTCAGCTTGTTTCATTGTAAAACCTTGGAGCATATTCAGGGCAAAAACTCGTATATGTATTCGGACGGTAATTCCATCAAAGATTTTATTTAGATTCTTTACACCATTTTAAATTATGCACTAGATGTAGATTGGATTGATGAAAACACCAGACACGACATGAAGCCAACCATTCCTTGAAGTCCACATGTACACTTTGTAAGGTACAAAGGTACAACTGACCCTCCGTTAAGTCCAATAGTGACACGTTCTGACTCCATGTTATGCAATCTGAGCAAATTAATAGACAACCACCCACCAACAAATGCTCAAAGCCAACTGCCTTATCTCAGAAGGCACTACTCACATTGTAAATAAATCAATGTCTAACACTCTTCCAGAATCTGAAAAGACATTACCTGTGCCTGTGTTGGACCTGGCCCTCTCTGCAGGGTCACCCCCAAAACATTTGCCTTTACCCACCCCATTTGGTTTTGCTGGTCTTAGGACTTTGTTTTTTGTTATTATAATTAATTTACTTGGAGGTCCTTAGTAAAGTGGTATTACATGTACCCAGGGCCTGTAAATTACATGCTACTAACAGACCTGCAGAATTTATTGTGCCACCCACTAAGTAGCCCTTTCAAAAAAATCAGGCCTGCCTTTGCAGCCTGTGTGTGCAGTTTTACACTGCCATTTCAACAGGCCAAAATAAACCTTTTGCCAGGCCCAATCCTGTATTTTTAATATGTATAAGTCATTCCATGGATAGGCCCTAAACAGCCCATGTGGTAGAATGCAATGCATTTAAAAGGTAGAGCATGACATTTTAAGTTTTACATATCCATTAGGATAACATTGAAGTTCCCTTATTACATTTAATCAGCTGTAACTTCCAAATGGGAACAGGTGATAAGTTCATGTTTGCTGTCTTTGGAATTGTATTGAAAAATCCTTTGTCATGGTGAGATTGTATTTTTAATTAAAATTTTGGAAATGCCACATTTTGAAAGTTTCCATTTTCCTGGCTTAGCTACTTAGTGCATACAGCACATAAATGCTGATCTTCGTCAAGTACACTTCCCCATGGAACGACCCCTGGTGGCCTTTGGAACTAGGACCTGGACACTAAGCCGATAAACCACAGCATTATCATGGACAGCAAACTCAGCATGAAAACCCAGAGCAAAGCAGTCTCATCCGCCCGCTTCCTCTCTCTTCGCATGCATAGGAAAATCTTCAAATGGCTCCCCATCAACACTAGACTCACCGTCACTCAAGACCTAGTCACCAGCCTCCTGGCCTACAGCAACACACTCTACTCAGGAATCCCCACTCATCTCCTGAAGAGACTGCAAAACATACAGAAGTCCACAGCCAGGCTCATCCTTGACCTCCCCAAATGGACCCACATCATCCTCTCATCTCAAGAAACTCCACTAGCTCCCCATACAGGAGAGATGTACATTCAAAATGCTGATCCACACCTACAAAGCCCTGTATGACCATGGACCAGCCTATATCATACACCACCTGAACTTCCACCAATCCAACAGACACCTGCGCTCCACCTTTCTCTTCCTGACACATATTCTCTGCATCTGCCATAGCAATAGTGGAGGATACTCCTTCTCCTACCTTGTGGCTAAATACTGGAACAACCTCCCACTAAACCTCTCTACTTCCATGTCTCTCCTAGACTTCCAAACAGGACTCAAGACCTGGCTGTTCAACTGAAACCCCTAAAGCAGCTAGACCCACAGTGCCTGGATACCTTCATGGGTGATTAGCCACTCTCTAGCAATACCGCTTGACTGATTGATTGAGTGGTGTAGATCTAATGTATAACCTCTGGGTCACATGATTGGGTGTAGCTCACAGTTGGGCTTTGTGTAGTCCTCCTAGACAGCCACAATATAGAGAACTTACCAGGATGGGAGAGCAGAGCTGAGTACAGCCCTACTTACACTGCAGCAGGCTGTATCCTGCCTCCAAACAAAGGGCTGTATCCCTTTAGCTAGCCTGGATCCAGATCAGAGTATGCAGAATGCCTGTGGACTTCAAAGAGAAACCTCTAGAAATGTCTCCCACTTCACAGGAAGAACCAGGTATAAATATTGGGCCTCATGCACTAGCCCTTCAGTACACTCCTAGACCTGTGGATAATCTGCCAGGAAGAAGGACTGTTGTGCTGTTGAAATGAAAACTGCACTTTTGGACTCCATATCTGAGGAACTGCTGCCCTGTTATGCTGACCTGCTGCCTGGGTGAGAAGGACCTGCATCTGTTGAACCCAGGACTCCAGAGAGATTCCACGGGCTAGTTAGCTGGCCTCCTGATTAAGGCCTCATAAACAGAAGGTTCAAACAACCTTGAACCCAGCACCTGGACTTTGCCAGCTGTGAGTCCTACCCTGTCAAGTGGTGCCGCACTAGTCCTGGACGCATGAAAGTGGGCCTGAAGGTACTCTGCCGGGCCATCCATGGATCACGCCAAATTGATACGCAAACAAATGATGGATGGAAGGCTGAATAAATCATAAATTCGCCCCCAGTCAAGAAATCTGGGTTAAATCCATTGTTCTTTTGCTCACCATGCCACCCCAGTTTAGACCCAGCCATATGCAAATCAGTCTTGACAATGTGCCTCATGGGAACAGTCCAGACCGAACTGCCAAGCCAGGTCCTCCTCGGATCGGAAACAAGCATCCTGGGACCAGTTTCTGGGTATTACCCTTCATCAGCCAGGCTAGTGTGAATCCAGTGGCACTGTGAGCAAGGGACCCACGTCTGGGCATACCATCCCACATAGGGTGAAAAGTGCTAGGCAAACAAATGATGGACGGAATGCTGAATAAATCCTACATTCACCCCCAGTCAAGAATCCTGGGTTGAATCCATTGTTCTTTTGGTCACCATGCCACCCCAGTTTAGACCCATCCATATGCAAATCAGTCTTGACCCTGTGCCTCATGGGAACAGTCCAGACTGAACTGCCAAGCCAGGACCGGAAACAAGCATCCTGGGACTTTTTTCTGGGTATTACCCTTCATCAGCCATGCTAGCTTGAATCCAGTGGCACAGTGAGCAAACTGACAATGTAGATTCTTGCATTGCAACCTCACAGCTCTTGAAATGGATGCATCACCTCGACTGCGCAACATATCCTCGATCTTGCATGACATGTCCTTGTCAATAGGATCCTCGACAATGATGAAGGACCTTGCATCGCAGGTTTGCGGCTTCTCAGAAGTGACGCATCGCATCAGCTGCATGTTACATCCTCAATGCTGTACAAAAGGGGGTGGCGATGGACGGAGCATCTGAACCAATCAAACACTCACACCCAGTCAAAAGATCTGGGTTTGATCCATCACCGTTCTTTAGCCCACTCTGCCACCCCAGTTCAGACATGGCTATATGCAAATCAGTCTGACCCTGTGCCTCATGGGAACAGTCCAGCCCGAACTGCCAAGCCATACCTTCCCTGGACCGGAAACAAGCTTCCGAGGACCGGTTTCTGGCATTACAGCCGTCTTCAGCCCGGCTTGAATCCAGTGGCAAAGTGAGCAAGGGACTCACGTTTGAGCATACCCTCCCACACTTATGGCGGCCAAAAGCGGTACAAAAGGGGGTGGTGATGGACGGAGCATCTGAACCAATCAAACACTCACACCCAGTCAAAAGATCTGGGTTTGATCCATCACCGTTCTTTAGCCCACTCTGCCACCCCAGTTCAGACATGGCTATATGCAAATCAGTCACATCCTCAATGCTGGGCATCGCAATGCTCTGCAACCAGGCTTGAATGTACTATTGTTCATCGGCTTAACTGGGTCGCTATAGCCAGTCCGTGCTCCATGGTGGCCGGCCTGAACTTGTGACTTTGTCCCGGTCTGGCGCAACCAGATATCCAAAGTTAGTGCTTTTTGGTTTTTGGCACTATATTCACCTAAATATTTAAGCCTATATATCTCCAGATCACCAACATCTACAACAATTTCAACATCCAACCTGCCACCATCAACTCGGATGACCTCAACCAACCAGCGAACTTCAACTAAACCATCACCAAATGGTCACCACTCACTGCCCTGACCACCCTAGCCATCATGTTTTCCATCCACTATGGAGCACGGACCGATCCCTGCCGCTACCACCTCTACAAACTTGCAACAAACCCAATCAGCATGCAATTCACCAGCATCCTGTACACCTCCATCTCCACACCCACCTTCTTGGACAGATGGAAACATGCAGACATCAGACCCCTCCTAAAGAAAGCCTCTGCTGATCCCAACAATCTCAAAAAAGATCGTCTGATCACCCTGCTCGCCTACCCAGCCAAAGTTCTCGAGAAAGTCATCAACCAGCAGCTCACTGAATTCCTGGAACAAACCACCTACTGGATGCCTCCCAATATGTATTTCGTGCCAACCACAGTACTGAGACCATACTGATTGCTGTCGCAAATGACATTAGACAACTCAACCATGGGGAAACAGTGGCCCTGATTCTCCTTGATCTCTCAGGGGCATTCAACATAGTCTTCCACAACACCCTCCTCAACAGCCTCACACCATAAACATACACCAAGACACCGTCAAGTGGATCTTCTCCTTTCTCATATGATGCACACAGAGCTTCCGACTGCCTCCCTTCACCGCCGCCCCCCAAATCGTTATATGCGACGTACCACAAGAATCTTCCCTCAGCCCCACCCTGTTCAACATCTACATAACCTCCTCAGAGTTGTCACATCCCACGGACTCAACATAATCTCCTATGCAGACGACACTCAAATGATCCTCTCACTGACCGAGGTTCTCACCAAAGCCAAAACCAACTTCTGCAACGCCATGACTAACGTAGCCAAATGGATGAGAGACAACTGCCTCTAACTCAACTTTGACAAAACTGAAGTACTGATCTTCAGAAAGAACACTTCCATATGGGACCCCAGCTTGTGGCTTGTAGAACTTGGACCCACATCGACCGACCATGCTTGCAACCTCGTCTACATCCTCAACCGCCAACTGACCATGAAACGACAATTTAACGCAGTTGCTTCAACACACTTTACATGCTCTGCAGAATCTTCAGATGGATCACAACCAACACAAAAGACTATCATTCTGGCCCTCGTCACCAGCTGCCTTAGCTATGGCACACCCTCTACACCAGCATCTCCGCCCAGCTCCTCAGAAGACTCCAGACCATACAGAACGCTGCAGCCAGACTCATCCTGGACCTCCCCAAACAAACCCACATCACCCCTCCCGCACCTAAGAAACGTCCACTGGCTCCTCATCCAGAAAAGATGGCAGTTCAAGATCCTCACGCACGCCTAGAAAGTCCTCCATGACCGTGGACCTGTATACCTCAACCATCGACTAAACTTCCAACAAACCGCCAAACACCTATGCTCCTCTTCGCTCACCCTTGCAGTGGCGGCTGCTCCTTTCGCATCGCAGCCAAGAACTGGAACTACCTTCTCATCCAGCTCTGTATGGCCCCCTCACTGGTAGACTTCCGAAAGACACTCAAGACCTGGCTCTTCGACTGAGACACAGCACACAGATACCTCCAGGGGTGACAGAGTTGAGCTTTACAAATGCTGATTGATTCATTGACTGATTGGAGTTTTGTCCTATTGGTCTCATTTCATTTATTAATGATTACTCTGTTTTTCAAATCTGGTGTGGGATTCCTGTTTTTGGTGTGTTTTCATTGTATTACTGTTTGGTGTATTGCACAGATACTTTGCACATAGCCTCAAAGTTAAGCCTTACTGCTCTGTGCCAAACTACCAGTGGGCTGAGCACAGGTTAATTTGTGGTTTGCTTGTGACTTTACTCTGACAAGGATTGTGGTTTCTACTTGAATAGTTTTACTCTCCTCAACCTGCAACCCAGTTTCATACACCCTGGATGTGAAATCATTGTATATATCCATTCAAGAACTAGAGACTGTGAAAGGTGGTTTAATACAAGATAAGCACACAAAAAAGAATGCTGTATTTTTTATGGAATGTCTCAGTTTGAAACTCTTATTTTGAATAAAGTTGATTTTTCTATTGATAATTAAATTAAACTTTCGTGAGATCCCCAGGGGCTCCGTGCTATGCCAATATCTTCACGGCCTAATGTGAACATAATAACATATTACAAAATCCCAAGTGAAAAAATGGATTAGTGTTGTATAAAAGGTTTAATAGTGATATTTTAATAATTTAGTGAGCATATGAGGAAAAAATCAATCACTACCGTCTTTGAACCTCAATCTATAAATAACTGGATACAGTTCAGTTTTGACATTCAAGAAACACATCATCTTCTTAGTTGTTGATGTCTGTCATGAACAACAACATTTGAGGACCAAACTATCTTCTAAACTCACTGACAGTAACAATGTATTCCAGTACAACAGTTCCCTCCTTCCTACGTACATAAAGGGCAATCTTGCTCTGAGCCAATTATTGAGATTTAAAAAAAATCAACAGTAGCCAAGTTGAGTTTGACATACAATCTTCTTTGATGATAGTCCTCGATACATCTTGGAAGAGGGGCTACTTGTTTAACATATTAGTGCCTGCTAAAAAAAGGATTGATTCCATAGACAAAGAAACACTACTCCAAACATAGAGAAAGATAACAACAGATTGTTTTTTGTGTCCAATTCCTCCAGATCATGTTTCAAGATTGAGAAAACGTTTTAGAAATATTGGCTACATTTGTGTAATGATACAGATTCTAAACTGTATTCAAAGTCCCAACATGTTCGCATAGAGCATTCATTTCAAGATCAAATAACGTATTTGTTGCAATAAGATCAACAATTACATTAAATCCATGAGTTTCTTGGTTTATCTGGAAAGTTTACAAGTCTGAATTGCTTTAACTGTAATGCAGTCATCCATAAACAACTTTTTCATTGTAGTGCCAACAATTGCATGTATCTCTTGAATTTTTGTCCCCTAGGAAAGTTTATGATCGTAAAACTGAGCAATAAATCAAAATTCAGATTTTAGAACATAAGATTAACATTCTTTATAGTAGTTATCTCAAATCCCCAGTATCACAATCTCTTTTGAAGCAGAAGCAAAATGTTTGCCAATTGAGGTTTTAAGTCAGGAAAAATTTACAACAGACAAGTATTGACAACAATACACATTTATTACACAAATAAAAAACTGTATGTTAAAATTGAGCCGTTTTTGCCCTAAATAATTTAGTAGATTAGAAATGTCACAGTACTTCTAAAACATATCAAGTTCCTTATTTTCATGACCCTGGTTTCTGCTACTTCTTTGTCATGCATGAAATGTTGCTGCTGTTCGTGGAATGAAAAGGAAGATTTAAGAGTTTTGTCGAGATTTAAGGTGCTTACAATATGGGGGTAACTAAATTATTTAGCCCATTAGCTTTACTAATCCATTATGTGTTATGATCAACATCGCATCCGTTCAATCTCGCTACACCTATAAATAGAAGTCTTTCAGTTTATAGGTATTCGCGGACTGAGACCCTCTCTTATCATGGTGACCAATGTATCCATTGCAATGCAGGTAATAGGTCATTCAGAGCAGTGTTTTAGTTTATATCTGTAATTTCTCTGTTGCCTTACATATTCTGTACTATGCTACTTACATGAAATCCAAGAGGTCAGCATGACTCTTCCAATTATATGGTTCCATCAATATGATCCCTTCATACCTAGTCCTTTAAGTCCTCTAGGGACTTATTTACTTCCCCCTTGCAGTTTCACTTTTAATATGGGGAAAATTGATGCACCAGTGGCGCGAGGAGCTTGTAAATAGGCACCCTAGTATATAGATCGTCCCACACTGAGGGGCCTATTACGATTGCGGATTTCCCGCATCCACCGGGCCGGCGGAAGCCACCGCCGGCCCGGAGGATGCGGGAAATCCGCCGGGGAGCCTTGAAAGACCCACCGCCATATTAGGGTGGCTGGTGGGTCTTACTATCTGTCCGCCGCTTTTCCGCCGCGGGCGGATTCCGCCAGCGGCGGAAAAGCATTAACATGGCTGGCGGTGTCTATCAGACACCGCCAGCCATATTAGGATGTCTGCGGAAAGATGCCTTTACACGGCGGCATTTCCGCCGTGTAAAGGCATACGGATTTGTGTTTGGGGGCCCGTTGCGGGCCCCCAGGGGTGAAGGGGGGCTGGGGGGTGCACATGGGGGTACCTATGGTACCCTCCTGCATTTGCCTGCACAAAGCGGCAGGCACCGCGAGGTGCCTGCCGCTTTGTGCATGCAAATGCACAACTTACTTTTTTATCATTGCGGCGGGTGCTGCTTCAAGCAGCACCCGCCGCAATGATAAAAATACAGGATGTGACCGCCAGGGTGGCGGTCACATCCTAATTTGCACGGAGGGACCGCCGCTGCCCCTGCGGACGGTCCCTCCTTCTCTATGGTGGCGGACGGACTCAGGTTCGTCCGCCATCATAATCGGCCCCTGAGTCTTAATCCCAACATTTAACCAATGTAATGCAAGTCATTGTTCCTGCCTAATTTACCTCTGCAATATAATCTTTTACAGTAAATGCTACCTAGGGCTCTACACGTTTCCCTGGCCAAAGTTTTTTCAAATGCATTCAAATGGATTTGAGGCTTTACATAGGTTTTGCTCTGGGGTTTTAGGTGTTGCTAGCCCAGAGGAACCCTTTAAATAGGGAACCCTGATCTGGAAGTGTTACTGCCACATTTACGTTTTACCATGTCAATATAAGTTTTTCTTGTTTGTCTCATGCAGGTGTTGGAATTCTTCGAAGTACTGAATGATGCCAGTTATATTTGAAACAGTATTTTCTATATTGTCTTGCCTTTTTGGTAAAAAAACATTTAATGCATATAAGTCAGAGCACAAGTTTTGACCTCATGATATCTTGATACTACTCTAACAAAGTAATTTGACACCATAATATGACCCAGTTAGTCACTGTTAACTAATGTTTTAGGCACATCACTGCCTGTTTTTGACTTTAGTGAATTCACAGTATAAGCGAATTGTTCTAACCCTGGTGTGAGTGGCTTTCTATGTTCTACAATGGGTAACCTCTTTTCAGACATTAATGCCCAGAGGATCGGACCATTTTGAAAGAGTTTGGGGCTGATTACAATGGTGGGTGGACTTACGTCTGTCCGCCACTGTATTCGAAAAGGGACCGCCCGACAGTCTGCCGGCAGTCCTGACATAGGCATTACACTGCGACCGCCACCACGGCAGTTGCAATGACTATATTTTTTATTGCGGTGTGTGCTGCTGGCTGCAGCGCACTCTGCAAGACAAAAAGGGGACACTGCACTTACCCCTGCCTGCCACATGGTACAGGGATATGTAGGGGGGCACCATAGGTGCCATGTTTGGGGAGAGGACGGAAGGGGGCCCACAACAGGCCCCCAAAGTCCCTTTCTGCCTGCCTTTTCATGGGGGATTACCCGCCATTAAAAGGTGGGCCAAAAGGGACATTGTAATCCCTACGGCGGTGCCTGGCAGGCACAGCCAACATTGTAGGGAATACAATTTCCTACAATGCACCAGCAGGCACAAGGTGCCCGTCGGATGCGTGGCAATTTGTTTCCGACCACCAACACACCGCCCACCATCCTAAAGTGGAGAGTCGTGAACTTGGTTATGATCGCGGGAAGACCGCCACCGACAGCCATGAGGTCTGGTCTCCCTGCTATCGCAATCAGGCCATTTGTTTCTTGTTTTGCATTCTCCATTGATTAGAATAAAAGTGTTAGCATACGTGATGTGATTAAAAAAATACAAGTTAGATTTTAAGATTTCATTGAGGATGAAAGTTTTTGGGACTGCATAAGGAATACCTTTCAATACCTGAGGTTATTGTAGCTTGTAAGTGGCAGTGTGGTCCATGACCCACAACATTGTTTTTGTATGCAATTTGTGGTCTGCTGATACCCCAGAACTGGAATCGGGATATGGAAAAAGATTTGGAAGCATCATACATGACAGCAGCTAATTCATGCATCTGGCTGCATGAAAAAGAACAGTAACTCTCAACATGCTGACAGAAGCTTGCCCGGTATTTCATCATCCTGCACCTCTTTTTTACCTGTATCTCTTCATTGATTTTCTTATATAGTCCGTATGGTTGCATGCAGTTTGCAAGAGATGTCAAGGACATGCATGCTTCCAGTGTAATAGATGTCCCACATGAGACAAGGAAGTTAGTACAACGCCCCTCATCTGTGGAAAGTAACATACCTTTTAAACCAATTTTTTAAACTGCTGCAGACTCTGACAAAATCCCTTCTAGGGAAGTCTGGGTGTCGTTCCCGCGAGTCCCAATCCTTGGTAGGCAATAGTCTATCATCACAGGTGCATCAGCTGTGACTGCCAACTTTACAGTGAGCATTTCTGTTGCACATAAGGGCAGTTTTAGTCTATGGCACAGTTCACACCCACGTGGCTCAGCAAAAATGGGGCCTTATTTATGAGAAGTTTTGCATCGTTGCGACAAAGCAGTGATGTAACACTTCTCAGTGCGCCCTCCTTGCAACACCATTGATGCGCCGTATTAACAATATGGTGCATCATGAAGCAAGGAGTTACAGATACATCAGTATTATGGACGCATCTGTAGGCGCAAGACTGACACATGGATGGCGTGTGTCTGAAAACAGATGCAACTATAGCTATGTGTCCTCCCCATGTGAAAGGGTCTGCGTCACCCTTACGCCTGCCATGAGGCAGGCGTGATGTTTTGACGCAATGTCTTCCTAGAAGTGGCACACTGGAATTGGGGCGCATTGGAATCTTATAGATACCAATGCGCCCCTTCTACGAGGCTTTGATGTGGGGGAATTCCCACCCTGCATACATTATACCTGATGCAGGTATAATGTAGCGCAGGGGTTTACCAAGTGAGGCATCTGCCTAGATGCGTCACTTCATAAATATGGCACAATGTGGTGCATTTTTTACGCCACCGCAGCGTCACAAAAAGTGTTGCAATGGTAGTGTAAATGTGACACAGGGCTTTATTAATAAAGCCCATGATGTTTAAGGCACTACATGTTGTGTCCCCAATGAGGTCAAGGTGTTGTGAATCAATTCCTTCCCTGCCCACAGTTCAATGTGGGCTGCAGGTCCCATATGTCTCATATGTCTGCTGGAGGGCCTCGAAGACCCTGTGCATGCAGTTTTTTCCCACATGTCTGTCTCCGCCGTCCCCCATTTGAGGAGGTCTTTTCACCAACGTTGCTGCTTCGGCACCCCTGATGACTTCCAGACCACGGCTATACTCCGTTTCACTGGAGCAGATGGCAGTGCTATGAATTTTACAGCGTATTTAATCTTTTTTGTGTGTGGTATCAGTCCCAAAAGACAATGCTCAGGGGTCCGTGTGAGCGGTCTATTCTTTACCTCAGTCACAGTCCCCCACGACAACCTCTCAGTAACTAGTTATTTTAGGGCAGGACAAGACCATGTGTTGGAAATCCACTGTTTGTGCAGGGCATTTGGCTTCTGGAGCTGTGAACATGTGGTTCAGCTGGACATAGGTAAGGTATGGCTGACGGATGTAATTGAAGGTATTCAGATAAAATATTGAAAATCAAATATTGTCACACAAAATATTGAGTTTGAAATATTTTTATACAGAAATATCTTGTGCAAGAATATCGTTGTCAAGAATATCGATTTTAAGGTAAGTAATATCAATTTTAACAATATTGAAATCCTTAATATAGTTTACAAAAATATTGCTGGTAATAATATTGTTTTTAAATTATGTGTATGTATTTTAGTATGGATTTTAATTGTATATGTTATAAATTGTTTATATAATTATTGTTAATGTTTTTTTAATATAGTTTTTATTTTTTAGTAGCCTTCAAATGTAATTTTATACATTTTTTGTTATTTTTAGTATTGTAGCAGGTTGTGGTATTATATAATGTTATAATCTTTTTTTAATTCATATATTAGGTGTGGGACGTGGTTTTGTATTGATAAAGGGTGGAAAGGTAATTAAACATCATTATTTGACTAATAGTTCAACATTATTAATATTGACTTAAATATTTAATTATGTAAAATGTGTAAAAAAGTATAATTTCAAATATTCATTTGAGATGTGTGTTGTGTGGCTTGTACAACTATACGGTAGAAAGTTATTAAAAATAGTTAATTCATTTTTTAGAGTTATGCTATGTATTATTGTATGTGTTAATTTTGTCCTCCTTTTACATGTAATTAAGATTGTATTTATTTGTTGTTATTATTTTGAGAATAACGTTTGGTATTTTATTTATAATAATATTTGTAGTAATTTAATAATGAATTAAACATTGGAATACATATTATATTGGTTTATTTAAAAACAAAATTATATTTATATTTTTTATATCTAAATATTTATGTTTATTGTTATTTAGTATTTTGTTTCTGAAACAATTGTATTTTATTGAACTGAATTAGTCTGTTTCTAATGTTGCAGAGTGAAGTGGGAGCAGTAAATTTCACCCCTTTGCAATCCAGCACTTTCCCTACTCTTGAACTGACTGGAGTGGGAATAGTAATTTTTACCCCTCCGCAATCAAACACTTTCCCTACTGTTGCACTGACTGGAGTGGGGATAGTAAATTATAACCCTCTGCAATCCAACACTTTCCCTACTGTTGCACTGACTGGAATGGAAATAGTCAATGTTACCCCTCAGCAATTCAACACTCACCCTACTGTTGCAGTGACAGGAGTGGGAATAGTAAATGTTACTCATTCACAATCCTTCACTTTTCCTACTGTTGCACTGACTGGAGTGGAAATTGTAAATTGTATTCCTCTGCAACCCAACAGTTTTCCTTCTGTTTCACTGCGTGGAGTGGTAATAGTAAATGTTACCCCTCCTGAGTCCAACATTTTGCCTACTTTTGTTTAGTGGGAATAGTATATGTATTATCTGTAAATATTTTATAGTTTACTTTGTATTGTTTAAATGTATATTATTATGTTTTTGTGTATTTAAAATTATAATATTTATAATTATTAATGTTTTAATATGTCATATATTTTTAGTAAGTTGCAATTTTTTATATTGCTTACTTTTTATTTGTAATTAAATTGGTTCACTTTTTAAATGGCAATATTTTTGTCAACAATATTTATGTGAAAAAATACGAGTTAGTGCAGGGCTAGAGGGATGTTTATCGACCAAGCCTAAGTATTATCCCCCAGAGGAATCAACAAACAACAACAAACTTAGGGGTCTAAATTAAGGATTCAACCGTAGTCCTCTACTCTTCAAAACCTTGTCAATAGTACAGAGGTATGAATACAATATGCTGACAAACCAGATCACCAGATGTGAAGAACCAGTAACGTGAGTCCCCCCTGGTGTAGGATTCCCATCAACGGTCTTGTGATGATCAATATTATCATTTGGTAGTCCTAATCGGGTATTGTGTCTCTAGATCATTGAGACCGGCATACCCCGATAACCAGATAAGGGGTAGCGACCCACAATCACTTGGTACTACCACATGTTGTTGATGTGGTGGGAAGTGCAGTGTAAAAATATAATAAGTGGTGTTTTAAAAAAGGATATGGAGCTCAACCCAGAGAACTTTAATAATTGTTTGCCCCTTCCTTGCTAAAAACAAGAACAGTGTAATATCGTCATCGCAGTACAAACAAATAGCTGCGAGGAGACCAACATGTTTCAGCCACTCAGGGATTAGTCCTTCGGCTTTCGTCAGGGTCTCTGTTCTATACCAATACTACTGCATTAGTCGTGAATAAGGTGTGAAAAAAATATATGAAAAAAACACACAAGTGAAAAAACCAGCAAAGGATACAATTTTCCTTCAGCTGTTTCAACTCCTCTCTTCGGCACCTGGTTGAAAATGTACCAGTGTGTCCGGGGAGTGGACCTCACCTCTTCCTGGACCTGGCTCAGGATATGTGAGACCCCGCTCTGTCCGTCGGTGTCCCGGGCCGTGACTGAGTCAGGGGGAGGCCAACAATATTTATGTCACAATATTTTAATATGTTGATATTTTCTGGTTTGATATTTTGTCAGTGAACCGCAACTGAACTGAGTGAACTTAATTCTTGAGTTCGTGGATACTGTCTTCACATGTTTCAGTGGCACTTTCTACTTATTTGTCAATTCCTGTCCCACAGTGGCGTCCTATTTAGCTTTTAGGCAAGGGCACTCAGTGAGGCGTTTTCCAGGAATGCATTGCATATCATTGTTATCGAGCTTCTGCTCCTGCTGTGTGTTCTGCTGTGTGTTAACAAAAGCCCCAGCATTTCAGTATTGTGTGGCCCAGTCTGGTGTTGGCCCCATGTCTTCCTAATCACATGCATCAGTATGTTATACATCAGGAAGTACCCTGGGACAATTCCATATTTCTCTGTCCCTTCTGGGAAGGTCAGCAGTTTGGTGTGTTCAATCATATCTCACAAAGGGATTTGTCCTTTCTGTGACCAGTGCTTCATGTCACGGTGTAGTGTGAGTGCATTAAAGTCAGGAGTGCCCAAAGCGGCAGGGCCGATGAATAGGGCATAGGCGTCCCAATGAGTACATACTTATGCCAACAGAACTTGGCCACCTTAGCCAGACCACTGCTTTTTGCCTGGGGACTAAATACTTAGTTGCATAGTTTTGTATGACCTAGACAGCGTCTGTATAACTGGGACTTTCAAGTGCTGTCTAGGGTCTCCTCTGGAAGGGGTGGCTCTGGGTGCCTCAAGGGTGTCACTAGTGCCTCCCATGCTCTGGCTGCCTCCAAGGAACCCCTGCCCCTTCTGGCTTCCCTCAATCGTGTAGCTCCCTCATAATGCGTCTGTCTCATTAACTCTTTCTTCCATCCCATCTGCCCCAGGTCTTGTTGTGCATCAACTGGTCTATTGCAGTGACTACCTCTGCTATATCAAGCAGGTTATCCAGAGTAGCTCTCTGTGGGGGTTCTAAGCACAGAATAGGTATCCTGTCCAAATATGGACCCAAGGCCATTCAACCTGCTATGTCTGCAGCCATTTAAAGTTCTGCAGTACAAGCTGCACATACTTTGCTAATATTTACTTGAGATGTAGTTATGTCACCTGCCTGCAATCTTATAGCTCGTATGGGGGCTCTCAAGGTGCTGTGCAAGAAGTGGACCTGCTCTATTCCCTTCAGCATGTTGTCGGGCAACATGTTCCCTGTAGTCTATCTGCCCTAGCCGGTTCAACAATGCCCTACACTCGAGTCGCAATTTGAAGAGTTTGCGCCCATCTCCTGGCTCCTTGCTTTACCTCCTCTGCCCTGATTTGATGGTTCAATGCATTCACCTTACCCATTATGCCATAGGATGTCTTGATGCATAGTCTCTGTATTACGCTCCTTAAAGTCATCCTACTCCATGCCCCTCCCAGATGCTGTAATGTCATTTAAAGTGAAGTAATGAGTTATGTGTTCCCTAATAGTCTCCCTGTATGGAGTGTTCTACAAATATGGGTATTTAGCCTCCATGTGGGTATGTGAAAACAACATCTGCCCTAGACCGCAACCAATTTGATAGGGCTGCAATCTGTACTGTTCAACCCAAGTACTCAGCTTCTAGAACTTGGCTGACATAGCTTTCATACCCAACAATAAATTGATTCTAACCTAAAACTAGTGTACAGGGGATTAGAAAGAATATTCCGAACTATCAGGGTGCAGTGTTCTCCACACATCATAGAGTTGCGTATCCATGATCCATGCCCTGAAAAGACACAATGCCACTAAGCTGTTTATGTCTATCAATGGGTGTGTCGACCTGTTCAGCTGAATATCACCACTGGTCTGAAGGGGTCCCGGGGTGGAGGTTTTCTAGTGGGTACTCTGTGCACCCGTTCTGCAGAGAAGAAATGTGATATCTTAACTCCCAGGACTGGGTTCGCCAACCAGTCTTCAAGGTATAGCTCCGTACTAGGCTCTTCTGCTCCCTCTGGCAATCCTGTGACCCGCCCATTATTTCGCCGGGAGCAGCCTTTAGCATCATCTGCATTCATCTCCAGGGTGACCAGAGCTTTCTGCAATTCCTGTAGCTGCTTTTGCATATCTGTTACAGTGGGTCACATAGCAGACAGTGTATTCCATAGTGTTTGCACGATCTGCGAACTTTCTATGGTCCGTGCGTAAATGCCCCATCTCCATCATCAACACATCTAGTTTAGGTACCAATTTATTTTTGACTTCTTTAATGGCCTGTAGGAGTATCCCAAATTGCCATGTGGGGGTTTGAAGAATCTGTTCTGCAGCCTTCTACTCCATTGCATGTGTCAGGCTAGCACTGCGTGTGGAGTACTCCACAACCATCCTCTGGCCCTATGGCCTCACCATGTTTTAAGTCGGTAAGGCGTCAGAGTGGGTGACAAACAATTTGGCCCAGGGGACCTTCCTCGAACAGGCAAGTTTTCTCCACTGTTTGCCTGCACTCTCCTAGTTTACGCACCAGGCCATTCATGTGTGCTTCCCTTGTAGCAATTTCACCCCACATGCTCTGGCTCATCAGGTGCAGTCTTCTGCACAGCACACCGCTGCCTCTGAGGCAGGCGCCCCCGAGGCCCACTATGTTCTACGTAGGGTGTCCAACTGGCATGGATGCAAATTCAGTTTGGTGAGTGTAAAAATTCAGGACAAAAGATCAAAATTCAGGACAAAAATTCAGGACAGCGGGTCAAAATTCGGGACAAAACTTTATGACAAAAGGTAAGTTTTGAAGACACATCAGAGGAGATTGTGCAATAATATATAAGTAAATAGACAACCGACATAAGTTCAAGTCAAAATAAGTTGATATTAGGTATTAGGTAAACAAAAGCTCTAACTTGTACAAGTGTGTGGCCGATTTCATATGCTTGTTTTTTAAAAGTAACTGGACAATGTTACTGCCATCTAGTTTGTTAAAAAATTTTTCCTTCTGCACAGGGGGGAACTGCCGCTCGACCAGCGCACGGCCACGATAGTGGCCATACCGAAACCACACAAGCCACCTGCCGAATGCACCTCATACCGCCCAATATCCCTGCTTAATGTGGAAGCCAAAATTCTGGCGAAACTACTGGCCAACCGTCTGACGCAACATCTGCATACGCTAATACACCCTGACCAGTCGGGCTTTATGCCCCATAGGAGCACGGCGCTAAATCTCAGGAGGGTCCATGGAGTGTTGGCGCGTGCACACCTTCTTTCCGAACAGGCTGTGATCCTCTCCCTTGATGCCAGAATGGCGTTCGATTTAGTAGAATGGGAATATCTGTTTGCAGTGCTTACACGTATGGGCTTCGGCCCGAAATTTACAGCTTGGGTTCGGCTTCTGTACACGTCACCAGTGGCACAAGTAACAGCAAATGGCCACATTTCACCGACATTCCTGTTGGGACGTGGAACGAGACAGGGGTGTCCATTATCGCCTCTGCTCTTTGCCCTGGTGCTAGAACCCTTGGCAATCCTGATTAGGACTACGCCACTGATTCGTGGCATCACATGGGAGACTGGCTGGGAGGATAGAGTCTCCCTGTATGCGGATGATATGCTCATATACATGGTTGACCCGAGCAATGGGATCCCTGCCTTGTTGCATCTCTGCAATACGCATGGGGAGCTGTCCGGTTATACCATAAACTGGTCCAAATCGGTGGTTTACGTCCTCAGGGGCCCGGGACCGCAGTTACGTGAGGACTGCCCCCTGACATTGACTACTACCTCCTTTAAATACTTAGGTATTGTTATCACAAATAATGCCGCTGACTTCTTTGACAGAAACTTACAGCCGCCAATGGATCGCCTGCGGGCAGATATCAGACACTGGGCAGCCCTGCCATTGACCCTTCTTGGACGGGCAGCCTTGTATAAAATGATGGCCCTCCCCAGATTCCTCTATGTGTTAGAAAATACCCCGTATATAGTGACTCCGCGATATTTCCAGCGTATTGCAGCATTGGTTACCAGCCTACTATGGAACAACGGCCCGGCGCGAATAGCGCATGATAAATTGGTCAAAAGTTGGTACGAGGGTGGAATTGCCCTGCCGAACGTTCAGCTCTATTACTGGGCGGCCCAACTTAAAATTATCAATCAATGGATCCACGCCCCGCGGGAGGATCCGGCCTACAAGGTGGACTGGTCTCAGCTGGGTACGGACGGCAAGCTTTCCGTCCTGTACAATAAGTCACAGGTTAAGAACCTGATAGGTCCGACACAACATACGGCTACCCTGTGGCACATGGCACATGCGAAACTGGGTTGGAAGGGGAGACTCACCAAAATGACACCGCTGTGGGACACAAAATCATTGGGCAACCTCAGAACATGCAAGGGATTCACCCAATGGGACCACATAGGGATCTCCACGGTGGGGGACTTGTGGGACAAGGGCACGGTGATAGCATTCTCACAACTCCGACAACAATACAATCTCCACCCCAATGAGACATTCAGATACATGCAGATACGTCACGCCCTGCTGCGAGCAATAGCGGCCGACACTGAAGTGCCAGAGTCCTCGCCATTAGAGGATAGGCTTTTGACAGACTTCATGTCACAGAGCGCCACTTCTCTCACATATAAAAAGCTGGTCAATAATCTGGAAGACCCCACACTGAAACTTAAGGAGAAATGGGTAGAAGAGATAGGGCAGATAGATGAGTCAGAGTGGAATGAAGCGCTTGCGTCTCCGAAAGAGGTAGGCATTTCGGCGAAATTCAGATTGGTGCAACTCAAAATCCTGCACCGCATTTATTACACTAGGACGCTTCTCCACAGGATTCATAGAGCACCACACCCCTTCTGTCTCCGGGGCTGTGGGGAGGAGGGGACATTGTTTCATACGCTGTGGGACTGCCCAAAGATACAGGAGTTCTGGCGGCAAATTATGCGCACTATCTCCTAGGCCCTTAAGATCTCTGTTGTACCCGAACCCCGTAAATGCTTGTTGAACATCTGGGACCCTAATGACCTAGGCAGGAATGGCCTGCTCTGGGCTACACTAGCCATGACAGTGGCCAAACGGGACATTGCGCAGAAATGGGGTGCTATGGAACTGCCTACATTGGCTAGATGGACCAAAAACATGGACATGCTAATGGTGACAGAGAGGGCGGTGTATGTTCTCAGGGCCTGCCCCCGTAAATAGAACAAGGTCTGGATGCCATGGAACATCTATAGAGGGGACATCTGTGACCCACTGCCGGAAGATGATGACATAGATTCAGAGGGGGAGGACGATTGAAGAGATGATAGCTTGGTTGCTGGTTTGCCTGTGCCAAAACGTGCTGTATTCCTATGGTGCGGTTGCAAACAACATGAACAACAAGCATTGTGACTGATGAGTGGTTCTAGATGTGTGCACAATGATGGGAATGTGATGACTAGAGTTGGGTTTACTGTTTTCTTTTGTTCCAATGTCTATTAAGATGAGTACCGCTTGCGATTGAGGGCTATATAGTTGGAATTGTAGAGAGTGAGGCCCTAACACTGACCTCCAGACAATGTACACAGGTCCATTGCAGTCGATCATCCATGTGTTTTTTGAGCCTGCGCTGAACATATTTAGCTATGCAAACTGATACTACGGCTCTACATCTGCATGCCTGTACAACCTACAAAAATACATCTTCTGCGAGATACTGTATGTATGACATATGCCTTCATGTTAATAAAGATTTTCAAAAAAAAAAAAAATGTCAAAAATGAAAAAAAAAAAAAAAAGTACTACATGCCGGCACAACTTTATAGATATGGACTGAGAGACACACATTGTTGTAGGAGATGTTGTGTAGATAATGCTGATTTCCTACATCTAGCGTGGGCATGCCCAAAAGTGGCAGATTTCTGGGGAAAGGTTGCGAAGGCCCTAACGGAAATGGTGGGTGAGTCAATCAAGTGTGATATGAAAGTGTGTTTGTTGAGTTATGTACTGTGATTGAAAACCATCAATCGAAAACTTGTAGCAATGGCAATCCAGTTGGCTAAGCGAAGGGTCGCATTAAACTGGGATGGTAGGCTGGCGCCTACATTGGCACGCTGGTTACATGATCTGGCCCTATGCCGTGACCAGCACACCTGTTATGCAGAAGAACCGCTCAGCGCTTCCAGACCGAGAGACATTTGGGACCCCTTAACAGCCTATATGTTAAGTCCCACTGCTGACTGATGCCAATCATTTTGTGGGTAAAGACTGTATTGACTGTTCGTGCTGTATCCTTAATCGACTCTAATTTCTGTCTCTGTTCTGTTTATTATTCACTGCTGCCACGTACTTTGTACAGAACATGTCCAAGATGTACATTGCTGACTATGTTTGAAAATTTATAATAAAAAAAAAAAAGGTTTCTACACATTAAAGAGCAACTGATTGCAAAAAAAAAAAAAAAAAAAAAATGTTCCTTGCCTTTAGGCCCACCACATGCCTTAATTGCCCAGACTGGCCCATTGTCATTCTGTATGCCACAATCAGCCAGCAGACAGAAGGACAATGGGTCCATCACAGTCTATGAGAGGCTGAGGAGGGGCTGTTAATCAGCACAGAGGAGTGTGAGGCGACCCCACAGGGAGTTCTCAGTAAACTGAGGCATTTCAAAGGTGACCAGTGCAGGTCGCTGTAACACCCAAAATTATGGACAAAACGTGTCCGTAAGAGGGATCCTCACAGAAAATTGACGTGACTTCCAATTAATGGACAGTCCGTGAAATTTACGGATGGTTGGTCACCCTAGTGCTGTGCACTGCCAGTAGTGCTGACCAGTATGCAGGAGATATTCTGGGGTCGCACTTACCACACACAAGTTGCCTTTTATTTGGGCCCCACTGAGTCTATGTGTGGCCAGCGGCGGCAGTGCTACAGCCGATCGTCAGCGGGTAGATTCTCAGGCCCACTTACTGCATCTGCTCAGATTGAGCTCACCGCGCTGAGCGCCTCTTAGTTCATGGGCCCCAGCGACGTCTTGTGTCTGTTCCACACCCTGCAGCTTTGAGACTCCACAGCGCGCACCCCTCCTTCCCAGCTTAGACTTGCAGCCTTTCCAGGTCCAGGAGTGGGCCTATCTACTCATCCGCTTGGGCCACAGGAGCATTCCGCTTGGTCCTGCGGGGTCAGAGGTGTTGTCAGGCCCGATCAGGGGGACACTGGCAGATAGTCCACAGAGTAAATCATATGGGCAAAGCAGAGCTCTCTAATGTGTGACCAGCATGGCTGGCAACTTGGCCATGCCTTCATCATTCTGCACCACTTTACCTGCTGCACACCTCCACACCACAGAGCAGGTTTGGTACCCCAAAGGAAAATTAATGCTGGTACAGGTAGAAATTAAGCATGGGCGTAAAATCCGCTCCGCTCGCGGATTTTTCGGATTTTCGGCAAATTCGCAATCCGCGAACTCTCGCGAATTTGTCGAAAATCCGTGAATTCGCTCGCGGCGGATTTTTTGCTTGGTGATACAATATTGCGGCGCGCGGCGTGGTGCACGGCGTTTACTTTCCGTCATTCAGCGTTTGCTGAGTTGTTTTTCTCGATCATATTTTGCGAGTGCTGCGCCATTTTGGATCTTGCTGCGGGATACCGCGGGAGTTTGGCGCCCGCGAATATGTAATCGCGGCTTGCCACCTTGCACAGCACGCCTCGCGAGAGTTCGCAATTGCGAACACGTAGTTGCGGGGGAAAGGAACAATCTCGCACTCGCGAAATTGAGATTTAGCAATTCTGCACAAGAAATCCACCAGCAAACAGGATAAACCTTCAGAAAATGATGATTTTTATCAGAATCACTCCTCAGGTTGACATTTGCATGGCCTTTTTTTTTGCAAGGAGTCCATTTGCCCCACAGTCTCCAACTTCCTGCTCCTGTCCAGCAGGCTCCTCCCAGTGCTTTCTTCATGTGCTGGTCACTTTCATTTGGACCTTGACCTAGAAGGATTACTTTTTGTGGGTGCTGCTGGATATTTGGATTTGAGGCCTTTTTGACTTTCTTTGGATCACTTTTCGATTAGAAATCAACTTTCACAAGTAAGTTTGTTTGGGGCATTACAGTTGCTGCAACTACAATTTTGGAACTTTTTCAGAACATTAAATAAAATATATTGTGGGTAGCCTAGCCACAGTATCCAGTAGGACCAGTGTTGGTTATGGGTGCATGATACAACGGTTTTGTTGAATTTAAACACCATTGAGGCCATGGATGGGCTGGGATTGTGCTGATTTTTGTTGTTTTTGTCGTTTTTTTGGGGCTGCTGGTGGGGCCCTTTGCCCAGGGGTGGTGAGTGTTGCATGGTCCTAGTCTTTCTGTGGGGTGTCTTCTTGAATGTAAACACCATTGAGGCCATGGATGGGCTGGGATTGTGCTGATTTTTGTGTTTTTGTCGTTTTTTTGGGGCTGCTGGTGTGGCCTTTTGCCCAGGGGTAGTGGTGCTTGAACTGAGTGTGCCTGTGGTGTGGTCTCACTCTCTTTAATGTAAACATCGTGGATGGCATTGGATTGTGGTGATTTTTGGGTGTTTTTCTGTTTTTTTGGGGTGTACTGTTGATGTGGACTGGCCATGTGGGTGGTGGTGGTGGCCATCTTGAGTGCTGGCTGGTACAGGCAACATGTGCTTGGGGTGCAAGGGGCCATTTTGAAGAGAGGCAGTGTCTGAGGCCTGCACTTATTTTGCCTACTTTTCATCCGTTATCCCCAGGGGTAGTGAGTGTTGCATGGGCCTAGTCTTTCTGTGGGGTGTCTTCTTGAATTTAAACACCATTGAGGGCATGGCTGGGCTAGGATTGTGCTGAATTTTGTGTTTTTTGTCGTTTTTTGGGGCTGCTGGTGGGGCCCTTTGCCCAGGGGTGGTGAGTGTTGCATGGGCCCAGTCTTTCTGTGGGGTGTCCTCTTGAATTTAAACACCATTGAGGCCATGGATGGGCTGGGATTGTGCTGTTTTTTGTGTTTTTTGTCGTTTTTTTGGGGCTGCTGGTGTGGCCTTTTGCCCAGGGGTAGTGGTGCATGGACTGAGTGTGCCTGTGGGGTCTCACTCTCTTTAAGGTAAACATCCTGGATGGCATTGGATTGTGATGATTTTTGGGTGTTTTTCTGTTTTTTTGGGGTGTACTGTTGATGTGGACTGGCCATGTGGGTGGTGGTGGTGGCCATCTTGAGTGCTGGCTGGTACAGGCAACATGTGCTTGGGGTGCAAGGGGCCATTTTGAAGAGAGGCAGTGTATGAGGCCTGCACGTATTTTGCCTACTTTTCATCCATTATCCCCAGGGGTAGTGAGTGTTGCATGGGCCTAGTCTTTCTGTGGGGTGTCCTCTTGAATTTAAACACCATTGAGGCCATGGATGGGCTGGGATTGTGCTGTTTTTTGTGTTTTTTGTCGTTTTTTTGGGGCTGCTGGTGTGGCCTTTTGCCCAGGGGTAGTGGTGCATGGACTTAGTGTGCCTGTGGGGTCTCACTCTCTTTAAGGTAAACATCCTGGATGGCATTGGATTGTGGTGATTTTTGGTTGTTTTTCTGTTTTTTTGGGGTGTACTGTTGATGTGGACTGGCCATGTGGGTGGTGGTGGTGGCCATCTTGAGTGCTGGCTGGTACAGGCAACATGTGCTTGGGGTGCAAGGGGCCATTTTGAAGAGAGGCAGTGTCTGAGGCCTGCACTTATTTTGCCTACTTTTCATCCATTATCCCCAGGGGTAGTGAGTGTTGCATGGGCCTAGTCTTTCTGTGGGGTGTCTTCTTGAATTTAAACACCATTGAGGGCATGGATGGGCTAGGATTGTGCTGAATTTTGTGTTTTTTGTCGTTTTTTGGGGCTGTTGGTGGGGCCCTTTGCCCAGGGGTGGTGAGTGTTGCATGGGCCTAGTCTTTCTGCGGGGTGTCCTCTTGAATTTAAACACCATTGAGGCCATGGATGGGCTGGGATTGTGCTGTTTTTTGTGTTTTTTGTCGTTATTTTGGGGCTGCTGGTGTGGCCTTTTGCCCAGGGGTAGTGGTGCATGGACTGAGTGTGCCTGTGGGGTCTCACTCTCTTTAATGTAAACATCCTGGATGGCATTGGATTGTGGTGATTTTTGGGTGTTTTTCTGTTTTTTTGGGGTGTACTGTTGATGTGGACTGGCCATGTGGGTGGTGGTGGTGGCCATCTTGAGTGCTGGCTGGTACAGGCAACATGTGCTTGGGGTGCAAGGGGCCATTTTGAAGAGAGGCAGTGTCTGAGGCCTGCACTTATTTAGCCTACTTTTCATCCATTATCCCCAGGGGTAGTGACTCAGTGTTGCATGGGCCTAGTCTTTCTGTGTGGTGTCTTGAATGTAAACATCATGGATGGCATGGGATTGTGCTTATTTTTCTGTGTTTTTCCATTTTTTGGGGTGTATAACTGAACTGATGTTCCTCTGTCTTCCATTGCTTTTAGTTGCACAAGACTCTAGAGAACCACCAATGCCAGGAAGAAGTCCTGCAGCGGTGTGTGTGTGCAGCATAACGTCACGCGACGTCACGTCTGGACACAGACAACTCTGCAACTCGTGCAACTGCTGCCTGCTGTTCTGAAGAAGATGGCCCCAAAAAAAGTTACCCGTAGCTCCTCTAGCAAGAAAGTTGCCAGTAAGGAGCAGAAGAAGCAAGTTACCAAGGAGACTGGTGTGTCGGCCGCCCCTTTTTTTGGGAGTAAAAAAAAAGTATGCCTGCAGCAGCAGCTGGATCTGCTGGGGACCAAGCTGGGAGCAGCACCCCCGCTCCATTGGGCTCAGTGCCACCACCACCACCACGCCAACTTAAGTCCAAGCCCTTCAGTGCTGCAGAGGCACTTAGTCTAGTTGTTCAATCACCATCGACCAGTGATGTTGGCTCATCGCAAGAAAGTAGCAGCAATGTCCCTCAATCAACACAGGTTGTTGTAACTCATCTGACGAGTGTTGAACAACCACAGCCGCAACAAAAACCACATGTGCAAGTACAAGCCCAAGTACATGTGGAAGGAGAGGCAGCGCAAGGAGATGCGCAAGCAGAGGTGCATGGAGGGTCACAAGTGCCCACAATAGTTGTTCCTCCCGAAGTAGGGGCACATCAGGAAATCGACAATCAAGGCGAGGTATCATTTGAGGAAGACACTCCTCCTGATGATCATTCATTGTCTTCCACACCCCTAGCAAGGAAGAGATCAAGGGTGGTGTCTACATCTTCTTCAAGCACACCTCCTTCTGATGATACGGATCAAAATTGGGAACCAGCACCACTGCCGTCTGAGAGTGAGGCACATGATCTGACAAAGGTAGTTAAGCGTAAAAGGAAGCTCGTCCAAAGTCTCAGAGTTATGGAGTGTGATGATGAGGCTCAACAAGAAGTGGCGGATACTGCTGCTGATGAAGACTCTGACAACGACGACCCAGTCATCATAAAGGTCACTGCAGCCCCAGCGGGCATGCAGCAAACAGACATTTTGACCCTAGCCCGAAAAGCTGCTGAGCGTGATGATGATGATGTTGTCGACGAGGAGGCAGTGGAAACACCACAATCATTGGAGTTAAGTACACCAACTCGTACCGCTTCCATATTTCTTTCTCACAAGAAGGGACCTCCATCCACCTCGACCTTAATTAGTGGCGGTGAAAGTGCACAACGTACAAAAGTTGGGCAATCCAGATCCTCCACTTCATCTGGCATTAGCAGCATGACCACCACCACCAGTATCGCCGCCTCCTCCAGGCCCCACAGACACTTCAAGTCCCCAGTTTGGGACTTCTTTACTGTTTGCCCTAAAAGGGAAAAGTTCGCCATTTGTACCCTTTGTAAGCTTGCAGTTAGTCGTGGTAAATCAGGTACCAACTATGGTACCGGAGGCCAGAGAGGTCATCTTGAGAGACAGCACACTGTCCAATGGTTTGCGCACCTAAATGCGATCAAGGAAGCCCGAATTGGAAGTCAAGAAAACGTTGATGTTGCATCTGATGATGACGAGGAGGAAGAAGACGTGTCAAACACTTCACTTACACCCTGTACCCCTGTCAGCAGCACACCCCGTGTGAGGCACACTAAGAGTGTTGGAGCGAGTGAGACACCAACGCGCAAAAGTTCACCAGCGAGCATAATTGGGTCAACGAAGTCATTATCATCCCGTAAATGCTTGGTCCAGGGCAACATTAGAACCATGTTTTCTTCAGACGCGCCATATGAACGCAACCACCCACTGACGCGTCTGTATAACACTAAGCTGGCTAAAATGCTAGCTGTGGACCTTCTCCCTTTTTCTTTTGTAGAAGCGGTAGGTTTTCTAGAATAAGTAGCAACGCTCTGCCCTAAATGGAAGGTTCCTAGCCGGTTCTATTTTGCCAGAGTTGCGGTTCCAGCACTACATGAAGATGTGCTGGAGGCGATTGGGACAGCTTTGCAGAAAAGTGCTGTTCACACAATACATCTGACAACAGACATGTGGACCAGTGGCTCAGGCGCTGATTACATGTGCATCACTGCACACTGGGTCTCTTTTTCAGGTGTTAAAGCAAAGCTAAACGCAGGTGTTGACCCGGACCAAGTTTTTAAAGCTGCTCGGAAACATGCAACACTAGCCATGTTTGGCTTGGAGAAAAGTCGCACATCACAAAACATTTTGGACGAGTTTAACAAAAAGGTCTTTCACTGGCTGTCCCCAAAAAAACGCCAGATTGGTTATGTTTCCACGGATAATGGCGCCAATGTAGTTAAGGCCATGGCGCTGGGTGACTATTTCAGAGTGCCGTGTTTCGCGCACTGTATCAACCTGGTAGTTCAAAAATTCTTGAGTGATAAAGACAGTCCAGCGTTCGAGGTAATGGCCACCTGCCGCAATATGTGCAACCATTTCAGCCATTCTTTTAAGGCCCGGAAGCATCTGAGGAGCCTGCTACTTGAACGTCGAATGCCAGTGAAAGCACTCATCCAGGAGGTGGCAACACGTTGGAACTCAACCTTCTACATGCTTGAGCGTCTGTATGAGCAGTATACGGTACTCGATCACTATTTCTTAAAAGAGGGTACAGCTCAGAAGGACCTGCGGATGGGTGCGGCGCAATGGGACATAGTTAAAAGCCTGACAGACATGCTTCGTCCTTTTGAGTTCTTCACGCGTGCAGTCAGCCAGGAGGACTGTAATTTGGGAAAGCTATCCCATTGTTGTGCATGCTGGAGCACCAATTGAAGGCGGTGTCTTCTGAGTTAGAAAAAGATGAAAAAAACAAAGACCCTTTTCTTTTGTCGGAGAAATTATTAGAGCGCCTACGTGGTGATGAACGTCTTAAAAAGATCAACTCAGAACAGCATTACATTTGTGCTACTATTCTGGATCCACGCTACAAAAAGGCGCTGGCAGGCCAAGCATTCTTTCCTTTTGCTGATGAAGATGTTAAAAAGTACAAACGTTGGCTAGCCTGGTCAGCCAAGAGGTTTGAAAAAGAACGGCAGGATATTGAAGGAGAAGGCAGTACATCAGCATCAGCATCAGCAGGCCATCCCCAGTCAAAAGAATCCACTTCTGCACCTGTGGCTGTGGCACAAGTGACCTCTCAGCCGTTAAAGACACCGGCAACCGGATCATCTGCACCACACACAAGAGTAACAGTGGCTGCTGAAGAGGATTGGCTAACTTTGCTTGGGTATGGTTCTCGAAAAAAGGTCACAGGCACAGCAAAAAGTAAGCAAAGTGGAGGAACCGTTGAGGACCTTGAGTCGATGGTGCAGGATATCTGAATGACTCAACAGAGGTCTTTCTTAATGATGAGCCATTGCAGTATTGGCATGGGAAAAAACAATTGTGGCCACAGCTCTCCAACCTGGCTATAAACTATTTGTCTTGCCCACTCGCAAGTGTGTCTTCTGAACGTGTTTTCAGTGCTGCTGGTGGCATTGTAATTCCCAAACGGAGCCGCCTCTCGCCCAAAAATGTGGAGAGGCTAACAATGATCAAGATGAATCAGCACCTCATACCACCAGATTACAAAGTACGAGAAAGCACGCCGCATGAAGACGAGGAGGACGGCAACGTAGATGAGGGGATTTGTTCTCTGTTCGGTGACGCTGACCTCATCCTGTCTGAATTCGCAGAGTATGATGACGAAATCTTCTTCTTATTCCCTGACACCGAGCCCTGAAAATGAGACAATGAATCAATAACTTTCTTTTTAGTCCTTATTCACTTTTATTCCTGTGTGTCTGTCTTTCTTTGTTTTGCACAGTTAATTTAATTCAAACTTTAATCACCTAATCCCAAAAACAAGCCCATCAGCAGAACTGTCTTCACTTGTTTGCTTATTGATTTGAAGGTGCCGAAGTCTACATTCCTCAGGTTCACAAGTTCAGAAGAACATGCTCCTCTATCCTCCTCCTCCTATTTCCCTCAAAGCAGAGGGCTGGATTACGCCCAATGAAGAAAGACTCAGCACTTGTGGGGGTGTTCTACTTCTTTGCGGGTGAGTTGGCGGCTCTGGGCCCATTGCTGTGAAGCTCTAATAACGGATAAAAGTGTTTTGGACCAAATATGAGGCGGACATTTCTTGCCGTTTTTGCTGACTTGCTTGCCTTTGACGTGCTCTTTGGCGGGGTTCCGGGTGTTTGTGGGGGAGTTTTGGGGTCTGGGAGCACTGCTGCGACAGTCTAATCTTGATTGCATTTGCTTTTCAGGAAATCCGTGGTGGAAAACAGGAGTTATGATGATGATGACCTAGCTGCACAGCGCGTTTGGACCGAAGGCCGAGAGATATTGTAAGTATGAGATTTTGCTTTTTGGCTGTTTGGGGGTGTTGTCGCGTGCTATTTTGCGGGTGGGTTGGCGGGTCTCTTGGGGCATTCCTGGGAAGGTCTAATACCGGATAGAAGTGGTTTGGACAAAATCCATAAGGAAAAGCCTTTTTTTTGCTATTTCTTCTGACATCTTGCTCAATGTAGCGTTTTCGGGATCCTGTTTGGGGGGCTTCCTGGTGTTTGTGGGTGGGTTGCGGGGTCTCTGTCGAAGCACTGCTGCGACAGTCTAATCTTGATTGCATTTGCTTTTCAGGAAATCCGTGGTGGAAAACAGGAGTTATGATGATGACCTAGCTGCACAGCGCGTTTGGACCGAAGGCCGAGAGATATTGTAAGTATGAGATTTTGCTTTTTGGCTGTTTGCGGGTGTTGTCGCGTGCTTTTTTGCGGGTGGGTTGGCGGGTCTCTTGGGGCATTCCTGGGAAAGTCTATTACCGGATAGAAGTGGTTTGGACAAAATCCATAAGGAAAAGCCTTTTGGCACTTTTTGTAACTTAGGGTTCGTTAGGGTTAGCCCTAGCAGCAGGATTGCATGTGTTTCGGGGTGTTCTAGATTTTTGCAACTGAGTTCTGGGGTCTTAGAGCACTCTTGGAGCGATGCTGGCTATGGATACTTTTGCTTGCTTGCAAGTGGTTTGAATACAATCCACGGTGGGTAAGGGTGTATTTGGGCCTACTTTTACTTTCAAAGTACGTTTTGTCACCATTTTTCTGCTAGGCCTCGTTTTTTGAGATCTGATTGGGGGTCTTCTACATTTTTGCGACTGGCTTTAGTAAGGGTCTTGGTGGGAGCATTGCTGGGAAGGTCTAATTTTGTTCTAAAACACAGTTTACAGTACACCTAGCTTGAGGGGAAAGATCCGATAAATTAATTTGGCCATACTTATTTATCCTTAAAAAGGTGACTCAGACAGATTACGCAATTTCAAAAATATTGTACTGTCTATTAGGAAAATCAAAGTGTGACTTATTGCACCACACAGCGTACATACCTTATATTTATTTATCAGTGGTATTGTAATAGCAGTTCCTGTTTTCCGTTCAATAATTACAGGCCGGGTTTCAGTCAACATCCGCCAGGCAGGCAGTGGACAGGGTGTCTTCTGTCAGTGGTCACTGGTCACCAACATTGATGGACGAAGCGTCAGCTGGAATGGAGGAGTGCCGCTAATAAGAGGAATTGTTTGCTGCATGCAACTTACTTACCAAATTCAACAGGACAACTCCAACAACATACAGAATACAGATACAGTATCCATTGTTTTCTTCTATGAGTGTGACTGCATGTGTTTAGCTTTAGTTTGTACCCAAAGATTTCTTTATCTTCAATTATTGTTTGTCCATGCTGTGCTTTTTTTTTCTTCTCTCAACAAAACCTACCCAAAAAGAAACCCCCATTCCCATCCATTTTCCAAACCCTAACCCTCTTCCCCCGGGCTGTGTGGTTTTGCTTGATGTCTGACTAAATGACATCAATAATTCCACACACTTGCTGGGGAGGATAAGGTCATAGCAACAGGCTGGTGAAGGAATACGAGGATATATTCTAGACTTACTCAGCTTCAGTACTATTTCTTGTAGTAGTAGGAGCCAATGTCAAATAAATTCAACGCAAGTACTAGTTATACTTGCAATACTTTACCATTTGTTAGGCTACATTGTGGCACTGTTCTAGTGTACTGTCACCTGCTATATTCTCTATCGTATCATAACCGTTGTAATGCTACAGTAAGGACAAACCAGGTTTCGTTTTCTTTTTTTCCATAGGCATGCAACTGCCACTGTGTCACACCACTAGTACCACTGCAACGAGGAAATTTCATCCGCCCAGGATTGCCAACCTTAATCCCCATTTCCTGTGGAGCCAGCCCTGGGCCTAGCCCTAATTTCTAACACAAATTACAGGTAAGATAAGCGTTTGGTGGGAGGTAGTATAATGGAGTATTAGGAGTAGACGAGAGATTGACGGTAGTACTACTAAAGTCCTAGGACTCTTCAGGAAAACAAACTTACTGTTAAACCCCCACCCACCAGACTGAAAAGCAGTAAAAAACAGGTATGGTCAGATAAAGTTTAAAAAAGTATATTTATGTAGCCCTAACAAAATAATCTCCCTCAAGACCCTCCCTAACCCCAACGATTGTCTTTGAAAAGTCCCAAAAAGAACCCAACTCCCAAATCCCACCCCCCAAAAGTCTCTAAAAAAAGGGCAAGGGACACTCCACTACTGGAGGGTGCTGGTGAATTTTGCGGCCAGGGCATCATACTCCTTGCGGAGGGTGGCATGGTCGAAGCGGAGGCCCTCCACCAAGTTCTTGTACCTAAGGACCTCCTGCTCCAGGTAGGACATTCTGACTCCTAGGCGGCGCTGGCGTGCCTTGCAACTCCTGTGGGGGGCAGCTGGTCTTTTTGCTGCTTGGCGGTGGCGGTTGGCTTTGTTAGCCCGGCTCCGTACCGCTGGAGCACTGCGCTGGCTGGCAGCCCGTGGGGGCACAGAGGAGGATGCAGCTGTCCCAGTGGAGGATGTTGTGGTTCCACCGGTTGACTGCTTGTCCTCCTCCTCCAGGGCCACCAGCCGCCGATATTCGGCGACAGTGGCATCCAGCCTCCGTTGCCGGGCCATTCGAGCCTGCTCCCTCCGTGATGTCGATTTGGAAGGAGCAACTATATGAAGAAAGAAAGACATACAGCCTGATTCATGTAGCCATTAGCGCTCGCAAAAGGGCCAGAATCTGAGAATCTGGCCCTTTGCGAGTGCGATTTTTGCATTTGGTATTCATGATACCAAATGCAAAAATCGCTATTTAAGAAGTCGCAAATATGCGAGGAATAGCATTTAAGGAATCTCTATTAGAGATTCCTCAAATGCTATTCATGACACATCAAGAAATTGCAATTTAGCACTTTTGGGGCCGCTATTTACCGAGAGGTCAGACCTCTCGGTAAATAGCAAAAACTCAGAGAAATGCTTTTAAAAGCATTTTTCTAAGTTGCATGTTGCACACACACATGTCCTTTGGACATGTGTGTGCGCAACACCTGTTCAAATGTGCTTTTTAGGGGTGCAACAGGGTGTCCTTTGGACACCCCTGGCACCCTTAAAATCGCTATCTTATTTGCGAGTAGCAAATTGCTACTCGCAAATAAGGGATACTCCCCATTCATTCCTATGGGCCTCTTGGCCCATAGGAATGAATGGGGAGTATTTGCGAGTAGCAAATTGCTACTCGCAAATAAAGAACATGTAGGAATCGCTATTTAATTAGCAATTCCTACATGAATGCCGTTTTGCGTGTCCTCAATAGCGAGTCGCTATGATTCGCTATTAGGGCCACGCAAAACGGATTGTACATGAATCAGGCTGATAGTCTGTAACCAATGCTCCTTAACATTAATAACACAAAGTGATTGAGCCGAAAGTTGTGTCACAGTACAAGTAGCAAATTGAAAGCACAGTACATAACTATTGAGGACAGTATCTATCTCACCTCCCACTTCTGCATCCTTGCTCTAACATTAGTGGGAGTTTAATGAACAAATTCTACGACCACTATGGACTTCCATTACAGTTGACTATGACAGTACACCAGTCTTATTCTTCTTCTTCTCTCTTGTTTAGGAAAATTGGTACCTTATCTTATGCAAGCCGGCAGAATGCCAGCGCAGTGAATTTGCACCCGAGAAAAACAGACGCACACCATGATGAGTGAGACAGACTTGCGTTACTGTACCGGTCTAGTACATGCAGGTGGTGAAGCTATTACTTTTCTATTAGGGGTGGCACTGAGAATACTCTGTTACAAGGGCTACTGCTTAATTAATTTACCTTTCACCCTACAGTGCAAATGAGTACTAGAAAAGGAAAATGAAGAAGCTAAATAATTTGATTATCTATCACTTCACATTGGATGTATTTGATGACATATGGGATGACTTTAGGTGCTTTGCTTATTATTGAGTGTACAGTGATACACCCACACATGAATGACGTACTACTACTAAACTTAAGTTATTAAGAGAGGTACGGAGTGTCCACCGTAATAAGCGGATATATGCTGTGCTTGCAGTTGCAATACAAACTACTGCTACTATTCATGGTAGTATTGGACAAATGTACAATTTATTTTCCTTGCCTTCCCTACACTGGAACGGACGTGCGGGTGCGGTGTTACATGCTCTTCAAGGTAACACTTAGTTCATCCAGTGACCATCTACTCTCTCTAGATACACATGTGCTATCTAAGAGTCAGAAAATACCATGCTCCAGGCATCCGTCCATTCAAAGTATATGCACACATACAGTTTCTGTTTCACCCACCCAGGCTGTTGTCCTTCCACCCATCCTTGCTTCATCATTGACCCAGCCATGCACCATACCATATTCTTTCCTTCCCAGCCACCTCGGGGGCCAAGCAAACACATATCATTCTTCTTTGCCAGCCATCATAACATTTCTCATCCTTCCACACTTACTTACACCCTTCTTTCGCTTTTCGTTCATCCCATCTATCAAGTTCATCTAAGATCTTATTGGGATTCTTCTCACCAAAAACTTCACAGCTAAGTCGAAGTACATTTAGAGGAGGCTACAACCTGGTTGATTTATAATACACCCGTGCAGAAAGCACACTATGCAGTCTTCAATCTCAATAAGTAAGGAATATATAGCTTACCTCTTCCGGCCACCACCGTGCGAACCCTCACAGGAACGTCCGGCACTTGCACCGCCTCCTCCCCAGAGTCCTCGCCCAACACCACCACCTCCGCGCTGGCCCCGCCACCAGATGTTCCACCTACAAAGTACATTTAAGAATGTTAGAATACACCACTCACTACTATATAATATTTGGTCTAGGAGGAATAAACAAATGTTAACAAAACGAAATACAATGTAATAATTTGTAACTGTCTACTCTAAAGTAAAAATTTCCCTTTTTCCACAAGAAATGTGTCCAATTAATCGTTAGCACTAAGCACTTTTCCATTTTCAGTTAAACGTTTACTTTTATGACAAATTTGATTTTAATAAATGTGTTTACTTTTAATAAAGCTTTTAAACCTAAATAGACTCTGTGGTTTTTGGTCCTCCAGACTAGAGTGGATGAGCTAAAGGTTTTGGAATTTTTGCAAGCATGAGTGCCTCTGGCACTTCTTGACTCTGACTCCGTACTCTTGTCCTGCGTTGGATAATCTAATGATCATTGGGGATCAATCATCGGTGACTTTGGGAGCTAAATGACTCTGCCACACTATCTAGTCATTAAGGAGATTGGGGGGTTCTTCAAAGTCTGATATCACTGAGGTATGTGGAAAGAAAGTCTACCTGCGCCTATTATAATTGATAAACAATACACTATTTAGTGTTCATAGTTGGGTTTGTGCAGATTTGTCCCTGCAACAGTAGTAGAATGGATTGTCCTCCTATCCAAACCAAAAGTAAAGTAGTATCTTATTCTTTCTTGGTGGTCATTCACCTTTTTATTGTTGGCAATTGTCAAAGCATAAACATTTAGAAGACTTAAAAAGACATTATGGACAATCCCAGAGGACTGCACTCAGTGCATAGAGCTATTGCTGACTAGAATGGGAGTCCAATGGAATTGCCAAATGTGCAATCTTAGTTAGCTACACAGACAGACTAATACGAATAATCTAGTAATACCACAGGGAGTCATAGTCGAGGCAGGATAAGAATTTAGATCCAGTCTACAAGAAGATCAAAGACGATTTAGAAAAAATCGAATGAGGAACGCTAGGAAAAAATAGGTACTCTATATTAAAATTAAAACTTACTGGGGCCAGCAAAGGAGCCCTCGCCTGCCCGATCCTGGCCTGCATCCTCCTGAACAGCACCCTCCTCCTCCTCCTCCTGTGTCCTCTTGCCCTTGGGGGGAGCTGATGTACAACATGAAAGAAAGAAAGACCAGAAAACATGGATGAGATTTGTCAACCAAATCAAACATTTCAAAAGAACAATAACAAAATATTTTGGAGAAATAGCAAATAGATAGACAACTATTCCACGGGATATATTGACCTCTCTCATGTGGTATACTACGTTATTCGTATTGCCTGATTTGCGGACCGTTGACTTTGAAAGTTCCTATGTAACTCACTAAACAGACTACTAAAAAGGTTTGCCTAGGCCTGGCAGGCAGCAGTCCGCAGCACGCGAAGTGACAGACAAATTCCATCCTGCTTGCAGATCAGTGAATACTCAAACTATCAATCCACCGACCACCACCACTATTTCTTCTTATAGCCATGTGTCTAAAAGGAAATACTGGACTTCAGTCTGTTGGGGCTGATTTAGAAGTCCCTTGCGGCTCACATTCCTCCATTCCTCCGGCGCAAGGGAGGGCGTTCCTGTGCAGGAACGAATCCTAAAAGTGGCTGAGGGAAATCTACAAGATGTCAATCAGTCACTTTTAGGACAATGATGCATGATTGAAACCCTGCGCCTGCTTGAAGCCGACGTACGGCTTGATGCAGCATTGGGGAGATAGGGCACCCCAGAGCATTGCTGGAGCTGCGCCATCGTTGGCACGCAACTCCAGCAATGCGCCGCCTTTACGGCACAGATGCGTAAGGCTTCTGTGACGTTTTGGGCCCATGGGTGGTGGTGGTGGCATGGCGCACAATTACTGCCGCATCCCTGCTACTTTGCAGGGATGCGCCGGTAATTGAAAATATGACCCTTAGTGTCTAGCATTACGCAGTTCTTTACACTACACTCATACATAATTTCTCAGGCCAATGAAATGAACACAAAATACAAAACAAATAAGCATAGTAGCAAGCAAGGCTACTGAGAAGGAGAGCAGTGCACCTGAAATGCATAGAAGATTTTGAAATATAATTTACCTACAATGTAATCGGCAGCATTATTGCTCTTGGTAAAGAACAAAGATTTGCAAATAACAGAGCCGGATAAAACAGAGTAGTGATGAAATAGCTAGAAATAGCTACTACTACTCACCAAGCCCGGGGACCTCTACGCCAAGCGCGTCCAGCAAGTCCCGTTCCCGGTCCATGACATCCGTCCAACGGTGGGTGGCCTGGTTATAGGTGCGCCGGACCCCAGAGAGCTTAAACATGGCCTGGCACACCTTCTCCCACCGCTTCCGGCGCTCCCGGATGCCATAGCCGGTTGCGATCTTGCCGCCTCCCAGGATGGTCTTGGGGAGGCGGTGCTGGACGTAGAAGATTAGTGCGCCCACCTCCTCCGCGCTAAAGATCTCCCGTGGCATCACTTGCTCCCCCCTCAAACGCCCGCACGGGAGCCGGGCACGGGGTGCCGGACCCTTCCCCTTCTCAGGGTGCTTCCCGGCTCCCTTTACCATGGTCTGGGCAGAAATGAAGTTAAATGATAAAGAAGAAATAGAATAGGGAAGAAGAAAAGAAAAGAGTTTAAAAAGTAGTTTAAAATTAACTAAAAGTAGCAGAAAACACAAAAATATAGAGCTAGAAAAATAGAGGGATAGATAATAAGTAAAATAGATCAAATAAACTTCAAACAAGCAAAGGATGGCAGAGATTCAGAGAGGATACAGAAAGCATGCCCAGAACCATAGCAATGAATGAGAAACAAGATGGCCGCGCCCATTCACGACCGCGTGGGTAAGTTGGCGCGAGATTTTCCTCGCGATCACGCGCGAAATTGTACTAGCGAGCAGCACACTTTGCGAGATTACACATAGTGGCCGGAAACGGAATTACGTCACGCAAACAAGATGGCCGCGCCCGTGTACGACCGCGTGGGTAAGTTCGCAAACGTATCACTACAAGCGCCTTGCGAACACGCAAAAAATCACGCAAACATACACGCCTCAAAAAAAAAAATAGTGTATTCGCATGCATTCGCGGCTTCCGAAATCGATCTCGCACGGATTCGCGCCCCGCAAATTGCGCGAAATTGCAGAAAAACGATTTTTGCTAAACTGAAAGCAATCACCAGGTGCAAAAGTTCAAACTTAGCATTAGTAACCATTCACTCTAGTGCTTCCTGAGGGGCCCCTCCAGAGTTCAGTTGCCTATTTGCAACTATTCTATGACCCTGCTATGACCCAAACAGCAGGCTCATAGAATAGCTACAAGTAGACCATAAAGGTCCTGTGAAAAAAAATTGCACTGCAACAGAAAGCAAATTACAGATAAGGAAGGAAGCAGGTGCCAGCCAGACTGGAAGTTTCAAAATTACTGACACATTAATCACCCCCAAATTAATTCATGGCAGTTGAAGAAGGGCAGGTGTGCTTGCTTTCACTGCAACAGAAAGCAAATTACAGATAAGGAAGGAAGCAGGTGCCAGCCAGACTGGAAGTTTCTAAATCACTGACACATTAATCAACCCCAAATTAATTCATGGCAGTTGAAGCAGGGCAGGTGTGCTTGCTTTTTTTCACCCCCATAATCTACAGTGATAAACAAACCTAATGGGTGGCAGTGAGGATGTACCAGAGGGTGGCATGGGTGTACCAGAGGGTGGCAGTGGTGAAACAGAGGGTGCTGTGAACCTGTGATGATAAACCAGACGTAGAAACAACATAGTCGCGGCCGTTGCGAGCCGAAAAGTAAGTTCGCAATTGCGAAATGGTCCACAAATCCTCGCGAACGCTCGCCAACACAAAAACCGTAAAAATCCGCAAATCCGCGAGAGTTCGCGTATTTTTGCGGATTGCGAATCCGTAAATTCGCAAATTCGCGTACGCGAGATCCGCTAGATCCGCCCATGCTTAGTAGAAATTAATATTAAGGGCAAACAGGAAGGTAAAATGCTGACAACCACCCATGTGCATGCATAAGCATGGCCAAATCTATCTGCATGCAACAATGTGAGTCCTTAAACGTGAATCTGCACTCATGTATAGATTTATAGTAGGGGTGGCCAGAATTCAGGAAGTTTCACTCTGTCGAATTCCACGGAGTTACAGAAAAACTCAGCCAAATTCTGTGTAATTCCAACAACTGGTGGAGTATATGCTGCCTGCGCTGAAGTTTAGTGCTGGTAGCAAGATCAGCGCTGAAATTCTGAGTGATGGCAACATGGGTAGCACAAGACCGCATCGCCATTTGAGTTGATTTGGCTGCCGCTGAAGAAAATATACGCAGCCCTCTCTGACCGCAAGCGCTCGCATCCAGTCATCATAAAATGGCGGCTGTAGGCTCCATGGCTACTGGAAATCATGCCATGGGCCAGCAAATCTTGCTCGCAAGCGCACGTTGTAGAGCCTCCTGTTGTTACTGCAAGGCAAAATAGCTGAATAATTCCGTCATGCACCAATTGGTGGAATTTGACAGGAACTCCGCATTACAAGCATAACGGGGAGTTACCCAAATTCTGCCAATTCTATGAGCAGAATTATAATTCTACCCGGGCCTAATTTATACATAGAAAATACCACTAATATGGTGCAATTTTATTTATGAGGAAATCTCCTCACAGAGGTGGCCTATTGGTGTACTAGGACAGGAAAACCTGTGTGTTTGTGGATATTCGGAAACCTATTGCAGGTAGTTTGCCAAGCCCACATTTGTTTCACATTTAATCCTGCCAAGTCTAGAAGTAAATCTACTTTCAGACTGAAAAAGGCTGTAGGAAATGGGACTTCTTTATGGGGAAACCGTTTTCCTCGTGTACGTGAGTTAGTGCAAACTAAGGTGCGCATAACACTTACCTATTCAGAAATAAGCAGTTGTTGCATTTCCGCATAGGTAAATGTGCATGTTGTGTGCACAACAGCAAAGCGGTAGAATCGCAACTTCTAGGCATGTTTGAAATTATCTCTGCGCGTAGGAGTAAAGGTACAGGAGCAGGCCCGGTTCTAGCGGGTGGGCCAGGTGGGCCAGGCCCACCCAAACATGAGCCTGGCCCACCCAAACAGGTGCCTTGGCCCTCGCAGTGTTGGCTTGAAGGCAGGCGCGCAACGGCATTGGGCTCAAAGGGCTGTCTGTGTGTGTGTGTGTGTGTGTGCACCCGGGCTGAGACAGCTTCCCGGGCACACACACACAGACAGTTTTTGAGATTATCGCAGCCGCACCTGAGTACTTCACAGGTCTTTAAACAGACCATTGATATGTTAACATGGCTTTGTTTAGGTTTTCACCCCTTCATCTCCACATGGCGAAAGGCGACAAATCCTTTCTTTGACAACGGTCACCTTTGCCTATTGTTCTGCTCTGTGGATATTTTTTTTTATGCAGTGCAGGAGAAAAAAAGTTTGTTTATTCCTATTCACCTTTCCTGACCCCTGCAGCTGCTTATCACATCAGGCTGTGACACAAAGTTTGGTTTATGGAGTAGGTAAGAGAATGTGTTACTATTTGTTTTTCTTTTTAAAATATGCACAGGCCCAGCAGGACACATACTTTGTGCACTTCATGTAAACAGTTTTTATCATTATCGTGGCTGATGCAGGACAGAAATAAGACAATACAAAATGGCCAGATACCGCTGGTGATTAATGATCCTGCTGGAGAGCAATCATTTGTCTGTTCATAGTTTTTAAATGCAGATGAACTGTATTTTATGTGGATAGCTCAGTGGGTCACTGCCTTTGACACAGAGATCCTTGTGTTACTTGCAGTTCAGGAGTTACAATCCTAACATAGGACAGTAACCAATGAACTGTCACCAAAGAGCTGCATACAAACATGAATGCAATAGTTAGAGCTTGGAATGGGAGTTTCTAGATGGCGTGCTGTTGAAGTTCGGGGTTGGGGAGGGGTTCCGGAGCTGGACGAGAGTGCTATACTCGTCGGCTAAGGCGCGGGTGCGGCTGGGGACCTTGGTCTCCTCGGTTTATCCGGTATGTAGGGGCACAAGGCAAGGCTGCTCGCTATCCCCTCTGCTCTTTGCCCTTGCAATGGAACCACTAGCGGCGGAGGCGAGAACAGGAGTTGTTTTCGACGGGATTGCGCAGGGACTTGACTCGCATTATATTTCGTTATATGCCGACGACTTGTTACTGTACCTGGCGGACTCTGGGAGGGCTCTAGAAGGCGCGGTGGACATGTTGGGCAGGTTCGGGAGGCTTTCGGGCCTCAGAGTGAACTGGACTAAGACTTGTGTGTTTCCGTTGAGGAAGGCCACGCCCTGCCCGCTGCTCACGAGGCCGGTAGTGTGGGAACCCTCTTGTTTTGTTTACCTGGGAGTGCGCATCTACCATGCCGCGGCAGACCTCCTTGAGGGGAATGTGGGGCGCTGTATTCGAGCGCTGAGAGGCAGTATGGACTTCTGGGCTTCTCTCCCGCTCTCTGTCCTGGGCCGCGTAGCACTGTTGAAAATGGTGGCACTCCCGAGGCTCCTTTATTTTTTTCAAACGTTGCCGGTGTGGATCCCGCAGGGTATCTTTCGAGAGTTGAAGACGTTGGTGACTGGCTTTCTCTGGGGCCACGGTCGCCGACGGGTGGCATTGACCACCTTGATGCGACCCAAATGTGAGGGAGGGATGGCTGTCCCCGACTACGAATTATACTATCTGGCAGCGCAGCTCCAGGTCCTGACGCAGAACGTGGCCAGAGAATTCAGGGGGCCTGAAGATGGCCGGGGGGTCGGCGTTCAGAGGCATGTCTTGTCGTCTATCGTGATGCAACAGAGACTGGCTAGTGGGGACCTCACGATGGAGGAGAGGACATTCAGGTTGTGTTGGAACAGGAACCTGAGGAGGGCTGGGAAGCGCCGGCCATACGCACCGGAGATTCCGCTGGGAATGCTCACTGCCCTACCGCACGGAGGTGATTGGTCCCGATTGTTAGAATGGGAGGACCTGGGTTTGCAGATGGTGGGAGACCTCTATGTGGACGGGGCGATGGCCCCGTTCCAGACCTTACAAGAGCAATTCGGTCTGCCGAGTGGTACCTTCCTGTTGCATGCGGCGGTTGTAGCGGCTATGCAGAGGCATTGGGGGGGTGGATTGGCTGAGCCGGAGGTGACAATGGTGTGCCAATATGTGGTAATGGCAGCGGGCACCGTCAAGGCGGTGACATGCCTTCACAATAGGATGTTAAATGAAGGTCTGGCCCCGTTAGTTGAGTTGAAGTCGCGTTGGGAGACCAGCGTCGGTAAACAAATCCCGGACTCCGTATGGGGTCAGGTGCTACACAGGACCTGGAAGGGGACGAGGAACGCGAGATTCCAACAGGTGCATTTTTTCGTGCTCCATAAGGCGTATTTGACCCCGGAGAGATTGCGTCGACACTTCCAGGTGCTTGATGCCATGTGCCCACGATGTCTAGAACCTGAGGTAGATCTTGACCACATGCTGTGGGGTTGTCCGAAATTGGGGGACTACTGGTCTGAGGTAGGGGACCTCTTGAATGCTGTCACGGATCGGGAGGTGGACTTTGACATGGCCGCTTGCCTGCTTCTCTGGTTCCCGCACACCAAAAAAACCAAGGTAACGAGCAAATTCATTGGGTTGGGTTTGATACTGGCGCAACGTGAAATCACTTGGCATTGGAAGTCCAAAGAGGGGCCGTCTGTGCGGAGGTGGAGGAATGAACTGGTGAAGTGGTCGGGTTGTGAGAGTGTGTTACGAATGCGCCAGGCGACTAGAACTGGTAACGAGAAGAGTTTGGAACTGGCACGGTCCTGGGAACTGGTGGTGCAAGCGTTAAGGGACTACCTAACTGCGGGCGAAGAAACTGATCAGTTATAGGCAGGGATTCCGTGTGACCACTTGCTTGTCGAAACTTCCTGATAGTTGTCACCTTAGAGCAGGTAGGAGATGGTGGAACCCGCATTAGCAGCAGTTGAGGGGGAGGGCACTGGGAGGGTGTCGTAGGAGGGGGTGGTTTGCCGGCTAGCGGCAACCTCCCGGAACTGGATGGCCCGGGAAGGTACTCGGGATGCTTACATGACATGACATTGGAGTGGCCTAGGACTAGATGGAGAGGGTGGGTTGGTTGTTTTGGGATAAAAGCAGAAACAAGGTGCTACACCTGACCTGTGCCCCAGATGGGGCACGCACCGAGGTACCTCCAGTGAACTGACTCATTGAAGCGCCGCCCAACCTCCGGGATGTGGGCTAAATGGCTGTGTATTGTGTTACTGTCGCACTGTATGCTGGGTGCCGTTGGTGTCTAGGTTGGCTTGTTGGATGTGTTTATTCCTGATTCTGCAATAAAAATATATTTCAAAAAAAAAATAAAAAATGAATGCAATAGTTAGAACTTCACTTTTTTTCTTTTGTGATATAGTTTTAACTTCCCCAGTCTTTCATTATTCTCATTTTGCTAAAAATAGTTTTTTTGGGCACATAAACATTTTTATCAGTAAAGCCAACCCCTACTCACTGGGATATGCTTTAAATCCTGCGTTTGTGCTTCTCCAGACCACACCCTCTTAAAATAACCTGCCCACCAGTATGGATGACATGCGATTCCTACACCTTGTAATCCTCATTGGCTTAGGTGACATTCCCTGTAGACTGATTTACATACCTGCAGGATTGATTGTCTCTGTATAATGTGTGCGTGATGTAAAGTACTGTTACACCCTACACTGATATGAGTAGCACTATGCAACAAATGAAATGCATATGAGAGAGTGGCTATGGCGAGATGAGGGGAGCTGGAGGAAGGTGGCAGTGAGGGAGTCAGAGAAGGAGGTAGTGGGAGGGGCTATGGAGTGATGAGGGGCACTTGTGGCGTGAGGGAATCCGAGGAGGAGGTCAATGGGGGGCTACAGGGAGATGAGGGGCACTGTTGGAAGGTGGTAGTAAAGGTATTTACGGAGAAAGAGGTTATTGGGGTGGCGCCAAAAAAGACTCAGCGCTAAAGCCGGCCCTGTCATGGACTTTCTGTTTTTGTTTATTTAATTAGCAGTCGGGTCATAAGGGCTACTGTGGAACATACTTTAAAAGTGCATACTAATTATATTTACTGCTATATTCAATGTTTTAAGTTTGAAGGTGATTTTACTAATGTTTTTACCCGGAAAAAGAAAGTGGAGCCCGATGGTGCCTGATATGGGGCTGGGGCCCGAGGTCAGCTGTGAGATAAGGTGCACTGGAGAGGAGTAGTGTATAATCAAGCCTGTAAGGGGTGCGTTGCAGAGGCCGGAGCAGGTGGAGGTAGTAATGAAGAGGGATTCACCCTAAAGGCTCTCACAGAGGGTGCCCCAGAAGTGTCCCTTGCCTGATCCTCCCACCACAGAAACCTCCTCTTCCCATCAAAGGCACATTACATGGAAAAACACTTTTTGAGGGTGATCACATTTAGAAAGAGATTTGGAAAAGAGTGCGTTTTACTGGGCCTTGTAAGACTAAGAAGAGATAAAGGCCTGCCTAGACATATATGCGACAAATCGAGCCCGCAGTGGCCCACCCAAATGAACCCTTGGCCCACCCAAATAAAAATTCCTGGAGCCGGGCCTGTACAGGAGCATCAAACCTCATAAATTAGGTCTTTTCATCCGTGTTTTTGATTGGCTGAGCAGAAGAACACGCATTGTTTTCTTATTACCTCATGCTATTGTCTGCTCTTGTAGCACAGCAGTGCAGCCTCATTTTAATGTACATACTCAATAGCATGAAGAAAACCTTTCACAATTATATAGAATTTTGACGCACCTTTCCGAGGGTGATCTTTTGTGAACAATACCAAGGGGCCATGTGTAAACTAGCTTGTCCTCAGCACACCATGCCTGAAAGTACGTTGCGAAAAAGTTCACTTTCTTCATTTACAGGTAACAAAGTGAAGGAAGTCCTTTTTTTTTTAAAATAAACTTTAAAGGCCTTCGAGGTGCGCGATTTGAAGTCATATTGGGCAGGTCCGCTGAAGCCTGACTGTACTGGAGTTTCCCAAGAAATCTATCAGTTCATTATTACAGTCCAGGGACCTTTCCAGGAACAATTTCAAGCTTTAATAATTCAATATTTTCAGTGAAACTAAACTTTTTTAATGAGTAGGAAAAAGAGCTTCGGTTCAGTGCTTTTTTAAAGTATACCTCTTACGTTCATATGTTTTAAAAGTTATATGCAAGCAGATATTGCTCTGCCATCCAAATCATCTAACAGGTGAGACCAGAAGGTAAATTGCCATGGTTGCCAAGGCATTGTCATATAACAGGCTACAATTGGACATCTCGCGATAATGGGACATATTTCTCATATCTGCGGTTACTAAAGGCCTGACTCGCAGCAGTCACGGGTCAAAAGTCAAAAACGTACTCATGTAGGCTTATCCCTGTTTAGACTTGTCACTGTTATCGAATTCTCACAAAGAACCCCAATTTCCGAATATGAAATGAAGAAAATGCAAATTTGCACTTGGAACTTTTTTAACTGTAGGAAAGCATTTTTCTCCAGGGAAAAACTCTTCCCCCAACCAGCATCTTTTAGGAGTGGGGGTGGCTGGGGTGAGCGTGGGGGGGAGAGATAACCTTTATATTCCCGTTTTATCCAAGACTTTTCACATGCCTTTGACATGAGTAAGTCTCCAGTCTCTTATTCAGAATAAAAAACGACCTGCAATATCTTAATTATTGCCCTAAAAAAACCACGACTTTTTGGGGCTACCCAAAATTGCTAGGTAGACATGTCTTGGAACACCCATAAATTCGAGCCTGGAACGCATGCACATTCCACAATACAGGGCATAAGATTTTGCCTTCAAAAATTCACCTTTCAATGTGAATTGGAACCAGAGAACATGGTCCCGTGAAGTCGATGAATATTATAGCTGTATTTATCAGAATCACGTCAAGCGTTTTGATTGAAATTTACAAGTGTTAGTACTCGGTACCTGTTTGCTCCTGAGAAGTAACGGTACTCTCCCATTAAATGTATTGCAGAAGTGATGAGAAAGACAGGCACTCTCCCTTTCATATGAAAGATAGTGCAGGAACTCAGGTGCATATTACCAACAACTAACGATAATTATCGCTAAGTTGGCTTAGCGGGAATATTTCTATCGCCGCCCTTCACCTGTTTTTATCCCTGAGATACCTTGCTATTAGCAAGGTTTATCTCAGGAGCGATAAAAAACAGGCGAAATGCGTGAATATCGCTGTCAATACAGCGATATTCAGGCATTACCATGACAATGCTCTTAGCCATGTTATGCACCTCTCATTGGATAACATGGCCAAGAACTGGTCAGGGCAGGCGTTAGCTTTTGGAGATATTCGCGCTTAGCGAGAATATTTCCAAAACTACGCCTGTGTTGATCATAGGCGATAGCGATTGCAGCGACTGTTTGCAGTCGCTGACATTTTGGCACGCCCACTTTGCATGTCATTAGCGATAATTATCGCTGCCATGCAAAGTGGGCCCCTAAATGCCCGGTATCGCCTACAGGCTGTCGCTAACTGGTGTTAGCGACAGCTTGGTAATAGGGCGATATAGTTATCGCTGCATTAGCGGGGAAAAGTCCCGCTAAAGCAGCGATAATGGCCCTTGGTAATATACCCCTCAGTACCGGACAATACCTGTTCATTTAAAGCACTGCAGGTATTGGGAATGTGGCTTGTCGTGTGATGTTTATGCGTTCAGTGATCCTATTTTTATGTTAAAAATTATAAATATTCTGTGAGTAATGAAATTATAGAAATACTATTGACTCAAATCCTAAAAATATGCATAGGTGAATACTTCCTATTTTTCTTTTACATATGTAGACGTGTTCATTTTTTTTTTAAAGAAATGTTATTAGTTTTTTAACAATAATAAGCAATACAGATGAAATGAGGAGGGATAAGAAAAAATTGGACATCCGACATGCAATAGTTGCATGATGTGTGGATATATGTGATACATACAATTGTTGACATTAAGTACATGAAATAACAAAAGTACTCGGGATGTAACAGAGGCATTTGGCGCTGAGCCATGGGCAGAAAATAGAACTGGATGAGGTGAAGCAAGTGTAATTGCAAAGTGCATACCTTCACGGGTGTCCTGAAGTGGTAACAAAGAAGAAGGTGGTAGAGAAGGGGAGTCATGTAATACTGTGTACGGGAGGTATTGGGGGTAAATAGGGTAGAGAAAATAAGATTAATGGTCAGTAGGTGGTTGAAGAACTTCCCTTTTGGAGCATGTCTCGAATACAAAGGTAAAACGTATTCCAAAAATCCAGAGAGAGAGCTGGGTAACCTCTTGTATGAGATTGGTTCATGTGCGGGCTTCGTAGATAGGTTACCCAGGCCCACCAGGTATTATAGGGTATGTGATTGGTGGATTTTCAGTCAAGTAGTATAACCTTAATAGCGATCGTGAGCAAAAAATGAAGGAGTGAAAGGTCCACGACAGAAAGGTCAATTGGAGGGTCTGCCATCTGTGGTCCTAGAAGGATGATCGGGAGGGATAGTGGGATAGGTGTTCCCTGAAGCAGTGTGGACTCATCTCGTCAGTAGGGCTGTAGATGAGTGCAGGAGAAAAGCATATGTTCCTCATTACCAGGGGATGAGTTGAAAGCCCAGCATGTATTAGCGTCCTTCGACTTTAACCGGAACAGTTTGCCAAGGTCCCGTACATGTGGCGGGCTGCAAAAAAACTGGTCTGCGTTAGCGACAGAATCAGTTTGTGTTGAAGTAGTTGTGAGCCAACCTCAGACCAGATGTCCGCGTCTGGTGGGACAAGGTTATTGGAGGAGAAATAAGAGGACCATTTCTAGAGGTGAATGATGTGGACATTTTCAGCCAGTGAGCAGTTTATAAAATGAGGCAGTGTGATCTTGTAAGAGAAACAGTTGGATCTTCCATTTGAGATATTTGCCTTAATTTTGAAAAAATCATAAAAGTCTAGGTTAGACCGGTTATGCTTATGTGGTAAGGAAGAGAAGGGTTACGGAGCAGAGTTGTCATATAGGTCATAAATCTTTGCTATGCCTTTGGCAGCCTACACAGCTCCGATCTCATGAGAGTAAGGAGTGAGTAGTTGCTTAATATTCCTAATGGGTGACATAGTTGAGTTACAGAAGCTGGGTTTCAGTACAGCATCTATAGAGAGTATGGCAGCTACAATGTCTCTAAAAATTGTGCAGGATTGGGAGTTGAGGTACTGTGAAATTGTCAGTGTAGATGAGGAAGGGAAGGGGTGACAAATAGTGGACTCGAGGTTGAGCCAAATGGGTTTAAGTAGAGGCTTAGGTTCAAATCAGCGGGATCCCTGGGAGGCCAAGTAAGCCATTTGGTAAGAAGCCTAATCCGGGAAAATGTAGCCATGAGCATTCTTAGACATTCTCTTTTTTTTAGGCCATTGCATGTTTTTTTATTATCCTAGAGGAAGAGTGAAATCAATATTTTGAGAATGAACTCTGGTCTAAGATGGGTTGGTAACATGCTCGATAGGAAGTTAGCCAGCAGTGGCACCATCTTCTTGATAGTTTCAAATCTGGTATATAGTGCATACTTATGTAAGTGGCCACCCTGCACCAATCCAGACAACACTTGTGGTGATCTTAGTGGTCTTAGACAACCAAAGAAAGTTCTCTAAGTGGTAGCTGTGGAGAGTAGCCTTCAGGCCTAGTCCAGAAGGAGTGTAAAGCAGCTTGTTTCACCAGAGCATAATCTTATTGGTATAGATAAGCCAAAAAGAACCATAGAGTGTATTTATAAAAATATGTCTTTATTATGAGACACTCACTAACATATACAAATATCTCATGCCCAGATACATACACAATGCACAAAATGCTTTGCTATAGGAATCAGGTAAGAAGCACAAACCAAACCATATACCGAAATAGTGGTATGTGGATCACGACTCAAATCAAGACTATACCCTGAAGATGTAGATGTGCCAGGGACCCAAAGGAACCCCCGAGGTAAGTAAAGCGGAACCTCACAAGAGGCCGTGTGCTGTATGAGAACACAAACACGGGTCCAATAAAAGTCAATGAATAAGTTGTGGTTGCAATGTTAGAGAAGGATGCTTCCCAGTGGAACCTGAGGACACCCAGTTGAAGAAAGAAGTTTAGAGTTTAACCCCACTAGTGGATACCATCCGAATCAGGATACCTACAACCACTGTTGAACTCAATCGAGGACTTCTGGTCGAGACCACTGTTGAAGAAGGACGAAAGAGTGTATTGGAACCCGGGTATGGGTTCGTGTTGAATAATACCTGAAAGCAGAGGGGACAGAGGCTATGCCACACCGGGACATCCAGGAGGCACGGATGACGAAGGCCATACAAGTTCAGGGAAACAGGTCAAATGATAAAGAGGCTTCAAGTGCGTGGACACTGAGTCGGTAGCTCAGTCCGTCCGTCCAACCAACCTTGGTGGCATGCGTCAGTTATAGCAGGAACAGACTCGTCAACAGAACCTTTTGATGTGTCCGACTCTGCTAGTACGAGCCGGTCATAGTAACCATTGCGGTTACTATATGAAGTAGCAATGGAATGACACAGTGCACAGGGGTATGGATGCAGGGCGTTCTACGAGGGATGCTGGCCTCAACTCAACGAGAGGGCAACTCAACGAGAGGGAATGCAGAACCATCACCTGTGTTGCTGACCTTTGGAAAATTCAGGGAAGCCCAGGTTTGGCAGACGTGTCGATCTTGTTACGGTGCCTGCGGATGCAGGGGAGTGACTCCTTAACTCCAAGTGATATTCCTTTGGCAGTCTTTAGATGTCCACTAGCCCAGGACGGAACGTGTATGGAGCACAGACATTGATGGTGCAGCAGTCTTCTTAGTTGCAGTTTCAGTCGCAGAGCAAAGGACGATGTGATCAGTCTGGCACAAGTTGGAGTGGAGTTGGAAGTGAATCGAATCCCACGACAAATCTAGGGACTCACCCCAAGGTAAGCCCTTAAGTACCCTAAGGAAAGGGTTGGGACAATTCAGGGTTTCCTCTGAGGGAAGGGGTTGGACAGTGGGGAGGATACTCCCATATGCTTATTCCAGTTTTGCGCAAGAGCGGGAGCCAACTGCTCCCTGAGCTAGTTTGAACTGGACTATGCACCCTCTAGCAGACTTAGTGGTGCTGGCAAGTGCCCCTACATAGCCTGTCTTGGGGGTTGTCACACCTCCCTGTGAGAGGATATCTATTGTTCTGCCTTCCCCTGCTTGATCTTGGCTCAGCAGCAAGAGGGCAGAATCATTGCTCAGGTCGACATCAGCCATGTTGTGCTGTCCTGGTCTAGAAGACTGCTACAGTGAGCACTGTGGACCTGCTGGAGGAGCTTTACAGTGAATGGAATCATACCTTACACACTATTTATGGTGTGGGGGTATGAATCCAACGTGTTTGACAAACATGACCGGGTTCGTTACAGCCAGTTTAGAGATTGTCATCGCATAACGACGCATGGCCGATCTATGTATCATAATGGCTGATGCACTTACAACCCAGGTGAATGGACTCGTTAGGTTGTAGGGATGCCCTGCTCATGCAGGGGCACCCTCACACTTAGAACAGAGCACCCTACCATCAGGGACCAAAAGGTCTGCTAGAGGGTTGACTTATACGTTTTAAGTTCAGTGACCTTAAATATAGGGAACCCTGTATCTGTTGTAAGTGGTGTTAACACCAGTTTAAACAGGCTGCAATGGCAGGCCTGTAGCTGCAGTTTGAGTGCCCCCCTATTGGATGGCATAATACATGCTTCAGCCCCTGGTATACCTACACCCTAGGTACTTCAGTACCATATACTAGGAACTTATAAGGATACACCAGTATCCAATCTGGGATGTCCCCAAGTACTGCACTGAAAATGTGAGAACCGCACACCGGGATTAATCTGAATGATACACAATTAGTGAACCAGTTTAAACAATATGGGAGTGCCCTGCTTAGGGTTGTGCCCCCAACCCTTCTAGTTAAACAGCACTGTCGAGACCTGGAAGAAACCAGGACTGCAGGGGGCTCAACCTAAGACCCTAAGGTTTCAATTAACCTATATCGATTTATGCAAAGTTTCAAACAACGTTCTCATGAAAAAAAAAATTGAAAAGATTTTTAGGAAAGAAACAACAAAAATCATTCCATGTTAATAGAATTGTAATTCCACATGAAACTCTTCGAGATACATATTGTTCATACTACATTGAAAACAAGTTCAATAAGTGAAACAAAAGTGAATTAGACATTCAAATTATTCAATAAACAAATGAAAAAAGCCCAATGCATTTCGGATTTCTATGAACCCTTTATCAGGGGATATCTTATACTTGATTCAATCTTCTTAATTTCAGGTTCCACAGTACTGGCACTGCAATAAAAAATATTTCATTTGGATCTAATTTTCTGATCATGATCTGTGACATCATAACGAGTTACACAATTCCTTAGTATGCCTAGAGTAGACACCACCAGACAGTGTTAACGTATACACTTGATAAAAGGAAAGGAACTTGAGGGGAAAAAAGTGTGAGGTGGGGTCCCCTGCTGTTTAACTAGAAGGGTTGGGGGCACAACCCTAAGCAGGGCACTCCCATATTGTTTAAACTGGTTCACTAATTGTGTATCATTCAGATTAATCCCGGTGTGCGGTTCTCACATTTTCAGTGCAGTTCTACTTCATCCCACAATTGAACCAGCACCCACCAAATCTCAAATAGATAATGGCGTCATTTAAAGACATAGCTGACCTCACGTTGAATCAGGCAGAGACCAAAATGTATAGTGCGGAGGATGCAGCTTCCATTTATTCACTAATTAAGGAGGTACGGATTTTCGGGACCTCTACTGGCACTACCACACAAATGTTAAAACAACTTGAGTACACCATGCGTAGAGAGGTTAACCAGCGTCTCCACGCCACAACTTTAATTGAATACCACAAGGTTAAAAGAATACCGCGTGGATTACGTATAGCTCTCAAACCCATGCTTTTCAAATTCAATAACGCATTTATGAACAAATGGTACGCCATTTTAAATAAGTGCTCGTTGGATCTAATATTACTTATAATAGAAGAACTATCTCTCATTCTGGAAGACTTAAAAGAAGATATCTACAAACTTACTGAAGAACTCTCGACTAACTTATCAACGGAAGACTGGGGGAAGATATTGGAAGACATCAACAACAGACTGGACATCCACGCCAAGGAAGTACATGATCGCAAGATCAGAAAATTAAGCAGGGACACGATAGACTATAAATTAGAGGAGGTGTACACGTGGGCGGAGGCCTACACACAAGAAAGGTTCTTCACTAAAAATCCGAGCCAAACATCGTCTGAAGAAAGCATTGTTCCAGATGAAGACTTGACCTTGCAGAGACCCCCAGCACCATTGAATGTAATGCAAGCAAGCAGTTCAACTTCAGAAGCAGGCACGTCCAGAACAGTGCAACCGTCTTTTTTAGAGGAAGGTCCATCATCGAATCTTCCACCGGACAAACCCTCGGAAGAAAAAAGAAAAGAACTCGGCGAGGACAAAACCACAAAAACAATAGAAAGTGGCAGACCTCAATGGATGGTCAAACGAGTCACCTAGTTGTGAATATCTCCTTGAGAACTTTAACTAATGAAGAGATAAATGTGTTAAACAAAGGGACGTCTTTTGTTCCAACGTATGTCTCCAACAACCTAGAAACAGAGGTAGCATTATTCCGTTTCTTGAGAAAGCTACGTTTGAATTGGTTTTTCTCCACGATTGACAACACTGGGAATACATCATCACCGGAAATTTTTAAACCCAAAAGTAAATTTATGTCCCCTATCTCGCATAAAACATTGGACAATTTTGAAACCTTGGTTAAAAAGGACCTCGAGAAGATAACCTACGAAACAACCAAACAAACTAACCTCACCAATAGACAAACGAGAGTTTTGAATATTTTGAGACGAGACACTTCAATCACCTTTCAACCAGCTGACAAGGGCGGAGCCCTGGTGATGATGGACACCACTTTCTATGATCAGAAAATTGAGGAGCATATCAACAATACAGATACATACATTTGTTTGGATTGTGATCCGACCTCACAATTTGGCGCACTTTTGGACGACATTATCACAAGGGCGTTTGACATAGGACTAATCAATGCTAACACCAAGAAATACTTACCACCTACCAACCCTCAGATACCACACATATACATGCTCCCGAAGATCCACAAACACCTCACCAATCCTCCGTTTCGTCCCATCGTGGCAGGATGTGGATCAATTCATGAACCACTTGGACGCTTCATTGACCATCACATGCAACCGCTCGTACAATCGTGGATCACATACATTAAGGACACCACGGATTGTTTACTGAAATTATCAGCCATCAGTCACCTAGTGAATACAGACACCCTTTTGTGCACCATTGACGTGGTAGCGCTTTATACCTCAATTGCCCATATGGAGGGATTGGAAGCAATGGAATGGAGACTGTTAAACTCAACCATAGACCATGACCTAGGAGTGTTATTATTAGAACTGTTACACTTCTCCTTGTACCACAGCTATTTTGCGTGGAAAGACTAGTATTTTATGCAAAGGACGGGGACGTCCATGGGCTATCCTGGGGCGCCCTCATATGCCAACACCTTCATGGTACATTTCGAAGAGCAACACATACTGAAGAATCCTAAATGGAGAGCCAATACACTCCTGTTCATCAGATTCATTGATGATATACTCATCATTTGGAATGGAAGCGGAAGTGGACTGGAGGAAGGAATACTTGAAATAAACTCCAAAAATCCCAGGATTAAATTTACACATAACATACAACAAGAATGTATACAATTTCTGGACATCGAAATTCACAAAACATCCCATGGGATTAAAACCACTATGTTTCGCAAACCTACAGATGTGAACAACGCATTGCATTACACTAGTGCGCACCCCAGAACCTTGAAAGATCACTTACCCATGTCACAATTAATACGTATTAAAAGAATATCCTCAAACCCACAGCAATGTGACAATTTGATTAAAGAACAAATAGTCAGATACAAACAACGTGGATACCCTGATGAAATCTTGGACAATGCAGTCTCTAAAGTAACAGCACTGGACCGAGCTACCTTACTTCAGAAAAAACAGAAACCATCAAAGGAACGAATGGTATTTATTTTGAAGCAATCACACCAGGCACCAAAGATCAAGGAAATTATCAGACAGCGATGGGATATTATAACAAATGAACCCGATTTCGTCAATTTATTCAGAGATACTCCTATCTTTGCACATACACGCGCCAAAAATCTAAGAGAAATACTAAAAAACAAACGTCAACACACCCATCAAAAATACAAAGGCATGAATAAGTGCTACAATTGTGGCCAATGTGGGAATGTGATAGTGGGAAACACCTTCACTCACCCAAGGACAGGACAGAACATCAAGTTGAAACATAACTCAGATTGCAATACCACAGGAGTCATTTACGCGATCCGCTGTCCAAGCGGACTAGTGTATGTGGGGAGAACATCACGGAAGGTGAAAACAAGAAGCATCGAACACAAAAGCACAATACGCAATAGACACACAACATCCAGTTTAGCTACACATTGGCTAGAGGCCTCACATAACATCCCACAGCTCAGATTCACCGTCCTAGAACACATAGAATCCATCACGGAGGGAAACTTTTTGGATAAAACACCTGGGCACCATGAACCCAGGAGGTTTAAATGATCAATATGAACTTTTATGCTTTCTCTAGTTGCTCAATTTTCAAGACACTCGAGGCGCATTCTTCTATTGGTGGAATTTAATCCAGTTGTTTAACACTCTGGTTTACAATGTCCATATGAATACATGTCCCAACATAATGTATTCCAGCATTAATATGATGAAGCCTGTGTTTTTTTGGTATGACACACAAAAACACCTTGTGACTTGTAAATGTAGTTGAGCTTATATAGCGCACAGCTACCCGCAGTGGGTGTCCCGGCGCTTGCTTAGGGAACCCTTCCTGGTATTCCCCTGTGAGATAGCAGGGTATCCACAAGGTGAAAGTCAGGCATCCCGCCGCGAGGGGCCGTTGTGGAGATTAAGCAAGCTATTGCCCAGAGTCGCAGAGTGTGAACCCGTGAGTCGAGGAGGCACCGGAGCGAGAATTATCGAGTCTGTGGAATTTTTTTAGCCCAAGACCCGCCGAGGCGGGGAATTGAACCCTGGTCCAGGACCGATCTCAGCTTCCGGGTCTGCTGCCTCTAACCCCTGAGCCACACTTCTCCACGCTTCATGAATTTTTTGTAATAGATTAGACACAACCACCAGTGTTCACAACGTATCACTGTCCTCCTCAATACCCCCAACCATTTAGGACGTCATCTCTTAATTCCTCTTTCATATATTGTTCTGAATCAGACTTCTTCATTATTTGCATACAAACCGTTTGCGCATTCGCTTTATATTATTACTTTAACAGTCAACTTAGGCACGTTCTTTGTGTCGAATGACACATGAGTCAATAAAGTTTTTGACTCACGGTCAGACCCTTTAAATTTTGTGCCGCTACTCGCGCCGGATGTATACACCGGAAGTCGAGTTACGGATGATAGCGGAAGCGAGTAACTTCTACACGGAGACCTCATCAGGTAATTCTGTTGGCGTGTGCTAGCTCACACAATTAAACTCGCACAGTTGAAGCTTTTAACTATTAACACAACCGTGCATCCTATTCTCTCATAACATATCGCAACATTAGACGACACCGGCAGACCACCCCCGATCACAGACACGTACGGGTAAGATGATTGAACTCCGTTATCTAGCCTAGGCTAGTTCATCTAGTATGTATATATCATAATACAATATGAATTTTATACTTTATGATTTACAGCTCCATTAACAAAATCTCAACTTTGGGAATAGAGTACCCACCATCAAACGTCTATTAACACATTTAAAAAAAAAAATTTTTGTGGGTTTCTAACGCGCTAGAATCGACTCCCAAAGGAGTATCTCTGCGCTATAGACCGCTGGGGAACCCGTCCTGGTTTTCCTTGTGAGATGGTCCCTACTGGGTATCTCTAAGGTGAAACCAGGCATCCCCGGCGTATGTGTGGGGCCGTTGTGGAGATGAGGCAAGCTAATGCCCAAAGTTGCCGAGTGTGATCCCTAGTTAGAGTAGGCACCGAGGCGAGAATTATCGAGTCCGCTGACCCTGGTTCAAGACCCTGCCGCGTCGGGAATTGAACCCTGGTCCCGGGCCGTCCTCTGCTCCCAGGTCTGCCGCCTCTAACCAGTGAGCCACACCACTCCACATTGAGACTCAACGCACATAGAAGATCTGGTAAGCCCGAAAGCTGAGCTCCAATAGTTCTCCCTAACAATTGCTGACACACGCATCTAAGCAAGTTTATTCTTTGTGTGTTAGTCTCTCTAGGTACTCATCACTTTAGGACGCCGTATACACTCTTATCGGCAAACTTTGAGCAAGGTTTTGCGTGAGTAATTCAATCAGTTTCATGGCCACGACTTTTTATTCCCCTCATCTTTTCCATGAGTCAACCCTTGAAATCCTTATAGGTTATGGGGACCCCACCTCACCCTTTTTTCCCCCTCAAGTTCCTTTCCTTTTATCAAGTGTATACGTTAACACTGTCTGGTGGTGCCTACTCTAGGCATACTAAGGAATTGTGTAACTCGTTATGATGTCAGAGATCATGATCAGAAAATTAGATCCAAATGAAATATTTTTTATTGCAGTGCCAGTACTGTGGAACCTGAAATTAAGAAGATTGAATCAAGTATAAGTTAACCCCTGATGAAGGGTTCATAGAAACCCGAAATGCATTGGGCTTTTTTCATTTGTTTATTGAATAATTTGAATGTCTAATTCACTTTTGTTTCACTTATTGAACTTGTTTTCAATGTAGTATGAACAATATGTATCTCGAAGAGTTTCATGTGGAATTACAATTCTATTAACATGGAATGATTTTTGTTGTTTCTTTGCTAAAAATCTTTTCCACATTTTTTTTCATGAGTACGTTGTTTGAAACTTTGCATACATCGATATAGGTTAATTGAAACCCTAGGGTCTTAGGTTGAGTCCCCTGCAGTCCTGGTTTCTTCCAGGTCTCGACAATGATGTCCCTAAGTACTACCATAACCAATTTAGGGGAGAAAGCAGAGAGCCTGTTGTCCTGGTTAACAGGATCCCAGTCAGACTAGTCAGAAACACAGCACAGCACCAGGAAAAAAGTGGGGGAAACCATAAAAGCAGATCCTACTTCCCTACAGAGACAGATTCTCTGAGGTCTCTAGAGAATCATAAACCAAGGTATTTGAGAGTAGACTTCCGTTGGAAGTTGGATGACCCATCCATTGAAGGATGACATTGGATTTTGAGTGGCAGAATTTCAGTGTTATCCCTATTGAAGGAGTATTCCGAGACGTTAGATATTTTTTCAATGCAAGATAGAGTTGCAGCAATTTCTGACTCTGGGGCTTGAGTGAAAATTAGGAAGTTGTTTGCATAGGCAGCCATTCTGTATTGGGGTATTATTAAAGGGGGTGCCTGGAATATTGTATGATTCATTTAGCGTCACTAATAGAGGATTAATGGCTTGTAAGACCAGTAATGGGGATAGAAGGCATCCTTGACGTGTGCCCTGATGTGGATTAAATGGTTGAGACAGGGATCCATTAATTCTAATCCTTGCAGTAGGGTTGGAGTAAAGGGCCATTGCCATATTAATGTATTAATGAAACCCTTCCCTAAGTTGTATCTCAAGAGGGTGGCTTTGAGGTTAATCCGGAGACTTTGTCATACGCTCTAAGTGCTCCAAACACGTGGCAAATGGATGAGGATTTATGCAAGGTATTAAAAATACATCACTACTGCATATACAAAATGTCATTATAAACTTTTTTTGTAAGAGATAATTGTTCCATGTATTATTTTCAAAACCTGAATGAGGAAGGGCTCAGATGGCACTCTAAAGTTACAGATTTCACAGCATTTGCAGAAAAATGCTAAAGCTTTCAGTAAAAGCACAATCCTTTATGAAATGTATTCTTAAAGTGAATCTCATTTTTAATAAAAGCATGCTAAAACAGTAAGTGAAGTAGTTTAACAAAAGAATACATAGTTTAACAGACTCTTTTTCTTTTTAGAATTGTTTTGAACACACTGTGTCTTACGTTTATCCTTTCATTCAAAGCATTTTGTCTTGCAAACTTTGAAAGTTCTTAGTTATCTTTGTCACATCATGTTGCCATCACAAGCAGTCAAAGGAATATTGTGCTTTAGGCAAACATTGTGAAACATACAATTGATAACTAATATTCATCAAGCATTTGGAAGAGAGTATAGAAGGTCTACACCAGAAGCACTTAGGTGGTGAAATTTGCTTTCAGTAGTTCAATATTCCATGCTAAAGTTTTCTGATCCTGGTGTAAATTCTATTGTTTTTGTTGTTTGTTGCATTTTGAGGTTGGGGAATGTGGGTTAACGAGAGTATTCTTAGCCAGTAAACACTCCAACCTCCATCAAAGATAAAACGTCACAATACAAAACAAATGTATAGATTTCACCAAAGAAATGTAACCATTTTTGAGATATTTGTAATCAGAGCCAGTGCTTAATTTGAGCCGATGGTTTGCAGTGCCTGGCACCAGCACTTAATTGTCAACCATGGTACTTACGACAGCTGCCACATGGTAGCGCTGTTTGTGCAATTAAAAGATGAGCAGAACAACAGTTGTCTAATAATTTAATATACATCAAAAACAACTAATCCCAGCCACCCAAGCCATTCTAATAGCTTTTGGGGCCTCAAACAGTCTGAAATATCATACTTATAGCAGTGTGATGGTTAGTAGTTGTGTAGGTATGGTCATTGGCAGTGTTGTCAGTGGCAATGGGTGGTGTAAGGTGTGTTGGCCTTCTGATGAGGGCCCTGGCACTTATTCTTTTGCAAATTAAGCACTAACTCAGACAGAACTATCAACTTTATCCAGTGTCTTATTGTCTGGTCTCAAACTGAAGGACTTATTAGAGGTATTTCCAGATGCATCCAGTGGTCCGGTGCACACTAAAGTTGGATTGTCTGTGACTTTTTACTTCACTCAACACATGATTTAAATATTATAACTTATCCTCCGGTTGTCATGCTTTCCCCTAAAGCAAGAAGAGCTGCCATGCCATCTACATCTACAACAGTTTTTTCCATCTTGAAATAGCTACAAAATGAGAACTTTTAAATTAATTTTGTTTATCCCCTTGAATACCTCCTCTTGAGTGGGAATTCACTTGCAGTTCCAAGCTTTACGTAATGTGCTTCAGCGAGTCTCAGTTACAGTAGGTAGGTGTGTATTTATGTACATGGTATTTCTATAGCATGAACCCTGCCGACGGCCGGACTGGGAACCAAAACCGGCCAAGGCAAAGTGCTTATAACCCCCCCCCCCTGCTGCCCCCCCCCCCCCCCCATTGGGGGTGCCGCCGAGCTCTTTGCCAGGGCCGGTTTTCGGGCGATTTTGTTACAAGGCTGATTTTGCAGCTATGCTGCAAAAACGGCCCTGTAACAAAATCGGCCCCCAGGGGCACAAAACCGGCCACCACCAGTGCGGCACACTGGGGGATTGCCCGGTGCCCGCTACGGCCAGTCCAAGCCTGACCCAGCCCGAACACAGTGATGTTCAAGCATAAAGTCAGTAAGTGATAGGACAGGTAGCACGGATGGATGTTTGAGGCATTGTGATGTGGTGTTCTTTAACTCTTTCCTAATATGGAGAAGCACTAGTGCAGTTTTGATGGCTTCCTGGATCGTTTCAAAATCCCGGGTGCCTGGATGGAAAAGGCTTGCTGCCTTGTGTTTACTTTTTTGAACTTCCTAATCTGCAGCCTGACCATAGCCTGGCTGCAGGTGCACAGAGAACCACCAGAGATGGTGAGCTTTAAGTTCCATCATGAAGGGGATTGTGATCATATTTCTTCAGTCCCTGGATGAGTCATGCTGTGGCATGTAGGATGTCCATAAGGGATACTGGTGTGGAGTTTGGCATTACCACCATCCAGATGTGAGGGTATAAGGGCTTGAATAGCAGTCCTGAAATTGTTTTCTGAAAGAAACTCTTTCACTTTCTTTGGTACCAGATCATCTTTCTGTTTTTTAGCAATATGTTCCTTGAGGATGACCTTGGTGTTCTGAGGGAATCCAATTGACTTGGCATTCAGCTAAAAGCAGGCGGGGTTCTTCAGTGCTGAAATTTAGCATAAACTTCCAATTGTACGGCAGTAGTTCCATGTATGAATTCAATTCACCTTTGTTATTTAGACCATATACGCCACTTACTTAGCGTTTATCAAGTATGTCTTAGTTTAGTCTCCTCATCAAATAGTTGAATTCAAATCTGGTATTTCTTCTGCCAAAACATACATGTTTCATTAATATGTTATTTTCAAAATGCACACAATTGTATTGCCTCCTAAACAAAAACAATATCAGTCTTTGAAATATTGATGGCAATCTAGACGGTAACATCACAAATTTAAATATTTCTACCTTTTTATAAAAAGGCAGATAGGGGGAGAACATGGCGGCCGTGAGCTGAGCGGTCGATTGTCTGCACTAGCTGCCCTGCTGCTCCTATGCGTCTAAAACGGCTATGAAGGCTCCAAACGATAGCTAAATTCTAGTAGTAGGGGAACGACTCTCTATTAATTGACTGGCTTCCTAAAAATCTATTAATCGACTAAACGCAGTATTTTCCTACCTGGTATGTGCGTGGAGTCGTTCCTGGATCTCCCCCGATGTTTCAGCGCGGCTCTTGAATTGAGGCCGGGCCAGGAGCTTACTGTGCGCGGTCTGCCCCGAGGCGGGCTCACACGAAGTGGTTCCGGGAGGACTGGGGGCAGAGGCAGCACTGGATGCGCGGCGGATGCCGGCGTAGCCGCGCTGGAGGGCGAGGAGGAGACGCTTGCAGCAACGGAGGGAGAGGCCGTGGTGGTGACAGAGGTGGTAAACGTTGAGGTGGCTATTCGAGACCCCGCTGTGGCAAAGCAGGAGGGGAAGCCAGAGGTGAGGTACCGGGGCTCCGGGGGGCCCTCAAGGTCGGTAAGTCTTCTCCTCCATACTCACTGCGCAATTTGAGTCGGAAAGGGGACGCTTCAGTAGATGCTTCAGCCTCTATATCCACTTGTATAAAGCGGTCCTCTTCGTTTTTGCCACCCCCTTGAAGGGCCCAGCCCATCAAGAAACAGCAGGGGAAAAACAAGGAGGGTAAGAGAGGTGCTGGGTCCTCGAAAACACAGGGAAGTAGAGGTGCAAAAAGAGGGAGGAAAGGTGGGAAGGGGGGGTAGGAAAAAACTTCGATTTACAAGCACAGTCACTTCAGGAGAACATTGAGGACGGCAAAGTCTTTAAGAAAACACCAGCAGATAAAGCCCACTCCACCTCAAATTTTGAAGAAGGCAACAAAGGATACCCCCCAAATCGAGAATAAAAAAAGAAGGGCACCAAAAAATTAGAGAAAAGGGGTTATCCAGCAGATGCAAAAGTACGAATTACCCCCTCTTTGAGATCTTATTTTAAAGTCCCCCCACAAGTGCTGGAAGTGGGGAAAAAGGGGGAGAAGCAGAGGGCGCTGAGGGAAGATTTGGAATCATCTGGGCTAATAAAAATGGCTGTACCTTTATCTACGGAGCTCAATCTCTCCCTACCTCCAGCAGCACCTATCCCCTCATTTTCTGAGCTGAACCCTGGATTAGACCCTTCGTTTGAGGCTGATTTCCCACTGGGGGTGTCTTCAGATCCTTCCGGGTCTGATCTTCGGCTATTTAAGGTTTCAGTCGAAAATTCTATAACTTTGGCTAGCACTGAGGTCAACCAATTAACATTGGTAAATGTGGAGGGGACAGCAAAAGTTAGTAGGGAGCTGGACATGGGGGCGGAGAGAGCACTAGAGCTTTGTGGGGATACGTTGGGGCAAGTCGTATGTTTGGGCGACACAGGCCCCTCAGGAATCTCCTTGGAATCTCTCTTTTTTTCAAAGGCCACGGACATTAAAAAGGGATTTGGGGTTTCAGAGGCAAATCAGGGGGAGAATTGACTCTTCTCTGAATCGTTGGAGAAAAAACTTGATAACTTAAGTTCAAGAACGACTGCTTTGGAGAGTGAGGTTGGGACCATCAAAGACGGCCTGGGCGAAGTTACATCCGACATTTCCGCGCTTAAAAAAGGGGAAGCTTTACTTCGGGATAGAGTGGAAATTCTGGAAAATAATTCTAGGCGTAATAATTTGCGACTTCAAAATATTCCAGAAGGGAAAGAGGGAGATGATCTTAAATCTTATATTATCTCCCTCATTAAGGATACAATACAGATCGACGCCACGGAAGAGGACTTAAAAAGAGACATCCAGAGAATTCACCGAGATCCTTTTAGAAGACAGCCTAATAGGACAAAGCCTAGGAAGATCTTAGTTAACTTCCTGACTTTTTCCTTTAAGGAAAAAATATTAACAGCAGCCCTCAAATTGAAATCTCTGAAACCAAGAGACTCTTCCTTTTCCTTTGAAATCAGATCCGACCTCTCTCGCACGACTTTAGACAGACAGTGGGAGCTGGGGAAAAGAATGGATGATTTTAGGAAGCTAGGGGGAAGAGTCCAATTAAAGTTCCCTGCACAATTGAAAATTATGTTTAATAATAAAATGTATTTTGTCAAAACATCGCAAGAAGCAGATGAGCTTCTAGGGAACCTAAAACCTTGATTTTACTCTAGTTTTCTACATACTATATCGTTTATGCTTTCCTCAGTAGTCAATTAGCTTTGCACTTAGAATTGTAGTTAGAGGTAGCAGTTTAAAAGAAATAGTAAAATAGTATTAAAGCAAGATGAATTAAACTATGGAGCAGTTAGAGTATGCTAGCGGACAGGCAGAACCTGGTCCATTCCAGGTAAATGAGGGTAGGATTCTCCATGGAGGGGGGTGGGGAAGGTTGGGTGGGGGGCAGCACATGGGTGTGGGGGCAGAAGGGTAAAAATAATCAAAAAAATAATTCGCCTCAAAATCCAGATGAAGTTCAAACTGCATTGTTTTTGGTTTGGTGTCGGAACAGGGTAAATTCGAATAAACCAAAATCTCAGTGTTACAGCTTCAATCCTTATCTGCCATGAAAACTCTACAGTGCTTATCTTGGAACGTGAATGGTCTGCAAGTTAAAAGCAGGAGGGAAAGAATTTTACAATATTTAAAAGATTCACCGGCTCAGATAATTATTCTTCTAGAGACCCACCTGGTACAAAAAAGGAAATGAGTGAAATTTTTGGAAAGCTTAGGTGGGTGGAACACTACGCCTGCTCATGTCAGACAGCTAATATCAGGGGTGTGGCTATTCTAATAAAAAAAACAAGCAAATGCGCCTCTACAAGATGTGAGAACTGATTTAAGTGGCAGGTGGGTGATAGTGAAGATTTTGGTAGAGAATGTCCCTATTACAATTGTTGGGTATTATGGTCCCAATCAGGCCGATCCATCAACGTTAAAAAACATTTTCTTGAATCTTTTGGAGTTCCCTGATTCAACTATTCTAGCAGGGGATTTCAATATTGTTTTAAATCCGAGATAAGATAAATCATCAAATAGCAGAGCTACAACTCCCTCTAAATCAAGAGCATTTTGAAAAATGATGATGAAGCAATATGATATTTGTGACATTTGGAGAGAGAGATCGGGTACACAGTTGGGTGTATCTTTCTACAACAGAAAATACAGACATAATTCACAAATAGATTACATCCTGATTAGTAATGATTTAAGGGACCGTACACAGAATTTCGGATATTTAACCCCTCACTTGTCCGACCATGCGGCAGTCTGGATTAATTTAAATTTAGCTAGTTGGCCAATAACAAAGGGTGTGGACGTTTGACCGCACACTTCTCCTAGATAATGCTGTTACTGGTTATTTGATCCAGGAGGTGAAAGCTTTTTTAGATATTAACATGGGGTCAACAGATATAATAATGGTATGGGACGCACTGAAATCTTTTTTGAGAGGCCTGATTACAAATAAAACTGTCCATAAAAATAGACAGTACAGGCAAGAGATTACATCTGTGGAGTCCCAAATGAAGTTGTTGGAGGAAAGGATTAATCAGGCAACCGAGCAAGAGCAAGATCTCCAAGAGGCACTATTGGCAGAGTTAGAGGAGTTAAAGGCCCGGGTGGAAAGTATAATTCAAACAAGAATTTCTAACAGATGGGAGGTGAGCAAGCTTGCTCACTTCGAATACGGAGAGGGTGCTGGAAGGTTATTAGCTTGGAAAGCCAGAATAGACAGAGTCAGGAATATCTTCCCTATATAAAATCTCTAAAACAGATCTGGCTAGATTAAAAAATTCTAAGAAGAAGAAGATTTGGAACAAGCTACTTACTTGGACCTCAGTCTGAGTTTTTTTTTATGTTTCTGTTTTTTCTCCTATGATTAAGCCTCAAGGAAACTCTCAGACTGTGTTTAAGCTAACAACTGCCATCAACACTAGTCTCGGTTTACCCCTGAAGAGAGTGCAACCACCTTCCCTCGTAACAACGGGAGGGCAGCAACTAGAATGAAGTGGGTGTGCTACTGGTAGTGTGGAAGGGCGGGAACGATTCTCAGGGCCTACTTCTCCTTTTGGAGTAACGGCGGCAACCTATGGATTTCATGTTAGCTGAGGTTGGAGGCGAATGAGGAAAAAAAAAAAAAAAAGGCAGATAGCACCTTTAAAGGTAGCATGCAAGCAAATTAAGTGGTATATTACATTGGTTGTAATTTGCAAAAGTATGCTGCCCATCCTCAATTCAATATATTTTCACTGATGTTTGATAAAGGGCAAGTGCCCTCCAATGTATATGTGTTTTCCTTAAGTTGTGTTAATGAAGAGGGTTTATTATTAACCTCGTCTACACTTTGTTTCCTGTGCACTGTGAAACCACTGTTATTAACTCCCCAAAGGGGAGCGAATCGGACCTCTAGCAGCATTTCCAGCCCTGCACAGATTAATTTCTTCTACATACATTTCAAACAAGCTTTGTCAATGCCAACAGATTTCGCCTTTATAAAGTGAGTACCGACCTCTGGGCTTAGTTAATGCTTTTTTCCACTGCTGTTGCCTGTGTGACACAACAGAAACAATAAAAGCCAATACAGTTACACAGCACAAAGTACAAGTACAATAAATATTAAATACTAGAAAAATAAGATACACATGTTAAAATAAAAGGGAGACGCAAAACGTAACAGCAGATATTAAAAAAGAGCCTACTGATTTTTAAGTGACAAAATTAGACAACATGTTCAGATGTATTAGACCGGACTGAGAACATTCAAACTACATACTTTCAAAAGAGGAACTAGAAGAAATGTTTCAATGAACGCTTATAAGACTAATCCAGAAAGAGAGGTATTAATGAATAATGCTACATTTAAAACGTGTTAGCAAAAACATTTCCCAGGGATTTAAAAAAGCAGTAAAATAAAAATCCATATCAACTGAGATTTTTAGGTTTAAAGTATTTTATTAGAGCACAAAAACACGGGGAGGGGAGCAGGAGGTCAAGCATACATACAATACAGGAAGCGGAACGTTGCAGCGAGTCAGAAGAAAAGTAGGGAGGCAGGAAGCCCCAGAGGGTAACTAAGCAAATACAAAAGGCAATAAGGCACGGTGAACAACCCCCCTGTCGACCCCCCACTCCCTAAGCAGGGCCAACCCGGTAGAGCACCCCGCAACACAGTAAAGGAGAAGCATACCGCACCGCCAACCCCCCAACCCCAGAAAGGAAGAAGAAAGGAGAGTTAAGGAAGAAAAGAAAGAAAACAATACCCCAACATCCCCGTCCAAAAGGCAGCAATAGAAGCATATAACCCTTCTTCCCGCCCCCAACCCCGGACCCCAATCCGCACACTCACTCCGCCGCAGCTGCCGGCGGCGTCAGCCTAAGGAGGCGCAAATACCGTGGACACGTGAGCTCGTGGAGTTCCGTGGACAATAATGCCAAAAAGGGGTGCCAGAGCTCCTCAAACTGGTCGACATTCCCAGCCACCGTTAGCGACATCTTCTCCATGCCCAGCACCTGCCAGAGTCTATGCAGCCAACCAGTGATAGGTGGGGCAGTAGGGGTGCGCCAGAGTACCAGTATGTTCTGAACGGCTGAACCTAGCGCAATCGCAATCTGCCTGCCCCTGCGGGATTTCAGCGGGTACATCAAATCATTGGGAAGGCCTAGCAAAACATACGCGGGGAAGCGCGGAAGCTCGATCTCAAAATGTCTATCCACCTCATCTAAGACTTCCTTCCAGTAGGCCGACAGCACCGGGCACTCCCAGAGGATGTGCGTGAGGGTGCCCACCTGTCCGCAGCCGCGCCAGCAATCCTTATCGCCCATTCTGCGCATCTCATAGAGCCGCTCTGGGGTGTAATACCAATAGGTGGACACTTTAGTGAAGGTTTCCGTCAGCCCAGTATGGTACGCAGAGTGCCTCGCCCGATACGCAATCCTGTCCCACTCCCTGTGACTCAGGGTCCTGCCCAGTTCCCTGTGCCAGCGCTCCCTCCCTGGGTTATGGTAGTGAAACGGTGGGGGTTGGAGAAATTTATACAAATCAGTGATGAGCTTGGCGTCCGAGGTCCGGGTTACCAACCATCGCTCGTAGGGTGTGACCAACCGGGCAGCGACGTCGCGCACTGGGGGTTGAAGAGCCCAGTGGCGGACCTGCATGTAACGCAGCCTGTCCCCCTCCGTCAGGCCAAACTCCTGGCGGAGCTGCTGGAAGGGGAGCACGCCCTCCGGCCCGTAGATCTGAAAAAGCGCCCTGCAGCCCGCGCTCACCCAGTGGGAAAAAGCTCCCGGCTCCAAGCCCGGGGTAAAGTCCGGATTGCCAGCGATGGGAGTGAACGGCGATGGAAAGGTCGTGAGCTCACGCTGCTCACACACCGCGTCCCACACTCTCAGCGGGACTCGGGTGATAAAAGAGGCGTAGAGATTAGGCGGGTGGTGAGCGCGCCGCAGGAACGGGACCTCCTGGAGGGTACGGCCTGCGACTGCCTGGTCCTGGAAGAGCCAGTGTTTATCCGAGTCCCACCGGCTCCACTCCACCAGATACCGAAGCTGTGCCGCCTGAAAGTATCTCCGGAGGTCCGGGACTCCGAGACCCCCCGCCTCCGGGGCCAGCATGGAGAGGACCCGCCTCATCCGAGGCTTACGGCCCTGCCACACAAAGCGGGATATGTCCGCCTGCGCCTGCCGAATCCAACCCACAGGGGGCTGGAGGGGCAGAGCGCGGAAGAGGTACAGGATCTGAGGCAGTATCGTCATCTTCACTGCCGCGATACGGCCCAACCACGAGAGTAGGCCCTTGTTCCATCGACCGAGTTCCTCTTTGATCTTTTTGCCCAGAGAGGAGTAGTTAGCTGTAACCATGGCAGGCAGGGAGGGGGCAAGCAAAACGCCTAAGTAAGGCACCGTGGAGGAGGACCACTGCAGAGGAAAGAGATTCTGAAGGTCTCGCCTGGTGGAAGCAGAGAGCGACACGTCCAGTGCAGCCGACTTAGTCATGTTCATCTTAAAACCCGACACACGGCCGAAGGCGTCCAGTTCCTGGACGCAGGCAGGGAGCGACCGCCTGGGGTCGTCCAGGGTCAACAAGACATCGTCCGCGTACAGGCTGACAGTGTGCGTGTATTGCCCCATCCTCACCCCCATAGCGTCCGGATTATCACGAATCCTCTGCGCAAACGGCTCCATGTAGAGGGCAAAGAGGAGCGGCGAGAGGGGGCAACCCTGTCTCGTGCCGCGCTCAATGGCGAAGCAATTGGAGCTGTGTCCATTGACACGCACTGACGCTGATGGTCTCCTGTAACAGTTAAAGACCATAGTGCGGAACTTCTCGCCGATCCCCAGTTTCCCAAGGACCAGCTCGAGATATGGCCAATGAACCCTATCAAAGGCCTTCTCCGCGTCTATCGATAGCAGCATCCGCTCCCCCGGAACGCGTGAGGCCTTTTCCAGCACGTGCGTCACCCTCTTTGTGTTGTCGACCGTTTGCCTACCGGGTACAAAACCGGCCTGGTCTGCCTCCACCAGACCTGGTAAATGTAAACCCAATCTGGCCGCCAAGATCCCGGTGTAAAGCTTGAGGTCCACATTCAGTAGCGAGATGGGCCGGTATGAGCCGCACAGGGTCCGGTCCTTCCCCGGCTTGGGGATAACCGATACCGTCGCTGAGAGAAGGTCCGGCGGGATAGCTCCCGGCTCGGAGAAGGAGTTGAACAAGCGAGCCAGCAGAGGCGCGACAGTGGGACAGAAGGTTTTGTAAAACAAGGCCGTATAACCATCCGGACCCGGGGCTTTGCCATGCTTTAGTCGTGCAATCGCGGAGATGACCTCCTCCACGTGAATGTCCCTCTCCAGGTGGTCCGCTTGGGAGGAGTCCAGGGCCGGGAGGGTCACGGACTCCAAATAGGCCTCAGCCTCTCCCGGTGGGGAAGGCTCAGCCGCGTAAAGTGCTTCGTAAAAGGAACGAAAGGTATCTGCCACCTCCGCGTCACCGGAAACCGGGGTCCCGCTCATTCCCACCAGCTCCTTCACCACATTGCGCTGCTGCGCAGCCCTGAGCCTATGGGCCAGGAGTTTACCGCACCGGTCTCCGCCGGTGTAAAAGGCATGCCTCAGGCGCAGCGCAGCATACTCCGCCCGATCTAGATCCAACGCGGAGAGGAGTTTCCGAGCCGCCTTCAGCTGCCTCCAGACACGAGGAGCCCCCGTCCGGCGGTGAACCTGCTCGAGCTCCCGAACCTGCGCTGTCAGTTCTTCCCTCTTGCGATGACGTTCCCTGTTTTCCGCCGAGGAAATGGAGATAAACTCCCCTCTGACAACCGCTTTCAAAGCCGCCCACTGCGTCGCCAGGGACGTGGCAGAGTTGTTATTGTGGGTCAGGTAGTCCCGAATGACCTCCTCCACTCGCTTTACGACCGATTTCTTATGGAGAAGCGTGTCCCGGAGCCGCCACATCCCCCTAGAGGGGGGGGCCGCCGGCCAAGCAAAGACTCCGGAGACCGGTGCGTGGTCGGACAAGGACAAAACCCCGATGTCCGCTGCCGTGGCGGCCGAGCGAAGCGGCCCACTCACCAAGAGGTAGTCCAACCGTGAATACGTGCGGTGCGCGTGGGAGAAATAGGAGTAGTCCCTATCGGTGGGGTGCAGGACGCGCCAGAGGTCATGCAGATCCATTTCCGCAAGCTGGTCCTGCACCGCCCCAGAAAGCTCCCCCGTCTGCGGAAAGCGTTGGGCAGACCTATCCAGGGCGGAGTCGAACACCATATTCAGGTCTCCCCCCAAGATGATATGGCGGTCGGGCGAGGCAGTAACGTCCACTAACACTGATGCCAGGAAACGATCCTGGTGGTCATTCGGGCTGTACACTGAACCAACCGTAAAGGTAACACCTCCCAAACGCATGCGATACACCAGAAGCCTCCCCTTCTGCTCAGCATGTTTATGCAGCACCTCCCCCCTGAAAGAGCTGGCTAACAGAATGGCCACCCCAGCAGTCTTAGTCGCAGCAGAGGAAAAGAGCTGCGTAGGGAACTTGGCAGAGCGCAACCTATGGCAATCTTTGGAAAGCAAGTGGGTCTCCTGCAGGAGGCAGATATCCGCCTGCGACCCCTCCAACAGGGAAAGGATCGCCCTACGCTTCACGGGGTTATTCAGACCCTTAACATTAAGGGTCACCACCTTCAGGGGCGGCATCGCCTCCAGGGAAACAACGCGCCATGCAATGGCCAAGGGATCAGCGGAGGGGGCGCGCGGGGCAGGGGCGCAGGGAAGGCCAGAGGCAACATCGCACATGTTCGGACCACTTCGGACGGGACCCCCCCCACACCAAACCAACAGTAAAACCCCCCCAGAACCAACCCATGGCAACCAACCAAAGTAAGAAAAGACAGAGAACAACACCCCATAGTCTCAGTCTGGCCCAAATGGGCGAGTCTGTAGAAAAAAAAGTCAAGTGGACGTCCAGCCACACACCCCCCCCTCCCCCCCAGCCCCAGCCCAGAACCGGTAAGGCTAAGAATCTCTCCCCCCGGAGAAAAGTTAGGCCGTTAGGGCCACACCAGTAGCTCCAGGCAAGTTCCTGGACGCACTCCTCAGGGCCTCCGCCATTTCCGCCCGGATGGTGGGCGAGTCCGGACGACTCGCCGGCGCTGACGACGGGCGCCTCCTCGATCTCCGTCGGCCCCGCCGCTCGGGGCGCCGCCATGCAGGTGTAGCCCCCTCTTCCTCTGTAGCAGTAAGGCCCAAAACTCCACAGACATCTTGCAAAGAGCGCAGCTGATGCAGCACCCCATTCCATCGAAAGATAAGACGGAAGGGGTGGCCCCAGGAATAGGGTGTCTCATGCTCTCGCAGAAAGTCCGTCGCGATGCGGAAAGACCTGCGCTTCTGCAGTGTGATGGCGGACAGGTCCTGGTAGAGCGCCACAGGCCTGTCACGAAAGGTCAGCGGCTGCTTCCTGCGGGCCTCCGTCATGATGCGCTCTTTCAGGGGGAAATCCGGCAGGAAAGCTAGGATATCAGGCGGGGGAGCCGATGACTGGCGCTGGCGGCCCACCCTATGCGCTCTGTCAATGCGGATTGGGAAGTCCGCTCCTTCCTCCAAGATGTCGCGGAACAAGTCCTGCAGATAGGCCACCAGGTCCCCCCCCTCATCCGCGGACGGAACACCGCGCACCCGAACGTTATTCCGCCTGGACCTGTTCTCGAGGTCTTCCGAATGGGCCTGGAGCTCAACACATTGCTCCCGGAGGCGGAGGACGTCCTGCTGGAGATGAGTTATCTCTTCATCGCGACGCTGGGCTGTCGTCTCCACAGCATCGACCCTCTCGCCCAGGCCCTCGACCTCCCTGTGCACCTCCCTGACCTCTCCAGCCACCTCGGTCTTAAGAGTCTGAAATTCCTCCTTGAGGGAGCTGAATAAGTCCTCCATGAAGGACCTCGTGACTGGTGGCTCGCCCACGGCCGCGTCCGTTGACGTCCGGGAGGTCCCCGGGGACGGCTGTGTCCTGTCGCGCAGCTGCTGGGACCTGCCGAGCATTTCCGGCAAAGTGCGATCTCCTCGCACCGCGCCACGTTTCCCAGCCATCCTGGCCCCCGGTGAAGCCCAGGGTCAGTCGCTGTAGACGAGCGCCGCCGCTCCCGAGCACCAAATGGGAGGCCCTCGGTGGGGACAAAGGTAGCGCGGCACAGGCGACAAAATGGCGGCCCGGTCCTGGGCAAGACGACCCCCGGGCCAGCAGGGCAGGCAGCAGCGTCCAAAGTAGAGGCCTCCAGCCTCGTGTTCCCAGAGAGGGCAGTAGATGAGTCGGTACCAGGACAAATCGAGGCTCTCGCAGAAGAAAGGCGCGGGCGAGGACCACTGGGCACATCCACACAAAGACAAGATGGCGGGAGGGTGGGACCCAAGGAGGCAGCCCGGGCCAGCAAGTCTATGGGCGTCCCACAAACAGCAACGGGTCCGGGAGGGGCAAAACCGGCAGCTCCCCTCGCCACTGGTTAATTCGCCCGGCACAGGCACAGCTCGAACTCCGCCACCCAACGACTCCGGGCGCGGAGCTCGCAAGGCGTCACCCCTCGAAGACCAAGGCGGGGGGAGGGCCGCCGGCGCAGGGTTAAGGTCCGTCGCCCGTCAACGGTGTCCGCCACTAGGGCACCTCGAGGGAGCTCCGGTACTCCGCTAAGTCCGTCTATCCCGCTCCCTCGGGAGCTCCGGCATTCAGCTGTTCAACACTCGGCCCAGCCGAGGCGAGCGGACAGCGCCGTCGTATGCCCCGCCTCCAGGCTCTTCTCCTCGGGACGACCCAGGCTCCGCTCCTCGGAGCGATCTTCGGATAAACTTTTCGGGGACTTCCCCCGGGGCCACGAAAGTCAAAGTGGCATCAAAGTGTGCCCCAGGAATTCCGGCACAGTCCTCTCGCCCGCAGTGCAGCCGCGGGGGGAGAGAAGCGCGGCGAACAGGGCTCGGGCTGAGCCGGGCCGGGGGAGCTACGGGAAGAAGCGTCCGCTCACCCCGCCATCTTGGCCACGCCCCCCCAACTGAGATTTTTAACATCATATATTGTTGTGCGGTTGTTTTTTGTAATTCAACAAATTACCTCTCTGGTTGCTGATACTCATAGAGGGTTTCCTTAAACCATACCACATCTTTTTTCTTAATCATATGTTGGTCTGAATAAAGAGTTGAGATGTCTAATGACTTGCACACAGTCTTAATGTAGTTCAATCAAGCGATTTTTTTTACTACCATCCAACCGTTATTATGAATATAGCGAGGGAGGAATGAAGGTGAAGCCAAATGGACAGCTATAATTTATTTGGAGCCATTTTAATTATATAATCTAGTTAACGCACACCAAGCTCCTCATTAGAAGAACAGTGGGGACTAGATTAGGTAAACAGAAAAGTCAACTTAAAAATCAATTTTCTTTAATTTCTAGTGAACTCATGTTCCCGTATCTCCATATTCCAATGCCATAAGTTAAGATTGACATAGATTTGCTCCTATAAATAGAGAGCATGTGGGTTAGAGGTTTCAGGCCTAACTTGGAATGCAAAATTAGAAAGTGCATTAAATGACTGCATACATGGTTTACATCTAGAACCTAAAAGAGTCAACCAGGACCTCCCAGAATCAAAAACGACCTTTATGTATGGGAAATGAAAGAATGTCTCAAGCCGTATACCCTTAATAAACATAGACCTGGTTTTGGACGAATTTGGCCCTCAGACAACAACAAATGTTTCTGAGTAATTGATCGCAAAGTGCAAATCTTCCATAAAAGAACAAAACTATCAATACATTTTTTTTAATCCAATAGCAGTACACAGTTAGCAAAAGCAACATTATGTAATTCGCATTTGGTAGAGCTAAAACCGTTCTGTTGTCTATACTTGGCATATCTTGTCCATGTTCAACTAAATGAGATTTGACTTCACTAATGTATAGAACAGCATGAGGGAAGAACACAACCCTTGCAGACCCTTCTACATTAATTTGGTAACTGCATGCTCCTTCCTCCCAATACCTGACTCTAGCAGAGGTACCAATATGCAAATACTTTAAAAAATCACACACACAGTGACTTTCATAATCAAGTCTATCAGAGAAATTGTACGATAGCTCCAGGGGTGATTTCGTTGCCTTTTTTAATCACAGGAATGATTATAGTTCAGGGGTGATTTTGTTGCCTTTTTTAATCACAGGAATGATTATAGTTCGGGACCAAGACACTGGCAAATTAGAAAAGCTCCAAATCTCCAAATTAGATTTATATAAGTGCATCGAAATCCTATTTGCTTATCCAAGAGGCACATAATTATAGCCAAAATGATCTCATCCAAGATAAACACCAAAGAAGCACCAGAATCAGTTACGTCATGCTTTATACCATCTTGAAGGGCATTACTAGAACCAGACAAACTAGTATCAAGATTTTAAAAAATCAACTCCCTGGTATGGAATTTGATAAATACTACCAAAATGTGCTACTCCGTAAGCCTCAGAGTGGATGACGATTAAATAGATGTCAGGTAACCACATTCCAAAGCAGTGCAGAGTCTTGCAGTGCACCGGCTTGCAGGAGCTTATACTGGGCATCCACCCTAGTAGCTGTTATTCACTGTTTAAGAGCTAATTTGCAGGTGTGTTCACAAACAATAACTACTTCAGAAGCTTGAGAGGAGAGCTTCAGGGCAAAATGTATATCACGTATAATTAATGAGAACTTGTGGTTAAACTGCCTAGGATTGTTGTGGATGTTTTTACTAACAGTGGTGATCCAGCGGGTTACCAACCCGCGCAAATCTAACTCCATATATTCATCCGGGCCCATAAACACACTCACTCATATAGGCTAGTCAACACCGCTGGGGGTCAATTTTTATAAGGGCTTAAATTGTATATTCATTAGCTTATCAATTCTCTATTCTATTACTGATCCGAAGCCCTCTTTTTAATAAATGGATCTATTTTAGTTGAATAGTGATTGATGATATGACCTAAATTCATTTACCCTATTATTCATAAAAATAATACCAGACTAAGGAAAGCTTTAAAATGTTTATCTAATTAATCATATGAGCAAACAAATTATAGTGTCAACTCCTTCTTATCTGAGGAAGTAAGATCATTATATTCAATTTTAGTATTTTATTAAATGAGATTTCACAACGACAAGTACCTTAGGAAAAGAGAAGACAGAGAGAAAGGGAAGTACATTCACACAAACACAGATTATATTTACCTAGGATGGTGTGAAATCAGACCCCTCTGGCAAAGAGTTAATGGGCCCTTTTGAAAGTTCAGCTGACAAGGATTTCAGGACCGGTTCAGGATGGATAGATGACCTCTTCTGGATTCAACGCCTGTGTCTCACCCCTCTCTGACACTAACTTCCTCCTCGATTCTTCCGCGATCTTCTTCTATTTCTATTACCTCCTCGATTCTTTCGCGATTTTCTTCTAATTTCTATTTTGCTCTGAAATTCTAAGTCTGCTCTTCGGGTATTCAATCAGCATTCAGACAGCATCTCGGTATCTCAGCATTCTGGCTGCAACTCATGGCAACTAATCAAACTAACTACTCCAATTATAATTTTTTAATGGCATGTACCACCCCTAAATGTTTCAACTTTATTTCTGATTGGATAAACTAAGTGGAGGATCACCACACCATGCTAAGTTTTTAATAATTTTCTTTAGTTCATTGTTTAAGTTCCCGCCCATTAATTTGTTCTCCCATGCTTTATTTCCCACCCGTATTTGCACATTTTTATCAACAACATTGTAAACATTTCACCAGTAGCGGTCGGTGGTGAGAGTAGCTGCCGGGCGGTGACATGGGGAGGGGAACAGGCAGGGTGGGGAGTAGTAATCTATGGATTACAGTGGATTATAGGTAAGTAAACATATAAATAAATAAAACAAATTTCGTTGCATACACTGCATTGAATTTGGGGATGCAGTGCGCGCAACAAAATTCGTTTTATTTATTTATATGTTTACTTACCTGCAATCCTCTGTAATCCATGAATTACTACCTCCCACCCTGCCCCTCATCTTCCCCACGTCACCGCTCGGCAGCTACTCCCACCACTGACTGCTACAGCATTTCATAGTTGTCCATTGAATCGTCAAGATGTTCAGCTGGTTCCCAGGATATGTACTGAGACTGTTCTTGGACGAGTTTCAAGACTTATCATCACTGTTTCGCACTTGTCATCTTTGCGCATGCGGGAGAAACCACGTGAGTGGCAGACTTTAGCTTCGTTTAGAGGCCCAAATACAAACTAATAGAGAAGTCAAAAGAAAAAGTAATACTTTCAAAATAAAATGATTTCACTGTATACCACCTATCTCTATTCTAATCCCATTTACTTATAAAGACTCTTCGTGCATTAGCATTTAGTATACAATTCATTTTAGTTTTCAGCAAAGCAGCTGCTTAGCACGTGAGTTTTAAAGCAGCCATTTTAGATTCTATTGTACAGAAGCAGAATTTTCCCTCCAAGTGTAAAGACGTCATTCTGCGTAGATGCAGTTGACGCATGTGCAACACAGTTTCGCGCGTTAGCATCCAACTTTAATCACACTCGGGTTACTTGTTAGTAAAACTCATATGCAAGCTTCCCCTGTCTAGAGTTATATGATATGTGGTGCATATTAGTATCAAATACATTGTTAATACTTCGTTATGGGTTTATATGAGAGGATTGTGTCAGAGCAAGTGTCTTTTAGACAAGTCCTTGCTCCATCAGTGGTCGCTAATGAATCATTGACAAACCCACAATTTCCGTTGCAAACACTATGCTGGAGTGTACTGATAGAGACAGGCAGACATCAAAATCCTTAACTCTGTGGCAAACATTTTTATTATTTAATATTCCCGTGGCTACCTGTTTCTTCTTCAGGCTCAAACCCCTATCTTTGCTGGATTTGTGTCATGGTAGGCTCGGATGATATTGGCTTCTATAATTAAATAAATGTGAACAGATAAAGAATTTTAACTATGGGAGGGTGTGTCCAGCAACATGGCCGGGTAGCTGCGTTCTGCTCGAGTTCCGCTGGCCCCGAACTTAATGCTGCAGGTATCCTGTTCCTCTTTGCCACTAAAGTTCCTTGTCAGAATTCGGAAGTTACAGACACACAGTGGGGCACCCAGCAAGGTATTTTGAGGTGATTCTCGGGAGGAATCGGGACCTTATCGGTGCAACATTCGGCACGCGGTCTCCCTAGATGGTAGCTGAAGCGGATTAGCCGAGGCTGAGGGCCGGCGCTGTGGTGCTCTCCCCGGGGTGGCAGTGCTGAGCTATGCGGAGCGAGGGCTGAGGAGTATCTGATCGGCGCAGCGCCGTGACCGGATCCACCACTGCGACAACAAAATCAGTGGTCAATGGCAGCTGGAGGAATATGGTCATTGCCGCTGCTGCGCCATTTCTGAAGGTGGAGGAGTTGGAAGTGACAGGTGATCCCCCCCTTCCAGGCGACGGAGTGACTTTTGCGGCAGCCATCGGAGCCCGCCCCCAAGGGCTAATAACTGCCAGGGGACTCGACAGGGGAGTGAACAGATCCCTGTGCCTCCCAGACTTGCATGAGTGTGGCCCCAGTGTGGTGATTGGGGCAGGGTGGCGTGAGTGAGACCCTGAGCGCCTCGACTCCCCCCTGGTTGGCTAGTGTCCGGTCTTGCTCTGCGTGTCTGAGCTGGAGATACGCATCTGTGGTGGACTTTCCCGGTTAGTGTCACATTTCCTGGGGGTACTACTGCTCCCGCTTCTCTGCCTGTGCGCGCCTCCATACGTGGGCTGCTACTGACTGGACAAGAGAGAGCTGGTGAGCCATGAAATATGGGCATAAAGGGTCAGTCAGTGAAGTATCGGTGGCCAACATACACCCTGTGTGGTGTCTAAGACTCTTGGGCATGCCACAGTCTCCTGCACTGAAACACTGAACGGGTGAGGATTTTGAGGAAGGACAGTAGAAGGGGCTGAGACACACCTGTGCCCTGTGGAGACTACACTGGTGCAAGGAGACAACCCAAGATTGGCCCTGTGGGAACTCTGAGGGGCTGAAGTGTGTGCACAGCTCTTCTGTCCCGATTTGAGGGGGCACTATCGGCTCGCTAGCCTGCATCATAGAGACAGTGCTACTGGAAGGATGAGCTGCGGATTGTTTCTCTGCTACTCAGATTGACAAAAGGAATAAGACCACACTGCCAAGACTTTTTGTGGCCTAGCCGACATGAACATTGTGATCCAGGGTCCCAGTAGCGACCGGTGGTGAGAGGAGTGGGGGCACACCACTGGGAGCATTGAGAGGCGCCGGCTTTGTGAGAGATATACCAACGACTGGGCTGATAAGGCAAAAGATAAAGAGCCCAAGACATCCAAACAGGGGAAGTTGGATCGCTTAGCTAAGGTAATGTCTGCACCCGCAGGGGTGAAGGGAGGTGTGGCCCCCCTACTCAGACACAGACGCGATACTACATACAATCCATGAGTCTCGGGAAAGCCTGGATGGTAAAGTGGTGGAGGTGCGGACTGAGGTTTCCTTTCTTTGCCGAGACCTGCAGAAGGTTTCCGAAAAATATCAAAGTAGAACAGCGTGTATCAGAACTGGAAGACACCTCTCGAACAACATGTCAAGAAGTAACGGGTCTTATGGCGTCAGTAAAGGATGTGGTATGGAGAGTTGATGACGCCAAAAACAGGGCCTGTGGGAATGACCTGCGTTTTATAGGTTTTTTGGAAAAGGCAGAACGCTCTGACGTGGTACACTTTCTACTGACATTTCCCAAGGATGCTCTTCCAGAGACACAATTTTCATCATACTTTGTCATAGAAAGAGCGCACAGGATGCCTGGTATCTGACCGCAGCCTGCAGCTCCCCCCAGACCGCTGATTGCCCGGTTCTTGAATTTTTAGGACAGGGATTTTATAATCAGAGAGTTACGTAAGAAGGAAGAGATCAAATATGAAAACACCAGAGTGATGGTGTTCCCGGACTACGAGCGCGATGTACAAAAACTGCGACGCACCTTCGATCCCGTAAAAGTGAAACTTCGCGCTCTGGGGATCCAGTATATGCTGTTGTACCCTTTCAGGGTACTACGCAGTTTTTCCAGACACCGGAGGAGTCATGGTTCTGGGTTGAAGAGTGGCCTCGGCTGCGGCCGGGGTCGCCATCCACCGCGGCCTTGCCCGTTGACAAGCAACCAAGCTCAAGTTGGAAATGTCCTAAGGAAAGGCGGCGGAGACGAGTATTAAAACGCCGGGCTTCCATCGGGACTACTCCGGTGAGGCCCCTGAGACTTCGGGAGCAGAAAACTACCATATCGGACACAGACGATGACACAGCCCTGGAATGTGCGTCTCGTGCTTCTCAGAGATCGAATGGCAATGAAAACTCTGATCAGTCAGAGAGACAAGAGTCCCTGGAAGTGGACAGTGAACATCCTCTTTTGGAAAGCATTCCATGGATGGAAGCGTCAGGCCCGAACCTTCGGGGTGAGAACTCTCAATCACAGTAGCCATGCAATGGAGAAGAGGAATGACAATTTGGGGCCAAACTCGCACCTAGAGACGCTGTAAGATTCCTGAAGCTTGGCAAACTTTGGAGACCTTTAGCCACAATAAAGGAAAGTATACAGTGGGTTGTGAATATTGTATTGCAATGTAGTTGAGTGACTAGGTGTACGGGGGTGGGTAACAAACCTCTGGGTGGTTTACCCGCACCAGTGTTATCATGTTGATGAAATTGGGGGTGGTGGGGGTGCATGCAGAGTGTGGGGAGGGGGCACACAATGTACAGGGTTAAAGGTTCTGCATTATGTTTTTGGGGAAAAGGGGAGGGTAGTTTTGCTCGATTAATTTGCATGAATACTGAAACTGAGAAGAAAAGGCACCGTCATGATGGAGTTCAGGGACTAGTTCGGGTGGAGGCAGTTTTAGCTTTTGTTCAATCATTGTGCATGACTACAGATACTGAACAGGAATGGCACTGTTGGGGCATTGTTTAGGGACAGAGGTGGGCAGACGAAGCAATACAACTTCTTAAACCATGGCCGGGGAGGAGTACACCATAATGACGTGGAACGTTAATGGGCTAGGGTACGAAATTAAACGTGGTTTAATATCTAATTACCTTAAAAGACTCAAACCAGATATCATATTAATACAGGAAACACATCTTATTGGTCCCCACTGTTCGTTTCTGGGTATGGGGCAATACACCACCCTGGCTCATGCTGGTTTCATTCGAGGCTCTAGGGGCATGGCAATTCTCATTCGAAAAACACCCCCCTTCCGGGTCACTCAACGATGGGAAGACACAGAGGGCTCATATGTAGTGGTCCAGGGAACCTGGAACCATAAATAACAATATGTTAGTGAAGGGTGTGAGGGATATTTAAAGACCAGCCTTAAGTTGTACCCCTCTAACAAGCTAATGAAACAACAAGAAACCTAGGGGTCTAGAGGGAAATAACATGGGGATCCCTTATAAACTAGCGCCCATTAGATCAATTTCATATGGTCCAACAGTGATTGTGGGTCAGAACCCTAAACGATCATAGGGTACGATCTAAGTCTCAATGATCAAGAGGCAAATGACCCTCAGGATAACCAAATGATAACATTGATCATTACAAGTCTTTGATGGGAATCCTACATGAGTCTTGGTCTACAATCACAGGTGGCCCACCACTACTACACTTTTTGTCCTTTATTAGAACTATTTAGTTCTGCTCTAAACTGATGCACTTTGTTAGGCACTAGTTTATAAGGGATCCCCATGTTATTTCCCTCTAGACCCCTAGGTTTCTTGTTGTTTCATTAACCTGGAACCATACACCGGGGTTAAGAATTAGTGTTTATGCTACCCCATTTCTCCAGCAATGTACACTGGATGAGCTAGCGGACCTCCTCCTATAGTCTGGCCCTGCTACACATATCATACGGGGCGACTTCAACTATGTGAGTGATCCCTCCCTAGACAGGACGCTGACGCACCCAGGGCCACATGAGACTACTGCACCGGCCCGATTCCAGGCAACCCTTGGGTTACCTGACGTTTGGAGACATCACTATCCATCCACATGAGCATACTCATACTTTTCCAGAGCACATAGTATGTTTTCAAGGCTGGACTTACCTTTTCAACCCAGCTGGAGAGATTGAACAGGTAGAAGAGTTGGAATCCTTGGCCAGAGGTATCTCAGACCACTCCCCGCTCTCTTTAAAAGTGGGGAGGAGAAAGGGAGGGCAGGGCACCTCATGGTGACTGAACGCCTGATCATTGAAGGATGAAACGGTTGCCAAAGAAATAAGGGTGGATACGGAACTCTACTTCTGGGAAAATGATGGTTCGGTGCAATCAGCCTTCATTCTATGGGAAGATTTCAAAGCGGTACTACGAGATAGAGCCCAAAATATCATTTCCCATAAAAAGCGGCGGGAATTTCAGGAGCTTTCAACGTTGGAGCGCAGGCTGATAGACCTTGAAAATAGGAGTGCCTCCACTTTGAGTGCACACACCCTCTGCCAGATCGACATTACTAAAAGGGAGTACCAAGCGTTAGTTGCCAAGGAGACACGGGCCCACCAACTCGCAGTTCACCATTGCCTGTTTAAGACTGGGAATAGGGTGGGTAAATTGCTGACATGGTTGGGCAGGAAGGAACTAGAGCCCATTATGTCCATTAGGGAGCTTGGCCAGATTTACACACCATGCTCCAGGATATTGCGGGGCTTTTGCACAATACTACTCAACAGTCTATGCAACTCAGACACGAGTTAATGAGGTACAAACAACTCAGTACCTTGAAGGTATTGAACTCCCTTGCCTCGCCCCAGAGGAGAGAGAGAGGGGCTGGACATAGATATTACATTGAAAGAGGTAACAGAGGCCATTGGTCAACTGAAAATGTGAAAAAAACCATCCCTAGGCCTCTGGGGGAATTTTTTTAAAAGCATAGTGACCTTCTGGCACCGCGTCTACTCAAGATGTTTAAAGCTTCCACAGATAATGGGATACTCCCTGCAGATCTCAGAATGGCAACAGTGTTGGTGATACCACAGGCAGGGAAACCCCCGGATGGCTATTAAATAGAGAAGCCAAAATCCTGGCGACTATACTCGCGACATGCCTTTTAACCATCATTACCGATTTGATTCATGAAGATCAATCTGTCTTTATGCCACACCGAGTCGCAGGCAATAACCTCCAATGGGTAGCAACTGGATGGATGCTGTCCAGAGAGGAGGCCCATTTGCTCCTTTCTCTTGATGCTGAGAAGGCATTTCACACAATCCACTGGCCTTTCACGAGACAAGCTCTGGAGAAATTCAGATTTGGCTAAGGTTTCAGGGAATGGGGGGCGCTGTTATATACTGAGCTCGGGTTTGGGTTAACAGAGCTCTATCAGAAACCTGGCTGATTCAAAGAGGGACTAGACAGGGATCTCCCCTTTCCCCCGTACTTTTTTCTCTTATTCGGGAACCCTTGGCCTGTGTCGTTAGAGCCTTCCCAGGGCTGGGTGGGTTTGTAGATGACTCCCAATTGCTAGATGAAGAACGCATATCTTTATATGCGGATGATATTTTACTATATGTGACAAACTGAACTGGGAAGCTTCCTCAAATCCTACAACTTTTTGAGACATATGAGCGTCATGCGGGATATAAAATCAATTGGAGTTAGTCTACCCTATACCCAGTCGGGGGTGGTGGAGCCCCAGACATACCCTAGTTGCTTGCGCTGATCGACAGAGGGGTTTACCTATCTTGGCCTCTACATCACTACAGATCTGGCAGCAAGCCTAACACGTAATATTAGGCGGGTCCTCTTAAACTTTCAGGAAGATGTTAAGCGGTGGAGAAGACTTCCTACGTGCTACAAAACACTTACAGTAAAATCCTGGACACAATGTTCAAACAAATGATAGTGAACTGCGCTTGCTCCTCTGGGACGGGGCCCATCCACGAGTGGCACTTCAAACTCTACAGAGAAATCCATATGATGGGGTTTGGCCCTCCCAGACATTAGGACATATTATAGAGCATCCCACCTTATTGTTATCAAAGAATGGATTCATGCACCCGACATATCGTCTGGAAAGGCTGCAGTTTAGAGAACATACACATCTTCATTATATCTATGGGGGCAAGGGAAGCAGACGATTGCTACAGGCGACCCAGATGACAATAGAGGCATGGAAAAGCCTAAAACGGCAAATGAAGTGGGACCGGAAGTGTACTAGGGAGACCACGCTGTGCAAAGGAAATAGGTTAACTGAGATTGGGAAGCTGAAACGCATTAAAGATATTGGACCTGATAGGTATTTCCAAAATAGGGGACATCCTGGAGAAGGGTGGGTTGGCCTCTTTTAGCACACTCCAAGCCAGGTATCAGCTGCATGAAACTCAGGCTTATGCATACCTCTGTCTGAAGCATGCATGGACTGAGGAAGGGTTGGATGGGGAGACATTGCCAGAATATGCCTTATTTGAGGGTCGACTCTTGCAGGAGGAGATCCCAACTAAAGCCATTTTGTTTACCTATAAGACGTTACTCAACAATATGCCTGACAAACTAGGTCCACTCCGAACTAAATGGGAAAAGACCACTGGAGTATTGGAAGATATTAACTGGGAGGCCGCTCTCATGCATCCACGGGAAGTGGCAATAAACTTTGGTTACGTCTCATCCAATACAAAATCCTGCACCACACATACTTTGATAGAGCACGATTACATAAAATAGGGAGGGTGGAAAGTCGTGAATGCCTTAGGTGTCATGTAGCAGGTGGAACATTTATACACACCCTTTGGGACTGCACAGAGATCCAGGCATACTGGGAAGAGATTGTGGGAGAGCGTAATAACATACTAGAAGTCCAACTAGAACTGGAGCCATGGTTTCTTGTTCTAGGAATCCCGACAGACGTGGATATCCCAAGACGCAAACTAGTATTGGCCAATTTGGGGTAGGTGGTAGCCAAATGGGATATAGCAAAATACTGGGGGGGTGCAACAAATACCTACACTCAAGTAATGGAGGGCGAGTCTGTATATGGTGGTGGAACAGGTGACGTATGAGGCTGTGGGCTGCCCTCGGAAATTTCAGAAGATATGGGCACCATGGATAAAATACTACAATTTGGAGGTGGAAGGGGAAGAGGAGGGAGGAAGATTGTTATCAGGAGGGCCGGGGAGGAGCCTTGAATGCTGTAATGTATGTCCCTGTTGTTGGTAATCATGAGTACTGTAGTTATGGACTGTTCTTTCTGTACACCAGGTTTGCTCAGGCACACCGATGGGTCCACCTGTAATGGACACTATGGGGCCGATTAGGATGGCGTGCCGACTTCCATCCACCCGCCACCCTAGCGGTGCTGGGACCGGTCACCAGTGGTGCGGCGGTGCCGCACCTGCAATTAGGATGCCACCGCCACCGTGGTGGTGGCATCCTCTATTCCCAGCATTGTGGCGGGCTGTGCTCACAGCACCATCCGCCACAATGCTGAGAATGCACTGTGTGCATTGTCATGCACAAGGTGACAGGCACTGCGCAGTGCCTGCCACCTGTCCATGACAATGTAGTGGGGTAACATAGGTACCCCCATGTGCACCCTCCAGCCCCCCATTCACCTGGGGGCCCGCAACAGGCCCCCGGCACCAGAATCCGCATGCCTGATGCCACTGCGGAAAGGCTGCTACCCACACCCATGCTAATATGGATGGCGGTGTCTAGCAGACACGGCCACCATATCTAGTCCCTTTTCCGACTGGTCAACTGGTCGACCGGCGGACGGTCTTTCCATCTGCCGGGCTCCCCCTCAGCCATACTAATATGGCGGGGGGAAAATGGGTGGCAAGCAGAGGGAAATGGAGGGCGGATCGCCACCACCATGCAGGCGTTGGCGATCCGCCCTACATCGTAATCAGCCCCTATATTTGCACAACTGCCTTATGAGTTAAGTGTGGAAGGACAATTATTGTGCATTGTGTATTCATGGCTTGTTTAACGTTTTATTTTATTTTCAAAATAAAGAATATTTTTTAAAAAAAACATTTATAACTATGAAATTCCTGCTTGTCAATTAACAAAATCAATGAAATGGGTACTAATATTCCTATAAACAAGAATGTAATAAATAATTGTGGAATACACTCTGCCAATAAATGTTGAACTGATTATCCACTGCGGAAACTTAGGTTGATGTGCAAGAATCATTGAGACCCATCTCAATTAAAAAGTTGAAGAACTCTAAGCCCTGATAATCCGATGCTCATTGAGAGGGGTAACAGTACTACAATACAAAGCAAACATGTTATATAAAATGGAATTGGATCCCAATTCAGCATTACAATCTCCTCCTGAAATTACAGCAACATTCCTCATATACTAAAAGGTCTTTCAAAGGGTAGCATTAAAAGTGTAACAAAAGTCTTGGTTTTTGGATAGAGAATATTCATCATTATAGAAGTTAAACAAATAGTTTTCAAAGCTCCTTTTTCACTGTACCGCCACTGTTTGAATGTTAAAATAACCAGACGTTATATATTTGGTTTGTCAGTTTAAAAATAGGCTTATACAAATGACTGGTCACTCACTACCTCTCCCAAAGAATGACAGGGTAGCTGGACTAAAGAAGCAGGAATAATCATCACATAAGAATTCACTAGTAGCCCAGGTTTCTTGGATCATAGCAATGTCACATTTAGGAATAATCGTGAGCCAACCCTGATCACATAACTTATTGAATAGACTTGACCCTGGAAGGTGGGTGATTGGGTCAATCCAGCCCTCAGTCTCTGTTTTCCCTAACAGCTAGCTCTAAATGTAAGTGGTGCTCTAAGGGTAAGGATGTCAACCCAGCATCCTAAAACTTTTTTTAAACATGAACCCAAGCCCTGAGCGCATACAAAAAAAGTGTCCAAATAAGAAATGGTTTTCACTCTGTGTTCCTTGTTTCATACAGTCTTCGCTTTATTCTGGTAATCAAAAACAACATCACATCAGCCAACACGTGTTTTGTCTTCGGGTTACAGTCACCCTACGACTTCTTCAGGGCTGCAAAACCAAATGTATGCATCATCCATCACTGTATTCCCGATCATAGTGGAGTTCAAGCATTATTAAATAGGCTGGCTATGTTCCCATAAAGTAACCTAAACCCACATTCCCGCCAATAGGCTCAAGAACGTTACTACTTAGATTCTCAACAACAGCTCAACTCGAAAAAATGAAAGGATTGTGGTTTTCGATCCTTTGAAGTCGGAAGGGGTAGAAGTAACGATAAAATGAGCGGGAGGGTAACATTATAAATTGCATTTTCGGAGAAGAGTAATACTAGTAAAAATTATCCTAATTGAGAGGTTAAAAAATATTCTTTGGGAACAGCCTTTTGAGGTTCGGGAAAAGTGACATAACTGAGTTGAAAATTGAAACCACCAAGCATGGAACATCCAAGTGGGTACAAGGAATGGTTATCATTCCCATTCTAAGATGGTTGATGTGTGATGCATGCAAATGAAAGTATTGTGCAGTACTGGGAAACTAAAAATGTTTAAAAATAAAGTGTTTTGGGTACTCTAAAGACAAGGGGACCAGTACCAGTTGTAGTCAAAAATAGTGCAGGAAGGTAGGCAATGCTAGAAAGCGTACAAGCAGCTGGTAGTGGGAGGAGGGGAAATTGGAAGACAGAAAAAAGTAGGGCCCTCTAAATAAAAAATAAAAATAACATTGACAGAGCAAGACATTTATGCAAATGTGCCAACCATTTTAAAGTACTCCACATTCATGAAATGCCGTGGCCAGATACAAACACTGATTATGACAACCAATGCCTAAAGCGGGCTGAGTCACAGTATCCAATGGCTGAAAGGGCTGTCCAAAAGCCTATTTTGTGTATATTTATTTGATAGATCTAACACAATAATAACCTTGTGTTAGAACTATCAATTTTTGGTCTTAGACTATACGCACATTTTTATCCCTGTCCTACCACTTGATATAGACCCCCTATTCTGAGTTTGATGCACTGTACTACCTTTGGTATGGCAAAGTAATTGGTCTCTCAACGTAGATAGGTATATATATGCATTTGCGCCGTGTTATTAAGATAGTGATGGAGTTGCTCTGATAGCAGAACTTTGTTCTCAAGACTGTTATGATTCATTGTATGTAATACATGAACTGTATGTCATATGAATTATTGGGAAATGTTTTGTTTTATATTATGTTTATTTTTATTTACAGATGTGGTAATTTCCTGAAGAAGGCGTTCTTGATACGCCGAAACGCGCGTCGAAAAGTATAGATAATTACTACTGTGATAATTATTAATGTGATGATTGCTGTTAGACTGTATATTTTTTAACCTCTTTTTATTGTAATTTTTTCTATGTATGGCTATGATAGCCTTTTTAAGCATACTGTATTGAATACATTATATGTAATAAAACTGTGATCTTTACAACAGGTTTTGGTTGTTTTTGCTGTCACTGAGCACTCCATGTAATACTACAATTTTGATTCTTTAATTGCCTAGGAAATATACTTACTCACATTTTCAATTCCCTGTCCTAGGAATTCCTTGATCTATTTTTCAGGGGGCCTTTGTTATTCACAAACAAGTTGAATTTTATAACATTACTATTTTGGCAATGCCATTTTTTTAAATTACCCCAACATGTCAAATATATAGTATACTTGCAGCCAGATTCATCAAGCAAAATTGCGATTGCAATAGCTGCGAATTAGCTATTGCGCTCGCAATTAACAGAAAAGCAATTCATGATGTGAAAAACCCAGAAATTGCGAAATCGCAAAAAATAAATAGCGAAATCGCAAAATAAATCGCAGAATCTAGGAGGAACCCCTATGGCGAATCGGAAATAGCGAGAATCCATGGATTCTGCGATTTATTTTGCGATCTCGCTAAATATTCACTAACGCAATTCATGACAATTCGAAGTTTGCGAAAAACCTGAAAATTGCTATTTGCGACGCGCAATTTAAGGAGAACCAAAAGCAGGTGGTAACCATTAAGGGAAAAAAAAAGAGAAAAAAAAATTCAGACTAGCCACAGGTGCAGTCCTGAACAATCACACTTAAGGAAACACAGTAGGAGCATGAGGACTCTCACAATGCCAGGACTCTACATGGTGGTCAGGCGGCGAAGGCTCCAGGCTGCAGCATGGAACAGACGCAGGATCCAGGAGCGAATATTCCGCCAGCGGATCACCCTTCTGGGCCAAACTGCGGAGCAAATTTACTCTAAGTACCGCCTGAATGGGGCAATGATTATCAAGCTGATCCGGGACCTAGACCCCCTGATGCAGCACCCAACAAGGAGGACCAATGCCGTACTCACCCATGTCCAGGTCTTGTGCAGCCTGCACCTACTGGCCTCCGGAAGCTTCCAGGGGATAGTCGCTGTTGCAGGGGGGATATCCCAGAGCACCATGTCCCGCTGCCTAAGGAGTTTCCTGGAGGCAATGCTGACCCGGCTACACCACTACATCTCATTCCCGATCACCCAACAGGACTTGAATGAGACCAAGCTTCATTTCTACAACATTGCGCAATTCCCACATGTAATATGATGCATTGACTGTACCCACATCCACATCTGCCCACCAGCACAAACGGAATACATGTATCGCAACCGCAAGTCCTACCACTCCCTCAATATCCAGATGGTGTGCAATGCTAAGACTTTCATCACGGACATAGTGGCACAATACCCGGGGAGCACACATGACTCCTTCATATTCCGGCACAGCGGCATTCACACACGATTGGCCAGGGGAGACTTTGGCGAAGGACACCTACTAGGTAAGTACACATGCCCCCAAATAGTACACTGTGATCATGTAGCTACGCAGAACATGCACTCACCCTGTGCCTCTTTCATTCAGGTGACAGCGCCTACGGTCTCCGTGAGTACCTCCTCACCCCATACCTCAACGCTGCAACACCACAGCAATGACGTTACAATGCTGCACACATACGCACAATAAATTGCATTGAGAGGACATTTGGCCTTTTGAAGAGCCGATTCCGCATACTTCACAAGACTGGTGGGGCCCTCAAAGACGAGCCTGAGGTCTGCTGCCGCATCGTGGCCGTGTGTGCAATACTCCACAACATTGCTACCAAGCGCAGGATACCTGTCGAGATCTCTGGCAGTGAGTCGGAAGGGGACAACCGCCCACCTGCACATGTGCGTCATGCACGCGGGGAGAATCCTGCAGAAGGACACAGGCGCCACAACCACATCACTATTAACTGTTTCTAGTGACCCATTCCCCTCACACAACAGTGCACTGATGCATGACCAATGTAATAATGAAATTAGTCGGATTTACGTGAGACCATAAATTCTTATTGTTTATTCACAATAATGTGGCCTTTGTTGTCCATGATTTCACATGAGAACAGTATTGCGTCATACGTCCCCATGCAGGGGTAGAGGGCTTGCTTCTAGATTCAGCATGGGCCTGCAGGCAGAGTGAAAAGTGTCACTGGCGCCTCCGTCCTGACGCTCCCAGGCGCCTCTCTGTGTCCTCAATGACAGTGTTGGCCCGTGATGCTGATGTAGGCCTGCTGCTGCGGCGGCTTTCAGTCACCGGCGGCAAGGACATGCTGCTGTGGCTTGACGTGCCCTCGCTGGCATCATCACCACCCCCTGGTTCACCATGGGCAGTTGGCTGCAGACTATGCACTGCTGCTGTCACCTGTTCCAGTGCCCTGGCAACGTCCTGGCAACACTGGACCATTTGCACCTGCATTGCAAGGGACCGGCGGGATAGTTGTGAGGTTGCATTGCCAATGATGTAATTGGACCTGGTGTAGGCTGACAGGCGGGTCTGCAGCTGGCGGTGGCGGCGGCGGGTGATATCCTGCTGGGATACCAAAATATGGCTATTCTCTGGAACAGCTGCGGTCAGCTGTCCAACATTTTGCACTGTATTCTGCAGCTGCAGATGAATGGCTGCCAGGTGACGCGCCTGCGTCAGATGTACCGCGAGCATGCGGCGTTCAATGGCCAGGCCAGGATCCCGTACATGGACAGCCCTGCCCGCGCATGTTGAGGCGTCACGCTGCTGGTGCGTCAGTTTGCTGGACTGTGATCTGACTGCGGCTGTGCGCCTCCTCTGCCTCCTGGCTGCTGGTGGTGTGGCCTGTACCACTGCAGTGGGCGTCAATTGAGGTGGTTGCTGGGCACCTGTGGCTGCAGGGTGGCCCTGTCCACATGGGGTGGTGGTGGTTGTACTGCTGCAGGTGGCTGAGATGGTCCTGGTCGTGGTTCAGGTTTGGCCCTCACCCTCGGTGTCCTCCGGGTACTCCTCTATATGTAGGGCCTCACTGTCGGTGCTGGGTTGTTCTGCTGCACCTGTGATGTAAATGGGTGCATGATTAATAATATGTATCTTGCACATGAGATGTTGCTACATGCATGCAGGCTTGCTTTCCCTGACTGGCTTTTGGAATTATTTTGAATTGACAGGTCTGGCTGTGTTGGGCTATCTGGAAATTTGATTACACTACAGCTACCACAATGCAATAGGGCAGTTCATGTGTGCATGGCCTGCATTACTGGGGTTGTCAAATTGCTAGCTCAGGAGTCATGGGCATTGTTAGGGGACGGGGTCGCAGTCGCATGGCACTTACCTTGGGATTGTTGGGTGGGTCGGGACGAGTCGAGCTGGGTAACTCCCACGCAGGCTTCAGGAGTCAGGGTGTCCTCCACAAGGTCCTCCAGTGGAGTGTTGGGTGTGGCAGTGGGGTCTCCTCCACCGGTGGCAAGTCACTCCCCCAGCCTCCCCGCGATTCGCTCTTTGGCACGCCCTCTGAGGTCGTACCACCTCTTTTTTAACTCGTCTATTGACCGCTGGGTCACCCCGACAGAATTGACCTTGGCGCGGATGCGCATCCAGATGCGGCGCTTGTCAGCCTCCGGCACCCTTCGGGAGTCCTTGCCAAAAAGGCGGGCGTGGTCCTTACAGACTCCCTCAATGAGGAACTCAAGTTCTTGCTCCGAGAACTTTATCTTCTTCTTCCTCCCTGGGGCACTGCTCCCTGCTGCTTCCTGGGACATTTTGGAGGTTGTTAATGTCCTGCTGTGGTGCTGCAAGTTGACTGTAGTGGAGCTCTTCCCAGTACTGCTTACACTTTCAGGCTCAGTGATCTGAATGAGGGAGGGAACAGCCTACTTCCTGGTTGTGATGTCATCATTGGGCTCGAAATGCGACTTCCCATTTTTGCGATCTCGCAGTTAGCGAGATCGCAAATTGCGATTTCGGTAATTGCGAGATAGCAATTTCAACATGGAAATCGGCCGATTCTGCGATTATTATGCGATTGGGGCAAAATCGCAATCGGCAATTGCGGCCGATTGCGATTCGCTTTTTTTAATCGCATTTCTTCATGAATGCCATTCTGCGAATTCTAAATTGCGATTCGGTATTTATCGCAATTTGGAATTCGCAGAATGTTGCATTGATGAATCTGGCTGTTAGCCTTTGACAGCTTGCATAGCCTTTTATGTCTATGAGTGTTGCACCTAGCATCCTGATGCATCGCCATACCATCCAACCATCTCTCTCAAAAGACACATGAGAGACACCAGGTATTATTTAAATGTATCTCTGCATATTTGTGCACAACGCTCCGTTAACACTCATATTGTGTCTAAGAGAGCAAATGAGTTGCATCGCTTTTTGTACATCATTGGGCCCCGAGGAAAACCTTGTGTATTCTCAACCTGCAAGTTGAGCACTCTCTAAGAGATTAATCTTTTGGGACTTTCCTCCCAGTTATAGGCCAAAGACTATGCCTATACCAAATTACCCATCCCAGGCAGAATACTAACACTGGACGAAGACCTGCAAGTTAGTTGACTTACACATATAAATGTGAAGGATTTCCTAAAGTCTAGTTTCCCATACACATGGTGCTGACGAAGGCCTTAGACCCGTAGGGGCTACAGCATGGCCAAAACATGTCAACCTGACCACTAAGTATCGTGGACCAATAACCCATTAGCACCACACCGCTCCGCTTTTAAGATTTTAAGCTTATCCCTGTGCTCACCTTTATTAAAATGCCTTCTTAGGACAGGAGATAAGTTTTCGATCCGCTTCCCAAATCTTGATACTGCCACCACCCTGACAGTTTCCCTCCTGGTCAAGGACGTTATCACTTGGAGAACAGGACACTTAAGTGATTAGACCCTATGATGATTCTATCCACCATATCACACCTAGGGTGATGAAATGCAACATTGCTTGTGAAGACATGGTTGAGGATCTTCGAGACGATCCTCTTGGAGATCTGTCAAATGAATGTGGTTCACTGCCCTTTCATTAGTGACTTTTAGAAAGTTGTCCCTTTCCTGCCTAATCCCTGTAGGGGTGGGTGGAATTGGCAGAGTTTTGTTCTGCAGGTATTCTGCAGAATCCAATTAAAATTCTACAAGATTCTGCAGAATTCTCCAAAGGGGCTGAGTCGGCACTATAATGTGCATAAGTATGTAAGGGCACTAAGGGGTGGACACTGCAGTGCAGTGCACAGCTCTTGGTTCCCTTACATAAGTATATAAGGGCATGGAGCAGTATCCCCTCCAGTGCAGTGCATACTCCCAATGCCCTTACATACTTATTTAGGGGCACCAAGGGATATGCGCTGCACTGCTGTGCAAACACCTTAGTGCCCTTACATAAGTATGTAAGGGCATAAAGGGGTATCCAGTCCAGGGCATGCCTCTCCTTACAGGGGGACAGAGGAGTGTGCACTGAACTACTGTGGTTTACACTGGGCTTGAAGAGGGAGCTGTCCATCTATTTTTAAATCACTGCAGATTAAAATTTAATCTGCAGTGTTTTTTAAACATAGAGAGACTGCTCCCTCTTCCAGTCATGTTTAAAAAACAATTACAGTGCTGATTAATTCAACCAGCGGAGAGGAGGAATTTATTAGTAATTTTGTGTTTCATTAGTAATGCTGAGTTACTAAATTCATCCTATTTCACCCACCCTTACTTTTAGGCCTTTGTCCAGCTGTCAGATGACCACGTATGGCTCCCCTGTGGTGAGATGTGGATTGCTCCCAAATGACAGACAAAGTGCTTGGGTGTGGAGGTATTTTTTATTCCTTGAGCATGATGGCCTAGGGCGCTGTGCCAACCCTTTCCTGAGTTTCAATGGGATGCCTACCCTATCACTGGCAGATGTAGTTCACACCTAGGCCTGCCAATCTGGTCTAGGGTGACCACAATGGAGATTTTGCTAATTCCCGCAGCCATACTGTGGGTGTGTACAGAGAACTCAGACAAGAGGAAGATTGGTCCTTCCATGTTGGTTTTAGGAAAAAGGTATACTGATGGTAGTTTACAGTAAAATGCACAGCAAGTGCTGCAAAATGGGTAGGTTTATACCTGGAAACTTTTACCCCAATGGTTAGGAAGTGTCCTAGAGCTTCTTCAACCCACAGGCTGGCACTGCTCATGAATATGTCACACGCAACCTGGGCTTCATCCTGGACTCCTCGCTCTCCATGACCAGACAAGTCAACGCCGTCTCCTCATCATGCTTCAACATCCTGCGCATGCTACGGAAGATCTTCTGGTGTATCCCCACCGAGACCAGGAAGACCGTCACCCAGGCCCTCGTCACCAGCCGACTGGACTATGGCAACGCCCTCTACGCCGGTACCACCGCCAAGCTCCAGAAGAGACTCCAGCGGATCCAGAACGCCTCAGCCAGACTCATCCTCGACATCCCTCGCAACAGCCACATCTCCGGACATCTGAGAGACCTGCACTGGCTCCCCGTCAACAAAAGAATCACCTTCCGTCTCCTCACCCACGCACACAAAGCCCTACACGACCAAGGCCCGAGCTACCTCAACAACCGAATCAACTTCTACGCCCCGAAACGCCACCTCCGATCAGCCAGCCACGCCCTCGCCGCCGTCCCCCGCATCCAAAGAGCGACAACAGGAGGAAGGTCCTTCTCCTACCTCGCCGCCAAGACCTGGAACTCCCTCCCGACCGACCTGCGCCTGACCCAAGACCACCTTTCCTTCAGGAAGAAGCTGAAGACCTGGCTATTCGAGCAGTAACGGCACCCCCCCCCCCCCCAAGCGCCTTGAGACCCTACGGGTAAGTAGTGCGCTCTATAAATGCCTTTGATTGATTGATTGACTGTCAGTACAATCTTCAGAACACTCCTGGATCTGTGAAGAATTAGAATCAGCACTCTCCTGGTGTATGATGAACCAGAATGAATACCGAACCTGCATGCCTTGAACACAGGACCTCAGAAGTGACTCCACGGGTAAGTTGGCTGACCTCCTGATTGAGCAATAGGGACACAACAGGCTTCCAGAGGCCTTTTACTGCAATTACCCAGCTGACCAGTACCAACTGGACCTGTCCTGTACCCTAGTGCTGGCCTCTGTTTAAGTGAGTCATAATCCCCAAGTGGTGCCCATCAGATTCTGGTCCCTTGGCTTGTGTTAAAGTACACTCTTGCTCTACCAAAACTGCAAGATCTCGGGTTTCCCATTGAAGCTGGAGCCATTGACAAAAAATCACCAGTCACCCTTAGCTTGCTGGTTTGCCCCACTGCAGGAGATCTGACTTCCAGAAAAGTTTCAACGTTTGAACGTTGAGGACTTCAACAGGATCAACAGCAACTCATCAAAGTTGAGACCTTTGTGGGCAGAGACTTTAGACATCACCCACTCTGAGCTTTCCCACCCTTGTTGACGAGTGCAATAGGACCTTGCTCTTCAGCAACTCCCCGTTGTTGAACCCTGCTTCAGATCTAGCTTGCGGCTTTTCCCTCTGGCAACTCAACAGGCACTTTTTATCGAGAAAAGTTTAGATGTCCAAAGGTAAACTTTCTACCAGGATGAACCTGATACCTGTTTCCTACCCGCACTCCATCAGGTTTAGCCTTTACTGTTGACCTTTACTTGTTCTAGTGCAGCCAGATAACCATGGTTGGCACTTTGTACTTTTTAGAGCTAATTTTAATTTAAACTTTAAAAGAGTCATATCTTTGGTTCTACTTACTGCATTTTTGATACTTTGGTTTCATCTTATTTATTACAATATTCAGTAGTCTTTTCTAGATTGGTGTGTGATCATTCTGGCATTGTGCTTTCACTTTGTTACTGTTTTGAGTACTGCATAAATACTTTACACACTCACCTTAAGTGAAGACTGACTGCTTTTGTGCCAAGCTACCAGAGTGTTCAGTACAAGCTTATTTAGTGAATTTTGTGGTTCACCCCATCATGGATTGTGATTATTATTTGAGGTGGGTCCCTACCCACCTCACCCAATACTCCAATTACGTACATTGGTGTTCAGCAGCAGGATTCAGTACCGTGTTTTTGCAGTGCCACTCAATGATTTGTGTAAAACCAAAAATCCCTTACTAGAATCTGCCAAACAAATTCATTTTGATTTTTAAATTCTTTTACTTGAAATTTTTATCTCTCTCTTCATATTTTTCACCAGTGTTTTTTCAAGAATGGAGGGGAATCTCAGCAGCATTGAAGGCTAAAATGTGGCAGAGCAACATTCATATTCTTAAGCATATCCTGATGTCACAACCCATCAATCAGGGTGTAACTGATAAGCATAGCATAACAAAACCTCAGGGATCCCCTCTGCACCAACCTTAGCAAAAGTTTAAAATTCATTTAAATCCTCATTATTCTACTGTTTAACTAGGTGCTTATTGCTGATAGCTATGACTAATGTTTCTTATCCTGCCAAATAAGGCAAGAAAAGAAAAAATCAATTTGACAGCTTCACTAGTAGCAGTGCCAGTGCAGATGTGGCATGTAATTATCTGGTTTCGGAGTGTTCTGCGAGTTTTACGGCTTTGAATTGTTTTCTAAAAATTTGCTATGGTTCCAGTAGCTGCATCTGAATGCCATTATTTTCCTGGAACACCCCTCCAGTTTTAATGTTATTAAATGAGAAAGGGCCTCCCTGTTTCATGGCTTCTAAGACAGGGGGCAGTGGTGTTGATCTTGAGCCTTTCAAGGGATGTGTGATTGCTAAGGGTCTCTGCATTTTCCACTTGAAGATCATGTTTGGAGGTGGTTTGTGATGGCTTAAACCCATCTACAGGAATTGATCATCTTGACTGGTGCCCTCTGAAATTCATGATCTCATTAACAACAAAAATAGCATTTCAAAGTGTTTGGGCCTAATCCAGTGGCATCCAATTTAAACAGTGGAGGGGAGGGTGGAGGAGACGTGGGTGGGTGGAAAGGGCACAGCGGGGAGTGCGGGGGAATAATAAAACATTCAAATAACATATGATGCTGCTTCTGCCGCCTCGCACCTTTGAGCTCCTCTGCTTCCTGGTCCCATCAGCCCCTGGCACAGAACCAGATACTCCCTGTGCAATCCCCTGCTTCTCTAATGCTGCATGAGAGCAGCACGGGGCTTGGCCTTGCAGGTGTGTTCAACGCTTGCTCAGGCACAGGGAGCCTGTGCTGTTTCTCCAACCCGGCTGTGCAAATACAACTGAGTTGGAGACACCTAACTGCGCATGTTTTTTTGGCCGGCCTAAGATGGCCAGCTAAACAGACACACCCAGTTAGCAGTGTTCATCATTCTGCCCCCCTCCCATGTCCCAGCCCAGCCCATCCCCACACACACAGGCTCAGACAGCAGCTGAAAAATAAAACAATATTGCTTTCTTTTTCAGATGATTTTTTCACCTGCTGGCTGAGCCAGGGGGGTGAAGCTCCTCTGCCATTGCGCAGGAGCTGCCGCTGGGCTAATCGCAAAAGCGCTTATGAGTTCTGGCACAAGTATTACAGGAGTCATTTTAAAAATACTCTGGCGTGCATTTCTGAATCATCCCTGTTACATCCAACTCCCGCTTAGTAAAAGTGCAGTGAGGGCACATTCCCTTTAATTTGTACTAATTGTTTATTCCCTAGCAAGAAAGGCATAGAAAGACAAGAGTATCATAGGAGCGCTACTTTAGGTATTTCAAAATGCCTTTGTGAATTAACCTTATTGTTATTTTAACCAGCAGTGTACCTTTGATTTTCCTTTACATGTTACAGTGAAAATGTGGCCCTCTAAAGGGGTATACAAATGTACAATCAGACCTATTGTCACACTCTCTTGGTTGTTCTAAATCACGTAGGCCCCTAGTACACATAGGGAGCACTTTTCATATATTGAACCATTGCGCAGCTTCAAATAGATGTGAGTGCGCATACTGGGAAAGTGCGCCCTGTTACAGTGACTAAACTGCCCCCAGGGCAGCTTTGAACTTGTGCTGACCTGGGGGCAATGCATTCAAGTGGAATACGGACTTGCTACTTCAAAGCTGCTCTGTGTTTTACTGTGCAAGTGGCAACGAGTCTGCACTTTAAAGAGGGATTACAGATCCCTTTGCAGGCAGGTGAAGTGAGTGACTCCACCCACCTACAAGGGGATATCTGGGTGGTCCAAAAGACCCACTTTGCCTCCTCGAGAACGCTCTCAGCTGGGGGTGCACTAACAGTGTGCTACCTCTTTGTGGCGCACTTTCAGTGTGCCTCCTGACTGCTTCTTGTAGTTGCAGAGTTCAAGAGATTCTCTCATTTGCATGGCGCCACGCCCCCATGCAAATGATGGAATGCCCTCTTGAGATAGAGCTTGTGCTACATGTGTGCCAACACTATCTGTATTATAGAAGGGGCCGGACACGCATCTGCAGCTCCTTCTCCTAATACCAAAGTGCCCTGGAGTTGCACAAAGCAGGCGTACATGCCAGTTGCGCCTCACTTTCTGTCATACAGCCCCTGTTGATTTAAGAATTGCTATAAAAAAAGGTCACCAACCCTGTTCTCCCTTGACTGAATATGGAGTCTCTATCACTCCATACCTCACGGCTACCTACATATTCTTGAGCCATCTATCCTCCTAGTTCTCAAAACCTGATTCCTCAATGTACACGGCTTTTTTGTCCTCAGGTATGTTTGCAAATGATAAACACTTATGTACATGCAAGGCCAGCCCTAGAGGTTTTGCTGCTCTCATCAAAAATTCCTATGTGCACCCAATCACACTCCATGGACACCTAATCCCATTTCACCAACTGCAACTCAAATGGATCTCTTTCAAAGATAGAGGACTAAGTGACCTCAGAACGCACTCAAAGTGAAATCATTTTATACTCAACTACAATTTCCATGATCAACACCTCTGAAACATTGACTTTTCGATCTCACTAGGTAGATAAAATGTGTAGATTGTATTAAAAGGTAATCATTTTGTGTAGTACAAGTAAGACCTTTCACATAAAATCATTACCTTTGTAAAAATTATAGAGAGTATTTTCTTTACTCAGTGGCAGCACACTGAATGCTACTAGTTAGATGCATACATGCAGCCTTTACACATTTTCTTTGAGAAACCATCTAGCTGTAAACCTTTGAGGTTGGGATTTATTTGTTTTGTTAGATAACTTAATTCTGCCAACCTGTATTTTCTGACTTAATCAGTGGAGGAGGAAATTGGGTTGTTGTTTGATGGGGTGAAACCTTACTCAAGCACCAATCATCATTCTTGTCATGGTGAGACACAAGCAAACTCAAAATTAATCTGTGCTCAACTCTCTGGTAGCTTTGCACAAAAACAGTCAGGCTTAACTTAGAGGTGATGTGTAAAGTATTTTATGCAGCACTTCAAACAGTAATAAAGTGGAAACACAACAGAAGAAAAATCTCAAACCACTTTAGAAAAATAAATAACTTATTTGAGACAAAAATTACAATAATCCAATCAGGAAAACTGGAGAAACACATTTTTAAAGATTTTGTGAAAAATAGTGCTTAAATGTGCAAAAGCCAATTATGGTTATCAGGTCGCGCAACTGGGACAAAGTGACAAGTTCAGGCCGACCATGATAGAGGTCAGCTACAGGGACCCAGTTAGTACCTTAATTCCTGGTGAACGGTCTGTGCAGGTCAGCTATGTATGATCCTGTTTCGGGTTACATTGTGCTGTGTCGGTTCCAATGAAGTTGTGCAGGGATGCTTTGCAAGGCTTCATGTTGAATTGTGTTGTTTTGAATCCAATGGGCAGGCAGCTAGGCAGTGAGGCTTGTGAGGCTTTACATCACTTGGTGTCTATTCCGTTGAGGCTGGCAGCTGTGCGGCAAGGTTCTGCAGGGTTTTGCATCACTTCCATCGCTTCGCATCAGATTTGGTGAAGACTACAGCTAGACTGGTATCTCACCTACAGGCCCACTTCCAACTGTTCAGGTATGGGGTGGCCCCACTAGGGGGAAGAACTCACAGCAGGTAGAGTGCAGGTGCAGGGTTCAAGTACGTTGGAAACATTTCTGACCCTGAAACTCTGATCAGAGCTAGTGCTCCTGAAATCATTCTGTTGGTCCTGGCTTCAAGATGAAGGTTCAGCCCTTCTCACTTAGGCAGCAGGGTGGCAGAGTAGCAGTCCTTCTTGCAGCAGACCAGCACAGAAGTCATTCCGAGTCTTCCACAGGTCCAGAGGTGTACTGAAAGGCTGGGTCTGAGGGTCCACTATTTATCTGTGGTGCCAGTTTTGAAGCGGTATCGGTTTCGAGAGGGTTCCACCTCCGGAGGTGCTCGGAAGTTACTGTCTCCCTGCCATGGCGCTAGTTTGTCTGGGGCACAAAAGACTTGTGTCATACCCTTCAGAGTGTGCTAAGATGGAGGGCCTTATTATGAGTGAGGCAGTCCTGGGACCGCCGTACTCCTGGTGGCAGCCTGATCACCTCCACTGGTCTATCCTAGTGTGGTAGTGGGACTGCCATAAGATGGCCTCCTCTGCCAGGATCAAGTATCATGCTGTAGCAGCAGTCTCCAAAGGGCCTAAATATGCTGGTGGTGCTGAAGCCGACACTGCCATGCATATTACAACCTGCATATTGACCGCCCTTTTCAGGGCAGGTAGCCCGCCATGTAAAGGGTGGCAGACATGCCAGGCTCCAGGCCTGATCTGGGGATGCAATGGGGAGGGGCACATGCTGAGCCACTCTGGAATTGCACACTTGTTCCTGCATGGTATGGCATGCAAACATAGTGCCTGCTTCATAGTGCAGCAATGTGTTGCAGATCTCTCATGGTGGCGGTGTGCTTTTAAGGCTCTCCTATGAGCCTAACATACTACCGCAGTAATCTGGTGGACGGGTTCACCATTGGTTTGGCAGTGTTCCTGGGACCGTGGTGGTGGTGGCCCCAGCCAAAGACCACCAAACCCAGAATTAGGCTCAAAGTCTTTGTGATGTGCAAGTGTGGTAGACAACAGCCTCGCCCCCTATCAAGTCAGAGAGGGCCCTACCTGCCAACACCTATTCTACGTTTGTCTCATTATCTGGGAGCAATATGAAAAAACAAACTGCCAGCTACACCTAGTCATGTGACCCAGCATACAGGCTGTAGGTATCAAATGGTTGGTACAAGAAAATGCCAACTTTCTAAATGTGGCATTTTCAGAATTATACTTAAAATCGGACTTCACCATTAAAGAGTGTTTTAAATTACAATTCTTTAGACACCAAACTCAACTGTCTTACCTGCCCCTAATTACATTTTTTCACTTATTGAATGTAATAAGGCAACCCAGTGTTATCCTATCGTAGAGGAGGTAGGCCTTGCAGTAGTGAAAACCAAATGAGTTATTCACTACCAGGAGATGTAAAACGTAAAAGTACACGTCCAACTTTTAAAATACATGGCACCCTGCCCTTTAGGCTGTGTAGGGCCTACATAGGGGTTGCCTATATGCATTAAAAAAGGAAGTTTAGGCCTGGTTAAAGGTGTATTTGCTGGGTCAAAATGGCAGTTTAAACTGCACACCCAGGCTGCAATTGCAGGCCTGAGATATGCCTAAAGAACTGCTTAAATGGGTGGCACAATCAGTGCTGCAGGCCCTGTGTTCAAGCAGCACCACTTTACTACTGACTTACAAGTAAATTAGTTGTGCCAGTTGGGTGTAAGACAATTTCACTATGTTTAGAGGAAGAGCACAAGCATTTTAGCACTTGTAAAGTGCACATAGGGTCAAATGCATCAAAGGGTTTTGCCTATTCTAGGTCTATGATAAAATGTGTTCATGCATATGGCCCATAGTACTAACAGCTAACAAAAACGTGTTCAGGAAGCAAGAGGGCGAAGGTAAAAAGTTCAAGGATGACCTTGAAAGTGAGAGTAAAGTGAAATTACAGGTGTGCTAGGTTATAGAACAAACATGATAATGAGACAGGGCACAGAAGGAACTAGATAGGGTGAGAGGTTCAAACTATCCCCGCTAATGACCAGCACATTTTTGGACAGTAAAAGACCAAATCTCATGGGGGTGTAAGAAGGCCAGCTGAATTCATATTTTAAGACCAAATGCGAAGTCCAGTGGCTCACTGACTATCTCCAAAGTGCAGCAAGCTGTGTCTTAAGGTGAGATCAGAGGACTGGCTGAGGGCCTCAGAGGTGAGTCCTAGGTATTTTGAGGGCCTGTTAAATGTATCTGTGGGGACAACGAGTAACTAGATAGGGTCAGTCAGTCAGAAAATACTTAATTCGGTTAATTTAAAAAACATAAAAGCATACTATACATAAATTTGAATTATTAAACCAATAATTCACAGTAATAATTTCAAACATTAAGTACATATCAAAAGCAATTAATTACATTTTTAAAAACCTCGGGTCCATTTTTTTAAACATATTTTAAATTAATTGATTCAAGCTAATTCATAAAAATCAGTTACCTTTTCATTATTTTCTTCCTTAACCTAACTGCTGCAGTGAGAAAGCTAGCTATACTAAAGGTCTCCCAAACATTAGATAGCAGCTGTAAGTACAAAAGTGCTGGTTTAACTTGCAAGAAACCTTTATCCTTTAAGATTGGGAGAATGAAACGCTTCCGAATGTGCAAAAAGTGCTCACAAAAAAAGATAAAGTGCAATGTGTCCTGGGTAGAAAAATTGTCACAAGAACATACCCCCAAGTCCTCCACCCTCCTCCATCCCGGAGGATCAGCAAGAAGGAAGTGAAGTTGGTTCAACCGGAATCTTACAAGGAGAAAGCGGTGGTTGGGATTTGTGACAACATTCAGGTATGGTTCAATTGCACAAGATGTTTTTAACAATTGGTGAGCTCTTACGGTTGGTTTTACCAACTCCCTTTCTTCTCTATCCATAGAAGCCATCAACAGATAGGATTCCTCCTCCCATTTCATATCACTTTCAAATAGTCTTTATTTCGATACACATATCATAAAAGGCAATACATTAAAATTTAAAAAAGGTAAAAAAATTGGAAATTCCATTCTCGTGAGTAGAACAGGACAACACAGCAGAAGATTACATCATCAAGTAATCCATCCAAATACACAATAATTTATCTAAAAACAGAATAAGAACTATAAAAACGTAGAAAATCCCAGCCCAAAATGCAATGAGTATCACAGAATTGATGTAACTATATAAATGTATGTATATAATAAACGCTTTTAGTTGTGGCTTAGCTTACGCGCAGGAATTGCCCACATTCAATGTAGAAATTTAGCAACAGCAATGATAGTAGATTCTGATCAATCAGTTTTGAGTATCCTTAATGCCTCTGTACCAGTGGTGATGTCCTACAACAGGCAGATAGGCTTCATGCAAGTATGCCTGGGATGTTTGTACACTGGACAGATAAACAGAATGTGTGCTATACTTTCCAGCTGAGATGGACAAAATGGACAGCTCGTGCTGGTTTTGGCATGCCATTTGCCGGTAAATGAATTGACTGGAAGCGTTCCCACCCTAAATTGGTGGTACAGTTTCCTATCACAGGAAAGTGTGATAAAATCCTAGTACCCTTCGTAAGCAGTATCATGTTTTAGCTCCAGGAAGTCTCTTGTAAGAGATGTACTGGTGCAGATCCTGAAGCGTTTAATAGAGACCATGTTCCAGTATAACTCCTTAAAGGCCTTTCAGGGCGGAAAGAGATTAGCTGCGGGATTCTCCCACAGTGAATTTAAGCCCATTGCGGTGTAGACTGCCCTGGCCTCTTTCATCCATGGAATTCTACAAGCACTGTTAGCATCTCTATCTTCAAGAAAAGCCTGAGCGTACTGGGAGAGCTCGGGGTGACCCACAGTCTCCTCCAGTAGGCGACATCTCTAAATCGTGCTACGTCCTCTATACGTTGGCATCCCAGATCATAAAAGAGGGGCAATAGTGGCATAGATGGAGGAAGGCCAGTTATTCTCCTCACAAACTTATTTTGGGAGCTCGTTAATGCTGCTAAATTACTAAACCCCCAGAGTTCAGCCCCGTAGAGGACTGACGCACTGATTTTAGTATTGTAAATTTTTTTTTTTTAACTTTTTATTATTTGAAACACAAAGGAACAAAACACCAAACAAACAAGCAAGGCAGTACAATATGAATACAAACATTAGATATGTGCTCAAGGAGGACGGGAGACACATGTTAACAGGGGAGGAGAATTCTTCGACTACAGAGGAGGGGAGGGAGGTACAGGCAGAGTTGCATATAAACAGTACAGCATATCACGGCTGGAAGGGATGTAGGTCAGGGTGATTGAGGAGGACTTTGGGAGGCGGTATGCGTTCCAAGGAGTCCAAATCTTCCCCCATTTCTGGGGTCTGCCTCTTGCAATATACACTGTTTTCTCTCGAAACATGCACCAGTCCAGACTCTCTTTCCAAGCAGTCACTGTAGGCGGCCTCGGGGATCCCCATAGCTGGGCAATATCTCTCTTCGCAACCATATTGGCCAAGGTCACCCACCGAAGGTTTGACACGTCATAATCATTCGGACCCCATACATTCAATAAGCATTGCTGGGCCTCCGGCATCATAACAAAACCTGTGACGTCATCCATAATCTCATGTACACGTTTCCAGAATCGCACCACCTCAGGGCATTCCCAAATAATGTGAAGATAGGTGCCAAGGAGACCACACCCACGCAGACACATGCCATCTGTAGAAAAACCCATATGAATTAGACGGGGGCCAGTAACATAGATCCTGTGGAGGATCTTGAGTTGGACCAGACGGAGGCGGGCCGGAATCGCCACATCCTTGGGAGAGGAGATCGCGGACTGCCAATCCTCATCATCCAGTTCAATACCATCAGCAATCCAGGCCTCACGAAGGCGATCAAGCAGACCCGATCTATCATTAATCATTTTTTTGTAGAACAGGGAGATAGTGCTATCCGGCACATAGCCGTCTAATATACGATCTTCGAGGGGGGAGGAATCCGGAACAGCACTACCCACTGGCAACATAGAATTCAGAGCATGATGCACCTGGATGTAGAGAAATCTCTCCTTATCACTCAGCTTATACTCCGTTTGCAATTCAGAGAAGGTCTTAACCTTTCCTTTAACCCAGAGATCACGCACTTTACTTATACCGATCACGTCCCACTTATCAAATCCCTTCGTCCTCCAGAGGCCACCCAACTTCGCGGAGGCGTAGAGCGGTGTGGCACCCGTTAATTTATCACTCCAGCCCATAGCCGCCGCTGCGCTATGCCATACTTGCACAGTTATAGCGGTGGGTCCCATGAGTTGTGAACGGGAGGGTCCCGAATAAAGTGCCCTATAGTAATCAACCCCCGGGAGCAGCCATTTGTCCATTTCAAATGCCGGGTTCAACGCCGGGCCATACATCCCGTGGTTGATAGCTGCAAGGTGGGAAGCCCAATAATACCTACGGATATCTGGGAGCGCTATACCACCATCATACCAGGGGAGCGTCAATTTCGGAAGAGCTATACGCGAACGTCCGTCCCATATCAGTTGCCTCTGTAACGATTCTATTTCCCGAAAATACGTCGATGGGATGACATCAGGACTATTCTGGAGGGCATATAGGAACCGAGGTAGGGACATCATCTTAAAAAGGGCCGCACGCCCTAGTGGAGACAACAGTAATTTACGCCAACGCGCTACATCGGAGCGTAACCGCTGAAGTGGGGGAAGTAAATCACGGTCGTAGCGAATCGCCGGATCCAAAGAGATAAACACACCCAGGTACTTAAAGCCAGATTGCGACAGTTGGATGGGACAGCCCCGTGGTAAAAAGGGATATCACCAGCGAGTACATAAATGTAGGATTTTGACCAATTAATGATGAGGCCCGAGTTCCTCCCAAAGGAGGTAAGTACGTCAAACAACACATTAAGCGATTTTTGGGGAGAGTTAAGATACAATAAAATATCATCCGCGTATAAGGAAATGCGATCAACAAATTCCGGCGTCCAGCGTATACCCTTCAGCGAGGGCTCCCACCGCAGCCAAGCAGCAAGAGGTTCCAACGCCAGGGCAAAAAGGAGCAGGGACAACGGACAGCCCTGTTGTGTGCCCCTACCTAGAGTAAAAGGCACGGAGACGCGACCATTAACCACCACCTGGGCTAGTGGTGTTTCATATAGGAGTTTGACCCAACTGATAAAACCGGCGCCGAAACCAAACTTGGCGAGTACCACCCAGAGATAAGACCACTCGATTGTATCAAAGGCCATCGTGGCGTCCAAGGACGCCAAGATGGCCGGTTCACGCAGCGTAGGGGCCCTCGCGAAAACACCATGCAGACGTCGTAAATTTAGTGCCGTGTTAAGGTGCGGGATAAAACCGGATTGATCCGGATGAATCAAATCGCCGATAACCGTAATCAAACGATTAGCAAGCAACTTGGCGAGGATCTTGGGCACCGCATTTAAGAGCGAGATAGGTCTATAAGACGAGCAACGATCCCGTGGTTTACCCTCCTTATGGATCACCACAATGATCGCAAGATGCTGATCTCTAGGGAGGGAGCCATTGTCTCGCGCAGCCAAAAACATAGCACGTAGATAGGGAGCTAAGGTATCGCAGCGCAACTTATACAGTTCCACAGGAAGGCCATTGGGACCCAGAGCCTTGCCAGAGCGAAGGGCGCGCAGCGCGAGAGCCACTTCATCCACCGAGGGCGTGGCATTCAGGCAATCACGCTCTGAGTCGGACAAACACGGGAGCGCTATATCCCGAAGCAACAAGTGCGAATCCCCCTCAGGCCTGTCGGACACTGAAGTATATACCTCTCGAAAATACTCAGCAAAGCATTCAACAATGTCAACTGGATCAGTTACACTGACACCATCACGCGTTACAATCACCGGAACCACTCGATTCGCTCTCTCCCTTCTGTCTAGCCAGGCAATCAATTTCCCTGCTTTATCACCCACGTCATAGAGCCGGCCCTGCTGTTCCCTACTCATCGTCTTTGCCGCATCAGTAACCAAAGTTTTATATTCCAGTTGTTTAAGGCGGAGGACATGTAAGGCCTCTCGAGATACCCCCCGCTCCAATGCAGCCTCCAGGTTTGTGATTTCAGTTTCGAGCTGAACAACTGCCTCGTTCTTACATTTCTTAGCACACCCCACCAAAGACAATGCCTGTCCCCTGATCACAGTCTTAAAAGCTTCCCACAACGAGACAGGTGATGATACAGAACCAACATTTTTAGCAAAATACAAGTCAAATGATTTAATCAATTCAGTGCGCGTCTTGGGGTTGAGAAGATACCATGGGTTAATCGGAGCCACCCTGCCTTCAGCCCCGATTAAAATGAAACCAAATAGGGGAATGGTCTGATATGCCCCGGGCCAGGTGTCTAACCTCTCCAATCGAGGGGGACCGGGCCGCTGGTATCAGGATATAATCCAATCGAGAAAGACTGCCATGAGCTCCCGAGTGGAAAGTAAACTGTGTTTGCTCTGGGTGCATTAGTCTCCAACAGTCTATGAGTCCCAGGGTTTCCAGGAAGTCGCCTAACCATGATTGTGCAGAAGGAAGATCTCGGGGGGATAGCGATTGACCCTGCCAGAAATAACAGAGTTAAAATCACCACCCAGTATCAATACACCCTCGGGGAGACCCAGAACCATCCGCCCCAGGTCCGTAAATGTCGTGGATTGCAAGCCCGGGGGACATAAACTGACACCAACGAGATTGGCTCTCCCTCCCACCGCCCGACTAGTGCAACATATCGACCCCTGGCATCAAGGATCACATCATCAACTTCGAGGGGGAGGGAAACCTTAAGCAAAATACCCACTCCTCTACAACTAGACGTGAACCCCGAATGGGCAGCCAGACGATAACCCCTCCTATTAAGAGCATGACAAGTGTTCCCTATCAAATGCGCCTCTTGTAACAGTACGACATCAGGCGAAAGGCGCCGCAACAGCTGCATAACCACCCCTCTCTTTATGCGATCACCCAACCCATTCACATTCCTGCATAATACCTTCAACCCTCTACCCCCATCTAAAGCCAAAATGAACTCCCATCGCAATACGAGCATCACACAAGCGTCAATGATAATGAAAGTACCTTGCCTTGAAAAAGAAAAAACAAACAATCCCTGAACTTGTCCCACCCTCCCCCCAAGATTCCCAACACAACTTTCCCCCACCCTGCACCCCTGCACCGACTCAGAAGCCACCCCAATTTGCAGTGTTCCTGTCGCCCTAGAAAAGGCAAACATGAACTAATCTACACAAAGAAAACCCCAGAGGAGGAAAGGGTCCCGCCATCCCCGCTACCTCCGAGGATACGAATGGAATGATCAAAGAAAGTCAGCAAAACTCCGGCTGAGCACGCTGAAAATGGTTCCGGACACAGTCACCATAGTCATTCGTGGTCCATCAGTCACCCTTCCGCACCACCAGCATGTTCTTGGCCAGCGCGGCGTGTCGGCAAAGTGTCCAACCAATCACTCACTTCCTCAGGCCTGACGAAAAAAAATGTTCGATTGTCATACTCAACACGTAGGCGGGCCGGGAATAACATAGCATATTTTAGTTCCATGGCCCCTAGTCGCCTTTTCACACCTTGAAATCCCATACGTTGTTTCTGGACCGACTGAGAAAAGTCTGGATAAAAATTCACAGCAGCGTTTTCGAACTGCGTAGGGCCGCTTATCCGTGCCGCCTGCAAAATGGTGTCGCGATCTCTAAAATTGAAGATCCATGCAATAATCGGACGGGGGGGAAACCAGGCTTCGCTTGTCCCCCTGGCACTCTGTGCGCACGTTCAATGGCAAAAAATTTGCTTAAGCCCTTAGGAGCCAGATGATTTAGAATGAGGTCCTCCACTCGAAGATCAATGGCGAGTGGACTAGATTCTTCCGGGACCCCAATAATACGCACGTTATTGCGCCACGCTCGGCCTTCAAAATCCTCCAAGCGACGAGAAAAAAAGTCATTGGCAGATCTTAAGTTGCGCACTTCCGTTTGCAAATCGGAGACGTCCGTGGTGAGGCTGGATGTCTTCAGGTCCAATGATTTCACTTTCTCATTCGTCTTGGCTAAGTCAGTGCGAATGAGGTTGACATCTATAGCGACTGTGTCCAACTTCAGAGCCAGGGCTTCATATTGTTGGCCAATGGAGGACTGTATCCCAGCAATGGCACCCATCACATCTTGTAGTGTCAAGTCCGCCAACACAGCAGGATCGTCGACAACCTCCTCCCTGGTCTTAGGAGCGCCACCGGGGGATCCTTTAGAAAGCGTATAGCGATCCATGATGTTCGTCTGGGTAGAGCCTCCCCGGATGGTGGTCCTGGCCTTCCGTTTCTCACCCTCAGGCTTGCCCGTCATGGCGAGTCGGGTGCCCCGGAGGGAGGCGTGGGATCTGGTCCAAATGGCTGCGTAAAAGTCACACACAGGAACACAGGAGACCAAGTTGAGCCAAGTGGTGACCACAGCCAAACAGTCGCCTGCTCGAAAGTCAATGAGTGGACATCAGTCCGATCAACAGACACACCGCAGATATGTGGCAGAGCGCCGGAGAAACGAAATCGAAAGTGAAGTGAGGCCGAGGGCCGACCTCCTCGAGCCGTTGTTGTTGAATTACGACCCGGGCACTGCCACCACTCAAGGTCCAGGCTGGTCCATGGAGAAGGTCGCAAAGTTCAAGACGGCAAAGCTCGGGGACCCTGCGTCCGATTTCGATCGAAAAACCTGCTAGTACATCAGCCGGGTTATGTCTTCAATGATCTTCCATCAGATCAGGATATTGGACAGGATAAATGCGGGAGGCAGCGAGGGTCCTCGGGAGCCCTGTGCTCACGCGGCCATCACGGATGCGCGCGAAGCTCCTCCTCCCTGTATTGTAAATTTTAAACGCTGGGGCAATCGGTTTTGTAGCTGAGAGGTGAAGTTCCTTTGTAGGGCACCAGCTAGTTGTGCATGTTTAATAGCCAGCCGGTTGGTATGAGGTTTTCAATCTAATTTAGAACCTAGGGTTATACCGAGGTAGGAGAAAACTTGGGTCTGCTCTAGCAGAACACCATTCATAACCACCCTCCCTCTTACAAACTTGTGGTTGTGTAACACCATGAACTTTGTCTTAATCACATTGATGATAAGGCCATAGTCCTTGCAGAACACCTCAAATCCCACAATAGCCTTCTGGAGACCTTGCTGCATTTTAGAAATGAACAAGGTGTCATTTGCAAACATTAGCAGAGGGATCTTCCTACCATCGAGTTTAGGGGCGTCAGTAGGATGATTCTTAAAATACTGAATCACCCTATTAATGTACAAGGAGAAGAGTGTTGGTGCTAGTACACACCCTTGTCAGACTCCTCTAGCGATGGGAAACCTATCCGTTACTTTCGCTTGCTGTCCCCACCAGACGTGGGCAAAGTTAGCATCATGGAGTTTGATTAAAAAGGCCAATACGTCGAGTGGCATACTCTGTTCGGCAAAGATGCTCCACATCTTAGCACGGGGCACTAGATTAAATTCCAACTTAAGGTCAACAAATGCAGCATAAAGCGTGCCTCCTCTAAGGATTACCACCCACCAGTAAATTAAAACAAATCTAAAAACCTGATTGATAGTGCTCGTGTGTGAGCGGAACCCAGCCTGGAGTGGAGACAGAATGTCCTGCTCTTCAATCCAGCCTTGGATTCTGCTCAGCACGAGCCTGGCGATCACCTTCTGGATGCAATCAATTAAGCTTATGGGCCTATAATTTCCAGGATTTGAACAATGCCCCTTTTTGAAGATCTGGATGATCTCAGCACCCTTCCAAGTATCAGGTATAGGGGAGCCTTTTGCAATAGCGTTAGCCAGGGACTGAATGTAAGTCACCCATACTTCCTTATCGTGTAAAAACAGGTCAGCTGGTACACAGTCCAACCTGGGCGCTCTACCCCTCGGGACCGTGTTGAGCGCTCTTTCGACCTCCATCTTGGTGAAGTCTAGGGGTGTAATGTCTTTGGGGATGTTGGGGAAATCAGGGCACAGCTCTGAGTACTGAGTTGGGAAAGCGAACTGAGTCGTAAAATGCGATACCCACAGCTCAGGTGCTACCTGGCTGGATGGTTGTTCCCTAGGTTTCCCTTTTCCCCATTTGACCGAATTCCAGAATGCAACCATATTCCTATCTCTGCTGGCATGATACAACTCAATCCAGTGCTGCTCATCTCAGACCCTTTTTGCATCGTGTTGCACTTTCTTATACTCCACCCTAGCCTTTTTAATATTGTCCCTGTTTTTGTTCTTATCGCCCTTGCCAATGCTTTGTAAGCATCCCTGCATGATTTCCCATACCATGTTTCCACCCTGGAATTAGACCTATTCTTGGGATTTTGTACGTTAGTTATAAAAAAGCCCTTGAGCTTGTTAAAAAATTCGGTATGGATAGGAATAACTTTAGACACCATATCCTGCTACGTGACACAGTTGTGAAGGTCTACTGTAGCCTCGGTAGCCAACTCACTCAACGCAGCTAAATAGACCATTTTACCCTCCTTGTGTCGTTGCTAAGGTGTGTCAATACCCACTGAGCAGGTTTCTGAAGGGTGACTTCCTAGCAGATGAAGAGACAGTACAAGCGGATTGTGGTCACTTTCCACCCTTTCCGTTACGACCATATCCTTAATAAAAGACCAGTTTTTCTAATTAATAAGTATGTAGTCTATGCGACTACTACACAAACCATTATTGAATGTGGGAGCACCCTGCTTATTGGATTCCGTACTCCCATTCACTGCCCTTAGCCCCTGTTCCAGGCATAATACTTTGAGCTGCAATGCAGCCTCTGTCCACTTCTTGATGGGAGGTAGGGACAGTTGCGGAATATCCCAAGAACGGTCTTCTTCAAGGGTAAGAGCTATATCGTTACTATCAAGGGATTCAAAGCAGCAGTTAAAATCTCCCGCTGCTAAAATATTCCCCTCTCCATTGTAATGGTTGAGATACGAATCTATCAGGGCGATATTATCCGAAGCTTTACCCCCAGGCTTCCCCCTTGCGTAGATGTTAAAGATAAAAAGGGCCTAGGACTCCGTGATTTGGATTTTAATTATTAAAATGTCATTACTCTCGGAGTCCATCTATTTAATTTTGTAACTGTCATCCTGTCCCACTGTACCTGTCATCCTGTCTCACCCAAGTGGTTAAACCCCCCATGGCTCTGCCACGCTGGCTGGGAGTGGCGGGCTTAATGAAATTTAAATAGCCTTTTCTGTACTCCGGCTCCACTAACCATGTTTCCTGAAGTGTTATAACATCATTTTTATCTATAAATGTGAGCCAATCAAGTGAAATTAATGTACTTTTTAACCCTGCGATGTTCCATGAGACCAAGGACAATTGATTGCAGCCATGGCTAAGATTGCTGCATTGGTAATGCCCGTTAGCACCAGGGATTGCACTAGGAACAGTTATGCCCAGAACTGGACATACAACAGCCTTTTAGACCTTATTTGTGCTGTTTGCCACCCCTGAGCGCTCTTCCCAATTATTGATGCCCTTGGGTGCATCGGTTATTGTTAACAATGTGCCCCCTTGGCTCTGATTATTCATTGAAATTTTATTCTCACTAAGGCCCTTTGTTGTATTTTCCCCATATATTTTGAGGTCTATTATTGGAAGCAGTCAATCGTTTTCTTCCAGTGTGCTGAGCACCTCAAATCTATTGGCGGTCGGGCTGCATGATTAATGGGTCCTGGCAGGTTCCAAATTGTCCTCTCCCTTGCAACCCTGGGATATATGCTAAATTGGTAAAAGTATCCCAGTGGGAGAACACTGATAGCCTCTGTACTAATCCGAGGGGGGACTGCCCGATCCAGGATACACCGAACCATGTTCGGAGACCTGAAGCTTAAGACTACACAGTCTCCATCCAAACCTTTTTGAGAGTGACCTACACAAGCAAACATTCTCACCATCTTAAACTCAATGAAGAGATGGTTCCCGAGCCCTGTCTTAGTGTTCAAAAAGTGGAGGGCCTTATTCTTAAGTGAGGGACAATGCTCCTCTTCTTGAAGTTGGAGTTTCGGAACATTTGCTAGAATAATGGTGTATGGGGTCGCGTCGTGTGGAAGATGTAAGGAGACTGCTGCAGGCGAAACGCCTCCCAAGCCCTGTAGTCTCCCTACTGGGCCCTTTGGCCCTTCACTGCCATTCAATATGTGTGATGTAGGGGGATTCAGAAGAGTTGCCACGGAAGATGAGGAGCAGGCCATGTTAGAACGTGGTGATCTAAATAGGGTTCTCATCTTACTAGCGGCTGTATCTTCTACTTGTCTATTCCCAGGGATGGCAAGTTGATCCTTAGATACGTACTGCTCGATATTACTCAATCTTTGGTCAATTGCTTCTAATTTCAACATTACGGGATTGGTCAGGGCTAAGAGCTTTTCATCCAACTGTTTTATAAAGTCAGATTGAACCCTTGGGGGATCAGGTTGGCCAATCGCCATGACAAGTGGATTAACGCTGGCCTCAGCCCCCTTAGTGTTATCAAAATCGGTGGGTATGGCTGTGGACCCTCTCACCCCATGACCTACATTCCTGCTCTTTGCCTGCTTTGAGATCTGATGACTAGCTTTGGGAGCACTAAGCGCTTTCCTTTTCTTAGACTGATCATTACCTTTAGGGGTTTGTGATGACCGTTGGTGCCTAGTACGGATGCTTGGCGGGGAGGGTGGGGTTAGGCAAACCAAAATAACCATTTGAGAAGAATGGGGGGTTCCCTGCTCTGAACTAGCTGTAATCCTGAGAGAGGTTTGGGGGCTCATAGCTACTGTGACAGAGGACTCTGGCACTGAAACTTGTTTTGAGAATGGATTTAGTGGATCTAAGGAGAGCCTCCGTTCTGTGAGCTCAATCTCGTGTATTAACACAGATTCTGCCCGCAGAAGGAAGGCATCTAGAGTCCCACCACTCCTGCCCCTGTCCCCCCCTTGCGTGCAGTTTTGCTCATGGCCTCAGAAGTAAACTTAATCAAGATGCAATTTAGGTAAGTAACATTAACAACAGCTTGTTCCTACAACAAGTCTCTCCTTTCAGCACAAAAGAATACCCCCTTAAGTCCAAAGTCAAAGTCAATTGCATAGGCTTACTTCAGTTCCAGTGGTGTTGTTGGAGGGGTGGCCCAGCCTCTTTCAGCCACTGACAGGCGCAGACGGGCCCACCCTTGGCCCATGCTTTGCCCGGGCAGCGCCCGCGCGCGTCCCGCGCTGCGGGAGCCTCTGCGCGTTCTTAAGCGCCTCCTGGCGCTTTTGGATGGCGCCGCAGTGAAGCGGCTGCCGGGAATGCTGGGAAAGATAGTCCCGGGCCGCCTGCCTGTGTCCAGTCCCGCGTTGAGAAACCTCACAGCTGTAGGGGTGCGGGCAGCGTCAAGGTCCTCAGGGACTGCTGCCAAGTGACGGGAAGGTAAGTGGTGTCCCAAACAAAAGATGCCAGCAAGCAGTAGAGGCGTCCCGCGCTGCGGGAGCCTCTGAGCGTTCTTAAGCGCCTCCTGGCACGTTTGTATGATGCCGCAGTGGAGCGCCTGCCGGGAATGCTGGGAAAGATAGTCCCGGTCCGCCTGCCCGTGTCCAGTCCCACGTCGAGAAACCTCGCACCTGTAGGGGAGTGGGCAGCGTCACGGTCCCCAGGGACTGCTGCCAAGTGACGGGAAGGTAACTGGTGTCCCAAACAAAAGATGCCAGCAAGTAGTAGAGGCGTCCCCGTTCATATCACCTTTTACTAGCTTGTCTGGCGACTCAAATATCTCTGACCATCCCGAATTCACTGCCAGCCTATGGACATAACTCAACCAGGGGATACGATTCGCTTGATCTAGGGCCAGGCAATCTCTCAAGACTTCACGGTTCAGCTCTAATTCAGGGTTTAACCAAGTTGAGATCCATTTCAGGAGAGGTGCATTAGCAATTAAATCTTCCAAAAAACCAGCTCCCGTCTCCTGATGGATAATATAAGCTGAAGTGGATTGTGAGACAGATAAAAGGTTTCTTAAAAACTTGTTCTCAACAACTTGAATTTCCCTTACGTTTCTGAAACCCCAAATATTTGACTAGATAGGGTCACTTAAGTAAGATTCAATATGTTTTTTGGGGATATGCTGGAAGTATATTAGGACTCACCAATGGTATCTGAGATCTTTTTGGGAGAATTTAAAGCCCAGATGAGGTGAGAAGCTTTCTGACGGTCTCTAAAAACCTGTCATCGATTTTAATGGCATAATAGATGTGTCTGAGGACACACTTAGGGACTCTGAAGACATAACTATGTTGTATTAATACCAGATTATGGGGTCCAAAGGCTAGATCAGAAGTCTGAGGGCATGGCAAAAGTCTCTTAGGTATATCTTAGGTGCATTTCAAAACTCCCAGGTACCTAGCGCAAAAGCTTGAATTATCCTGTGACAGGAGTGACTCAAGAAGCGCTAACACTTTCCTCCTGACACCACTCATCCTGAGCAAAAAGAGATCTTGTCACCAAGCTTTCTCTGGCGCGGCCCCAAAGATATGGAACTCTCTTCCACCGGAAAATTGTAGAATCTCCTCAACGACTGCTTTCAAACTGGAAACCAAGAGATTCATAATGGACAAATTCCTACCTTAAGCTGGGCTAGGTACATTGGCATGAAATCATTGATCCTACAACCACTGTTCCATCATGTGATGCTGCTCCTCCTTACCGCATTGTGTGCCCACCTCGTATCCCGCTATATACCTGTTTTTTGTGTTACTCTCCTTTATGTCTTTTGTCTGTGAATCATGCAATTATTCTTGGTGTGTATTCTTACTTGATATAGATATTGGGTTGTTGACCTTCCTTCCACGCTTTTGTAAAGCGTTCGGATACCCTTCGGGTTCTTGTTCGCGCTATATAAAACTTTATAAATAAATAAAATAAAATTAATATTTGGGTTGTTCAAGTAGTAGTTTGAGGTATCTGATATAAAACTCTCAGTGGGCAATCTGCAAATGACTATGGGTCATTTGCGGGTCTCTGACTTCTTTGAGGGGAGAGTGCAGATTTTTAGGAACTAGCGGTCGCTCAGGATCGTTTATAGCTGTTAGAGGGTGAATAAAGGTCAGCTTTAGCTTTCTGACACGTTCTGGGGTTTTAAGGGCCTTTTAGCTGGGTCTATGTGTACGATAATAGTTGAAAAAAAACACAAGCTCTACAAACAGCAGCTACTCACGTTTTGGTCATTCACACTGTTCCTGTGGGCTCGTCCCAAATTATTTCTACGAATAAGACATAATTATGTGACATGGCATAATAGAGCAATTTAGGCAATTTTACTTAATCGCAAAATTAAATGAGATTACGCCGACTAATGGAAATTTTGCCTGGACCTGGCCTAACGTCAGACGAACAGATTCTGACCACTTTGGGTATCTCTAGGCAGGCTGCGGTTGCTGCCATGTACATGATGGGACATAATATATTTACTTGTGCAGCCAGGACGGCAGTCTTTGCTGGAGTAACAGAGACAGACTCAGGCCTATGCATGTATTAATTCGCCTTGCCTCCCTAGTACAGTTTTTCTGCAGCTGTTAGCTCGAGCACTATTTCATTACTTCTTGACATTGGCCAAAGTGATAATGTCCAACAATGTAACGTAATTTGAGAATATTTGTATTTAAGCTTAAGAATCGGATTCAGCACTTTACAAAAGTAAAATGTAGGACCATACGGACAGCTGAGAGATGCATAAAACGTAACAATTCAAAAGAATACTATTTGAATTGCAAGTGATTTAAGATGGGTGTGTGGGTGTGTGTGTGTGTGTGTGTGTGTACACATATATAGCAGCATGAACATGCTATTATCATTGTAGAGTATGGTAAGGTGCCAGGAGTCACAATAGGCAAAGCCTCGAGTGTGTAATGATGACCTTATACTTTCATAACAAAGATCAAAAGTACCATAATTCGTCTGGTTAATGTCACAGTATTTTTTTTTAAATTTATTTCTTTTAACAAAATATATCTCACTAAAACCAGGATTCAAGTTGTTAAATGTGTGCATTAATTTAAAATAACATTGTGCATGTCTGCTGAATATCACAAGATTTGATTTCCTGTGGAAATAATGTGCTACATATAGATTGTAAGGCAGTAAAAAGTGTTTTTTTAATGTCATTTTTGCTGTACCATGGTAATAAACTTGAAATTGACCTTTGCATTTTAGTAATAAATGTGCGAACCGTGGGGTATGTCTGATATATCATTGGGGTTCCCCAATGGAGGGGAGGGTCCTTATTAATAATTAGCATTTTCTTTTGGAAGTGAAACCCAGAGACCCACTCTTTTCTTTATATTCTTTCCCATTCTGGCTCTGAGAATTCAGTAGATGATGGTGAATGGTCAGATATAGCTGGTTCCAAACATAGGAAGGTGTCATAAATTAAAACAAAGTCTTTCCCTTTCTTTATGCCAATTTGCCTGCTATCATATGTATGTTATAGATCCGTAGTGACTGGATACTGTAAATTACAAGTGAGGACGCAATTAGCACTAAAATAGATGCTGTAAACAAAGGCCACTCGTGCTCTGTTCATTCACTTTGTTCCCATTCTACAACAGGATTTTTACCAGAACGTACTTGAAAATATACAACGTGACGTAATGGCGTAATTTCATTAAGCAAACATAACTTCAAATGGCGGAAATTATGTAAGGTTATGCTAGTGTAATGACAATTTTATCCAGGTCTATTTATAACAGGCTGTAGAAGTTCCTTCTGTTGTGATTATAATATGTGTGTCCTCCCCTGGACACCGTACAGTTAGCGCACTGTAGTGTCCCTGCGCGGACACCTTTAGAGTGGTGAGTTCATCAGCTGAACTGTCAGAATGACAATTAACAGCTGACGACCGAACTGACTGGGTTAACGCTCCGAGTTGTAGCATGTAATAAAGAGAACTTGAACTTACGTTGCACATGGAGGGGCATATTACCAACGTTAAGCGATATTTATCGCTAACGATGCTTAGCAACGAATTTTTTACCGCTAAGCATCGTCAGAAATTATCGCAGATAAACCTTGCTATTATCAAGGTTTATCGCAAATGCGATAAAAAACGGCCGCAATGCATGAATATCACTGAAAAGTCAGCGATATTCATGCATTACCGAGCTAAGGCTCTTAGCCATGTTATCCACCTCCCATTGGATAACATGGCTAAGAACTGCTCAGGGCAGGTGTTAGTTTTTGGAGATATTCGCGCTTAGCGCGAATATCTCCAAAAGTTGGTAATAGGAGATAGCGATGTTAGCGACTGTTTCCAGTCGCTAACATCTTGGCACGCCCACTTTGCATCTCATTAGTGATAAATATCACTGACATGCAAAGTGGGGCCCAAGATGGTCGCTATCTCCTACTAGCGGTCGCTAACTGGTGTTAGCAACAGCTAGGTAATAGGGAGATAATTTTATCTCCGCTTTCTTGGCTTTTAAAGCCAAAAAAGGGGAGATAAACCCCCTTGATAATATGCCCCGGAGTTCTTAACAAAACTGGCGACGAGGGCCAACACTGAATCCACGCATCAGGACAGAAATTAAGAAGAAAATAAATTTACCAGCGGTCGGGAAACCTTAACACCTTCACACCTCTTACAAACCTCAAACTCTTCCCCCACATTGTGTCCTGATGAATTTCCCAAATTCCCCTAGACACTTGATCTGTGAGGGTTTTGCATTAAATGAAAGGCCTGAAAGTTCCCTCTCTACTTCTCAACTCTACAAATGTGAATTTTACATCTATGACAGTATCAGTCACTCACTGGAGTGGACACCCTTGTTCACACTTAACAACATTTGAAAATGAAATGAAAATACAATTTCTAAAGCGGTCTGCTATCCAGGGGTGTATAGGCGCTAGGACATTCCATAAGATTACAATAAGAGAAGCATCCCAGAAAATCCAAACTGGCCATAATAATGTTCCACTTGAGCGCAACTCCGCTCTTTTTTTATTTCAAAAGGAATAGGGGAAATACACTTGACAAATGTATCCAAAAGACATTTTATGATGGAATTTGCTCATGTGCAAAGCATCCTTTCTGCTATTTTTTAGACTAATCATAACATCTAGAAGAAATGAGTACATTTGGTTATTTACTCAATAATACTACGCAGTTTTTCCTTTTCAATTCTAAAATTAATTTAACAAAAACCGTTATAGGCAAAACGCTATTTAACATTTACTATTTTCTCCAGAAAATGTTTGGAGCTGAGAACAGAAAAGGGAGGTGAGTTGAAGGTTATGGACAGAGCAGTCAGGGGGATTGAGAGAGCTACATCATAAACTGCAGTATTGTAATTTTTTGTAAAAAACACACGCTCATCCATTTTAAACACAGATATAGATTGCATCCTCCATTAGTCTAAATGAAACATATTGAACCAGCAAACCCTGACAGTGGGCAGTACAAGCCAGTGCAAACATTCCACAAGAGAGTACCTGCTCCTGCACTGTTTAGGCTGAAGTCTGGCCTAGACACAGCTTAAGCAGTCTAGAGACAGCATCAACTTTTCCAAAAATAATACAGGAACAAATCATATGTACATTTTTTTTTTTTTTTTTTTTTTACATTAATATATACAGGTGCTTTAGGTCAGCCCTTTACATCCATTTTTACATACTGCATATGTATGTTTGTAAAAATGGATAGATTACAATTTGGCACACTTGCCAAGGCCATATTTATTGCTTTTACCAAAGTTTGTATCAAATATTGTCGATGTACTTGCATCTCTGCAGAATGTTTATTATGTTTACTGTAATGTGAAACGTACCATTCACAGATATGAAAGTTCCTGCAATTCTCTAAACAACTTTCAAAATGACAAAACTTCTGACAAATCAAGTAAAAAGCAGAACTACCTAGTATTGTTCAACGATATTGGTTATGATTTATTTAAGGGGTGGATAGGGCGTGGTTCAAGATGTCCACTCTAGATTTTCTGGTATTCAACATAGGATATTTTTACATACAATTAATTAATTAATCTAAATGCAAATAATTGAGATAAGAGTCTCATTACGAATTGGATAGAACTCAGACCGGCATTTCCCTATCCTCATAGCTATCGAGTCTATTGGCATCAGTAATTCCTTGGGGGAGATTACTGCCGATTACAAATTAATGGCAACTAGCATTCAGTAATCCGTGACTCTCGTATGCTTTTCTCCATTTTTGTGTGGTACTTCACCTCAGCATTTTTTAGCAGACGTAATGTCCAGTTGAAAAACTGATAAAGCTCGTTTTTTATTCTCACTGGCAAACTGACACAGTAAAATGACGTGCCCCATTACTTTGAAAGTTCACCAACCGCTTCTGCCAAAAATGGAGAAATTCCCGAATTATGAAGAACCCTATGTTCGAGAACTACGCAAGATTATGACTGGTGACAAATAAAGCACCAGCAGGGTTGGAAACAGGCCAGCTTTATGAATGGCTAAATAGGGGTTCATTAAGAGCACCCCATAAATCCCAATGGGTTGGGAACATGAGTTATTATCAGAGTCAGGATCACAAGAGGCGCAGGAGCACAGTTGGTCAGTCGGCAATGCGGCGAGCACAAGGTAAGTGGTTTCTTTTTTTAATTTTTATTTTGTTTTACTTACCTCGTCATCAGTCGACTCTGCCCCACAACGTCCCTGCCTACCGCTCTTACCTGTGCCAGCCGCCTCTGATGACTGCACACCATCGTCCTGAGAGACTCTTGAAAAAAATGGAAACAGATGATATAATTTAGCACACTCTTCCCAAAACAATGGTTAACAAGCCAAAGGTGGTGTGAGTAGTTCAAATAGTCCACAAGCTGCATTTTGACATGGCATCATCAGTTTTCTAAATGCATAAAGCATCTTCCCTAGCGCTCTTTAATGTCCTTACCTGCTGCTTTCACCTAGACCATTAGTCGCATATGGCTGAGATTGTCATCGAAAAGAATAAATCTGAGCAACAAAAAATGGCAGCTATCCTAAACCTCAGCCCCCAGATAGCAGAGCTTTTCACAGCTTAGAAAGAATTAACAAGTCCTGACAGAAGAGCAGCCCCTCAAGAGCATGATGAGGTCTTAAGCAGCAATTATAAACAATGATACCAAAGCCTCACTATGGATTTGGAAGCAATAATTATGAAACAGCAGACCTGGCAGAATTTTTAATTATGTTAGAAATACACTGATTGTGTGCTTTGCTTTATAGCAGCTTTACATTTCCTATAACATCATAAATAATTGTTATAAAAATTAGCAAGAGTGGTCATGCCAATAGCAGTGTGAAATCTATCGTAAATGCATTCATTTTGCCGCAAACATCTGATACAAGCAGTTTTCCTAAAAACAAACCGGTTTTGCATGGGCAGCAGAAAAGCAATCTTCCCTCCAACACAGATTGAGTTTAGCAAAGGCAGACATGTTCAGCACATGCATGGGTGTGAAAGCTTGCTTGTACCAAAAAATGCCAAGGTTCAGTGGAACCATACTCTTGCCACCCTTGCCAAATTTGTCAGGTATCTGCATGAGGTGCTGTGCCAGTCCGGTTTTTGTTTGTTGAATTCTGGGACTAGCATTATTCTTTATTCCATTATTATAAGTCGCAGAAATCAAAGAAAAAAACCTGTGCAGGAGCAGCACATCACATATGGACCTAGGAAATGTGCAGCTATACCTTACTCACCTCATACACAAAAAGGTGGAGTGCCCTCAAGCTTCAGTTACTGAGAACGATGTCCACCCATAAACAAAGCCAATGCCTTGTCAGTAGCTTTGCAAGTTCAGCCTATATTAGTGAACTATACTTGGAGGAGAATGCAAATTGTAAAGATGTACAAATTCATGAAACTAAGTACTCCAAAGTGCGCAGGAGGCCTCCTTCTCTTACCTCGCTGCCAAGTCTTGTGACAAGCTTCCCCTTCACCTCCAAACAGCATCCACTCTCCCAGAATTCAGAAAGGGATTCAAGACCTGCTTGTCGACTGATCCCAGTAAGAGCATAGTGCCTGGATACCTATGCGGGTGATTAGCTACGCTCTACAAATCTGAATTGATTGATTGATTGATATTTTTTAATTGTAAAAGATGAAACCTATGGCAACTGAAATACCTTTTCTGTAAGCCAACCAGGTCTAAAGCTGTAATTGTTGGCTTCTCACCATAAACAACTCAGGACTGTTATATTGAGCTTAAAGTTTCCAATAAGGCAACCATTAAGCATACAGGCATCAAATTATATAAGTATAAAAAGTTACAGTTGGAAAACCAAAATACTATCTCTCCTAAATGTGGTTTAATAAGTATTCTCAAAATACAACTCTTCTATCAAATCTTAACAGAAGGTGTAGCCAACACCAAAAACCTTGTCTACTACTATGCAACAAAATCTCTAGCTGTAGGCTTTCTTACAGAGTAATAGCAATCGACTTTAAACAGATTAATGTTAACATATGCTTTCCATCATAAATATGTCAGGCCAATTGTCTTTATTGTAACATTTCATAATAAACAGATCAGGCCTATAGCCATGATCATTGACTTGTCATCATAACCAACTCAGTTTTGCTGTATTGGGTAAAAGCTTTGCCACAAGCCAAAAAGTGCAATACAAGCACTCTTTCCAGTGAAAGCACACAACTTTGGCTCAATCGAACCCTGTATTCAGGAGAACCCACCTGTGGTTGGAGCTAAGGGCCAGATGTATCAATGCTTTTTGCGATTGAAAATGGGCCAATTCACAGAATTGGCCCGTTTGCGAACGCAAAAATGCGTTTTGCAATGTATAAAAGATTTTGAATTCGCAAAATGGGTAATCGCAATTTTACCTACATTGCAAATGCAGTTACTAAATGCAATTCTAGTGGCCACACAAATTGCGATTTAGCATGAAGGAATCGCAAATTACCACCAACTTCTAGTTGGTGCTAATTTGCAAATTCCTATAAAAATGCACTTTTTAGCATTTTTCTAAGTGCCACATGGCACACATGTGCGCCACAAGTGCACACATGCATATTTCAGGGGTGCAACAGGGTGTCCTTTTGGAACCCTTGAAATTGCATGCGCAATTTGTGAGTACCTATTGGGTACTTGCAAATTAAGCATGCAATTCCCATTCATTCCTATGTAGAAATGAATTGGAAGCCATTCCTTATTTGCGACTCACAATTTTCGAGTCGCAATTAATGAATGCGTAGGAATTGAAAAATATTTGCAGAAACCCACATACATTGCATTTTGCGAGTCTATAATGGCGAATCAGTAAACCTCGCTAAAATTGACTCGCAAAATACAGTTGTGATACATCTGGCCCTAAGTCCCTCTGTCAGTAGTATTCTGAAAGTTTTTCTTTTATTGATCACACAATGTCTAGAGACAGCTGCACAGTTACGGCAGACATAAAATGGAAAGAAAATGTTCGCTAGTGCAACTGTACTTTTTCCTGGCATTTACACATGTGTAAGGAATACCATGCATATTTACACATAAGGGCCTGATTACAAACTTTTACAGCTTTCCAGAGTGTGCACAGATGTTTTTTGGAAATAAAAAAAAGACATATTCAAAAAGTAGGAGTAAACCTACAGAAGTAAGTGTATAATGTGCTACAGAAACACTATGCATATTGATTTCAAAAGTAGGAGCAATCCTACAATTTATGATTTGTTTTGGAAAATCGGGCGTTATCTATATCAAAGATCACCACAAAGGTTGGTATGATAAATCCAGTCACTACTGGCCGCATTGTTTCGAAAGTTAAACAGAGCATTTCCCAAGCAAACATTGTAAAAGTTGGCAAATGTCCAACTACATACAAAACTGGGGCAAGCCCATGTTCACATTTTATATCTTATTTTTGTGCAGATTTCAACATCAGGAGCAACACTCGAGGGCATCAGGCACAAATGTAGGGGCATATTAACAACGGCCAGCAATAATTATCGCTGGCCGTGCTTAGCTATAATTAGATTATCGCAGGCTATCTCTGGTATTTAATGCCCTGGTAGCGCATTATTAACAACGCATTACTCAAGGGCGATAAAAATTCCAGAGATAGCGAGGTTATCGCCCTTTTGCAGGGAACATCGCTGGTTTTCCAGCGATGTTCCCTGCAAAAGGGCGATAACCTTGCTGATACGACCCACAGGGTCATATCAGCATTATCCACGACCTATGTTAGGGATGGGTAATTCAGGATTTTAGCAGACGTTTTTTGCGGAAACAGCCGTTTTCGCCAAAATCTAATGTGTCCTAAAATCATGTGGGCTGTCTTGTAAATATCGCGATGTAAACATCAGAGATATTTGCAAGGTAGTCCATCTTGGGCACGCCCAGTAACACCCACTTTGCATCTCATTGGAGATGCAAAATGAGGCGCTGGGAAAAAGGGTGCTAACATGCGATTATGCATGTTAGCACCATCTTGTAAATAGGGCACTGGTTTTATCTCTGCTTTTTTGACTTTGTAAGCCAAAAAAGCGGAGATAAAGCCCTTGTAAATAGGCCCCCTATTTTGCTCTGGGGCGTTTTTGTGCTAAAAAATATTCCCGTTAGAAATGTTTAGTTTGCAGATAATAACTTTTTAACGAACAACATAAAGAATGCACAATAAAAAAGGGGACGTAGGGCAGCGCAGCAAATAGAACTGGGGCACTGCCCTATGCCAGCAGTAGTAGTTGAGGCCCTAAATGTCTAAGCTTCAAAGATGCTCACTTGAACTACCATACAGATAAACAGGTCCAATTAAAGTCGGCCTGTGTCATTTTCAAGACTCACTTAAACCCTCCCTTACCCCTGCCCCCTGCATACCTATGTCCTGTTAGGTGCCTGTGCCAAGACCACTGCATCTCTTTCTGCTGCATTAAGATACTCCTCTCACTGCCTGCCTGCACAGTGACACCACAGCCCAACTGCAGCCTGCCAATGGGGGAATCTCTCAAGGGCTCCTCAACCATCTTCTTCCTTGACAGAATTGTGCAACTAGTAGTTAATGAGTTGTCATATCATGGTACATTCCTTTGTTTTGGGTTCAATTATCTGTCAAAAACAGGAAAAACATTGAAACAGGCTAATTCATTAAGCGCTAGAAGAAACTCGTTATTTATTCTTAGGATTGCACTTCGAATCATTGTTCATAGTCTGATCTTGTTTTACGTTTTGCCTAGAGGGAATTGATGTTCATTTAGAACAATAACCAGATATCCATCAGGACATCCCAAACACTCCTCCAATTTAGTTAAAGACCCTGCCGCTAAAGGTTGTTTTTTGCCCACGTGGATTTCCTGCTGCCTGCTGCCCACTCCTCGCGGCCCCCGCTTCGCGGGAGCCACTCGGGGCAACAACCTCATAGGACTCCCTGACTTGGAGAGGAGCCATTGAGGGACGCTATCACCCCTGCGGGACTGCGAGGACCAGCGGGCGCTGCGCTCTTAGACTCGCCGCAGCTGGTCCTCTTACCGCCCCCTCCCGCCTGGATTAAAAGAACTGAGGGCAGGGTGCGTCTTGTGCTGCCGCTAAAGGTTGTTTTTTGCCCACGTGGATTTCCTGCTGCCTGCTGCCTACTCCTCGCGGCCCCTGCTTCGCGGGAGCCGCTCGAGGCAACAATCTCATAGGACTCCCTGACTTGGAGAGGAGCCGTCGAGGGACGCTATCACCCCTGCGGGACTGCGAGGATCAGCGGGCGCTGCGCTCTTAGACTCGCCGCAGCTGGTCCTCTTCCCGCCCCCTCCCGCCTAGATTAAAAGAACTGAGGGCAGGGTGCGTCTTGTGCTGCCGCTAAAGGTTGTTTTTTGCCCACGTGGATTTCCTGCTGCCTGCTGCCCACTCCTCGTGGCACCCGCTTCGCAGGAGCCGCTCGAGGCAACAACCTCATAGGACTCCCTGACTTGGAGAGGAGCCGTCGAGGGACGCTATCACCCATGCGGGACTGCGAGGACCAGCGGGTGCTGCGCTCTTAGACTCGCCGCAGCTGGTCCTCTTCCCGCCCCCTCCCATTACTTATAGACAGCCCCAGACGCGCTAGCGGGACGCGCGCGGGGCAAAGCGCGGAGCGAAGCCCGGGCAAAGGGCGGGCCCTTTGAGGCCTGAGGAGACTGGACTGGGCACTAGGCGCTGGTACCTTTGGGACACTCTTTATACAGGTACTTCTTGTGAACTCCTGTTACATACATCTAAGGGTAGGTTTTGAGCGCTGAGCGCTGAAGGCCTGTTGTCTTGTTGTTATTGACTATCTTAACTATTTTTACTATTCTTTCAGAATCCGTATGAAATTAGGTTAGCATGACGTCTAAGGAGAAACTAGACAAAGGGCCTATGGATAACTATTTAATTCAGAAAATAACCCAGATTAATTGTGATAGACGGGCCTCTCTAGGTCACGGGAATCTTTCTTTGATCCAGGATGAGGCGCAGTTAATTGATATATCTACGCATAAAACCCCCCCTATTGCCTGTGGGAAAGTGGTCACTGCGATAGCACAGGTGCATGCCGTAAGACTTGCCGACCACTTAGATATCGTGGAAAAAGAAAATTTTACACCCCACATACACCCAGCAAGAATATTTAAAAAGGCAAAATTAAACGCGGTAATACACAATTCACGTGACAGATTCCCCGCCCGTCCACAAGTAACTGACGTTAGTAGATTTAGAGGCTTTCAGGAGGCACAGGGATTGATCGATATCTGGCACCAGACGCACCAGGAAGAGCAGCAGTACACCTATTACTCCGCTACACACAATAGCTTGTCCAGAATTGATTACTTCCTCACACTAGGCGTTGGTCGGCTCACTATAAATGATGTTCAGATAAAGCCGAGGGGCATATCGGATCATTCACCTCTGGTCCTGTCCTTATCCAGTCATGAGAAGACCCGCAGAAGGATATATCCCATATATCCGGGGTATTTGAAGGTCCCATCTATTGGTAAAGACCTGAAGAAGGCCACCCGTCATTACTTTGAGGAAAACGACGCTTCGGTGGACTCCCCCTCAGTCCTCTGGGAAGCCTACAAAACAGTCCTCAGGGGACAGGCCATTTCCGCGATAACTGAATACAAACGTGCTCAGAGGAGAGAGTTGATGGAGCTTGAACGGGAGCTCGATAGGGCAAACGCGTCACACATGGCAGACCCCACACACGATACACTACACTCCTTACAACTACGTCAGCGTCTTCACGACGACCACTTGCGGCACCAAACGACGGCAGACATCGCAGCAACCACACATAGGATATACGACATAGGAGATAAGGCAAGTAAACTTTTGGCTTGGCTAGACAAGAGGAAGGGAGGTAGCAGATGTATACTAAGCTTAAATGATGTACAGGGTGAGCCGCACACACGACCTGAGGAGATAGTGGACTTATTGGCCGATCACTTCCTGGACGTATACACCCCTAGTAGAGAGGTGACCGAAGCTACAGCTTTGGTGTCCCTCTATGACGTGCAAATACCAACACTAACGGCCGAGGCAGTAGAAGACCTCGACGCTGACCTGTCGAGTGAGGAGATTCAGTTGGCAATCAACGCGACTAGATCGGGGAAAGCTTTGGGCCCGAACGGGATACCCATTGAGTGGTTCAAAACGATGTCTGAATCTCTGAGTGCACATCTGTTACGAATGTACACGGAAAGTAGGGAAAAAGGTATACTGCCCCTTGACCAATGGATGGCGACCATTGTGGCTATACCGAAACCAGGCAAACCGCCTAACGAATGTACATCCTACCGGCCCATATCACTCCTCAACGTGGAAGCGAAAATCCTGGCACCCGGATCAGTCGGGCTTCATGCCGCATAGAAGTACAGCGCTGAATCTCCGAAGGGTACACGGGGTGCTGGCGAGAGCGCCGTCATTGGAGACGCCGGCAGCAATACTGTCGCTTGATGCCAGAATGGCATTTGATATGGTGGAGTGGCACTACCTGTTTGCGGTACTGACACGTATGGGGTTCGGTCCCAAATATATTTCCTGGGTGAAATTGTTGTATACTGACCCCATGGCACGAGTGGTGGCGAACGGACACATATCGCGAGATATCAGCCTGGCAAGGGGGACGAGGCAGGGATGCCCGCTATCGCCTCTCTTGTTCGCGCTAGTACTGGAGCCATTGGCGATTACCATCAGGACATCGCCTCTGCTCAAGGGGATACGCTGGAATAACGACTGGGAGGACAGGGTCTCCTTGTATGCAGATGATATGCTGATATATATGACGGATCTAGAGAGAAGTATCCCGAATCTTCTCACAGTATGTGATACGCATGGTCAAGCGTCGGGCTACACTATTAATTGGGCGAAATCGATCATCTATGTACTGAGGGGCCCCGCCCCGGTGCTTCCTACCACCTGCCCTCTGGCAGTAACCAACACAGCCTTCAAATACCTGGGAGTGTACGTTACACTGGACTCAGCGGTCTTCTACGAGCTCAACCTGTTGCCTCCCCGTACGCGATTCCGTAACGACGTGAAGCATTGGAAGGGGCTTCCACTGACTCTCTTAGGCAGGGCAGCCCTGTTCAAAATGATGGCGTTGCCTCGTTTCCTCTACATACTCGAAAACGCACCGCTGCCGGTACCTCAGAGCTACTTTCAGAAAGTGACGGCGGTGCTGACGGTTCTCTTGTGGGACGATCGCCCAGCGCACATAGCACATATAAAACTAAATAGGGGATGGTATGAAGGAGGGATTGCGCTACCCAATATACAATTATACTACTGGGCGGCACAGCTTAAAATCATTAATCAATGGCTCCACGCCTCACAGACAGACCCGGCTTTCATGGCTGACAGGACACAACTAGGGATGCAGAGCATACTGACACCGCTGTATCACAAGGGGGCTGCTGGTAAACTGAGAGGACCCACCAAACATGTAGTGACACTGTGGTATAAGGCGCAGACGAGACTTAAGTGGGGAGGAGTTATAACGAAAATGACCCCATTATGGGATGCAAAAGCACTGGGACACCTTAGACGCTCTACAGGCTTCACCCGCTGGGACAATATAGGGATTTCGACAGTTGGGGACTTGTGGTCGGAGGGTGGGGTAGTCCCATTCACATATCTCCAACAACATTACGAGATGGGTGCAACAGAAAGATTTAGGTATATCCAAATTACACACGCTCTACAGGCAGCTATCCCGACAGGGACACGTCTCCCAGAATCCTCGCCCCTTGAGGATTGCCTACTTACAGACGCTCTACAGGAAGGCGCGACCTCCCTCACATACCGAAAACTACTGAATAATTTGCCCGATGCATTAGAGAAGTTGCGAGAGAAATGGGTGGAGGGCGTGGGAGCGATAGATGACACCGAGTGGAACGCAGCGTTAGCGTCGCCTAGAGAGGCTGGTGTGTCGGCTAGGTTCCGTCTAATACAACTGAAAATCTTACATAGGATATATTACACGCGAACCTTATTGCACAAACTACAGAGAGCAGACCATCCACACTGTCTCAGGGGATGCGGAGAACAAGGTACCTTCATACATACCATTTGGGAATGCTCAGCCATTGAGGGTTACTGGCAGCAGGTGCTGCGCACAATTTCCCAGACTTTAGAGGTCTCTCTGACCCCTGAGCTCCGAGTTTGCTTACTGAACATATGGGGGCCGACAGATGTATCATACCACGGAAGGTTGTGGTCTACGATTGGCATCATGACCACCAAGCGTGACATCGCGCAGAAGTGGGGGGCGGCGGAACTTCCCACTCTGGCACAGTGGTGCAGGAACATGGACACACTTATGGTAACGGAAAGAGCAGTATACAAAGCAAGAGCTAACCCACGTAAATGGAACAAAATATGGCAACCCTGGAACACATACAGGGGGGACATCTGTGACCCATTATCAGAAGATGAGGTAGATAGCTCAGAGGATGAAGAGGGAGAAAACTGATTACTGTACGTTCAGAACTGGGGATGGGCTCAGAAACAGATGATACTTTGACTGCTGTTTGGACTAGGATGGAGGAACACCCGGGTGGTGGAGGGGCGCATATATCCCACGATCAGAAAAGGCCTAGCAGGCTAAACTGTAAGAGAGGTGTAACATATGTGGAGGTGTGAACCTTTGTAGAGCCCCAAGTTAAGTTCCTGTTATTATAAAAAAGAAAAGCAAGATGAGAACAGAGGTATGTCACTAAATGCTTCACGACCGTATGCATGTGGAACCCGAACACACTGAGAATCATGTGAAAGTAATAGCCGGCCTCAGGGTTGTAGGCGTGAAATGTATGATGTTTTTAACTTCAATAAAATCTTGCATTTAAAAAAAAAAAAAAAATTTTACTTCTCTCTTTATGAGAATAAAGGTTTTCAAACCCAATCCAAAATTCTCATTGTTTACTAAACTTAAGAACTGTTTAACTTTGATGATTTGATTTAGCTTTCTTTCGAAAATGGGGGCAAAGATTTGTTGCCTAAGGAGAAGAATTTGGCGCTGAACTTGAGCCCATTCTTGTACGTTACAGGTTGAACTGATACTGGAAATCTCTTTCTGCTCTATCAGTTGTCTGGTAGCAGAGTGTGGGTCACACTTTGAATGGAGGGAGAAGAGAATAATTCCTAAGTTAGAATACATTTCCAGAGTCCTGAAATCCAATGCCCAAAACTTAAAATGTGATAAGTCGGTATTCAAAGCGGTTGCTGTGCAGGTGGTATTGGTAATCGGGTGGTGCGTTATCTATTGTAATACTGTTTTTGGTTATTTGTATGGTATTGAATTGTGATTTGGAGTTGAATGGATAGATGGATGGAGATGTTATTTGTTTGATGCAACGAGGTTAAAGAGTTTCAGACATGCTTTAGTCCATGATCCCAGAATAAGGAAAAATAAATTGAGACAAGTGTAGAAGGCACTTGAAAGAGCATTCATCATATGGCATTTCTTGTTTGCAAGTTTAAAGTGTGGAGTGTGAGCTACCATCATCCATACAATTAAAGATAGAAACACTAAAAAAAAAAAAAAAAGGCAAAATTAAGAAAGAGAAGGGGGAAGCAAAATCAAAAAGTACAAACAGCTAAAAAGAGCACCCAAGGGGTTAGCACGACATACAAAAGTACTTGTGCGGCTCATTTAGGGACAGCCCCATCGATAACCCATATACATAGTAGTATGGAAGATAACAGGTTATCTAATACAGGAGACAGGGGGGGATAAAGGGGAAGTTTCAGATTATTCTACCACTGAGATTTCCATTTTAAGTACTCCTGTTAGTATGCAACCACCCCGCACGAGTCTGTGTAGTACTTATGTTGATGAAGGGTTATCAAATTCCCCTAGATTTTCTCCAGCATCATCTCCAAATATAATGCACGTGTCATCTTCTAACACTAATACTAATATCACTAAAAAAAGAGGGGGTTGTCCTATGAAGACCAGGGAAGCTAAATTACAGAAGAGGAGTCCAATTGCAGTAGTGACCGATGTGGTTACTTTATCATCCCCTCCGACTGTACCTCAAATGATAACTCACCCTTGTTCCTTTAGTGAGAGTGGATTATTAGTAAAATTTGAAAGCTTGATAAAAGTGTTAATTCAGCCCCTGCTAGAAAAAATAAATTTGTGTAACACTAAACTTGATCAGTTAGATAAAACAGTAGGGAAAAACACGCAATTACTAGCTGATCTGGCAAAGGGGGTTGTTCCCATAAAATCTAGTGGTCCATCTGTTACAATGACGACTGCTATTAAACAAGCTCCACCTTGTTCAGCCCCCCCTACAAAAACTGTACAAATTGGGGTAAAAACAACTGGTCCGATACTAAAAAACGCTCTATCTTCATCTTTTTAAAAAAAGAAGCCCGACCCTGAAATTAAAGCTGTAAGTATAGTAGGTGGCCAAGGCGGGGAAAATATGATTGTGGAAGAAAGGCCAGAGATACCGCACGCTAAGGCTATTAAGGAGAACGGTACAGCAAACTCTCATAATAGAAAGTGGCATCGAGAGAGAATTGTTGACCTACCACCTGAAGCTGCTCCTTACACAATAGTCATGGCGGGTGTCCCCGAGTTACCTACGGACATCAGGGAAGACCATCGAGCCTTAAGAAACAAAGTGACACATTGGTTACATAATAATAGACCCCTGCCTGCCCATATTAATGGAGAAATCCTGACTGTGAGGCGATCATTCTGGGTGGGCTCTAGACCCAAAGACAAGAGAGGGGATGTTATTATTGTAAATTCTAAAGATCATAGAGCGGTCCGGCATATAGGAGATTGGTATGAGTCAAGAAGTAGCGACTCTATTACTACCCACTATCTTAGCTACTTCTATCCTTATTGCCCAGGGCAAAACCCTAGAGACAGGAATAAAGTAAGGCATCCCGCTGATTGGTTCAGCTCAAATCAACGTGGATACAGTCAGATTCCTTTATCCCAAACTCGGAGACAGCTTAATTTTAATCAAAGGCAATTTCTCCCAACAACTCCTGGATTAGATTATGGAAATAATAATCGTTTTTGGGAGAATAGAGATTTTCCCTTTCCAGCTTATAATCTACCAATCTATGATAGATTTGATGCTTTCTCGGGCCTTGACTATGTCGATTGACAAAAACAGGATACCCATCAGATAAATACTCTGAGTGTAGGAGATGTGGCCGATTCCAAAAAGAACTTTAAAATGTCCACCCTGGGGGAGGGATGTAAAACTATCTTACCTTCAGAATTGACCCTAAATATAAATTATGGTGACGCTGAAGAGCCTCCCTGTAACATTCTGAACACCCAGGAGGCAGAGGTGGGGGATAATAGTGGAGGAGTAAGCCCTCCATGTAAAAAGTCATCCTGTAATACCCCCCCGGCAGATAAGGAAGTAAATAATAAAAAAAAGGAATTCCTGTACATTTCTATCTTGGAATGTAGCAGGATTAAAGAACAAGATAAATAATCCATCCTGGGAGATTATCCTAAATGGGCGGGACATCGTGGTTCTTCAAGAAACCTGGACCACGGACTCAGTGTATATAAGTGGGTATAGAACCTTTTTTACCCCGGCTGAGGGGGGCCAACACGGACGTGCGAAGGGAGGTCTAATAACACTTCTTTCTAATCAGCTTAAATATGAGAAAGTACGTTTTAAGTTTAATTCTAGTTACTACCAAGTAATAACCCTAAACTTAAAAAAGGGAGTTAATGTAGTTCTGATTAATTTCTACAATAACATTCTGAAAGATGAAATCCCGAATACTTTAAAAATGCTTAGGGAAGATATACAACATGAAATAGACAAATCCAATAAGGAAATGATAATTTTATGGGGGGGGGGATTTTAACTGTCCACTCTGTACAACGGGAAAAAAGGGGATTTGTGGCCTAATGTTAGAACAAGATATAAATCTAACACACTTTGACCACTCTTTGATCGGGGACCTACTTAATGAACTAGTATTCATGTATGATCTGGGTTTTGCAAACGAAATAGCTCAGAATCCTACTTCTTTTGGGCCCACATTTATTGGCAGAGGAGCCATGTCCACTATTGATTTTATTCTTGTATCAAATAGTTATAGCCATAGGATTAAAAGGTCAGAGATCTTAGAGTTACCCCTAAGTGATCATTTGCCCCTATTAATAGAGGTTGAGAACCCTTTTTATGAACATTGTGAAGATACTCTCACCTCACATACTGCCCCTGACGTGAGTTTGGGAAGGCAAAATGGGTACACATTAAAATGGGGCAAGGTCATGCCAGAAATGTTTCTTGCAAAGCTGTTAAATGCCTGTTCAGATAGTTTTTCGATTTGGCTTGGGGAGACATCTCAGTGTAATCAGATATTAGAGCATTTTGATAGAATAGCTCTTGAAATTAAGAAAAGCCTGTGGGTGGAGGTAAAAAACAGGACTAGGCGTACTAAAAGTTGGTTTGATACCGCTTGTACCAGGGCACTAAGTGATTTGAAACATGCTATCCACAGTTCTCCCCGGGATCACTTAGTAATAAGAGGGTTGAGGAAAACCTATAATGAGGCCCTGAAAAAAAGAAAAAACGCTATAAAAAAGGAGGCCCTAGAAGCCCTCTGCGAGGCTGCGCAGTCGAAGGATGCATCTGCTTTTTGGAGGGCTGTTAACACTCCCTTCCTCTTTGATAGTCATAAGGCTCGCATAGAGACGGCGATTACCGAAGATGAATGGGTGGAACATTTTTCAAACTTATATAGCTCGTAGGATGTTCCTTATATTACAAATGTGCCTAAAATGGTTAACTGTGGAATGGGTGAGGAGAAGCTGGTGATATCCCTGGAGGAAGTCTTAATCGGGTTGAAGGCAACGAAGGGTGGCAAGGCTGCTGGCCCTGACGGGATCCCTGCAGACCTATATAAAGCAAACAGAGAGATCTGGGGCCCCGTGTTGGTACAGCTTTTTAATGCTGCACTTGCCAATGGTTTAAATTCATCCTGGTTTACTTCGATTATTGTGCCGATTTACAAGAAGGGAGATAGACAAAATTGTGCTTGTTATAGGCCAATCTCCCTCCTTGATTCATCTGTAAAAATTCTTGGTAGAATTATTTTGGCAAGACTCCAGAATTGGGCGGAGGAAAATGAAATAATGAGCGACCTGCAGTATGGTTTCCAGAAAGGCATGGGAACTGTTGAACAATGTTTAAATTTAATGATTATCCAACAAAAATATACAAGGGTTAAAGGTGAACGGCTATACCTTATGTTCGTTGACTTGTCTTCGGCATTTGATTGCGTATCACACACTAAATTGTGGGATATTTTGAAAGGGCTAGGCGTGGAAGCTCCCATCATCTGTTTCCTGAGAGACTTATACTCAGGAGCCACAGCCTCAGTCCGATTCGGCCGTGGGGGAGAATGTAATAGAAGATTTGGAGTGGGACGCGGAGTACGCCAGGGGTGTGTTCTGGCCCCCTTCTTATTTCTTCTTTACATTAATGGACTTGAACATCGGCTCCTGCAGGAGTGCAGGGATGTGCCCAGGGTGGGGAAGAGGTTGATCCCTGCACTCATGTATGCGGACGATGCCGTCCTAATGGCCCGTACCCCCTTGGCCTTACAAAAATTGTTATTATCCTTCGAAAAGTTCATGTTGCGCTTAGATCTGAAAATTAACTGTGGTAAAACATACTCCATGAACTGTGGTACAAAATCTGGGAAAAAGATGAAAAGTATGTTTTTAAATAACGTTCCCTTGGAAAATATTACTTCTTTCCCTTACCTGGGTATTTTGTTCCATGAACTGGGGGGATTGACAAGTGCTATAAAGGCCAGAACTCTTTTGTTCCAAAAAACTATAATGGCCATCAAGACTTTTTAAAAAAAGCTGGGTAATAAACCAATAAGAGAAATCTTGACTATATATAATGCCATATGTACACCTGTAGCCCTGTATGGTGCGGGACTTTGGGGTTTTTCTTATATAGAACCATTACAAATTGTTGGAAATAAATTCTTGCGGGATGTTCTAGCTGTACCGCAGAGCGTTTCAACTTATATTTGTCATATGGAACTGGGCCAACCCCACATATCAGATTTAATTAGAATACAGCCCATTCTCTTGTGGCACAGGGTATGGACTACTAATGAATGTGTAGTTAATCGGGCTGTGATACAGGATATATTAAATATGGAAAATATGGGTATCGTTGACTGGTTAGCATATATTAAACATTTTATGATTGATATTGGACACAGTGAATATTATGAGGACCCACCCTCTATGGGAAACATACCCAGAAAACTTCTGAAAAAACTGAGTTTGGACTACCTTGAGGACAAAAGAAGGCGAGCGGAAACCAGTAAAAAGACAGTTGCCTCGCACAATTTAATATTGACTGGTGTAAAAGTACAGCCCTATTTGACCCTGTTGATGTCAAATCATGATCGATTTCTCTTAACCCGTTTTAGATTAAATCTTGTTTTTAGACTCTTGTCCTTCCCAGAAATTAATTTATGGTCGCGACATTTATGTACATGCCCTTGTGATGATTCCTCACCCCAATCTGATATTCACATTTTATTCTTTTGTAAATTTTATATTATACCTCGCAGAAAAGTTTTAATCCCCTTCCTTAAAGACATTAATTTAAACAGATGTCGTTTAGCTTTTCTAGAATGTCAGAGAATGGATACAGTTTTAACTGTTGTTGTACTTTCAAGCTTTTTTAAACATGTTCTTAAATTACGAAAAACTATTGGTGTAAATGAAATATAATGAAACCGTGTGTTTTTAAACAGATTTGTATAAAGTGTACTTTCTCTCTCTCTCTAGTTAAAGACCCACCTCTTTGAAGAACGCTACATGTCAACACATTAACACTTCAAAAACCTGGTACCTCTTCTATCGCCTGTTGGCTTTACGGTTGTCTTTTATCCTGTGCTTGATTCAGTACTTAATTTGTAAAAAAAATATGTGTCAGTGCAAAATATTTCTCATGAGTCCAATGCAGCTTGCATCATCCTCTGCACCTGTCAGCGCTGACAAACGCAACTTACTAACCATCAAACTCAGAAAAAAGTGACAATTTGAACTATTCCACCTCACTCAAAGAGGTAAGAATGGCCTGAAAATTGCTGGTATTATTGCTTTTTTTATGTGTCATAATTTTTTACGGTGTAGTGAAATTGTAAACAATCTTCTTATGCTCTTGGCTCAAAAATTAGCAGGCAGCGTGTTAGAGATGGAATTCCTGGTTGGCTGAGGTACGCACCCAGGCCAGGCAGGAACCACCACTTTAGTCAGGGTAAGCTAGATACACACTAAAAGATAACCTGTGCTCACCCTCTAGTAGCTTGGCACAGATCAGTCAGGCGTATCTAAAGAGGCAATGATTAAAATATTAGTGCAACACACACACAGTAACACAATGAATACACCACAAAAAGATTCCACACAGGTTTATACAAATTAATTATTATATTATAAACAAAACAAGACCAAAATGACAAAAATGTATAGAAGCTAAGATATTGAAATTCAAAGGAATAAATGCAGCAAAGAGCTTAGAAGCAAGGAGCAGGAAAAAGGTAACTTTAGGTCGTGCTGGATGGGACAAAGTCAAAGTTTTGGTCGATCGTGATAAAGCACTGGTCGTCTACAGGACCCATGTAGACCCCGGGTGAAAAAAATACCTTTCCTGGTTGTAAACAAAGAGATGCGTTTATCTTCTCCATGCAGTGAATGCGATTCGTCAGTTTCAAAGACAGGTGCCAGAGGCATGAGAAGTCAAGTTATGCGCCCGATTCTGACACGCAGTTGATGGGATACTTCAATCTCACTAAGCTACAGTGATGGCCATACGCTGTCTGATGCTTGATCTCTGGAGGCAAAGCACTGGTTCCAATGCGATGCGCTGATTTTAATCCTTCAATCAAGTCCATGTGCCGTTTCTGCTACACACAGACGGAAGATGCGTCAGAATCCATGTTGCAAGAATATGGGCCACTTCCAGTGAGCCAGGCACAGGAGCTGGGTAGAGACTTTGATATCCCTGAGTCTCAAGCAACAGGAAGCAAGCCAACAAGCCCTTAGAGATCACTTGGTGGGAAGGCAGAGTTCTACTCTCTTTCAGCTGAGTCAGAGAGCAGCAGGCAGTAAGGCAATACAAGAGAAAAGCAGGCCTTCCAAGTATGCAGGCCAAAGATGAGTCCTTTAAGCAGCACAGCAGTCTTTCTGACAGAGGTTCAGTTCAAGATCCAGAAGTATCTGATTTTATGCGGTCAGAGACCGAGTACTTTAACCCAAAAGTGCATTTGATGGGGGGGACTTCAAAGCAGCTCTCTGCAGTGCAAAAGTATCCCTTTCAAGACTGTCCTTCCTGCCAGGCTATCTGTGGGGGGTACGCAGTCCTTTGTGTGGGGACAGGACACTGCCTATTCAAGTGAAGTGTTAGCCCCTCCCTTCCATCCTGCCCAATCCTTCCTTTGTTGTGGCCGTCTCAAGGGAATGCAAAACATGTAGTTGCCACCCAGCCCAGATGTGTATTGGAGACAGGCTGCAAAGCACACAGAGTTATAAGCAGGGAGAAATGTCCACTTTCGAAAAGTGGCATTTCTAAAATAGTAATGGCAAATCCAACTTTACCAGCAATGAGGATTTGTCATTACAATTCCAAGCATATGAAACATGAAAAGGCTACTCCTCTCTCATCAGGAATTACAGCTTAAAAGTGCATTAAGGAATTCCCAATGCCAACCTGTGAGAGGAGTAGGCTTCATAATAGTAAAAAACCAAAATAGGATGTTTGTCACTAACAAGACATGCAAAACATACCAGTGCATGTCCTACTTTTATATTGTACTGCACCCTGCCATTAGGGCTACCTAGGGCCTACCTAAGGGGTAACATACATGTGATAAAAGGGGAGTTTCAAGCTTGGCAAGTAGTTTCAAATGCCAAGTTGAAGCAGCAGTAAACAGTGCACATAGGCCCTGCAGTGGCAGGCCTGAGACATGTTTGAAAGGCTACTTCTGTGGGTGGTAGAGGAGAAAGCACATGCACTTTAGCACTGGTCAGCAGGGGTAAAGTGCCCCAGAGTCCTAAAGCCAACACAAAGAAGGTTAGAAACAGAGGAGGTGGAAGGAAAAAAGTTTGGGGTGACCCTTCCGAGAGGGCCCTTTTCCAACACAGCACAACCATGTGGTGAGCTGTCATGAATACGTGCATTAGTGGTAAACTGTCCATAAAGTGTTAAGAAGTGAGTCCCTTTGCTGCACACCAGCAAACACTTTAATAGATTAAGCACTGGCTCTGCTGACTTTTGACTAGGTTAATGCTGTGGAATACCACATACATGCATAGAGAAATCAGGTGTAACCTTGACTTTCTTGTATATACACTGGTTCTTCACTAAAAAACAACTATCTGATGATATGAACTATGATGTACGGGCATATTACAAGTCTCAACACTCAATATACATTTGTACAGAGACTTTCAGCTGGTGACAGGCAATGTATATACAGAAACGCATTTTCTATACACTAAACAAAAAAAAAACAACTAGCAATTTAACTCAGTGTTCCTGAAGCAATGTGATGTTACCTTTCACGTCACATAGATGGATAAATATAACACAACCCAGTGGTTTAAGACTATTAGAGGTGTGCCGGTAGCTATTTGCTTGTGAAGCATATGAATATAGCCCCCCAGTCTTAAAAGGTTCATCAGAGACAGATTGTATTTTTAATTGCAAATTAAAGAAGCAAATTAAAGCAGCAAACAGCAACAGATAAAACCTAATTTATCTGAATATGCAATGTGAAACATTTGTTTGAAAATTCCCCCTTTTGATGAGCTGCTGGCTGCCTTATGATGGTGTAATTTGGTTTTACTTCTTTAATTTAAGGTATGGTGCATTCAAGCCTTTTTCATAGTATTCATTAAATTAAATTAGGTACACCAATTATCGAATCTAAGAAGGAAGGGGCATATTATCAAGGTCTTGGGATAGACTTATCGCTGCTTTTAGAGTCCGTTTTCGGGTGCAAAGCGGCGATAATTCTATCGCACTATTATCAAGAAAGCGCTAAACTGCTTTAGCGCTTGCTTGATAATGTTAGTGACCGTTTTCAATTACGCCTTGCATGTCATCGCTAATTACATGCAAGGTAGGCGTTCCTGACTGAAAGTCTGTGAAAACAGTCGCTAACACAACATCGCCCTATTAACAGTGCGCCCCGAATCCAGTGACGCAATAAAAAACACGTGCACTAAGCGCTTTTATCACACTTCCCTAACGCCTAAATGAAATATGACTTAGCCATACATTACATGGGAGGTGGATAGTCATGTTACGACCACGCTTGCCTATTAGCAAGCTTTTTTTCTTTATCGCAGGATTTCTCCCGCTATCGCTGGCTTTCACATCGCATCTTAGCGGCGCCTTGATAATAGGCCGCTAATGATGCAATGTGAACCAGCGATAGACGGCGATAAAAAAATGCGCTAAACGCGCTTAGCAATATTTATCGCATTTAGTTGATAATATCCCCCGATATTCCTTACTTGAAAGCGTGCAATGCATGCAATGGTATATAGAGCAAATATGTGAGACATATACCGCAGAAGAGTGAAATAGGATTCAGTATGGTCGGTTGTAGCTACAAAGAGATTTTGCTGAAAACTTTGATGTTCTGTAATCTGATTTGTCTGCAACAAGATCAAAGACCATATTCCGGAATGTGACATCTATTTTATTGATACAAGCAAAGGGTTACAAGTGTTGCGGCAAGTAATGGCGCCCCCAATTCTAACGTATGTGTGAACTCAGACGACAATAATGAATGGTGCTACAGGTAAGAGAATACCCAAAACCTGCAAAAGAAGACCGAAGTCCTTGAAACAATTGTACATCTGACCTGTGCACAAGCTATTTTCATAAACAGTATTAATACTGTACGTTTCACCAAAACATGACAATGACAAAGGTTGAATTGACATGTTCTTTCCGTGTGTTTTATTTGTTTCTCAGATGCCCAGCCAACACGTGTTTCGTCACGGTGTAACTCAAGACTTCTTCAGGGCTATCGGACAGATGGCTCGAGTATCTTAGTTTCTCTCCACCAGCTTTACTTCTGTCCCGGCTGCGGCGTCAGTCAATAAATTTACAAGTGGTGATCGGGAATATAAGTGGTCTGTACCACAACGGAGCACTATACTACTCCTGTCATGCGGCAAACAGCAAGTCCGCTGGCGGGATGGCGTTTCTATTCAAGCGGACTTGCTGTGGTACTGACCACTTATATTACTCGAGCCCTCTGTCCGATAGGCCTGAAGAAGTCTTGGGTTACACCCTGATGAAACACGTGTTGGCTGGGCATCTGAGTCTTCTAATGCCAGCAAAAACAGCTTGTTTCACTGTGAGGAGTATCCCATCTTCAGTCGCCACTGAAGAGAAGACGAAAGACGCATGAGTTTGAGAAATGACTTGAAGTTTATTATCTAGTACAGAGAGCCATCCAAGCTGGCAGCCTCCCAGACACATACAGCAACTGCCAGTAAAGGAACACTCAAGGCAGAAGGCATTCAAGGTGACATCATGCACAGAACTCTGCCAGCATCACCACAAAACTTCTACAGCTATGGTCTAAGTTTAAAAATGACTATATGGGTGATTACTGCAGGAATAGGCCCAAACACCCACATTTTTATTTTCTCTGGATATGATCAGATCCACGAATAATAATACTGTTTTCAACCAACAACTGAAGCTCTAGGCCCAAAGTTTTTGGAGTACAAGTGGCTCGTTATTTCTGGACACATCCACCTGCGTGAAGTACTTAAGGATATGCCCAGAAAATGCTCCAGCATTTGGAAAAACAAGCAGAACTTGGTGTGGTAACATAAAAATTCATATCTCTGGGTCTACTAATTAGTTTTTTGTCGTTTTGGTCCTGTTTTGTTATTCAAAGTCACTCTATTTTTCTAATACTGTTGTGGGCTCCTTTTGTGGCGGGGTTTAACTGTGTCACTGTTTGAAGTGTTGCACAAATATTTTACACATTGCCTCTGAGTTAAGACTGACTGCTCTGCGCCAAGCTAGCCAAGGGTGAGCACAGGTAATTTCGGGTTTGTTTGTGACTTCAGCCTCAAAAGAATTTGCTGCTTTTGAAGGGTTTCACCTCCCTCAACCAGTAATCCAATGTCCTACAACATGGGGCGGAATTAACCACGCGGCTTGCATTCAGTATCTAAGTAGTACATTTTTTCAATGGTGATGTTGGCTCTGGTACATTTTGTATGGCGCAGCTGGAATTGTTACACTTTAATGAGCTATTTGTGGCTAATTACATTTCACTCATTTTTTTCAAACATAGAACTAGGTCTGCTGATCTAGCTTCCATCTTTAATAAATCCTCCTAAAGGAAATATGGTTGTATGTTCAGGACAGGGACCAATCAAAATATTTTGAGCTAGTAGTAGATCCTGGTATCAGAAAATGCTTTTTTCATTTTCGTTTGTGACATGTGCTTTTTTAGTTGTGGATGTGTGGGCATCCACTTCAGACGTGCTGAACCTCCAGACATTGCAAGTAGGAGAGAAACAACATTGAACCTGTTCTATTTAAATCTACTGCACTTACATTGGAAACTATTCTAGCTTTCTTGTGTAGATGAGAGGGGTCTGGTAACATGAAATGTATTGCTCTATTAATGAATGACAATAGTTGGTTTGAGACAATAATGATTGTAAAATATCATGCAATAAGAAAGACAACATTTAAAAGTGGACAGTTTGTAACCTTGTAGAGGGAGATATTCAATGTTTAAATTACCATGGAAGGCCTGTGACTGGGAGAAAGACTGATGATGGGACAGTCAGTGCTTAATTTGAGCCGGTGGTTGCCGATGGGAGTCACCAAGACTTATTTTTGGGGCTGGCATTTATTTTTCCATTTCAGACATTTAGCAAGAGAGGCAATAACAAATAGGGCCGAAAGGGGAAGAAAGAGAAAGACAAAAAAAGTCATAAAAGGAGAAAGCAGGAACATGCAAGAGTGAGGTAAAGGAGCAGGGAGTGTCTGGTAGTGGATTAAAGAGGCATGAGGTGGATTTAAGTCTACGGAGCCTTGATAGTCAGTGCTCCAATATTTATTTGCACCTACCTCAGGTTTCTGAGAAGAGCTGTGGGGACTGGAACTCATTCTATTACAAATTCAGCATTGGGTACAGCTCTCTGGAACCTATTGTGCACTGCCAAACCAAGCACCAGAACTGGAAAAATGCAAAGGAGCCAGCATGTTTGATCAAGTACACTATAAGTATGTGTGCAGGCTTTGTAAATTTCAAAGCAAAAACTTAGATGGTAAAGGGAACGTTGGGCTCTGTAAGGTGGAAAGGTGGACTCAAGATTGTGTGCACATGTTCACATTGGGGGGATGTCAAGCTTCAGCATGTGGAGGGGAGCAAATTCAGTCTTTCTCGGGTTGTGGGAGATAGAACACAGCTCCTACAACCTCTTCCCATTCTTCTACATTGGATTAGTGGATGTTAAGACATGAGAGACGAAGGGAGAAGAGAGAATATAGTGGCGACAAAACAAACGTGATGCCTTTAAACAGTTTTCAAGGTTGTCCCTGGGCAAACAGGTGGTACTTGGGCAGTCCATGCTGATCATGGAATATGAGCCATACTCTGGCATGTACACTCTTGGTCTTAATTGTGTGTGACCAGGATGATGGCATCAATTGATAGTGCCTGGGTGTGTGAGCCACATATAAACATATGAGACTATTCCTAGGCATAATGTTAGAAGCTCTGGGAACATGTGCCCATGTGTCCCAGGGCTCATGAGATACATCCATGAAGCTACTGTTGCACATGAACACGAGTCTATACCTGCCCAATAATGGATGTGCCAAGTATTAGCACTCGGAGAAGAACAGTGTGTGCTGGTCAGTCAATTACAATGGTCCCTTTACTGGCTACATGTAACATTACATGCCAACAAAACGGAGCACTCTGATTGGCCACCTCCCAACGTCTGCAATTTGGGTAAAAAGGAAGCACTGCAGGAGTATGTGCAGCTTCTCACCTTTAGTTTTAGGTGATAAAGTGGCTCCATGATCCTGAGACACCCACTCTGCCTCTTAAAATCGAGTAGCATGTACACGACTACTGTCTAAGCTCTTTCCCTTGCTTTTATTGACCCAAAGAAAAGCAAAACACTTTGTTTACAGTTTGTTACTTTTCCTTGGCTGGCTGGTTTTCACTTCCCCAAAACCAAGGGAAGGAGCAGAGACAATCACCTGTGTACATTCAGTTGAATTGGAAGAGACGGAAGTGGGCGGGCGGGTGAAGCCCCTTCGGATGGGAGTGCATGCTCACTATTTTGGGTGAGTGTGTGGTAGGGGGTGGAAGTGCAAATAGTATTACTGCCTTCACATGCAGGGCAATAGTGGCTGTTTATTGCATCCCTCGTTACGTTGCTTTGCCTGCTGTTTGGTCCAATAACTACAGGGAGGTTAATTAAAAGCCTATATTACCCACAGGTGAGAAAATGAGAAATAATGCTTATCTTTATAATGGCGACCCTTGACATATGAGCCTTATCATGGCGGATGCCATAAGTCTCTGGCAAATGAGACCTCCTGGCTTTTGATAGCAATCTTTGGTACATGATATTTGGAATTGGGGCCCCTGCAGGTCATGCTAATTCCAGTTATATGATGCCAATTCCAAACATATGTTATGTCGTTTTTATATAACAAATATTTCACCATTTCCAACAGTCACTGTTTGGTCGTTGTAGAACTAGATGTGTGTGGCCCAAACTTAAAGGTGCTCCTGTGAGGGAATCAAGTTTTGTAAAGCTCATGTTATTGTGTGTAACTACCCATATTTCAAGATTGCAGTCATAACCTGAGAACATTGCAACACATTTATTTAGTTGTGAATTTCCTTGATCCATTCTTTGAATCTTCATAAGTGGCCATGTATTCTTACTTTGTTTCACCACGTTCTCTGTTCTCCATTGTCCTTCTTTTAGTTGACAGTTTTCACAAGACAGTGATCTGATTGTGTGTCTTTCTGTCATTCCATTCATGTGTGCAGAGAAAAGGGATGTGTGTTTACATCATTGGCATTGTCTTTGGGATGTGATGTGCATGCCAGTGTCTACAGAGCTCTGCATCGTCCTCACACACTGATCCATCTTGCTACCCCCCTTTGCTAAGTATCCAGGAGATATATTGATCCCTGGACCTAACTGGCATTGAGATTGAGGTGCAAATATCATTCTTCACACCCTACCGGCTACGCAGGAGTGTTCAGCATTCCAGAAACTGGCACACTGGGGTTTAGTTTGAATAGACTGTGGGGTTGTAATGAGAGCATGGGATGGCAATAAGATAGGTTTAGTGTGGTCAGAATATGAGGTTTCACAAGCAATGGAGTGTGATGTGTGTGTTAGATTTCATGAGAGTGTATAGAGTGTGGTGATAATATACTAATAAGGAACATCTGTGGGGGAGTGTGTGGGTTGTGAGAGTGTGGTGTGAAAGTACATGCAGCTGATGAGCACATAGGGTGTGATGAGTGATTTTGGTGTGTGATGAGAGTGTGGGGTTGGAGGGTGAGTAAGCTGCATTGAATGAGTGTGAGGGGTGATGTTAATGTGGGAGGAATATAGAAAGAGGACGAGTGTTCCAAGAGTGCGTGGTTGGGTGATGGGGGTTGCTGTGGAAATCTATAAATTATGGTTTGAATACAGTACACATGAAAATGTGATGATAAAAATATTTATCAAGAGCAAAGCTCAACTTCAGCTCAACAAATACCTGCCTTACCACTTGTGCACTTGAGAACAGTTACTTCACTAATTCAACAAATGTGTCTGTTACAAAGAGAGAAAATGAGACAATTCAGTGTGTCTAATAATGTAAATGTAAATGTAGTTGAGCTTATATAGCGCACAGCTACCCGCAGTGGGTGTCCCGGCGCTTGCTTAGGGAACCCTTCCTGGTATTCCCCTGTGAGATAGCAGGGTATCCACAAGGTGAAAGTCAGGCATCCCGCCGCGAGGGGCCGTTGTGGAGATTAAGCAAGCTATTGCCCAGAGTCGCAGAGTGTGAACCCGTGAGTCGAGGAGGCACCGGGGCGAGAATTATCGAGTCCATGGAATTTTTAGCCCAAGACCCGCCGAGGTGGGGAATTGAACCCTGGTCCAGGACCGATCTCAGCTTCCGGGTCTGCTGCCTCTAACCCCTGAGCCACACTTCTCCAATGCCAAATACTTCCTTGTTAGAAACAATCCGATGTGTTTATTCTCATCAGTTGATTTTAGCATCTTTCTTGATAAGTAAATTTTCTCTTTAATAAAGTTGGGATGTATCATATCCGTGGAGTTTTCCTAGAGTTGTGGGGATCCTCTGTTGTGTGGTGAGAGTATCTAAGTGTGATCTTGTAATTTGTTAGTGGCTAACAAATGGTGTAAGTGATCTGAACACCCTCTTTAATCGCTCCACTAAATTGCTACGTTTTAGTGCTCATGGGGTTTGAATTTTAGTTGAATTAGTTGTTTTTCTTCTGTCATTCTATTTCTGGGAGCGTATTAACAATGTTTTTAGTTGAGGGGTGAAAATAACACAATCTTCCTTCTTATGTTATCATTGTGAAGGCGAGGGATTAGAATTTCGTGGCCTACATGTGTTCTAATGAAAAACTATCACCCCCTTAGAGTTAATGACAGAAAATCTAAACCCACAAGGAGTAATAATCTAGTAAACAATAATTAGGTCACAATATTTATATCACAGTATATTAGCTTTATTGATATTCTGACATATAACCATATTGGGCTGGATGTGCTGATACTTCCTTGCTCTAGGGATGGAAAATAGGTGGCTCCAACCTGTCCATTATTTTATTGTTTACCTTTATTAATGGTATTATTGACAGTGCGATATTTTGGGCAATTAGAATAATTATGTGGGACTATGCACATTGTAAGAATAAATACTTTAGATTTTTTTTATTATTGGGGTGCTATAAGCTGTCATCTTTAGTTTACTTCACTAGCTCTATCACCATAAATTGTTAAACATTTTGGTGAGGACTACCTGTACAAAGCTAATGACTGAGAAGCTTGGTAATCAGGATAGGGTCTTTTACCAATGCTTCTTGCTAAACCCCAAGTAGACATATATACTTTCTTTCTTTAAATCTTTATTCAAGATCTATGCTGTGCTATTGTGGTGCTGGCTATGTATGAGTATCCTCCCTCCAGTCTGGGGGGACATATAGGCTGTTGAGCCAGTATAGGCAAGTATTTATTCCTTTGCTGCCAGAACAACTTTTCTACTGAATATATGTATGGGATTAGTGGAGGAGATGTTGTGGAGCTTGTTCTGCAATATATTACACTACATGAACTTAACACAACAGACATAAACATACCTCAACTTTAAATGCACAGGAGACAAAGTAATGTATTTGTGAATCATGATATCAGGGTGGAGAATAATAGTGACAATGTTGTGTTTGAATTTATCTTAATACGCACAGGTTGCATATTGTTAGTTTCCTGGTTTATGCAGAAATTGTTCTTTAGGAAAAGCTACAAATTTATTCTAGTGTTGTGCCTGGCAAAAAGCAAGGATTCCACACAAGAATGCACTTGTAATAAAGAGGTGGAAGAGGTTAGTCTGATGCAGAAACAGTATGGAAGCAACAGTAAAAGACTATTACAAAGCCCAGAAAGCAGGAGAGACATAGTGAAGGGATTACATTGAACATTGGCTATTAGCTGCTGAGAAGGAAGCAGATCTGTAGGCGTGGTCATCTGTTGATCATGACATATAGTGATCAAGGGCATGAGAGATAGAGTCTGAGTGGGAATCTCAGTGTTGAGGGTTCTGGATAGACAAGGTGGGAGATGGGATGTGGGTCTGTTGACTTTTTGTAAAGGTTTTGGTACCTTTTTGTTTACCATCCTGGCAAGACAGCCATGTAACCTAGGAACATGAAACAAATGTCAGAATTATTTTGTACATGTATCCCTGCACATGGTGCTCTGCACAGATTCATACCAGGATTTAGCTGACCAGTACATAAATTATCTTTCACTGAACCATACACTACTGCAGTCTATCTTGATTAACCTACCTAATATAATTCACGTCAAAACAATAAGAAACACAACTGTGCAATGTTAACAAGCTGCTTTAACTTCAGTCAGTGAAAACCCCAGAGTTGGTCACAAAACTACCATGTAAGTAGTAGATGCACACAGCGCAAATGCCCAGAGCATAAGACACATATGACAAAGGCATAATACATTAAAAGCAAAAAACAATACATAGAATAGAGGTGGTTCACTTTATCACCTGTACCCAATGTTTTATTACCTTAATTAACCACAATATAAACAAGTTCTCTTAGATTTTATAAAAAGACAATATACCATTACGTAACAGAGGCAAACCTTTGGAAATAGATTCCTGATGATAAATTAATGTGTAGTGTGATAGACGAAATACAATTGTAAAAATTGAGTTATTAGTTAAGGGGGGGTGACTGCCCAACTTAAATAATAAATAATACATGCAATTCTCAGGGTGAACTAGGCAAGTCATTGTATTAACCTGAGCTCAAACTACGGCAGCTATGGCTCAGAGCAGACAGGCTGATCTCAGAGCAATGTGTAAAGCATTTATGAAGTAACAAAACAGTCATGAAGCCACAATAAAATACAATAAAATTCCCAAATCAAATGAGCAAAAATGGAGTAATTTGTAATGAATAAAATGACACCAAAAATACAACAAAGTGAACCAGAAATATGAATGTTTTTCATTTTAAGTACAAATAGTGCCAGTAAGCATTATGTAGTATCACAGCTACAGTGGTACAAGAACAAAGTAACAATAAGCTATTAAAATGTCACATATGTGAAGGCACAATTAAGTTAGAAGACAATATACATAATCACCAACAAAAAATCATGAAAAAATTATGATAAGATACCCAACACAGAAAACACTTATGACTGCAAAAACAAATTTTTACTAAAAAGACAAATATGCAACAGAACAATTACAAAGCAATGACAAATACACAAAAGGTGCTCACACAGTTACACAATAAGCATTACTAAAACACAATTTACAGGGTAAGCAAAGAGACGATGGCAAAGGAAAAAATTAAAACAAGACAAGTCCAACACATAAATGGAACAAAGTATTCCAATAAATTCTTCCTCTTTAATATATGCCAAGGACAAGCGTTGACGGCGATTTGCCCCATTGAATTTATAAGGTCATCTTCAGGATAGGAAAATATTTTATAGAACAATCAATTGATGTAGTTTGTGTAGTCTTAGTCAAACGTACTCAGACGAAATCACAAAGGACCTCATACCAATATTTTAACAAAATCGGAAATCCAGCCACAAAAGTTAAAGAGCACACGTATAATTTACAGTACACACGTAAGTTCAGGTGCAACTTTCAGACCGTCCCACTCAAAGTTCAGAAAACATGAGACAAGAATGCTACCTGATAAATCAAACAAGTGTGTGCATTTCTCCTTGTATGTGTCAACTGTGGCCAACTGGTCATGGTTGGCCAGTACCTAGGACAGCTTTTGAGGCTGACCATAATAGAGTACGGGCCGGCTACAGAAACCAGGTTCCACCAGGTAGGTGGTTTTACTTTGGTACTTAGGCCCAGATTTATAGCTGGGTTGATAGCCCACTGGTCTGCCATGGGGGCATAGTAAAATACTCTGTCCTCATGATGGAGGGACTGCCCACCTAATTTATAAATGATCACCAGGCAGGTGGTCATTTATAAAAGCATTACCAGGAATTGCCATCATAACGGTTCCTGACAATGCATTTTACTCTGTGCTAAGTAACGGTGGGCGAAGTTCGCGAAGTAGCGCTACACGAAGCTACGCGAAGTGCACTTCGCACTACGCGAACTTCACGTAGCACTACGCGAGCTGCGTAGTAGCATGCTCACACTGTGCAAGATGCATTTTCAATGATTGCACAGTGTGGACAAGCATCCGGCCCTGTGCAATAATTGAAAACGGCATCTTGCACAGTGCGAGCTGTAGTTTTCTGCCGCTATTGTAGATTTTTACTCGAGCTGCAACTTTCTCAACGCAGACTGGTAGTTTCTCATCGCGAGCGGTCGCGAACATGCACGACCACTCGCAACGAGCAACCTGATCTCCCCGCGTTGAGAATCTCACCAGGAGGTTTATTTTCCACGCTCGCGATCGGCAACTTGATGTTGCTGATTGCGAACGAGGAAAAAGTCTTGCTGGGATGTCATTTTGCTTACTCGCGGTCGCGAACATGACGTTGAGGACCGCGAGCAAGCAAAAAATGATTGCTGCACTACGCTACGCTGCACTACGCGTGTTTGCACTGTGCTACGTGTAGCTCGCGTAGTGCGAAGTTGCGCAAACTTCACAAACTACGCAAGCGTAGCATAGTGCTTCACCCAGGGTTAGTGCTAAGGAGCCTGGACAGCAGGACACAGCCCTGTAACACACAGTATTTCTTTTTTCTTTACAAAAAGTAAATACTGAAACAGGATTTTCTTTTTGTAAAGTAAAATAATAAGGCTACTCTTGCCATGGGAGTCTTGTGGGTGGACCACTATGTTGGTGGTATGGGAACTCCATCACCACCACAACGGAATTCTTTTGCCCCCAACATGTAAAGTGAGCATTAGTCTTAAAAATGGAGGCAAAAAATCTTCAGCGGGGCAGGGCACCAGGCTGCCTACACACCTTTAATTGTACCTGCTTTTTCATAACATTTTTTTCAAATAAATTGAAATGAATACACACTTTTACATGTCTTATATATTATAGGTACATGTTAACAGTTGTAGCTTCTAAACAAAACATTTAACTGAAATATTTTACATTTGAAGACATTGTAATTTTTTAAAATATATTTTGAAACAATATTTTTAGCAACATGTTGAACTATTTTTACAAACATCTGTTTAGTTGATATTTATTAATAAGTACTGTAAATTAATATAACTAATTTTATTAGCACTTTTTAATATATTTCCACTTTTATAGTTTTGTACATTGTATACCTTGTTTGATCTTCAGCAGGTACTATAGAGTGCTAAAGAGGGTGTAAGGAGATGCCACCTTTATGTCTGACACTCGCTTGCGGGTGGCGATGACTCCTGACCATCCCAAACCAATGAGGTAAACATTCCCAGGGCTAACCCTACCCACATTTGCAGCAGTTCCTGTTTACCCTACTACAAACAACCCCCCAGTGCCCCCTCTGCATTAATCCAATATAGTGAAATGCTTCTCCCCTTTTGCAGAACCCGTGTCTCCATGGCAGAGGTGTGGCCAGCAAAAAGAGCAGCCACACCTCTGTGTTCACTCTAAACCAGGTTTATGAGCAGCTTCACTGCCACTGGTGTGGAAAAGTAAATTTTGCCATGTTCTGTGTCTCTACGCCTCATCCATCATATGTTATGTGTGCATGACCAATATGCATATGTTATTCCCCATGTCCGATTAATGACGCAATTACAGTTGTGTCCACCTTTAGTATGCTAGTTTCCAGTCCTCGTGAATACTACGAATATCAGGCCTATGTAAAGTTATGTTGCCACGTTTCTCAGTGTGCACGTTATTCCATTATAAAGTCCCCGTTTCCAGGCCTCAACAGGGCCCGGACCACAGATTCAGCTCCTGTCTCCTGAAAGCCTCGCTGAAGAGCGATACAGCCCCCACCTGTATCCTCGACCTTTCACTTACTTCCTGCCTCGCAGTGCCCGGTGCAGCTTGGCTCTGCCTCTGAGTCTGCCAAGAGTATGTTATAGTTCTAGCTATCAGTTCGGTCCTTCTTCTCTGCATTCCTAAGCTACTGAACTGCATCAATAGTTTCCGTCATTGTCTAGCCTTCTCGTCTCCATGTTAGAGAAATACTGTATTTAATGGTCATTTAGTATTCTTCATCACGCACTACATGTAGAATAATGCATGGTCCAGTCTTAGAATCAAGTTAGCTTTTCCCCTCATGACTTCTAGTTTATATCAACATGTTCCCTAAACATCAGATACCAGATAGGGCTTAGGTACATGTCGCTCCGACCCTCCAGACTTTAGTCTCTGCTCCTAGCACAGAGTTCGTAGCCCCCAGCTTCTCCTAGTAACACGTCATTGCCAGTTTTCGCGCACCATTAGATTAGAGGTCCCGGCTCCTTAGGTAGCCCCCTCCTATGTTTCCGCCCATTCATGACATATTCTGTTACGTTTGCATCACATGTCTATGTATACTCCCAGTTACACCTCTTTTCACTGTTATCTTTCGCGACTGCTACGCGTCACGCCTTCTGCTCCACCCACTGCTACGCCTACTGCAATGTAATGCTATGTGTTTGCGCTATGTATATAAGTCAATGTATTATTATTAAAAGTTAGCGCGCTCATCCCAGACCAAGCCCCAGCAGCTGCTGGGTCATTCTATGCAGGTTGTCCTGATCCTGTCCTTGTGCTGTAATAAACCTGCAGAAACTCCTACTACCTCGAATCTTGACTCTTATTTTATTGAGCTATCTGTTATTCATTCATTCATCCAAAAATAGATCCGGTATTATTTATTTATATACCACATAATGGCGCCCGAACAGGGACTTGCCCTTTCCCCACGCGTCGGTGAAGCCACGCCGACCCCCTGACCCTCTGCAGCCGTGACGGAACCATACCGGCCACGTGCAGATATTTCTGCTTCAAGTATCCCTCAGGCCCACGGAGGAGACGGAGGAGGCGGTCCAGCATCCGAACGAGACGGTGGAGGAACGCGGCGAGTCCCGACCAGAGCCCAAGCCGAGAGTTCAAGGTCCGAGGTATCCGGAGGCCCACCCGTAACTGAAGTCCGAAGTCCGAAGTTCGTCGTCGTAGCAGTCCAGTCCCGTCCGAGGCCTTCCGTTCCGTGCTGCCCGGTGAGTACCATTGCTGGGGTAGTATCTAGACAGGACCAATCTAAATTGACTCCTGGTCCGTGGGTTGGTGGTGCCCAGACTCACAAACGAAGTGTTCACCTAGGTGGATACGGGTCTTGATGCGTCCCTTTGTGGGACCGGTATGTTCCGTACTGTTACAGCAGTGCATCCAGTAACTCTAGTCTGTTCCGTTCTCGAGAAAATTCTTGTATTTCTGTTCTCAGTATTCCAGGTAATATTCTGTTCGAACTGTCATTTATAATGTTGTTTAATGTCTTTCCAATGTCGTGGTATGCCTGAATTGTTTTCCTAATTGTTATTGTTTTTCGTGTATTGTATTGTGTTCCGATTCAAGTTTACAATGCCGCTCTTTTCCAAGTTACGTCAGTTAAAAACTAGAAAGGGTTTATTGGAGGAAGCAGTTCCTGTTCCGCCTAGGGACAGTCCAGGCCACTTTATGTATCAGAAACATGGCATAAGCGCCATAATGTATCTAGATTTATGGGTAGAGTATACCAAACAGTTAGAAGAAAAGTATAGATGGCCCGTATCGGGTACATGGGATGCCGAATGTATCATGCGAGTAGAAGAAGCATTATGGAAAAAGAAAGCCAGACAGTCACAGAAAGATGCCATCGAGTTATGGCGTAAAGAAGCGCACAGAAGAACGGAAAAGGAAGTCAGAAAGTCAGAGTTAAGTAGAGAATCCCAGGAACGAGCCCAAGAAAGAGAATTAATCGAGATAGGTGAACAAGTCAAAACCGAACAGTCAGACAGACAGAGGCATGACAGAGGCATGCCCTCATTAAGGGTATGTATCCTCTTCTTGCCGAAGGTGTGCCAAAAGCGACCCCAGAGGCATCCAGTAATTTCCCGCCACTATTAGTTCCGACCAAGCTACGTCACAAACAGACTGCAGCTGATATTTTTATTTCGTCCTATCTGGACGACACAGTCCCCGAATATGCAAATCCTGTTCGCGCTCCGCCAGTAAATCAGGCACTTCCCGCTCCTCCAGACACCGGGGTGCCCTTAACAGCTCCCCCGGCCCAGTCCGCTATACAAGTCCAGCCCACGTTACAATTACCGACCCTGCCAGGACGAAGAATGTCAGTCGACGATTCCAGTTTAGGGGCCGCGGGAGGAGGTCTTCCTCAAACCCCGCCGCCACACAAGCGTTTATCAGCACTCGAATTACATGCCCAAGCATCACAGCGTACTCCTAAAAGTAATAAGTCTGTCACAGAAATCAGACAAGCCCTTAACGAATGTGTCTATGATCCAGTTCCAGGCGAATATAATATGGTTTTATATTCCGTACGTGTAAGGAGAGTGACCGAGTATCTAGTCACCTTACCGAATATGAAAGAAGATCTAGACAGAATATATCGTTTCATCCGTACAGGGGATGATCCAGAAAGTATTGGCGAGATTATGTCTCAAAGAAAAGCCGAGATCCAGCTCATGATATTAAAGTTCCTGATAAATTGTCTAATAAGAGAACAAGATTACCCGTCTAAAGATCCCGCTGAAATGAGAATCCTGACAAGGTGGAGTGATAATATAGCTGAGGGTAAGCACAAGACCGTCGGTGCCATGGAGAGTATGTACAAGAAAATTCGTAAAGAAATAATAAGGTTACACGAACAGCGTAAAGCAGCACAAGTAAGCGAGAAAGAAAGTATCTCTGATCCTGAAGAAGAGGACGAGAATCCCGCCAGAATAGCGTATGTAGGAAAATCTAGATTTCCAGATCGCCATTCACGCCTAGAACACAAGTCTATTTTTCATCATCCAGCACCAGAACAAGGTTCCCTAGAACAAGTATTTCAAGCTACCGATCACATTCTGAAATCACGAGTCGGTTACAGTGAATTAAGTACTATGCATGAACAAGAACTAGCCCGATCAGCAGTCCGATGGATTACTGATTCTACCACTTTTCCAGACGAAATAGTGGCACAAATGTTTCTGAAACTGCCCCCAGCCGAGCAACGACTGGTGGGTATGTATATGATCCAACACCTTATTACTCTGTATGAGGGTCAACATTCTGATCCAGGCCCGTTGCATGATATCCTGAACGAGTTACTCCAGTATAGATGGAGAGGTCTAGGTACCGATTTAATTAGTGTCATTCTAGAACAGCGTCACAAATACAGAACGTTTCTGAACCCGCATTTTGTTCATGTCTCACCCCCAGAAAGTAAACCATTCTACATAGACAGACAGAATCCGTTACGAGAGGTCCACCCAGTCCAAGGGGCGGGTGGCGTAATGCAACGAGTGTTTGTATACACTCCGATTTCAAAGATGGAACTCCTTGAAATGAAGAAATTAATTCCCTGTCATGACAAAGATCCAGCGGGGTTCCATAGAGAACTAAAAGACATGCTCCGTATGGGAGAATACACTTACCCAGATATCATTAAAATGTTAAAGGTCCTGTTACCCGCAGGGGTATATGAAAAGCTAAAGGAAAAAGAATGGGAGGTGGGAGAGAAAAAGATCGATTGGATAGCTCTAGAAGCTGAAGACAAGGCACGAGTACCAGGTACCGGTCTTGGAGATAAATGTAAAGAATTACCAGAATTACTGATTCAAGTTTTACCCAGATTATTGACAACGAGAAAAGAAGACTGGGATGCAATCTCAGCCTGTAAACAGAAACAAGATGAAGATATTAGTGATTTTTATTCTAGATTCGAGAAATGTTTCAGTATTAATAGTGGTCTCAAGACAAGTAGTGAGTCATACCCTCATCTTTTCGTTACCAAATTAGTCGAGAATTCAAGCCCACAAATTAAAAATCGAGTTTTGAAAGTCGAAAGCACCTGGCAAGCAAATACCCCGTCCCAGATGCTCCAGATGCTCCAGTACCACCAGAATAGAATCAGAGAGGAGCAAGAACACGAAAGAAAACGTATGAAAGACACGAAAATGAAAGTGCTAGTTGCACAATCTGTTCCTCAAGACAGTCAGAAGAGGGGTCCGAATCAAGCCAGTCATCCTGCAGCTCCCGTTAAAGGGAACTGCAATTATTGTAAACAGCCAGGTCATTTTATAAACGAGTGTGCAGTTCTGAAACACAACATAGCTACCGGTAAGACTAAAGAAAGACCACGTCCGCCTAGACAAGAACAAGTTTCACAGATTCCTCAGTCACAGAATGCACAACAGACAGTTACAGTACCGCAGCCTATCGCTGCAACACAGCACGTTACATCGCAGATGTACCAGTATGCACAGTCTGAGTATCCAGAGTACCAGTCATATTCATGAAACAGCCTAGAGAGGGAGGTAGGCTTGCCTCTCATCGAGATACCTGTAGATCAAGAAGTTCCCTATGTTCGCAGTCAAGTATTAGGGAAAGATAGAAAGTTTTTGATCGATACAGGGGCAAGTAGGACCACAATCAATCATGCCGAAGTTCCAGGGGCTCCGCTCTCAGGCTCAAGAAATGTTTCCCTTGGATTTTCAGGAAAGCCAATAGTTAATGAGATATCTAAGCCAGTTACTCTAGAAGTAGGTCCATTGTCCCGCACTACTGATCTGTTACTTACTAAGTCATGTCCAGAAAATCTATTAGGCATTAAGACACTGAAAGAATTAGGTGCAGTTATTTGCTGTTCCCCAGAGGGAATACGTCTGTTCCTACGTGACTTCAAGGGTCACTATGTATTACGAGATTTTGATTCAAGATTGTCTAAAGTTCCACAGCATTTATGGGCGCAAGGTCCAACTGATGTAGGTTACATGCAAATCACACCCCATCGTGTGACTCTCAAGCCAGGTGTAGTGTTACCACGAATCAGACAGTACAGATTGCCACCTGAGGCTGTAGCAGCCTTATCCAAAATTATTGACGAGCTCATCGCTCAAGGAGTAGTTGTAGAAACTGACTCCAATGTATGCAATTCTCCGATCATTCCAGTCATGAAACGTACTGATCCAAATGCACCCCCAGTATATCGATTAGTGATTGATTTACGAGAGCTTAACAAATGTATTATTCCTCAGTATCCAGTTGTCCCAGACATCTCTTCCCTGTTAACAGCCATTGATTCCGAAGCCATGTTCTTCACTGTCATAGACCTCAAGAATGCATTTTTTAGTGTTCCAATTCATCCAGACAGCCAGTTTCTTTTCGGATTTTGTTTAAATGGAAGGAGCTATATGTTCACACGCGCTCCTCAAGGTTTTACAGAAAGTCCTAGTATTTACAGTCAAGCACTTAAGAGACAACTAGACAACATTCACATGCCAACTGACACTGCCCTGCTCCAGTATGTCGATGATTTACTGATCACAGCCCGTTCTGAACGTGCTTGCGAGCGAGCATCGCTTACAGTTCTGTATTTCCTAGCCGAGATGGGGCACAAGGTGTCACCTTCGAAGCTTCAATTCTGTGTCCAGCAAGTGGTATACTTAGGACACTTACTGTCCAAGAGGGGTAGGCAGTTGACACCCGACCGTATCCAGTTAATAGCGAGTCTTCCCCAGCCCAGAACCCAGAAGGAGGTACGTGCCTTTATCGGCCTTACTTCTTATTGTAGACAATGGATTCCCCAGTATGCATTTCTAGCCAAGCCACTGATACAGTTAACGACACAGGAGGCAGCCGTATCGACTGTCCTCCCTTGGACATCTGAACATACACTTAGTTTCAACGAGTTAAAGAAAGCTTTATGTCAAGCTCCAGTTCTAGCTACACCGAACTACAGTAAGCCTTTTACACTTTTCGTTACTGAACGCGAAGGTACAGCATTATCTGTTCTCACACAAGATCAAGCAGGACAATACAAGCCCTGTGCTTATTTTTCGAGCACATTAGATCCAGTCGCCCAGGCGTTGCCTGCGTGCCTCAAGTCAGTTGCAGCCACAGCACTAGCTATCAGACAAAGTGATTCCATAGTTTTAGGACATTCCCTGACAGTACAAGTTCCACATTCAGTAGAAGTTCTTTTAAATCGAACACAAACACAGCACTTGACAATTGCACGTTTAACAGGTTATGAATTGACACTGTTCCAGCCACACATAGATATTAGACGCTGCAACGTCCTGAATCCTGCTACACTGTTACCATCAGTTAGTTCAAATCCAGACCCACATGATTGTGTGGAAGTAGTTAACATTACGACAAAGCCAAGACAAGACCTGACAGACATTCCGTTACCAGATCCTGACCTGACACTTTATGTGGATGGTTCATGTATGAGAACTGGTACAGGAGAACTAGTCGCCGCGTATGCAGTGACTACTGACACCGAAGTTATTGAAACACACCGTATTGATACCCTGTCCGCTCAAGCAGCAGAGCTAGTCGCTCTGACACAAGCCTGTATACATGCCAAGAACCTGAAAGTTAATGTTTACACGGATTCACGTTACGCATTCGGAGTTGTACACGACTTCGGAGTGCTCTGGCAGGAGAGAGGTTTCATGACTTCTCATGGAACCAAGATTCAGCATGGTCTCCTTATTCAAGCCCTGTTAGATGCCATACATTTACCGACATCCATTGCTATCATGAAATGCAAAGCACATACGAAAGTTACTGACATTATTTCCCAAGGTAATGATCTAGCAGATCGCACAGCCAAGCTTACAGCACAGACTCCAGACATTCCAGTTAATCAGACACATACTCCAGATCTGACTACATGCATGACAGTTAAGGACCCTACACAAGATGTCATAGATATCCAGTTACATGCTACTCCCGATGAAATCAAGAAATGGTCTGAACAAGGAGGGGTCCAGACAGATCAAGGATGGTTAACGAAGGGTAGAGCCACATGGTTTCTCCCCGATTCTATGGTTCAAGTCATTATTAATACCGCACATAGTCCAGCACATTTAGGAGAAAAAGCTATGTTAGACAGTATCCAGAACATTTGGTTCAACAAGCATTTACGAGCTGCAGCCAAGCAGAAAGTCCGTACCTGTATGATATGTTGTCAGTTTAATCCAGGTAAAAGTGTCCCGGTGGAACAAGGTGGTTTCCAGCCCCCTGACCACCCTTTTGAGGTCCTCCAGATGGATTATATTCAGATGGAGCGATGCCGAGGTTTCAAGTATGTCCTTGTAGTTGTATGCGCTTTGTCCAGGTGGACAGAAGCATATCCAGTCCCAGATTACACAGCCGCGACCACTGCCAAGCAGTTGGTTCGTGAATTCTTCCCTAGATATGGACTCCCTAGAGTCGTATATTCTGATAACGGCCAGCCATTCTCATCCGAACTCATGAAGCACGTTTCCCTTTTGTTAGGGTACCAGTGGAAGTTCCATTGTGTACGCCATCCTGAAGCAGCCGGTCTCGTAGAGAGACATAATCAGACCCTGAAAATCCGTATTGCAAAGGTTTGTAAGGAAAAAGGTGTGGACTGGCTAGTAGCTCTGCCAGTCGCCCTGTTTTATATGCGCATGGTCGCACATTCCAGATCAGGTCTGTCCCCGTATGAGGTCGTATTCGGCCGCCCCCCTAACATGTGGGGTACTCCTAGACCCCGAAGTATTACTGATGTTTCATGTAATATGCTGACAGATTACCTAGCTTCCTTGATGTCTGCCCTCAACTCATGTCGTTCACAGGTTGCTGCCGCCTTTCCAGACAATACCGAGGTGGCACCGCACGAGATCGTTCCAGGCTCCTTGGTGATGATCAGAAATTTCGACAGATCAAGTCCGCTGGAACCACGTTGGAAGGAGCCACGTCAGGTCCTCTTGACCACCCGTACTGCCGTCAAGTTGGAAGGCAGGAAGGGGTGGGTCCATCTTTCTCATGTAAAACTTTTCAATGGATTGAAACCAGTCTTCAAGAACATTTCCAAGGATTCCCAAGATTCTAAAGACTGCCAAAACATTGTTTTAAAGGACTGTCCCGCACAAGACATTATTACAACCCCTCCCTTGTTAGAGAAAACTCCGCAGCAGGAGTATAAGTTAAAGCTCAGGTCTAGTAAAATAAGTCAGTCAGTTTGATTGTATAAGTCCTCCCCTAGGTGAAACGGTTAGACTGTTTCTGACATGTATAAAATAGACCCCCATAGTGAGAGAGTCAGTCGAAGTTCAATCAGATGTATCATTTTTCTGAGTTTCGTATTATTCATCAGCATAATGATTTCCTGCACCAGCTATGCGTTCTATCTGTATTGTCCAGTTCCTCATGTAAATATGTCTGCTAATGCTACAGTAGAGCACACGTTTAGTGATCTGCCTCCTCACGAATATTCTTACCGCCTCGCTATGCGTAACAACACATTTATCCGTATGTTACATTACTCACACCAGACCAGCAATGCCACTAATTGTTGGGTGTGTGGTCGACTCCCCCCTTTTCAGACACCGAAGGGAGTTCTGCCACTGTTTCCTTATCCATTCTCACACAATGGTTCGTGTGGAGCATGGTCCACGTTAACGTCATCCTCAACAGATATGTCTTTTCTTAACAGTACATGTTTCTCAGACAAGCAAGGTTTCCCCCACAGAACAGGTTTAGATCTAGAAAATGAAGTATATAATTTAGGTAATTATTCGTCGAATTTCATGGTCCTGAATGTTCAGTCTGATACTACTCCAGACTTACCTGCTATTTCAGTACTACCAGTCAAAGGCGAAATATGTGTCCGTAGTTATGGTTCTGTACATATAGGTCATAGTGAATGTACTACTGTTGTCAAGTATAGTGACAGTGGGAAATCTGTTTTCAAAGCTTCACGTCATTCTTATTTTATTTGTGGTCAGACCGCATATGTCCGTCTGCCCCTCGATTGGGAGGGAACCTGTTACATTGCTTTCCTACTGCCACCTGTTTTTCTAGCCCCATCTGATTATCACAGAAACACACATCTGGTACACATTAGACATAGAAGGGAGTCCCCAATTGTCGATTATACTGAAACTACTCTAGAACAGTATACAGATTTCAATAAAGGTTTCTTCTTCTTTGTAGGACCTGTCCAGAATAGTAAACTGATCCGTAGGTTAACAAGAACCCTTGAAGCTGTAGTAAATGAGACTGCCTCTGCTCTAGGTAACCTAACCGAAGAACAATCTGCTATGAGATTTGTCGTTTTGCAAAATCGTCTCGTCCTTGACGTCATACTGGCCGATAGGGGCGGGGCCTGTAGAGTCATCGGATCTAGTTGCTGTATTTTCATTCCAAATAACGCGCCGTCTGTTTATTCAGCTATAACCAGACTCCATAAAATTGCCCATCTGTTACACCAAGACCCAGGCACCTGGACATGGTCCGGTTGGTTCTGGAATATAATTTCCGCATGGGGATGGAAAGTCCTGTCTTTTCTAAGTATTGCAGTAGCGATCATATTTAGCTGCTGCCTCTGTATACAATGTGGCCCTGCGATTTGCAGCATGTGTGCTACCTCTTGTATTCCTAGTCCCAAGCCCCGTTCTAAATCCCGTTCCAAGACAATTCGAGACGAGCAAATGGTACTGCATGAAATGATAGATGGTATCATAAAAATTGATGTTTCCTGATGGTAACGTAGTGACAAGGAGGGAATGTGGAAAAGTAAATTTTGCCATGTTCTGTGTCTCTACGCCTCATCCATCATATGTTATGTGTGCATGACCAATATGCATATGTTATTCCCCATGTCCGATTAATGACGCAATTACAGTTGTGTCCACCTTTAGTATGCTAGTTTCCAGTCCTCGTGAATACTACGAATATCAGGCCTATGTAAAGTTATGTTGCCACGTTTCTCAGTGTGCACGTTATTCCATTATAAAGTCCCCGTTTCCAGGCCTCAACAGGGCCCGGACCACAGATTCAGCTCCTGTCTCCTGAAAGCCTCGCTGAAGAGCGATACAGCCCCCACCTGTATCCTCGACCTTTCACTTACTTCCTGCCTCGCAGTGCCCGGTGCAGCTTGGCTCTGCCTCTGAGTCTGCCAAGAGTATGTTATAGTTCTAGCTATCAGTTCGGTCCTTCTTCTCTGCATTCCTAAGCTACTGAACTGCATCAATAGTTTCCGTCATTGTCTAGCCTTCTCGTCTCCATGTTAGAGAAATACTGTATTTAATGGTCATTTAGTATTCTTCATCACGCACTACATGTAGAATAATGCATGGTCCAGTCTTAGAATCAAGTTAGCTTTTCCCCTCATGACTTCTAGTTTATATCAACATGTTCCCTAAACATCAGATACCAGATAGGGCTTAGGTACATGTCGCTCCGACCCTCCAGACTTTAGTCTCTGCTCCTAGCACAGAGTTCGTAGCCCCCAGCTTCTCCTAGTAACACGTCATTGCCAGTTTTCGCGCACCATTAGATTAGAGGTCCCGGCTCCTTAGGTAGCCCCCTCCTATGTTTCCGCCCATTCATGACATATTCTGTTACGTTTGCATCACATGTCTATGTATACTCCCAGTTACACCTCTTTTCACTGTTATCTTTCGCGACTGCTACGCGTCACGCCTTCTGCTCCACCCACTGCTACGCCTACTGCAATGTAATGCTATGTGTTTGCGCTATGTATATAAGTCAATGTATTATTATTAAAAGTTAGCGCGCTCATCCCAGACCAAGCCCCAGCAGCTGCTGGGTCATTCTATGCAGGTTGTCCTGATCCTGTCCTTGTGCTGTAATAAACCTGCAGAAACTCCTACTACCTCGAATCTTGACTCTTATTTTATTGAGCTATCTGTTATTCATTCATTCATCCAAAAATAGATCCGGTATTATTTATTTATATACCACACTGGGATTGGTGCTTGGCTGAATTGGGTAGCAAAAAAAGGGGCCTGCCCAGATGTTATCTGATATATGCCTGTGAAAGGGGAGGCCTCTTTGAAGTAAAATACATTTCCAGGCATACACCAAATAGTCATCCTGTCAGAGGAACGAAAACACCTTCAAATAACCAGGCATTTGTCTCTGTTCTGGGAGCAGTTTCCACACCTCATTCCTTCGGGGCTTGAGCAGCCAGAGGGCTGTAGCTGAAGGATCAAGCAAATTAGCCTCCAGAGGCTTTAGGAAGGAAAAGGTAAGATTCTAGGTAACTGTTCCTCAATATTTATCAAAAATCCAAATTCACCCTTATAATGAGCTTTTGCTAAATAGTACAACTAGTTGTTGAATCTGTTCCTACCCTATATATCAAAATATTATTTAATTTTGCTTGCCTGTGTTTCTCGATGCCACTTCCTTCAGTGATTCTAAGCCAGCCTTCCTACAATGAAAATATCTTTTGGGGTGCTAGTCACTGTAAGGGCAAGTTTTTTAAGACTTGATTTAAGTTTTCATTCATATAAACAAACAGACCCATGGAGCAAATCCATATGAATAAAAGGAATAGTCAATTTCATATCTTGGTACCATTTAACCATGTTTGCAATATCACTAGTTGACTCGAACAAGCATCAGAGAACATAACAAAGGGATATGGCAGTGTGACAACTTGTCATGCAGAGATTTTTAGTTCCTCAACATCATAGACACTCATGTGCAACACTGCTGGATGGCACATACATCCACCCACAACTCCAGGAAAACATGTCACCTAGCAGCCAAAGAACAACCGATAGGTACTGCACTGTTCACTCATCTTTGTTTTGTTGTGTAATTAAATATCTTCTAAGAGTGACCCCGAATTCTTGGTGCCTGGACTGAGGTTTTGCAGCAGGGCATAATCAGATGCTAGAATTTCCCTAGTTGAAGCGTCCCTCAATCATTCATTGTGGTATTAGGCATTTCATGCATGCTTTCGCCTGAAATGGCAGAAACCGGTCCCCGGAAGCTTGTTTCCTTCCCAGTGTAAGAATTGGCTTTTGTAGTCTGGTCTGCCCTGTTCCCATGATGCACTGGGCCAGGGACAGACTAATTTGCATACAGCCAGGTTCTGAAACTGGGATGGTGCAATGAGCTAAAAAACGGTGTTGGATCTAGCCCTGATCTCTTGACTGGGTGAGAGTACTCTGCTTAATTCAGAGACTCTGTCCATCACCACCCCTTGTTGTAAATAATTTTGTCCACCCTAAGCGTGGAAGGGTATACTCAGATGTGAGTCCCTTGCTCATTGCACCATCAGGATTCAAGCAAGCCGGGCCGAAGATGCCTGAAATGGCAGAAACCGGTCCCCGGAAGCTTGTTTCCTTCCCAGTGTAAGAATTGTTTTTGTAGTCTGGTCTGCCCTGTTCCCATGATGCACTGGGCCAGGGACAGACTAATTTGCATACAGCAGGTTCTGAAACTGGGATGGTGCAATGAGCTAAAAAACGGTGTTGGATCTAGCCCTGATCTCTTGACTGGGTGAGAGTACTCTGCTTAATTCAGAGACTCTGTCCATCACCACCCCTTGTTGTAAATAATTTTGTCTACCCTAAGCGTGGAAGGGTATATTCAGATGTGAGTCCCTTGCTCATTGCACCATCAGGATTCAAGCAAGCCGGGCCGAAGACGCCTGAAATGGCAGAAACCGGTCCCCGGAAGCTTGTTTCCTTCCCAGTGTAAGAATTGGCTTTTGTAGTCTGGTCTGCCCTGTTCCCATGATGCACTGGGCCAGGGACAGACTAATTTGCATACAGCCAGGTTCTGAAACTGGGATGGTGCAATGAGCTAAAAAACGGTGTTGGATCTAGCCCTGATCTCTTGACTGGGTGAGAGTACTCTGCTTAATTCAGAGACTCTGTCCATCACCACCCCTTGTTGTAAATAATTTTGTCCACCCTAAGCGTGGAAGGGTATACTCAGATGTGAGTCCCTTGCTCATTGCACCATCAGGATTCAAGCAAGCCGGGCCGAAGACGCCTGAAATGGCAGAAACCGGTCCCCGGAAGATTGTTTCCTTCCCAGTGTAAGAATTGGCTTTTGTAGTCTGGTCTGCCCTGTTCCCATGATGCACTGGGCCAGGGACAGACTAATTTGCATACAGCCAGGTTCTGAAACTGGGATGGTGCAATGAGCTAAAAAACGGTGTTGGATCTAGCCCTGATCTCTTGACTGGGTGAGAGTACTCTGCTTAATTCAGAGACTCTGTCCATCACCACCCCTTGTTGTAAATAATTTTGTCCACCCTAAGCGTGGAAGGGTATACTCAGATGTGAGTCCCTTGCTCATTGCACCATTAGGATTCAAGCAAGCCGGGCCGAAGACGCCTGAAATGGCAGAAACCGGTCCCCGGAAGCTTGTTTCCTTCCCAGTGTAAGAATTGGCTTTTGTAGTCTGGTCTGCCCTGTTCCCATGATGCACTGGGCCAGGGACAGACTAATTTGCATACAGCCAGGTTCTGAAACTGGGATGGTGCAATGAGCTAAAAAACGGTGTTGGATCTAGCCCTGATCTCTTGACTGGGTGAGAGTACTCTGCTTAATTCAGAGACTCTGTCCATCACCACCCCTTGTTGTAAATAATTTTGTCCACCCTAAGCGTGGAAGGGTATACTCAGATGTGAGTCCCTTGCTCATTGCACCATCAGGATTCAAGCAAGCCGGGCCGAAGACGCCTGAAATGGCAGAAACCGGTCCCCGGAAGCTTGTTTCCTTCCCAGTGTAAGAATTGGCTTTTGTAGTCTGGTCTGCCCTGTTCCCATGATGCACTGGGCCAGGGACAGACTAATTTGCATACAGCCAGGTTCTGAAACTGGGATGGTGCAATGAGCTAAAAAACTGTGTTGGATCTAGCCCTGATCTCTTGACTGGGTGAGAGTACTCTGCTTAATTCAGAGACTCTGTCCATCAACACCCCTTGTTGTAAATAATTTTGTCCACCCTAAGCGTGGAAGGGTATACTCAGATGTGAGTCCCTTGCTCATTGCACCATCAGGATTCAAGCAAGCCGGGCCGAAGACGCCTGAAATGGCAGAAACCGGTCCCCGGAAGCTTGTTTCCTTCCCAGTGTAAGAATTGGCTTTTGTAGTCTGGTCTGCCCTGTTCCCATGATGCACTGGGCCAGGGACAGACTAATTTGCATACAGCCAGGTTCTGAAACTGGGATGGTGCAATGAGCTAAAAAACGGTGTTGGATCTAGCCCTGATCTCTTGACTGGGTGAGAGTACTCTGCTTAATTCAGAGACTCTGTCCATCACCACCCCTTGTTGTAAATGCTTTCAGTAGAAAGCACATTTCAAGAATGGTAAGTATCGCCACCAGTCATCTGACTGTCTAATGACCGCTTGATATATCCTAATAGTAGTCGTCTTGTGGAGCATTGCATCCGGGTCTCTTCTCACTCGCCAATAATTTGAGTTACTTACTTCCATGGGCAATCCCAGGCCAAGTGGAAGAAGCCTGCCTCAGCTCATCCACATCTAGAACAGCCAACAAGTTGTATCGGTCAACTTACATGAAGAAAATTAGGGGAGCAAAAGAGACTGTTGATACATTTAAAATGGATTAGTTTGTGTGCATGATTAATCAATACTCTCTTAGGGCCTCATTAGGATGGTGGTGAATCCGCATCCTCCGGGCCGGCGGAAGCCACCGCCGCGGCCACATCAAACACCCACTGCCAGATTAGGATGGCGGTGGGAATGTGGTGGGACCAGCGGCGGATGGCAGGTCCGTCCGCCGCTGATCCGCGGGTTTTGCCGGGCCATTTGGTGGCGGTGTCTGCAAGACACCGTCAGCCAAATTAGGAAGCATGAGTAAACATGCTTTTCCGCGGCGGTTTTTCCGCCTTGGAAAAGCATGTGGACCTTTGATTCTGGGGGGCCCTTGCGGGCCCCCAGGGTAAAGGGGGGTTGGGGGTGCACATGGGGGTACCTATGGTACCCCCCTGCATTTGCATGCACAAAGCGGCAGGCACCGCACGGTGCCTGCCGCTTTGTGCATGTATATGTGAAACATGCTTTTTTAACCGTGCGGCGGGTGCTGCTTCAAGCAGCACCGCCGCAATGGTAAAGATCCAGGATGTGACCGCCAGGGTGGCGGTCACATCCTAATTTGCATGGAGAGACCGCCGCTGCCCATGCGGACGGTCCCTCTTCCTCGGTGGTGGCGGACGGACGCAGGTCCGTCCGCCATCCTAATGAGGCCCTTAGTTTTTGCACAACAATATTTCCATTTTGCTTTGTTAATTTATTCTCCTGGCTCCTCATCCCATTGACACATCACCCTCAGCCCTATCTTACCAATAGTCTCATTGTACAAGCCATATAATCAAGGGTATTTAAGAATTTGCGAACCAAATCCTGGAGGCTCACCAGGAAAAAGGGCAATCAAGCTTGGGCTTCCTGTTGAAGTCGGATGTAATCAAAAACATCTAAAGGCGATGGCATTCTTTCCCCTATGAACTGGTCCATCTTAATAAACTGGTCCATGTTAAATAGTTGGACAATTTAAAAAAAAATGCCTTCTCAAATCTAATTTCAACCCCTTTATCCAGAGATGAAGGGAGTGCTCGGGTGTCAAGTAATCAAATCTCTGGGGAATAAATCTGAGCATCTTGCCATGGTCCAAAGCAACCAATTTGTGCATTGCAAAGTCTGTAACTGTGTTGGATGCAGCAATGGTGTTGCTTTGTTATTTGTTAACATTTCAACATCTAGTTAGTCTCTCTCCTTCAGTAGGTGTGGTGCTCTTCATTGTGAATCAAACCATTAAATGTTGTGATGGGATTGCACAGCAGGGTAGTAGTGTTCAATGTCCGGAACATAATGACCCCTCTTTTGTAAGGAAGCATCACGGCTTCCCATTGCAACCTGGGTGACAACACCAGTATGGTCATCAATACCTGCAATCGCATGAAAAAGGACTGGCCATCTGAATATGTATGTTGTTGAAAAGGTAAAAAATTGAGGGTGCACCATTATCTTAATGATAGCCATCCTACCAGAGATGGACAGTTGTAGCTCAATCTAACGTTCCACCATGCTTCTTAAATTTTTACTGGTGCCATAATTATCTTGTAAGATTTAGTGCTCAGCCCTGCCAATTTGTATGCTTAGATATCAAACTGATCCCTTACATCATTTCAGCAGGCCAGGTGCAACTGTGCAGTATCTTCTTCAAGAGTGAACACCTACTTGTTCAGATTGATATTTATGCCTGACTTGGGGTCAAATCTGGTAATGTCATCATTGATGGGAATTTAACTGAGAGGCGAATGTGGTCATAATATAAAGACAGGAGCACCCATTTATATGGGCATGTAATGGTTTACTGCTCATATAATATAAATGGCTCTATGGCCAGCACAAAGAGGAGCAGCAAGAGTGGGCAGTCCTCCTGCATGCCATTGTGTACGTGGAATGCTGGTGAGACCCAGACATTAATGCTTAGCTTTGCTGTGGGCTCAGTATACAGTAGTGTAATGAAGTCCAAAATATTGGCACTTATGCCTAATATTCGCAGAACAGGAATGACTCTCCAGCAAGTTGAATGCCTTTTCGGCATCCAGGAAGAGAGCCTAAGCTGGACGAATCTAATGCATTGTGGCAAATAGAAGACTGAGATTGTTGAAGATGCGCCTACCCAGTTTAGAATTGGGTTGCTCCAGGAGCATCAGTGCCTTCATCAGCGGAGTAAGCCTGTCTGCCACCATCTGTGCCAAAAGTTTGCTATCCAGGTTCATAAATGTTAGTGAATGATAAGATACACACCCCTGAGGTTCCTTGCCTAGCTTTAAGATAATTGTTATTAGCGCTACACTCACCGAAGTGGCCAAGTCTCCCCTTTCAACAGAGTCCTGAGAGATTAGCCAATTGGGAAGCAAGAATTAGTCTATCTAGACCAAGGGTAATTACCACTTAGTTGTCCTTCAATGGCAAGAGGTATTTCTTGTGTCTATTGGTTCTTGTAGAAAGGTATTGGCTTCACTCTCAATCCAGGCTAATGATATGTCGTCCAAGTACTCTGTCAATGCTCCCACCTCAGACCCCTGTCTGCCTATTTACAATATTCATAGTACAAGCGAAGTTCAAGGAGGATTTATTCCTTGCCTAGGGTTCCCATGGATTCTTTGAGGGTATCTGCTACTGTGGTAAGTTGTGCTTTCCATAGTTACCAGGAGAGCATTTTACTAGTGTGGCCTCCCTCCCTGTAGCCCTACACCTCTGCATTTTGTACAATGATTCCTTGTTAGCTACTTCCCTATGCACTGTAAATGCCTCATTCAGGTCTGCTAACATCCTCAGGTTTTTCCTAGCTTCATAGTGCCCTTGCAGGTCTCGTAAAACATTCTTCAGCCACATCCAGTTGCCTAGAAATCAAATAGAATACTTCCATCTAACTACTCAGTACAATTGTACAGATGTATACATTAAAGGCTTTACTAAACAACAAAAGTGTGCAGTTTCATTGAATAATGTTCCAAATCCTAAATTGGGGATCTGGACCCAACAGATCATCCAGTGGTGGCTTGCTTCATCATTGGCTGTGCTCATCATTGGGCTGGTGCTGCAATGCCCAGTGGCCCCCTGGTGGGTGCACTTTGCTGGAGATCTTTTTGTTTTACCAGTTGGTCTAAAATGTATGGTCGATAAACCCTTCAAGGAATAGTTAAAGGAGAGTTTTAGGAAATATGTAGACTGGTCCTCAAAAAGTAGTTTAACATTACCCAAAGGTCCTCTTCATGTTTTATTTGTGGGGCTTCTATAATGGGATTAAAATAATCAATGGATACTAGGAGCATATCACGAATCCTAGATCCCTTCACTTGGTCAACATGTTTTATTGTTAATTTGGCCTAAGATGGATCAACAGGATTTCTTCAAGTCCTAACAATAACCTAATTTACTTTGGTAGGGAAGGCTATATCGGAGCTAAGGTGACCTACCACCCATCCCAAAATACGTTATGTGTAACAAGGTTTGATGTATTCCTTTTGTTTTCATTGATGATCTGTAAATAAAAAAAGAAGACAAATGCACACATATACAAAAAATATCTGACATCTGGTCATGTCTCATGCATGTTATATATGCATTGCAACAAAGTGCTTTCTGGCTCCTTTTAATGCATATGCATCATGCCAATTGAATGATAACCAGAAGAAGTTCCCATCGCTCAAAAAGGTTTCCATCACTCCTAGCAGTATTTATTACCATGCTCTTTTGTCTATCATATGGTGCATAATCTATTGGGTAGTCTTTCATGCAATTTTCACTAATCTAGCATGTAAGTGCTCAATGCCCCCCTCCTAAATATGTTCCACATGCAGGGTGAAAGGGGAATCAAGAAATGTCACTCTTGATCGTACAGATAATAATTTCCGTGCACTAACAGCTAATTGTTCTTTCTCTCATTTGCCAATGCCTCTGTCTAAAATAATTAGTCTTAAGGGTGTTCTCCCTGATAAGGTAACATACTATTTTAATTATCCTCCGTCCTTCATTGTTCTGTAGTGTCAGTAACATTGGCGAATGAGAATTAGATTTTCTTTCCATAATTGTCGATCTGTCCATGCTTATTACTTACAACGTTGAGCACAGGGATTCACTTGCCACATCCGTTTGTTGCCTGGAGGCGACTACTGCCTCCCTGGCTGAGGGGGTGGACACTTGCTGCCCGAGGACTTTGCTATTGCCACAGCTGGAGCTCCCCGCCGCCGCAGAGTACTCGACCAGCGGCCGCGGAGCGGGAGGACCACAGTCCCCACAATCCTTGGCGTGATTGCCACGCCCACCGACACGCGATCTTTGGCGCCCGGAGGCGCATTTAACAGCGGCGCTTCCCCCGCGTCGCGGGACGCGCGCGGGCGCAGCCGGGCTAAGCCCGGGCAAAGGGCGGGCCCTCTGTGGCCCTCAGAGGCCAGAGGAGGTCGGGTCGGGCGCACCCCTCTTACATCTTCATTTAAGGTACTTTAACCACCACTGACTGTTTGACTTTGTGGATGAAACATGGCATATTTACATTCTCCCCGTATATATGCACTGAGAGGGCCAACATACTGACATATTTTCAACAGACTCGTTCTTTTTAAACATCACAGAACTATATGGTGTACGGCCCCTTACATTATTTGCATTGATCGTTTATTTATTGATTTGCCGGACAGGACAGTCATTAGGATTTATATTGTGAACTGATTAGCATATTTACATTGTCTCAACATGTCTCCAAGGGGCAGTCGCAGTAAAACTGCAGCTGGGGGTGCTTCAGTGATTGGCCCTATAGATAACTTTATTACCAGAGCCAATGATGCCATAGACCAGGGTATTTTACTTTTGGAACGTAGGGTTTCGCGAGACCTATCCCAAGCTAAACGTTCATTCCTTGGTCTTATTGCACTGGCAACCACACCCACACCCACCCAGGCCAGGCCTAGTAACATCAGACCTTTAATTGATGCACGTGCTGATATCCATACTATACCAAATGAGGTAAACCTATCTGCCTCAATTCCACTGATAGATTCCGACACAGATATAAGCACGGATTTGGAGAAAACCCCCAACTTAACTATCAATCCTACCTCAGATGAAATATCTGTAGTCAGCACGAGGCAACTAAGAGGTAGACGGGAGGGTGCTATTCGAAAACAAGCACAACATGTATTAAAGCCCCGTACTTCCAAGGTTAGAAAACATAGTATGCCTAAAAGAAAGACTAGGAAAGGTGCTAACTCTAGCCCCCATTTAAGTACGAACAGGACAAAGGAGACCATTGAGGTAGATAGTGAGGTGCATCAAGAGGGGATGATAGGCATGGATGGAAATTCTGATGCTAATACTGCCAACACTGCAAATGACCACATGCTGGAAAGAATGGGTGAACTACTTAGTATCTATTTGTCACCCATAGAAAGTAGGCTCACCCGTATAGAAAAACAATTAGCAGAATTAAGTATTCCCATTAAGAACATATCCAGAGAAGGTGCTCCCAATGGTGTGGGAGCTACATCAAGTTCCACAACATTTGCAGGCACTAAACCAAAAAACCCTCAAGCGCCAACTATAATTACAAATACAACACTCAAACCCCCGCAGGCTTTAGATAAAGGGTCCATCGTTAATCAGCCAGCAGCTAACCCCAGTATTACTAATGTGGCTTTGGAGCCAAAGAAGGACCAAAATACCAAACAACTGAAGGGGATTTCTATGAGTCAATCCCATAAACCTTCAAATGATTCCCTTATGGTTCAGCCTCCCCCAAAAACCATTAGGCAGATTCCACTACGTATTAATCTACCACCTGAGTGTGGGGCATACGTGTTGGTCCTAGTTAATGTTTCAAAATTAAGGAAGGACCAAGAAGAAACCCCTATATCCCTTAAAAACAAAACCTTACACTGGTTAATTGCAAATTGTAATTTTCCTATCGAAGGGGCAAGGGAGATTATCCACACTCAGAGAGTGGGCTGGATAGGCCCACTGAGGAAAAAGTTTGAGGGGGACTGTGTAACAATAAACTTTAAAAACCCCAAATAGGCGGAAAAAACATTGGCTAGCGCACCATTACCTTCACCTTGGGAATTTAACACTACTCTCCTTCCATTAGGCTATTTTTATAGACATCTGATACCCCCTAAACAAACTATGGCGAATAATTTCGCCATTTCACACCAGGATTTGAATTTTGGAGCAAGGATTAAATCCCCGCTTTTTTCCCAGAACCTAGATTTTAACTATCAGAATGCCCAGACGTGGCGTCATCAGGCCCAAACGCCAGCCCATTCTTTGCACTATCCGCAATTTTCAACTATGCCCCACTGTGACCATAGAGAAAGGCAATATCCAGCATTCACTCCTAATCAATTTATACCGATGAGTGAAGCTAGGCCACTATTTAACATCCCCACTCATAATCGGTACGAATACTTTTCAAATTTAGATGAGCAGGACTGACTGGATAAAATTGCTGATAGTAGCAATACCAGTAGTCAAGTTACAAATAACAGACATGAGGGACACTTAGTAATAACTGAAGAATGTTTAAATCAGGATAGCCTAGCGACAGATATGAATACTAATAGTGCCCCATCTGTAGTTGTCAATACTATTAAGGATATGCCGAGGAGTGTTGGGAGTAAGCCCATTAAGCATTGTAGTACCCATGGGTTATCAATTCTCAGCTGGAATGTGGCAGGCCTGGAATCTAGGCTTTCAGACCCCGCATGGGCGGAGATAATTGACGGTATGGATATTCTTATGTTCCAAGAGACATGGGCTGTTGGGAATTTATATATAGAAGGTTACCACTGCTTTAGTATAACATCACCCAAACCTAGTTTTGGTAGAGCAGTGGGAGGTTTGTTCACTGGGATTAAGATCTTGGCCGGTGGTTCAATCAGAGACTTATCCAGTGATAATCCTAATATTCAAATCCTCGAATATAAGCTAAAGTCAAAGACCAGGATTTATTTAATTAATTTTTATAACAATGATTTTTATCATGTACCGAATAAGAATTTTCTGGCACTGTCAAAGGTTTTAAGTAAATTGGAATGCACTTTATTATCAGATACAGAGTCAGGAATTCTAATAGGGGGTGATTTTAATGCTAAACTAACAATGAGATATGGGATTGAGGATGGGACTTCCCGAGACCAAGCGGAACGCAGGGGCATTGAATTAGCTAATATATTAACTGATTTTGCCCTTGATGACGCCATGAGAACAGGTTATAGTCCTAGTTCCCCCCACGCCCCCACGTTTATTAGTGGGGATAGCAGCTCCACTATTGACTATATATTCATGTCACCCCACTTAATAGATTGTATAGTAAAGACTACAGTGACGGTGACATCTTTCAGTGATCATAATCCATTGATAGTAACTTTGAATCTCGCACCTAGTCCTGTTTTTATGAATTTGAATGGTGCAAGGGACATTACACCCTCAATTGACGGCCTACGGCTAAAATGGAGGGGAGTCGACTGTGGGGCAATTTTAGATAGTGTACAAACTTTATACCCGCATTTGATTAAGTCTTGCCTGTCTACGAGTGGTAATTATGATACCATAATCGCTGATTTTGAAGTACTGTGTTCTACTATAAAAACTCTTTTGTCAGTCCCATTACCTAAGGAAGGTAAAGATCCAAGGTGGTTCGACTCAGTCTGCTCTTTTGCAAATAGGGAATTAAGAAAGGCACTTAATGCTAAACTCAGGTGCAAAGTAACCGTTCAGATAGCCAGGAAATATTACAAAGCCAAAATATTGGAATTGGAAAAAAAACGTAATTAAGCGCACTGCGGCCAAGCAGCTTCCTGGCGCTGGAGGGTTTGACCAGACTCACAAGAGGGGCATGGGAGAACTAGCAAGGGAATGCTTGGGCAAACAGGAAGGTTTTGAGAGCTTTGCGGAAGTGGGTATAGATGGGAATAGAGCGAATGAACAGAGGGAGACTATTCCAGATCCGGGGGGCCAGTACCGAAAATCGGGTACCTCCCCTTCTGGATTTACGGAAACGGGGGACGTGAAGAAGGGAAAGGGAGGAGGAACGGAGGGTGCGGCTGGGCTGGCTGCTAGCAGATAGAAAGGCAATGCTACTCTCTGAACAGTGGGAATCGCTGGTGATCAGCGCAAATCTGGGTGGCAGCGGTCCTTTTTGGGCCGCTGTTAGGAAAACAAGAGAAATGGGTAAGAAGCTTACTCCTATTAGCTGCAACATAATCAGCAGTGTATGGGAGACCCACTTCTCCAAAATTTATACAGCTCCAATAGAGGAGCCGCCTATTTCAAACTTAGGACAATTGGGCGGCCTACAGATTGAAGCCCACGAAGTTGAGATAGCTATAAAAGAGAGCCTAGGAAATAAGGCGCCTGGCCCTGATGGTCTGCCCATAGACATTATTAAATATAATGCGGATCTATGGCCGCCAATTCTCCTTAACGTCTTTAATAGTCTGCCAACAGCGGCTATGCCGGCCACATGGGCAATTAGTATTATCGTCCCAATTTTTAAAAAGGGAGATAGGACAGAACCAGCTAATTATCGCCCAATCTCCCTTTTGGACAACACCCTAAAAATTTTGGGACGTATAATTTACAATAGAGTACTTGAATGGACTGATGACACAGACTTCCTGGATTCATGTCAGGTGGGATTCCGGAGTGGGGTAGGAACAGTGGAGCAATGCTTGAATCTGAAACTAATAATTGATAAGTATAGCATTGCTCGATCGTCCCCTACCTACCTTGCTTTTATGAATCTTTCATCCGCTTTCGATCTAGTGAATAGATCCAAACTCTGGACAATCCTATCACAAAATGGTCTAGATTACACCCTTGTTAGATTTCTCGCCTATCTTCACACTGACCTGAAAGCACGGGTCAGAGTTGGGATGGGTGGTGAAGTCTCAGGAGCCATTGACATAGGCAGGGGGGTAAGACAGGGGTGCGTTTTAGCACCCCTGTTGTTCATCATTTATATTAATGGTCTATCAAATTGCCTGAAAAAAAGTCACCACGGACGTTCCATCAATCCTAGGGAAACCCTTAGCAGTGCTTTTATATGCAGACGATGTGGTGCTTATGGCCCGCACACCAAACGCCCTTCGTCTGCTTGTACATAGCTTTGTTCATTTTATGGAGGGTCTTGATTTGCGGGTTAATTTAAAAAAATCTTTTATTATGTCTTGTGGTCCCGGCAAAAGGAAGCTCAACACTATACAGATAGGTAAAGATAAACTTGAATCTGTTTCTACATTTCCTTATTTAGGGTTGGTTTTCGCTGCGAACGGCTCATGGAGTGGGCATTTGGCCCACGCCACGAGCAAGTTCTCGAAAGCCACCAATTCTGTTTTGAGTCTTCCTCGCCCCAAAAAAATTGGTGCCACTAAAGCTATTTTAGATTTTTTTAGATTGCAGTGCTCACCTGTTGCCTCATATGGAGCGGAGGTTTGGGGGTCGGGAAGCAGCCATAGTATCCAACGGGAGGAAAGTCGCTTCTGTAGGAAAATATTGGGCGCCCCGATCTCATCCTCTGATTATATCTGCCACAGTGAATTAAACCTTCCATATATAAGTGATTTTATTAGAGCCAGACCGGCACTCTTTTGGATTAAAGTCTGGAGGAATACCGCTGCCGCACTTACCCAAAACATCATGAAAGACTGTTTAAATTGTGATCACGGAATGGCGATTCCTTGGCTCTTAGAAGTTTTTAAAACACTGAGTGCAGTGGACAGAGGCAATTTATTCACTGACCCTACGTTAATTGAATCCAAGGATAAAGCCGAGGTTAAAAATGCACTGTACGCACTTTACAATACTGAACGGATAGGAAGAGAATCGCAGAAATCAACTGTCGCAAAATATTTAGGGAATGAACTGTGTAGACAACCTCTCCCGCCCTATCTCTCCCTACCTATAACTAGCTGGGAGAGATCACTTCTGTTTCGCTTAAGGGCGGATACAGTGAAATTTTTGTTGTCTTTTCCTTTTGGGTATCGACATAGCACGGATTTCAATTCGTGCCCCTGTGATGGTTCACAGGATGATTTGCACTTCCTATTCTTTTGTAAATTTTACCTTAGGTATATTAAATGGTTTTTAACTCCTTATTTTAAGAAACATAGACCACTCTCACTTAATGAGTCGCATAGAATGTTGGTTTCCCTGGATACTGATTAACTAATTTTTCGCACCAGCACTTTTTTAAGATTGACTATACGAGTGCGCAAAATGATGGAAAATCCCTGAAATCACAAATTAGTCTTACTGGAGCTGAACTGTAAGGAATTCCAAAGCATGTAATTTTTTAATTATAAAACTTTTTGCATGGATGTATATTGTAATGATTTGTTGTTTTTAATTGCGGTACTTTTATGAATTTTATGAAATTCGAATAAAGGTCTTTTGAACTTGAACTTGAACACAGTCTCACCCTAGTATAAGTTTGAACGTCCTCAAGAAAGTCTTTAGAATCCACATTTGGACCATACACATAAATGAGAGTGATTGGTACGTCATGTAACATGCCCCTTACCAAGAGGAAATGTCTGTGGAGGTCAGAGTGGGTGAGCGAGTAAATGAAACTGGGTGCCTTTCTAATTAGTACCGCAGCCCCACATGAGCACTGATTGAAGGAAACAAAATGCCTAGACTGTCCTCAGATGCCCAAAAAAGAGCATATGGAGCCCTGGGGTAGAAGCATATCGCTCTACTGTGCCTTTCCAGATAGGCTAAAGCCAGATGTGGATTCTTTGGGTTGCTCAATCAGACATTGACAAATGTAGGTGCTTCCCTTGGATTGGTAAAGAAATTAGTCAATTCCTGGTGATGGACCCTGCGCTGGTGGGGTGAAGCATAGCAAAATTAGTATCATCTGCCTGTAACAGTCTTTTAGCCACACCACTGGCATGTAACCTGGATAGATGGGGATATTTTTACTTTGCTAGATGAGGGGACACTTTTCACCTGCAAGGTTCACCACGTGTCATGGTCCCAATAGTTGAGGAGACTGGAGCTGAATAGCTGAGAACGGGACTCAGGTGAAAGCCTAGGACCAAAGGAGCTATGAGTCTACCCCATGGTCTGAAAAAATTGTTTCTGCCAACAAGTTCAGCAAGCAGTGTTTCAAAGAAAGTCTTTGGGCTTACCAATAGTAATTGATGCTGGCAGGCCCATGACCCTTCAGTTGTTTCAGTGCCTTGCGATCTTCCCTCCGTATAATTGCTCTGTTCAGTTCTTTCTCCAGGCATGTGTGGTTAGTGTGGGATCTTTCAACCAGAGATCTGGCATTCCACCTCATCTAGGCAGTCACCTTGCTTCTCTAATTGGTCTTTCATGAGAGCAATCTGTGTCATCAAGTGATCAATTTTAATATCTATTGCAAGCAGACCGAATTTCATATCTAGAAGTAGCGTTTCAATATCCAAGTCCAATTTGGCAACAGGGTGATCCATGCTTGTAGTAGGGAGTGAGTGTTCGCCATCCTCTTGTTCTTAAATGTGAATTCTCTTTGCCTGGCATCAGTTTTTCCCCTCGTGCAGTTGTCCTTAGTAGTTTCTCTTGGCAGCAGCTTGTAATTAGGGCATCACTATTCCAAATGCTGAGCCAGGTTTCCTGGTCCCAGCAGACCCAGAACTCCTAGTGCCCCCAAAGCAGAGTCTCCACAGCAGATAATGTTCTCCCCTATGGTAATCATTATAGTTCAATAAGGCATTCCGGGGTCTAAGTCCACATGCACAGCATCAGTAGCAATTGTTATAAACTTTGAGGCTCAGGAAAACTGGTGCATATAACCCCTGGTGCTGTGGTTGAACACTAGTTATAAAGGACATGGTCGTCACATCAGGCTCTCCACACTCTCCGAAGCAAACACAACGAGATGATGGACGGAGTGCTGAAACTTTTCAGACACTCAGTCTTGACCCTGTGCCTCATGGGAACAGTCCAGCCCAAATTGCCAAGCCAGGTCTTCCCTAAACAGCAAACAAGCATCCTGGGACCAGTTTCAAGTTAACACCCTTCATCAGCCAGGATAGCTTGAATCCAGTGGGAAAGTGAGCAAGGGACCAACGTCTGGGCATACCCTGCCAACTTAGGACGAACAAAGCAAACACAAGGAGATGATGGACAGAGTGCTGACATTTTTCAGACACTCACCCCCAGTCACGGATATGGGTTGAATCCATCATCATTCTTTAGCTCACTTTGCCACCTCAGTTCAGACCCAGCTATATGCAAATCAGTCTTGACCCTCTGCCTCATGAGAACAGTCCAGCCTGAACTGCCAGACGTGGTCCCTTGCTCACTTTGCCATTGGATTCAAGCTAGCCTGGCTGATGAGGGCTGATAGCCTGAAACCAGTCCCAGGATGTTTGTTTTCGGCCCAGGGAAGACATGGCTTGGCAACACCAGCAAGATTTACTGGCTGGACGGAGATCATCGTGCCCCCGGCCTCATTAGCACACGCAGCTCTGTGTTTCCCTTGGCTCTCCTCACCCAATAACTCCACACTGCTGCATCTTGCTCAGCTTCTAGTAAACACAACTGTCACTACAGTCCTTTGTCTCACCTACTCGGCTCACCCTCAAGACTGTAGAAAGGGCCCACTACCTTGTCTCTCAGCTGCAGTCTACTCCCCCATTGCAGTTTGACAAGGTTTTCAGGCATCCATAGTAGCCCCTGGGTTTTTACATTATTTGAGCTTGGGAACCAGAGCTCCACTAGAGAGTGGCCATCTTGTCCGGTGGTCAGCTCCATTGTAAGGATATGTTAATATTAGTGTTACAAAGAAAATACACTGGAAGGTTCAACAGATTATTTTTTACGCTCGCTACACCACCACAGGTTCCAGTCAGCTGGAATCAGCTGTAGAAGCTTCAGGTCAACCAATGCCAGCACATTCCAAATGAGCCAAGACAAAAGGGGAGGGGGAATGTACCAAGTAGGTTAATTATAACAATTACAACAATTACGCTTTAACATGTCCTACTTGTAAATACCTTGCACCTAGCCTGGTAGTCTTCAAGGCCTACTTTATGGTAACTTATTAATATTAATATTTAAAAGGAAGGTATAGACCTGTCCAAAAGGTTTAAATTGGCAAGTTGAATTGCATTTTTTTATTTGCCCTAGTCAACTGTTTGTTGTTTACTGCATAGACATGGTTGCCATCTACAGGAAGTTTATATTTTTAGGTCGATCCTGGGCAACGCTTGCGCTGCTGTGAGGCATGCTGTAGTTGAGTATGGACTTGAATCCATGCCACTCTCCGCCCAAATTTGTTATTTGGCTTGTGTCATTGTCCTTCATAAAAGCTGGCTTCCGATTCATTATTAGGCTTGTTATTCCCTCATTGTCACCGCCTTGTCTGCATTTGTTACCTCTCATAACGACTGGACCGCTTACTTGTCTTGTTACACGGTCTGCTTTATCTTGGATCCGAACACTATTTTAATTAAGGATTTGCCCCTATTCCACCCACTACCTCGCAGCAAGCCACCTGCTTTTATTTCAATTTTTACTTATGGCGGTCCACTTTTACTATAGCGGCCACGTTTTACATTTTTTAATTTTAGCAGTGCGGTCTGCATTAAATATAGTGGCAGCGCTTATTTATTTATTTTGTTTACTAGCACCCATGCAGCACTTTTACATTCATAGAGGCCGCACCCCTTTCTTTACACAAACCGCTTCTAAAGAAAGGCACGCAGCCGACATGAGAGTGAAAGTGTGGCACCCCCCAAAAATCTGTTTGTGAACTTGACAAATAGATGCTTTTTTTGCCAAAGACAAACAGATGCATTTTTTTGTCAAAGCTCCCATGCCGTGCTTTCACTTTTATGTCGAACACCCCCCTTTCTTTAGACATGATTTGTCTAAAAAAGGGGCGCGACCTTCATACATGTGAAAGCGCTGCTTGGGTGCTAGTAAAAAAACAAATATTTGCAATGCAATAGGTCTCGCATTTGCGAGAGTTTCAGTGCCATTAGCTTAAACTCTCATTAATGCGAGACCTATTGAATTGCAAATGCTTGTGGTACATGTGTCGCTAGAGTTTTTACTTTTGATGGAAAATTGCAACATGGGAGCATTGAGAGGTTAACAAACAACTCTCACTGTATGTGATTTTTTTTCCTTTAGCCTGACATCCACCTTGGATAAACTAATAGACTGCTTTGACTTTTGCATATGTTTAGTGGAAGTGTTTCTGGAATTTACAAGTGGAATAAAAGTGAAACATGCCATGTGGGTTCAAGAAATCTTTCATCACTACAAAGTTATACATTTTCAAGGTTCTTATGTGCCCAGCCTGGGGGACAGGCACTCTAGACCCTCTGGCTCAAATGATTTTGCCAATGTGTCAACCGGAAGTCTAGCAGTACTGCAACAACCACACAACTTACTGTGTAATACTTCAGTAATATGCATTTCAGCTAACAGGCAAACCTGTAAAATATCACAAGAGTGATTTGTGCCACCAAAGCCTCTTTCATGATAGAAAGGCACACTCAAGAACACTAGCAATCAAAGGAGGCATGTTAAAGGTTTCATTTAAAGTGACAAACTTATCTCATTGCAAACAATATACATTGTAATTATAATAAAAGCAAAGATGTAGCTGCAATGTTTACGAGTAATGTGAACAACTAAATATATTTCAACATATTGGCTGTTTAGCTTTATAGAACCATGTTCACACCTATGCAGTAAATATTTTAGAACATAAAGCAGATTAGATACTGTTAATATATTGCATCAGGCCTGATTATCATGTTGCAAAGAAAAGTGACATTAACCAAACACACATTTCCTATTTGTCATATATAATTAATTGATTAACAGATGTAACTTAAAAGTAGGATGCTAAGAGGAGAAAGAGCAAGATATTTACAACATCTCCAGAATGATAATAAAAGTATATGAGATGAATATCTATGTATGTGGATATATGCACAAAGACGAAATGAAGAAAGGCAGGCTACTATATTTCATCTGTTAACTATTGCAGTTGTGTGCAAAAAGTGTTAAAAAAGAAGAAAATCAAAAGGTACAGCCTTTCTGCATGCTTGTTCATGCATTTTCTTTTTGCAGTAGAACATGTAGAAAACCACACTTTTCTGAGATTGAGTGCAAATTAATTACGTTGTAGCAATTTGTGGATGGTGGTGGCATTAGTCTCTCTAGGAATAAAGGTAGGTGGACCCAAGCTTGAAAAGGGACCTGATTTGGCAGACGAGCTGATGATGTGATTATGATGGTTGAGCTATAATGGGAGGTGGAGCAGCACCAACCTAATCAGTGAGCTTTGATCTTGTTGTTGAAAATGGCAAGAGTGAATGTTGAAACACAGCACCAATGGAATGCGAGGATGCAGACACTGTTAAGAACCAGACTCTCTCTAAAGCTGGTGAAGGAGGAGGTATCGTTGGCATCTGGGGGTCATCACATACCGCATACCTGATGATCGATAACTGCTTTGGACTGCAGTATTCTTTATGCTGTCTTACTAGTCGAATTGCTTTTCTCATGTTATTGACACCCTAGGTGGTGAACAACACTTACAACGCAACTTTCACATCGCAGAGCCTTTACAACGCAACCATTACAACGCAAACTATTACAACGCATTGCTCTGGGGGGCGCTCTAGGATAGGGAATAGGTTAATTTACTATCCAATAACCTTCCCTAGTGTCCACGGGGACTGGAGTTGGAATAGTAAATTAAACTATTCACTATCCAGCACCCCAAAGCACTATGCGTTGTAATGGACTGCGTTGTAATACTTACGTTGTAAAGGCATGCGATGTAAATGCATGCGTTGTAATGTCATACACCCCCCTAGGTGTTTAAGGAGCTTGAATTCTGTGAAATGACAGAGCCCAATGTGTACTTATTTTGTTCAATAATTCCCACCAAAGTAAAATACCATAGTTTCATGACATTGCTGTTCAGTCAGGTAGAAATCACTTCCATTCACTTTGGCTCACCAAGCTATCATAAGTCTTGGTTAAAGTACACTATACAGATTTGAAAACAGTGCAGTGAAGAATGAAGGAATGAGTCCAAAATAGTCTTCAAGCCTTTCAAAATGCCCTATCCAATGGTTTTAAACCCATGGGTTATGCCTGTTGGCATAATGGTGTGCAGTAAGTTGGGAAAATGTGTTGGAAATTGTGTCGGCAGAAGTCGTTGATTTCAGATGTAGACTAGGCTGTTTGTAAAGCAAAGGTGTCTGCTGCAGATGTTAAGAAAAGTATTTCTGTGTTAAAATGGAGATTTGCTTATTCATTTATCTTTAATTACATATTTACTAAGTCTATATTTTTACACTTTCAAACAATTTCCTCAGGAAGGACACAATGTAATACCTCAATATTTCTTTATTTTCGGAATGGCTAACACAAAGGTTACAATGGGAGTCATCCCATGGCAACTTTATTTTGTTATAATTAGATGAGACCCATTCCCAAGGAGAGGATGACAATGAATGGAAATGGTGCTGTGAACAATTTACAATCAAGGCTGGATTTCAAAGGTGCAGTGCAGAGTTATTGAATAACAAAGGATTGAATGTTCTGGTGGATTGGTGCATGCAGATGTGCTCATCAATACAGGATTGTTTTTTGTCCAGCAAATGTGAATTTCAAGGCATGGACAAGAAAGGTGGTGTATAATTTTCCATACCATTATAAGGATGCATGTTTGTGACAATCACAGAAATGGAAGGCAGTAGTTGCAAATAGATTACTCCATGTAGAAGCAAAATAAGATGCAGGTCGTCTGCTATAGCAAACGGAGCACTCTTTAGCTCTTCCAAGGACATGAAAGTGTACACTGCACTGCTTCCTTTTTGGCCACTGTTATCTGTCTTGAAGTCAAATTCTAAGGGTCAAACTCTGCACTTTCATTTATGAGCTGTCAGTGCACCGAATAAAGCGTTCAAAGACTGTAAATTGTATTATAGCTTTCATCTCAACTTTGTGTTATTGCAGAAGATGAAGGTTTTCTTTGAAAAGATTAAGGACAGGATACATTTTAGCTGAGATTGTGCATACTTGTTTTGAGAGTGTCTGAAAGACAATATTAATTAACTTTAAATGTGCTGTTAATTATGTGCTTGTCAGTTTCTTTAACCGCATGCGCGCTAGCAGTTTTCCCGCTGCGCGCTGGGTTTTTCGAAAAGCCGCGTTACATGACGAGCTGAGCTCGTCATGAGCGTGCGAGCGGTGTAACTCATGACGAGCTCAGCTCGTCATGAGCGCGGAAGGGGTTAGTTCTCTCTGCAGCTTCTTATGGTGGCATATATTATAGTGGGTATAAACCATTTTAACAGGGTTTTGGTGAAGGCGGAAATCACTCAAAACCATTTCTTCACTAATTCTTAGCAAATGATCTTGCACAGCGTTGAGGGGCATATTTACGATAATTGTGACTCAGTGAAGCGCAGCAAGTTACTTTGTTGTGCTGCTCTACCCTGCCTCACAGGAAAAGTGCAGGAATGTGCTGTATTAATCTAATATGACGCATTCCTGTTCTTTCCCCCTGTGCTGGTGCTGTTTCAGCAGCCTAGTCCCTAAGTAGGATTCCTTGCATGGTGCAAAGGTGCCTGTGATGTAGGAGGAATTTTTTTTGTGCAGGTAGAGGCTCCATCTTGCACAAAAATAATCCCTAAAGGTGTTTTGCTCTTTCTATGTGTGCTGCAGCAATCAGGACACATACAAAGAGTAAACAACGAGGAGAAGTAAAGATATTTCTCCTTGTGTCATCTCACCTGCAGAGGCATATCTTCTTGGCACATTCCAAGGTTTACCAGGTCTGGCAAATCTGGGAATGCATCAAAAACCATGGTACTTGCATGGGAACACCCACCCCAATGCCCACGAATCATCCCCCTTATGCAGAGTAATGCACAATGCATCGGTTTGTGCTGCATTGCATTACTCCATATTTTTTAAGCATTCAGAGCCACACAAAGTAGCTTTGCGTTGCTTCATAAATTTGTCTTAGAGCTTTGCCTTGTGCATGTACCACATTGTGCGGTGCAAGCATGACACAAAGTCCTCATAAATATGCCACTTACAGTAGAATGTGCCAGCCATGTATGGCAGATCTGACCAACACTATTTGGGTCCTGTCTTAGGGTATATATAGGCCGATGAAAGGTTACAAATAAAATCTACCTTACCTAGCCGAAGGGTCCGTTTCTTCATTTCGCTGCTGCAGTGGAGGTTCTGAAGATTTCCGTTTTATATATATATATATATATATATATATATATATATATATATATATATATATATATATATCACCAAAAGAGCTCTTGCGCTCTCGAGGGGCACATCTCGACATCTCTCTATGCAGCCTTGCCTGTGCGCCTCTTGTAGCTCTAACTCCCTTTGTCCAAATTGTTACTTATGACTCCCGAAGCGTTTCGAGGCCACTCCTCTAATCTGATGTTCAATTTGTGTGTATAATTGATTCAATTTATTCAAAATGAGAAATACGCAAAAAAACTACAAAGTATTTTATTTTCAATGGCATTTACAACTCACTTGATGTACTTTAGCACCGTTACGAGCACTTTAGGAGGTGTAGGAGTTCCACAAACCTTTGTGCACACTTGTTTGTTTGATAAAGAGAAAAAACCTGAAAAAAGGGAAAAAGTGAAAAAAGTAAAAAAAAGTGGCATGCTACTTAAACGATTGTAATAGGTGGTACGGCGTCATGTGATCAAGTCCCAAGCTAGGGACGAAACACGTCATGCTGCCCCTTCTGTTTGTACAAAGGATTAAAATAAACTGAAGGTATTCCTAAACTGTGGTCCGTGCTCTTATTGGCGTCCTGCGAGGGAAATTCAAAGAAGAAGAGTTCTGCTATATGTATATATATATATATATATATATATATATATATATATATATATATATATATATATATATATATATATATATATATATATATATATATATGTATATATATATATATATATATATATATATATATATATATATATATATATATATCTCACACACAGAAAGGTTGCCCTTGAAAGTCGCCACACACTGAGGGGTGTATACACACACCGCCACGGGTAGCAGGGTTGATCAGCATGCCACAAGCCTTCCAAACATGCCATACGCATTTCGAGCATCTGCATGCTCTTGTTCACTGGCTGCAATGAAGAGGAAAAATGGGCTGATGGAAACAACTGTTTTTAATTAATAACAAGACCCACCCTGGTGGGCGTCCCAAACCTAATCATTTTGGTCAAAGTAGTTCCTTTAAGCTCACTCCATCAATCCAAGTGGGCACCATCATCATTAAAATGTCAAACCCGGTTGGGTGAGAAGCATTGTCCGCTCTGCTGCCATTTTGCCAATATGGGAAGGCTTGTGGCATGCTGATCAACCCTGCTACCTGTGGCGATTTGTGTTTACACCCCTCCGTGTGTGGCGACTTTCAAGGGCAACCTTTCTGTGTGATATATATATATATATATATATATATATATATATGTGTATATATATATATATATATATATATATATATATATCACCAAAAGAGCTCTTGCGCTCTCGAGGCGCACATCACACCATCACTGCAGCCTTGCCTGTGCGCCTCTTGTAGCTCTCACGCCCTTTGTCCAAATTGTTACTTATGACTCCCGACGCGTTTCGAGGCCACTCCGCCTCTTCATCATGGGGACACACAGAAGAATGCAAATAACCCACCTCTTGTTTCCTTCATTTTTTATTCAACTGGGCAAACACCGCCCTCAGTGGGCGTGGCTCAACACGTTCACCTTCGGCATGTAGTCCATGAGGTAGGTCTGTAATCTCCCTTTAGTAGGTAGCAGTCCTCTGTGCACAATATTAATGTCCTTAATTACATCCTTTAGTAGGGAAGAAGACACAGGGCGTCAGCGCTGTTCATTTATGTGAGACGTCGTACCTGACGGCGAAGAGCTGTTCTCCCCCACGGCTACTCTGCTTATGTTGACCTTCCCACCAGTGAACAGAGCGGTTCACCCTTGCACTATATATATATATATATATATATATATATATATTACCTACTGGCGGTCGCCAGTAGGTATATATAGTTAGGATTTTTTTCCTATGGGATTTTTGAAAATTCTATGTTGAATAACTTTGGCGTTTGAGGACGGAATTGGCTGAAATTTTCTGGAAAATGGAACATTTTGTTTCTGAGCAGCCCCTGAAACTTTGGGGGGGTTCGTCAAGGGGGGGCCGAGAAAAAAGGGGGGTCCCAAAACGTGTTTTTAACATTGAGTTTTCCATAGGGCGGTTGGCCTCACTTTTAGCCCGAACGGCTGAATGGATTTGCACGAAACTTGGCAAAATTGTAGGGACTGGTAGCCCGATGTGCCTTTTGTAGGTCTCAATATATGTGCTCCAGTGGATTTTGAGAAATTAACGTTTAAAAAAAGATATATATCTGTAAGCGCGCTCTGGGCAGCGCTCCGGTCCGCGGACCTTAAGCGTACCGGAACTTCGCGTAGCGAAGCTGATTGGCTCTCCGGTGTCTGTCAACATTCTAAACAGTCCGGAGCGGCCGCCATCTTGTCTCTCGGTAGGATTGAGAGACAAGAGGAGGCCAAAACAAAGGGGGAAATAACCATAAGGGGGCATACTAGATCCTCCCTGACCCCCTAGGTTTAATGTGGAGGTTTTAAAAGGGCCCCGCGGGGCAAAAAAACCAAAAAAATGTTTTTGTTTTTTTTGCGTGGGTAGCGCCCGGTCCGCGAACCGGGAAGCGTTCTGGGCAGCGTATTACAATGAAAAATGAATGATAGACTTTTCAAATGCTGTATGTTAATTGATTGTTGGTTTTGTTTATTATTTTTTATTTTCTTTATTTTTTAAGCATTTTTTTTATTGTGATTGTGTTTTAAATGATTGTGTTTCATAATTTATTAAACTTTCTAACATTTCATTGTCAGAAATTTCATAATTATCATTGAATATACATTGTAGTCTCTGAGGGTGTAAAATGTCCTCATTTTCAAGGAGGTTATCTACTGCTTGCACACATTGCAGTAGTTCTTTGTCCCAAGTTTCATCGAAAAATTCAATATCATTTTCATCAATGATTTCTTGGCTGCTCTCTTGCAGGACAATTTGAAATTCAACTTTCTGTTCGCCTTCCATTTTGCCTGAAATTTAGATTAAAAAAATATATATTAGTAGAGATAGGGCACTGTTGGGATTAATTTTAGGTAGGCAGTTTTTATCAGTGAATTTATCTTTGGGGAGTGTATAGTATCAGAGTGGAAGTAGGAATATAAAAAAAGTGTATGTGATTTAACGTAAGTAATTTCATAATTATACAAGAGAAACCTAACTCCATCCATAACTATAACAGAGAAGTCTATCTAAATCTATAAGTACTACAGAGGGATAGTATATAACTATCAGAAAAAGTTTACCATATTAACTTATAGTGCACAATATACTTCAGTTTTAAAAATAAAAACTTACCTTTAGAAAGAAGTTGAAGGAATTAGTGAAAATACTATTGAAATGTACACCAAGAAGTAGTAGTCAAAATGGCTGTGTTTTCTTCTCTTCCTTTATATATATTCAGGTATATAACCAATGAAATGTCAGGTAAAAAAAGTAGAAAATGAAAGTAACATTTTCATTGGTTGTCAATTCCAACACTTCAGATGTGTTTTGTGAAGTAATTTACCTCAGGGTATTTAGAGAGGTCTACAGGCTAAATGGCTCAATGGAATTCCAACCAAATTTGTGAAAATGGTAGGGATTGGTATGTAGTATGAGCTAATCTATATTTGGTGAAATTGTCTCCAGTGGCTTTTCTGTGAACTACTTTCCCACCTTTTTTGATGGTGCGCTTCCCAGGGAGCGACCCGGTACGCGAACCGTTGAGCGCCCCGGTTCGCGAACCTTAAGCGTTCCGGGAGTCCACCAGTTTGTGTTTCGGTCGAATTAAGATACAAGATGGAGGGCAAATAATGTTCAGAATGGGTAGAAGGGGGCACGGTAGACTTATCTTGACCCCCTAGGTTTTCTGAGGGTGGCTGAGGAGGCTTATATGTGCGAAAAAAAAGCATTTTTAAAAAAAAATTCGCGAGGTTAGCTCCCGGTTCGCGTACCGGGTAGCGCCCCAGGGAGCGTACTTTGTTGAAAATTAGTGAAAAATGTTAGAGTAAAATAATAATTGTGAGTGATCAGATGTAGGGTAGCTCTGAGAAGAGCTTTTGGGTTTATGGTACATTTAGGTACTTATAAGTAGGTACCAATGCACAGTCTTAAATTCAGAGTGAAAATTCTGTTGCCCTCATCTGAGAAGTGAACTCCATCTCCTCTGTAGATATCTTGCATGTAGTAACGCAAGTTATTGTTGTACATGGAGCCCATTCCATGGTCTCTCATGTAAGCTGAAACAGATTTGTTTACATGCTTCCTCGACTTCTCAATTTGTGGACAAAATTGGTTTGACCACCTCCATTTCTGTCTTTGGCATATATTTGAATATACCAAGGCAGTCTGAGGAAAAAGTGCCATCAATTGCTCAAAGGTGTCCTTTAAAAGCATTTCCAGACCTACCCCAGTCAAAGTGCCCAAATCATTACCTCCACAGTGCACAATTAACAGGTCAGGTTTGGGCAAATGCATAAAGGTTTTCACCAATGGTATCAATTGGTGACATTTTAATCCTCTGTGGCCAAACCACTTAATTTCCACATCTTGTAAATTGAGGTTAGGTAAATTCCTGTTTTCAGCGTACCTTTGAGCCCAGTGAATATAACTATGTCCAACAATCCAGACAGAAAACATGGTGAGAGAAGGTTCTCCTGCAGTCAGATGAAGTGTGGCAATGAAATGGCAGTTGAAAAAATGAGAGTTTAAAATGAAAAAAACTGTGGAGTGTCTGTGTTGATGAAGCAGTAACAGTGATTGGTGGATTTTGATTGCTGAAAACAGAAAGTTAGGGTGCACGGATAAATTATTTGAAAGATGTATTTTGAATGGTCAATAAAAAATCATTAAATGAAAGAATGCACTGGATATGCAGGTGCACTGAGAGTTCAGAGTTCAATTGCAACATTGTTGTGTGAACTTGCAAACACCAGAGGTCTTCCAAGAGGTGGTTGCTATGCAAAAAAGGCAGAAAGGGCAGAGGGGGGAAGGGTTTTCATTTGAAAAAAAGTGAGGGAAGAGTTTTGATTGGGTGACATGAGAGATATGTGTGAAGAATTACAGCATTTCTGTGCTTTTGATAGCTGCAGACTCTGGAGTGCATACCTTTTGCTCTGCTGAAGACAAATTGGTGTGTTTCTGAGACTGTTTTCAAACTCAAAGTATTTGCTAAGGTGAGAAAATATTTCTTTAATTTAGATAGAGAATAGTGTGCTTTAAGGAGAAAATTATGAATTATGTGGCGCAAATTGCTTGTAAATATGCTCCCACCTGTGCATGGAAAATTTAGATTTTGAATGTTTGTGTTACATAGCCATGTTAAAAGTGATACAAACATGCTGCAAAGGCAATCAAAAAACGCTTTTATGTGTCTTAAGGACATTTTAAGTAATTTTCCCATGTGCAGTGTTTTGAAATTATGATTTGAAAATCGTTTTTGGGGAAAAGGAATTGTTTTTAAATTTATGACAAGGACATAATGGTGTATGCTTCTTTATACGGCAATTGACTGTCCCTGATGTTATTTTTCCCATTTTAATGTAAGACCTTTCTCTGTGGCGCAAGTTGCTTGTAAATATGCTCCGACCTGTGCATGGCAAATTTAGATTTTAAATGTTTGTGTTACATAGCCATGTTAAAAGTGACCCAACCATGCTGGAAAGGCAATAAAAAAACACTTTCATGTGTCTTAAGGACATTTTAAGTAATTTCCCTGTGGGCAGTGTTTTCAAATTATGAATTGAAAATCGTTTTTGAGGTAAAGGAATGTTGTTAAAATTTATGTGCGCCATATGCCCCCAAATTTCTTTTTCAGGGGTGCAGCAGGGTGTTATTGAGACACCCCTGCACCTTTGGAAAAATTCCTAATTTGCGATGAGCTAATTGCTAATCGCAAATTGCACCTTCATTCATATGGGCATCCTGGCCCATGGAAATGAATGGGTAATTTGCAATTAGCAATTTGCTCATCGCAAATTTGGAATGGTAAAGAATCGCTATTTATTCCTTAAAATTCGCTATTTTGGAAATGCAAAATAGTTATATGATACATATGGCGGTTGATGTCTAACAAGATAAGAAGCTTAGGGATACATTTATGATGACTGGCGCAATGAAGTGGACATCACTTACTTCATTGGTAGAGCTTTACATGTATTATGTCCTCTGTATTCTTCATCAAGCGTAACTTTAATCTGCAATCCTGAGTAGGCCTCACCTTAAACAAACCTCTGGATAGGCCACACCTTATCGTCATCCTGAATTAATCATTTAAAATGCTAGGGACAGATTTATGATAGGTGTATGACTCTTTTGCGCCACTTACAAAACACTGTCTACGGGGAAATGACTTAAAATGTCCTTAAGACACATGAATGTGTTTTTTTAAAGCGTTTCCAATTTTTTTGGGTCACTTTTAACATGGCTATGTGACTCAAACAGTCAAAATCTAAATTCACCATGCACAGGTGGGAGCATATTTACAAGGAATGTGCTCCATGGGGAAAGGTCTTATAATGTAATATGGGAAAAATGACATCAGAGACACTGAAATGCCTTATAGAGAAGCATACACCATTATGTCCTTGTCATAAATTTGCAAACCATTACTTTTCCCCAAAAACGATTTTCAAATCATAATTTGAAAACACTGCACATGTGGAAATGACTTAAAATGTCCTTAATTCAAAATTTGCTATTCCTTATTTTGCGATTGCACTGAAGGATTTGCAAATTTTGTGATTCCTTAAATGCAATGTATCAAACAAAAAATATGTAAAAAATGACATTAAGGATTTGGAAACTACAACCAACTTCTAGTTTGTGGTAATTTGCGAATTCTTTTCAAAAAGCATTTTTTTCCAAAAAACAAAAGGTGCCATATGACGCCAATACATGTCCTTAGGGCATGTATGTGTGCCATATGCCCCCAAATTTCTTTTTCAGGGGTGCAGCAGGGTGTTCTTGAGATACCCCTGCACGCTTGAAAAAATTCCTATTTTGTGATGAGCTAATTGCTAATCGCAAATTGCAACCTTCATTCCTATGAGCCTCCTAGCCCATAGAAATGAATGGGTAATTTGCAATTAGCAATTTGCTCATTGCAAATTAGGAATGGTAAAGAATTGCTATTTATTCCTTAAAATTTGCTATTTAGGAAATGCAAAATTGTTTGATGGTACATATGGTGGTTCATCTGTAACAAGATAAGAAGCTTAGGGATACATTTATGATGACTGGCGCAATAAAGTGGACATTACTTACTTCATTGGTAGGCCTTTACATGTATTATCTCCTCTGTATTCTTCATCAAGCGTAACTTTAATCTGCAATCCTGAGTAGGCCTCACCTTAAACAAACCTTTGGATAGGCCACACCTTATTGTCATCCTGGATTAATCATTTAAAATGCTAGGGACAGATTTATGATAGGTGTATGCCTCTTTTGTGCCACTGTGCGTCACTTTTATGATGCAGCGGCGGTGCTAATTTGCAATTAGCAATTTGCTCATTGCAAATTAGGAATGGTAAAGAATTGCTATTTATTCCTTAAAATTTGCTATTTAGGAAATGCAAAATAGTTTGATGGTACATATGGTGGTTCATCTGTAACAAGATAAGAAGCTTAGGGATACATTTATGATGACTGGCGCAATAAAGTGCACATTACTTACTTCATTGGTAGGCCTTTACATGTATTATCTCCTCTGTATTCTTCATCAAGCGTAACTTTAATCTGCAATCCTGAGTAGGCCTCACCTTAAACAAACCTTTGGATAGGCCACACCTTATCGTCATCCTGGATTAATCATTTAAAATGCTAGGGACAGATTTATGATAGGTGTATGCCTCTTTTGTGCCACTGTGCGTCACTTTTATGATGCAGCGGCGGTGCAAAAGATTTGCTATGAGGCGACAAAATTACAAATTGATGCATTTAGGCAGATATGTCATGGTGTAAAAAAAACGTACCACATGAAACCGATGCAGCAGTGATGCAAAAGATGCACCATGTTGCAAGACAGGCCTCACTTGGGGCCATATGTATCAAGCTAATTAGCATTCGCAAAGATCAAAATTCTACGAATTTCGGCCTTTGCGAATGTTAATTAGACAAATGGTATGTATCAAACAAGTTTGATGCAAAATAAGGAGTAGCAAAATTTGCTATTCCTTATTTTGCGATTGCACTGAAGGATTTGCAAATTTTGTGATTACTTAAATGCAATGTATCAAACAAAAAATATGTAAAAAATGACATTAAGGATTTGGAAACTATTGTGGTAAATTGGTGGTAATTTGTGAATTCTTTTCAAAAAGCTTTTTTTCAAAAAAACAAAAGGTCCCATATGACGCCAACACATGCCCTTAGGGCATGTATGTGTGCCATATGCCCCCAAATTTCTTTTTCAGGGGTGCAGCAGGGTGTTCTTGAGACACCCCTGCACCCTTGGAAAAATTCCTAATCTGTGATGAGCAAATTGCTAATCGCAAATTAAACCTTCATTCCTATGAGCCTCCTAGCCCATGGAAATGAATGGGTAACTTGCAATTAGCAATTTGCTCATTGCAAATTAGGAATGGTAAAGAATTGCTATTTATTCCTTAAAATTCGCTATTTAGGAAATGCAAAATAGTTTGATGGTACATATGGCGGTTCATCTGTAACAAGATAAGAAGCTTAGGGATAGATTTATGATGACTGGTGCATCACCAGGGATGTGTCAGTCATCCTGCGCTGCTGTTCCGCCACCCATGGTGTGCTGCATTTACAATGCGGGGCATCATGGGGCAAAAATGGCACAGATGCGTGACGTATCTGTGCTGTAAAGGTAGTGATTGCTGGAGTTGTATCGCAAGTGCGATGCAGCTCAAGCAAGGCTCAGGGGTGCCCCATCTCCACAATGTTGCGTCAAGACCTATGCCTGCTTAAAGCAGGCGCAGGGTTTTGACGAAGCTTTCTCCTATCTGATTGTAAATACGGCACACCATGGGTGGCAGAGTAGCGGTGCACGTTTACTGGTGCATGCCTGGGGATGTGCCATTTAACATAAATCTGCCCCTTTACATTTAAGTATGTGCAGGACACACAGAGTCGGTGAGGCTTATCCAAGGTTAAGAAGAGATGAGTCCTGTTCACTGAAAAATTAGACATAGTCTTCACCTGCTCAGCATTGCTGGACATGGCTAAATAATAGCTGCAAAATATTACTCTTGTTAAACAATTTTACTATTATAATCTCTGAGATTTGTTTCTTACTCTGCAACATCTCATTGTTGTTATCTTTCTTTAAAGATAAAGACAACATCAACATGAGCGACAATCTGCAATCAGTTGATTTTGACCTCATCATTGAACTTGTAATTGAAACATCAGTGGATGTTGATCCCTTGGATGATTTAAATCCTGAGGATGAAGAAGAGCGTGATGAGGATGCAGATTTGTCCGAATTATATGACATAGGGTGGGAAGCTGACCTGCTTGAGCCTATGGAAATATAAACATTTATTTTTAAAATTTATAATTAATAAAAAGTAAAAATGTAAACCGTTTAATTTAAAAATAAAGACACCTTCAAAACAGGTTATGTGTAGTGTCTTCAATAAAATATTAAAATATGCTCATAAAATTAGATCAGATTCACATATAAAATAGCACAGGTAACATAAATATAAATGTCATTTCTTTTCTGCTATTTCTGTATTGTAAATTTGCCAAGGACTAAAAAATCTTCTATTTAAAATGTCAAGTAGTGTGTTAAGTTTTTGATCACTGTTATTGATTTACTGTTTGGTAATAATGGTTAATAACATTTTTTATTATATTTTACCACAGATTCAACTGCAGATCATTTCAAGATTTCACCATGCCAACAATAGAAAGACAGAGAAAGGCTGCAAAACGTCAAAGACAGCAGGTGAAACAAAATAAGCAGCAGTCCTCTAACAAAAAGATTTGTCAAGTCACGAAGAAAGCACCGGGTAAGAGCACAAAATATTTCATAAGAAATATGTGTAGTAAAAAAAATATTACTACAGAAAATGTTTCAGTCCATAAAACGAGAAGGAATTCAAATGGAAAGGAAAGGCCGATCAAAAATGTTACTGCTAGAGCAAGAGATAACTCTGTGCATGATAGTAGAAGGAAACAACAGTTTAGGGAGATTCGTAAACGAATGTTCCGCAACAGGATAATTGGCAATTTGTTAAAAAATATTAAGAAAGGTCAACAGAAACTGGTTTTTTATAAGAGAAAAAAAAAAGTTGAGAAAGTTATTGATCAGGCATTTGAAATTAAACGTAAGTTATTTATTTTGATAATCAATAGAATTAGGAAGCTAAACAAGGCAATTTATGATTTCAAAAGAAATAGTAGATGGAAGAGAATAGTTAATCGTAGTAATTTTTGTGAAGTTTTTTCTGGAGAATGGATGCATAGTTCAAGCTGTGAGGCATTTTTTAATGAGGAGAGTTATTTCCAGGATAATGATTTGGTGCATGCAGTTGACACCAGTGGTCGTGCTTATGAAGTGAAAGATGGTTGTCCAGTTGAAAAAGAAAAACTTGTGACAACAGAGACAGAAGAGGTGTTAGGTAATGAGGTTTTAGGAAGACGTGCTAAGGGTCCTGTCTACACCTGGAAGTGTAGTAGTATTTGTAGTGTGCGACAGGATTCCATCAATTTGCTTTGTGATTTTGTACGGTCATTTAATAAGAAAAGTTTGAAGCAGAAAATAAGGTTGTTGCAAGAATTAGATCCTTGCAGAGTGAGAGAAGTGACAGGTTTGCATGGTCATTCACTGGCTTGTCTTTCCAGGAGAGTATGCCAGAGTGTTTTTCATCATTTCAGGATGCTAGCAGTGCATCATAATAAAGTGAGGAAATTTGTTAGAATGTTGTATTATGCTAAGAGTCCAGCAATTATGCTTAAACAATTATGCGCTGCTCTTTTGCATGGTTCTGAAATAGATGTGAAGAATATATGTGAAGAAATTGAGTTTTGTTACTTTGGAAGTAAAGAGGAGAATGTTGAAATTGACCAAGAAGAAGAGGGTAATGTGGAAGATAGTGTACAGGTTTCCAGTACAGATAATTTTCAGAAGGAAATTGCGACGTTTCAGGTGAAATCAAGTGAGAGGCCTAATTTCACTTGTGTGTGTTGTCGACGCACTTATTATAAGAATCAGACTAAGTTAGTGGATTTATATGCAAAAAGTGAAAGGGAAAATAATAGTGAATGGAAGGATTTTGCAACATACTTGATGGTAGAAAATTGTTTTGATTTGGGATTCGATCAACGTGTGTGTACTTATTGTTGTTGCAAATTAAATCAAAACCAGATGCCTGCTTGAGCAGTTCATAATAATCTAGAATTGGTTGAGATTCCTTCTGAATTGAAGGATTTAAATACTTATGAATCTATTTTGATTCAAAGTATCCATCCCTTTCAGGCTATTGTAAGAATGGAGCCAAAGACAGGGAAATTGCCTCCATCAGATTTACAGAGAGGATTAAAGGGAAGAGTTGTTTATTTGCCTCTAGATTTGAAGAAAAACATTAACACAATTGGAGTAGAAAAAGTGGAAGAGGAACCTCTGGTTATCTTAGTTAATGGGGTTCCGACAAAGAATAAGAAAATATGGCAAGATTTAGTAGATGTTAGGAAAGTTAAAAAGGCAACATTGTATTTGAAAAAAAATAATAAATACTATAAGAATGTATATGTTGCAGAAGAGGAAGTAAGTGAGGAAGAGGATAGCGATTTGTGTGCTGGTCAAATTGAGAAAGTAGAACCCTCTACTAGTGAAGAAATATATGAACATTATAGTGTTCATCCTTTGCCTTCCAAGGAAGTCATGGGGAATGCTATTGAGTTGTTTCAAATGAAACAAGCCAAAGGGAGTCCCATTAGTGTTTGGGAGGAAAGTTTGGAAGCTCGGTGTTTCCCACAGCTTTTTCCAACAGGTCAGGGAGGAAGATATGATGAGCGACCTCATCAAATTCCTGCTTCTGAATACCGGACTTTGCGATTGTATGCAGGAGATGCTAGGTTTCGACAATGCATTCCTTATTTGTTTCATCTCCTGTTTGAAAGCGATCTGTCTGGACTGTCATATGCAGTGAACCACATCTTGAAAAGTGGTATACACATGCAAAACATCTCGGCAAGTGACTTTATGGATAAAGTCAATGTCCAAGACAGTATTTTGGATTCTCACCTGATTAATCTCATGGCGTGTCAGCGTGGTACTAATGAGTACTGGTACCGTCGTCATGGTGATTTAAAATGTATGCTGAGGAACTTAGGTACTCCCACATGGTTCCTCACTCTGAGCTGTGCCGAGTATGGCTGGGAAGACTTACTTGAATTTCTACGAGAGGCAAATGCTAACGTAGATAACATCGAATTCAAGACACCCGGAGAACTGTGCTCTTTGGATCCAGTCAATGTATGTAGGTACTTCAATCATAGATTTGAAGCTATGATGTCTTTCATCATGAATAAGAAGAATCCACCTCTTGGAGAGGTGTTGGATTTCTTCTGGAGAAAGGAGTACCAAGCAAGAGGTGCTCCTCATATACATATGTTGCTGTGGATCAAGGATGCACCTAAATTTGGAACGGATCCAGAAGACTCAGTGATGAGTTTCATCCAACAGTATTCTACGTGTGCTGTTCCAAACGCAAAGGAGAAGAAAAGCCTAAGAGAAAAAGTTCTGCGTTTCCAAAGCCATCGATGTGGAAAGTACTGCTGTCGTAAATTCCGAAACAAGGACAAGTTCTACACTAAATGTCGTTTCGGCTTTCCACGACCGGTGATTTCTAAAGGAAGAGTAAACAGTTTGATGTCTTCGCTGCGACACAATGTCATGAAGAAATCACCTAAAAACACATACAATTTGAAGAGGAACGAAGAGTCCAAGTACATCAATGACTACAACCCGGTGATTTTGTCCATGTGGAATGCTAACATGGATATACAGTTTGTGGCTGATAACTGTATGGCTGTGGCTCGGTATGTGACGTCTTACATCACCAAAAAAGAGAAGACAGAATTGAAGGATATGTGGGAGGACATTTCCCATGAAAAGAGCCTCAGCAAGAAGTTGTACAGTTTCAGTCTGAAGATGTTGTCGCATCGAGAAATCGGAGCGTACGAATGTTCTGACCGGTTGTCTTCAGCAAGTCTCTATGCCAAGTCCAGGAGTATCGTTTGGGCGAGTCTTGGTCTTGCTGCAACGCGTAATCGAGTTCTCAAATCTGTCCGGGAAATTGAGTATTTGGCGGAAAAGGAGCCAAACAGTACCGACATTTTGAAGACCAACATGTTGGATACATATTATCCAAATCGAAGCATTCACCTCGAGAATGTTTGTCTGTATGAAGTTCTTCAAAATTACATATTCAAGAGGAACATCAAAGAAGATACTGAGAAAGGAGTGTATGCTGTAATAGGAAGTAAGGGATGTCTGGTCAAGCAAAGAAAATGCCACTTGGTAAACCATCGAAAATTGAGTGGTGAATCTCCTGAAAAAAAGGAGTTTTTCTATTTAGCACTTTTGCAACTTTTCAAGCCTTGGCGTGCAGAAGAGGAACTGCTTGGAGATTTTCTCTGTTACGAAGACTCTTTCAATGCCGCCAAGGAGACCATAGAATGTCCTGCTTTTCCCAAATATGTAGAAATGTTGAATGCGGAAATTGAGCAGGAAGCAACGATTGCAGCCGAGATTGCCAGAGACAGTTCTCAGGACAGTCAGAGTTCTGCTTCATTGAGTCAGGATCCACTAGGAGGACCTGTTATTGAAAATGAAGCTGCCACTGCTATGAATGAAGTGGAAAGAGCCATGGCACATGCTCAAGAGGATGCAGTTAACTTAGAAGAGTTGGAAAGACAACTCAACGTTGAGCAGAGGAAAATATATGACGAAGTTACCATGCAAATTGATCATGGATTAAGTCATGATAAGAAAGAGTGCTCATGTACGTCGTTGAAGCCTGTCCGACTGTACGTGAGTGGAGAAGCGGGAACTGGAAAAAGTTTCCTCATTAAAGCAATTTCATGCTATTTGCAGGAAAGGACAGAGTCATCGCTGTCTTGTGTTGTCACTGCTCCAACTGGACTGGCAGCACATAATATTAAAGGGATTACTTTACATCGTTTACTGATGCTGCCAGTGGAGCATGACAACAAATTACAATATCACAAGCTATCTGGAGATGCTTGTTTTGAAGTTTCAAGAATCTTGAGGAAAATGAAACTTCTTATCATTGACGAAGTAAGCATGGTTTCCAATGTCATGCTTGCCTTTGTGCATTTGAGAATGCAAGAAGTTCTCAAAACAGAGTATGATGTGTTATTTGGTGGCAAACACATCATTGTTTTCGGAGATCTTCTGCAGCTGACACCAGTGAAAGGGCAACCTGTGTTCAAAATGCTCACGCATGAAGATACCAGGAAGTGCCTAGGCAGCATTGGCAACGTCAATATATGGTTAAACTTCAATTATGCTGAACTGCATGAAAATATGCGTCAGGCGAAGGATGAAGTTTACAAGACTATTCTACAAGATGTTAGAATTGGAAAAGTGACCGAGCATGGGAAAGAAGCTTTACATGCACGATTACTGTCAAATTTATATCCAGAACAAGATGTTGTGCCTGAGAATATTTTTCAGAAAATTACTGAGAAGAAATCTGGAATATGTTTGATGCCAACTCTTGCAGAATGTGCCAAATTTAACAACAAAATGTTGCATTTAGAAAAGCAAGAGATTGTGAAACTGGAAGCTATTGACAGAGTAGAGCATATGGGATCAACAATTATTTTGTCTGAGAATCTGAAAACAAAATTGGATTCATTAGAGAAGAGTATATCTAAAACTGCAGGTTTTGAAAAGACTCTGAATGTGTGCTTGAACTGCCGTATAATTTTAAGAAGGAATTTACATGTTGAAAGAGGTCTGGTAAATGGATCAATGGGTAATGTTGTTGATTTTGTGAAATACAGAAATAGAGATGGAATTGAATTTTTAAAAATTTAATTTGATGGCATTGAGGAAGTACAGCTAATTGGTCGTTGTTCTGCTAGATTTTTGCTTGTAAAAGACTTATATGTTCGCCGTAAGCAGTTTCCTGTTTGCTTGGCATATGCGGTGACAATCCATAAATCGCAAGGTTTAAGTGTAGACAGTGCATTGGTGAATATTGGCAGTTCTGTGTTCAAGGAGGGTATGGCATATGTGGCATTGTCACGAGTTAGAACTTTATCGGGATTGTACTTGATTGAGTGTGATGTCACAAACATTTGTGCGGATCTAGATTGTGTTAAGGAATACAATAAGTTAAGAAGAGAGTATGCGCCACATTTGCCTCAGTATCCTTTGTTTGAGAAACGTGTGGTAGGCCGGAAACGAAGAAATGTGACCAATACTGGGGAGGTTGTAGCAAAAAGACAAAAAGTCAATGAACCTAAAATTACAAGCAGAAAGAAAAAGTATTCTGTTGAAGATGTTGTTGGTTTTCAGTTTGAAAACAGTTCTGGTGTCAACTGCTATGCTAATGTAGTGGTTAATGTTTTGTTTTCTCTAGAAAATGTAAAAGAAGAGATTGTGGTCAATTCTGATCAAAGATTTTGCAGTTTGTTAAATTCTGTGTTAGAGAAATGTAGCACTGATAGAAGAAACATAGAAAGTGTGTCTGAAATTCGAAATCTGTTAGACAGATGTTCAGGCCAAACACAATTCTCTCAAAATATTCAGCAAGATTGTCAGGAGTTTTTAATGTATATGCTTGATGTATTACATGCTGAAGGTGTAGATGTAGATCAGCTGTTTGGGCTTTCTTATCAATGGCAGCATGACTGCGAGAACTGTATGGTATCAAGTACTACTAGTGTAGACTCAGAAAGATTTATATATTTAACTTTGCCAGACAGTAAATCAGTCTCCTTTAATAAGCTAGTAAAAGCAGCTGATCACAACATGGAGTGTAGCCAATGTAAATCTGAAATGATGTCCACATTATTTATACGAACATATGGCCAGTATGTCATTTTAATGTTCCAACGATGTAGGCCTGATGGAACAAAATTGACAACTTTAATTAAAAATTTTGTAGCTTCGCAGTTGTCAATATCAGGAAGGACTTTTGTAACTGCAGCAATTATATATCATGACGGCCCTTCAATAACATCAGGACATTACACAGCTTATTTAAAGTCTAGAAATGGCTGGTCATTCTGCAATGATTCTATTTTAATTTTCAAAAAAAAATTGCCGTATGACCTTAAAAACTCTTACCTGGTTTTTTTAAAACCAAAAATTTAGGGAAATAATCTCGGGATGTGCTCTGTGGAATTTCAAGAAGTTCTAATGGCTCCTACACAATTTGGCCTTGAGGATAAGTGTAGTTCAGAGACATAACTTCTAACCATAAGACTGGACATCATGGAGAAATACGTGCACTTTGAATGAGTTCAGAAAAACTGTTTCTTTTTATAAGCTAATTGAAGCAGCCAATCAAAACATGGAGTAGAGGGAATGTAAGTCTGCAATGCTGTCTACTGTTTTACATTGCTTTGTGATTAAAAGTGATGTAGAGAATTAAATAATTGTAGTAGTCATAGAGGTAGTGTAAGTCTGCTAAATAGTAAGCAGTATCAGTGTCATAGGAAATGTAGAACATGACTGAGCAAGAAGGGGAAGATATTACTATTCCAGGATTGTGAAAATGATCTTCAACATTTTAATTCTGAAAGTTGCGGAAATGCCAAATGACGGGATTGGCTTACAAGAAACCCAAGAGTTATAAATGGGTCTGACAAGATTTGGCCTTGTGGAAACTTGTGGTAGAGAGCAAGAAGTCATTTATTGCATGTAACATGTTTTTAAAAACGATGGAGATTTTCTTTCAGAAAGTGGCGGGCTGAAAGTAATAACAGCACAAAAGAGTGTAAGCTGTTCATAGGACATCCTTTGACGTCATGGAAAGTAAGTTAACTTTAAGGAGTTCTGAATTCTGATTTCTTATGTTGTATGGGTTTTTTAAACACAATCATTTTGATTGTGTTTTTTTTCCCCGCTGTTATATGATGAATACCTTCAAGTCACTGTTTTTAGTGAATTTTGATACATTCTGAGAACAGCAAAAATAAACCATTTAACATGTATAATTAATTCTGTACTGTTTGCATTTATGATGTATATGTAGAACTGTGTAGGAGGCATGGAGAAGGTGAGGCTTCTGTAAGTGTCAAAGTTGTTGCATGCAGTGCTGCACTTCTGCGTATTCTTTCATATGCTAGACTACATCTGCACAATGAGATACCTAAGCAAAGGAAACACAAGTGATGTGATTGTGAAATGAGCAAAATAAATTGCACGTATTTCAATTACATCACCTGTGTTTCCTATCATTACGAATCACATTGTGCAGATCAAGTTTAGGTCTGTCCAGGGAAACATAGGAGGTTTGGACTTTGTTCAAGAGTGCAGTGGACATGACTCACTTCATTGGTAGACCTTCACATATATTATCTCCTCTGTACTGTTCAACAAGTGTAAATCTCATCTGCAACCCTGAGTAGGCCTCACCTCAAACAAACCTCTGGATAGGAGACATCTTATTGGCATCCTGAAGCAATTATTTAAAATTTTAGTGTCTTGCGACACTTTTCTGAAACAACAGCAATGCAAAAGATGCACCATGTTTTAAGATAGGCCTCACTTCATCTGCATCAAGATACTGTTAGTTTAAAATGTATATCTTTAGGACTGTGTAGGGGGCCTGGAGAAGCAGAAGCTTCTGTAAGTGTCAAAGTTGTTGAAAAACTGTTTGTCCTTCAATCTTTTCCCTTGTCTTTTGTAATTTTTAAATACATGTTTTAATATTTTTCAAATGTTTGTTCTCTCTTTCACAGATTGAAAGTATAAAAACAAAAAGTGAGTAATTTAACGACAATTATAAGGTAAATATTTTGTACTCTTTTCGTTACATTTCTATCACATTTAACTACTATTAGTTCCACTGCTTCATTTCTTTAACCCTCAGTTTCCTGCCTTTGCTACTTCCCTCATTCCTTTCTCTATTACCTACTTACTCAACTCCTTCCACTCTTTTTCTCAGTCCCTCTCTTCTCATAGTTCCTCACTCTTGTTCACTCACTCCGTCTCTATTACTCTTAGTGTCTTTGACTGATCACTCTATCACTACTTGTTCATAATGCTTTCTCTGTGTAGTTGAAGCACACTAAGGGGAATATTATGAACACAGCCAATAAAATTATTGCTCTTTTTATTGGCAGAAAACTGGTGCAAAAGTGGTTTTAGCGGCAGTTTTCTGCCGCAAAAGCAGCTTTAGCGACACATTTCTGCCAATAAAAGCTGCAAAACGTTTATTGCCTATGTTGATGATATGGCTCTATGTTACTTACATTTCTTTGCTGTTTCAATTAATCTTTTTCTGTTATTTTTTGTTTTCTGTTTTCTATTTTTTCTCTCTGTTATTCCTCATGTTTTAATCTTATTTTGAACATTCACTCACATTCTCCAAGAAACTCTTCTTTGTTAATGTTATACTCTCTTTTTTTTTCTTTCACTTCGTTATCTATTTTGTTTTTCACAATTATACCCTCTTCCGTCTTTTCTTCGGTAAATAGATCTATTAAACAGTATCTCTTCTTTACTCCCTATAGCTGTCTTTCTTTTAACATCACTCTCTGTTTACTTTCCTTATACTTACACTTTTTTTTTGTTTTTTTTTTTTTTGGGTTAGCTCCCGGTCCGCGTACCGGGAAGCTAACCGGGGAGCGAACCAAAAGAAATAGAGCTTGCCAGAGTGCTAAACATTCTAGCAATTTTTTTTGAAAGGGAAGGTAGTTCTGAAAAGAACTTTTTTTTTATATTTTTGTTGTTTTATATTTTTTTTATTTTTTGAACATTTTTTGTTTTTTTTGTATTTTTGGAACGATTTTATATTTTTTTGGGGGTTTTTTTGGGGGGGGGAAACAACAAAAAACAGGCATTGAAAAGGGCTCAACAGGAGCAAAAAAAAAATTACTGGGGGCGGTTAGGGCAATTATGGTGTTCATATGCCAGGTTTATAGCATTTATGCTCATGTTGCCACAAGCTAACAATGCACGACAGTGCATACAAGAGTGAATCATGTGCCCAAAATTTTCTTGAATATTTGGCACAGTTTCCCGTGCCTCTTCTGGTGTTAATGAAATTGGTATTCTTGGTCTGGCCACAGGAGTTGGTCTTGGATTGTCCTGTAAATCCCTTATTTCCGCCCGGCTGTAATTGAGCGGATGCTTCCTTGTCATGTGCCTGTGCATTGTGTGATTTCCGTAACTATATTTTTTGTCCGTCCCTCTGGACAATTGTTCTTTGCATATGAGGCAGGTGACATACCTCGCATTGACTTTTTTTTGGCCACGAGGGATCGAATAAAACTGCCAGATGAAACTGGCTTTCTTTCGGGAAACCCGGGGCACCTCTTCTAAGAACTGTGGTTCTTCTCCCTCCTCTTCATCCATTTCTTCCTCTTCCTCCTCAGTGTTGGTCAGGACCTGGGGAGGTGGTCCTCTCTTCCCATGAGGAGGTGGTGGTGGTGGTGGGGGTCCACCAGCTGAAGCTACCAATGAAGCCATTTTCCAACAAGCAAAATAGGTCTTCCTCTCACAATGATGAAAGTCAGAGTGAGGAAAGAAGGAGGGGTTTTCATCATTTGGGAAAAACAATACTTCTCAACCAATGAAAAGTGTTATTTTTAGGTCACCTGACCTAGCCTTACATCATTATGAAACCAAAAGTGAAATGAACCAATGAAAAGTTTTATTAACAAGTCACATGACCTCTCACGCTCATGTTACGCGCTGCGGAACGCGCCCCGGTTAGCTTCCGGGTCGCTAAGCTTCGCGCCTCGGTCCGCGCCCCGGGACACTTACGGGTGCGCTAACGCGGTACGTCACAAGACGCATTACGCGGCAACGCGATACGTCGCGCTTTCGCGACGCGCCGCGGATCGCTTCCGGGGAGCTGAGTTTCGCGCCTCGGTCCGCGCCCCGGGGAACTTCCGGGTGCGCTAACGCAGTACGTCATAAGACGCATTACGCGGCAACGCGATACCGTCACTATGTTGATTTTTTACCGGTTCGCGGACCGGGTCGCGGCATCAAATTGAGCTAACGGGAAGCTTCCCGGTTCGCGGACCGGGAGCGAAACAAAAAAAATATTTAAAAAAAATTATTAATAAACATATAAAATATATTTTTGGATTTAAAGAAGAATGCATTTTACAGCTATAGATATTTGCTATTAAAAAACCATTGAAATTCACTGAAAAAACCATAGGTTATAGACCATATATAGTTAGGAATTAGCATTTACAAAACCTTGAAAATTCACTGAAAAAACCATAGGTTATAGACCATATATAGTTAGGAATTAGCATTTTAAAAAACCTTATTTTACTCACACAAAACCAATGAAATTCCATATATAGTTAGTTGTATAACTATATATCACGCACCCGCAATCCACTGCTGATGATGTCACATATTACATCATTCATGACATGGTCAGTGACATCACTGATGACATCACTGATGACATCTCAAATGACATCACTGATGACATCACTGATGACATCTCAAATGACATCACTGATGACATCACTGATGACAACATCCAGTGACTGTATTTTTCTGTAAAGTTAAAATATGTCTTACATATTTAAGAATGAGTGGATGTATAAGTGTCTGGATGAAGGATTTAGTAGGTGCATGACAGACTGTATGAGTGAGTGGTTAAATGTGTCTCACTGAGTGCATGGGTTAGTGACTAAACTGTCTTAATTTGTGCATCATTATGTCTGTTGTTCTGTAAACTGCTGCATGTGTTGATCAGTAGCTATATGAGTAACTATATGGGTTATTGATTGGTTGCCCAAGCATTTGTATGGGAGACTGAGTGTGTGTGTGGGTGGCTGGGAGGTGTATGACTCTGTGCATAGATGTATGGGTTCAAAAGTGCATGTGGAAACAGCTGTATGGGCGGTTGACTGTGTGCATGACTGTATTGGTGAGTGAATAGATATCTCAGTGCTACATGTCAAAGTAAGTACATATGTAAAATACAGTACATGTGAGAGTTGACATATATAAATAACTGTGCATAAGAGCCAGTGAATGTGTGAGTGGCTGTATGGATCATTGTGCTCTTGTATCCAGGATTGTATAAGTGAGTAAATATGTTTTAGTATATGTTTGAATAAGTAAGGTGTGTATAACTGTATAGTTGTGAAAATGGAGCTGTGATTGATTCTTTGCATGACTGACTAGGTGTGTAAGTAACTCCATGGATGAGTGACAGTCTGTGAGTGTCTGTTTACACTGAGTGTATCTAAGGTTATATTAGAGTCTGAAGAGGTTCATCGTATTATCACATGAATGATGTCATCAGTGATGTGATCAGTAATGTCAAATGAGATGTCATCAGTGATGTCATCAGTGATGTCATTTGAGATGTCATCAGTGATGTCATCAGTGATGTCATTTGAGATGTCATCAGTGATGTCATCAGTGATGTCACTGACCATGTCATGAATGATGTAATATGTGACATCATCAGCAGTGGATTGCGGGTGCGTGATATATAGTTAGTACAACTAACTATATATGGAATTTCATTGGTTTTGTGTGAGTAAAATAAGGTTTTTTAAATGCTAATTCCTAACTATATATGGTCTATAACCTATGGTTTTTTCAGTGAATTTTGAAGGTTTTGTAAATGCTAATTCCTAACTATATATGGTCTATAACCTATGGTTTTTTCAGTGAATATATATATATATATATATATATGTGTGAAAAACAAAGGTTGCCCTCTGGGGAAAGGCCACATCCGGGAAGTAGAATCCTCCATCGTGAGGACAGCAACTGAGCCAGCCTCCACCTCCAAACAAGCGCCAAACATGTTTCGGACGTTCAAGTCCTTGATCACTGTCAATAGATGACGGACAACAGCAGATAGTGGGAAGTGCCTCTTTCTTAGATAAAGTCCCGCCCCAGTGGGCGTTGAGGTCACGCCTTGTGGGCGTGTGCAGTGTTGCACGCTGGTTACCATAGTCCCACTATTTGTATATCCATGTGGGTGCTCCTGGACGCCATCCATTAAAAACAATGTTAACCCCAGTGGGTTTGATGAAAGGTAAAAGGCTGGCCCCTTTGCCAGTAGCACAGTCACTCACATTTGGGCACAACCCGGTCCCGCCGGGTCTCTGAATCAGCAACCCTGGATCCGCTATATCTGCGGCGGGGCCCTTCTGCGACCGAGCAGGCCGCTAAATATGTGAAAAAGAAAGGTTGCCCTCCGGGGAAAGGCCACACCCAGGAAGTAGAATCCTCCATCGTGAGGACAGCAACTGAGCCAGCCTCCACCTCCAAACAAGCGCCAAACATGTTTCGGACGTTCAAGTCCTTGATCACTGTCAATAGATGACGGACAACAGCAGATAGTGGAAAGTGCCTCTTTATTAGATAAAGTCCCGCCCCAGTGGGCGTTGAGGTCTCGCCTTGTGGGTGTGTGCAGTGTTGCACGCTGGTTACCGTAATCCCACTATTTGTATATCCATGTGGGTGCTCCTGGACGCCATCCATTAAAAACAATGTTAACCCCAGTGGGTTTGATGAAAGATAAAAGGCTGGCCCCCTTGCCAGTAGCTTGTTGTAATGTTATCAATTTCTCCTTTTTGTTTCTACTCTGGCTGCCTTGGTGTAGCCGTGTGAGGGAGCCGTTATGAGTAATTCTCTAAGTGTTTAGCAAAGCAGTTAAATGTTCAGGTCCGGTCGGATCCTCAATATTTCTGTAATCTGCCGATTTTTTTCTTAACTTCCTGCTATTGCAAGCCCCTCTGCGTACGTTGACGCGTCAAATGAGGACGCGTCCAATCACGCGAATGCTGTTGTTAGCCGCACCCCTGTTTTATGTGAATTGTATTACGCGCCGATTTCCAGGGCCATCTGAAGAAAGATGTGCCTGAATTAGTGTTTGTACGTCGATATGTACAATTGTGCTCATCAAGCGGTTGCGCTTCATTTGGATTTCGCTCCCATATGTTATACGTGCACGATACGCCCACATTTAATGACGCGTCCAATGATGAGAAAGGCATGTTGTGATGCGATTGCTATTGTAAGCCACACCCCTTTCTATGGTAATGTTAGTACGCGGCAGGCCATTTAGACGGCTATATTATTGACGGCCACGATACAATGTAGTGCACCATAACGCCACGACGCACACGACCCGCCCACTGTAGTGAAGGTGGCGAAGTTTGAGGTCGATGAGACGGTACACGCCACGCCCCCCAAAGACGCCCACGACACGCCCACTGTAGTTTACAACGCCCAGAAGGGACTACTTTACCCCCTATGTTCTTTTACGTTTCTAATGTATATGGTGCCCAGATGTATAGCCTATGTCCATCTGCTGAAACTACCCTTTACAATGGTCTATTGGGTGTTATGATTGGTGCTGTACTTTTCGAGTTTACCCGCCTCAAAGGTTCCCAGTTCTCTCTTAATAATAGTAGTATAGATATACATATGGTATTGGGGATCTGATATGTAAGCTAATGTACTAGTAGCTTAGGAAGGAAATCTATTCATCCACACATAAAAACCTAGCGGCCACAGGGCAGTTTCATCTGAATTAAATGCATTCAATTATGCATTCCATTTTGCACCATGTAATGTAGTTCAGTATTAGTAATGCCGTGCCTTCATTGCCAAGTTGGGAATCATGTTAGATTAATTTTTGCAACCGTTGATGTCTTCATGTTTCTAGTAGATGCAAAGCCAATGCCTGTGGTTTGCTGAATTGTTTTGTTCAAAAACATAATTTCTCTGGGACTCATGCATGCTTTAAACAGGGATTCTGTACCTTTGATTTCACTAGACCTTGTACCCTAAGGGCCTCATTTATGGGTTTCTTGTCTTAGGGCAGCTCAGCAGGCCTTGCTGCTGCAATGCCATACGGCAAAAAAAAAGGGGCAGGAATGCACCGTTTCTACTGAATACATCACATTCTTGTCCATTTCCCCTGCGCCGGCGCACACTGGGCTGCTGTGCACCAATGCAGGCACCTTAGCACCATGGGGCAAGGATGCCTGCATTGCGGGAATGATTATTTTTGTGCAGGAAGGGAAACTGTTCTGCACAAAAACACTTACAAGAGGCTTTTTCCTATTTTTATGTGTGCTGCAGAATGCAGCATGCAAAGAAAGAGGAAAAACAAGGAGAAATTAAGATATTTTGCCTTGTTGTGCCTTCCTTACGCCTCCCCTGGGGAGGCATACGTTTTTGGTGCTGCCTCAGGCATATGATTTCTCGTAAATCAGGGGCAGTGCCAAAAAGCCATGGATAATGCTGGGAATGCCCCAGCAACTTCCATGAAACACCCCTTTCATTAAGTTTTCTGCATGAAAGGGGCACATATTTATAAGGCCATCAAAAGCCACGTAATGTGGCTTTACTTGGCCTTATGAATATGGCAGTGGCACATTACGCTACTGGAACGTTAAAAAAGTGAAGTTCTGGTGGCACAATAGTGCCAGTAGGGCCTCATAAATGAGGCCTAAGGGCCAGATGCATCAAAGGGTTTTTGTTGATTCTGTATCTATGGGAAAATGTGTTGATGCTTATGGCCCTAAATCCTTTTCTCATTTATGTTTTATACCAAGATGCATAACCTGAGATTATAAGTGAATGGATTAACCCTGCAGAAAAAAATTAACCTGTGGTCGTAGGCAAGAACCTTTGTAAGCCTTTCTGGTTCTTGGGAATAATAAAATGCAGATGGATCAGACGTATTAATGACAACAACAACGGTCCCATGCATAAACCAGTTTAAAACACAAAATAAATATAGACACAATGGAAGCTATATTAAGTCTTGACTTGTCCAGCCGGACAGAGGTCCAATTTTTACTTTAAAGAGCATATGCAGTCACAGGATACCTTCAACAATTCCATAGAGAGGGGCACAAGCCTGTACCCAAACATGTACAAATTGTCACAGAAAAGAAGGTGGCCAAAGAGTAGACCAGAGTTTTTAGTCAAAAGCTGTTGTTTTCTGTCAATATTACAATAGCAGAAATTCCATTAGCACCATTACTGGTTCATCATAATAATTTTTACATTACACAGTATATGGTGTTGTAAATTGTCGACGGCGTTTCGATCCCAATTAAAGAGTCATAGGGATCATCATCAGGACTAACTATTGCCTAAATAATGCAAGCCATGATAGCCTAAAGGAAAAGGAGAAAATCGAAAATTCATACAAAAGTGGCGCACATTAAAAATAACTTACAGGTGACTTATTAATGGCGATAGGAAACAGTGACCATGCCTAATGCCTTAAGGGCCTATACATACAATAATTAACATAAAAGGGATATAGCCTTAATAGAGGAATAGAGTCATATATTTACAGAAAGAACAGAAGAGTGTAGTGATTGAGAAGGTGATCACTACTTCCATGTGAACAAGGTGGTGCCTATATCGAAACAGTGAAAAATCGGCGATAAACGGCGCAATGAGTGTGAACCAGGTGGTGATTAAAACCAAGATTTGTGCCTAGCGTGTCACAACGGTGTTTTTTTTAAAAAATTTTATTTCTTTTTATTGAGTTTTTAACAACAGAAACAAGAAAAGAAAAGAACAAACAACAAGGCAGTACAATCAATCAAATGGCGAAGCGTCCTGCGGGGGGGAGCGTGTAAAAATGATACAAACAATGAGCCTGCGGGATGGGAGGAAAGAGGGACATAGCAAGTCTGGAGACAATCCAAGCAGCACATTAGGAGGAATGCCAGGTCAAGGGGAAGGAGGGTCCGCCACTAAGTACGCTAAGGGAGAGGTGCAAATATCTCCCCGATAGGAATTCCAACGACCCCAAATCTTGCCCCATTTACGGGGCCTGCCACGCGCAACATACACCGCCTTCTCTCTGAACATGCACCAGTCCATATTTTCCTTCCAGGCCAAGACTGTGGGCGGCCTCTGGGAACCCCACAACTGGGCGATGTCCCTCTTTGCGATCATATTACCTAGGGTCACCCACTGAGTCTGGGCCAAATCATAATCATTGGGTTCCCAAACATTCAGCAAACATCGTCTAGCCTCAGGCAACAACGCAACACCCGTGACCTCTTCCATCACTGCATGCACTCGATTCCAGAAACGAACAACCACCGGGCATTCCCAGAGTATATGGAGAAAAGTGCCCATTAAGCCGCAGCCACGCCTGCACAGCCCATCGGAAGCATAACCCATACTGACCAATCGTGGACCGGTAACATAAATCCTGTGGAGAATCTTAAGTTGTACAAACCGGAGGCGGGCCGGGATTGCAACCTCCTTCGGAGAGGATATGGCTGACTGCCAATCCTCGTCATCCAACTCCAAGCCATCACCGGTCCAAGCCTCCCTAAGTCGCTGTAAGAGGTCGATCCTATTGTTCATCAGCTTCTTGTAAATGAGCAAAATCGTGCTGCCGGGAACGTGTCCGTCCAGCACCCGATCCTCAAGCGGCGATGCCTCCGGAACAATAGTGCCCGGGGGGAAAACCGCCATCAATGCATGACGGATCTGAGCATACCTAAAGAACTCCTTGTCACTCAAGTCATACTCCAGTCTCAATTCCTCAAAGGTTTTGACCCGATCCTTAGTCCATACATCGTTCACCCTGCCTATACCTACAACATCCCACCGATCGAAACCTTTCGTCTTCCACAGGGAGCCTAGTCTCTAGGAGGCATAGAGAGGGGTCGCGCGTGTGAGTCTGTCCCTCCACACCATTGCATCGGTGGCACGATGCCATACCTGCACAGCTATCTTGGTGGGGCCAGTGAGCGTCCTCCCAGCGGATTTCGAATAAAGCGCCCTATTGAAGTCCCCACCAGGCAGCAACCATCTGTCCATTTCAAACGCGGGGTTAGACGCAGGGTCATACATGCCGTGGTTAATCACCCCCAGCTGGGAGGCCCAGTAATAGTGCCTAATATCCGGGAGAGCTATTCCACCGTCGTACCAAGGAAGTGTTAACTTGGCAAGGGCTATGCGGGACCGCCCACCCCATATCAGCCGTCTCTGTAAGCTTTCGACCTCTCGGAAGTAAGTAGCCGGGATGGTATCAAAAGTGTTCTGGAGGGCGTAGAGAAATCTGGGCAAAGACATCATCTTAAATAATGCCGCCCGTCCGAGCGGGGATAGTGGGAGTCTACGCCACGCCTCAACATCGGACCGCAGGCGCCGAAGCAGCGGCAACAGGTTACGTTCAAAACGGACAACGGGGTCCAAGGTAATAAATACCCCCAAGTATTTGAAACCCGCCTGTACCACCTGTATCGGGCACCCACGCGGCAAGAGAGGAGATTCACCCGAAAGAACGTAAACGCAGGATTTGGACCAGTTGATAACAAGGCCAGAGTTTTTACCAAAGGAGGTCAATACATCAAATAGCACTATCAGCGACTTTCGAGGTGAGGTGAGGTATAACAGGATGTCGTCCGCATAGAGCGACACTCTATCTTCGAAATCGGGGGACCAACGTATACCCTTCATTGATGGCTCCCACCTCAGCCAAGCCGCCAGGGGTTCCAAAGCAAGGGCAAAAAGAAGCGGGGACAGCGGGCACCCCTGGCGAGTACCCCTCCCGAGAGAAAACAAGCCAGAGACGCGACCATTAACTACCACCTGAGCCAAGGGATCCTGGTATAGTAGCTTCACCCAACTGATGAAAACTGGGCCAAAGCCGAACTTGGCGAGGACGGCCCAAAGATACGGCCATTCCAGCGTATCAAACGCCATGGTGGCGTCCAAGGAGGCCAAAATGGCCGATTCACGCAGTGAGGACGCTCTCGCGAGGGCGCCATGTAGACGCCGAAGATTAAGTGCCTTGTTTCGGTGCGGAATGAACCCAGACTGGTCCGGATGGATCAGGCCGCAGACAACAGTCACCAGGCGATTCACAAGCACTTTAGCGAGGATCTTAGGCTCGGCGTTCAGGAGAGAGATGGGCCTGTACGACGCGCAATGATCCCGAGGCTTCCCCTCCTTATGGATCACAGCGATAGATGCAAGTCGTTGGTCATAAGGGAGGGTACCAGCTTCTAGCGACTCCAAAAACATAGTGCGAAGATGAGGTGCTATTGTATCTGGACGTAGCTTATAAAGTTCGATGGGAAGTCCGTTCGGACCCATGGCCTTCCCGGACCTCACAGAGCGAACCGCGGCCGCGACCTCCTCAATGGAGAGCGTCGCATCCACCAGCTCCCTATCTAGATCCGACAAGCGGGGCAAAGCGATATCTCTGAGGAGCAGGCGCGAGTCCTGCTCCGGCCTGTCCGACACTGGGGAGTAGACGGTTTGATAATACTCGGAAAAACACTCCACAATCTCAACCGGGTCAGTCACTCTCACACCGTCTGCCTTCTCGATCAAGGGGACTACGCGGCTAGCCCTCTCCCTCTTATCCAACCATGCAATCAACTTTCCGGCCTTGTCACCCACGTCATACAAACAGCCCTGCTGCTCCCTGCTCAGCACCTTAGCAGTATCAGTGACCAATGCCCTGTAGTCAGTTTGCTTAAGGCTGAGAAGGTGCAACCTGTCCTGAGTAACATCAGATTCCAAGTCTCTTTCTATATCTGCTATCTCAGTTTCAAGCCGGACCACTGCCTCGCACCTACGCCTCTTAGCGCCATTAATGAGCGATAAAGCATGACCGCGGATGACGGTCTATAAGCTTCCCATAGCGAGACCGATGATGACACAGACCCCACATTATCCACAAAATAATGATCCAGTAATTTAACCAGTTCCGTTCGGATTTTGGGGTCACGGAGATACCAAGGGTTGATCGGGGCTACCCGGCCCTCAGTCCCCGGCCCAGCTTTCATTTCAAGCCACAAAGGGGAATGATCTGAAATGCCCCTGGCCAAGTGTCTGATTTCTTTAATCAACGGGGCCTGTGTCGCGGGCATCAGGATATAGTCTAGTCTCGAGAGGCTACCGTGTGCACCGGAGTGAAAGGAATATTGCAACTGTTCAGGGTGGAGCAGCCTCCAGCAGTCTATCAGTCCCAGAGTATCGAGAAAGCAACCCAACCAAGACTGGGACCTCCCAAGATCCCTGGGTGGGTAGCGATTGGGACAACCGGAGACCACCGAGTTAAAGTCTCTTCCAACAACAAGAATGCCTTCTGGGAGCCCCAAGACCACCCTCCCCAAATCAGCAAAGGTTGTGGCCTGAAGGCCGGGCGGGACATAAACGGAAAGTAATGGCGTACCGCCCCCTGTCGTCAAGCATGATGGCATCGATCTCAAGAGGGAGGGAGGCTCTGACCAGGATTCCCGCCCCGCTAGAGCCAGTGGTAAAGCCAGAGTGTGCAATGAGACGGTATCCCCTATGATTCATAGCATGACATGTATTCCCAATCAAGTGTGTCTCTTGCAACAGTACAATATCAGGGGAGAGACGTCTCAGGAGTTGTAATACCACACCACGTTTTATCCTGTCCCCCAGTCCGTTAACATTCCAACACAGCAGTTTCAGCCCCCTATCCCCCATCCCAAACATGATGGCAGCATCCACCCCACATAAGCCGCGACAGCCAATTCCAAAAGTCCATCAATACAGTGCCTTGAAATGAACCAAACAAAAAACAACTTCCCCCCTCCACCCCCCAGCAAACCCCGGAAACAAAACCCCCCACCCTGCACCCCTGCGTTAGACTCAAAGGCCCCCCCAACTTGCAGTGTGCCTGTCGCCCTAGCAAATAACTAATCTACGAGAAGAACCCCCGAGGAGGAAGAGACCCACGTCCCCTGCCACCCCCGGAGACCCGGTCAATTGAAGCGGAGGAAAGAAACCGCAAACCACAGCTGAAAGGTCTATAGGAAGTCCATCGGATCAGGTCCCACCACTATTCCTGCTCCACCGGACAACCTTCGGCTCCACCAAAGTGTCCAGAATGTTCCTGTCGTCCGGGCAGCGAGTCGAGCCAGTCACTTGCAGCCTCAGGGTGATCAAAGAAGAACTTTCGCTCCGCATGTACCACACGTAGCCGGGCTGGAAATAGCATTGCGTACTTCATGTCCCTGTCTCTCAATCGCCTCTTCACTCCCAGAAACCCCGACCTCTGTTTCTGCACCAACTGAGTGAAGTCAGGGTAGAAACTCACCGTCGTGTTCTCAAATTTCGTGGGGCCACCCAAACGCGATGCCGGCAGGATAGCGTCCCGATCACGGAAATTGAATATCCTTGCGATTATGGGCCGCGGGGTAGCACCCAACTTGGGTTTACCACCCGGCACTCTGTGGGCCCGCTCCACCGCAAAGAATTTACTGAGGCCTTTGGGTGCCAGATGGTTGACGATGAGGTCCTCCACAAGAAGGTCGACGTTTGGGGAGTCAGAATTTTCAGGGACACCCACAATACGGACATTATTTCGCCGAGAACGACCTTCAAAATCCTCCAGACGACGGGAAAAGAAGTCATTGGAGGTCCGTAGATTAAGGACCTCCGTCTGTAGGTCGGAGACATCCGTCGTGAGGCTAGAAGTCTTCAAGTCCAGGGATTTAACTTTTTCGTTTGTTTTAGCTAAATCCGCCCTGATCAAGTTGACCTCAATCGCCACCGTGTCCAATTTGTGTGCCAGGGTTTCATACTGCTCACCAATGGAGGTCTTCATATTCGCAATGGCGCCCATGACATCGCGGAGCGTCAAATCATCTTCCGCTGTAGAATCCTCTCCCTTGTCAGCCGGATGCTTGCCCGCTCCACTGGGGGATCCCTTAGGATGGGTGTATCGATCCATAACGTTAGTTTGTACGGAGCCCCCACGGTGAACAGACTTGGTCTTTCGCTTTTCAACCTCGGGCTTGCCGGCCATCTTGGAAGCGAGGTCCCCAAGGGGACCCTGAGATCTGGTGAAAATGGCTACGTCAAAATCACTCCCAGATGCTCGTCCAAAGGACAGTGTGTCGCACGTCCCACACCGATCGGTGATGCACGGTCCAAGCCCTGAAGTAGGACCAGTGAATAAAGCCAACCTCAAGCGGTGTGAGAAATCCGCGGCTCAGAAGGGTCCGGACCAAAAACGAAACCGAAACTGAAAGCCACATCCAGGGTCGATAGCCAGATCAGGGGCAGCCGTTGTTGTTCGACTACCGCCCAGGCAGATATCAACTGGAGACCCGGGCAGATCCTTGGAACAGGCCAGGAAAGTTCAGATTGTCACAAAATCGGTTCCTGTGGACCAAATCGATTTTTGAAAGCAGCTAGCAGATCAGCATGGTTGCATCTTCAATAATCCAGCGTCAGAGTCAGGATTATAGTCAGGATAAGTGCCGGAGGTGGCGAAGGTCCGGGAGCACTGTGCTCACGCGACCATCTCGGTTGCGCGCGAAGCTCCTCCCCCCCACAACGGTGTTATACTAATTTCGTAAAGACTAAGTGCCTCGTGTAGACATGCTTCTACTTAGATACCAAAGCCGGGCTTACCGCGATGGGCGGTCTGGACACAGTTGATGCCGGCCAGGTTGAATAGGGCGAGTAAAATTCTGAGGTTGACGAGAGCATTACGTTTAGTGAGGAAGTAAAGGGGTTTGGTAAGAATTAACCAGTATTAACGTCGTTAAGTGTCTTACCAGAGTAGGAACAACGAGGGATATGTTCCGTTTTGTAATAGGTGTCCGAGTAGGGATAATTCTCCTAGGCAAAGCAAGGAGCACAGTATTGGGGAGACTGTAAAAAGGCATGCAATGTGGTCGACGATGAATAAGGATGTGAGCTTACCCCGTGTTCGTCAGACTCGATCGGGACGCGCCGGCAGATGGCTCGGTCGCTTGTGAAAGGAGCCTGAACAGAAGCCAAAAAGAATTCAGGACTCAATAAAATGAAAGCGCCCCAGCCCCAGAGGGTAAACACGGATCCCATCGAGGATCTTACCTGTCAATGGGCTGCACTCGCTTTCCTGGCCGATGTGGGCAGAGCTAGAGAAACGAGATATATCTAAGCCTGGGATTGGGCACAAGGGAGTCACATGTCCAAAGTTGAAATAAAGGACAGACAATGACGCGGCCATATTGGGTGTGTAGTGATTGCCCTAAGTAGACATAAAGGACGGACATTGCAGCGGCCATATTAGGAGTGAAGTGACATACAGCTAAAGGCCTGGGTGTCCAATAGATGATTAGGGGCCACACGTGGAAGTGGTCATAATGAACACGTGAAAAAGTGAAAACATGCAGTAGCAATGAGAAGATTTAGACAGGAAGAGTTAAAATTTTTACAGTTTGAAAAGATTAACAAGTCATATTGGAAGATAGAGGTAGCTGACCCAGAATACATCAGTTTATGTAAGATTAGTCCAATCCTCCTGCTGGTTGAGTCCGGAATTCAAGCTATCAGTTCGTAAAATCCATTTAAGTTCTTCTCGGTTGAGAAGTTTCAAGAGGTCACCACCTCTTGGAGGCAGGGTCACTTGATTGATCACTGTCCATCTTACATCATTCTCTGAGTGTCCCTTAGATGTAAAATGTTCCACAAGGGGGGCCTTCTCTGTTTTACATCTAATTCTGCTCCGATGTTGTGAAATCCTCAATTTGATTTTCTGTTTGGTCTGTCCCACGTAGATCAAGTTACACGGGCACAGAATTGCATAAACCAAGTTACAGCTGTTACAGTTAGTGCAGGTACGCAATACATTTTTTACTTCACCAAACACAAACTCTTTCCCTTCTATGCAGAAGTCGCAGGCTATACAGCAACCACATTTTGAGTGACCTTTTAGTGGAGGAAGTGACCATATATCAATCAGGGTGGCGCTAGTAGGACTCGGGGAGGGGAGAGCAGCCCTCACCAAATGGTCTTTTAGATTTTTGCTTCGCTTGAATGCAAACATGGGGATATCTAATTCTAGATTCCCGGAGTTAAGAATGTGCCAATTTTTTCTAATACTTTTCTGTATTTTGTTGGAGACCGAGGAAAAGGTCGTGACACAAACCAGTTTGTCAGATGGCTTTTTCTCCCTAGGTTCAAGTAAAGTCTCACGAGGACAGTACTAGGCCCTTTTCATGGCATTTTTCACTAGGCGGCGGGGATAACCTCTGAATCTTAGTTTATCCGCCAGTGTGTTAGCTTCCCTGAAATAATCTGTTTTGAAGAAACAATTACGTCTCAACCGTAGAAACTGGGAGTAGGGCAAGCTGTCTTTTAAAGCACGAGGGTGGCAGCTCTTATAACTTAATAACGTGCTTCTCTCTGTAGGTGTACGGAACAAGGAGGTAAACAGTAAACCATCCTTATGCTGTACACAGAGATCCAGAAAAGGGATACTGGTTTTACTATGGGCTAGGGTAAACGTTAAGCCATTACAGTTGTTATTCAACCAGTGTTGGAATAGTGGCAGGGCTTCAACTGGGCCGCCCCAGATCATAAAGACATCGTCTATGTAACGTTTCCATTGCACCAACCCAGAGTGGAATGGGTTGGTAGGAGATAGGATGATGTCACACTCATGCCAGTCCATGTAAAGAATAGCCAGGGTTGGAGAAAAAATTGCCCCCATAGAGGTGCCCTTCACCTGTTGGAAATACTCATTATCGTACATAAAGAAATTTCGGGTCAGGCAAATTTCCAATAATTGAATGATGAACAGAGTTGGCACTGTGTGTGGACGCGGTCGTGTATTAAGGATTCTCTCCATTACAAATAAGGATTCTTTTTGAGGAATGTTCGTGTATAACGATTCAACATCGAGAGTGCACAGAGTCTCACTAGCTGTATCAAATGGATGATTCTCGATGAGGTTAATCATATACATACTGTCTCGTACATAACAGTTCGTGCAAGGTACAAAATCTCTCAAAAAGTAATTCACATAATGACCAAGGGGTTCCAACACAGAACCACAACCAGAGACTATGGGGCGGCCGGGGGGATTGTCCAGCCGCTTGTGAATCTTTGGGAGAGTATAGATGACCGGGGTTCTAGGGTGGTCAACATTCAAGAAGTTCAGTTCATTTTTAGTGAGGAATCCGGTTTCGAATGCCTCAGTAGTGACCTGTTTTATTAAACCCTGAAGTTCTCTCGTAGGGTTGGTATTAAGTCTGCAGTAGTGGTCTGTGTTGGAAACCTGTCGTGACAATTCGATTTTATAATTCTCTATGTTTTGCAACACAATGCCACCCCCTTTATCAGCAGGCTTAATAATTAGATCATCCCTATCACGTAGCGAGGAAATGGCCATTTTCTCCTCAAGTGAGATGTTGTAAGGAATGAACGTATGAGCTTTCGCCAGAGTTGTGATATCCTTGAGGATGACTTTTTCAAAGGTTAAAATTTCTTTTAGTATCATATTGGATGTCGGTGAGAAGGATGAAGGGGGACGGAAGGGAGTTAGAGCAGCTCTAGGTTGGGAAGGGTTGAGAGCGAAAAAGGCACGGAGCCGTATCCTACGGAAGAACCCCATGAGTTCAGACTGGAGGTTCAAAAAGTCTGGGTAGATTGTAGGAACAAAAGAGAGTCCCTTACTTAAGATCGAAATCTCTTGTGAAGAGAGATTATGTTTGGACAAATTAAACAGAGGAATAGTCAAGTCTGAGGGATCATTATCCGCTACCATTGATAGAACTTGCTCCTCGTTTGTCTCTCCCCTGGGGGGTTGTTCCATCTCGCTTGCTGCTTTACCCGTCCCCTTTTCGGTGCTTCCCCTCGACCTCTCCCTAAAAAATGTTGGGTAGTGTTGCGATTGGAAGTGCTAGGGCCTTCACAAGAGTCGGAATTATCTGAAGAATCAGCAGAGGAGTCAGTAAAGCCAACCACCGTGTTCCTATGGTTAAACCGACCCCAAGGTCTAGGATTTTGGGGGTTCTGGTTGAAGTTACGGTTAGTATAAAAGTATTTCTGGAGATAGGGATATGCCCTCTCCTGAGTAAACGACTTAATATCCCTTTTAACTTTCACCGATTTTTTGTTTTGTTCTATGCGGTGAAATTCAGTTGTATTTTTCTCAATTTTTCCTAGCAGTTTTTTGGCATCGCTGATGGTATCATTCTCAGATATCTGCTTCTCCAATTCCTTTATAATGTCAGCTAACTTCTTTAGTTCCTCCCCGGCTGTTTCTATGCCCAGAACTAACCAATGCCTGGAGCACGTAGTACCTATATGACTGAACCCCGCAATGTACTTGGGGTTATCTGTAAAGACCCCTGGAATATTACACACCTGTAACCCCAGTGGTATGGTTTTTGATTTCAGGTATTCAGTTAACATAAGGGTCATCAGTTCAAGGTGTACAAATTTCTTTTTCTGTTTTTCAAGGTTATCTAAAAGGTTGGGACTCCCTGGGACTATGATCTCCTCTTGGTCAGTGAACAGAGAACATCCGGCACATATCTTATCGATGTATTCATCAGAGTACAATGGAGGGGGGTCAGACATTCCACTTGGGTAAATTTGTAGGTGTCAGAGAGAGCGTGGGGGGAAAAACAGTCCAAAATGAACAACGTGAGGGTAGTGAGGAAAGCAACCCACTCCTAGAAGTGGAAGGACAAAGAAAGCCCTTGCAATCAGCCGATTGCGCAATCTAATTATACAAAACAACAAGGGCAACGAATCGAGTCAGCACAGGACCTCGGGGAACATATTAATGACAACAACAACGGTCCCATGCATAAACCAGTTTGAAACACAAAATAAATATAGACACAATGGAAGCGAAATTAAGTCTTGACTTGTCCAGCCGGACAGAGGTCCAATTTTTACTTTAAAGAGCAGATGCAGTCACAGGATACCTTCAACAGTTCCATAGAGAGGGGCACAAGCCTGTACCCAAACATGTACAAATTGTCACAGAAAAGAAGGTGGCCAAAGAGTAGACAAGAGTTTTTAGGCAAAAGCTGTTGTTTTCTGTCAATATTACAATAGCAGAAATTCCATTAACACCATTACTGGTTCATCATAATAATTTTTACATTACACAGTATATGGTGTTGTAAATTGTCGACGGCGTTTCGATCCCAATTAAAGAGTCATAGGGATCATCATCAGGACTAAGTATTGCCTAAATAATGCAAGCCATGATAGCCTAAAGGAAAAGGAGAAAATCGAAAATTCATACAAAAGTGGCGCACATTGAAAATAACTTACAGGTGACTTATTAATGGCGATAGGAAACAGTGACCATGCCTAATCATACAAGACATAACTATTGAAATAAGGAAACCTTTACTATAAACTTCTGGGACAATTTATGGACCCTACGATGCTCCCAATGTATATAGTTTCTCTGGGGCTGTTTGATTTAGGAATGTAATAACATCATAATGATGAAAATATATTAGTCCTTCGTGATTTTTTGCATTTAATAAAAATCCTTATTGTACAATAAGGCATAAGAATTCAGGTCTGATATCAGTAGTTTAACAGAATGTATGTCCTATGAATTTGCAATTGGTCAGGAATTGGAATGTCATATAGGGATATTTTCAATACATAAGGAATACAAATAATTTCTGTGTAACCCATATTCTGATAAACCTTTTCCAAACAACATTGTCGAGCACAAGATAGGCAGTGATATTTTCTGAACCAAAGGAAAGAGCACTGTTTTATCAGAAATATAGTTCCCATGGACACAAATGCAAAATAATAATCAGCGTTATAATCCACATCAAAATGGATAGAACTCCAGTAGCAATCCAGATATATGACCATGGGGGTTAAAGGTATCTATCATGAAACCAGCAACAAGCAAGAAACCATTTGTAAAGTTAATTGACTGGAGAGGGGATTATTGTTTCAAACTCTTTGTCAGAGTTATTTTCATACAGCACAAATTCTTGTAGTGGTATCACTTCAGATGATTTTGGTTCTGTCAGAGGCTCACAATAAACAAGAGCAGAGGTCACAAAAGATGTAATTTAGGCATCAGGTTCGCTCATTGAAATTCCCACTTGGCATGAAGCAGGAGACACAGCAGACACCTTGGTCTCCGGAATGGGGTTTAAATGTCATATGTTTTTGACTCTGCCACCTTTCCATGGACATCAAAATAAGGACCATATGAGATAATTCAAAGAGAAATTTGTGTGAAGGGGGACCAACTTATACTCCTAAAGGCAGGGGGGCAGATTTATGAGGCACTTGCGCCACGTTTACGCCGCTGTTGCGTCACGCAAGGCGGCGTAAATGTGGCGCATCCCTACGAACAATTTACAACGTGACGCATCTAGGCAGATGCGTCACGTTGTAAAGCCCTGCGCCGCTTGTGGGCGTTCCGGCGCAGGGTGGGCGTTCCGGGGCAGGTGCGCCTCGCAAAAGTGGCTGAGTGAAATCTATAAGATTTCACTCAGTCACTTTCAGGCCAATGCTGCGTCAAAAGCCTGCGCCTGCTTGAAGCAGGCGTAGGTCTTGACGCAGCATTGTGGAGATGGGGCACCCCCGAGCCTTGCTGGAGCTGCGTCGTGCTTGCGACGCAACTCCAGCAATGCGTCACCTTTATGGCACAGATGCGTCACGCATCTGTGCCGTTTTTGCCCCATGGTGCGCCGCATCATAAATGCGGCGCACCATGGGTGGCGGAGCTGTGGCGCACTGTGGCGCATGTTAACTGGCGCATCCCTGGGGATGCGCCAGTTAACATAAATCTGCCCCAAGGTATTTAGTGCGCTTTGAACCCCAAACTCAAACCTGTATCTGATATCTTAGTGATTAGTGTGAATATAGTATTCATACTCCCAGAGGAGACCTTAGCAGCAGAACCACTATCTAAATGAAAGGTATGAACTGCTCCTATTGCTACTGGGTACTGCAAGTCATTTATGATAGCTCAAGCAGTGGCAGTCTTTTGGGGCCAAACCCAAAGGTATCTGGAGCATGACTAGACCACAACCCAAAAATATTTAAAACAATTTACACTTGGGATTGGCCCGATATGGTCAAGGAAATTTACCTCAAAGAGTTTAAACGAGATAAGGGAGCCTGGGCTGGTCTTGCAACAGGTGAATGTTTTCCCTTTTGGCAAATATTGCATTGCTGTACTTATTGTTTTAAAGCTTTGATAATTATGGCAACCAGTATTGTTGCTGTAGCATTGGAACAATAGCACTCATGCTGGCATGAGCTGAAGCTATCCACTCATGAGCTGCTCTAATTACATCGAATCTAAGTTGTGCAATAGGAATATGTCTGTCTTCTTCAATACCAGAAGGGAATGACAGATTCATCAATCTGAACGAGCTGAGCTTAATCAGACAAGCACAGTGTCCAAATAGCTCAACCGACCTCCCATTACCCAGGTATATGTCATAAGGCCTGCGGCCCTCTGGCCCATAAATCATATCTTGAGGCTGTTGTGTGTTAACAAAAGGAAAAATAGTGGATGACTTTCATTATACTTCATGACATCTGTTGCCTAGAGGAATGCTGGACTCTTGCTTCTACCGAATTGGACAGCTACTCTGCCTACAGTGTTCCTGCAATCAAATCGAGATATTGGTGACACAAGGGTGGCCTAATAATTTGAATAACAACAACCCTGTACATTACAAACCGTTTTCAAATAACAGTCAATAACAATATCCAACAGCTTAAGTTAAATAGGGACTCTCATGTCATTGACCCTCAACATCTATTTTCCACCTGCATGCAATAACATCAAGCTTTTCCAGCTAAATGTGTTAGAGAAAAACATTAGAATTGCAAGACATGAACTCTGCTTGGACACAAGAGGTAATCCACAGCCAAATTCAATATCACAAAGATACTACTGATCTGTGAGGAACTGTATGTATCCACATGGAAACTTTGGAACTCCGAATTCAGGGGGAAAAATTGGTCATATTGCCATAGACCATTTCAAAGACAAAATGCCACGAGAGTGACTGTCCAACTTATTGTCTGCACATGCCCTCCTTACTCGAAATGGTTGCAGATTAAACAACTCTCCAGCTAAAATGACAAACACCTAGCTGAAAAATTCTAGTCTAATTGATTACATAACTACTTACCTAGTAGCCTGGTGTACAGTGACAAACATGAGAATAATCCAGCAAGTAGAAAGTGATTATGACCTCCTAGTAAACGACTTTTGCTTCCCTTGTGGCAACTCATATAAGCAACTGGCAAATTGTAACTCTCAAACCTAACAAACTCAAACCAAAAAAAGTAACATGGATCAAGTACACTAAACTCCTTGAGCTTGGTAAGTGACAAGATGAGACAACTGGAAAGGCACTCGATAGTCTCCTGACCGTAACATTAAGAATGGGATACAATCCATCCAGGGATTCTTTCCTTCCAATAGAACAAACTGTCAATCGCTGGACTGGTTCGACCAAGACCATCTATTCCAGAAGAAACTGTTGTCTTGTGCCCTAAAACAAAGGCACAGGACCAAGGAGGGTCACAAATACATACACACCAAATCTCAGAAAAAACTGAAAGTACCTAATACTATTGAAAAGGTAAGCCTGGAGGTTGCTTGAGACAGCAATCAGAGAGATAAACCCAGGGAAATGTTGGGACATAGAGAGGTGGGGGAGGAAAAGGCTAAAAAGGAATGATTGAACCACTCACTTCTCTTCACTGTACCAGCAGAAATCAGACAACATTGCACTGGGTCCAAGAGAGTCAGATTTGCTCATGGAGATCTAGGCAGCAACCCATCCACCATTGAGGTACCCGGACAAGACATGCTAGAGTACAATCCAAACCAACATCAAGTAGTCGGCCACGCAGAGAAGAACCTACTTTAGCCACCCGGATTCCCTCAGTAACCCTCCTCATGAGACTACAGAATTCATGGAGGATGAAGTCTGACTTGCAGAACACAAATTAGGCCCAAGGCCTAGACAATGTCTCAATCTACATCTTCAACCCATAGAAACAACCGATCAGTCTGGGTCCCTGCATTGACTACTGGATTTAATGCGATACGGACATACCAGCTTGTCCCATGTTCAATAAGGCAATACTAAGAACGATCCATAAAGAAGGAAGCCATATTTGTTTTCTAATAACTGTGCTTCTCTTAAACCAAGGGGTGGCGTGGGTAAGGAATTGTTTGTTTCACTGCTAAAGGTAAATGGACTGCAACCAGATCATTGTTGTGTGCCATTTGTTTGCTTTAATATACTATTTTAAGTTCACATAGTACCCAAATTCACTTTTTAATATCATCCCATATTTAAGATTTCATTCGATTTGTAATCATTAGTGTATTTTCTTTATAATTAATATTTAGGAATATCATGTTTTTTTATTTTTAAACTGTAATGGTATTTTACTTTTGCTGTTCAGGAATCACACACACCTTTTTCTTAGTAAGGTCTCCCCCCTTCTGACAAACTTCCAAGGATAAGCTTGCGATTCCTCACAGAAACCCCTACCTCCACATGCATCAATCTAGGATTTTGCATTTCTTAAATAGCGAAAATTAAGGAATCGCTATTTAGGAAATGCAAAATCCTATGCATCAAGAAATCCTAAAAGTTTTTAGGATTTCTTAATTTTCGGAAATTGCGATTCCTTAATTGCGAATCGCAATTAAGGAATGGCATTACATTGATTCCTATGGGCCTAGAGGCCCATAGGAATCAATGCCGTTTTGCATTTTTTTGTTTTGCACTCGCAATTTGTTGATGCATTGCAAGGGTGCAGAGGGGGGTCCAAAGGACCCCCCCCTGCACCCCTGAAATGTATTTTCAAGTGCATGTTTCACACACACATGTCCTAAGGACATGTGTGTCTGTAACATGCAAGTTTAAAAAATGCATTTTTTTGCTTTTTTATAAATTTTCGCAAATTAACACGAGGGTCAACCTCGTGTTAATTTGCACTTCCAATTTCTAAATTCGCAATTTAAAAAAAAAAAATGATGCATTGCAATTAAGGAATCGCACAAATGCGATTCCTTAATTGCATTTGCATTTTTAAGAAATGCAAAAAATAGCGAAATATGGCACTCTGTTTGATGCATCCCAAAAACGTATTTAGGAAGTGCAAACGGCCGAATTTACCGATTCGCACCGTTTGCACTTCCTAAATAGGTTGATGCATGTGGGGGATGTCACTATCAGATTGTTCGAACTATGAAGCTGTACTGCCACAGCATATATCAAGACAAAGGCCTTTCTTTCTCGTAGATTTATAATCCAGTTTACTAAAATACCATGTTATGAGTTCTCTAAAGGATGTTTATAAGGCATTACTACTTCGTTAATTACTACATACAACGTTTCTTGCGTCAATTTTGGGAGCACTGTACCAGAGAGTACTTCCAGACGCTACTCATAAACATTTTACTAATATGGCACAGTCATGCTGAAACAACCCAGAAGTGAAACAGAGTCAAACCTCTCAAATTGTTCACCAATCATGTACAATGTCTCCCTTTATGTCTGTGTTTAGCTCCTCAGTGTGATCTGTAAGAGGTTCTCAGAACAACGATGCTTGAAGGATGGCTGAGATAAACTGTTCGACTGTTTATTAACCAGTCATTCTGCAATATCCAGAAGAAAAGCTTGCTACATCTGCGCACCAGAATCAAGACAAAGCTCAACATTTTATCAACACTTATTAAAATCAAAAAGTTTGAAGAGTAGTACAACTTTGAACACGTTTCTCTTAGTTTGAGTTAATAGTGTTGCATTTGTGACATACTCTTACAGTGTGACAAAATGGACTTCACTCAAGTGTGTTAAACAAACCAGATGCAAAATCCACCCATAAAATGACTTCTTTGTGCACCTCCTGTATTCCCCAAGGGTAGAAATTGTCGTTGACTCTTCACTAATTCTCTGTGGGTGATGCACATTTTAAAACTTTAGCTGCGCTGTGCTTATTTTTGCACCAGGGTTTTCCGTAGAAAGATTTAGGCCTTATGAAAAGCTGGATAAAAGTTGTCCATGTGAAGTGTGCCTTCGCCTGTTTTGCTTCAGCCTGTGCAGTTCCTTTTCGATGTAAAGGTAGCTTGCACTGCTGTGTTGTACTTGTGCTGTATGTGTAGAAGAGTGTTATAGTGACTCTTTTCTTGTATCTGTTTTTTCTGTTTGGTGGATCCATTTCTACAACAATCTGTTATTTTTTGCTAGACGAGTTTGCATATCTAATATCTCTGATGTGCCTGTGTATTGTATTTGCAAAGCTTTATAAAAAAAATCACTACATAAAACCCACAATGATTGCTTTGTCAATTCTTGTTTTAGCTCCACACATCACTACGGTTGTTAGGAAATCTCAGACTCACACATCCCTACTCTAAGTAGCTTAGGTATGACCCTGTTGAGGAACTAACTACAATGCGATGTTGCGAAAAGAAGGCATAAAATGAGATCCTTGTGTTGGCGCACGAAAGATTCCCCATAATTAAGGCTCCCTGTTTTCCATTTTTACTGATTTTTACAGATAAAAACAGGGAGAAAACAACGTATTCCTATCTGTATTTATTTTTAAATATACAAAAATATCGAAAATAGGTTTACGTTGGACAATTCTCACTACTGGTATTCATCCATGCTAAGCCACTCGCTTTGCAGACAGACAGGGTGGGGAGTTTAAAAAAAATGAAGCTGAAATAACTGCAGCAGTATGGCTGTTGAGGCTTTTCTACAATGAAATTGACTTTAGGCTGTATTGCACTGTAAATGGCTAGAGCTCCTTAGACTTTTAAGCATTTGTAGCTTTTTAAATTTTTGAAAGCCAAAAGCGTGCCAACACTGGTCTAGCCAATGAAATAGAGAAGAAAAATAAACCAGCCAGATGTTGAGGGATGGCCGATTAATGCCCCAGCATGATCAGCTTTGAGTCCCACACTACAGATAGATTTTAAAACACTGTTGATTTTCCCAAAAACAAAAGCCCAAAATGAATGGAGGATAGGACAAGAAAAAAATACATGGACCCGGTTGGCCCCCTCAAGTCCACAGCGGAAGCAGCAATCATCAATCTGAAGCTTCATGACCCAAAGGCGGTGAGGGGTGCAGTACAAATCATTGATGCACTTGATATGATGGCCTTAATGCACAACACATTCAAGACAGTTTGCGTCAGAGGATTATTAAACCTCATATCCCTCACGTTACATCACATTTCAGAAGCTTGCTCACTTTAGTCGCCCAGAGCGGAAAGGGATCAATTGCATGAGTATGTGAAAATAAATTAATTATTTTATAGACCAAGCCAATGATTCTCTTCACTGGAGCTTTCATTATAAGCTCTAGAAAGGGGTTGCCGGAGCAGCTGGTCTCCGCTTTATTAAGACTAGACATAAAATGTGGTACTTACAAATACCTATTAAAGTCTGTATGAGGAAGAGAAAACTGCTGCTGCAGATTCTAAAAAAAGAGGAGGACTTCCCCCTCAAACAGCTGACCCATAATAAAAAGCCCAGTCTTTTCCCAGCTGTCCCCAAAACACTAATGGACACACGAGGGAAAATTAGGGTTGTACCTCAGCATGGGCGTAGTTTGCAGAGTTTCGTACGCGGAACTCCATGAAGTGACAAAAAAACTCCAAGGAGTTCCACAAGTGGCGGAGTGCAGTGTGAACTGCCATTCATGCTGATTTTCCTGCCTTTCGGGTAGAAATTCTACCCAAGCAGCAGCTCACGCTCGCCAACTTACCCTTCCCGAACACAAGTGGGGAAAAACTCTGCTGCCCTCTGTAAAGCAGAATCTTCTGCAATCCGCGAGCTCCGTGGAGCGTGGAGTGCAGAAAACTCCGCACACTCCGCGAACGGAGTGGAGTTCACCACCGATTAATTAAACAAAGTGGTGTCAGGGAATATTTGTTTAAGAGAGCCCCAAATAGGATGAAAGACTTTTAAGGTTTTATGGTGGGATCTTTTAAAATATACTGTGCCCACCATGCCAACACTTGGGGCAATTAAATCATAAGAAGTTGCAAAATATATGCCCCTGCTCCCACGTCCCCCAATCCATAACCAAACAGTTGAGAGAAAAGCGAAGCAAAATAATAAAACCGCAGAACCAGTAGAGAAACCCCACCATGCTCCTTAGGCTGATGAAGAAACTGTATCTAACAGCAAGGTTTCTTCTAACACCAAATAAACTTTTGTCAAGAAGACTCTACCCTTCAAAGAAAGCCACAGGGAAAAAAAGAGGAATGAAAATGGAAGAGATACAAGTTTCGCAGGAGGACAGTCATTTTAATAAGGTAACACCAGCCTATCAAGCCCAGATAAAGATGATTCCACTTTGTAAAAATACTTACTACTTGTTGATATGGCTTTGCATAATTATTTTTCACAATCTCCTCCATATGCACAGATAACTCCACTCCCAGATAGGCTGTCGACTGCACCCGTCTCCTATCCTGTACAGGGGAAGTGACATTAGACTTAACCTGAGTTTCATCCGAATCCAGCTTATAGCCAGAAGCTTCGTCAAATAAGTAAGCAACCTCCTCGACTGCTCTTAAGGCTCTGACCCGGATAGGAGTTAAAACTCTAGCATCGTCTGCGTAAGCTAAAAACTTATCATCAAACTGATGTATTCCCAAGGGCTGGATATCCACGGGCAATCTGAGGGATTGGATGCAAAGTTTGATGTATAAGGCAATCAGCTGAGGGGAAAGAGGACACACCTGCCTAGTACCACATGAGATAACAATAAAGTCAGAAAAAGATCCTGCGCAATGAATCCTTGCTATTAAACCAGTGTAAAGTCAGCAGACTCTGGAGGCAAAGCTGGAGCCAAGTTCAGTGGACTCCATAACCACCCAGAGAAGGGGACCAGGAAAACCTATTAAAGACCTTCTCCGCGTCCAATAAAATGATACCTACTGGACCCTTGACAGTAGAGGCAGCCTCCAGGGCGGTTATTGCCTTATTGACATGCAAGGTTTTATCACGACCGGTAAAAAACCTGTGCTGGTTGGAATTGACCAAGCCTGTGATAACTGCTGCTAAATGAATGGCCAGAATACGTATGTAGATCTTCGAGTTGGCATTGATTAATGAGATTCTGTGGTATGAGCTGCAGTGAGTAGGATCGTTCCCTTTTTTTATGAAAGAAAATAATGTCAATCTGATCCTAGATCTCGGGTACCTGACCGGTCTCATCGAGAGAATTGAACAAATCGAAAAGAACAGGAGCCAGGATATGCAAGAAAGTGCCATAGAGCTTCACAAAAACTGGTCAGGGACGGATCCCTTGGCTAGAGAACCAATGATGGCCTCCACCTCAGCAAGAGTCACCAGTGCTTCTAGATTAACTCGCTGGATATGACTCACCTTCTGATGAAAATACCACCCCACATATTGAGCAATAGCTTCAGCAGAGGCAACACAGTCCCCCGATAAAGACCCTTATAGAACTGCTGGAAGACATCACTAATAGCACCCAGATCAACAACAATCTCCCCTTTTTTGGCCATGATCTGCTGGATGGTATTAAGAAGGGACCTATCCTTCAAAAAAAGCAGCTGACACATCTCTTCACTGTTGTCAAAACTTGACATCTGCCTAGCACGTGAATTTTTGACCTCCTGGTCACAAATTTGCCTCTTAAGAGAAGCCCGTAGGACAGTCAACTATTCCACAAGATCATCAATCTGGGGCCCATCCCTGGCGATTATACTACATCCCAATTGAACTAACAATTCACGTTTTCTAAAGTCTGTGATACGTGGCACTGTTAAGCCTTTTGCCTGCACACCCATGCCATCAGATCCAATGTTTTCATTATATTCTCCCAGACAACATCTGGTCATATCCTTGAATTCCCATAAGGCTGCGTGGCAATCTCTCAGGATATGTAGCACACATCAGATGTTTCATTGCATGTCTATATTTTTAATGTGTTTTACCAACTACAATTGAGAATTATCTCCTACACCCCTTTTCTTATTGGGTCATTGTGGAATGCGCTTCCCTATGCTATCTAATTGATGTGGGGCACCCCATCCTTTTGGAACATTTTTCGACTAACCTGACAGTATTCTTCAATAATTTGGTTCAAACTTGCTGTGGGGCACTGTCACTTCACTGCCTGCATACCAATATGGTGATGTTGGTGTGGTTACTCAATGCGCCCGTCAACAGACTCCTCACTTTTCAATATTATGTGGTTTTAATTTGATGTGGGCATTGTCTCTTTACTGTCCGCACACCACTGTGGTTAAATTTAATTGGGCACACACCTGCCCGATTACTGATTCCCTCTTCATGATCATCAACTTACAATGTGACACTATCACTCACTTCTAGGTCTTTTCTTTTTACCCTCCATCACCTTCTACTCACACCAGGACTGCGAATAGTTACTTTTTTTTTTGCTTACCTCTCCTTACGTCGGTAATGTGGTATATTTAATTCAATGTCCATGTTCAAAACTGTATATCGGACAGACCACTCAGAAAATAAAAACAAGGATATGCCAACACCGGAGCAGAATCAGGTGCAAGACATTGAATGCACCGTTGGTAGAACATTTCACAATGGCTAATCACAATGAAGATGTTATCCAGGGGACAATTGTCAAAGTACTCAAACTTCCACAAAGAGGTGGAAACATGGCTCAATTGTTAAAGAGTGAGGAACTGAAGTCCATAATCCTTTTTGATACCATCAAGAACGGGCTGAATAGGAATGAACACTGGACAACGTTATTATAAACCTTCTGAACAAAAAAAATTTTCCTGCTCTAAATTGTACAATTAATACACAGTCCACACCTCAGCAACTGGTGTCTAAATACAATTGTCAAAAACTCTGAACGATCATGGTGTGCTGACGCCACTACATAGTATCTAAGTGGAATATCCCTATTCTATTGCAATTCTGTACTTCAAGAATTAACATATATGTATAGACAACACTGCAAAACTGTGTTTCATACCGCATTGTGCACCCTAAATGTCATTCAACAATTGTTTTTTTGTTAGTAATAATTGTTATTAATTGTTAATAATTCTCATTTTTTCTAATAATAACCAAAGTATGTATATTCCTTTCTTTTCTTTTACACCCATGTATCAAAATCGCGTAATCGTTGGCACAATATATTTCACGCGACCCTAATCCGATGCACTGTCTTCCAATTGTAATCACACACACAAGTCTTTCTTCACTATTCATTCCACACTCACTCAAGATGGCGGCCCTGTCTTGCCCTTATCTAGGGCTGGATACCTTGCGCACCTAGTTCCTGCCATCGTGCACTAGAACCATAAGCGTACCATCGCAAACTACTATCCAGGTAAGCGCGGCATTCCCGGCTTCCATGCTGATACCTTCGGCGTGTAACCCCAAGCCATTCTCACTAATTTCCTCCCTCCCCTTTCACCCACAGCTTCCCGGAGCCTTGTGGCGATTCCCACACACGCTCCTCAAATCGGATCCTCACGGCAGAAGCCGATCCCACGGCTCGCCCCCATCATCCAGATCCTTGGTTGCTTTATCCGTAGCACCAGGTAAACCCCTTTTCAATTCTAGTAAGCCAATTCCACCACTTACAGAATAAGATTCTGACGTTAACATTGTTTCCATTGCAGCATCGACCTTCCGCTCAATTGATCGCCTCGATTCCACGAACCCACCCGTCCTTCGTACGAGGTTTGATGATTGTTTATTACACATGAATCACTCACTGGGCATACTCTCCCTCTGCTAAAACTAGTAGCAGATTGAAAATGATTTATTCACACGCTGCATTTACATGAACTTAGTCTCCACGGACCACGTTGCGTACGGTTCAACTACTATCGCCCGAACCCACCATACCTTTCAATTACACCCACCAGTTTAAGCGCACAACTATCTTGTATAGCTCTTCTTTTTTTCCCGCCACTCGTTTTCCGAGTCTTTGCATCTCATTCTTCACAACTCTTATCCTTTTGTACTCCACCTTTACCGATGTGCAATTGTGTTAGGTTAAGCGCACGATAATCTTGTATAGCCCCTTTTTTTTTGCGCCAACCGGCTTCTGATTCTTATCATTTCCTTCTTCACAACTCTTATCCTTTTGTACTCCACCTTTACCGTTGTGCAATTATGTTTGAGTTTATAAAAATTGCGCTCTCCATTCACAGTCTCGCCACACTCACAAATGTACACTGATGAGTTAATGCATGACCTTTGCTGACATATTGAAAGTAGTACTTCTTTGTATTTTTTATAAAAATTCATGACAGGTTCCCCTGTTTTTTCTCCCCCTGTTCCTTACCCCACAGGCATTGTATTAATAACCAGGCAATTCATTATGGTAGTCCTGATGATAATCCCTTTAAACGTCGTCGACAAATGAAACAGTGTCACTACTTTGCTATCTGTATGAAAAATGTGGTCACTGTATTGGTTGGCTTGCTTTATTTCATGATCAGTTCAAGCTACCAAAGCTCTAATTTTGCCTGAAACCCTTCATGTTTAAATGTTTTGTTCACTCTTTTTCCCAGTTTGGGTGCAGGACTGCATCCCGTTTTATTTCTTGTCGCTCCTTATGTATAATAATTGTGATTACATTGCACATTAAAATTCTCTGTCCGGCTGGACATTGAATGGTTATAGTACCCATCAAGGTCTATATGTTATTTGTTATTTGTACTCTTTACCTAAGGACCATTGTTCTTTAAAAATAGAAATTACCACAGATCATTTACCAGGCCTTGCTCTACCGGCATGCAGTACCTTATGTCCAACACACTAGGGCCCAGATGTAGGTAATCCGATTTTACCGATTCTAAAATACCGAATTTTACCGAATCGGTATTTTAAAATCGGAAAATGGTATGTAGATAAAAAATCGGTAAAAAATACAGATTCGGGAAAATTCGGAATCGGACAATCGGATTTTACCGAATCGGTAATTACCGAATCGGTATTTACCGATTCGGTATTCCCTATTCCTTCAGATGGGCCTTTTGGCCCATAGGAATGAATGGGGAATACCGAATCGGTAAATAACGATTCGGTAAATACCGAATCGGTAAATTCAGAATCGGAAAGCAAACAAAAGTGAAACTTAAGTAGGCAGCCAATCTGGTGCTACCACCCTCCCCCTCCCTACCAGGAAGTGGCTACAGAGGCAGCTGCAACTCATTAGAAGCTTCTGGAAAGGCAGTTGGAGCTGAGCTGAGTCCCTGAGCAGCAGAAAGGGTTTTGAGCACTTTTAAAACGGCAAAATGGCAAGCAACAAAGAAAAAGAGCAGGCTGAGAGGAAAAGGAAACTCAAATTCAGCAGCATGGAGCTTCAGGTCCTTGTGGAGGAGGTGGTGAAGGTGCACCAAAAACTGTTTGGCAGGCAGTCCCTCACTGTGCCTGAATCTGCCAAAAGGAAAATCTGGCTGGACATACTGGACAAAGTTAATGCAGTGGGGGTGACAACCAGAGACACAGAGGACCTTAAAAAGTGTTTTTACGACCTCAGGAGCCAAACCAAAATAAAATTGGCAGAACACCACAAGCAGGCTACAAAAACTGATGGAGGCAAGAACCCAGCACCCGCCTTACTGACCTGGAGGAGATGGTGGCCTCAACCATTGAACCAGACTGCGTCTGCGGACTGGGAGAAGTAGACAGCTCAGCCAGAGCTGCAAGAAAAAAAGGTAAGAGACATGCACAGCATTCCCCCCATACCATCATCCTTACCTGTACCCTTTGTGGCCCAGTGAACCCCAGTCCAGTACTGCTAGCACCATACAGGAGCAATGCATCATGGTACATGTAGTCAGGAAATGTAAGAACATGTCATACAGCACAGCAACTACCAAGTTAGGGAAATAATTGCAGAGATAATAATGCTAAAGTGAGAAATATTTAATTTTAGGGATTGTGAGACAGTAGCGCTTAGCTAATGTACGCTCATATGTCCACAGGTGAAACGTCTCGCAGGCGTTCGCAGGAGATTGAAGGCACACCACCAGAGAGGGAGGAGAGTCAGGAGCCAGGTCCATCTACCCAAGACGTACAACAGGACACATGTGCACCAAGTAGCCAGCCTCCAGCACAAGACTCAGAAATGGCTCCAGAGTTGCTGGCGTCCCCTCACAGATCACAATCCCCTCTGTTGCTGTCATCACCAGAAATGCCAGCATCACCACATGACACAACACCTGCATCACAACCAAGCAGGAGGCATGTTGTGGCCCCACTTCTAGAAACGGAGTCAGCAGCAGCTGACATGGAGGGTAAAGAAAGCCACAACTTGCCTGTGGATGTCAGCTCTGGCACAATGCACTCCAGTGCAGGGGTGGGCCATACTGGTGCCCTGACACCGCAGAGTCCTAGAAAGGCCCTCAGATGCACCTGTGGAGGGTCCAAGTGTGTTCCGTGGCCTGGAGGGGAGCATGGTGAGAATCCAGAGGATGCAGGGAAGAGCCATCCAGGCATGCCAACGCCAAATGAGGTCCCTGAACAGTAACATAGGAGACATAGGAAAGGGCATCAGGGAGCTTGTAGAAGGGAACAAAGATATGGCAGCAGGCATGCGCGAAATGAGCCAATCGGTGCAGCTGCTATGCACCAAACTGGACACTGAATCAGCGGCAAGGCGCAAGGAAAGGCAGCGTGCTCATGGCCAAAATAAAGCTATCAACCGCCTGGCCACAGCCACATCCCTGCTATACAGGAGGAGCAGTAACATGCAGGAGGCTATGACCCAAACCACCAATGAGGTCACTAGGGGCATGGGAAGGATGACCAGTGCTCTTGAGGCGTTGTTAAATGCACAAACTGCACAGACAGCTGCTCTGGATGTGCCTGTGAGTGATGAGAGCACAAGCAGGAGCAGCATGGCAAGCTCCCATGTCCCAGAGACAAGGAGGAGCAGCAGGCGCCATGCTGAGGCCACAGGCCAGCAAGAGAGTGAGCAGAGTGAGCACCAGACAAGTGGCACTGGGAAGCGAGGCCGTAAATGACTATTACAGTTCATGGTGAAGTGAACCAGGACTGACATCATTGAAGTTAACTACTTGTTGTTGCACATTTGTGCTTTAAAAAGCTATTTCATGACACAATTAAAATACATTGGGTGCATACTCCACCTGTGTGTGTCTCTTTACTTACTTAAAAGACGTTGCATGTGACATCTTCCCGTCTGTGTCTGCCATCAGTTGGTGCTGTTGCAACTCCAGATGTGTGTGGTTCAGGCAGTGCTTCTCGTCATCACGGTCCTCGAAATCAGAGATGTCCACCTCAGTGCCCTTCTTAACCGCAATTATTTATTTTTATGTTTAAGGTTGTGCAGCATTTCACAGGCTGCAATCATCTTGCAGCAGGTGATTGGTGTGTACTGGCGAGCCCCTCCACTGTTATGGAGGCAGCGAAACCTGCTCTTCCACATACCAAAGGTGCGCTCCACAATGTTTCGGGTTGTTTTGTTTGCCCTGTTGTATCTCCTCTGGCTTTGTGTTGTAGGGTCGAGGTAGGGTGTGAGGATGAAGGACTGGAGGGCATATGCACTGTCCCCTAATTGTAAGAAGAAAAAACATTACTCACATGCACACACACACATCCATCTGCAATACGTATCAAGGGAGTTTCACACAATGTGTTACCTAGCAAGTATCCTTCGCCGAATTCCCCCGCTGTCAGGCGTGCGTAGATCCCACTGTTTTGGAAGATGTAGGAGTCGTGGGTACTCCCGGGAAATTTGGCTACTATGTCAGTGATCATGTACTTGGAATCACAGATCACCTGTACATTTATGGCGTGGGTGGACTTCCTGTTCCGATAAATGTACTCTGTGGCAGCAGGTGGGCATATTGGTATGTGGGTACCATCAATGCAGCCAATTATGTTTGGGAAATGCGCCATCTGATAAAAGTCTGTCTTTGTCCTGAGCAGTTCAGCATGCGTTGCAGGGAAGCTGATGTAGTGATGCATTCTCTGCAACATGGCATCAAGGAATTATTTAAAGAAACGGGACAGACAGCTCTGGGACACCCCACCTACCACAGCAACCACACTCTGGTAACTCCCAGATGCAAGCAGGTGTAGGCTGCACTGCACTTGCACATGGGGTGGGATGGCGTGTGCCCTTGGGGTTGGATGGTCCAACAGTGGGTGGAGGTCCCTGATAAGGTCCAGGATAGTTTGGGGAGCCAATCTGTACCGTTGTAGGATCTCTGGCTCAGTTAGCTGGAATAGAGTGAACCTCTGCCTGTACACCTGCTCCTCCCTCCTCCAGACCCTCTCTCCTTCTGCCTGTAGCCGTAGCCGCCTCGCAATGACATAGAATGCCGCCATTCTGGTGAAACTGTTGCATTTTGTTGCCTTTTTTATAGCCTGCACCTGGTTACCACCTGATTTCAATCCATGGTAAATACCGACTCTTAAATACTGATTTTCATGGAAAATCGGTATTTATATGGCTACCTACCTCTCAAAATTCAATTTTACCATTTCTTATTTACCGATTCGGTAAATTTTCCGATTCGTAACCTTTACCAAATGGGTAAATTTACTGATTCGGTATATTTACCGATTCGGTATGGTTTCCGAATCGGAAACTTTACCGATTCGGTAAATTTACCGATTCGGATGTTTTTGGGTCCCCTACAACCCGAAAGCCCAATACCGGTCGGTAACGGGCTACCTACATCTGGCCCTAAGGTACTTAGAGGGTATCTCTAAATTTAATTGGGGAATATCGGCTTGCCGGGTCAGCTCACACATCTTACCATTAAGTTCAGGGGCAGATTCCAAAAATACTTTGAAATCAGCAATGGGCTCTGACACACGACAAGCACAACCCTTTCAGCTGATACAGTCTTGGCAGGACTTTCTACTGCTTTTTTGAATGGTTTTTTCCACTTTAATGGCAGTACATACCTTTTACTCATACCGTATAACGGGGGCCTTTCTAGCCATGGTGGGGCCCTTGGTCTTCAACACCGGAGGCCTCACTCTAATAGTAACCATGAATTAGACATCCATTTCCGTCTAACACCACTAGCATCATTTCGAACCCGCTTAGATGTGCAAGCCAGCACCTTTTCACGTATTTTAAAGTTTATTTTTCATAAGGTTGTCTCTTATCTAGGAAATGACATTATCCCTATCACTTCCATAGATTCTTGGAATTTATTGGATACACCTGGGCATTTAACTCTTCACTGACCTAGGATTTCCAACTCACAGATGTACAGGTGGTACCTTGGCCTAGAGGCATGTCCATTACGCGTTTTTCTTGAACCCATTAATAGGTTGCATTTTATAAACTCACTTTCCCACTCCTGTTACTTATACTAATCCTTTCTTCATAGACTGCATCTTTGACACCTCTTGTTCAATAACGGATGCAGTATACCGTTTGCAGGATCACCTGTACTTTTCACCTTGGCAAGACTTCAGCATACATTACATATTGGTAAGCGGGCTCTCTTTGAGATGCTCCTACTTTCATCTCTTGACTCAGGCACTTGGGGTCTTGGATCCCTTTACTCTCGGCCCTACCCTGAAATGCTCTTCTCATTTAGGTTGAAATCCCCCCTCGTTTAGGTTGGAACCCCCCCCCCTCCACTGCCTCCCACTCCCCTCAACGTCTACCACCTTTTTTTTGGTCACTAAATTCACCGAAAACGGGTTTCTGTGTGGTTCTTCCTTCCTAGGTCTATTTCCCCAATTCCTCGTTCACTCCCTTCTTTCCACTTACTCATTCTCTCTTACTTTTGCTCACATCACTTTTTCTACACAATATTGCTGCTTCTAGCTGTCTCACACTTACTTGGACCATCTTCCCTTCACATCTTTCGCTTTTCTACTTACTTTTTTTAGGTATGCTTTCTTTTCCTACTGACTTCTAAAGCACCTTTAAATTGTATGTTATAACACCCCTGAAGAAGCCCATGTTTGGGCGAAATGAATTGGCTGTCTATATGATGCAAACCAAGCAATTTTGAAATAAAAAAAGAAGAAAGACTACAACAAATACGTCTGATTATTGCATTTCTATTGTACACTAGGATACTAAGGGCCCCATTAGGATGACGGGCGGATATTGTCCGCCCGCCACCCTATCGGAGAACGGGACCACCCGACATAAGGGTGGGGGTCCCGTGGGGGGGAATTAGGATGTGCCCGCCACAGTGGCGGGCACAACCTGGAGTTTTAGCATTGTGGCGGGCGGTGAACTCTGCACCGCCCGCCACAATGCTAAAAATGCTTTTTCGCATTTGCATATGCAAAGCGGTGCCTGACGCTTTGCATATGCAAATGTGGGGGGGTACCATAGGTACCCCCCTGTCCCCCTCCACCTCTGCCTACATGAGGGGGGCCCGCAGGGGGCCCCCGCAGCAAACACCGCCTGCCTTTCCGTGGCGGCATTGCCGCCGCGGAAAGGCACCTTTCGCTCAGCATCGTAATATGGCTGGCGGTGTCCATTGGACACCGCCACCATATTATTCCCTTTCCGCCGCGGTCGCAAGGCGACCAGGGCGGAAAACAGGCAGGCGGTGTTTTTCACCGCTGCCATCCCCCGCCATCCTAATATGGCGGGGGGCATTTGGGCTTGCGATGTCGGGCGGATTGCCTCCGCCAGGCCGGCGGTGGCCACTGCCAGCCTGGCGGAGGCAATCCGCCCGACATCTTAATGGACCCCGATTGTTTTTACCTGTTAAATGCCTGTGTTGCCTCTCAACTCCCGTTTTTGTGTACTATATCCCAAATTGATCTCTAAAATGTTAAGAGTCTGGTAGACCTCAGTCTCCTCCAAAAAAGCTTCCCTGCATTGACGGACAGTGAATTGCAGCATTGGGCCGCGACTAGAATCCTTAAATGCATCCCAAATGACCGTAGGAGCTGCCAAGCCAGCATTAAACCCCAGAACCTCCTGTAAATAGGAGCTCTGGAGGAGATATAGCCCTCTTCTAAAAGCAGTCTTTGCTCTAAAATAAATCCCTTGAGCCCCAAGTGCTAAAGGGAACCACTAAGCTGAATACACAGGGAAACTGAGTTATGAATGGATATGACTCTCTGGTTCAGCAGGAACTTCAGAAATAAGACCAACGTGTTGGTTACAAAAAACATATCTAAATGTGAGAGAGATTTATGGGGGGCAAAATAGAACGTAAAGCCGGGTTCGTTAGGACTCTCAAAACGGTGAAGATCAACCAGCGCATACAAAGAGAAAATTTGTTGCAACGCCCCCCTTCCAAGTTGATGCTTCCCCCAGAAGACCATAGTCCGCAGGTCCAGGGCCTGAAATGTAGATTATTTCTAGGGAAAAGTGTCACATTGAAATCCCCACAAACAATGAAAGGCGTTGACCAGAGATGGAGCTCAGTCATCAAGAATTCTAGAAATATCAGATCATCATTATTTTTTCCATAGACAACATAGATGGTGAAGCACAAATAGTCCTTCTGGATAGTTGCCAAAAGCCATTGGACACCTTAGTCAGCCATTTGCCTCAAAAAAACTTAATTTGCTGTCCTGAACCAATAGTCCACCCCCTTCCTCCTCCCCCGGCAGAGGTAAAGCGAGAAGTCCATGAAAATCTATAGCTGAGGTTCTTTAATAAAACCAATTCCACATGAAATAAATGACTCTCCTGAAGGTAGATGATTTACTGTTTACGGGTTTTAAATTCCTGTAGAATCATCCAATGCTTATGCAGTGACTTAACCCCATTAATATTCCAGGACAATATATGCAGGTGCTGGCCCTGACACCTACTATCACCAGCCATTACCACCCTGACTTCAACTCCACAAACTGCCCTTCAGATCACTTTACATTTCCACCAAAGCACTGCCCCAACAAGTTTACATAAATTGAGAATCACCATTGTACCCCAGCAAACCGTTTTGTTCAACATCACCCTTTCTATTTCTTCACCCCTATTACCTGTAAACAAAACAATTACCCCAAAATGCCTACACATAAACCCACCTGATCCCTGTACCCCAAGTTCACAACCAGGTGAACCATCCCCCCATCTCCATTCTTTGTGCTAAAGAAAGGGCCATTACCCCTACACACCGGGCCACCAACTGTTTTACCTCATAGCTGAGGTCAGCCCCGGTATTGAAGCCCTCCCCCAAGTACACCAAAAAGAAAAATGAGAGCAAAGCAGAAAAATATTAGTGAACCCCTCCCAGAGAAGAAAAAGAAGAAACACATTTTACAAATCATTAGCTTTCCCACAAGCCCTCCTGAGGGCGCCCCTCACATCCTGAGCTAGGGTCAATGCCCCCCGATGCCATACGCTTTACCCATGAAGACCACCTACACACTATGCCTCTCTACCTAATGTAGTAAAAAACATGACTAAGCATGAACATGTAGCAGAGAAATCTTCTGCTCCCCAGCCACCATTTGATTAGCAACTCCTGAACTTTTGGGCTATCGTAACAAAAGTAAGTCTGACCATCAAATCGAATCCCCAAATTTGCGAGATCCATAAGAGAGGTTTTTGACCCAAGCTTCTGGAGTGCCGGGATATGCTCCCAGGGCTGCCAACGCCTCACCACTGTTTGTTGGCAGAAGTCTGAACAAACAAAAAAACTCCCCCCACAAGCCTTGCCAGGTGATTTCGGTGGAGCTGCTTGATAGATCTCCTGCTGCAAAATAAAATGTCCTACGTAGTTAAGAATAGCCCCAGGGTATCCCCCTTACTTGGACGCCTGAATGGAATGCGTCCTCTGGATCATACAATCCATGTCCCATTCATTCAATGTTGGGAAGACTTATCAGAGCAAACAGACAACAAAGCCCCTAGGATCATCTCCTTCAGCATATTGGGGGACCACCAGCACCTGTAAGTTGTTTCTGCATGATCTGTTCTCCAGGTCTTCCCCCCGGATGAGAGGCTGGCAACTTTGGATTCATGCTGAGTAATCACTGATCATTTCTCCTCATTGGCCATGCGGAGGGCAGTCTGGGACGCCGCCACCGCTCCAAGACAAGATGGAATAATGTCCATGTTTTTATTTAGCTTTCATAGAACAACCTGAGTCTTTAGGTGGGCCGACTTCAAAGCCAAGGAATCTTTCTGATACTCCTCCCTGTGCTGCAGGAGGAGGTGATAAATGTTGGAGGTGCTACGGAGGAGTGATTGGCCCTGTCGCCATTTTAATTTCTGGTGACATGCTTGTAGAGTAGAGTGCGGAGCACCGAGTGAAGCGTCGGAAGCGTGAGGAGGGTGAGAGGTGGCGTCTTTACCGTCCTTGGTCCCTCCCCACCTCTCCTGGCTAAATCTCTGCTGTACCCTGCCTGCCTGCATCCTGCCTCCCCCCCGTACAGTGAGGTGCGGAACGCGGGGGAGTGTGAGCGCAGGAGCCCGCTGGAGCCAGAGCCGGAGCTCGAGCTCACGGTCTTCTTAGCAGCCGCTCCGGGAAAAAAGCGGGAGCGGCCCGGTAGCGGCGGGATCCGCTGCAAGGCTCTTTTTCAAGACTCTTTTGCAGGCATCTGGGGGCCTCACGTCTGTGGAGGGCGTTCGTGGAGAGCACCCAGTATTGCTCTCAGTGTTTTCTTGCCTTGGACAAGGATTTGCTTGTTTTTCGGGAATGCTACTGTAGCCGCTGTGATTCTGGCCGGAAGTTGTAGCTGAATCAGAGAACCAGAGGAGAAAGCACAGAGTGCGAGCCGCAGCCGGAGCTGAGAGCCGGGAGCTGATCGATCACCAACGTCTGCCCATAGCAGCAGACTGCTCAGCTGGCAAAAGGCGGAATGTGCGGCAGGATCACCACACAAACTGCGGGTACGATCTGAGGAGCGAGCGAGCATCTCCCAACACGATAGGAGCCGTGAGTCGCCCACCTGTGCGGCGGTTGCCGCGTGCTAGCTCTGCGGCTGCTCTCTAGCGCGGCGGGAGCTGCGAGTACCCTTCAACGCGGCAGGAGCCACAGGAGCCGCAGGGCATCGCCGAGGGGGAGCCGCGAGTGTTCTCCTGTGTGTTGGGTACCGCAAAGCTGCTCTCCAGCGTGGTGGGAGCAGTAAGTACCTTTCAACGCGGCAAGAGCCGCAGCAGGAGCCGCGAATTGACCTTTTTTTGAGGTGCCGCTCGTAAGCCATAATTGGAGACTGCACAGCCACGGTGGTGAATAATACTGCTGAGCCTTGCCAGTAACTCTGGGATTGTAGACCCTTGCTCATTTTACCTGAGAGAACTTCGAACTGAGGTGGGTGCAGGACTGCGAGTCCCAGGCGGCAGTGCGCACCGGAGACCGAGCGCACCTGGGACTCTTCCCGCCCAGTAGGCTGTGCTGGGCCTATTCTTTTTCAAAAAGTGTTTGTTTTATTTACTTTTGTATTCTGTAGTATTTCCGCGATTGCGAAATAAATATTTCTTTGTTTAGTCGTCAGTTGTAGTCAAGCCTTTGACCTCTAGCATAGGAGCTAAATCCGATTGTTTTAATATTTGTTTTAATATTTGCTTGAGTTTTTTTGTGCTTTTTTACTATCTTATTTCTGGAATGACTGCTAAAAAATTAAGGTCGGGGAGACTGTTGGTGGGAACGAAACAAGGACGGTCATGACATGCAGTTAAAAGGAAACTGTCAGCTATTCAGCCTATGGGAAAGAGGAAAGAATCAAATTACCATAGTAGGGTCTAACAGCCTTATTCATCAACGGGCCGTTTTGCGAGCCCCTAATAGCGATTCATAGCGAATCGCCATTAAGGACTCGCAAAACGGTATTCATGTAGGAATTGCTAAATAAATAGCGATTCCTACACATTCCTTATTTGCGATTAGCAAATTGCTAATCGCAAATAAGGAATAACTCCCCATTCATTCCTTGGCCCATAGGAATGAATGGGGAGTATTCCTTATTAGCGATTAGCAATTTGCTAATCGCAAATAATTTAGCAATTTGCTAATCGCAAATAAGATAGCGATTTAAAGGGTGCCAGGGGTGTCCAAAGGACACCCTGTGGCACCCCTTAAATGCAAATTGAAACAGGTGTTGCGCACACACATGTCCAAAGGACATGTGTGTGTGCAACATGCAACTTAGAAAAATGCTTTTAAAAGCATTTTTCTAAGTTTTTGCTATTTACCGAGAGGTCTGACCTCTCGGTAAATAGCGGCCCAAAATTGCATTTTCGCAATTTTAAAATGCTTCATGAATTGCATTTAAGGAATCTCAAATAGAGATTCCTTAAATTCAATTCTTCGCAAATGTGCGAATTCTTAAATAGCGAATTTTGCATTTGGGATGATGAATCCCAAATGCAAAAATTGCACTCGCAAAAGGCAAGAGTCTGAGAATCTTGCCCTTTGCGAGTGCAATTTAGCTTGATGAATCAGGCGGTAAGTCCGATGACACTGCCGAAAGAGGCGATGTTATTAGGGACCACACCACAATGAGGGGGCCCAGAAATTCTATTTGTGTAATTGAACAAGGTAATAAGGAAGAGGATGTTAAATCCCATATTAAAGAGATAGAAGGTCTATCTAATTCTTTGGAAATGTTGGCGCCCTCTCCGCTAGCTCATGGTGATAAAAACACATATGCTGCCCAACCACCCTATGGTCCATCAGAATCCAGTTACAAAATAGTGGGTGTTACAGTGCATAATCTGCCTTCTAATCCCAGTGAATTTCTTTTAAAAGACACTTTGGGCTCATCTTTACCAAGGGAAGTGCAAAGTAATGATTCTATTTCTTCAGACTTAGATATGGAGCTTTGTAGGAGGTATATTGTTGAAGAATCTAGTAAGAGAATTGATCATTTAAAGACCCCGGCAGCACTTGTTCCATCTGGACTTCAACTATATAGCAGCACTCCATCTATTAAATCTTTATTTAATATTTCTCAGTCAAATACTTCCATGAGCCCTGATCTTAACATAATGGGTATTGATCCTATTCAATCAATTAGACTAGATAAACCTGTCTCTGATTCTCTATCTTCTTTAGAACATTTACTCTCTTCTATTTTAAAACTATTGGAAAAATTTGTTGGTGGTTCAGATTGTGTTCTGGAAACAGTAACTCAAATATTGAAGGTTCTAGTGAACAATAAGCAGGGGAAGGAATCAAGTCCAAACTTGGGATCTAGTTCTCCAGGGCCCAAAGCAAAGAAACATATGTTGATAGAGAATGAGTCCTCGAAAGCGCTACAAGTTCCAGTCCGAGTAGGACCGGATGAAGATCTTTACTGTACCGATAGAAAGAAGTTAGAATCCCCCCTGAGAGTCCCCGCATCTAATTGTGTAGCAGAGCTTGATCAAGTAATTGAAATTATGGATGATCCCGACACAAGGGTAGATAAAGATGTATTCCCCATTTTTAAACTGCAGAAAAATGATGAAGATGAGGGTGTACCGGACCCAGAAGAAAAGAGAAAAAAGGGCAAAAAAGGGAACTCTAAAAAGAACGGGGGAAAAAAGAGGAAACCAATATGGAGATTTGGAAAAAAGAGGCAGAGTAAAATCCACTTTGATGAGCAGTTGGAAATCTCTACTATAAAAGTGCCTTGTCAAGCATCTCTAATTAAATCTCCCCAAGATGAGATTCAGGAAGTAAAATTAGTTCAAGAGTCATTAACATCCATAGATCAAGAGGTAGTCCCTACATCGACCCAAATCGATTGTCTCACTAATATTATCCCTCTCTCATCTGGTGTCCCCAATATCGAAATGGGGGGGTCTCTTATTTATATCCCCCCAGGGGAACAGAGGAAACCAGTCGGCCTCGCTTTAACAGCTCTTAACCCTCTAGCTAAATCATTCTCGGATACGCTGTGAAGAGAAGGGGCTCCAAAGAGACCTGCTGAGATTCCTAAAGAGGAAAATACCGACACACTTATTTTAGATTTTTTCCCCTTGTTTGATTTAGATTGTACATTAAATAGATCCTGGCTTCTCAAATGCTTTCAGGAAACCGCAGGTCTGAAATTAATACAAACCACCGATATAGATACAGTAACGATCTTGAAAACAGAGGTTGGGACACTAACAAGTGTAAAGTTTTACTCTAAACTTATCGTAAACCACATCCTTCAGTGGTCTGAAGGTATTCAAAGTAAAGGGATTGATGTCATGCCTTTTTTGGAGAATTTCCGCCTTGGCAGAATTGTTGATAAGCCTTCACTCCTCCAGGCAGCCCCTGGCGGTATTGTCCGGCCAGGCGGTTATGATGATCTAAAAATCTGCATTTCTAAAGACACCCGTCATGTGATACATATTAATACCCATCTTTCTTCTCTTAAAAGAAACGCGGCTGAAGAGAGTCTCCAATGGAATTGGTTGCCTGGAGTACTTTCGAGGAAACCTATAAAAAATTCTGTGTTATATCCCCGTCTTTAGCAACAACCTAAAAATATTATCTTGGAATGCCGCTGGTATGAAGAATAATACTGAAAAATTACAATTCCTTCACACATTAGAGGCTAGTGTGATCTGTCTCCAAGAGACGTGGTGCACTGAGAAAATTTCGGTAGGAAGGGACTACTTCGTACTGGAGGGTAGAGCCTCTCCCTCTAGGTCATGCTAGAGGGGGTATAGCATGTTTATTGTCTAATCGGATAAATTGGAATTTTTCCCATTATTTAGATCCTAGCAATCTTTTTCAGGCAGTAACGTTGTTTAAATCTGATAATGCTGAAGTTTGTAAACCTATTGTCTTGATAAATGCCTATATTCCTCCAGATGCTTGTTTTAATTCAATTTTAAAGAAGGTCTTTTCTTATGTAAAGAAAATTGCCGAGAAGGTACCGGCTCCCCATATAATCCTTGTAGGGGATTTTGTAACTGTAAAATCTCTAATTTTAGTTTGTCTTTGTTTAGAAACAGGCATAGGGAGGAATCTCTGCAGATTCCCCAAGCCCTTTTTCCTGGGAATATCAAGACAAATAGGAGAGGGAAAATGCTCCTTGAAGAATTGGCTGAAACAGATGGGATTATTGTGAATGGAAGGCTCCCTTCTGATTCACCGGCGAACTATACACATAAAGCTAATCAGAGTGAATCAATTTTGGATTATGTAATGGTGGAAAATTGTGCCTTTTCCCTACTGAAAGATCTTAAGGTCTCCCACACACTTTATAGTGACCATAAAGTTTTAGCTTTTACTATAAATATAAATCCACCTAAAATCGATTGTTGGTCTTTGAATAGTGATTTTTTGAGACAAATCAGGGAGATGCTATTGGAATGCTAGGACCGTGAGGGGTTTGGAGAGTATCCTTGATGCTGCAGTAAATGACTTGGTAAACTGGAAAGGATTTAAATAGAGCGTTTTTTAGACTTTTTAGACTTTATGAAGGTGGTGATTTCTGTTGCTAAAAAATCTAATTGGAAAAGAAATACTACAATACTTCCCCGCTCCCTCCGATTACTAAATATAGAAATAAATAAGCTAGTAAGAGAACAATATCTGAATAATTCTCCTGAAAGATCTTGTAGAATAGTTTTATTAAAAAGAAGGAGGAGAAGATCAAAGGCTAAAATGAAAAAAGATAGGTAGGACTCTTTTTGGATTAAACTAAGGGAGGCTGCTTTTAGAGGCCAAGCAAGACTATTTTGGTCACTCATAGGGGAGGGATGTGGTGTAAGGTCAAGTTCACTTCCCATTGAAGAACAAACTTGGGTGGATTACATCACAAATTTATATGCAAGTAATGGAACGGTGGTACCTGCAAGAAGAATTAATGAGGATAATCATGCTTTAGGTCCTCCTTCTGAAAAAGTTATTGAACTGGCTATTAGGGAACTGCGTTCCTCTGGGGCAATGGGACCGGATGAGCTTCCTATTTCAGTCCTAAAGCAAAATGGCGTAATGTGGAGCAAAATTCTTCACCCGGTGTTTAAACTTTGTTTTTTGAGTAGAACTGTTCTCCCCTCTTGGAAGGGGAGTATATTGATTCCCCTTTTTAAGAAGGGAGACCGGATGGCCCCACAAAATTATCGCCAAATTGCCCTTTTGACGCAATTGGAAAAGTCTTTGCAAAGTGTCTCCTGAAGTTAATTCAGGATTGGGTGGATAAGAATAATGTACTATCCTTTGAGCAGACGGGTTCTCGCAAAGGGCATGGCACGATGGACAACTTAACGGCCCTTCAAGTAATATCTGATAAATACATCAAGGTCCAAGGTGGGAGAGTTTATGCAGCCTTTATAGATTTCTCCACAGCTTTTGACAAAGTCGATCGTCCGTTGCTGTGGAGGAAACCATCGGACCTTGGCATGCCATCTCTGTTACTGGATTTAGTCCAGGATCTTCATTCTGAAACCTGGTGTAGAGTTCTTCAGGGAGGGGAAAGATGCCTAGTCATTCCTTCCGCCAATGGACTAAAACAAGGTTGTTTATTGGCTCCATTACTATTTTCCCTATATATATATCAGATCTTCCCCAGTCCTTATCCTTAAGTGAAGGTATTGCCCCTGCTTTGGGGGATAAACCAATTATATGTTTGTTGTATGCAGACGACATATTAATATTGGACCTAACTCCAAAAGGATTAAATAGCCGTCTGCAGGCACTTCACATATATGCAGAGACTCACCACTTGCAGATAAATATTTTAAAAAGTAAAATCATGTGTATGACAGGAAAGAAAAAACAGATACATGGGAATTTTAGGTGGTCGGTAGGTGGACATAAGTTAGAAGTTATAAAATCATATGTCTTTCTAGGGAAAATAGTATCTGCTAATTTGAGTGATAAAGCCCATATAGATTACAACATTCGGAAGGCAATGGCACAAGGCAAGGGTTTAAGTGCGCTCTATAAATCCACAGGCAAAAGACATTTTGTTTATTTGTTAGAGGCCTTCCGCGCTGAAATCCCGGCCTCTTCACTTTATGGTACCGAACTACTTGAACTAGGGCAATGGGGTTTCTTACATACTACTGAGGGCAGACTCTTACGGTACTTAACTTCGGTTAACAATGGCTGTACTGTGGCTTCCCTTAGGTTAGAATTTGGTATGCGTAGCAGCTGGGTTCAGGGCCTTGCTGGGATAGTACAATGGGTTTCATGTCTGGCAAAGGGAAAACCGGATACTCTAAGATACCTTATACAAAAAGAACTATTGGGATCCCTAAAAGAGTATTCTCTAATTGTAAAAAACTTTAGAAGGGCGGTTGCTCTATTGCAATTGGATGAATCAACTCTGTTTACTCTATCTACATACCAGTTGTAGTCCACTCAAGACTGCCTACATGGAATCTAAGTTTTGGGATGGATAAGGATACCCGTATCTTAAAGAAAGGTGTCTCTTCGGTCATTGGATCCTACTTATTTATAAACATGCAACCTTATGCCTCTTGGAACCTTCCTCATGGTATACTGCGCTTTTGGTTCCTTTTGAGACAGGACCTTCTCCCTTTGAACAATTTATTATCCAGATGGTATGGTTCCTCAGCAATGTGCAACCAGTGTAATAATTCGATCCAGGACATCGTTCATGTTCTTTTTGTATGCCCAGCTCTATTGTTATACCGACGAAAGTGGTTGAGACCAATTTGTTTACAATTAAGTATTTCGACTGCCAGCTCTTTAATGGATGCCATTTACAATCCCCCTAATGTAACTTTTTAAAATGTTTTCTAGACTTATATTAATGGATATGAAATTGCTTTTTTGCTTCTCCACCGTATTTGTATTTGAATGTAATTGTAATTTTTTCTTACGCTGCTCTTTTATGTGGATCTCATGTGAGTTCCAAAATCATAAATAAATAAATTGTGAATGCATTCAGAATGGTAGCGTCCTGCTCGAAGGGTAGTCCAGTCAAGGGAGGCTAATCCTCCCCAACAGTTTGATGCTTGGAGTTAGTTTGATTGGCAACTGATAAGATGGCAGGGGGAGTAGACGCAGATGGAGAGCGATTGATGGGAGGTAACTCACTCACATCAGGGTCCTATAGCAATTCTTCTGCCTCTTTGGGCAATGAAACGGGAAAGTAACAAAATCTTCCTGCTGAATTGATGACAACCCCCAAAGAACACTGGGTTCTCTTGAGGGAAGAGTCATAGTGCTACCATGAGAGATATCTGAGCATATGTGGGAGCTCTGAATGATCAATGTAATCCTTAGCAACTAGAACTGATAGGACCACTTGATCATCACTAGCCTCACTCTCAGATACACTGCCCAAGTTGGAAAGGGCAAAAAAAACGCCTGTCCCCCCCTGGACAGGGTCCAGAGGTCGTGCTGCTGACACAGCAGCTAGGCCTGCCGGTAAAGGTTGTGAAAGCTGTGCAACATGAACTTGTCCATCTCCAGAATCCGACTGAGAAACAGCCCCTCTCGTCTTAGCTCCACTGTTCGACTTCCATTAGACTGGGGGGGCACCCATTGATCTGGGGGACTCCCTAGTGATCACTTTGGGCTTCGCTGAAGGGGGGAGCCCGGTCCACAGGAACCTGTTGTACTTCCTTGGTTCCCTGGGTACCTGCTCTCACTGTATCCCCAAGGGCGGGTAAGCAGGAGTAGGGAGCGGGACAAACAAAAGACTCCAGTGTTCTCTGTGAGCACAGGATTAGACACACCTGCCCTGTCCCAGTAGTGCTAGTCACATGAGGGAGCAAACCAATGTAGTTAGTGAAAGCTGCATTCAGGGACGCATCATCGCTAGTTAATCCTGTTGCCCACTGTCCTATCCAGACAAATCAAGGCCTCCCCCATCTTGATCTGATAGATAAGTAGTGACTATTGATGATTGCATGGGGCTTTTGGCACCCTCAATGTATAGGGAGCAGAGAAGGAAGCTTTGATGATCCTCTCTATGAACCTTGCGGTTAGGGGCCCAATCCTGCTTCACGCCTGACAGTCATCAGAAATCCCTAATCCAACAGTCAGGGGTAGCACTGTGCCTCTGAAACCTATGACGCCGAGAACCATGTGAACCGGACAAGGTAACAGCACGCACGCGCGATATGCTGCTGTAATTGTAGGCTGCAGGCTGGTCATTTTTAAAACTATCGTTTTTTTTCCATTTTCTTTGGTGTAAATTACATTTAGCCCTGTTTTAATCTGTGTTTGCAGCACCCACACACTTGCACGTTAATTGTGCCCCTCACCGCGTTTTGAGCGGATCTGTCATCTTTCTGCTCGCGTTTTGGCGCGTGGCCGCCATCTTGGGGGTGGTTGTGGAGAGTGTGCCATTTGTTGAGCGCTCTAGCGCTTATTTCTACCAACAGGTGTGCCCTATTTAAGGTGAGCTTTACTTCTGCTCGACCTCGGACAAGGTAACAGCACGCACGCTCGATATGCTGCTGTAATTGTAGGCTGCAGGCTGGTCATTTTTAAAACTATCGTTTTTTTTCCATTTTCTTTGGTGTAAATTACATTTAGCCCTGTTTTAATCTGTGTTTGCAGCGCCCACACACTTGCACGTTAATTGTGCCCCTCACCGCGTTTTGAGCGGATCTGTCATCTTTCTGCTCGCGTTTTGGCGCGTGGCCGCCATCTTGGGGGTGGTTGTGGAGAGTGTGCCATTTGTTGAGTGCTCTAGCGCTTATTTCTACCAACAGGTGTGCCCTATTTAAGGTGAGCTTTACTTCTGCTCGACCTCGGACAAGGTAACAGCATGCACGCGCGATATGCTGCTGTAATTGTAGGCTGCAGGCTGGTCATTTTTAAAACTATCGTTTTTTTTTCCATTTTCTTTGGTGTAAATTACATTTAGCCCTGTTTTAATCTGTGTTTGCAGCGCCCACACACTTGCACGTTAATTGTGCCCCTCACCGCGTTTTGAGCGGATCTGTCATCTTTCTGCTCGCGTTTTGGCGCGTGGCCGCCATCTTGGGGGTGGTTGTGGAGAGTGTGCCATTTGTTGAGCGCTCTAGCGCTTATTTCTACCAACAGGTGTGCCCTATTTAACGCTCACCCTACCCGCGCAGCGGTGACGCGCAGCGGTAGCGCCTGGTCGGCGCCTGAGTCAAGCCAGAGTCCTGCCCGTCTGCGCCCGTCAGCGACTCGGAGGCGCGCGGGGCGGCGGGTCAGACTCGGTCTTTCACTATGTGCCGATCAGGACCTCTCGCGCTGCGCTACACTGCGGGGGAGCTCCGCGCTCTCCACACTGGTTCTAGTAGCTGCGGTGCTGTTTTCCCTGGGCGTCACCGCGGTAAGTCCATCTGCCCCGGTTGCGGTTGGCGTCCCTCACGTGCTCTGCCAGGGCCCCCTGGCAATTCCAGCGCCAGTGTGCGATATCCCTGCATGCTACTTAACACCAGATTGGCATGCAGACATGCTCAAGATATCTTTGAGCTACTGGACACGGCTAAGCCACTGTGCCTCATGCTTACTGAGACATGGTGGGGAGAGTCGTCGAATCCGGACGTTGCCATGGCTATCCCGCCTGATTACAATGTCTTCAGGAGGGACAGAGCTGTGGGAAGGGGCGGCGGAGTGGCACTGGTGGTGAGGAAAGACCTGGCTTGTACTATCTTGCCAGTGGAGGATATTCGTGGCTCTGAGGCCCTGGCCTTTTCCATCTCTTTGGCCCCGCATCAATCAGTCAAGGGGCTATTGGTCTACAGACCACCTGGCCCACCTGGAATGTTTTTTGAAGATCTTGACTCGGTCCTTCTGAGTTTGGCTCTGAAAGCAGATCATTGCATTGTGGCCGGGGATTTTAACTTCCGGATGGATGATCCTTTGGATGCGGCCGCGATTAAAATCTTAGAGGCTACGGCACCATTGGGACTGCGTCCCTATTTACATGGGCCGACGCATGACAAGGGGCACACCTTAGACCAGGTTTTCTCGACCTCCCCTTTAGAGGTGTTAGAGATTATGCCGGTTCTATGGTCAGACCATCTGCTGGCTAAATTTTCGATCTGTGGCACGGTTAAACTGGCTGCTGCCGCCCCATTGCAGTATGGTCGAACCTATAGGGCGTTCCATCGAGTGACCCCTGAGATGCTGGCTCAGGCTGCTCTGGATCATCCCTGCCCCCTCTCTGGAGACCTGTCGAAGGATTTGGAGTCCCTGCAGGTGTGGCTGAATGACAGGCTTAACGATCTTGCCCCGGAACTAGCCCCCCGTCCTACTCCTAAGCGAGTTTCCGCCCCCTGGTTTACCGTAGCACTGTCGGCTAAGCAAGCGGCAGCAGTGCAAGGTAGCTGAAAGAGCCTGGCAGATTAAATATGATGCGGATGCTAAGGTGGCTTTTAAGAGTATGGTGAAGGAGTATCACCGGGACATCCGCCTAGGTAAGAAAGCCTACCTGGCAGGGAGGATAGAAGCTGCCTCCAACTCCTGTAAGGAGATTTTCTCTATAGTCAGGGAATTTACATCTCCACGGATAAACATCGCTGAGGAGAGGCCCTCTGATTCCTGGGCGGTGGATCTTGCCGGCTTTTTCACGAGCAAGATCCAACTTATTCAGGCCTCCTTCCCATCGGCTACATCTGCGGAGCGGACTGACACTGAGGTTAACCGATCGCCCCTGGCTGCGCCAGGGCTGACACTGGGCGTTTTTCCACCTATATCGGCACCCGCCTCTTTGGCACTCATGGGCAACCTGAAATCTGGCTCGCCCCTGGACCCTTGTCCTGCTAAAATTCTGGCGAAACTGGCTGAGGTGATTAATCCATTGGTTAATCCGCTGCTGAATCTTTCATTGAGCAGGCTTGGAAGCAGGCAATGGTCATCCCGCTGCTTAAGAAGCCTGGCTTGGACCCTAAGGCCCTTGCTAACTATCGGCCTATCTCTCTGCTGCCGGCTCTTACGAAAATTGTTGAAAAGCACGTGCAGACGGTGCTCTCCAATTTTCTAGAGGCGAACGAGATTCTGCATGCCACCCAGTCAGGTTTTCGCCCCAATCTTAGCACCGAGACTGCGCTCCTCGAGGTCTCCGAAACAATCAAGGAGATACTGGATTCAGGGGGCAAAGCCATGCTGGTGATGTTGGATTTGTCGGCGGCCTTCGACACCGTTCCCCATGATGGTCTTCTCACAAGACTCTACGAGATAGGACTTCGGGGAACGGTGTTCAGCTGGTTTTCCTCCTTTCTAGCTGGCCGCCGGCAAACGGTCTAAGCCTCGCCAGATTCCGCCGTGATGCCGCCTTTGGGAGTCGGGGTCCCTCAGGGCTCTATTTTGAGCCCGACCCTCTTTAATATCTTTATGACCCCTTTGGCGGCGTTGGCGGAGTCGTATGGGGCCCGGATCGTATCCTATGCCGACGATACCCAGCTCCTCTTCTCGTGTAAGAGAGGAGGAGATTTTGAGGGGGAGAGTATCCAGGATTGCCTTGGGGCTGTGTTTCATTGGTTCCAACTGCACAGCCTCAAGTGCAATTCCGACAAGTCCGAGATACTCTTCTTTGGGTGCGGCATGGAGCCAGACTGGCGGGCCTGGTGGCCTGTCGACATGTTCCCCCCAACGTGTTCATCCCAAATGGCTAAGAACTTGGGTGTTAAGATGGACACGGGGCTGACAACGAAGGCCCAGATTCTGGGGGTGTCGGGCATGTGTTTTGGCCTCCTCAGGATGCTTCGGAGGTTTCTTCCCCTGTTATCGGAGGAGCACAGGAAGCTGACTGTACAGGCCCTGATAGGCTCCAGGCTGGATTATTCCAACGTTCTATACCTGGGCCTGCCAGAGTACCTGTTACAGCGGCTACAAGTTGTGCAGAATGCCGCGGCAAGAGCGATCTACGGAGTGAACAGACGTACCAGTGCTGCGGGCTTGCTCCAGACTTTGCACTGGCTCCCAATCCGTAAGCGGATCGCCTTTAAGGCTCTGACTCTGACATACAAGGCCCTTCATGCGACGGGAGCTAAGTATCTCCAGAGGAGACTTACTTTTTACCAACCAGCTCGCTCTCTCAGGTCAGAATCTTTATTTCTGGCTACTGTCCCACGAGTGAAGAGAGCGCGGTTGGGAGGTCGCTCCTTTGGATTACTGGCGCCCCAATTATGGAACTCTCTGCCCTTCTCCCTTCGGGGAGCTACTGGCCTATTGGCTTTTAGAAAGGACCTTAAAACCTGGCTGTTTACCCAGTAGGCCTTTTTGGTTTTCTGTTTTTCCCTTTTCTGTGTCTTTCCTCTTTTAATGTGTTATGTTAGTTTACTGCAGCCTTTTTCAATTAAAAGCGCCGGTACACTCTTTTTGAGTAGCCGTGCGCTCTACAAAAACCATTGTAACATAACATAACATAACATAACCATGTGAGAATGCCCGCCACCGCTCCTGCTCAAGTGCTGCTCCTGTGAGACGCCCCATTGGTGCTGAGGTCTGCAATCCCCCTCCTCACTGCAGCTCCCGGGTCCTGTGTTGTACAAGCATTCTGGGGCTAAGAAGCCCACGCAATACTCTTCTCCACACACATTATGCCACTGGGAGTGGGAGGTCAAAATGCCGTCAAACTCTGGTGCAATACTACAGGGCCGGAACGCAGCCAACTGAACTCAGCAATGAGCCGCCATCTTGCTGACCTACAGGATGGAACGGTTACAGTCGGCATTTGTTGGTTAAATAGGCATGGAAATATACCTATTGTAGGTTCAATTTTTAGATATAGCACAAAACATATAAGGATACATGCAGATGAAATGAGCAAAAAATAATTAATAAATATAGACTGAAAAAAATACCATAAAACTGGGAGCCCTGCAATAATATAAAAACTCCACGGGTTATTTTGCATTAACAGCCTGCAAATAAGGGGGCGTGGCTTGGACGCCGGAGAAATGGCGGCGTAATTCTGTCCTCCTCCAGGCAGCTGCGATCCTTGGACAACAAAGGGCTGCAATCCGACTCCATTCCTGACCAAAACGGGTGTTTAGCTGTCGGACCTTCAGACCCGGCGATGCGGATAATTTGAGCCGAATCCGTGCGAGGAAAACAGAGATAATCGACCTTCTGCCCTGACCGCCGGAGACCGCAGTACGTGACGGAGCCTAAACCCGGCTACACCCACGAGGTCTCCCGGAGCACCGGACGCATCTCATCACAGTGCGAGGGAATGCCCTTCTCAACGCGATACACGGCTCCAGGATATCATGCTACAGCGGCCGAATCGTGAGTAAATGGTGCTCACAGTGAGTTTCCTGGCAAATGTGCAAATGTTAAGAAAAGTGGCGCGGGAGACAACCGTTTAAAATGGCGGTTTCCCGGCGCACTTAATCTCGCGCTTGAGTCACCCTGCGCTCCGCTGCTGTTATCACTGCTATGGCTGGTACGAAAATCTACGCTTCTGATAGTGGGTTTGAAGGACTTTCTGCAGGCAATTAACCCTCCCGCTCGTGTACACTTGTTAAATGTAACGCTGCATTCAATAATCTGACAAGATTGAGTGTCTGCCAAGCCGATACACGCGTCTACCAGTGCCTAAATAGTGACTCAACTTCAATGCAGAATCGTAAAGGCCCATAAAGACACTGGTGACCTGAGACAAATATATGTGGACAAGAGCTGTAAACTTTGCCTTGTGTAACACGCTGGTTGTGCTTTCTGCAGTAGCCATTAACAGAGAGTCATCCCACGCGCTGTACAAAATGGCGGCTCCCACCGATGGGTGTTCATGTGGGGCTCAGCATCCAATATGCTTGTAATGCAAACATATCCTTCCCGTCAGTAAAACGCTATTCACTACTCATGACTACCGGTATAAGGTAGGCTAATTATCCAATGCGCGGCCCTACATTGACACAACACGACCCAGACTCAGCGCTGTGAGGTTTGTGAACACCGAGATAGCAAGCTGTGCTCTATAAACTTTGCTCTGTGGCGCACGCTGACGGAAGGTGCTACAACAGTGTCCCCGGATCAGTCCAACCATTAGGATACATAGGCATTGGCAATACCCCACCAAATCCCAGCAAATAAGTTAAGAATGGGGGACAAGGATAATGGTAAAAATTCTAAGCGTCTGAAATCTGACCCACCGACGCCAGTCAAAGGGAAAAAAGAAATAGCAGAAGCAATGGAGACTATCCTAAGCAGACTGGAAGAAGTTAGAGATTTAGCCAAATCCACCAAGGAGGAGGTTGTTGCGGTTCGTCAGGATATAAAGGACATCAACTCGAGGCTGACGGAGTCCGAGAGCAGAATAAGTAAACTGGAAGACTCTGAAAATAGAACCTGTGGAGCCATCAAGAATCTCAGCTTGTGCTCGAATCATCTTGTGAGGAAAGTTGCGGAATTGGAGGATAGAAATAGGAGTGGGAACCTGAGAATGTTTGGTATGCCAGAAAAATTGGAGGAACCCCATGGATCATGCATACCCTTCCTTGAGCAGTGGTTTGCACAGGCCATAATCTAACCTTCACTCAGCCACTGGAGTTTGATAGGGCACATAGAGTACCGGGGCAAATTACTAAGGATCAGAAAGGCCCGAGAGCGATAGTGTGCAAGCCGCTAAGATATCAACACACGGAGCAGATACTTACCTTCGTCCGTAAACATAACCATGTGCTATGGAAAGGTCACAAAATCTTCATCTCACAAGACTTCAGTAAAGAGACTATGGAAATCAGGAAAGCCTTCCTTGCAATGAGACCACAACTGAAGTCACTTGGTTACATGTATGGCTTTATTGGACCGACAAAGTTCAAAGTAACAATACAGGGTGTAACTCATGTGTTCTCTGAACCACAAAAATTACGACACCAATTGTTCACCCAAGGGGGCGGTGATATGGAAGTCTCCCCTTCGGACCAACTGAGCGCTTCTGCATCCGGCCTAGGATGAGCTTTTGAGTTTCCAGTGCTATTAGTCTCATGTTCCCTGGCTCCTCATAGTCCACCTAACCTAAACTAAGCTTGGGTGTCTTTGCTCTGCACTATGTTCAGTATGTTCCGTTTGCTTAAAGTCCATGATTTTATCATTACTTAATGGGTAAGATCCATGCTGTACCCTCCACCTGTTAGCTACATTGACCGGAAATGGCGCCTGGTAGATCGCCACAGCTATGCTTGTACATTTATAGTCTACCCACTCAGCTTCCTGTTCTACGATCCATTTAGGTGCTATGTCAGCGGATCTTCTTATGACTCGAATATGTCAGTACAGTCTCTCTGGATCCTGTTACACAATTTATTTTTAGATTGCTATGCTAGTGAGCTTATGTTTCAACAGTAGCGTAATATGTTATAGCTTTACTATGTAGTACACCTCCTAGGTTTCACGTACATTCATGACACTTCATCCGCTATTACTGTTGTACCTAGTTCCCGCTGCTACAGTCACTATAGTGGCCTTTGTTGAGTTCACTGATACAGTGTCAATGTTATATCTCGTTGTCTGCATACTTGTTTCACTTTTGATCTAAAATGTGTTTTGCAGCTCCTACGATTAATAGTTTTGAGTAAGCTGCTTGGAGGCGGCCTCGCGGTCGTTCCCGAGTCGCCATGTTCCTTTTCTACTATTGGGGTGGGAGGGGGTGGGTTGTGGGTAAGGGAGGAGGGTGGAGGGAGGTTTGTAGGGGTGAGGGGGGATTGTTTTTGCACTTTGTGTATTGTTTTGCCTTGTTTTTTCAAATTTGCATCCTATCTTGCAACCGAATGTGCTTCTTGAAACCAGTACTTTTTTTACACATGGTGTTGTGTCCTGCACTGTGGCCGGGTTGGACAACATATACTATTTTTCAAAGAAAGAGGAAACACCCGGTCACTGTTTTTAGTTCTGCAACTTTATTTTTTAGAGCAGAATTGCACCCTAAGTGATTCAATCCTTGGGCGCTTGACTTATTTTGTATGAAAAATTAAATAGAAAGTTTTTTTTTTTTAACCATATTTAAGGAAAGGTCCGAGGTTTACTCGTTGTCCTGCACAGAGGCATATATTTACAGTACTGAAAACAATAATTTACAAATATCAAGCACAATTATTACAATACAAAAGACAAAACATTAAATATTTTTGACCGAACAAATCAGAAATGTCACTTCTTGTGATAGTACCCTACTAACTATTTCAACCAGGCCATTATAATACAACTTTTATTACAACTCTGGTCTGGTGTCATAAAGGCATGCAGTTCGTTTGTATTCACTTTGTTTCATATGACATATTCAACAAGCCTTATATGAGAAAGAAAGTGAAAGAAAAACATTCGGAATTAAAGCGAATGTATAAGAAGCCGACGCGTTTCCGAGTCCGTATTTTACTTATCGGGCTCTTCTTCAGGGCTTTGAGTTGGGTACCTGTTTGGACATAAGCGGAAGGGCTTTTAATATGGGACCTTTATAGACGTCGTCACTGATTGGTTCGATTTTGCAAGTTATTGTTACCTTATCGTGGAATTTTGTGCTGATTTGATCCGTTTCTTAAGGGATCTTGACTGAAACAATTCCCTGTGTTCTGCAATACAAACGATTGAATTGTTTCTGTTTGTTGTTCACGGGGACTGTATGATAGTTATTTTATAAAGAAATTATAAAATGTAACTCACATAATTTTGGAGCGATACATGTCTTCCAGTCAGTATTTCTTATTATTTGTTTGGGCAGTTCATTAGTGTCTGTAAAAATAATGGAGCATTTTTTTAATTCCAACGGTTTAAAAAATATATGAATGCAGGTAAAGCTCGTAGGCAGGCCGCCCAGGTAATGTGCAAGTAAGTGCACATTACCTGGGCGGCCTGCCTACGAGCTTTACCTGCATTCATATATTTTTTAAACCGTTGGAATTAAAAAAACGCTCCATTATTTTTACAGACACTAATGAACTGCCCAAACAAATAATAAGAAATACTGACTGGAAGACATGTATCGCTCCAAAATTATGTGAGTTACATTTTATAATTTCTTTATAAAATAACTATCATACAGTCCCCGTGAACAACAAACAGAAACAATTCAATTGTTTGTATTGCAGAACACAGGGAATTGTTTCAGTCAAGATCCCTTAAGAAACGGATCAAATCAGCACAAAATTCCACGATAAGGTAACAATAACTTGCAAAATCGAACCAATCAGTGACGACGTCTATAAAGGTCCCATATTAAAAGCCCTTCCGCTTATGTCCAAACAGGTACCCAACTCAAAGCCCTGAAGAAGAGCCCGATAAGTAAAATACGGACTCGGAAACGCGTCGGCTTCTTATACATTCGCTTTAATTCCGAATGTTTTTCTTTCACTTTCTTTCTCATATAAGGCTTGTTGAATATGTCATATGAAACAAAGTGAATACAAACGAACTGCATGCCTTTATGACACCAGACCAGAGTTGTAATAAAAGTTGTATAATAATGGCCTGGTTGAAATAGTTAGTAGGGTACTATCACAAGAAGTGACATTTCTGATTTGTTCGGTCAAAAATATTTAATGTTTTGTCTTTTGTATTGTAATAATTGTGCTTGATATTTGTAAATTATTGTTTTCAGTACTTGTAAATATATGCCTCTGTGCAGGACTGTGGAAAAGTAAATTTTGCCATGTTCTGTGTCCCTACGCCTCATCCATCATATGTTATGTGTGCATGACCAATATGCATATGTTATTCCCCATGTCTGTCTAATGACGCAATTACAGTTGTGTCCACCTCTAGTATGCCAGTTTCCAGTCCTCGTGAATACTACGAATATCAGGCCTATGTAAAGCTACGTTGCCACGTTTCTCAGTGTGCACGTTATTCCATTATAAAGTCCCCGTTTCCAGGCCTCAAAAGGGCCCGGACATCAGATTCAGCTCCTGTCTCCTGAAAGCCTCGCTGAGGAGCGATACAGCCCCCACCTGTATCCTCGACCCTTCACTTACTTCCTGCCTCGCAGTGCCCGGTGTAGCTTGGCTCTGCCTCTGAGTCTGCCAAAAGTATGTTATAGTTCCAGTTATCAGTTCAGTCCTCCTTCTTTGCATTCCTAAGCTACTGAACTGCATCAATAGTTTCCATCATTGTCTAGCCTATTCGGCTCCACGTTAGAGAAATACTGTATTTAATGGTCATTTAATATTCTTCATCACGCACTACATGTAGAATAATGCATGGTCCAGTCTTAGAGTCAAGTTAGCTTTTCCCCTCATGACTTCTAGTTTATATCAACATGTTCCCTAAACATCAGATACCAGATAGGGTTTAGGTACAAGTCGCTCCGACCCTCCAGACTCTAGTCTCTGCTCCTAGCACAGAGTTCATAGCCCCCAGCTTCTCCTAGTAATACGTCATTGCCAGTTTTCGCGCACCATTAGGTTAGAGGTCCCGGCTCCTTAGGTAGCCCCCTCCTATGTTTCCGCCCATTCATGACATATTCTGTTACGTTTGCACCACATGCCTATGTATACTCCCAGTTACACCTACTTTTACTGTTATCTCTCGCGACTGCTACGCGTCACGCCTTCTGCTCCACCCACTGCTACGCCTACTGCAATGTAATACTATGTGTTTGCGCTATGTATATAAGTTGATGTATTGTTATTAAAAGTTAGCGCGCTCATCCCAGATCAAGCCCCGGCAGCTGCTGGGCCCCAGTTGTCCTGCTGGGCCCTGTTACCCCCGTTCTATGCAGGTTGTCCTGATCCTGTCCTTATGCTGTAATAAACCTGCAGAAACTCCTACTACCTCGAATCTTGACTCTTATTTATTGAGCTATCTGTTATGCTATATGCGTAGTCAAAAATAGGGTATTATTTATTTATTTACCACATAATGGCGCCCGAGTAGGGACTTGCCCTTTCCCCACGCGTCGGTGAAGCCACGCCGACCCCCTGACCCTCTGCAGCCGTGACGGAACCATACCGGCCACGTGCAGATATTTCTGCTTCAAGTATCCCTCAGGCTCACGGAGGAGACGGAGGAGGCGGTCCAGCATCCAAACGAGACGGTGGAGGAACGCGGCGAGTCCCGACCAGAGCCCAAGCCAAGAGTCCAAGGTCCGAGGTATCCGGAGGCCCACCCGTAACTGAAGTCCGAAGTCCGAAGTTCGTCGTCGTAGCAGTCCAGTCCCGTCCGAGGCTTTCCGTTCCGTGCTGCCCGGTGAGTACCATTGCTGGGGTAGTATCTAGACAGGACCAATCTAAATTGACTCCTGGTCCGTGGGTTGGTGGTGCCCAGACTCACAAACGAAGTGTTCACCTAGGTGGATACGGGTCTTGATGCGTTCCTTTATGGGACCGGTATGTTCCGTACTGTTATAGCAGTGCATCCAGTAACTCTAGTCTGTTCCGTTCTCGAGAAAATTCTTGTATTTCTGTTCTCAGTATTTCAGGTAGTATTCTGTTCGAACTGTTATTTATAATGTTCTTCATGTATTTTAATGTTGTGGTATGAGTGTGACGTGATTTCGTGTTTTCATTGTATATTGTATTGTGTCCAGATTACAGTTCAGTCATGCCTATATTTTCCAAGTTACGTCAGTTAAAAACTAGAAAGGGTTTATTAGAAGAAGCAGTTCCTGTTCCGCCGAGGGACAGTCCAGGTCATTTTATGTATCAGAAACATGGCATAAGCGCCATATTATATCTAGATTTATGGGTAGAGTATACCAAACAGTTAGAAGAAAAGTATAGATGGCCCGTATCGGGTACATGGGATGCCGAATGTATCATGCGAGTAGAAGAAGCATTATGGAAAAAGAAAGCCAGACAGTCACAGAAAGATGCCATCGAGTTATGGCGTAAGGAAGCTCATAAAAGAACGGAAAAGGAAGTCAGAAAGTCAGAGTTAAGTAGAGAATCCCAAGAACGAGTCCAAGAAAGAGAATTAATCGAGATAGGTGAACGAGTCAAAGCCGAACAGTCAGACAGACAGAGGCATGCCCTTATTAAGGGTATGTATCCTCTTCTTGCCGAAGGTTTGCCAAAAGCGACCCCAGAGGCATCCAGTAATTTCCCGCCACCATTAGTTCCGACCAAGCTACGTCACAAACCGACCGCAGCTGATATTTTTATTTCGTCCTATCTGGACGACACAGTCCCCGAATATGCAAATCCTGTTCGCGCTCCGCCAGTCCCTGTAAATCAGGCACTTCCTGCTCCTTCAGACACCGGGGTGCCCTTAACAGCTCCCCCGGCCCAGTCCGCCATACAAGTCCAGCCCACGTTACAATTACCGACCCTGCCAGGACGAAGAATGTCAGTCGACGATTCTAGTCTAGGGGCCGCAGGAGGAGGTCTTCCTCAAACCCCGCCGCCACACAAGCGTTTAACATTACTCGAATTACATGCTCAAGCGTTACAGCGCACGCCCAAACATCAGTCTGTTACAGAAATCAGGCAAACCCTTAACGAATGTGTCTATGATCCAGTTCCAGGCGAATATAATATGGTTTTATATTCCTTACGTGTAAGGAGAGTGACCGAGTATCTAGTCACCTTACCGAATATGAAAGAAGATCTAGACAGAATATATCGTTTCATCCGTACAGGGGATGATCCAGAAAGTATTGGCGAGATTATGTCTCAAAGGAAAGCCGAGATCCAGCTCATGATATTAAAGTTCCTGATCAATTGTCTAATAAGAGAACAAGATTACCCGTCTAAAGATCCCGCCGAAATGAGAATCCTGACAAGGTGGAGTGATAATATAGCCGAGGGTAAGCATAAGACCGTCGGTGCTATGGAGAGTATGTACAAGAAAATCCGTAAAGAGATAATAAAGATACACGAACAGCGTAAAGCAGCCCAAGTAAGCGAGAAAGAAAGTATCTCTGATCCTGAAGAGGAAGACGAGAATCCCGCCAGAATAGCGTATGTAGGAAAATCTAGATGTCCAGATCGCCATTTACGCCTAGAACACAAGTCTATTTTCCATCATCCAGCTCCAGAACAAGGTTCTCTAGAACAAGTATTTCAAGTTACCGATCACATCCTGAAATCACGAATCGGTTATAGTGAGTTAAGTAATATGCATGAACAAGAACTAGCCCGATCAGCAGTCCGGTGGATTACTGATTCTACCACTTTTCCAGACGAAATAGTGGCACAAATGTTTCTGAAATTGCCCCCAGCCGAGCAGCGACTGGTGGGTATGTATATGATCCAGCACCTCATTACTCTGTATGAGGGTCAACATTCTGATCCAGGCCCGTTACACGATATCCTGAACGAGTTACTCCAGTATAAATGGAAAGGTCTAGGTACCGATTTAATTAGTGTCATTCTAGAACAGCGCCACAAATATAGAACGTTCCTGAACCCGCATTTTGTTCATGTCTCACCCCCAGAAAGTAAACCATTCTACATAGGCCGCCCAGGTAATGTGCAAGTAAGTGCACATTACCTGGGCGGCCTGCCTACGAGCTTTACCTGCATTCATATATTTTTTAAACCGTTGGAATTAAAAAAACGCTCCATTATTTTTACAGACACTAATGAACTGCCCAAACAAATAATAAGAAATACTGACTGGAAGACATGTATCGCTCCAAAATTATGTGAGTTACATTTTATAATTTCTTTATAAAATAACTATCATACAGTCCCCGTGAACAACAAACAGAAACAATTCAATTGTTTGTATTGCAGAACACAGGGAATTGTTTCAGTCAAGATCCCTTAAGAAACGGATCAAATCAGCACAAAATTCCACGATAAGGTAACAATAACTTGCAAAATCGAACCAATCAGTGACGACGTCTATAAAGGTCCCATATTAAAAGCCCTTCCGCTTATGTCCAAACAGGTACCCAACTCAAAGCCCTGAAGAAGAGCCCGATAAGTAAAATACGGACTCGGAAACGCGTCGGCTTCTTATACATTCGCTTTAATTCCGAATGTTTTTCTTTCACTTTCTTTCTCATATAAGGCTTGTTGAATATGTCATATGAAACAAAGTGAATACAAACGAACTGCATGCCTTTATGACACCAGACCAGAGTTGTAATAAAAGTTGTATAATAATGGCCTGGTTGAAATAGTTAGTAGGGTACTATCACAAGAAGTGACATTTCTGATTTGTTCGGTCAAAAATATTTAATGTTTTGTCTTTTGTATTGTAATAATTGTGCTTGATATTTGTAAATTATTGTTTTCAGTACTTGTAAATATATGCCTCTGTGCAGGACTGTGGAAAAGTAAATTTTGCCATGTTCTGTGTCCCTACGCCTCATCCATCATATGTTATGTGTGCATGACCAATATGCATATGTTATTCCCCATGTCTGTCTAATGACGCAATTACAGTTGTGTCCACCTCTAGTATGCCAGTTTCCAGTCCTCGTGAATACTACGAATATCAGGCCTATGTAAAGCTACGTTGCCACGTTTCTCAGTGTGCACGTTATTCCATTATAAAGTCCCCGTTTCCAGGCCTCAAAAGGGCCCGGACATCAGATTCAGCTCCTGTCTCCTGAAAGCCTCGCTGAGGAGCGATACAGCCCCCACCTGTATCCTCGACCCTTCACTTACTTCCTGCCTCGCAGTGCCCGGTGTAGCTTGGCTCTGCCTCTGAGTCTGCCAAAAGTATGTTATAGTTCCAGTTATCAGTTCAGTCCTCCTTCTTTGCATTCCTAAGCTACTGAACTGCATCAATAGTTTCCATCATTGTCTAGCCTATTCGGCTCCACGTTAGAGAAATACTGTATTTAATGGTCATTTAATATTCTTCATCACGCACTACATGTAGAATAATGCATGGTCCAGTCTTAGAGTCAAGTTAGCTTTTCCCCTCATGACTTCTAGTTTATATCAACATGTTCCCTAAACATCAGATACCAGATAGGGTTTAGGTACAAGTCGCTCCGACCCTCCAGACTCTAGTCTCTGCTCCTAGCACAGAGTTCATAGCCCCCAGCTTCTCCTAGTAATACGTCATTGCCAGTTTTCGCGCACCATTAGGTTAGAGGTCCCGGCTCCTTAGGTAGCCCCCTCCTATGTTTCCGCCCATTCATGACATATTCTGTTACGTTTGCACCACATGCCTATGTATACTCCCAGTTACACCTACTTTTACTGTTATCTCTCGCGACTGCTACGCGTCACGCCTTCTGCTCCACCCACTGCTACGCCTACTGCAATGTAATACTATGTGTTTGCGCTATGTATATAAGTTGATGTATTGTTATTAAAAGTTAGCGCGCTCATCCCAGATCAAGCCCCGGCAGCTGCTGGGCCCCAGTTGTCCTGCTGGGCCCTGTTACCCCCGTTCTATGCAGGTTGTCCTGATCCTGTCCTTATGCTGTAATAAACCTGCAGAAACTCCTACTACCTCGAATCTTGACTCTTATTTATTGAGCTATCTGTTATGCTATATGCGTAGTCAAAAATAGGGTATTATTTATTTATTTACCACATAATGGCGCCCGAATAGGGACTTGCCCTTTCCCCACGCGTCGGTGAAGCCACGCCGACCCCCTGACCCTCTGCAGCCGTGACGGAACCATACCGGCCACGTGCAGATATTTCTGCTTCAAGTATCCCTCAGGCTCACGGAGGAGACGGAGGAGGCGGTCCAGCATCCAAACGAGACGGTGGAGGAACGCGGCGAGTCCCGACCAGAGCCCAAGCCAAGAGTCCAAGGTCCGAGGTATCCGGAGGCCCACCCGTAACTGAAGTCCGAAGTCCGAAGTTCGTCGTCGTAGCAGTCCAGTCCCGTCCGAGGCTTTCCGTTCCGTGCTGCCCGGTGAGTACCATTGCTGGGGTAGTATCTAGACAGGACCAATCTAAATTGACTCCTGGTCCGTGGGTTGGTGGTGCCCAGACTCACAAACGAAGTGTTCACCTAGGTGGATACGGGTCTTGATGCGTTCCTTTATGGGACCGGTATGTTCCGTACTGTTATAGCAGTGCATCCAGTAACTCTAGTCTGTTCCGTTCTCGAGAAAATTCTTGTATTTCTGTTCTCAGTATTTCAGGTAGTATTCTGTTCGAACTGTTATTTATAATGTTCTTCATGTATTTTAATGTTGTGGTATGAGTGTGACGTGATTTCGTGTTTTCATTGTATATTGTATTGTGTCCAGATTACAGTTCAGTCATGCCTATATTTTCCAAGTTACGTCAGTTAAAAACTAGAAAGGGTTTATTAGAAGAAGCAGTTCCTGTTCCGCCGAGGGACAGTCCAGGTCATTTTATGTATCAGAAACATGGCATAAGCGCCATATTATATCTAGATTTATGGGTAGAGTATACCAAACAGTTAGAAGAAAAGTATAGATGGCCCGTATCGGGTACATGGGATGCCGAATGTATCATGCGAGTAGAAGAAGCATTATGGAAAAAGAAAGCCAGACAGTCACAGAAAGATGCCATCGAGTTATGGCGTAAGGAAGCTCATAAAAGAACGGAAAAGGAAGTCAGAAAGTCAGAGTTAAGTAGAGAATCCCAAGAACGAGTCCAAGAAAGAGAATTAATCGAGATAGGTGAACGAGTCAAAGCCGAACAGTCAGACAGACAGAGGCATGCCCTTATTAAGGGTATGTATCCTCTTCTTGCCGAAGGTTTGCCAAAAGCGACCCCAGAGGCATCCAGTAATTTCCCGCCACCATTAGTTCCGACCAAGCTACGTCACAAACCGACCGCAGCTGATATTTTTATTTCGTCCTATCTGGACGACACAGTCCCCGAATATGCAAATCCTGTTCGCGCTCCGCCAGTCCCTGTAAATCAGGCACTTCCTGCTCCTTCAGACACCGGGGTGCCCTTAACAGCTCCCCCGGCCCAGTCCGCCATACAAGTCCAGCCCACGTTACAATTACCGACCCTGCCAGGACGAAGAATGTCAGTCGACGATTCTAGTCTAGGGGCCGCAGGAGGAGGTCTTCCTCAAACCCCGCCGCCACACAAGCGTTTAACATTACTCGAATTACATGCTCAAGCGTTACAGCGCACGCCCAAACATCAGTCTGTTACAGAAATCAGGCAAACCCTTAACGAATGTGTCTATGATCCAGTTCCAGGCGAATATAATATGGTTTTATATTCCTTACGTGTAAGGAGAGTGACCGAGTATCTAGTCACCTTACCGAATATGAAAGAAGATCTAGACAGAATATATCGTTTCATCCGTACAGGGGATGATCCAGAAAGTATTGGCGAGATTATGTCTCAAAGGAAAGCCGAGATCCAGCTCATGATATTAAAGTTCCTGATCAATTGTCTAATAAGAGAACAAGATTACCCGTCTAAAGATCCCGCCGAAATGAGAATCCTGACAAGGTGGAGTGATAATATAGCCGAGGGTAAGCATAAGACCGTCGGTGCTATGGAGAGTATGTACAAGAAAATCCGTAAAGAGATAATAAAGATACACGAACAGCGTAAAGCAGCCCAAGTAAGCGAGAAAGAAAGTATCTCTGATCCTGAAGAGGAAGACGAGAATCCCGCCAGAATAGCGTATGTAGGAAAATCTAGATGTCCAGATCGCCATTTACGCCTAGAACACAAGTCTATTTTCCATCATCCAGCTCCAGAACAAGGTTCTCTAGAACAAGTATTTCAAGTTACCGATCACATCCTGAAATCACGAATCGGTTATAGTGAGTTAAGTAATATGCATGAACAAGAACTAGCCCGATCAGCAGTCCGGTGGATTACTGATTCTACCACTTTTCCAGACGAAATAGTGGCACAAATGTTTCTGAAATTGCCCCCAGCCGAGCAGCGACTGGTGGGTATGTATATGATCCAGCACCTCATTACTCTGTATGAGGGTCAACATTCTGATCCAGGCCCGTTACACGATATCCTGAACGAGTTACTCCAGTATAAATGGAAAGGTCTAGGTACCGATTTAATTAGTGTCATTCTAGAACAGCGCCACAAATATAGAACGTTCCTGAACCCGCATTTTGTTCATGTCTCACCCCCAGAAAGTAAACCATTCTACATAGACAGACAGAATCCGTTACGAGAAGTCCACCCAGTCCAAGGGGCGGGTGGCGTAATGCAACGAGTGTTTGTATACACTCCGATTTCGAAGATGGAACTTCTTGAAATGAAGAAATTAATTCCCTGTCATGACAAAGATCCAGCAGGGTTCCATAGAGAATTAAAAGACATGCTCCGTATGGGAGAATACACTTACCCAGATATCATTAAAATGTTAAAGGTCCTGTTACCCGCAGGGGTGTATGAAAAGTTAAAGGAAAAAGAATGGGAGGTGGGAGAGAAAAAGATCGATTGGGCAGCTCTAGAAGCTGAAGACAAGGCACGAGTACCAGGTACCGGTCTTGGAGATAAATGTAAAGAATTACCAGAATTACTGATTCAAGTTTTACCCAGATTATTGACAACTAGGAAGGAAGACTGGGATGCAATCTCAGCCTGTAAACAGAAACAAGATGAAGATATTAGTGATTTTTATTCTAGATTTGAAAAATGTTTCAGTATTAACAGTGGTCTCAAGACAAGTAGTGAGTCATACCCTCACCTTTTCGTTACTAAATTAGTCGAGAATTCAAGTCCACAAATTAAAAACCGAGTTTTGAAAGTCGAAAGCACCTGGCAAGCTAATACCCCGTCCCAGATGCTCCAGATGCTCCAGTATCACCAGAATAGAATCAGGGAAGAGCAAGAACACGAAAGAAAACGTATGAAAGACACGAAAATGAAAGTGCTAGTTGCACAATCTGTTCCTCAAGACAGTCAGAAGAGGGGTCCAAATCAAGCCAGTCATCCTACAGCTCCCGTTAAAGGGAACTGCAATTATTGTAAACAGCCAGGTCATTTTATAAACGAGTGTGCAGTTCTGAAACATAACATAGCTACTGGTAAGACTAAAGAAAGACCACGTCCGCCGAGACAAGAACAAGTTTCACAGATTCCTCAGTCACAGAATGCACAACAGACAGTTACAGTACCGCAGCCCATTGCTGCAACACAGCATGTCACATCGCAGATGTACCAGTATGCGCAGTCTGAGTATCCAGAGTATCAGCCATATTCATGAAACAGCCTAGAGAGGGAGGTAGGCTTGCCTCTCATCGAGATACCTGTAGATCAAGAAGGTCCCTATGTTCATAGTCAAGTATTAGGGAAAGACAGAAAGTTTTTGATCGATACAGGGGCAAGTAGGACCACAATTAGTCATGCCGAAGTTCCAGGGGCTCCGCTCTCAGGCTCAAGAAATGTTTCCCTTGGATTTTCAGGAAAACCCATCGTTAACGAGATATCAAAGCCAGTCACTCTAGAAGTAGGTCCATTGTCCCGTACTACTGATCTGTTACTTACTAAGTCATGTCCAGAAAACCTATTAGGCATCAAGACACTGAAAGAATTAGGTGCAGTTATTTGCTGTTCCCCAGAGGGAATACGTCTGTTCCTACGTGACTTTAAGGGTCACTATGTATTACGAGATTTTGATTCAAGATTGTCTAATGTTCCACAGCACTTATGGGCGCAAGGTCCAACTGATGTAGGTTACATGCAAATCACACCCCATCGTGTGACTCTCAAACCAGGTGTAGTGTTACCCCGAATCAGACAGTACAGATTGCCACCCGAGGCTGTAGCAGCCTTATCCAAAATTATTGACGAACTCATGGCTCAAGGAGTAGTTGTAGAAACTGACTCCAATGTATGCAATTCTCCGATCATTCCAGTCATGAAACGTACTGATCCAAATGCACCCCCAGTATATCGACTAGTGATTGATTTACGAGAGCTTAATAAATGTATTATTCCGCAGTACCCAGTTGTTCCAGACATTTCTTCCCTGTTAACAGCCATTGATTCCGAAGCCATGTTCTTCACTGTCATAGACCTCAAGAATGCATTTTTTAGTGTTCCTATTCATCCAGACAGCCAGTTTCTTTTCGGATTTTGTTTAAACGGAAGGAGCTATATGTTCACACGCGCTCCTCAAGGTTTCACAGAAAGTCCTAGTATTTACAGTCAAGCACTTAAGAGACAACTAGACAACATTCACATGCCAACTGACACTGCCCTGCTCCAGTATGTCGATGATCTACTGATCACAGCCCGTTCTGAACGTGACTGCGAGCGAGCGTCACTGACAGTTTTGTATTTCCTAGCCGAGATGGGGCACAAGGTGTCACCTTCGAAGCTTCAATTCTGTGTCCAGCAAGTGGTATACTTAGGACACTTACTGTCCAAGAGGGGTAGGCAGTTGACACCAGACCGTATCCAGTTAATAGCGAGTCTTCCCCAGCCCAGAACCCAGAAGGAGGTACGTGCCTTTATCGGCCTTACTTCTTATTGTAGACAATGGATTCCCCAGTATGCATTTCTAGCCAAGCCACTGATACAGTTAACGACACAGGAGGCAGCCGTATCGACTGTCCTCCCTTGGACATCTGAACATACACTTAGTTTCAATGAGTTAAAGAAAGCCCTATGTCAAGCTCCAGTTCTAGCTACACCGAACTACAGTAAGCCTTTTACACTTTTCGTTACTGAACGCGAAGGTACAGCATTATCTGTTCTCACACAAGATCAAGCAGGACAATACAAGCCCTGTGCTTATTTTTCGAGCACATTAGATCCAGTCGCCCAGGCGTTGCCTGCGTGCCTCAAGTCAGTTGCAGCCACAGCACTAGCTATCAGACAAAGTGATTCCATAGTTTTAGGGCATTCCCTGACCGTACAAGTCCCACATTCAGTAGAAGTTCTTTTAAACCGAACACAAACTCAGCACTTGACTATTGCACGTTTAACAGGTTATGAATTGACACTGTTCCAGCCACACATAGAAATTAGACGCTGCAACGTCCTGAATCCTGCTACACTGTTACCATCAGTTAGTTCAAATCCTGACCCACATGACTGTGTGGAAGTAGTTAACATTACGACAAAGCCAAGACAAGACCTGACAGACATTCCGTTACCAGATCCCGACCTGACACTTTATGTGGATGGTTCATGTATGAGAACTAGTACAGGAGAACTAGTCGCCGCGTATGCAGTGACTACTGACACTGAAGTTATTGAAACCCACCGTATTGATACCCTGTCCGCTCAAGCAGCAGAGCTAGTCGCTCTGACACAAGCCTGTATATATGCCAAGAACCTGAAAGTTAATGTTTACACAGATTCACGTTACGCATTTGGAGTTGTACACGACTTCGGAGTGCTCTGGCAGGAGAGAGGTTTTATGACTTCTCATGGAACCAAGATTCAGCATGGTCTCCTTATTCAAACCCTGTTAGATGCCATACATTTACCGACATCCATTGCTATCATGAAGTGCAAAGCACATACGAAAGTTACAGACATTATTTCCCAAGGTAATGATCTAGCAGACCGCACAGCCAAGCTTACAGCACAGACTCCAGACATTCCAGTTAACCTGACACATATTCCAGATCCGACTACATGCATGACAGTTAAGGACCCTACACAAGACGTCATAGATATACAGTTACATGCTACTTCCGAAGAAATCAAGAAATGGTCTGAACAAGGAGGGGTCCAGACAGATCAAGGATGGTTAACGAAGGGTAGAGCCACATGGTTTCTCCCCGACTCTATGGTTCAAGCCATTATCAATACCGCACATAGTCCAGCACATTTAGGAGAAAAAGCTATGTTAGACAGTATCCAGAACATTTGGTTCAACAAGCATTTACGAGCTGCAGCCAAGCAGAAAGTCCGTACCTGTATGATATGTTGTCAGTTTAATCCAGGTAAAAGTGTCCCGGTGGAACAAGGTGGTTTCCAGCCTCCTGACCACCCTTTTGAGGTCCTCCAGATGGATTATATTCAGATGGAGCGATGTCGAGGTTTCAAGTATGTCCTTGTAGTTGTATGCGCTTTGTCCAGGTGGACAGAAGCATATCCAGTCCCAGATTACACAGCCGCGACCACTGCCAAGCAGTTGGTTCGTGAATTTTTCCCTAGATATGGACTCCCTAGAGTCGTATATTCTGATAACGGCCAACCATTCTCATCTGAACTCATGAAGCACGTTTCCCTGTTGTTAGGGTACCAGTGGAAGTTCCATTGTGTACGCCATCCTGAAGCAGCCGGTCTAGTCGAGAGACATAATCAGACCCTGAAAATCCGCATGGCCAAAGTCTGTAAGGAAAAAGGTGTGGACTGGTTAGTAGCTCTGCCAGTCGCTTTGTTTTATATGCGCATGGTTGCACATTCCAGATCAGGTCTGTCCCCGTATGAGGTCGTATTCGGCCGCCCCCCTAACATGTGGGGTACTCCTAGACCCCGAAGTATTACCGATGTTTCATGTAATATGCTGACAGATTACCTAGCTTCCTTGATGTCTGCCCTCAACTCATGTCGTTTACAGGTTGCCGCCGCCTTTCCAGACAATACCGAGGTGGCACCGCATGAAATCGTTCCAGGTTCCCTTGTGATGGTCCGAAATTTTGACAGATCAAGTCCGCTGGAACCTCGTTGGAAAGAGCCACGTCAGGTCCTCTTGACCACCCGTACCGCCGTCAAGCTGGAAGGCAGAAAAGGATGGATCCACCTTTCTCATGTTAAACTTTTTAAAGGATTGAAACCGGTTTCTAAAAACATTTCCAAGGATTCCCAAGATTCTAAAGACTGCCAAAACATTGTTTTAAAGGACTGTCCCGCAAAAGACATTATTACAACCCCTCCCTTGTTAGAGAAAACTCCGCAGCAGGAGTATAAGTTAAAGCTCAGGTCTAGTAAAATAAGTCAGTCAGTTTGATTGTATAAGTCCTCCCCTAGGTGAAACGGTTAGACTGTTTCTGACATGTATAAAATAGACCCCCATAGTGAGAGAGTCAGTCGAAGTTCAATTCAATGTATCGTTTTTCTGAGTTTCATATTATTCATCAGCATTATGATTTCCTGCACCAGCTATGCGTTCTATCTGTATTTTCCAGTTCCTCATGTAAATATGTCTGCTAATGCTACAGTAGAGCACACGTTTAGTGATCTGCCTCCTCACGAATATTCTTACCGCCTTGCTATGCGCAACAACTCATTTATCCGTATGTTACATTATTCACACCAGACCAGCAATGCCACTAATTGTTGGGTGTGTGGTCGACTCCCCCCTTTCCAGACACCGAAGGGAGTTCTGCCACTCTTTCCTTATCCATTCTCACATAATGGTTCATGTGGAGCATGGTCCACGTTAACGTCATCCTTAACAGATATGTCTTTTCTTAACAGTACATGTTTCCCAGACAAGCAAGGTCTCCCCCACAGAACAGGTTTAGATCTAGAAAATGAAGTGTATAATTTAGGTAATTATTCGTCGAATTTCATGGTTCTGAATGTTCAGTCTGATACTACTCCAGACTTACCTGCTATTTCAGTACTACCAGTCAAAGGTGAATTATGTGTCCGTAATTATGGTTCTGTACATGTAGGACATAGTGAATGTACTACTGTTGTCAAGTATAGTGACAGTGGGAAATCTGTTTTCAAAGCTTCACGTCATTCTTATTTTATTTGTGGTCAAACTGCCTATGTTCGTCTGCCCCTCGATTGGGAGGGAACCTGTTACATTGCCTTCCTACTGCCACCTGTTTTCCTAGCCCCATCTGATTATCACAGAAACACACATCTAGTACACATTAGACATAGAAGGGAGTCCCCAATTGTCGATTATACTGAAACTACTCTAGAACAGTATACAGATTTCAATAAAGGTTTCTTCTTCTTTGTAGGACCTGTCCAGAATAGTAAACTGATCCGTAGGTTAACAAGAACCCTTGAAGCTGTAGTTAATGAGACTGCCTCTGCTCTAGGTAACTTAACCGAAGAACAATCTGCTATGAGATTTGTCGTTTTGCAAAATCGTCTCGTCCTTGACGTCATACTGGCCGATAGGGGCGGGGCCTGTAGAGTCATCGGATCTAGTTGCTGCATTTTCATTCCAAATAACGCGCCGTCTGTTTATTCAGCTATAACCAGACTCCATAAAATTGCCCATCTGTTACATCAAGATCCAGGCACCTGGACATGGTCCGGTTGGTTCTGGAATATAATTTCCGCATGGGGATGGAAAGTCCTGTCCTTTCTAGGTATTGCAGTAGCGATCATATTTAGCTGCTGCCTCTGTATACAATGTGGCCCTGCGATTTGCAGCATGTGTGCTACCTCTTGTATTCCTAGTCCCAAGCCCCGTTCTAAATCTCGTTCCAAGACAATTCGAGACGAGCAAATGGTACTGTATGAAATGATAGATGGTATCATGAAAATTGATGTTTCCTGATGGAAACGTAGTGACAAGGAGGGAATGTGGAAAAGTAAATTTTGCCATGTTCTGTGTCCCTACGCCTCATCCATCATATGTTATGTGTGCATGACCAATATGCATATGTTATTCCCCATGTCTGTCTAATGACGCAATTACAGTTGTGTCCACCTCTAGTATGCCAGTTTCCAGTCCTCGTGAATACTACGAATATCAGGCCTATGTAAAGCTACGTTGCCACGTTTCTCAGTGTGCACGTTATTCCATTATAAAGTCCCCGTTTCCAGGCCTCAAAAGGGCCCGGACATCAGATTCAGCTCCTGTCTCCTGAAAGCCTCGCTGAGGAGCGATACAGCCCCCACCTGTATCCTCGACCCTTCACTTACTTCCTGCCTCGCAGTGCCCGGTGTAGCTTGGCTCTGCCTCTGAGTCTGCCAAAAGTATGTTATAGTTCCAGTTATCAGTTCAGTCCTCCTTCTTTGCATTCCTAAGCTACTGAACTGCATCAATAGTTTCCATCATTGTCTAGCCTATTCGGCTCCACGTTAGAGAAATACTGTATTTAATGGTCATTTAATATTCTTCATCACGCACTACATGTAGAATAATGCATGGTCCAGTCTTAGAGTCAAGTTAGCTTTTCCCCTCATGACTTCTAGTTTATATCAACATGTTCCCTAAACATCAGATACCAGATAGGGTTTAGGTACAAGTCGCTCCGACCCTCCAGACTCTAGTCTCTGCTCCTAGCACAGAGTTCATAGCCCCCAGCTTCTCCTAGTAATACGTCATTGCCAGTTTTCGCGCACCATTAGGTTAGAGGTCCCGGCTCCTTAGGTAGCCCCCTCCTATGTTTCCGCCCATTCATGACATATTCTGTTACGTTTGCACCACATGCCTATGTATACTCCCAGTTACACCTACTTTTACTGTTATCTCTCGCGACTGCTACGCGTCACGCCTTCTGCTCCACCCACTGCTACGCCTACTGCAATGTAATACTATGTGTTTGCGCTATGTATATAAGTTGATGTATTGTTATTAAAAGTTAGCGCGCTCATCCCAGATCAAGCCCCGGCAGCTGCTGGGCCCCAGTTGTCCTGCTGGGCCCTGTTACCCCCGTTCTATGCAGGTTGTCCTGATCCTGTCCTTATGCTGTAATAAACCTGCAGAAACTCCTACTACCTCGAATCTTGACTCTTATTTATTGAGCTATCTGTTATGCTATATGCTTAGTCAAAAATAGGGTATTATTTATTTATTTACCACAGGACAACGAGTAAACCTCGGACCTTTCCTTAAATATGGTTAAAAAAAAAACTTTCTATTTAATTTTTCATACAAAATAAGTCAAGCGCCCAAGGATTGAATCACTTAGGGTGCAATTCTGCTCTAAAAAATAAAGTTGCAGAACTAAAAACAGTGACCGGGTGTTTCCTTTTCTTGAAACCAGTACGACACTTGCTCATGCCAACATTGTCTCCTGCGTAGTGCTGCTCCATCTGGGCCCAGAACAAAACGCGTCCTTTAATACTAATACACCTCAATGTAGTAAGTCAGAATGCTCCACACATGACAGTTGATGGCTCCTACTATAGACACTCCGATAGGGACGACAACCATAGCTAACCTTAGACTACTCTCACTGAACGTGAAGGGTTTGAATCAACCGATTAAACGACAAAAAGTGCTCGACTATCTCCGTAGACAACAAGGAGACATAGCCCTATTACAAGAAACGAAGCTGGAGGCGAAACACTTTCACACCCTACGTAACAAGTTCTTTACTGAGGTGGTAGGTTCCGGAGCTATATCTAAGAAAAACGGGGTAGTGATACTATTTGCTAGGAAAGCGAATGTAGAAGTAGTTTCCTCCTCCGTGGACACAAAGGGTAGATGGATCTCGGTGAAATTAATTAAAGATGACACTGAATTCTACATTACAACGGTATACGCCCCCAACACGCATGATCCTTCCTTCTGGTTAGAACTAGCGAAACAGATCGACACCATCCCGGACTGGGCAGTCCATATACTAGCAGGGGATTTCAACCTTCCGTTTGACCCTGCCCTGGATAGGGACTCTAAGTGCACCTTCCGACCGGGCAAAGCCCATAAGGAATTCACTAAACTATGTAACAGATTTCACATGGTAGACACATGGCGTATACAAAACCCTGACGGTAGAGACTACTCTTTCTACTCCCCACCTCACGACTCGCTTTCAAGAATTGACTACATATTCATAACTAGGAACGCTGTAGCCAGAATAGAGGACACAGACATTGCGCCAAGACTTGTCTCTGACCACTCTTGTATATCACTCACTCTAACAAATATCAAACCGACAACCCGACAGTCGATGTGGCGCCTTAATGAGGCCATTCTGAATGATGAGAAACATAGAGAAACCATAGGAAGCGCCCTCAAGGAATTCTTAATAATTAATAAAAAAGGGGGACACCTCGGACTTAATCCGTTGGGAAGCACTAAAGACCACCGTAAGGGGGCTCATCATAAAAATATCATCCGCAATTAATAAAAACCGTAATGCGGCCCTTTTAAAACTAGAAGAAGACATCTCAAAACTCCAACACGAATATCTAAATAGTAGAAGTGCCAAGTTACTGACTGACCTGTCCAACCAAAAATATATCTATAATAAACTAGTAAGTGAAAAGGCAGGAGTCTGGTTAGATAGAAGGAAACGTTTTAAAATCTGTGAATCTAATAAAGCGGGGAAAGGATTAGCAGCCTATCTTAAATTTAAAATTAAAAAAAACACGATCACTTCCCTACTGGATGATAAAGGCACCCCCACTTCGGACCACAATAAAATTGCCAACTTATTCAAAGACTTCTATGAGAAGTTATACGCTAGGAACGTGAACGTGGGGAAAGAGAAGGTGGAGGAATACCTCTCCAAATGCGCCCTACCAACACTTGCGCCCTCAGAACAAGACTCCTTAAACGAACCGATATCTGAGGTAGAAGTCACTAATGCGATCAAGTCTCTTAAGAGTGGGAAGGCCCCTGGACCAGACGGGTTTACGGCACAATTTTATAAATGCTTTGCTCAAACCCTTAAGACACCAATTCTAAACGTGTTCCACGAGATTAGTCTTACGGGAGAGGTGAAAGGAGCGATGGCTGAGGCAGTGATAGCCGTGATACCCAAGGAAGGGAAGGACTCAAAGCTCCCTAAAAACTACAGGCCCATCTCGTTAATAAACTTGGATTGTAAGCTTTTGGCCTCAATCCTAGCAAGACGCATCCAGAAGGTGCTATCGTCCTTAATCCACCCTTCACAAGCTGGCTTTTTGAAAAATAGATTGTCAAGTGACAATACCAGAATCCTAGCTCATGTAATCGAAAAAGCTAAGCTCCTCTCCACGCCCACTACGGGGATTACACTCGACGCAGAAAAGGCGTTTGACAAAGTGGATTGGACATACTTGGAGGCAGTCCTACATAAATTCGAGTTGGGTCCTCTATTTACTAAAATGGTAATGTCGCTATATGCTTGTCCCCCTGCTAGAGTAAGGGCTGGTGGAGCTTTTTCCTCCCCTTTCAAACTAGAACAAGGGACTAGACAGGGATGCCCCTTGTCCCCATCCCTATTCCTCCTGGCAATTGAACCCTTTCTATACCAAATCCGGGAGAATGCGGACATCCCAGGGATTCAGTTTAAGGAATGTACTATCAAGCTCACGGCTTATGCTGATGATGTTTTAGTACTGAGTGAACAGGCGGATAGAGCTATACCTGCCTTGCTCTCCACGATCGAGGAGTTCTCCTGTGTGTCCGGATACTCCCTGAACAAGGATAAAACCGAGGTGAAAATGCTAAACAATATGAGCGATAAAAATATTCTAGGCGATTCTGGGCTTACCTGTCAACCAAAGAGCTTTAAATACCTGGGCCTGGAATTTGAGAGAGACCTAATTACGACACTAAAAATGAATGAAGATATACTCTTCAAGAAAGTACAAAAACTACTGGAAGGGTGGTCCCCGAAATTCTTGTCATGGTGGGGTAGAGCGGAGACGTTAAAGATGATGGTCACCCCCTTAATTAATTGTATGGCAAGCATGCTCCCTATGACCTTCACAGAGGACTTCCTACAAAAAATAGACAAATTATTTAGTAACTTCCTATGGAAGGGGAAGAAACCCAGAATCTCTATGAAAAAACTACAACTTCCAAAACTTAAAGGTGGTCTAGGCTTACCCAACTTTAGAAACTATCAAACCGCTTTCTTGTGTAAACAAGGGACTTCCTGGTTCGCCGAAGATCCTGGCTGCACGCCGTTGTGGATCAATATAGAAAAGTCGATTATAGGCAAAGCCCCACTCGCTGCGACACTCACCATGCATCTATCACACCTCACACACTCTAAGTATATCATGCTCAACACCAAAAGAGCTCTTCTAAGACTAGATCACACACATAAATCTGGCCTGCAGATAAAGAAGTCGGCTTCCTCATCCCTATGGCGTAACCCGCTTATAAAGATCAATGGCTCGCCCCTTACCTGGGAACATTGGTCAGACAAAGGAATCAACGTGGTATCGGATCTTTACAAGGGGCACATGCCACTGCCTTTCGCAACGCTCCAATCTAAACATTCCCTTCAACCAATTGACTTCTATGCATTCCTAAAATTAAAGTCAGCTTTGTCCACACGTTCGTTCACACTCTCAACACCTTGGTTAAAGTCGACGCTCCCTCACCTACAATCATCAGGACACTTTGTCTCAAAAGTCTACAAATTGCTCGCGCCGACGCCAAGCAAATCCCTGAGACGAAACGAGCTTAAATGGGAAGCAGAACCTAACAATACCGGAATAGTTATTAACTGGGACAGGATCCACGCTTCGGCACTTACACACAAAGTTTCACCAATCCTCTCGCAAACCAAATACATGATACTTAACAGGGTGTTTTGGACCCCACAAAAATTATTTAAACTTAATCTAAAAGATACCCCCACGTGTTGGAACTGCTCCCTAGCTGACGGTGACCTGCCACACATGCTATTCAAATGTCCTATGCTACACAAGTACTGGTCCGAAGTTTTTGACTACATTGAGCACATATTCGGCATTAAACCGAGGAGGGAATTCATCTACATAATTCTGGGGGCCATTGATCTGATGTTAATAAGAGACCATGATCGCCAACTCCTTGACCTCCTGCTAACCCTGGCGTGTAAAGTGGTCCTCTGTCACTGGAAGGCAGCTTCAGAGGTCTCTTTCACTGCTTGGAAAGAGTGGCTATCTTGTATCAGAGGAGTAGATAATCCTGCTTTACACTCTTCTCCTTGGCAAGTTACCAATAAGAAACTCTGGACCTCTCTGGATGCAGCCTCCTTCTCCTTTGACCCGCCGTAGAATGCCCAAGTAATCACTAGACACCCGAGAATGCCCGGGGAGTAGCCACCCGGGGACAGGCCATGAATAACATACTGCTACGCTATAGTTGCCCAGCACACTACCATACTCTATCAGTAAGATCTTGCATTTGCTTTGTTGAGCTCCACTGTGGTATCACAAACTATATTCTTGACATAATATGCATGAACAAGACGGTTGCTTGCACACTGTATATCTTGGAAAACTAACTGTTAACCAAACCCACACCGAGAGCATTATGATGTTGTACCCTCACATCGTATTGCGGAACTGTAATCTGTTGGTCACAACCATTTAGAACGCATCTACTGTAAATACAATGTCTTCTCGTGTTGCAATGTCATTCTTATGCTTGGCTGTATATCCGTCATATGGTGTGGTTCTGGATCAAGCACTGTGTTACTCCACTTTATTGGTTATTTAGTTTTTTAATATTTATTATTTCTTACTTCTTATTCTTTGACCTCAGCAATGTAATGACATGTTTGTATGTATTATTGGTCCACACCTGGTTTCTTTTCCTTTCTTCTTTATTGTCTAATAAAAACGATTGGAACACAAAAAACAGCCTGCAAATAATTGCTAAAAATGTAACAGGTTTCGGGCCTATGATATTTTTACAATGTATTTTATTACGTAGTCTAGTGATGTAAATTCATGGTAAAATGTGATGGGCTTATAGGAATTTAACATTATGAAACTACATTTACACTGCAGACTAATGTTTGCAGGTTTTGACTTGCAGTGGCTGCATGCTCTCTGAATAAGCAGCACAGCTGTGGTTGTATGTGCGATATGAGAACATTCACCTCCCTAGGCGCATCATTAGTCTTGCCATTTCATCAATTGCAGGTTCAGAAGGGACATTTGCGCACGCGTACCCCTTAGTGAAGATTAGAGGTGTGCAACGGTTTCATATGAGGAAAATGAGCACGGATCTGATGCACTGTAAATTGAGCGAGGAACTAGGAAGGAAACGAGATAACATAAATATTCAACGACATTTTAACAATCCTTGAGGTAGCATTAAAACGAGCCATATATATATGGCTGTAATGCTGTACCACCAAGTCTCATTTTGCGTATTCTCCCAATACAAAGTTTTGTGTATACTATTTTGCATAATTTTTCTTTCTTGGCCATTTTCTCGCTCGGAAGGCTGATTTGCATAGAAAATGTCTCACATGAACTGTGAAACTTATGAGTGCCCGTCAACGAGGCATTTTCTATTCGAACAAGTCTGTCGACAGCGTCACTTTAGTATGCGAGGTACGACCTCGTTTTCAGTTTACTCCAAGACTCCGGCCGAATGCATTTTGTGCTATTTTATTATATGAGCAATTTTGTGTAATAAAAATTACGTACATTACACGGAGTAAAATGTCACAATTTCGCCTGCTTCTAGTAATTGTGTGAAAAATGCAAAATTTTGAATATTGCTTTTCCAACTGTAATATGGGATATGTAACCCAACGTTATCACCTAACTAGACATGATTCAGTAATCTTATTCTAGTTAAATAAATTCTGGCATGCATGACAACTTTAAATACGCACTAAATGCACCTTTCTCAGAATCACACAGCCAGCACGTACTGGAGCAGAGCAAACAAGACGGAAAAAAGGATCTCTTTTGTTGGTTTCCACCTGTTTTACTCCCATGGTGACAAAGGTACATGCATTTTTTTAAATCTCCTTTAGCCACGCTTTTGCAGGAAGTGATGATGAGCTGTTTAGTAAGGGACAGTGTGTGCCTGACAGGAAGAAAAGGACAAAACAAAAACAAACCCTCATTTTCGAACTCAGCATTTTGAGTCCCTGATGCAGTGTTCCCGAACACTAGACCAAACGCTGGAAAACAGTTTTTATACATTTTAAATGTACCAACATGTTCTTGGTGAAAACCTTCCGAGCGACAAAACATAGGCAGCCACTCTGTAATTTTCCACGGCAAGAGAGTGCAGAGTCAGACATATCGTGCTTACCAGTAGCAGACGTCAGCTCGTACAGGGAGGGAAGGAGGGGGAGGAGGCAGTAGCGGCCCGTGGAGGGAGTACTGCAGGCGGGGTGGGGGAGGAGCAGGGTAGGGTTATTAAACTATGCAATATGGCCCAACGGAGTTAAGTAAACAAATAAATCAATAAAACAAATTTTGTTGCGCGCCCTGCATCGCATTTGCAAAAAGAACTATTGATGGACAGAATGCAGAACAATGTCATACATTCACCCCAGTACAGAGATCTGGGCCTAAATCCATCGGTTTTTTGCTCACCATGCCATTCCAGTTTGGACCCAGCCATATGCAAATCAGTCTTGATCTGCACCCAATGGGAACAATCCAGCCCGAACTACCAGGCCAGGTACTCCCTGGACTGGAAACAAGCATCCTAGGACCGGTTTCCGGGTTTCACCGCTCTTCAGCCAGGATAGCTTGATTCCGGTGGCATGGAGAGCACGGCAATGCAGCCTGCCCAATAAAATCAATTTTATTTATTTATTTGTTTACTTACCTCCATTGAGCCGTATTCCATAGTTTACTACCCCCACACCCTGCTCCTCCCCCGCACCGCCCCACCGCCCTGCAGCACTCCTTCCAAGGGCTACTACTGGGAGGAGGGCGGAGGAGTGCGGGGGTTGGTACTTGAGGACCCTTCCGGACTACACTTATTCTGAACAGCGGTGGAGTGGCTCTATCCTTTAGTACCATGACTGAGTCTATTAATACTGAACAAAGAGAAAAGAACAACATCGATCACACACCGAAAACATTACAGGCCTCATTACGATGCCGTTCGGAGTTACCTCTGAACGTCACCGTTGCGGATTAGGAACTCAACCACATTACACATGCTTCTGGGATGTTTAAAAACTTCAAGTTTTCAATGGGAGCTTCTGCTGCGGGCTGAAACTGCCCGCAGCACAAGCTCCCATTGAAAAATTGAAGTTTTTAAACATCCCTGCACCATGTGGCAGGCACCTCATGGTGCCTTCTACCTCATGGTGCCTGCCACCTCATGGTGGCTACCACATAGTGCAGGGATGTTGCGCCTTGCAGGCCCAGATGCAGAGGGCCAAGGTGGATGGGGCCCTGTTAGGGGCCCCCAATGTCGCTTACCGACAGTCTTTCCATGTCGGAAAGGCCGATATCAAAAGGCTGTTGGAAACCAACATCATAATCCCAATGGCGTAAACGCCGCCCTTAAAAGATTGTGAGGCCTTTCAGACTGACTGACAGGAGATTGTGTCGCTCGGTCCGTCGACTGCTGCCTACGACCGCACTCATTGTAATGTGTTGGTCAGACCGCAGTAGTAGATGCAGTTCGGACATTGCAGTTCGAACCGCATCGTAATCAGGCCCTACATGTTGTCGTAAGGTCATAAAATTATGGTTTTCCATAAGTAGATATGGTCCTGTAGTTCATTGGTGGGCATTCAGCCCATGGGAGATTGTGTCACTCGGTTTGTCGACTGCTGCCTATGACTGCACTCATTGTAATGTGTTGGTCGGACCGCAGTAGTAGATGCGGTTCGGACGTTGCGGTCCAAACCGCATCATAGTCAGGCCCTACATGTTGTCGTAAGGTCATGAAATTATGGTTTTCCATAAATAGATATGTTCCTGTAATTCGTTAGCAGGCATTCAGCCATTCATACACCAAGCAAAATGCTTAAGTACACGTTACGCAGAGGGGAGAGGATGCTGCCATATAGTACTTTCAGCAAGGAAAGAAGGAGGCAGACCTAAATTCTATAAATTACAAAAAAATCCAGCTAGTAAATGTGATACCACTTTGATGTCAACACAAACGTCCAAACCGCTATATTTATTTAATAATTATACATTAAATAGTTGAACCAATAAAACATTAAAAATAAAGTAATTTGAAATAAAATCTCAAGAAAACAATATAAATAATTAACAATAAATTAATTTTAAAATATATGTTTTCATTTTTAAACATATGTATACATAAATATATGTTAATTACAAAGCACTTCCCTTAAATGATGTAAAGTAAAAATACGCTTGAATTAAAGACTCCTGGTGTAATTACCACAATGTGAGGAATTCAGGTCTAATGGTATGCGGAGTAACAAATTAAATTTCTGTCAGGGCCTACTCAAGACATTTTCCTACTGGAATGTTTTCTGGTTATTGAAAGTGTGCATTTTAAAGTGCGCCTATAATTATCCACCCTTTTGTATCACAGGGACCGTCTACTGTTGAAATGCCAATATCTGGGGAAAGCCTGAGGCACACAAAATGTCACCGTACTAATGGATGATTCCAGCAGTCCAGTCTCCAGGTGATACTGTGGGCACTGAAGAAACACTGGAACAAGTTCAGCGTGGTGTTAGTTTTTTTATTGCTAATTCTTTCAGTGTTGGATGATAGTGTTAAGGTCCACAGAATCATACACTGCTGAAAGGGGAGGCTGTACATGTTTAACTTCAGCCGCGGCCTGTGCAGGTAAAATCGGTGAGGCAGTGGGTCCGGGTGGGAGGGGGGATTTCGACAGACTTCCATGAGGGAAAATAATACATTAATTATTTATTGCATATTCCCTCGAGGTCATCTGTTAAACCCCTCCCCCCCAACCCAGCCCCACCTCTCTTACCTGCATGGGCCACGGCTGTTTCCCATGCTTTGTTTCATATATGGAACTCCTTTGTAATATCTGCCTGAACAAATTAGGTACCTCGGCTGTCTCTGATACTCCACTGATAGACTTCCGCTTGCCATGTTACTTTTCTTATGCTGAAATATGGTGAAGGTGATTTAGGGCAACAGTTCATTAGGTTTTACAGGTGTACTGTTTGCTTGTTTAAGAGGAATGTGATGATGGCATACTTAAATGCAATCAGGAATGCACACTGGGCGACGGATGGCTTAAGCTGGTTTGTAACAGGCACTACAAGGGATGGGATGGACTGCTCCATGTAAGATTCCATTCAACAGTGGTGCTGGAACAGTCTTCAGAATGGGGACGCTGTTATTAATGTTAAAACACTGAAGTCATATTGATTGTGAAAAATCCAAGCATCACACAAAGAACAAATGTCGTGAATGAGCCACGCCCATTCAGCAGGAGAGTGGGAAGGGTGTGGTGTGAAGCCAGTGTTGTATTCTAAAAAACACTGTGATAAATATATTCTTAAACCATAGTGTGGTAGTGCACTATTATTTACAGACAGCACATGTTGCATTGAAATGGGCACTTACTTTGCACAGACTTGCAGTTTCACCAATAAAACCATATAGTACACAAACTATAATGTTTATGAAAGTCAGGTGTCATCGACTATTTATCATTTGTGCATCACCAAGTAATGTGTCATGATTTTTGTTGATGCTATTAAAATTATTGTTTTAACCACACTTCAGACTTTCACAAAGAATATGCTTCATTTGTTCTTTCTTACCTGCTGCTATATTTTGAAATATTTGCACAGTTTGTTTACAGGTATTTAAATGTTGTTGTCTATTAGGAAATAACTGACATCCTACAGCTTTTCCCTTCACACCCCCTGTTGTCCAGTAATACTGCATATAGTTCACTTTACAGAATCCTCTAACTTTGCTATCAGAAGAGGAAAATAAACACAATTCTTAATGTCTGAAGTAGTAGCCCAACATTTGGCGTTGGTCTTTGTATTCAAAGCAAATGAGACAAAATACAAACAAAATGTAAATACAATTTGATTGATTGCTCATTCATCTTCTAAAATCTAGCATGGTTATTTTGGGGGTGCGGCAGCACCTGCCACACTCCTACTTCTAGTGCCTATGCCATGCAACAATTGTTGAGTATCTTATAATCTTTAAGTTTTGAGCCAACTTCACAACCTTTTCTACTTCCACAGGTGTGAAGGGAGTTAGATTTGCTTTGGTGTCGTATTCCCTGTTCTACTCTACAGTCCACGTATAGACAACACCCATAGCACTACTATTTCACCAGCTTGGAATCAAATTGCTTTTTGCTTGATCACCTTCCTCACAGGATTACAGTTTTAAATGCTGATTCCACTGACCATGCCAGGACAACCCATGGCGATGCTTCAAAAATATAATGATCAGTCAATCAATCAGAATCAGAGGGAGCATTTCCAAAATCCTCTCAGTGTTGAACTACCCCCAGTCTTGACCTACTAGTCAGTCTATGGAATAAAAGTGAAAAATGGGTAGAGTGGTAGAAATTAAGAGCTCCCAAAGTCATGTCTCCATTATACATTACAGCCAGAAATGAAGCCAGTTTGGTTGGCTTGCATGACAAAGAGTACATTGTACAGTTTGGATTCTTGAATACGGTTCATTATTACACACCTAGTTAAGGAATGCATTTGAAAGTACAGCAATTAACCATAAAGACATAAAATCTTCCTTGGCAAATTGTCTTGACTTTACTCTTTTCATTTTCCTAATTGTAGTGATCATTGGCATTATAGCATCATTGCAGAAATCACCAATGTCGACTATAAAGAATTTGCCATTTGTTGAACAGTTATCAACCTCCATTAGTAACGTGCTGAAGACAAATAAATCAGAAATGACATGTTAGATAGAGAAACACAAGCCTGTGCGTTACTGTCAGCTACTGTTCTAGCCCACAAGAAGTGCCATGCCAATTTTTCATGATAGCCACTGAGGTAATGATTCTCATTTAGGGTAATTGTGAGCATATTTATTCCATATGAATATACTGAAAATCTAACTTGGATCCAGCCCTCGTGAACTGGCATTTAGAAATCCCTATTGTAGGACAATGAGCTGCCTCTAAAAAAGCAGATGTTTTATACTAATTCAATGTCTGAAAGATTATGGGCATCTAGGCCCCATTTGCGAGTCATTCAAACATCTTTCTGCATTAGTAGCCCCTAAAGTTCATATTAGTAAATTCTAATCTACCAGAATAAATGTTGTTTGTTAAATGTCATGGTGTATCTCACTATCGCAACATATTTCATTACAAGACCAGAGGCTACATTATGCAGTATACCTTTAATGCAGACCCCAAGCAGCCGCATACATCACAATAAAAGGTTCCACATAGAATAAAGGCAACAGATAGTGGTCATGAGGCAGCAACAATCAGTCTCTTTTAAATGCGGCTCCCGAGCAGATAAGTTGATCTTTTTTCTCTCTCCATTTTAATGTATCATGGTGTTTTAAACTTTTTTTTCTCCACATGGTGTGCTATTGGTGCGGTTTTACCTCCCACCCCCTCCCCCCTTGCAGCACCCCTTCCCTTACTAGTCTCCAATTTATGGAGATTTATCCCTTATATTCCCTCTTGTCTGCGAAACTGTCCTTATGTGCTAATGTTATTTGCGATGCTCTTAACCCCTTCGACGCTCATGACGAGCTCAGCTCGTCATGGAGTTTCCATTGATTTCAATGGAAATTGTTAATAAATCTTTCCAGGGCCTTAGCATCCAAGTGGTTTAATGTATTTGCGATGCTCCTTTTAAACCCCCCTTAGTGAGGGAACAACGCGTACTCTACCAATGTCGAGCTTTATCCATAGCATCTCCTGATTCTTCCTCGTTACGCGGTGTACGCACTGGGGAATCGTTATTCTTTGACTCTGGCCATATTTGCACTTTGCTTAAATGGAGGATATTGTAAAACCTACTTACGATCTCTTAGGTGCTCGAGCCTCGGCACCTTTTCTAACCACGATGCGTCATTTGAGGATGGACCTTAGCGAGAATGACGCGACGCGTCCTCGTTGCTAGGGTTCTTTCTTCCCCTTCAGCTGTCCGTATGCCGGTCACAGTCAGTCTTTCCATAGCGACCCTGCATTCACGAGCACGGTGCATGGAAAATACCGGCAATTATCTCTTGGCTCCTGCGTTTTGAGATGCTTCACCTCATTTTAAGCACATTTTGACACAGTTTGCTCTTCTTCCCCTCATATTCTTATACATATTGTTTGTTCCATAAAAAAAAACGAAAAAGGGGGATCTATTTATATCTGACATTGGCTAGTCCCCCTCTGGCTCCTCCTTGTTCATTACCTTCACGTTATAATGTCCAGCAGTGAATCAGATGAGGCTTCTGCCTCTACAGCAAATCTGGAAAATGATTCCTTCAAGAAAATGCTCCATATGGAGATGAAATCTTGTATGCTGGAAAGTCTTTCTCATTTTATGTCTACGAAACGCCCGAATGAAAACATTCAACAATCTCTAGATCATGAGAGTGGTTTAGGAGGTAAGAGAATAAAGAAGAGCAAACATGGTGATGTGGGCATGGGAGGTCTTAGCACCTCAAGAAATAGAGGAGGTCTGAGCACCTCATGGTCTGACGGAGGTCTTCGCACCTCGAAATATATGGGTGTCCTTGGCGGCACAAAAGATTTAGGTGTCCTAAGCGACACACTAGATGGAAATACTCATCACAGCAATGGAAATGATAATTCAGATGATTCTGATTTTATTGATGAATATGTCCTCGACCTCAACGAGGATGATCAAGATTTCAGGCATTCGTTTGAGGATGCTCCATCCTCCTCAAAGGACGTAATTCTTGATCCACTAGGTGGAGAAATGCTCTCACCTCAAAATCTCAAACACCCACAGAGTTCAGAATGGACTCTACAGGAACATGTGGCAATTTTAGAAAGAAATGGATTAGAAACCCTTTGGAAAGGGAAACATGTAACATTTTGAGGGCGAAATGCTCAAGACCTGCCATTGGGGGTAAGGCTTGCTACACTCCAAACCTTGACACCGACTTGATTAAGTTCCTTTTTAAACTAGGGCGCGACCCTAGAAAAGGTATGGAGAAATCATTTAAGGGGTGCCAGGATCGTCTCCTTGACGTCCTTGGTCCCCTCACTAGGATCCTTGATTCGGCTGAGGAGAGCCATGCCCAGGGCTCTCATCTTGATACAGAGATGATAAGAGGATGGAGACAGAGGGCCATTATACTTTTAGGCAATGCGAATGCAAGCATTAATGCTGAAAGGCATAGGATTGTGCTCATTAGGATCAACCCCAAACTCAGTGACCTCGCTGATAAAGAACCCTCGAAAAACCACCAGGGGCTCCTCTTTGGAGAAGAATTAATTAAGTCTCTGGGGAAATATGTTTCCACATTCACTGCCCTTGACAAGGCGCAATAGAACATGCGCAAGGTTTTTAACACCGACAATAACCTTTTTGGAAGGGCCGGAAGGCGGGGCAACCTTCCGGCCGTTATAATCAGAGGGCCAATTTTAGAGGACGTGGTTTTAACAGAGGCTACCAACAGTTCAACAACCCACAGTTCTACCCGCACAGAGGTAGACGTCAACGGAGCAGAGGCTTCAGATCACGCGGATCCAATAATCAAAGAAATCCCTCAGGTGAGTGTTACCCTCCCTCCTTCACCTTCTTCCCCCTTAAAGGTGGGCAGGAGACTCAAATATTTCCTGGAAAATTGGAAATTAATTACTCAGGACAGCTGGGTCCTAAATACCATAAAGGGTTTCACAATAGATTTTTCACATGCACCTACCCAGGAATCCTTTCCCAAGGAAATTCCTCTATCACCAGAACAGCAATGTATCATAGAGGAGGAGATCTCATCAATGATCCAGAAAGGCGCAATATTAGAAGTTCCCATGGAACAACTGGGGTTTATAAGCAACCTTTTCTTGGTCGAGAAAAAAGACAAAGGTTGGAGACCGGTTATAAACCTTCGAGATCTGAACAGATTTCTTACATACAGACACTTCAAAATGGAAGGTATCCATCTTCTCAGGGACCTACTTCTGGAAGGAGATTGGCTAGTCAAACTAGACCTGAAGGATGCCTATTTTACCATTCCTATGGCAGAGATCCACCAACACTTCCTTCAATTTCTCTGGAAAGGTAATCTGTACCAATTCCAAGCTCTTCCTTTTGGTCTCTCTTCCACCCCTTGGTGTTTTACCAAGGTCATGAGAGCCGTCGTCTCTCATTTAAGATCAAGGGGAGTTTGTCTTATTGTTTATCTAGATGATATCCTCATTATGGCCCAAGATCACTCTCAACTGGAGAAAGATCTTACCTTTACGATGAATCTCATAGAGAGTCTAGGTTTTATCATAAACAGGGAAAAATTGTCCCTGACTCCCTCCAGGTCTCTAGAATTTCTGGGTTTCACGCTCGACACAGTTCGCTGTCTCCTCCTTCTTCCCTCGAAGAAAATTTTGAAAATAAAGAAGGAAATAAGACATGTTCTCAGTCGTCAAAACCTATCCTTCAGGGATTAGGCCAGACTCCTAGGTCTTCTCTCGTCCTCCATTCAGGCCATCTTTCCCGGTCCCCTAAATTATCGTGCTCTTCAGAGAAACAAAGCGAGGGCCCTGAGATCGGGGCTTTGGTACGGCGATCATATCTCCCTAGACCAGGATTCTCGTTCAGAATTGTCTTGGTGGCTGAACAACCTGGAGGCATGGAAAGGCAAGGCTATTTTTTAATCAATTCCAGAATTTGTCTTGGAATCAGATGCCAGCCTTCATGGCTGGGGGCGTGCCTCCTAGATCAGAACACTGGAGGTCCCCGGTCAATCTCTCCACCATATAAACTACCTAGAACTGACCGCCGGTCTCTATGCTCTGATGAGCTTCAGACATTCCCTTCAAGGGAGATCAGTCCTTTTAATGATGGACAATATGTCAGCAGTGGCTTATATCAACCGCTTAGGAGGTACTGAAGAACTGTAGTCTTCATTCTCAGGGAATACTTACTAATAGAAAAAAGAACTTGGCACAGAAGCTGAAAATATGAAAAGACATCTTTATTAAATGTAATAAGTGAGGCCACGTCACACAGAAGCCGTAGCAACTGAATGAGGTAGTCTGAGGAGTGCAGAGAACAGAGGCCTTATATATGCTCAGGGTTACAAAACTCAGCATAAAAGTAAGGGGCAGTCCTTGCTTTTGAAAGCATGCAAAAAATGCCTAACATGGACATGCAAGGTCTGCCAAACGACAAACCCATTTTACAGTTGTCCGGCCCATAATCAATCATTGAACAAACCCAACATTCTTCTTTAGACAAGCCGGACAAACCCATAATAAAAAGGACCACAACCCATATCTTAAATAGACCAAAAAAGAAGAAACAGAAACAGATAGAAGGAGGATAAAGCATGTTTGTGTGCAGTAAAACTTTATGAAGTCCTGTGCTCTGATCCTTAATCTTGATCAGCTAAAGGGCAGGAACTGGTTTAACAAGGTCAGCTTCAGGCAACAGGGTCAGTTCACTCAGGTCAAACAGGAGTCAGCATGAACTCGAGCTAAGGTGTACATGTCCTTAAAAGACTAGTTCAGCCACAATCATCGGCCTATGTGAGGGCAACCACAAAATGGCTGCCATACACAAAATGGAACCCACGGGTTCAGAATTCACAGAACCTCAGTACCAGATCTGCGGACTTCTCAGATTTAGCAAAGAAGCTCTGTATGTTCTGCTTGGAACACAAAATCGCACTCAAAGCGGAGTACCTTCCAGGAGCGGTGAACTCCTCTGCGGATTGGAACTCAAGGTTCCTCGTAGATTTCAGCGATTGGAAAATGAATCATTCTGTTTTCAACACCCTGAACAAGATTTGGGGTCCCCTGGAGGTGGATCTTTTCGCAAGCAGGCTGACCTCCCAGCTTCACAATTATTTCAGCTGGATGCCCGACCCGGGTGCTCTGGCAGTCAATGCCTTCCTTCAGTCCTGGAAAGAAATCCGAGGATATGCTTTTCCCCCTTTGCAATGATTCAGAGTGTCCTTCAAAAAGTGAGATTAGAACAATGTCTCTTCCTCCTAGTAACTCCCTTCTGGCCTTCCCAGGCGTGCTTTCCAACAGTCTTAGAACTGACTTGCAGTCTTCCTTTCTTAATTCCTCCCATGGGGAACCTCCTTACAGACGCGGACGGTCAAATTCATCCTCTAATCCAGAACGGGAGTTTATCCCTTCTTGCTTGGAGAGTGTCAGGAGATCTAACAAAATCTCAGGCCTTTCGGAAACGGCTTCAACTCTCCTCAAGGAGTCTTGGGCACCAGGCACACATTACCGATAAAATAGAATCTGGAAACTTTTGGTACATTGGTACTTGGAAAGGGACCTGGATTCCTTGGAGGCCCCTATTGTTGATATAACCAACTTCCTTGTTGAACAATTTGAAAGGGGACTTAGTTACAGATCTATCAACTGTTTTAGATCTGCTATCTCTGCCGGTCATACCCTTGTCAATGGTAAGACTATTGGTAAAAACGCCATCATCTGTAGAGTTATGAAGAGCATACACCTAAGGAGACCTCCTAAGGCCAGATACGAAACGCTTTGGGATTTTAATTTGATTCTCAAGGTCTTTGAAAGTTTGCCTGCCAATTCTTGTCTTGACAGGAAGAATCTCTCTATTAAACTAGCTACGCTCTTATGCCTCGTCTCTTGCAGAAGAGCTTCTGATATCAGGGCTCTAGATATTACCAATCGTTCCTACTCTATGTTTGGCATCAAATTTGACATCCATAGAAAGACAATGTCTGATTCTATATTTTATCCTCGATTTGATCTCTTTCCCAATCTTTGCGTTGTTAGATGCATGAATGAGTATGATCTCAGAATGTCTGATCTCCGTCCTCAAGGAGTTAATCAGTTACTTATTTCCTTTGTTAAACCTCACAAAGGTATTAGCTCCTCTTCTATTGCTAGATGGATTAAGACTGCTATGAACTTAGCTGGTATTGATTTGAATGTCTTTCAAGCTCACTCCCTTAGAGGTGCTATGGCCAGTAAGTCCCACTGGTCTGGAGGTAAGTTAGACGACATCCTGAAAGCTGCAGATTGGTCTAATGCCACTACTTTTGCTCGTCATTATTGTAAGCCAATTCGACATAGGTCTGATGTTGCTCTAGATAGCTTCCAACATGAATAATGTAGCCTCCGGTCTTGTAATGAAATTGCGATTCTCATATTACCATGACTAGAGAATCTGGATTTCATTAAAGACTCGGAGGCTGACATTATACCTCCCTTCCCACCTCTAGTGGCATTCAATTTACAATGCATTGTGTAATAGATTTTTATTGTAATGCTCTTTATGCTGTCTTTTATCTTGTTTATAAAACACTTTTGTATTTTTCATTGGACTAATTGTCTTATCTTTTCAGATAATGCCTGATTGCAGCTGTTCTTTCGGCAGATCATCTTGGCTACATCCCTTTCCATGGATTCCTTCATCTCCTTCATCTCGTTGTCGTTTTCTTGTTATGGAAGTTTTTACGAAGTTGGACATCTCAAGTTTCTTCAATAGATCTTATCTGTTGTTCATTTAAAAGAGGCTGATTGTCGTTGCCTCATGACTTCTATCTGTTACCTTTATTCTTTTTGGAACCTTTAATTGTGATGTATGCGGCTGCTTGGGGTCTGCATTAAAGGTATACTGCATAATGTCAGCTTCCGAGTCTTTAATGAAATCCGGATTCTCTAGTCATGGTAATATGAAAATCGCAATTTCAAACACATATGAATATTAGCATAAGATAAAGCAAACATAATTCATGCAAATAAACCCCACATTGGTGTTGTCTTCAGAATGGACACCAGGTAAAATCTGTATAAAAAAAGCAGCAATCTCGTACATAGTACACTCCCCAAACGATTCACTTACTTTCTTCTGGTTGACTTATTCTGAACAATGTCAGCCTCCAATAAAAATAACATAAACTTTGTTGTACTGTCTCCCACCAATCTGATACTCTCTATGTATGCAAAGCCAGATCTCTAGCGAGATTACCATCTATTTATTCCACTCATTAAGTATTACAGAATCAGACACATGTTCTTTTCAATAATCCCAACACTGGCGCACGAAAAAAATAAAAATACAATATAGATTTTCACTTTGTTTTGTGCCTAGGAAAAATTGCAAAACTTAATTGGAAATGTTTAAGCTGCCATCATTTTAAACATATTACTTTACCAAACAATAGATACTTCAGTGTAAAAAACCTGGGTCAGCAGGTCATAGGTAAGGGTGGGCGGTAAACACACACATCCACTCACTCACACATACAGTCACTCATACTTATGGTCACTCAGTACAGGACTATCATATGCACTCATACACCTAAATAGACACTCACATACCACCACTCATCCATAGAGGTACTCACACACCTAGTCAGACATGCAAATAATAATCACACTGCCATTTACCCACCTATACAGTTATACACACACCAGCTCAATCACTCATACAAATACTAGCACATCCTGAAGCTCTTATACAATCACTGATACAAGCACACACTCATGCATACAGCAACTCTCACAATCACACACTCTCACTTATAGCCATTTATAAACTGCAACACACATATATACTGCCTTTCACATATGTAGTTACTCACACATGTACCACTGAGATATACATTCACTCACTAACACACCCATACCCACACTCACCCACCCATAGAGTCCATCACAGATATACTCTTTAAACCATGCACCCAGTGAATCACCCACTCACACATCTATGCACAGAGTCACACACACCCCACCCACATAAACACTAAGGCACCCATACAGATGCTCAGACAACCGATCAATAACCCATATAGACACTCATGTAGCTATTCACAAACCCATGTAGCCGCTTACACACCAACAGACAGACAGATACAGATATTCACACAGTTTAGTCACTAACCCATGCATTCAGTAAGATACGTTTAATCACTCATTTATAGAGTCAGTCCCGCACCTACTAAATCATCCATTCAGACACTTATGCACCCACTCATTCTTCAATACGCCTTTCCTTATATATATTAAGCATATTTAAACTTTACAGAAACACACAGTCACTGGATGATGTCATCAGTGATGTCATTTGAGATATCATCAGTGATGTCTTCAGTGATGTCACTGACCATGTCATGAGCGATGTAATATGTGACGTCATCAGCAGTGCATTGCAGGGGCACGAGTTATAGTTAGCTGAACTAACTATAACGGAGGAATTTCTCTGGTTTTGTACGATTAAATTGTCCAACTAACTATAACTTTCCCTAAAACCTATGGTTTTTCACTGAATTCCTAAGGTTTTTTAAATACTAATTTCTAGCTATAACGTGCCTGAAACCTATGGTTTTTTCAGTGAATATATATATCTTCACTGAAAAAAACACAGGCTTCAGGGATGTTATAGTTAGTTGGACATTTCACTCTACAAAACCAGAGAAATTCGGGCGTTATAGTTAGTTGAGCTTAGTATAACTCGCGCCCCCACAATGCACTGCTGATGGTACAGAAAGAAGCAACAGAGGTGCCGAAAGAGGCAGGAGTATTGTAGAAAGAAGCAAATGAAGTGCAGGAAGAAGCAACATAGGTGTAGAAAGAAGCAAGAGAGGTGCAGAAACAAGCAAGAGAATTGCTAAAAGAAGCAACAGAGGTTTATAAAGAACCCAGGGCCAGATGTAGGTGAAATAGATTTACCGATTTTAAATTACCGAATTTTACCGATTCGGTAATTAAAAATCGGTAAATCTATGGGGTCGACATGTAGGTATTCCAGATGTGCTGGAATACCGAATCGGATGATTTCGGTATTTACCGATTCGGTAAATACCGAATCGGTAATGCCCATTCATTCCTATGGGCTATGAAGCCCATAGGAATGAATGGGCATTACCGATTCGGTATTTACCGAATCGGTAAATACCGATTTCCACAAGGGTGCAGGGGGTGTCACTTTGACACCCTCTGGCACCCCCAAAACAGGCTCGGGTGCCATGTGGCAGGCATACATGCCCTAAGGGCAGGTCTGCCTGTCACATGGCATAGGTGTGCATGCACACATGTGCATGCACACCGGAATCGGTATTTTACCATCAAATTTATTTGATGGTAAAATACCGATTTGGTAAGGCTCCTGGGACTCTGAAGAGTCCCACCTACATATGGGTGGCTCAGATTCGGTAAATTTACCGATTTTTTATTTTACCGAATCGGTAAAATTACCGAATCGGTAATTTTACCGATTCGGTAAAATAAAGCCCCCTACATGCCAATCACCTATTTACCGATCGGTAACGGCCGAAAATACCGATTTTCGGCCGTTACCGACCGACCTACATCGGGCCCCAAGAGAAGTGCAAAAGGAGACAAGTGAGGTGCAGAAGACACCAGAGCAGTTCAGAAAGGACCAATAGAGGTACAAAAAAAGGCAAGAGGGGTGCAGAGAGAGGTAGGAGAGGTGCACAAAGAGGCAAGAGAGGTACAGAAAGAGGTAGGAGGGATGCAGAAAGAAGGAAGAGAAGTTCATAAAGAGGCAAGAGAATTGCAGAAAGAAGCAACAGATGTGTCGAAAGAAGCAAGAGAAGTGCAGAAAGTGTCACGTGGGGTGCAGAAAGAAGCAAGAGCAGTACAGAACGAACCAACAGAGGTGCTGAAAGAGGTGCAAAGGGTGTTGAAAGAGCAAGAGAAGTTCAGAAAGAGGCAACAGAGGTAGAAAGAGGCATGAGAGGTGCAGAAACAGGCAGGAAAGGTACAGAAATAGGGAACAGGGGTGCAGAAAGAAGCAAGAGAGGTACAGAAAGAGAAAAGAGATGCTCAGAAAGAGGCAGGAGATCTGCAGAAAAAAGCAACAGAGGTGCTGAAAGAGGCAAGTCAGCTGCATAAAGAAGCAAGAGTGGTGCAGAAAGAGGAGAAAGAAATGCAAAAAGGAGCAAAAGAGGTGCTCAAAGAGTCAAAAGGGATACAGAAAGAGGCAAGAATAGTGCAAAAAGAACCAAGAGAAGTGCAGAAAGGAGCAACAAGGTGCAGAAGGAAGCACAAGGGGTGCACAAAGAAAGAGGAAAAGTACAGAAAGAAGCAACAAAGGTTCTGAAAGAGCCGTAAAGGCTGCAGAAAGAGGCAAGAGAAGTGCAGAAAGAAGCAACAAAGGTACAAAAAGAGGCAAGAGTGGTGCAGAAAGAAAGAAGAGAGGTGTAGAAAGAGGCAAGAGTGTTGAACAAAGAGGGAAGTGGGATGCAGAAAGAGGCAGGAGGGATGCAGAAAGAAGCAACAGAGGTGCCGAAAGAGGCAAGAGAAATGCAGAAAGAGGCAAGAGAGGTGCAGAGAGAGGCAAGAGGGGTGTAGAAACAGACAAGAGAAGTGCAGAAAGTGGCAAGAGAATTGCTGAAAGAAGCAACAGAGGTGTAGAAAGAAGCAGGAAAAGTGCAGAAAGAGGCATGTGAGAGGCAGAAACAGGCAGGAAAGGTACAGAAAGAGGGAAGATGCGTGAAGAAAGAGACAACAGGGGTAGAGAAAGAAGCAAGACAGGTGCAGAAAGAAACATGGAAAGCACAGAATGAAGCAACAGGGGTACAGAAAGAGGCAAGAGCAGTGCAAAAGAACCAACAGAAGTAAGTGAGGTGCAGAAGGAGGCAAGAGAAATGAAGAACGAGGCAAGAGAGTTGCAGAAACAGGCAAAAGGGATGAAGAAAGAAGGAACAGGTGGGCAGACTGAGGCAAGAGAGGTACAGAAAGAGGGAGTAGGGGTCCAGAAAAAAGCAAGCGGGATGCAGAAATTTAGAACAGAGGTGCAGGAAGAAGCCAGAGCAGTGCAGAAAGAACCAACAGAGGTGCAGAAAGAGGCAAGAGTGGTACAGAAAGAGGCAAGTGAAGTGCAGAACGAAGCAAAAGAGATGCAGAAAGAACAAACAGGTGGAAAAAGAGGCAGGAGGGTGTGCAGAAAGGGGTAGGAGAGGTACAGAAAGAGGTAAAAGGGATACAGAAATAGGCAGGAGGGGTGCAGAAAGAGGAAGAGAACTGCAGAAAGAAGCAAGTGAGGTGCAGACAGAGGGAAGAGAAGTGCAGAAAGAGGCAAGTGAAGGGCAGAACGAAGCAAAAGAGATACAGAAAGAACAAACAGGTGGAAAAAGAGGCAGGAGGGATGCAGAAAGAAGCAACAGAGGTGCAGGAAGAAGCCAGAGCAGTGCAGAAAGAACCAACAGAGGTGCAGAATGAGGCAAGAGTGGTACAGAAAGAGGCAAGTGAAGTGCAGAACGAAGCAAAAGAGATGCAGAAAGAACAAACAGGTGGAAAAAGAGGCAGGAGGGTGTGCAGAAAGGGGTAGGAGAGGTACAGAAAGAGGTAAAAGGGATACAGAAATAGGCAGGAGGGGTGCAGAAAGAGGAAGAGAACTGCAGAAAGAAGCAAGTGAGGTGCAGAAAGAGGCAAGAGTGGTACAGAAAGAGGCAAGTGAAGGGCAGAACGAAGCAAAAGAGATGCAGAAAGAACAAACAGGTGGAAAAAGAGGCAGGAGGGATGCAGAAAGAAGCAACAGAGGTGCCGAAAGAGGCAAGAGAGGTGCAGAAATAGGCAAGAGAGGTGCAGAAAGAAGCAAGAGAGGTACAGAGAGAGGCAAGAGGGGTGCAGAAACAGACAAGAGAAGTGCAGAAAGTGGCAAGAGAATTGCTGAAAGAAGCAACAGAGGTGTAGAAAGAAGCAAGAAAAGTGCAGAAAGAGGCATGTGAGAGGCAGAAACAGGCAAGAAAGGTACAGAAAGAGGGAAGATGCGTGAAGAAAGAGACAACGGGGTAGAGAAAGAAGCAAGACAGGTGCAGAAAGAAACACGGAAAGTACAGAATGAAGCAACAGGGGTACAGAAAGAGGCAAGTGCAGTGCAAAAGAACCAACAGAAGTAAGTGAGGTGCCGAAGGAGGCAAGAGAAATGAAGAAAGAGGCAAGAGAGTTGCAGAAACAGGCAAAAGGGATGAAGAAAGAGGGAACAGGTGGGCAGACTGAGGCAAGAGAGGTACAGAAAGAGGGAGTAGGGGTCCAGAAAAAAGCAAGAGGGATGCAGAAATTTAGAACAGAGGTGCAGGAAGAAGCCAGAGCAGTGCAGAAAGAACCAACAGAGGTGCAGAAAGAGGCAAGAGTGGTACAGAAAGAGGCAAGTGAAGTGCAGAACGAAGCAAAAGAGATGCAGAAAGAACAAACAGGTGGAAAAAGAGGCAGGAGGGTGTGCAGAAAGGGGTAGGAGAGGTACAGAAAGAGGTAAAAGGGATACAGAAATAGGCAGGAGGGATGCAGAAAGAGGAAGAGAACTGCAGAAAGAAGCAAGTGAGGTGCAGACAGAAGGAAGAGAGGTGTAGAAAGAGGCAAGAGTGTTGCACAAAGAGGGAAGGGGGGTGCAGAAACAGGCAAAAGGGATGCAGAAAGAAGCAAAGGAGGTGCAGAAAGAGACAAGAGAGCTGCGGAAAGAGGCAAGAGAGTTACAGAAAGAGGCAAGTGAAGTACAGAAGGAGGCAAGAGAACTGCAGAAAAAGGCACCAGAGGTGCAGAAAGAGGCAAATAAGTGCAGAAATAAGCAACAGAAGTATAGAAAGAGGAAAGAGGAGTGGAGGGAGAGGCAAGAGGGGTGCAGAAAGAGGCAAGAGTGGTGCAGAAGGAAAGAAGAGAGGTGTAGAAAGAGGCAAGAGAGGTGCAGAAAGATGGAAGAAGGGTGCTGAAAGAGGCAGGAGGGGTGCAGAAAGAGGAAGAGAACTGCAGAAAGAAGCAAGTGAGGTGCAGAAAGAGGCAAGAGTGGTACAGAAAGAGGCAAGTGAAGGGCAGAACGAAGCAAAAGAGATGCAGAAAGAACAAACAGGTGGAAAAAGAGGCAGGAGGGATGCAGAAAGAAGCAACAGAGGTGCCGAAAGAGGCAAGAGAGGTGCAGAAATAGGCAAGAGAGGTGCAGAAAGAAGCAAGAGAGGTACAGAGAGAGGCAAGAGGGGTGCAGAAACAGACAAGAGAAGTGCAGAAAGTGGCAAGAGAATTGCTGAAAGAAGCAACAGAGGTGTAGAAAGAAGCAAGAAAAGTGCAGAAAGAGGCATGTGAGAGGCAGAAACAGGCAAGAAAGGTACAGAAAGAGGGAAGATGCGTGAAGAAAGAGACAACGGGGTAGAGAAAGAAGCAAGACAGGTGCAGAAAGAAACACGGAAAGTACAGAATGAAGCAACAGGGGTACAGAAAGAGGCAAGTGCAGTGCAAAAGAACCAACAGAAGTAAGTGAGGTGCCGAAGGAGGCAAGAGAAATGAAGAAAGAGGCAAGAGAGTTGCAGAAACAGGCAAAAGGGATGAAGAAAGAGGGAACAGGTGGGCAGACTGAGGCAAGAGAGGTACAGAAAGAGGGAGTAGGGGTCCAGAAAAAAGCAAGAGGGATGCAGAAATTTAGAACAGAGGTGCAGGAAGAAGCCAGAGCAGTGCAGAAAGAACCAACAGAGGTGCAGAAAGAGGCAAGAGTGGTACAGAAAGAGGCAAGTGAAGTGCAGAACGAAGCAAAAGAGATGCAGAAAGAACAAACAGGTGGAAAAAGAGGCAGGAGGGTGTGCAGAAAGGAGTAGGAGAGGTACAGAAAGAGGTAAAAGGGATACAGAAATAGGCAGGAGGGGTGCAGAAAGAGGAAGAGAACTGCAGAAAGAAGCAAGTGAGGTGCAGACAGAGGGAAGAGAGGTGTAGAAAGAGGCAAGAGTGTTGCACAAAGAGGGAAGAGGGGTGCAGAAACAGGCAAAAGGGATGCAGAAAGAAGCAAAGGAGGTGCAGAAAGAGACAAGAGAGCTGCGGAAAGAGGCAAGAGAGTTACAGAAAGAGGCAAGTGAAGTACAGAAGGAGGCAAGAGAACTGCAGAAAAAGGCACCAGAGGTGCAGAAAGAGGCAAATAAGTGCAGAAATAAGCAACAGAAGTGTAGAAAGAGGAAAGAGGAGTGGAGGGAGAGACAAGAGGGGTGCAGAAAGAGGCAAGAGTGGTGCAGAAGGAAAGAAGAGAGGTGTAGAAAGAGGCAAGAGAGGTGCAGAAAGATGGAAGAAGGGTGCTGAAAGAGGCAGGAGGGGTTGCAGAAAGAAGCAAATGAGGTGCAGTAAGAGGCAACAGACGTGCAGAAAGAGGGAAGAGAGGTGCAGAAAGTAGAAGAGGTTTGCAGAAAGAGGCAAGAGAAGCGCAGAAAAAGGAAAGAAATGTGTACAAAGAAGCAACAGAAATGCTGAAAGAGGCAAGAGAGGCACAGAAGGAAGCAAGAGTGGTTTGCACACTATTAGTACCAATTTAACACCCATATTTAGCAATAAGTAATAGGTGACCATTCTAGGTTTGCAAAGAGCCTTCCACCACGTGGTAACACTTTTCGATGCATTTTTGATAACGTAGAAACAAGGCTTTTTTGTTCAAATCTGCAGATTAGGGAGCAGATGATGAATTATGTGGCTAATGCAGAAAATGTATAATTGTGCGAACGTCAGTGCAGCCAAACAGTCGCATATTTCCAGTGGCCCTGCTCATACCTCTGACTAGGTCCACAATTGCTCCTCAGTGATTCCTTCTTTTTTGTCTCACTGAGCTCATAGTTGAGCTTCTATAGAAACGAGGAAGACTAAACCTGGCGTTACCACTCCACAACACAGACTACCATTCCACATAATTACTCTCCATTGCACATAATCCCACTCTACATAATTCCTATACACTAAATACCACATACTTTCTATCCACATAATTTCACAGCAAACATACCACATAATTCCACTACACACAACGTACATCCACTCCACTCCAAAAAACATTAGTAAAAAACTTTTACATTTACAATGCCAAAGGCTTTTATTCTTGCAAATGCAAAACATATTACATTGCAAACATTTCTTTAACTAGTAGTCATGTTTGCAGAGTGGTGGAGAAAGGGTTCCGGGCCTCCAACCAGCGCTCAGGGATTCTGCTGCGTAGGACTTACAGGAGGTACCAGGAGGGCTTCTTGGCCCATAAAGTGCCTCAGGAATCAATTGGACTTCTTCCCCATCCTGTAGTCTGCCACGAGGCACGTTTGCAGAGTGGTGGAGAAAGAGGTGCATGGCTCTAAAGACGTTTTAGCAATCCTACTGTGTGGGACTTAGTGGGAGTAACAAGAGGGGTAATTGGCCCCCAAGGATATCCTTAGGGGCCAACTACCCCTCCTATTACCTCCAGTAAGTCCCACACAGCAGGATTGCTAAGTTCTCATAGCAGACCAAGCCCCCTTTGCCCACCACTCTGCAAACACGCTCCCTGGCATGCTCTTGGATGGGGATTGAAGTCCCCTTCACAGCTGGGGGACCTTTAGGGGCAGACTAGCCCACCTTGTATCTTCATTAAGCCCCATACAGTGGGATTGCTGAGAGGTGGACAAAGGCCATGTCCCCTTTTCCCAACAATCTGCAATTGCACCTCTTGGCACATTCAAAGTTAAGGTATTAAGTCCCCTTCATTCCTGAGGGTCCCTGGGGGCCAAGTAGCCCACCAGGTACCTCCAGTAAGAGCCATACACCTGGATTGCTGAGATTGGTCCGAGGCCATGCCCCCTTTTTACACCACACTGCAAACGCAGCTCCTGGTGTACTGCTGCTCGAGGAATGAAGTCCACTTGTGTCCTGAGGTCCTCAGGACACAAGAGGACCTCATCGCCCTACCAACAGTGCACCAAGAGGCGTGTTTGCAGAATGGTGTAAGAAGGGGCATGGCCTTGGACCACCTCTCCGCAATCCAGCTGTGTGGCACTTTCTGGAGGTACCTGGTGGGCTAGTTGGCCCCCAGGGACCCTCGGTATTCAAGGGGACGTAATTCCCCAACTTAGAACGGGCCAGGGGGCGCATTTGCAGAGTGGTGCAGGGAGGAGGTGGGGCCTCCTGCGAGATGCTGGCTTTTTTAATACATATTCTTAGAAGGGGGGCTGTGTGGTCCCCCTTCCTTTAGTATTGTTGGGGCCCTGGGGACCCCAGGTCACAGGGCTAGACCCTTAAAATGTTCTTTTTTTTTTACAAAAACAGGAAGGGGCTGCGTGGCCCCCTTCCCGATGCCAATTTCGGCCCCGGGGACCCCATCCCCCAGCCACTAATTGAGTCACTTGAAGCTTGTGACTTGGCTCAGATGGTTAACAGCCCAACCCACAAGGCTGGCCATATTCTGGACGGGGTATTTTCCAGTGACTCGAGATTATCTACGGGCCCCCCTTTGCCGCTGGTCTGGTCAGACCATCTTGCAGTGCCGCTAGAACTTGTTCTCCCTGCTTCGGCCATGGTCAATCAGGTCGCCACCACACATGCTCTTAGGAGAAATTATAGAAACATCACTGATGAAGCTCTTGCCCCTACGTTCGGGCCATAGAGTCCTCTACCTCAAGAGAGGCTGGTGAGGCAGCTCAAGAACTTGCGGATTCCATCACTTCAGCAGTTGAGAAGCTTGCCCCCGCCTCTCTCCGCTATGTGGCGAGACAGAAGCCCACTGCTCCTTGGTTCTCTGAACATTTAAGACTTCTGAGACAGAGTTGTAGGAGCAAAGAGAGAAGCTGGAGGAAATCTTGGAACATGAAGGACCGGGAGGAACACAAGTCCGCCTTGCGGGAATACAAACAGAGAGTGATCATGGAAAAGCAGGAGTACTTCTCCAATCTTACAGGTTCTCTTACTTCATCTAGAGAACTCTTTAAAATTGCTGATTCTCTGTGCTCTCTTCAACTTCCAGATCCAGTGGTGAGCTCACAAGATCTCTGCAATAACATCTCTGATTTCTTTCATAGTAAAATCGCAGATATACACACTTCTTTGGAAGCTCAACGCCACTCCCTGGACGATGATGTTCCTCTCACCATAGCCAACCTTGATACTTTTGTTGAAGGTCCTTCTGAATCCTTCACTCAATTTCCAGCACTTTCACTGGAAGGACTTAATCTCCTATTAGACAGGACCAAATCTTCCTCTCCAATGGATCCTGTACCGCTAAAAAAGCTAAAGGAGTGTAGATACAGCATCCTTCCACCTTTGCTGGAAATCATGAATGGGGCCATTGTCCAAGGTGTATTTCTGCCGGTGTGGAAGAAAGCCACTGTGAAACCTCTCCTTAAAAAACCGTCCCTGGACCCGGGCCTCCTTAAAAATTTTAGGCCGATCTCTCTGCTCCCAGCCCCGGCTAAGATGTTGGAAGCGCACCTTAATACTCATCTCTCCACCTTCCTTGAGGCTAGTGAGTATCTTGATAGCTCTCAGCACGGATTCAGAAAATATCACAGCACCGAATCCGCTCTCACTGTTGTGGTGGATAATATTCGCCGCAAAGTTGACCTTGGGCAAACAACAGTGCTGGTCCTATTAGACCTCACGGCTGCGTTCGACACCCTGTCTCCCGCCATTTTAACATCTCGGCTTAGCGAGGCAGGGGTTACTGGACCGGCCCTGAGTCTTCTTAACTCCTTTCTCCATGATAGAGAACAGAGAGTCTTGCTTGGAGATTTCCTCTCCCCTGCCAAGTCATTGCAATGTTGGGTGCCACAGGGGTCGGCCCTTAGCCCGACCCTATTCAACATCTACGTGGCCCCCCTTGCTAGACTAGTAAGATCACAGGGGATGGAGGTGGTGTCTTACGCTGATGACACCCAATTCATGGTGTCGCTGGCCCACTCTGTCAGTACATCCGCATTCAGCTTTAGATCATGCATGCAGCGTGTAGCGGAGTGGATGATTCTTAACTCCCTAAAGCTGAATGGCAACAAGACAGAGGTCTTGGTCTTTGGTAAAGACCAACACATGTGGTCGAGCGAGTGGTGGCCTTCATCTTTAGGCACCTGCCCCACTCCCTCCCAATCGGCCAGAAATCTGGGCGTCATCTTTGACACTTCACTCTCCATGACGCTCCAAGTAAATAGGACAGTGGCCACTTGCTGGGGTGTCATCAAGATCTTAAAAAGAATTCTCCACTACCTCTCCTTCCAGGCGCGCAAACAGATTGCGATTGCTCTTCTTGGCTCCAGGCTTGATTACTGTAACTCTCTCTACATGGAGTCCAACAAGGGCCTTATCCACCGATTGCAAACTGTACAGAACGCCGCAGCGCACTTCGTCCTGGCCCTTCCTATAGCATCATCTGCCACCACTGCTAGGAAAGATCTTCACTGGCTCCCTGTCCAGTTTAGAATCTTCTTTAAGCTCCTATGTCTTACATATAGAGCACTTGCGGCGGGTCCTGCAGATGCACTTGGTACCCTGCTCACCCGCTATGTTCCCACGAGATGCCTACGATCGGCCGGCCTACATCAATTGGTAGTGCCCCGCGCCAGGCTGACCAGATGGGGAGCGAGAGCTTTTTCTGTTGCTGCTCCTCAGCTTTGGAACTCCCTTCCGGTGGAGATCAAAACCCTTCCCTCCATTGACCTGTTCAAAAAGGCCCTTAAAACTTGGTATTTCATCAGAGCCTATCAATGAGATTTTGCTGTCTGACCTGGCTGTTTCTTTATTTTAGGTGCCTTGACGCCCATTGGGCTAAGTTAGCGCGGTATAAGACACAATTCATTCATTCATTCATTCATTCCATTCTTTTTTCTTTATTACATGGAGAAGGCCTGCTTGGCCCCCTTCCTGGGCCACTTCTGGCCCCGGAGACCCCAATCCCAGGAGCCTGGCCTTTTTGATGGGGACCATGGGGGGAGCCCCAATGCCCCCACTGTCCCTGCTGGCTCCCCACCTGCTGCAGGAGCCAGCATTGCTTTTGGGCTAGGGGAGCTGCTAACATACAGCTCCCCTTGCCCAAAAGCATTTCTGCTTTGCTTCATTGAAGCGAGAGCAGGTTTTGCAGAGTTTGCTATGACAGGGCGGGAGCCATGCTCCCTCCCTGTCAAAGCAAACAGCAATGTCCCTCAGGTGGGCACAGGGCCATCAAGGGCTCCAAGAGGGGGGCTGCACAGCCCCCATCCTTACATTTTCAGAGCCCCCAGGGAGGTGGTGGTCCCCAGGACCGGGGGTCCGCTATGGACCCCGCATTTAAATTAGTTTATGCCGCGGTGAGGCGGTGGTCCCTGGGGCAGTGGGGGGCAGGGACCCCCCACACTTATTATATACATTTAAAGAGCGGTGGCGGTCCCTGGGGCTTAGGGGGGCCTGCAAGGCACCCTCCACATAATTAGGAATGCCCCGCCGAGGTGGTGGTCCCTAGGGCTATAGGGGGTGCTGCCCACCGCATATAATAAAGAGAGCCCTGGGGAGGTGGCAGTCCCTGGGGCACCCACGGGCCCTCACACCATAATTAAAAATTTCACCTGGGACCAGGCCCCCCCGGGGGGCGTGAAACAAACAAAGCGCAGGAGACTGCACTTCATTTCTTTTTTTATATTTTGGGCCAGATTTGCGCACCCAGCACGAATTTGGCCAACATTATTTTAAAAAATGCTTTTTTGGGGCCTGGGGACCCACAGGGACCCACTGAGCAGGCCTAGGGGGTCAGGGTGTTTCTACCCTGCCCCTTTTTCTTGTTTTTCACCTTTTTTGTACTGTTTTCTTGTCACTCGAATACCGAGTCACAAGATGGCTGCCAACACTTCCTGGTTTGGAGTATTGGCAGCCAATTAGAATGAAGCTCGTGTTCGGGAGGAGTCGCGACTCCTCAGTGCTCAGACATATAAATCTCAATTTTTTAAATTTCTCGGCAACTACTGAACGGATTTACACCATTTTAAAAAAAGGTGGCTTTCTTGACCAAGAGCTACTTTTTTGCAAAATGTGGTGTAATTCTGTCCAGCAGTTCGGGCTGTAGCAATGTCTAAAGTTCCTACAGAAATTAACATGGGGAAAACTCTTTTTAAAACCCCCTTTTTTCTCAGTGACCTCCATACGAATCACCCCGAAACTTCCAGGACAGGAGCTGATCTGAATGAACCATCAGTTTTGAAAATTTCACAACGATGCATCAAATTGCACCAAAGATATTGGCAAAAGAAAAAAACTATTTTTCAATAGAAACGAGGTCCTAGCTATAACTACCTACCGGCGACCTCCAGTAGGTAATACAGGGAGAGAGATATAGATATAGATATATGTATGGTGTAAATAGCTTCTTTGTGCTGGACATCTCCATGTAAATATGTTTTTATAATTGTTTTTTACTTTCAAAGGTGCGGGGTACATCACTTTTTTGCATAGTGAGTATTGATGAATTAGCCTCTATCAAGAAATCCACATTTGATCAAGTCCACTTGGGCTAGATCTCATGTTTTGGACTTGTGTGTGCCCACTCGGGCTTATCAGGTAGCATTCATCTGTATAGCAGTCTTATATGTCAAATGATTTAAAGATTTGCCCACTGGGGCTTTACTTAAATGTTTCTGTTATTTGCACTTTATATTAATTGTGATCAAATACTGAAGTATTGGAATTCCGCAAATTAGCTCATAATAATTATTGGTATATATAAATTGTATTGATTGAGCTGTGTTGCAATGATTTGCAAATATTTATCTATACTCATTGTAAATATGCGGCATTTAGAGTAATCATGAATTCTATTTAGGCTTTACACAACGCTATAAGATGGCTGCCATGGTTTTACTCACTTTTGATGTAACACATTGTGGTGATATAGTCCACTTTCTGTTTCTATGTATTTAAATCAGGAAGTGTGTTTATGGATGTTAGACCATGAAGATGGCGAAAGCCAAAATGTGTCGTTATTGCCATTAAATCTATATTTTGCAGTACATCGGAGAGTCTGGTATTCCTACTAATTAGGAGGGAGTATTTTGAATTTATTCGGGTTAACCGGAACTGGGATCGCATGGATATATGTATATATGCATAGATGTGTATATATATATATATGTATGTATGTTTCTATGTTTGTCCAAAAGACAAGGACACACTCACTGCACTTTTATTCATCAGATAATTTATTCCAGGGGAAAACAGCATGTTCTTTCCTAATAAATTGTATATTGCCTGACGCGTTTCAGAGCCCCAGCTCCTTATTCATAGGCAGACTGGAACTGCGCAGATGCACTACAAGTAACATTTTCATTTGCATGCTTTTAAATTCAATTACTCTCTAATGGGTTTCACAGGTGAGTTTCTTTCACTAAGCATGATAGAATCTGTAGTGTCTTTTAAAAAAGCAATTCTTACCCTTCAGTGGATTGTGCGAGGTTTCAGTCCTTCATTATTGTTGATTTCAGCCATCCATTGGGCCTCAGAAAATCCCATGCATGGTGTATAGTTATAGAAAATGCTGTGCCACTGCTTGGTTTGGCATATTACCCCCCTGTTGCCCCATGCTGAAATCCACTGGTGGTGCAGTCCTCCGCGTCTAGGACTACCAGGATTTATGTTTTCATGTTTGTCCAAAAGGCAAGGATGCACTCACTTCAGTTTTATACAACAGATAAATATTCTGTTGAATAAAACTGCAGTGAGTGCGCCCTTGCCTTTTAGACAAACATGGAAACACATATGTATATTAGGGGTGGGCGGAATCTGCGGAATTGCGTTGCGCAAATCTCCGCAAAACGGTAAAAAATCTCTGCGTACAAGCAGAAATTCCGTGAACACGTGGAATTGCTTGTTCGCGATGCTTTTTTACTGTTCGCAATCGCTGTTTGCGTGCACGAGGGGGAATATTTCGCGAACAAGCATTTTGAGAACGCGAACAAGCAAACATTTTGCAAATTTGTGGAACGCAGAATTTTTGGCAATTTCGCATTCTCCGCGGAACACGAAATTGCCCAAATTCCGCGAGCGGAACAGAATTTACCGCCCAGGCCTAATTTATATACGTGTGTGTGTGTGTGTGTGTATATATATATATTCACAAAAAAAACAAAGGTTACAGCGACATTATAGTTAGGTTTATATTTTACACACAAAAAACCATAGTAATTCAACAGCTTTAGTTTTCTTAAGTAACTATAACTCATGCCGTAAGGAAACTATTACTCTCACCCCCGTCATGCACAGTTTTCTTATCAAAACTTTTATAGCAAATATTCCACTGATATTATTAATAATTTCATAGACGATGTCATGAGTTATGTAATATGTGGAGTAATTAGCAGTGCATGGCAAGGGTACGAGTTTTAGTTATCTTAGGGCTTGAGTTATAGTTGCTGAAGCGGGCAGGGAAACAAAAGAAAAGTCCTGGTGCACTGAGGGGGCAGCTAATCAGATCTCATTTTGAGATCTGTTGGATCCACAGAGAGTTTGCATCCATAGATATACAAAAATCTTTAATACCTCTAAAACTACAGAATGGATTGACATCAAATTTCCAAAATGGCTCTTTCTGGACCAAGATCTAGCTTTCTGCCAAATTTGGAGTAATCCTGTCCAGTGGTTCGGGTCTAGTCTAGTGAATATTTGCATGGGGAAAACGTTTTTCTGGGACCTCCCTTTATCTACACCCACTTGACAAATCACCCCAAAACATTCAAAACTTTCAAAACATCAGTTGAAGTGAGTGGCAAACTAGTTTTGGAAATTCTGGGAAGATTCATCAAACGATTCCAAAGTTATAAGCAAAACAAACATTTTCTATGGACACCAGGTCCTAACTATAACTATCTATAACTATCTACTCCCAAAACAACAATAGGTAATAGGGAGAAAGAGAGAGAGAGAAAGTGAGAGAGAGAGAGAGAGGGAGAAGAGTGAGAGATAAAGAGAGCGTGAGCGAGACTGAAAGAGAGACAAATATAGTGATTTTTTCTATGTCTAAATACATTGTAATACTTCCTTATAATCAGAGTTACATACTATGATATGTATGTGTTTTCAAAGAAAATAGGCATAAGGCCATATACACATATCATACACTCCTTCACTTATATGTTATATAAATAAGATGTGCGAATATACACTATAATATATATTTTTTTAAATACGTGATTGTATACAGACTTGTTAGCACATTTGTACTAGGAATAAACCATATATATCTGCACCCAATCCAAATGTACATGCCTGCAATATTAGTTACGTGTTCAGACACACCCATGTTTAGTTTGCATATACATCATTCTATTTTTTATTTATTTTTTGTATATCGAAATTCATTGTTATGTACTTATATTTTACATACTTTTCTGTCTCATCATGTTACATACTCTATTCTGATGTATATGTTTTATCTAAGAAAGCAACAGAAACCCATATGCAGAAACTCAGTGACATATTTATTTTCTATAAACAATGAGAAACTGAACGAAGTAATGTAGATTTATGTTTTAAAGATGAAGTTAAAAAGTTATTTTCTCTCTTTTTAATTTTTTTGTGTAATAAAATTGGACCAACTCTTGACTGTGTCACCATGAAAAGGGACTGGGTATTGCAAAATGTAATGGCGAAATATTATGGGGGTAAATATGGGGGAATAATGAAATAAATTGCTTTGATTTCTGCCCTTCAAGAAACTTGAATTTTCTCTAGGACAGTATAAATGTCAGGGTATTCCAGTGTTCACAGGGAATGTAGCACGCCTTTCTAATATTTAGAAGACCACTGCTTTAAGAGATGAGAAAGTATAAATATTTAGGTGGTTTTATTAAAAAATTAGCAGATTCTTTTAAAGGAAAATCTTTGAAGAATTTAACCTGTGCTAAGAACTTCAGATACATTAAATTAATCTTCAATTGGTATGTGAATGTGGTTTCGAGACGGAACTAAGCCTGTACATATAATGGAAATTTGGGAAACTGTATTTATATGAGTAAGAATGAAACTAAAATAGTAATGGGAAAACACATCTTTAATTGAAATGGAAATAATGTAAAGCATTTTGGAAGATTATATATCAGTGTTAATTAGTACAACTAACCATTTTTTGCATTATCAATATCAATCTAACTCATAGGGTTTGCTGTTGTTTGAATAATAATGATTTTTAATCAATACGTGAAGTAGACGCATTCTTTTAATATGAAGTTAAAAATGTTGTTCATTCTTTTTTATCTTATTTTCGTAGCAGTTGTTGACTGTGTGACCCTGAAAAAGCAATTGAGGTTCATGAAACATATTGGCCAAATAGTTATGGAATAATAATGCAACATTGGGTATGTTTGTCATCTGTCTTTCAAGGACTTTTGAAATGTCATCCAGGTGATACCGAATACAGGATATTCCTATAAAATGTGGCCAATAGGCAGAGATTTTAGAGAAATAAAGGAGAAGCTTATCTAATACTTGATAGAGAAACAGATAAACGTTTGCAAATACCAAAACCTGTAGAGAGGACAAGAAGCTGACGCTTCAAAGTGACAGTAAAAGTAAGGCCTGGTCATTTAGGGAGAAATGTTAAGTAGAACCATTTAGTGTGTAATACAAATTAAAACTGATTGCAGTTAGTTTTAAAAAGAGGAACTGGAGAATAAAAGTAAATATTGTAGAAGAAAAATCTCTGTAACAGTTTTAAAAAGAAAGAATAGCCATTACACATAAATGGTTCATCTTCAGGTTGATGAGACTTAGGCAAATGCTCTTGAATTGGAGGAGAAAGCGCTACCTCAGAGATCACAATAAAACCCTACATATTAAAAGGCAGTATGTCTCTGACGTTCAGAGAATTGCCAAACAGTAGATGATTGTCAGAACCCCTTTCAGAGGACCAAAGGGGCATGCAGGGGTTACTGTGCCCAATCTTGGTGTTTGAGATCTTTTACTTCTGATGTGCCATGGCCCCCTACCTATTATGGATCCAACTCAACTGGGCCAAGTACCCCTTCGACCCTTGACTCTCAGTGGTAGCTGTGGTCCAGAAGCCAAAGCTTCCTTGGGGGTATTCAATAGAGGACAGTGAACTTGATTAAAAACTCAAAGTGCAAACTGTATGAACAAAACATCAATGTCCAGTCAAATACTTGCTTTTATTAAAAAAAAGTAGTGTTTCATTTCTAACTCAACACATGCAAAGAAATGTGACTTTTAGAAGCAATACCACAATTCCCCTAGAGATTGTGGCTCTAGTAGTTGTCAGGCAAATCCCTGTCCCACCCTCCTTTGTGTAACAACGTTGGAGTTATTTCCCATTCACTGGTGGCCACATCCAGGGAATGCACACTATAAGGCTGTACTCAAGAGTTCCCTTTGATTCTTCAGTATTTTAGTCAAAAGTGTCTAATATGCAGCAGCAGCTTCAGCAGCGAATCTCCCATGGTCTAAAGACCCAGGTCAGGCCTTATCCATTCCTGCAACACAGAAGTGTTCAGAATTACAGCAAGTGCCCTGTTTGGGTATTCATTGGCAAGATCAGATCCTGGTCGGGGAAGTCGGGCTGCTTGTGATACATGCAGCAGCCTCAGGCAGGTGCAGGCTTACTCTCTGGAGTGGTGCAGCCAGCTCTCCTCAGGGATCAAAGCAGCTTCGAGCTCAAAGAGACACAGTAAGTCAAGTTGTCCCTAGCGGGGAAAATTCAATCCTTCGGCTGCCAAGTGGAGTACCGCGAGGGCATGTCATTCTCCATGGCATCCTCCTTGTCCTCGGGGGTCAGTAAGGTTAGATATCACGGTGCAGCTAGTCCCGCTAGTTGCAGCCCCACTTCAGTCCTGAATAACGGTCTGAAATGTTTTTATGATTTAATCCCGGCAGCCCCTCCTGGCACACACGGTTGCGTGATACCTTCTGGACACAAAGCAGACTCCTCAGGTGCAATTACCGACACCACAGCGGACCCTCCTGGCATTAGGGGTAGCCGTTCAGGCATTCACGAGTCCTTGCATGCTGGTCACACAACTACTTCCACTGTGGTCTCCTCTAAAATACGAGGTCACCACAACAAGGCCGTATGGGTTTGGCACCCTCCGCACAGCACTCAATACTTGGCCAGGCTATGGCTGCCGTTTCCTGGCATATGATAGATGCAAAAAACAGTCATGCGCACCGGATACAGGCCAATCGGTTCGCAGCCAATTCCTCCCACCTTGCATAGGGACTCCTCATGGTAGGGCTTCCCACTGGACCTCACTCCCTCCAACACTCTCCTTTTCCTCACAGGGCACACTGGTCTTGGCAAGCAGGCAGGTGTTAGTGCTCTAGGATCCAAGGCAGGTGGTCTTGGCTTCTCTCGGTGTTGTCCCCTCAACCAGCAGGGAGACTAGCAGGCCTTGGCTCCCAGTCCTGGTCTAGCAGAAGTCTTGCAGAGGTTTCCCTTCTAACACAGCCCGTCTGGCTGCTTAGAAAATGACACATTTTGTGGGACTCAAATTTCCCTTCTTAAAGTCCTTTTCCAGACACCAGATGTGATTTAGAGTCTGAGCCTTTGAAAATTTATGTTGGGGTTCTGCTTGTTTTGAACTGGACACTTCTGCTTTTCTTCTTTCTTCGGGAAAGATGTTTGTCACAGCAGGCACAACGCAGAAGAGGACTGTCCACATCACAATTCATGGGAGTGACCTTAATATCAGCCACAATGATCTGTGGATCAAAAGGTTAATCCCAGACCCCTAGCAATTCTCTTAGTGATTCATTTATTAGCCCCCTCTCCCTTCCAGAGATGTTTCCAGGCCTTTTCCTTGTGATCTATCACTGAATCAAAGAGCAGACTTATCAAGTGTAAAACAAGTGTCTACCTGTTCCCCACCAGAGTGTCCCCACCAAGATTGCAGGAATGCAGCAATACACAAATCTGTCTGGGGGATTTTTTCCCTCTTTATGTCTTCACCAGGCAGACCTGGGCTTCCTAAAGTCAAACCCAGGGTCCTACATGTAATGTACTATTTCAGTCACACTTAACCAGTGTACATTCACAGCACATTATCTGTCCAACATGTTTTTTCATGCATCTTGCCCTTATTTGTTACACATGCATTCAACACATACACTCTGTACACACTGTTCAGCACTGAAGCTCTTCTATATTTAAACAGGGTGTGCTCTATACAAAAACATACACTGCCAGCACACGTCATCCTTCATGTGTTGTACTCCCAGCAAGCATTCATACTCACTGCACTTGCTTTGCCTGCACATGCATTGCAAAAGCACTACACCTTTCATATAATGTATTCCTCCAGGCAGACATACACCCAGTACTTGTACTAACTACCCATGCACTGCACAGTACCGCTCCATCCTTGTAATGTACCCTTCGTGGGCACACATACAACCAGAGAAAAGTCACAAGTCCTGCACTCCGCAGCACTTCACATCTACCTGATGTAGGCCAAGGGTGCGTTAAGTGCGCAGAAGCGGAAGTCTTAAAAGGTAAGTGAGCCTGTAGGCCTCACTTAAGTGACACAGGGTAAAAAGGTCATATTCACTACTACTAAACAACTACATGGAATGCTGTCACCATTGTGCTCATACTGCTTAACTCCTGGTGAAAGCACTAGCCTTCCATCCCTTTGAGAGTAGTGATTCTGGCACCCCTCCTGGTCCAACAAAACCATACTCCATAAGACAAGCCTATGTCATTTGTGCACATGCATGATACATGTTAACCTATGACAAAAGAATTTGCATTAGGGATCCAGCCAACAGTACAGTTGTGCACTCAGGGCAGGATTTTACGTCTCTTTCCATGCAGAGGACTTATGTGCCCCAAAAATGATCATAAATGATGGGTTGGTATAAAATGTTATATATTTCTCTACAGGATTGGGGAAGAATGTTTGAGAACTGTGCAAGTGTCACATGAAGAGGTTGGTGAAAAAGAAATATGTGGAGGCAGGGTTGTGACAAGAGTGGGTTTCAAACTTAGGGCCTGAGTACGGTCTTGGTGGATTGGATGCTAAGTCACAAACATGACGGATATCCCATACACCGTATTACAAGTTCCATTGGATTTAATGGATTTTTATTTTGGCAGATGGGATATCTGTCATGTTTGTGAAGGAGTGAGCCTGTCTGAAAGGATCATAATCAAGCCCTTAGCTTTGTAAAGAGTTTGTCAACCACATATTGGCACTGAAGGACATCTATGCCCCTAACTGCCTAATTGTGTTGACCAAGAGAAAGCGGAAGGTAATACATTTCCTTTCCAAAAGCAATGAAGTCCCTGACTAATTTTAGGCAACCTTGAAGTGGATTCCAATGTTTAACCAAGATATGGAAGTGTGCTATGTAATTAAATCTTGTCTTATTTTACCTTATTTTGTAAAAGGCAAGATTGAGATGTTCTGAGGGCATGCGGTGACTGGGTGTGACTGATGCAGCTCCACTCAGATGACCAAGTTTGGGGTTTGTTCAGAGAAACTACAATGAACTGTGGTCATTTAAAATTATATGTACCTGAGGAGAAGGGCATAACTTAGCTGTCTTAGTAGAAAACAACAATGCATTCAACAGAAACATGTTCTTTTATTAATGGGGCCATTCTTTGTAGAGAAAAAACTGTTTCTCTTTAGTCCTGCATCTCTAACAACCACCAATGTCACAGGTTCTAGAATGTTTGTTTGATGTCAGTTTGGTTTTAGAGATCTATCGTGACATTATTCACCAATTGGACCTTTGATAGGAAATATGACAGAAGAATGGGCATAGTGAGGGGACATCCAGAAATGTTTTCCTATGTGCTGTTAGTGTAAGTTGAAAAGCGTTACTTAGATTTCTTCATGTGGTTGTAGGCCTCAAGCAATGGCTAGGAGTCCTAATTAGCCCAGAGATCCATAGCTGAGCTTTTCCATCACCATTTTCATTAGGAGAGCCATGGAGCATTGCGGAGACCCCGCACTGAGAGCAGAGACACCACACACCTGTGGGTCCTCCGCCACGAGTGCGGAGGCCCTTTGTGTATCAGGCCCTCAACTTTTTAGGAGATCCACAGCTTAACATTCCTTCATTTCGAAAGATGGTTCTCTTTATTCGCTAAGCGCATGTATATTGTGTACTTGCCACAATGTTTTCAACCCTAGCCAGGCAGTGCCAAGCACCATCAACCCTGTAGTTCATTTATTTTTTCAAGTTCTTTGCAGATGAATGCTCAAGGTTCTCATTATCTTTGGCACATTGTAGCTGGAATTATGCAGTGTTCTGCAGACAGAACCCGTTGTGATTACTATTTTGCTTGTTTCATTGCCTGTGCATGGAACAGATTTTTCAAAAGGATCATTATTCCATCACATTGCAAAGATCTTTTTACTTAGACAGTGTTTTAAACACTGTCATCCAATCACTCTAAACTTTAATTTTCTGTATATTACAATAAGTAGTTTTCAAAAGCTTTCGGTGGCGGTATGCTTTCATTTTCTATTTTTGATAACAGAAAGTATTGTTCACAGAATATGTGGCACCTAGAGTGCATAAATGTGTTCAATTAAATAAAAGTTACAGTACAGAGTGTGGGAACAGATAGCTATCAACTTGCATTACTAACAAGATTGGCAAAGCCAAATATGTTTGACATTGCTAAAGTGTGAGGACACAGAGATGCACAATATCTATAAATGCACTGACCAGGACAATGACATGGATCCCCCATACACAGGCCTATAGCCATAAGTATATTTTTAGGGAGGGCACAGCCCTCAGCTATGACCAAACATTAGATTACCCAAATACTGGTTATACTACTAAGTTACGACCCCCCCAGAATATCATGATACAAGACTATTGAGGACAGAATATTGAGAGGTAAGTGCATATAGGGAACTATAGAAGCACTATTCTTAACTCCACATCTACATACCTGGAAGATATATATATGTTGCATAGGTACATATATATCTGGCGTAAGAAATATAAAAACTATAATTACTTACCTGTCAATATGTTCAATTCGATATTCTATCATCGATTATCTGGTTTGATATTCAGGGTGTACACAGTGGGATTCTATGTGACTGAAAATCTGGATTTTTATTGGTATATATTAAAGCACACTCAATCAGTATTTTACAATCCAACATTTATTCCTGTCAATTAGATGGGATTTAAAGTAGAAGGATGTAAATTTGTAAAGTAAGCTGACTGACAGCTTTGTGTATTTTTTAAGCATGGGAGCCTGCCATGTGTACTAGAAATGGAAAATATTTACTTACAAAGGGATTGTTTGCCTTCACTACAGGTGCTGATAAAAGTCAAACTTCATGTTCTGAAACAATTAAAAGACTGCATTTTTGATGGCAGATTTTAACTGCCATGTTTTATGTATAATAGAAAGCCAAACCACCTCCTTAACAGAACTTTAACTTTTCAGCAAGCAGGTTGTATTTTATAGCGACGATACCAGCTAATGTAGACGTGGCTCATATGCATTAAATGAGGTGTCAGCACTTCTCACAAAATGCACATAGTAACAAAAAACGGAGAGGGTGCCATTGTTAACTAATTTGCACAAAAGCAACTTGGATCAAGTAACCATGGTTAGACCTTATCAGGATTTTAAAGACCACTATGCAAGGTGATTTGTGTATCTTATATTGAGACAACTTTTAGAAAATAAAGTGCAAAATTGTGCTTTGAAATCACATTGCACCAAGGGTATGAGGCACAATATGATAAGCTTATAAAGTCCACTTAAAATCACCAATCACCATTTGTCAACATGAACATAGCTATCATTTAGATCCCTTAAACTCTCTCTTACTTTCTCTATTTACTCCCAATCTACCAATTTGTACTCTTGCTGCCTCTCTCAACCTTTTCCTGCTATCCTTTTCTGGTTGATGCTGCATCTATCTTCCCATTCCTATCTCTTCTGCTCTCTCTTGCCTTTTCTATTTTGCTCCTTTCTTTTTATTAATCTTCTCTCCTTTTCTAGAATGTCTCCTATCTTTTCTTCTATTTTCTTTGTACTTCTCAATATTATTAATTCTCTCTCCTGCCCTCTTCTCCATAGACCATGTATGGCAACTGAGACTTTCTCTTGGCTGTGCGTGGCTATTAGCAGCCTTTGTCACCCTTTTTGACCACTGTGCTTTCCACTGTACCCCAGTTCTAGAATCCTACCAGCCCGTGGGCCTCCTGGAATTGAAGAAGTTCCCTATGATCATGGAACAAAGAAGTTCATGCATTGTGGCCATCATATCCCCACAGCGTGTCGTCAATTCGTGTTGGACAGGACATCAAGCTATATGAATTTGGTTGGTTTTAACTGCTGTAGGGCAGACAACCCCTTGACATACGCCACACTACTTTCACAGTGCGGTGACTTTAATGGGTCATCCACAGTACTGGAAGAAAACATGTTTCTGGAAAAACAGCAGAAATATTTTCTTTTTCAAAATCAAAGTTTGCATGCAAGGGAAATGCTTTTCACAAGTCCCAAGTTTGATTTTTGATTAGCTGTATTGCGCAGCATGCTTTGCACACTGATGTTACACAGCAAAACGAAAGTAAAAGCAGATCACGCTAATGGAATCTTTGGGGATCCACAAGTGTTGGACCACCCAGTGTTCCTACAATTCTCACTGATATTAGTCAGACCCCACTTGGGTGAGTGAGCTATCACTCAGGAAATAGAATCTTCACCGTGACTTCATCCAGCAGCTCCTCGACGATGACACTCTTTCTTGGACACCACCTACAGCCTTGCCCAGCTGAACTTTATTTTCTCAGATAACATTTTTTTTAATTGCTTCTAAGTCCACAGATAAGCACTGACTGGGCCCAGCCCACTTTTTGTATCAGACTCCTGTTCCATCCCTATAGGCCATTTTTTTTACTTTGACCCAGTCTCACGCGACTAGATGTTCGGGGGCTTCTCTTTGATCTTTTAAGCACTCATTTTTTACCTTCAACTTTTTTTAAATGTTCTTAACGCTGGTTGGACTTTTGTTGTTTTGGTGTCAAAGAATATATATTTTCTAAGTTGGTGTGGAATTTTATTTGTGTTGTGTTTTAACTTTATTACTCTTTGTGTCCTAAATAAATACTTTACACATTGCCTCTAAGTTAAGCCTGACTGTTTTTGTGCCAAGCTACCAGAGGGTTAAGCACAGGTTAATTGAGTGACTTAAGTTGGTTCACCCAGATGGGGTTTGTGGCTGTTGCTTGGGCAGGGTTAACACGCCACTCAACCGACAACCCAATTTCTCATGCCAAGGTATTGTATTGCTGAGTGCGTGGTGATGAATATGAGAAGGCTCTGAGATTTTCTTTTTTCAATTTGATAATAAAAATACACATACAATATGTTATCCCATAAGACAATCTCAGATTCAAGTAGAAAAACGAAATTCAAATGTAGATGCATCTAGTGCACTTTAAATTTCCAAACAATAAGTGACAAATTGGAACACGATCTGAAGAGGAGTATGTGATTGGTGCCAAAGGCTAACATGTCCTGAGTAAGCATGGGCGGATTTTGCGGATCCACGATCCGCGGATTTTGCGGATTTGCGGATTTGAGCGGTCCATCATAGTGGGTAAATGGCGGGAAGACGGTGCACACCGCGAGTGTGTGAGCGGGACCAAACGTGCGGGGCTTCCATGCGAGTGCACATGCCTCTTGTGTGTATAAAAGGTCTGAGACCGATCAGAGCAGTAGATGAAGAGACAGAAGCTCCTGGTCACAGAAACAGCAAAGGGATTGCGCTCGTGAAAGTCAAGGATACAAAGGCCTCTATCCAGCATCACAGCTGATTTTCGACGGTAGATTTGGGAAGAAGGCACACCTGCCCAGCCACGACGACGCTCACGATTGTTTTTGGGGTGATGAATGAGTCACTGAATTTGAGCTTCAGCTAGTTCCAGCGACCATGTGTGTGTTACTATGCAATAGCCCCGAAGGGTGCAGGGGTCCCTTCAGCTCCTGGACACAGGAACAGCACGAGGATTGCGCTCGTGAAAGTCAAGGATGCAAAGGCCTCTATCCAGCATCACAGCTGATTTTTGACGGTAGATTTGGGAAGAAGGCACACCTGCCCAGCCTCGACGACGCTCACGATTGTTTTTGGGGTGATGAATGAGTCACTGAATTTGAGCTTCAGCTAGTTCCAGCGACCATGTGTGTGTTACTATGCAATAGCCCCGAAGGGTGCAGGGGTCCCTTCAGCTTCTGGCCACAGGAACAGCACGAGATTGCGCTCGTGAAAGTTAAGGATGCAAAGGCCTCTATCCAGCATCTCAGCTGATTTTCGACGGTAGATTTGGGGAGGAGGTACACCTGCCCAGCCTCGACGACGCTCATGATTGTTTTTGGGGTGATGAATGAGTCACTGAATTTGAGCTTCAGCTAGTTCCAGCGACCATGTGTGTGTTACTATGCAATAGCCCCAAAGGGTGCAGGGGTCCCTTCAGCTCCTGGCCACAGGAACAGCACGAGGATTGCGCGCGTGAAAGTCAAGGATGCAAAGGCCTCTATCCGGCTTCCATGCGAGTCCATGCCTCTTGTGTGTATAAAAGGTCAGAGACCGATCAGGAAGCACTAATAGATAAAATAAAGCAGGTGCTCGAGCACCTGTTTTATTTTATCTATTAGTGCTTCCTGTTGAAGCTAACTTAGCTGACTTTGTAACAATTTTAGGATGGCGCTGGCAGCTTGCCGGCGCCATCCTAAAATAGTTACAACTTCAAGCTTGAAGGCTTGAACTTTTGCCCCCCGAATCCGCCGCTCGCGGATTCGCGGATTTCCGGTAAATCCGCGGGAGTTTGCGGATTGCGGATTTACCGAAAATCCGCGAAATCCGCGAGCGGAACGGATTTGACGCTCATGCTTAGTCCTGAGGTTTACTAAGTGAAATGTGTCAGATATCAATAGCCACTGGGAATTACTAAGTGATGGACCGTACATCTGGGCATTTCATTGAAATTTCATAAAGTGAGTGGAACAGTACGGTCAGTCAAACCTTTTAAGGTGTTTGTGTTTTCAGATAAATGCCCTTATCCAATACATTTTTGTAATGAGCCGCAAGGGGAAGGTGAGAGTTTTCTTCAAAAAGAATGCCTTTCTCCCTTGGCCATCTCAGTGCAAGAACATTGATGCGCTCTCAGACAAAATTCAGCACCAGACCAATAAAAACAACAAGTGCTATTTGAATAATATTATCTAGAAGCTACATTCCATTTTTGAACATGATTCCGTCTGCTCAACGAATACCAAACAGTTGTCCCTCATTCTCGTAACTTCAAAATGATTTCAGATTCAATTATTCCTCCACTGCATTTATAAAGCCATGCCTAAAAAGTATTGTCAACACCAATAGTTCTTTGGCACATGTTTATATGTTGAAGAAGTGCAATCATACATCTGGGCTAGGAACAGCAAAGGGCACAAGGAGAAAAGAGGTGAAAAGCAACAGAAGGGTCTAGATGATCCTGTTGTGGAAGAGCAAGTGGGAAACAAGGCTCTTGTTACAGGGGAGCAAGAGCTCTCTTGCTTGGGTGCCAGTATTATCTTCATTCCATCTTGAAAGTATTGAAAATGGGACAGACATGGTCTAGGACCCTTCATATGAAACACTGGTCAGTAGTTTGTCAATCAAAGGCAATATGAGATGCAAAAAGACATTCAAGTATGATACAGTTAATACATTTAAGACCAGTATCCATTCTATGTTTAAGGTGCTCTTTCAGTAAAGCAAAGAATTGTAAGAAGACAAAGAGAGGTGTGGGAGAAAGTCAAGTAGTGCTGATACTTTTCAAAGTGCCATTGCTCTGACCCCTTCCATGAATGACAGCATTGAAAATTGTATTTTCTTAATTCTACCTCCAAATTCTGCTCACAGCTACCGAATAGAGAGACACCTGACAAATTGATAGCAGATCCTTAAAGATGTATGAGACTATGATATAATAGCTCTGCATCAGCAAGTGCAATAAGACTTCCCTTCCTGAGGATACAAATCATTCTCAATTATGATAGCTCAATGTATGTATATTTTGCTAGTCAACAGGGGCTAGGCTCACCTGCTCCCTACCACTGTCAAAACCATTAAGCAAGCACTGCATATAATAGTCTTATTCTGAAAGAACTCCACAATGTTTCCATGGCTGCTCTCTTATTAGTTATTAAATCGTATACTGAGCCTTCTACCTTACTCAACTATAGTCAAATTTTTCTGCTCCACATAACATCTCAGAGACCTGAGATGTTGTTAATACAGCACCTGTATTTGCACCAGAAAGATCTATTAGTTCCCCTACACAGGCAGGTTTTTCACTTACACATGGTGGAGAAGCCTTACTAGTGGACACGATTCAAAAAGTGGGGGTGGTGATGGACAGAGTATCTGAATTAAACAGAACACTCGTACCCAGTCAAAAGATCAGGGCTTGATCCATCACCGTTTTTTAGCTCACTGCACCATCCCAGCTCAGAACCTGGCTGTATGCAAATTAGTCTGTCCCTGGCCCAGTGCATCATGGGAACAGGGCAGACCAAACTACCAAGCCAATTCTTTACTGGAAAGGAAACAAGCTTCCGGGGACCGGTTTCTGGCATTACAGCCGTCTTCAGCCCGGCTTGCTTGAATCCTGATGGTGCAGTGAGCAAGGGACTCACATCTGAGTATTCCCTGCCACACTTGCTCACTGCACCATCAGGATTCAAGCAAGCCTGGCCGAAGACGGCTGTAATGCCAGAAACCGGTCCCCGGAAGCTTGTTTCCTTTCCAGTGAAGAATTGGCTTGGTAGTTTGGTCTGCCCTGTTCCCATGATGCACTGGGCCAGGGACAGACTAATTTGCATATAGCCAGGTTCTGAACTGGGATGGTGCAGTGAGCTAAAAAACGGTGATGGATCAAGCCCTGATCTGTTGACTGGGTAGGAGTGTGCTGATTAACTCAGATACTCTGTCCATCACCACCCCCTTTTTGAAATATTTACTAGTGGACACAACTGCTGATCTTTAAGCGATTTTAGATATAAGAAGAAGTGTGATTCAGTTTTTGCTTGATCGTTTCACCACCTTCTACTGTGTTAAAAATGCCACCCTCTGCAATGAATGGGCTAGTTTTTTTCTTCATGACTGTTCTCAGGTCATCTTTGCTCGCCCTATCAATCTGTCTCTAAACTCCCCCCATGCAGAGTTTTATAGGAATCCTTTTATGTCCCATTCTCACTAACATGTATGCTCTCTAATAGGTATCACAGATTTGATCTTTTAGGTTCATGTTTTATGCAATGGTGATGAAACATAGTTACAGCTTCAACTTGGCATAGATATGTCACCCACCTGAGGGTTCTTCAATGAATGTCTCACTTCCATCACTAAATGGAGGAACCGCATGAATTCCATGCTGCCCAACTATGAGAACCCTAAATTTCTTGACTTGGTTGGCTCGACCGCGTGTTTTTTCAAACACTTGATGGCCTTCTTTAATGGGTTCTCCAAATGATCCTTTAGATACCCTACACAAACCTGGATTGTGGTTGATAGTAATATTTTTCTCAGCACCAGTAAGCCAAGCCTGAGAACCCTAAGGACAAGCTAATCCTTGCTCCCCCTCAACTGCCACAAATCTAAAATCATGCAGTAGTGTCACTTTGTCTTCACTGTGGGAACGCAGTGTACTAGGGCTTGACCAAACACTGACCCAGCTGCAAATCATCCAGAAAGCTGTGGCAGGTTGTCTCTTGGCCTCTTTCATACAGATTCTGTCAATAAAAAGTTCCTGCATTTCCTTGCTGGTCAGTGGTGAAGAGATCTACCTTTAAAGTCTATTTTTATGTAATCATACTCAACAGGTGATTAGCCTTATCCTTTCCAGTCTTATTTAACAGCTATTGTTAATTTCACCCCCTTTCCTCTTCAATTGGATGCCTTTTCAAAGTACCCATCATCTACCGGGCTTTTTGTAGAGCACGGTTGTTTACTTGTCTCACAGCTAAATTATGGGATATCTTGAGTCTCTCTTTGCAGCGACCTTAACTACCCTCTTTTTTAAAAGCAATTCAAGACCAGGAAGGGCACATTCTCTCTCTTAACTTAATCTATCCGTGTTCAACCTAATGCATCACCTACCATTGGAATGTACTTTGTAGTCACTGCTTTGCAAGTCTTCTTTCATTCTTTCAGCGAGCATGGAGAAGATAGGTTATCTGTCAGTGGGTTATTTACTAGGGAAGTGGGACCTTTACCACCTTATTAATCAAACCCTGGTTAAGTCTTAACCCGAGTTTCACAATAACTCTAGTTAACCCTTTGGCACAAGTATTACCAACAATTTTAAAGTCAAGAAAGCAAATCGATAACATTTTCAGGCCAGTTTAAAAAAAGACAGGAAATTGTAATGAGCAAAAAGACCCCATAATGTTAAAATTAAATAAAGAAATCAGGAGAAATGATTTTTTAAGTCGTAAGAAAAAAGCATGTAGAAAAAGTAAATCATGAGGGTAAAATTACAATTTGCGGTTCTCTGGGACCCCGCATGATTTCAGGCTGATTAAGTGGGTTGTCTCAGTCAAAGTTTCTAACTTCTGACTTTATCCTTTTTAGGTTATCAGAATCCTCAAGTGATACAAGTTTTGAGGCTGAAGCCAGTGAGGTTACCATGTAATAAAGCTCTGTTCTGACGCTGTAGGTTTTTGCCGCCAAAAGCACCAAGCAGACAACGATGAATTGTTTAGCTGCTAAAGGTCGATTTATTACTGGGATAAAATGTGTTTTCTTCCCTGCCCTGGATGCAATGTCCCTGACAAGTTTAAGGATGTTGTCCTGGGCCTTCAGAGGACGAACGAATTACTGATTCCAACTTTTCTCCAACTGCTGGGAAAGTTGTTTCTTGTCACTCCTCCAACCCCATGGCTTCATGTCAGGTATCTAGGCGCCAGGTCTCTCTCTGACCAGGGCTCCTGCATACTCTAGTCATTTCTAGTCAGCTGGGCCCTTGTCAGGGTTTCTTCTGCTTTTTTGTGTCCCTGGAGCAGTCAAACAGTAGGACAACCACCTGCCCCTTGGAGAGCAATTCCAGTCCCTATGGGCTGGGCAGGAATCATGAGTCTACTTTTTCTAGAAGTGACTTTTTCTTTAAGTGTAATCTTTCTAGGTATAGAAATGTTAGGTGAATGTAGTGGTGAGGTGTCAGTCCTAACCTGTGAACTAGACAATGATTGAATACATTTTCCCTACCCAATCCAGACTATTTTCTCATCTATGCCCATCTCTTTCCAGCACTTCCTCTATGACTTGCTACAAAAATTGGAGGAACAACTTCTGGTGGAATCACCACTAGTATACCAAACGCACAACAAATTGTAAAGTATATCAGTGAAAAGACATTAAACTGTACCTGGTTTGAGTCACCAGTAATCAATCAAGAATTACACTTTTTGAAAAATTATGAATTCTGTTTTATGTATTCATATACATTGTCAATAATTAATAATCGATTATAAACTCGGTGTTTGCTTTTACCAAAACACAATCAATGTAGCACCGTTGTTGTACACAGTTGAAAAAAAAAAAAAACTGTCAATGAATTGTTTACACATTTTGACATTGTCACAACTTAAAGAAGGCCCAATGCATTTCGGGAAACTCCCTTCTTTAGGGGCACTGTGGAAATAATGAACATGAAACACTTAGTCAACACTGTATATATATAGCTGAATTTATATCAACATGAAAATTGCTGAATGCTTCAACAAAATTTTTTTTGCTAAAACGAAATGCTTGAAATTTACTGAATGGCAGTACATGAGACATTCTACGAGCGCTAAGGATTACATTGCAATAACTGTCTGATGGACTTATTTCTAGGTCAAGTAAAACAGAGATATAAAAGGACGAAGAAAAAAAAAGAAGGGGTTGCATTAGAAAGACAGCCACCATAAGTGTATGGTACTGGAATGTATTCTTGTTCCTTAGACATGTGTAATTGTGCATAATATGCTGATGGCACCCCTGTGGAGATTAAGACCCCAAAAGAAACCTGATGCAGCACTCCTTATGAGCATGGACGTACTCACTTCTGTATGAAGTTGTATTCCAAATGACAACTGTGTGTCCGTGTTAAATATCTGGGCAACTGCGTCTACGATATTCAAAAATGAGGTCAGATGCCATTATGGACCATTGATAAGATGAATTACCATTTATAAGGTAATGAGAGGACCTAGTATCCCACTCACTAACTGCGATGATAGACATTATTCTAAAAGAAACTCACAGCTGAATCTGTAGAAACGTGAATCCGCAGCTGTGTGTTGTATTCCCGCTTTGGTGTTGACCCTGGAATGTCAAATAACGCTACTAAATGAATTGAACATGACTTAAAAAGCCAATTCAATGGCGTGATTATGGAGATTGAATTGAACTAAGTCAAACTCACCAAAAAAAAGGGCTAGTCGCATCCCTCTAAGTGTGAATGATGCTATTCTGCTCGAGATGGTAAGAGAGCTAAAGGTTGTTCATGATCTGCAATAAGCAAACAAAGCGCTGTCAGCATATGAGTGGGCACTATATGTTAAGTAAAACATGTTTCTATTGGCTGGAAACTTAAAATAGCAACTCACCAAAACTTTGTGAAAGTGGGTCCACTTTAGACTCAATGTCAGCTCGATTAGAAACGCGGTCTAAAAGGGAATCGAAGATACGATAAGTATGCTTATGCCCTTTTTTTTGGTGAGTTTGACTTAGTTCAATTCACCTTATAAATGGTAATTCATCTTATCAAAGGTCCATAATGGCATCTGACCTCATTTTTAAATATCGTAGACGCAGTTGCCCAGATATTTAACACGGACACACAGTTGTCAATTGGAATACAACTTCATACAGAAGTGAGTACGACCATGCTCATAAGGAGTGCTGCATCAGGTTTCTTTTGGGGTCTTAATCTCCACAGTGGTGCCATCAGCATATTATGCACAATTACACATGTCTAAGGAACAAGAATACATTCCAGTACCATACACTTATGGTGGCGGTCTTTCTAATGCAACCCCTTCTTTTTTTTTCTTCGTCCTTTTATATCTCTGTTTTACTTGACCTAGAAATAAGTCCATCAGACAGTTATTGCAATGTAATCCTTAACGCTCGTAGAATGTCTCATGTACTGCCATTCAGTAAATTTCAAGCATTTCGTTTTTGATGCATTTAGCAAAAAAAATTTGTTGAAGCATTCAGCAATTTTCATGTTGATATAAATTCAGCTATATATATACAGTGTTGACAAAGTGTTTCATGTTCATTATTTTCCACAGTGCCCCTGAAGAAGGGAGTTTCCCGAAATGCATTGGGCCTTCTTTAAGTTGTGACCATGTCAAAATGTGTAAACAATTCATTGACAGTTTTTTTTTTTTTTTTTTCAACTGTGTACAACAACGGTGCTACATTGATTGTGTTTTAGTAAAAGCAAACACCGAGTTTATAATCGATTATTGATTATTGACAATGTATATGAATACATAAAACAGAATTCATAATTTTTCAAAAAGTGTAATTCTTGATTGATTACTGGTGACTCAAACCAGGTACAGTTTAATGTCTTTTCACTGATATACTTTACAATTTGTTGTGCGTTTGGTATACTAGTGGTGATTCCACCAGAAGTTGTTCCTCCAATTTAGGCTGGCTGCCTTCCAACCAAACAGCACACATACTTTGCTATAATAGTTTAATACACGGAGTACTTAGTTTTTAGGGAAGGTGTGCGCAGGCAATTATTTCATTGTTGCTACAAAAATTCCCAGAAGACCTCAGGTTCATCCACGAATCCTATTTCTACCACGACTATCTCTACGTCTCTCCAAAACCACTACTAAATTTAGATTGGGTCTCCTCCCCTCTGGCAGTATCCATACTGCTTCTAAGCCCTGCTGGAATTAAAGCAAAGAGGTATTGGAGGGTTCTGGGAATAAACACAAGAAGACCCAATTGGCATTTCCAGGTCAAAATTAGGGGTGGGCGGAATTTGCAAACTATCACGAAATTGCACAAAATCTCCGCAAGCATGCGGAACTATCGCGAAGATGCGGAGATTGCTTTTCCCGCCCCTTCGCGAAGTGTTTTTGCGTGCTCACAGGGAAATGTACCTCTAACTTGCCCATGCGGTCACTAATGGGCGCGGCCATTTTGCTCGCGATGCTTATTTCCTCTTCCGGGTCGAATGACGTGTTCACGATCGCAAAGTCGCGCGGAATAGCGCGAACGGTTACCAACAATCCAACATCTCGTGACGCACGCGAACGGATAGGAAAACTCGTTGGCGAATGCAGGGACCCGGTAAATTGCTACCGAGCACGTGAGAATGCATTTTTAAAGCGCGAACAAGAAAAAACTTCACTTTTGCGGCAGATTGTGAAAGTTTTGACATTTTCGCGCTCTCCGGGGGACGCAAAAAATGTCAAAATATCGCAAATTCCACGAGCGTAACGAAATTTACCGCCAGGCCTAGTCAAAATTGGTAGTGCCAAGGCTGTCCTTTTTAGCCATCTGTTCCTGCCTGCACAAGATAGCTAGTCCTTGCCAAGTGGTCAGTTGTTTACAACTCTCTTGTCTTTGTGAATCCAGAGACCATGTTTTTGTTGTTAGGTGTGTATGGGCGAATTTTGCGAATCAGCGGTCCGCGAATTCGCAAAAAAATCCGCCAATTCGCGGATATTCCCGCAAAATTGCGGATTTTTTTGCGATTTGCACCATACTTAACTGGAGTACTTTCTACTGGCTAATCAGTAAGTGCTACCTCATTGGGTAAATGTATCATGCTTTTCATACACTACAGCTGCGTAAAGGCCCAGAAAAGTTGTCTCCAGTGACCCCGTGTGTCTGTAACTTTGCCACCGCGCCCATAGGCGCTGTGGTCCCTCGAGTGAGCTGTCCATCACAGTGGGGGAAAGGGCGGGAAGAGGTTGCATAGCCTAGTGTGTGTGGGGCCGGGCTTCTGTGCGAGTTCACATGCCTCTTGTTTATAAAGGGTCAGAGTCCGATTAGAGCAGCAGATTAGGAGAAAGCAGTAAGTGCTACCTCGTTGGGTAAATGTATCGTGCTTTTCCTGCACTACAGCTGTGTAAAAAGCCCAGAAGAGTTGTCTCCAGTGACCCCGTGTGTCTGTAACTTTGCCACTGCGCCCATAGGCGCCGAGGTCCCTCGAGTGAGCTGTGCATCACAGTGGGGGAAAGGGCGGGAAGAGGTTGCATGGCCTAGTGTGTGTGGGCTGGGGCTGGGTTTCTGTGCGAGTTCACATGCCTCTCGTTTATAAAGGGTCAGAGAACGATCAGAGCAGAAAATGAGGAGAAAGCAGTAAGTGTTATCTCGTTGGGTAAATGTATTGTGCTTTTCCTGCACTACAGCTGTGTAAAGGCCCAGAAGAGTTGTCTCCAGTGACCCCGTGTGTCTGTAACTTTGCCACTGCACCCATAGGCGCCGAGGTCCCTCGAGTGAGCTGTCCATCACTGTGGGAGAAAGGGCGGGAAGAGGTTGCATAACCTAGTGTGTGTGGGGCCGGGCTTCTGTGCGAGTTCACATGCCTCTCGTTTATAAAGGGTCAGAGACGGATCAGAGCAGCAAATGAGGAAAAAGCAGTAAGTGCTACCTCGTTGGGTAAATGTATCGTGCTTTTCCTGCACTACAGCTGTGTAAAGGCCCAGAAGAGTTGTCTCCAGTGACCCCGTGTGTCTGTAACTTTGCCACTGCGCCCATAGGCGCCGAGGTCCCTCAAGTGAGCTGTCCATCACAGTGGGGGAAAGGGCGGGAAGAGGTTGCATAACCTAGTGTGTGTGGGGCCGGGTTTCTGTGCGAGTTCACATGCCTCTCGTTTATAAAGGGTCAGAGACCGATCAGAGCAGCAAATGAGGAGAAAGCAGTAAGTGCTACCTCGTTGGGTAAATGTATTGTGCTTTTACTGCACTACAGCTGTGTAAAGGACCAGAAGAGTTGTCTCCAGTGACCCCGTGTGTCGGTAACTTTGCCACCGCGCCCATAGGCGCCCAGGTCCCTCGAGTGAGCTGTCCATCACAGTGGGGGAAAGGGCGGGAAGAGGTTGCATAACCTAGTGTGTGTGGGGCCGGGCTTCTGTGCGAGTTCACATGCCTCTTGTTTATAAAGGTCAGAGGCCGATCAGCGCAGCAGATGAGGAGAAAGCAGCCTCCTGGTGACTGGAAGTACAGGGGGATTGCACTCGAGAAACTCTTGGATGCTTAGACCCCCATCACGGATTAAAACTAATTGTAGACGGTAGATCTAGGGAGAAAGTACACCTGCCTAGCATCGATCGTGCTCACTAGATTCTTGGTCTGATTATAATGCGTTACTGAATTTGAGCTTCAACTCAGGCACCTGTTATGTGTAAGTTCTTCCTGCTGAGGTTTAATTTTAGTGACAGGAGCCTCGTTGCCTAATTGTAACTATTATCTGACCCTGCTTCGAGGGTCAGAGCAGGGTCAGAGAATAGTTGCAAGTAGGCAACGAGGCGCCGCTCAGGAAGCACTTACAGGGTTACAGCAGGTGCCCAAGTTTAAGTTAATTTCTTTGTAACCATTTTGTAAATGGTTACAAACGAAATTAGCTTCAACTTGGGCACCTGCTTTACCCTGTAAGTGCTTCCTGAGCAAAATTCGTCCCGCTCGCGGATTCGCGGATTTTGCTGCGATTTCACGTGATTCGCGGATCGCGAAATTGCGGAAAAAACGCAAAATTCGCGAGCGGAACGAATTTTACGCCCATGCTGAACTGCGCGGGTCATTAAATCTAGCCAGGAATGTGTGCGTATGCCGGTTCTGATTAAGATAGCACAAACTATATTTATATAAAGATACCTTTACAGTGATGTTACTAAAAACTGATGGGAAATGATTTTCCAATCATTTTGCTAACATTTTCCCTGAAGGAGATTTGAAATAATAATTGTAATCCCGCCCAGGCTTGTTCCTGGAGCATGTAGTCCAGACCTAAACAGTGAAAATCAGATCTTAGGTCTCACTCACAGTGAGGGCACCTATTTCAAATATGTTATAGCCCACTTTTTCTATATCCATAAACCTGCCTTGTGGGCTTACAAAGCATACTATGAGATGACATTTATTAATATATATAAAGTAGATTTTCATGCCTACTAAAGGCCCTTTTTTCTTCCATCTGTCACTGTGATTCTTTCAAACTACATTTTTTCATATACGTGGATGATGTAACTTGATGTGATCACATAATGCAGTCAACATATGCAATTTCACTTCAGTGCCACTGGTGCAAATACTGTGACATTTACAATGGCCTTAGAAAAAACTTAAATTGGCTAATTGAGTGAAAACAATTTTACCAATACCATCTTGGGGTCAGATCACACACACACTGTGGCCCTGAATAGCAGTGTCACATTGTAATGAGATCTTATACCAACCACAAATAGGGCCCAGATAAAAGCAGATGAACAAGGTGACAATGCAGAGAAGGTCGATTTACTAGACATTATTAGACTATCTGATATACAAATTTTCCATTAGCAAAAGTGGTCACAAATTGCACATCGCTTTTTGCTAATAAAACAAAAAAATATTGCCAACTGACCTGTGTGCTAATATGGCGGTCCACAAAATCCTGAACTTGAATTCAAACTACCTCATTAATATGCATTAGACAGGTCATAAATCGTAACCAACTACAATTGGCTAGAGTCACAGGCATGGGGTCAGCAGCCTGTGATTACGTTTAAATAAAGCAATACTTTTTTTATAATTCAGCCCATTTTCCTGAAAGTAAAAAAAAATGTTTTTAGGATTAGGCAGTGGGTCCATGTTTTTCATGAACAAGCCTCTATATTATTGTGTACACACTTGCTAGCACCACCTATTACCAGCCTGAGGTTTTTGATTGCCAGATAAATCACAAAGCTTGTCTAGAATTACACCTCATCACTCGGATTTTACAACAAAGTGTCTTACACATTCTCATAGAATGCTTTATTCGCTTTTAATATGGTTGTTTCAGTTTTTATATATTTTCCTGACTCATAAGTGCTAAGAATGTCAGGCAGATACTAATACATATATGCAACTCCCCTTTATTTGGATACGAATGGTTACTGAATGCTCACTTGCAGTTGGAATATGAGAGACAGCTTAGTTCAATTGTGAGCTTTTAGGCTAAATGGATGATTAGCAAACTAATTTCTGAAGTTTCTAAAAGGTTTCAGGTTTAATTTTTACCCTTTTTCCAAACTTGACTGATTTCTCTTATCAGGATATTTATTCAAGGCACTGGATCATCTATGTTATGTAAGTTGTACTCTCACCCTGTATTTTTGTGGTTTTCGCTACATCTCACTCCTAGCTCAAACATCTAATTTTGACAGCAATCTGTTAATAAACACATATAGATAAAGGCACTATGGGGATATAGTATGTTTGTATGTGGTGAATCTTTCCTGTCCCTTGGATTTTGTGATCAAATCTTTGGATTTTGAGAATTAAGTAGATTGTGCAAATGATGGACCACCCGTCCAAAATGCATTGGACCCTTCATGAAAGCATTTAAGTAAGTATAAAAGCTAGGGCCCCATGCATCAACAAAAAATGGTTGCGGACAGTATTTTTGCATTTGGGATGCATCATCCCAAATGCAAAAATCACAATTTAAGGAATCGCAGAATTTGGGATTTCTCAAATTGTGATTGCATTTAACCCCTTCGCTGCGGTGGCTATTCCGCCGCAGCTCAAAGGGGGTGGGGCGGCCGCGCAGCGGTTCCGTGCTTGTGACGGAACCGCTCTGTCACGGCTCGCGGGTGAGCTGTGCTTGTGACGGAACGGTTCCGTCACGGCCCCGCCCGTTCTTTAGAACGTCAGCGCAGGTGCGGAATTCGCGCCGCGCAGGCGCGGCGGCAGGGCCGTGACGGAACCGTTCCGTCACCAGCACAGCCCACCCGTGGCTCGTGCCGGAACGGTTCCGTCACAAGCATGGAAGAGGTTAAGGAATCACAAATTGCGATTCCTTAAATGCAATGCATGATGCAATTTAAAATAGCGATTTCGCTATTAGGGGTGCAAATACCATCCAATGAAACTGGACGGTAATTTGCGAAAACTTTGTGCATGCAATTCTCATTGATTCCTATGGGCCTGTAGGCCGTTGCTATTCAAGGACTCTGCTTAAGCAGAAAACAATTAATAAAGAATTCAATATTTTTCAGTCCATACATAAGATGTTACTCCACATCTTGGAAGAGTGCATTGCACTTTAATAAAGATTAAGATCTGACGGGGACTGGTGTCCTTAGGAAGTCCCATTGTATTCAGGATGAAACATGTTGACTGTATATCATATTGATGTTACAAGGCTGAAATAAAGATTATCCCCCAGATGCATCAAGAACCCATTTTGCTATTCCTTAAAAGCGAAAAATAACGATTCGCTATTAAGGAATAGCAAAATGCAATGCATGAAGAAATCAAAAAAAAAATAGCGATTTCTTAAAATTTCTTAATTGCAACTCGCAATTAAGGAATACCTCCCCATTATTCCTATGGGCCTAGAGGCCCATAGGAATGAATGGTAAGACATTCTCAATTTGCGAATCGCAATTAGCGAATCGCAAATTGAGAATGCGATTTCAAGGGTGCAGGGGTGTCCAAAGGACACCCTGTTGCACCCCTGAAATTGATCTGTGCACATATGTTGCGCACACACATGCCCTTAGGGCATGTGTGTGCGCAACATGAAACTTTGAAAAATGCACTTTAGTGCATTTTTCAAAGTTTTTGCAAATTACCCTGAAGTTCAACTTCATGGTAATTTGCGAGCCCTATTAGCGAAATCGCTATTTTTTAAACTTTAATGCATTGCATTTAAGGAATCTCAATTTGAGATTCCTTAAATGCAAGTAATCGCAATTTTGCGATTTCTTAATTTGCGATTTTTGCATTTGGGATGATGCATCCCAAATGCAAACATACCGGTCGCAAAGGGGCAGATTCTGAGAATCTGCCCCTTTGCGAGCGGATTTGACCTTGATGCATCTATGCCTAGGTGAGTTGTTTCAGCTGAGTCAAAGAATGAAACTGCAAGCAGAGCATTATATCAGAATTACAGCTTACCACATAGTAGGAACAGCAGTCATCAACCAGAAGAGGATGACTTTAAACACCCAAACATCTTTTAAGCATTGGATGGAATGGTGAGCAATTGCCTTAGTAGGTCACAGGTGAACATTGGTACATGTTTTAATACAGAGCTGCTCTCTACGTGACATTTCACTTCCACAGTCTCCAGCACAGTGTTGATGCAAACAAATACATGACTGGGCTTCTGTGCATTGCCATATGATAAGTAATCCGAAATTGTTGGAGCAAAAATTGCTTATTGAAGTACAACTTGGATGGGTATTATAGTGGTGAGTAAATAGCACAAGAACTGAGCGGGTGAGTGATGTGAAACGTGATATGCAGAGTGGAGTGGGCTTTGGTTAGGTGGTAGCCATTTACAGTGACTGCCTTTAAAACAATAGCCTCAAGCAGGGATGAGGACCTTCTCTTTGCTTAGCTCCAGGTGGGTAGCATTCAATCAATCAATCAATCATAGCATTTGTATAGCGCGCTACTCACCCGGAGGGGTCTCAAGGCGCTTGGGTGGGGGGGGGGGGGGGGGGTCTGCTTCTGTTCGAAAAGCCAGGTCTTGAGTTGCTTCCTGAAGGAGAGGTGGTCCTGGGTCAGTCGAAGGTGGGTGGGGAGGGAGTTCCAAGTCTTGGCTGCCAGGTAGTAGAAGGATCTTCCTCCGGTGGTAGCTCTGCAGATGTGTGGGACGGCGGCGAGGGCGAGGCTGGTGGAGCGTAGCTGGCGGGTGGGGGTGTAGAAGGTCAGGCGGTTGTTGAGGTACCTGGGGCCCAGGTCGTGGAGAGCCTTGTGCGCGTGGGTGAGGAGCCTGAACGTGATCCTCTTACTGACGGGGAGCCAGTGCAGGTCTCTCAGGTGTCCGGAGATGTGGCTGTGTCGGGGGATGTCCAGGATGAGTCGTGCAGAGGCATTCTGGATTCGTTGGAGTCTTTTCTGAAGTTTGGCTGTGGTTCCGGCGTAGAGGGTGTTCCCGTAGTCCAGACGGCTGGTGACGAGTGCCTGGGTGACCGTCTTCCTGGTTTCGGTGGGGATCCACCGGAAGATCTTTTGAAGCATACGCAGGGTGTTGAAACAAGACGACGAGACGGCGTTGACTTGTCTGGTCATCGAGAGGGAGGAGTCCAAGATGAAGCCCAGGTTGCGAGCGTGGTCCGTTGGCTTGGGTGCGGTGCCCAGGGCAGGGGGCCACCAGGAGTCATCCCAGGCGGAGGGTGATGATCCCAGGATGAGGACTTCCGTCTTGTCTGAGTTCAGTTTCAGGCGGCTGTTCTTCATCCATTCGGCGACGTTTTTCATCCCTTCGTGTAGGCTGGTTCTGGCGGTGGCTGGGTCATTTGTGAGGGAGAGGATCAGCTGGGTGTCGTCGGCATAGGAGATGATGTTGAGGTTGTGTTGGCGTGCGATGGCTGCGAGGGGGCTCATGTAGACATTGAAGAGGGTGGGGCTGAGTGATGATCCTTGTGGTACGCCGCAGATGACTTTGGTGGCCTTGGTAGCATTAAGGGGATGGTTGATGCAAGAGGCAAAGGCAGCTACCTCTTTATATGCTTGTTGTCTACTTAGTGTGAAAGTTGCTTTTAGGGCCGTCAAGTCAAGGTGCCCCTTGCCCATACTTCCCCTGCGATCCATGGTGACATGCTGCTATTGCTCTAAAATTCTCCTGAACGTTGTCAACCCCTGTGCCCAGGACTTCTGCATGCTTTCCAGCCTATGCTGCTTAACGAAGTGGCTTTTCTGTCAATGCCTGCAACCATACCACTAGGCTTTCCAAGCCCAGTAGTGAATTGTGGTGATGCAGAAGCCACAGGTACAAGTGGCACAGGGAGATGAAGTGGAGCACCAGACCATGCCCAGTGGATTGCTCGATGGCTTGCTGCCAAGGGGAGAGGTTGTGGCTTCAGTTAAAGCTGGATTGCATTGACTTCAACTATAAGTGTAGGTCCCTAAATGCGGTTCATAATAAAACAAATCTAGAGGGGTTGAAGCTGGACAGACTCCACTATCTCACAATGTGCCATACAAAAGGCAGACACTATGACTGGGACAATTGGTGCCTTGGAGGACAGAGAAGAAAGGGGACAGACAGGCAGGCTAACAGTGAAAATACTAGGCAGAGAGAAAGTAGAACAGGCTAAATTTGGGAAAGAGGAGATGTAAGGCACTCAGCAGATTTTCGCTTGTGGGTTGTTTGCATTGAAAATTAAAGCACTTGTGTGAATGCACAATTAACCAGTGCACACTATGCACATTAGTCAGAATTATGTGCATAGATGTCTCACATGAAAATCTTGGCGTCACAATTTCACTACTCAACTACATTTAGGCATAAATATAGGCACATGTTAACACATTAGATTTTGCATGTGCATATATTAGGTGGGGCATTGTACTAGTATGTTTATGTTTAGGATTTGGAGAGTGCATGGCTGCCCGGAGGCTTCCCAGCGCTAGAGAGTACTGTTTACTGAGCTTGGTCCATCTGGTGCCTACAAGGGAAACAGCAAAGTTTTAAGATGTTTTCTGAAAGAGGTTTCGTTAGATAGGGTTCTGACATCAAATGGAAGAGCATTCAACATCCTTGGCACCTGATGGGCGAATGATCTGCCTCCCCACCTAGCTCTTTTGGCTCTGCTTGTCCTGAGAAGCTGTTGCTGGGAAGATCTTAAATACCTAGTCAGTGTATACCTGGACAATTTTTTTAAGCTTTAGTGGGCCTTTTCTATTGATTGCCCTATAGGCCATACAGAGTTGCTTAAACTTTATTCTTGTCTCAATAGGCAGCCAGTCTAACTGTTTCAGTGAATATTTAATAGATGCACGATTAGGAATTTGTCACATATTTAGGGCCAGCTGTAGTCCAAGCGTGAAATTTTGAGGGACTGAATGACTGTTTCTTTCAGGTGCACAGGGATCACCTGAATGATCTTCCTTAACATTTTAGGGAGAGAGAAGCATATTCCTGACAATTTCCTGGATTGGCAGTCCATCATGAGTGTACTCTCCAGCCAGACCACCACATTTTTAATAGCTGGTTTGGGAGTAGGAGGGTTTCCCATGCAAAGAGGCCACTGTGTCATGGGTGACTGAATAGTAAGATTGCCTAATATCATCAGCTCCATTTTGTCACCATTTAACTTCAAGCAATTATTTGACATCCATTTTATGACTCTCTCAAGGTAGAGACTCAGCTGTTGGTTTATGCCATCTGTTAGGGATCCTATCAGCTGGGTGTCGTCAGCATATGACACCACTGAAATACCAGATTCCTGTGCTCTGTTAGCTAGCTGTCATACATAAATATTGAATAAGGTGGGGCTAAGGGATGATCCGTTTGGGACACCACAAGTAATTGGCAGGCGATCTGAAAAACAGTCCCTTTTCATCACTTGGAAGGATCTGTCTTCCAAGAAGGAGGCCAGCCAGTCCATGGCTTTGCATTGTACTCCTTTTTCCCTTAGTCTCTCTTTTAAGGTAGTATCATCTATGGTGTCAAATGCTGCGCTGCTATCCAATAAAAGGGTTGCAGCTGATCCATCCTCATCTAGTAAAGACTTTTGCTCTTCTGTGACCACCAATAGTGCTGCTTCGGTACTATGGGAGGCTCGGAAACCTCAGTTGGATGCAATAAGTCATTTGTTTCTAGAAAATTGGTCAAAGTAACGTTTACATGCTTCTCTAAAAGTTTGGTAACAAACGGCAAAAGAGAAATAGGGTGCAATTTTCTAAAAACAGTGGGGTCCGGATTGGCTTTTTTTTTTTGTAATGGCCTAATGATTGCATGCTTCCAAGGTTTGGGGACCAAAGCCGTATCCAATGATAGATTAAGCAGTTCAGATATGGAAGGTAAAATGGTCTCTAGTGGTTTAGCTATAATATGGGCGGGAGCTGGATCAATAGGTGATCCGGATTCGGATGCTTTAATTACATTTCGTACATTTTCTTCCTCCAGTCTTGGGAAATATGCTAATTTTGGAGAAGATATTAGTCCTTTCGCCTCAATACTTATATCCGGATGAAAGTCCCTGTGGTTCGGGAATTGGTCATATATTTCTGTGAATTTTTTAATGAAAAAAGTAGCTATGTCATTACACCTCTCTACTGAAGCCAGGAGGGTATTCATATTTTCATGGGGGCTAGTTACAGTTTTGATCACTCTAAATAGTTCCCTTGGGGAGTTAGCTGATTGAGACATTTTTTCTTTATAAATTTTAGCTTGGGCACTCTTAATATCATTATGATAGGTCCTAATTAACAGCTTGTATTTAGATTTTAGGGCAGGATCGTAGTTCTTTCTCCAAAGTCTCTCCAATTTCTTACATTGTTTTTTTCAGTTCGGAGAGCTGTTCATTGTACCATGGAGCTCTTCTAGGAAGTGTTTTGTTATTAATAGTTCTCTTAGAGGCACACCTTTTAGCTGACTGAGTAATCCAATTTTCCCATTACTGATATTTCTCTTCTATATTACCAGTGAATATGGGAGTGTGACTGCCAGATTTCTGGGACTAGTTTAGCTCAACTTTGCTTTACAACCGGTTGGGCTTTCGAGTTATTCTGTTGTACGGGTTTTGGTACGCCAAAAATGATTTAAGAGTGGTCTGACCAGGGGTCTGGGATTGTTTTCAATACTGTGATTTGGGGATCAATGGAGAAAATAAGGTCTAGTATATGCCCTTTCTCATGTGTAGGTGATGTCACACATTGAGTTAATTGTAGTGCTTCCAGATCACCTTGCAAACATTTAATAAGGGGTGTGTCTTGTGCATCAAAATGAAGATTGAAATCCCCCAGAACAGTCATATGGGATTTCTCCATTCCGAGACTGATTAGTGAATCAGGTAGTGCCTCCATGAATCTGCAACTTGTGCCTGGGGGCCTATAAATGAGTTCCCTGAAAAGGTGCGGGTAGGGGATAGTGCTATGTAAAAATGAAAGCTTTCACATTCTGGAAGAAGGAACTAAGTTATAATACATTTAAATTCATCTTTGAAGATAATAGCTATACCTCCCCCAATTATCTCTGCCCGGTCCAATATATGTATCTGGTAGCCCAGGAGAAGGACAAGATTAATGTCCGGCCCTGGACTGTCATTGAGCCAGGTTTCGGTCAAACACAGTATATCTAGAGGATCGTCCTCTAACAAGGCTCTTATATCAGCGGTGTGCCTTGCAATTGAGCGGGCATTGATCAATCCCAAGTTCCATTTGGTACGTGAGCAATGTTAGTCATAGTTTGCGTATTCAGATTAACGTGTGGCTCATAGCCACAGTGGGCACATGGATTTCTAGTGAATGGGGTGGTATCAGCTCCTGCCTGTTGTCCGATTGAAATCAGCTGCTTTCTGGAGTAAGTGTGCCTAGGTTGCGGGGACCAGCATCTCTGGCCCCGGGGCCCGGGCGAGCACAGCTGGGCTTGCCTCTGGAGTGCCTTTGGCTGTCTACCTTGCCACCCTGATTCTTGGTGAATCTGGTAAAGTCAGCCATCTATACATTGGCGTAGTCGTGAATTGTTGCATATGGAACTATCTGTTTGGTTATTTTTGTTAGTAAACAGAGCTCCTTGTTTGTTGCATTTATGCATGAGGTGTATTTTGTATACATAATATACTGTGTTTACATGGTTTACTTCTTGGTGGGTATTTTGGCTTCCTTTTGTCATTTCCTTTCCTGCCAAGTTAGAGCGCTAATACAGACATGATGTTTTGTTGAGAAAATACATGTACTGCCACAAATATGGTTATTCATATACAGTTTGATAGCAAATCTGAGCATTAACATGTTGTACTTTTTGGAAATATCTAACCAAAATAATACTTGCACAAGTGACCATAATAATTGTAAATTAATTCCTTTGCTCTATGAACGGAGGCAGATATGATTCCTGGACTTTGTCATTCATTAACTATGACCCTCCGTTCAATGTGCCCTAGAATATGTGAATTTACACGGTTTACTGGTTCGAGCATAATGAATGTAGCCCAGTAAGTGATAATTGCAAAAGAATGCTGTAATAAATCTAACTGCCATCGTTTTACCATTTGGAAGGAATTGGAATTAACAGTACATGCACCATTAGTCACTGCAAATGTAAGTGCGTTTGGGAGACAGCAGCCTAAAGATTTCGAAGTAGGCTGTGATAATCATGAAATGACTATGATCTCAGTGCTTAGTCAAGCTGGCAACTGCTGGAGTTACTCACTTTCACCTTTTACTGATGACGCCCCTTAAATCCTTTCCATCTTAATCAAGGCAGGAATGTAGTGACGTCATATGATGGAATGTTATGAACATCCAGAAAAGGATGACAAATCATAGGAACTAACAGAAGAAAAGAAAAGTTGTTTATGTAAATAATACTAAGGGCAACAGCTGAAATGTTCACATCCACACATTATGAGACAAGTGTTTTTGCAAATATTATTATAATTATTCTTTTTTTTTAAACATCTTTTTATTAACAGAAATGAAAGCTTTCCATTCAGTGAGACAATATACATAGCAGTGGGTCAGCCAAACAGTTATATGACAGTATCATCCTGTGCAGTACTCTTAGTTTGCTAGTGATCCATGGCACTTCTGGTTAACCCCTGAACCACCCCCGGCACCCTTGTGAGCAATACCCCAAAATTAGTCAATAAGTCCCCCCAGTATGCCATCCATGCCTTCAAGATCTCCTCCCATTTACCCGGGCACCCTCTGCTCTGATACACAACGTGTTCAGCTCGCTGACACCAGTCGAGATCCTTTTTCCAGCCCTCTATCCACGGAACCTCCATTGCCCCCACAGTCTGGCCATATTTTGCCTCGCCACCACCCGCGCCAGCGCAAGCCAGATAGTAGCCCATTTGGGCCACACTACCTCCCCTGTCACTCCCAGGATAAACCATCTGGCGTCCACCGGGACCTCGGAGCCAACCACCTCAGACATAACCTGCGCATTGGCTTCCCAATTCCTCTGTATCAGTGGACACGCCCACAGGATGTGAAAGAACGTCCCAGTCGCATTGCATCCTCTCAAACACTTGTCAGATCCACAAAACTCAATGTGATGCTGCACTGTTCTAGGGACATAGGAACGGTGAAGAATCGGGAGCTGAACCAGGCTGAACCGTGCGCTGACCTCTATTTCTCTGGGGCTCTGTAGGGCCTCCGTCCAATCGTCATCCTCAAGGAGTCCAACATCAGATTCCCAGGACTCTTGTAATGGTCCCAACGGATCTGACGTGTTATTAATTAGCTTTTTGTATGTAAGTGAGATAGCCTTGTCCACCATGGGATCAAGTAAGAGCCTATGTTCTAACAGAGAATACTCCGGCAACCGCTCCCCCTCCTTCAGATGGCAATGTAATGCATGCCTGACTATTATTAATATGATTATGACTAATAATAACAATAATAATAACAACATCAATACCAATGTTTATTATTATTATTATTATGATTCTTATTATTGTTAGTATTATTAGTATGAATATTATTATTATTAATAATAACACTAATAATAACAATAATAACAATAATAATAATAATAATAATAATAAGAAGAAGAAGAAGAAGAAGAAGAAGAAGAAGAAGAATATAGTTATAGTTGTACAGGTGTAGGTTGAGGGTTATTGTGCTTGCTCATTGCATTCTACTTTCTGTATCTCCACGCTCCTTAGGGAAGAGGTACAGATCATGAAGGGACTTGTGGGATATCAAACTTGTCTAGAAGATGATATCTATTTTGAAGTGGAGCCCCATGCAGTATAGTTTCTATTATATATGTGGTGAGGGGTCAGCCCAATGGAGCTGTAGGAACGGTGGATCATGGGATCACATTTCCTTTGGTTAGTGATCAGGATGGCAACAACCGGCAGGGTGGCTTTCAGAGGAGTCTAAGTGGTGTCTAGATGGCCAGTGATCCATTTAAGAAAGGAGTAGAATGTGGCAAAGTTAGCTGGAAGAAGGAAAGGATTGGATTATCTGAAGGAGACTCAATTAGTTCCAAGACATATGGGTTTTCTACTTCACATGCCCTATGATGTTCAGGCTGAAGTCTTTGTAAAAGCAAAGGAATTCTATAGCAATAAGAATTCATCGTTTATATTAGTCTGCCTCACCTACATCTGTGATTGAAGTGTGAAACCACGGAAGAAATATAACTCTGTCGTGGCTAGAAGGAATGTGAAATATATGATGGTGCAGGGAATCCACTTGGAAGGCTATGTGGCAGAGAGGTCAAAGGGCTTGATTTTGAGTTAGACTTTAATAGAAAATCCTCCAGTTTCAGGAAGTACTAATTCCGGTGAAAAATTCATCAACAGAATTTTGTGAAGCATCTAATCCCTTTGATATCGGAAATTCCAGAAATCATAGGATTTTTTTTATTACAATATCACTCTGAATCATTCATCATCTGAACTGAATCTCAACAACACAACTGCACCAATGGAAGGTTCTACAAAGGAAAACATATTTCAATAAGGGTAGCATTGGCTCTCCTTTGGTAGCTTAGCCTGAGTAGGAAAACATCAATGAAAATTGTGTACACTATCATTAATATTTTTATTTAAACCCAGCTTTTAGAGTTGGCAATGAAGGACTCAAATGACCACACCAACTATAAGCAAAACTGTGAAAGTTTTATAAGCTAAATCTAAGAAAAATGGGGTTCAAGTGGGAGAGATTATATAAACAATCAATAGAAATGTAAAAATGATGAGAAACGTTTCAAGCCACATCCAGAGAGTTGAAAGAGAAAAATTAATGTATTGAAATTTGCAGCTGACTTCTTGGAATACCTTATCATATATAAGCTGAGTGGATTATTTCAGTGCAGAAATCTTCTTTCCCACTTAAGGAAAAATGGAAAAATGCATATGCTATATATCAGAACAGGTTTGTTGGAGCTTTCATACATTTTGCAGAAATCCACAGCAAAAATCAGAAACATAGGGGCCGATACCGATGCGGGCTGCAGGGCTCCGAACGTTGTTCGGAGCCCTGCAACCCGCATCGGTATGCGCCAGCCAGATTCCTTTCCGACCAAGCGATTCCGATGGGCTCGGTTGGAAAGGAATCTGACTCTTTCCGGATGGCTTACAACAGGCTTGGAGAGCCCGTCCGCCGTCCTGAAATCCTTCAGTACTTCCCCGGCCGCCTCTTTACGACCGAGGGAGTACGATGGCAGTTTATCACTGCCTTTTCGTGCTGGTGTTTCCGTCATGAAAAGGCAGTCGGAAACTGTCTTTGGGGGCCACCAGTAGGGCCCCCATGGGTGCTAGGCTGCCGAATGATGGCCTAGGGGCACCTATGGTACCCCTCTGTAGATCCCTGCACCCGGTGGCAGGCATCTTGGGGTGCCGGCCACAGGGTGCAGGGATGAACTGCACCCCTCCATTTCACAATGCAGCAATGCATTCTGCCCGGAATGCATGCTCCCAGTGTGTGACATACGATTGCGACCGAACAGGGTTCGGTCGCATCATATTTGCAGGGCCGTAACCAACGACAATGGGTCAGTCAGTCACGGTTCCTGACCGATGTCAGACGGACTCATGTCCGTCCGACATCGGAATCGGCCCCCAAGTTGTGAAGCCCTGTGCGTAATTAAAGTATATACAAAGAATGACCCATGAATCCATGCATCACAAATGAATGTTGTGGGTCCCCCTGTTTAAAATTCCCATACTCAGAATTAAAAGGTTTTTTTCCTTAAAAATATTCTGTGAGAAAAAAAAGGCAGATGTCTTTGAATGATGAACACATCTATAAGGTGGCAAACAAATCTGGCACATGGGTGCATATGGGCTCCATAACATGCTGGCTTCCTTAATGGTTAATTCTTAAACTTTCCCTGCAGTTTAGAAATACTCCAGTAGGACAGAGTCAAAAGTGGCATGTGCAGATGCTCCAAGTGGCTGGATTTACCTTCTGAAAAACCTCTGTCAACATTTGTTCCAGATTATGAATATTTCAGAGCAGGCAAAGGCACTACACATGTCCCAGGCAGGCATGACACTGTTAATGTTGAGTCACATTATGGTTTGAATATGAATATCCCCAGATTTAAAATTCATGAAATTTAAAGCAGTAGTTCTTTAGCGCAGATCGTCCTTCAAACTAACACTGGGCGGCCAACTATGCTACACTCGTGAAGTTTGCGTAGTTTGTGCGACTTCGCGCTACACAAATTGCACGTGGCACAGTGCAAAGTCGCGTAGCGTAGTTGCCATTTTTTGCTCGCTTGCGTTCCTCAATGTCAAGTTAGCGCCCCCGAGTGAGCAAAATGACATCCCGGCGAGACTTTTTCCTCGTTCGCAATCAGCAACATCAAGTTGGAGATTGCGAACCAGGAAAATAAACCTCCCATAGAGATTCTCAACACGAGGAGGTCAGGTTTCTCATTGCGCGTGGTCACGTATGCTCGCAATGAGAAACTACCAGTCCGCGTTGAGAAAGCTGCTGCTCGAGTAAAATGCTACTCGAGTGGCAGAAAACGACATCTTGCACTGTGCGAGATGATGTTTTCAATGATTGCACAGTACGGACAAGCATCCGACACTGTGCAATCATCGTGAACAGCGCACTACGCAGTTCGCGTAGCGCTACGTGCAACTCGCGTAGTGCAAAGCGCACTTCGCATAGCTACGCGTAGGGCAACTACGCGAACTACGCCCAGGGTTACTTCAAACCCTAACATAGTGCCTGATTCACAATGGAAACTTACACTTTCAAGTAATTTACACTTTTGAGTATCTTTACTACTCATTGATTATTCACAAAATCTGAGTGTTAGTTACTAATAAAGTAAAACTATAGTAAATCCAGCACCACACATGGCCAACCACTGGTACTGAAGTATGGAGTGGCCCCCCGGGTACGGTGCGTACACCCCATGTCTGCAGGGGTACGGTGCGTACCCCTGTGATCATGGGGTGTATGCACCTTATCCCACGATCATGGGGTTTACGCACCGTACCCCATGATCGCAGGGTGTACGGTGCATACACCCTGCGATCATGGAGTACAGTGCGTACACCCCATGATCGCAGGGGTACGCACCGCACCCCTGCGATCATGGGGTGTACGCACAGTACGTGATTGTGTGGTTGTCCGTACGAATTGCCCTTACCTGATGTGGACCGTACAAATCGCGTCCTCATACCCCTGTCTGGATCGTACTCGTCGGGTCGTAAGGCATGTTTACGAATTGTACGGTTCACTGTGAGGGTCCGTGTCGTATGGTTTCAGCCTTGCAATTCGTACGGTTCGCGACGATTCGCACGGATTGACGAGATACGGATCGTACTACGCGATTCGGACGGACGTGTATGATTCGTACGGAGAGGGCTCCTGATATGATTCGGACGGACGTTTTTTTTCCCGAATCGGAATTGGCCCCTAAATGTATTAGGTATATTATACTATATTTACAATATTGTAATAATGTTACCAAAATGTGTGAAAAAATCAATTACAAAACAATTATTATTAAACTGATATAATAAATATAAAAATATATTACACGGTAAAATATTAATCTAACAAAATGTTAATATTGCTCAACCTAAAATATTTTAAAATGAATACAAAATTAAAGGCCTGATTACAACTTTGGTGGTGCTGCCCTGGTTTTGCGCTGGCACGGTACCGCCCACCTGATTACAAGTTCACTGAATAAAGAAACCACAATGGGAATGGCAAAAATATTCCAGCATGGCATGGACTGTGAAGTAAAAGCCATGCAGGAACTGGGGGTGCAAGCTGACAGTGGGGCACTTGTTGTGCCCACCAGAATACATCCCCATGGTGAAGGGGGGAATGGAGGCCTGTTTCCCCAGTGACAGCCTTTTCGTGAAGGGCTCACCGCCTTTAAAAGGCTGGGAGTGCAGGAACTCGAAATATGATCAGCGGGACTGCACCAGTCCCACACAACGTATTTCATTGCCGCGCCACCGCCGGGGAACGGCAGTTCCCTGGCGTTCCACTACCAGAAAGACCCAGAAAGTCATAATCAGGCAGTCGAACCACCGCCGTTGCGAGTCTGGGGGTTTATGGACCACCACACTCGTAATCTGCCCCTAAAAAGTCAATAGAATTTTTTTTAAAAATCCACTCTGAAGAACAGTAGGAAAAGCATTGGATTTCGAAGGGGGGTAGATTTATATTCCCACTCCAGGGGTTTGATTTGCTATTCTTACTCCAGTCTATGCACCAGTAGGGAAAGCAGTGGAAACCAGAAGGGTTACATTAATAATTTCTACTTCACTCTGATCAACAACAGGGAAAACATTGAATTCAGACAGGTTATATATTATGATACAAGAACTAATGTAATTATACAATTGTAATTGTATAATTAAAATGAATAAAATATTAATAAACTATAGTACAAAGAGAAAACAACGAATTAAATATATACTAAAAATGAAAAATAGATAAAAAAAACTAAATTTTTTTAAAAATAATACTTAGAATAAAATTAACTTCTCAAACTACAATTAAATTATAAAATATTGAAATAAATAAAGAATTATAAAATATTAAAAGAATACTAATAAAGTTAATAAAATATAAAAACAAAAATAATTTGAAAGTCAAAATTTCAAGAACACTTACAATTTAATTATACATTAAAAAAATAACTAACATAAAAAGAGTAAACAGAGGCATGATCATCAACCAATAATTCCATTATATAAAAACAATTATTACTCAAAATATAAAATCTTAACACCCCATACCACTACAGACAAATAGAATAGTACTATTAAGCATATTTATAATGAACATGGCAACATTAGAATATACATAAAAACAGTTCAGAAATTAAATGACATGAAACAACTGACATAAGAAATATTACATTAAATGTTAAATCAAAAGTAAATGAACGTTACATTTTAATAACTTTTATCTTTATGAACTTCTCAGCCAAGTCTCCTACAATCTTGACAACCTGCTAATATAATATGACTTAATATTACTAACAATAAAATGTAAATACAAATTAAAATTAACCAAATTCAGATAAAAGAATGAAAGTAGCAAGTAATTAACATAATCAATAATAAATTAAAAATACATTATTTAAATTATAATTATCATTAAATTCAAATTATTTATATTTTAAATATCCACCATATTTCCTCACATATCCAACAACCAGCTATTAAACTATAAGTTACTATTACTTAAATAAAATGTGCATTTAAAATAACAAATTAAAATAAAATATACTATAATATAATATAACTACATTTTTAATCAAGTAAATAATTCATTTAGCACAAAAAAGTAATTTTCATTAAATGTTGTTTATTTACCATTTAATTTACTTCCCACCATATTTCCCTCCAAACACAACAAACCACCACTGCACTATAACTAACTAATTGCATTTAAAAAGGGATTGCTATATGGTTTAAAATTCCTAACATTGTAATGAAAATGTACATTAACAATATTACCACATTAAAGTAGCATATTAATGAATACACATTAACTTATTTAAAACAATATATTTTACAACTATGATAATAAAAGCAATATTAAATACACCAATATTCTTGATAATGATATTATGTCTCACAATATTTTTGTAGCAACAATATATTTTAATGATATTTCTATATCACAATATTTAAAACTAGATTTTTTGTCCAATACCGCACATGTAACCATCAGTAATAAGAACTGACCAAGCTGGTAAAGAAAAAATAATCACCTTGGTCAAAATCATTTGAGTCAGCCTTGTTGGTTTAGGGGAAGCCAACATAAAATGTATAAGAGGGGTTTGTCAATAGCTAACCAAGGGAATTGATGATGTGAAAGGTTGATAGCTATTGCATCTTACAGAGTGTTCTTAAACCAAAAGTGTGATGACTCCTTATATCCGGATCGTACTCGTCGGGTCGTAAGGCATGTTTACGAATTGTACGGTTCACTGTGAGGGTCCGTGTCGTATGGTTTCAGCCTTGCAATTCGTACGGTTCGCGACGATTCGCACGGATTGACGAGATACGGATCGTACTACGCGATTCGGACGGACGTGTATGATTCGTACAGAGAGGGCTCCTGATATGATTCGGACGGACGTTTTTTTTCCCGAATCGGAATTGGCCCCTAAATGTATTAGGTATATTATACTATATTTACAATATTGTAATAATGTTACCAAAATGTGTGAAAAAATCAATTACAAAACAATTATTATTAAACTGATATAATAAATATAAAAATATATTACACGGTAAAATATTAATCTAACAAAATGTTAATATTGCTCAACCTAAAATATTTTAAAATGAATACAAAATTAAAGGCCTGATTACAACTTTGGTGGTGCTGCCCTGGTTTTGCGCTGGCACGGTACCGCCCACCTGATTACAAGTTCACTGAATAAAGAAACCACAATGGGAATGGCAAAAATATTCCAGCATGGCATGGACTGTGAAGTAAAAGCCATGCAGGAACTGGGGGTGCAAGCTGACAGTGGGGCACTTGTTGTGCCCACCAGAATACATCCCCATGGTGAAGGGGGGAATGGAGGCCTGTTTCCCCAGTGACAGCCTTTTCGTGAAGGGCTCACCGCCTTTAAAAGGCTGGGAGTGCAGGAACTCGAAATATGATCAGCGGGACTGCACCAGTCCCACACAACGTATTTCATTGCCGCGCCACCGCCGGGGAACGGCAGTTCCCTGGCGTTCCACTACCAGAAAGACCCAGAAAGTCATAATCAGGCAGTCGAACCACCGCCGTTGCGAGTCTGGGGGTTTATGGACCACCACACTCGTAATCTGCCCCTAAAAAGTCAATAGAATTTTTTTTAAAAATCCACTCTGAAGAACAGTAGGAAAAGCATTGGATTTCGAAGGGGGGTAGATTTATATTCCCACTCCAGGGGTTTGATTTGCTATTCTTACTCCAGTCTATGCACCAGTAGGGAAAGCAGTGGAAACCAGAAGGGTTACATTAATAATTTCTACTTCACTCTGATCAACAACAGGGAAAACATTGAATTCAGACAGGTTATATATTATGATACAAGAACTAATGTAATTATACAATTGTAATTGTATAATTAAAATGAATAAAATATTAATAAACTATAGTACAAAGAGAAAACAACGAATTAAATATATACTAAAAATGAAAAATAGGTAAAAAAACTCAATTTTTTTAAAAATAATACTTAGAATAAAATTAACTTCTCAAACTACAATTAAATTATAAAATATTGAAATAAATAAAGAATTATAAAATATTAAAAGAATACTAATAAAGTTAATAAAATATAAAAACAAAAATAATTTGAAAGTCAAAATTTCAAGAACACTTACAATTTAATTATACATTAAAAAAATAACTAACATAAAAAGAGTAAACAGAGGCATGATCATCAACCAATAATTCCATTATATAAAAACAATTATTACTCAAAATATAAAATCTTAACACCCCATACCACTACAGACAAATAGAATAGTACTATTAAGCATATTTATAATGAACATGGCAACATTAGAATATACATAAAAACAGTTCAGAAATTAAATGACATGAAACAACTGACATAAGAAATATTACATTAAATGTTAAATCAAAAGTAAATGAATGTTACATTTTAATAACTTTTATCTTTATGAACTTCTCAGCCAAGTCTCCTACAATCTTGACAACCTGCTAATATAATATGACTTAATATTACTAACAATAAAATGTAAATACAAATTAAAATTAACCAAATTCAGATAAAAGAATGAAAGTAGCAAGTAATTAACATAATCAATAATCAATTAAAAATACATTATTTAAATTATAATTATCATTAAATTCAAATTATTTATATTTTAAATATCCACCATATTTCCTCACATATCCAACAACCAGCTATTAAACTATAAGTTACTATTACTTAAATAAAATGTGCATTTAAAATAACAAATTAAAATAAAATATACTATAATATAATATAACTACATTTTTAATCAAGTAAATAATTCATTTAGCACAAAAAAGTAATTTTCATTAAATGTTGTTTATTTACCATTTAATTTCCTTCCCACCATATTTCCCTCCAAACACAACAAACCACCACTGCACTATAACTAACTAATTGCATTTAAAAAGGGATTGCTATATGGTTTAAAATTCCTAACATTGTAATGAAAATGTACATTAACAATATTACCACATTAAAGTAGCATATTAATGAATACACATTAACTTATTTAAAACAATATATTTTACAACTATGATAATAAAAGCAATATTAAATACACCAATATTCTTGATAATGATATTATGTCTCACAATATTTTTGTAGCAACAATATATTTTAATGATATTTCTATATCACAATATTTAAAACTAGATTTTTTGTCCAATACCGCACATGTAACCATCAGTAATAAGAACTGACCAAGCTGGTAAAGAAAAAATAATCACCTTGGTCAAAATCATTTGAGTCAGCCTTGTTGGTTTAGGGGAAGCCAACATAAAATGTATAAGAGGGGTTTGTCAATAGCTAACCAAGGGAATTGATGATGTGAAAGGTTGATAGCTATTGCATCTTACAGAGTGTTCTTAAACCAAAAGTGTGATGACTCCTTATATCCGGATCGTACTCGTCGGGTCGTAAGGCATGTTTACGAATTGTACGGTTCACTGTGAGGGTCCGTGTCGTATGGTTTCAGCCTTGCAATTCGTACGGTTCGCGACGATTCGCACGGATTGACGAGATACGGATCGTACTACGCGATTCGGACGGACGTGTATGATTCGTACAGAGAGGGCTCCTGATATGATTCGGACGGACGTTTTTTTTCCCGAATCGGAATTGGCCCCTAAATGTATTAGGTATATTATACTATATTTACAATATTGTAATAATGTTACCAAAATGTGTGAAAAAATCAATTACAAAACAATTATTATTAAACTGATATAATAAATATAAAAATATATTACACGGTAAAATATTAATCTAACAAAATGTTAATATTGCTCAACCTAAAATATTTTAAAATGAATACAAAATTAAAGGCCTGATTACAACTTTGGTGGTGCTGCCCTGGTTTTGCGCTGGCACGGTACCGCCCACCTGATTACAAGTTCACTGAATAAAGAAACCACAATGGGAATGGCAAAAATATTCCAGCATGGCATGGACTGTGAAGTAAAAGCCATGCAGGAACTGGGGGTGCAAGCTGACAGTGGGGCACTTGTTGTGCCCACCAGAATACATCCCCATGGTGAAGGGGGGAATGGAGGCCTGTTTCCCCAGTGACAGCCTTTTCGTGAAGGGCTCACCGCCTTTAAAAGGCTGGGAGTGCAGGAACTCGAAATATGATCAGCGGGACTGCACCAGTCCCACACAACGTATTTCATTGCCGCGCCACCGCCGGGGAACGGCAGTTCCCTGGCGTTCCACTACCAGAAAGACCCAGAAAGTCATAATCAGGCAGTCGAACCACCGCCGTTGCGAGTCTGGGGGTTTATGGACCACCACACTCGTAATCTGCCCCTAAAAAGTCAATAGAATTTTTTTTAAAAATCCACTCTGAAGAACAGTAGGAAAAGCATTGGATTTCGAAGGGGGGTAGATTTATATTCCCACTCCAGGGGTTTGATTTGCTATTCTTACTCCAGTCTATGCACCAGTAGGGAAAGCAGTGGAAACCAGAAGGGTTACATTAATAATTTCTACTTCACTCTGATCAACAACAGGGAAAACATTGAATTCAGACAGGTTATATATTATGATACAAGAACTAATGTAATTATACAATTGTAATTGTATAATTAAAATGAATAAAATATTAATAAACTATAGTACAAAGAGAAAACAACGAATTAAATATATACTAAAAATGAAAAATAGGTAAAAAAACTCAATTTTTTTAAAAATAATACTTAGAATAAAATTAACTTCTCAAACTACAATTAAATTATAAAATATTGAAATAAATAAAGAATTATAAAATATTAAAAGAATACTAATAAAGTTAATAAAATATAAAAACAAAAATAATTTGAAAGTCAAAATTTCAAGAACACTTACAATTTAATTATACATTAAAAAAATAACTAACATAAAAAGAGTAAACAGAGGCATGATCATCAACCAATAATTCCATTATATAAAAACAATTATTACTCAAAATATAAAATCTTAACACCCCATACCACTACAGACAAATAGAATAGTACTATTAAGCATATTTATAATGAACATGGCAACATTAGAATATACATAAAAACAGTTCAGAAATTAAATGACATGAAACAACTGACATAAGAAATATTACATTAAATGTTAAATCAAAAGTAAATGAACGTTACATTTTAATAACTTTTATCTTTATGAACTTCTCAGCCAAGTCTCCTACAATCTTGACAACCTGCTAATATAATATGACTTAATATTACTAACAATAAAATGTAAATACAAATTAAAATTAACCAAATTCAGATAAAAGAATGAAAGTAGCAAGTAATTAACATAATCAATAATCAATTAAAAATACATTATTTAAATTATAATTATCATTAAATTCAAATTATTTATATTTTAAATATCCACCATATTTCCTCACATATCCAACAACCAGCTATTAAACTATAAGTTACTATTACTTAAATAAAATGTGCATTTAAAATAACAAATTAAAATAAAATATACTATAATATAATATAACTACATTTTTAATCAAGTAAATAATTCATTTAGCACAAAAAAGTAATTTTCATTAAATGTTGTTTATTTACCATTTAATTTACTTCCCACCATATTTCCCTCCAAACACAACAAACCACCACTGCACTATAACTAACTAATTGCATTTAAAAAGGGATTGCTATATGGTTTAAAATTCCTAACATTGTAATGAAAATGTACATTAACAATATTACCACATTAAAGTAGCATATTAATGAATACACATTAACTTATTTAAAACAATATATTTTACAACTATGATAATAAAAGCAATATTAAATACACCAATATTCTTGATAATGATATTATGTCTCACAATATTTTTGTAGCAACAATATATTTTAATGATATTTCTATATCACAATATTTAAAACTAGATATTTTGTCCAATACCGCACATGTAACCATCAGTAATAAGAACTGACCAAGCTGGTAAAGAAAAAATAATCACCTTGGTCAAAATCATTTGAGTCAGCCTTGTTGGTTTAGGGGAAGCCAACATAAAATGTATAAGAGGGGTTTGTCAATAGCTAACCAAGGGAATTGATGATGTGAAAGGTTGATAGCTATTGCATCTTACAGAGTGTTCTTAAACCAAAAGTGTGATGACTCCTTATATCCGGATCGTACTCGTCGGGTCGTAAGGCATGTTTACGAATTGTACGGTTCACTGTGAGGGTCCGTGTCGTATGGTTTCAGCCTTGCAATTCGTACGGTTCGCGACGATTCGCACGGATTGACGAGATACGGATCGTACTACGCGATTCGGACGGACGTGTATGATTCGTACAGAGAGGGCTCCTGATATGATTCGGACGGACGTTTTTTTTCCCGAATCGGAATTGGCCCCTAAATGTATTAGGTATATTATACTATATTTACAATATTGTAATAATGTTACCAAAATGTGTGAAAAAATCAATTACAAAACAATTATTATTAAACTGATATAATAAATATAAAAATATATTACACGGTAAAATATTAATCTAACAAAATGTTAATATTGCTCAACCTAAAATATTTTAAAATGAATACAAAATTAAAGGCCTGATTACAACTTTGGTGGTGCTGCCCTGGTTTTGCGCTGGCACGGTACCGCCCACCTGATTACAAGTTCACTGAATAAAGAAACCACAATGGGAATGGCAAAAATATTCCAGCATGGCATGGACTGTGAAGTAAAAGCCATGCAGGAACTGGGGGTGCAAGCTGACAGTGGGGCACTTGTTGTGCCCACCAGAATACATCCCCATGGTGAAGGGGGGAATGGAGGCCTGTTTCCCCAGTGACAGCCTTTTCGTGAAGGGCTCACCGCCTTTAAAAGGCTGGGAGTGCAGGAACTCGAAATATGATCAGCGGGACTGCACCAGTCCCACACAACGTATTTCATTGCCGCGCCACCGCCGGGGAACGGCAGTTCCCTGGCGTTCCACTACCAGAAAGACCCAGAAAGTCATAATCAGGCAGTCGAACCACCGCCGTTGCGAGTCTGGGGGTTTATGGACCACCACACTCGTAATCTGCCCCTAAAAAGTCAATAGAATTTTTTTTTTAAATCCACTCTGAAGAACAGTAGGAAAAGCATTGGATTTCGAAGGGGGGTAGATTTATATTCCCACTCCAGGGGTTTGATTTGCTATTCTTACTCCAGTCTATGCACCAGTAGGGAAAGCAGTGGAAACCAGAAGGGTTACATTAATAATTTCTACTTCACTCTGATCAACAACAGGGAAAACATTGAATTCAGACAGGTTATATATTATGATACAAGAACTAATGTAATTATACAATTGTAATTGTATAATTAAAATGAATAAAATATTAATAAACTATAGTACAAAGAGAAAACAACAAATTAAATATATACTAAAAATGAAAAATAGGTAAAAAAACTCAATTTTTTTAAAAATAATACTTAGAATAAAATTAACTTCTCAAACTACAATTAAATTATAAAATATTGAAATAAATAAAGAATTATAAAATATTAAAAGAATACTAATAAAGTTAATAAAATATAAAAACAAAAATAATTTAAAAGTCAAAATTTCAAGAACACTTACAATTTAATTATACATTAAAAAAATAACTAACATAAAAAGAGTAAACAGAGGCATGATCATCAACCAATAATTCCATTATATAAAAACAATTATTACTCAAAATATAAAATCTTAACACCCCATACCACTACAGACAAATAGAATAGTACTATTAAGCATATTTATAATGAACATGGCAACATTAGAATATACATAAAAACAGTTCAGAAATTAAATGACATGAAACAACTGACATAAGAAATATTACATTAAATGTTAAATCAAAAGTAAATGAACGTTAAATTTTAATAACTTTTATCTTTATGAACTTCTCAGCCAAGTCTCCTACAATCTTGACAACCTGCTAATATAATATGACTTAATATTACTAACAATAAAATGTAAATACAAATTAAAATTAACCAAATTCAGATAAAAGAATGAAAGTAGCAAGTAATTAACATAATCAATAATCAATTAAAAATACATTATTTAAATTATAATTATCATTAAATTCAAATTATTTATATTTTAAATATCCACCATATTTCCTCACATATCCAACAACCAGCTATTAAACTATAAGTTACTATTACTTAAATAAAATGTGCATTTAAAATAACAAATTAAAATAAAATATACTATAATATAATATAACTACATTTTTAATCAAGTAAATAATTCATTTAGCACAAAAAAGTAATTTTCATTAAATGTTGTTTATTTACCATTTAATTTACTTCCCACCATATTTCCCTCCAAACACAACAAACCACCACTGCACTATAACTAACTAATTGCATTTAAAAAGGGATTGCTATATGGTTTAAAATTCCTAACATTGTAATGAAAATGTACATTAACAATATTACCACATTAAAGTAGCATATTAATGAATACACATTAACTTATTTAAAACAATATATTTTACAACTATGATAATAAAAGCAATATTAAATACACCAATATTCTTGATAATGATATTATGTCTCACAATATTTTTGTAGCAACAATATATTTTAATGATATTTCTATATCACAATATTTAAAACTAGATATTTTGTCCAATACCGCACATGTAACCATCAGTAATAAGAACTGACCAAGCTGGTAAAGAAAAAATAATCACCTTGGTCAAAATCATTTGAGTCAGCCTTGTTGGTTTAGGGGAAGCCAACATAAAATGTATAAGAGGGGTTTGTCAATAGCTAACCAAGGGAATTGATGATGTGAAAGGTTGATAGCTATTGCATCTTACAGAGTGTTCTTAAACCAAAAGTGTGATGACTCCTTATTTTTAGCCAGTTTTGCTGACACAGATAGGACAGCATTTTGCTCGGCTTGGTTATCATTATACTCCATTCTGGCATCCTGCAGTAGTAGTGCTAGGAGACTATAGCCTTTGGCATTATTCAGATTGTACAACATGACTCTCTTTGCCTGTAGAATTTGAGTGTTAACAGAATTACAGCCCCATCTCTATCCTTAGGTACTACTACTAGAATTGTGAAAAGTCCTTTGGCAGTGTCAAAGTTTTTGTTATTCACACATATTGAAGCACACTTTTTCATTTGAAGGGTACCTTTCATGCAGTAAGTAGTTAACAAAGGATAGATGGAATGTAATTGGGCCATGCAGTATGACTTTGTTCGGGATAATCTCGAAATTCCAAAAATGACACTATGGGCCTAAATATGATGTCGGTTGGAAAGTCTCGGAACGGCAGTCAGATTCTCCTAAACCGTGTCAGAACCTATATTTTGGACCTACTCTGAAACATTCCCGACCGAGCGATTACGATGAGAAGGTAACCGTTTGGTCATTCCGAATCGGTTCCGACTGGCATTCGAAGACTCTGAGTTGGTCGAAGCTAAATCGTACAGATCAACGGACTGTATTTCAGACCGACTCATTACAATGTTGGATTTGGACAGTCTTTCCGTATCGGTCTGTCCAACATGGAACAGCTGTTGGAAACTGACTTTGGGAGCCCGTAGCAGGCCCCCTTTCACTCTGAGGCCCTCAGTTGTTGCCCATGGGGTACACAATGGACACCCCTTTAAAACCATGCACAGGGTGCAAAGTTTCTGCAACCACCCCTTTTTTCAATGGGAGCCTGTGTTGTTGGTCAGAACACAGGCTCCAATTGAAGTCAATGGGAGACTTTCCGAACGTTGTTCGAAACCATCGTAATCGGTTGGCCGGACTCGCCGAACGCGAGCCAGTGGCTACAAATTCTGACAAGGAGTGGGTCAGCCTGCTTTTCAACTGACATCATAATGAGACCTTAAGTCAACTTTACAGATACCAGAATGCTGAGATAGCAATAAAACAATTACCTGTTTGAGAGCAGCATCATCAATCTAAAATAATTCTCTGGGTGCAGTCCGCTAACCAAGAACCATAACATTTGACTTCTCTTCATTAATGATAAACACATTAGCACCACAATGTTCTGTTATCACAGACACAGATCAGTGAAGATAAATGTTAGTGAAACTCAATAAGACAGTGTTATCTTCAAGGTAAAAGAGGATGTTAAGCAACATCACCTCCACACCCCATCTAAGAGGATGATTGTCCATTACTTTTAGGTTAGCACATTGGTCCGCTATGAACACATTAAATAGGAAGAGTGTGAAAGAAGAGACCTGCTGTACACCAAAGCATGCCATTATTGGTCATTGAGTTACTACAACTTTGTTTAAACCACTACCAGGTTGGTATAGTATAGACTCTTGATACCCCTATATAGGTGCTTAGGCATCCCTATCAAACTCAACTTTTACTAGAGTAGTTCACAGATGATGAATTGAAAAGTGGGTTCAGAGACTGTAAAACATCTGTAAGGAGGGGAGGGAGCAAGCCCAGTTTGACTTGAACAAACCTGAAAACTTGGTAGTGTTGAACAAGATCATGTTTACATTTTGAGGATTATTACCTTTTCTGTTGTCCAACCTCATATTTGCAGATAGAGGCCTTTCACTAGCACATTGCTGAGATGGCTTGGCCAACACTCAATAGGTTTCAGTACCTCCCCTATGTCCATTTCTCAAAAACTATCTTGAATAGTTTTATTTAACCATTGAAAGAGATTTCTGGCACACGGCTCATCTGTGCAAACCCACTACGCTTTTTTAAATTGTTTTTTATAATTTATAAAAAAAATTAAAGCTTGATTTGCTTCAGATCGTTGTGTCTTTTTAGCCAAAGGAGACAATTGAAGCTAATTCTAATGCCCTGATTTTGCTTATTATGTTTCCACATTTTGTACATATTTTACCAAACCAAGGGTGCTTATCTTTTGAGATCTAACTATTTTTCAACTAACACTAGCCCATCTGCCATGGCCAAAATTATGGTTTTTCTATATTTGAGATAGGGATATAATTTCTAACAATCACCTCACTTGAAGCAATGGGCGTTATAGAAATTGATTAAGCAACCAGCGAATGGCCTCACTGGAATTAAAAATGGTGCCCAAGAATGAGAGAATATTTCTGTCTCAGGGCTCTTGAGGGATCAACAGGTTCCCCTTGCTTTTCCCTGGACAGGACGCTATTCTTACAACACCTATGACTTGTGGAGAACTATCACTATTGGTCTGAAGCAAAATATTGAATGATCTGGCCTCACTCAAACTTTAAAGTATGTTTGACAGTAGAGCAGGTGAATTGTCCAGGGACAATGCTCATAAAGCCACACATTAGGCACCCTGACAATGGAATTGGTGTGTAAAAGTGGAATAATTGCCGTAATGATTAAGTTTTGCATTTGAACTTGTGATCCTCACATGGAGGAAAATATATGTTCAAGACAACCATGGGGAGAAACACAGAGGGACTGCCCTACAGGCGTAAGTTCTATGTTCATGAACTCTTGGCAGATTTACAAAAATGTCACACAGCACAGAGCAGCAAGACACCTTGCTGTGCTGCATTTAGTGACAGGGCAGGAATGTGCCATATTCAGCATTACATGGTGCATTCCTGTCCTCAATCAAACAACAAGAGAGTAAGGGGATACATTTTCACTCTCTTACCCCTAGTATTGGTATTGATAATCACAGGAGAGTGAAACAACAGAAAAAAAACTCAAGAATTCATGTGAGGGACTAACTGGGAACGGAAAAGTGAGGAAAAAAGCACACAAGATGATTGTTAAGAAGAACCCTCACTCACCAACCTAGTGGTGACATGCTTCATCATCGGGTTCCCACTGGAAGGACCTAGCGTCCCTCCAGTGCGCTACAATGCCTGGTTACAGCGGAGCTGGTTTTGTGTGTGTTGAAGTGATAGAGAAACCCAATTGTGCTAAGTGAGTGCAAAAAAGGGGGGAATTAAAAAAGTGTAGTTGTGACTTTCAACTATTTTATTAACCGCATGCGTGCGGGCGGAATTCCGCTCGCACGCTGAGATTTTTAAAAACGCGTTTTACATGACGAGCTGGGCTCGTCATGAGCGTGCGAGGAGGCTACCTCATGACGAGCCCAGCTCGTCATGAGCGTGGAAGGGGTTAATAGTCCAACCAACACTGGTTTAAAAACAGGTGATGAGTGGACTCATAGGTTATGTCTCAATTATCAGAGACCCCTAGTCCTCAATCAAATTTGGTCAACATGTTTCAGCTTTTTGAGCCCGAGTCGCTCAGCATTCTTCAGGACCAGTAATGTAATCCTCCGGCGGTATGCAGGGCGCTAAGGTGCACCCAACCGAGAGGATATTAGTGTGAAAAACATAAAAAGTGAGAAGTAAAAATGTATTACTTATACTCACTGCGAAAGCCGTTAGAGTCTAGCTCAGCTATTTTGCTGAGGTCACATACCTGTTGGGAGAAGAATTGTTCGTCAGGCAAAAAAAGGGGTGAACCAATACAATATTAATTCAAACCTTTGTGGAAACAGTATCACATTGTTCCCTTCACCACATTTCACCCATCCCAGTGGTTTAAAAGTGACAGATATGAATAAAGGCTAGACCTATGTTTTCTGCTAGCATTCACAAACAATGTAGAAATATGTGTCACATAGGCCAATTAATTTGTGGCAAGCGTGAAATGTCAAATATCCACATTAGTAATTAACTATAGCAAGGGTAGGGTCCAGCATGTTTCGTAAAGCTGAACTGCACACCAGCTTGAAGATTAAGTGAAAATGAAGCAAAGGCACTAATAAAAACGCTTCAAAAACGGAATCTCATTCCTGTCCTCTCCTTTCGCTGATGCACTATATGCTGCCTAGCACCAACACAGGCACCCTTGCACCATGGTGCACGGGTGCCTGTGTTGCAGGCAGGGTTGTTTTTGGGAGGAAAGGGACACATTCCAGCACAAAAACAATCCCCTGAGTCTTTTTATTCTTTCTATGTGTGCTGCAAAATGTGAAGGTATAGCATTTTGACACATTGCCAGGTGTACCACTCATGGTAAATCTGGGAATGAGCAAAAATCCATGGTTGGCTGTATGATAACACCCACGCTCCACCCATGGATTATCTCCCTGTGGCTGAGTAATGCAAGGCGGTAACTTGCACTACCTTTCCCTACTCCAGATGTACCAAGGAATGTAGGGCCATGTAAGGCGCCCTTGTGTGGTGCAAGGGCGATGCAAAATGTTTGAAAAGCATGCCAAGTGTTTGGGTGAAAAGAGTGATTTTGCTGGATGAGTAGGAACATTAGGAGTTCCACATGGAGCTAAAACACCAAGAAAAGATAGTCTACTGTCCCGTTTAGGTCACTATCCCTTACATTAATAACTAATGCATGGGTCATTAAAAGCAACCTCCCTATATAGGGCCTGATTATGACTTTGGTGGTGCAGCGCTAGGTCCGCCCTGCCGCCGCACCACAAGAGCCATGGCCAGACTACCTGCCAGATTAGGAGTTTCCTCTTGTCTGACAGGACAACAGTTCCTGCACGGCATAGACTTAAAAGTCTATGCAGTGCAGGAGCCAATGTGCATGTACATCGGGGACATGCTGTGCCGCCCTGTGTGCACCCACATTCGGAGGAGGCACAGGGGCTCTGCATGGTCCCCTTTGTTTTCTCTCCACCACAGTGTTCATGGAGGAGGACCCTCCATGACACCGTCGGCGGATATGAAATTCATAATATGCTTGGTGGGACCACTGCGATCCAGCCAAGTATATTGTGGCCTCCAGACCGCCATAGCACCGCCTGGGAACCGTGGTTTCCTGGAGGCTGTGGCAAGCTGTGGCTGTCCAACTACCTGAATTGTAATAGACTAAGCATGGGCGTAAAATCCGTTCCGCTCGCGGATTTTGCGGATTTTCGGCAAATTCGCAATCCGCGAACTCTCGCGAACTTGCCGAAAATTCGTAAAATCCGTGCGAAGCGGATTTTTTGCTTGGTCGCACTTGCCAACTAGAATACTATACAATTTCGCGGGAGTAAACACTTGCGAACATGTAGATGCGGCGGGCAGCGACAATCTCGCAATTGCGAGATTGCAAAATTTGCAATTTCGCACAAGAAATCCACCAGCAGGCAGCATAAACCTTGAAAATTATGATTTGTATCAGAATAACTCCTCAGGTTGACATTTGCCTGCACTTTTTCTTTGCAAGGAGTCCATTTTGGGGGGGGGTGGGAGGAAGGAAGTGCCCCACAGTCTCCAACTTCCTGTTCCTGTCCAGCAGGCTCCTCCCAGTGCTTTCTTCATGTGCTGGTCACTTTGATTTGGATCTTGACCTGGAAGGGTTACTTTTTGTGGATGCTGCTGGATATTTGAGTTTTTGCAAAACTGAAAGCACTCAGCAAAAGTTCAATCTTATCATTAGTAACCTTTCCCTGTAGTGCTTCCTGAGGGGCCCCTTCAGAGTTCATTTGCCTACTTGCAACTATTCTATGACCCTGCTCTGACCCTCACAGCAGGCTCAGAGAATAGCTACAAGTATACAACAAAGGTCCTGTTAAAAAAATTACACTGCAACAGAAAGCAATTACAGACAAAACTGAAAGCACTCAGCAGGTGCAAAAGTTCAATCTTATCATTAGTAACCATTCCCTGTAGTGCTTCCTGAGGGGCCCCTTCGGAGTTCAGTTGCCTACTTGCAACTATTCTATGACCCTGCTCTGGCCCTCACAGCAGGCTCAGAGAATAGCTACAAGTAGGCCACAAAGGTCCTGTGAAAAAAATTGCACTGCAACAGAAAGCAAATTACAGATAAGGAAGCAGGTGCCAGCCAGACTGGAAGTTTAAATTCAGTGACACATTAATCAACCCCAAATTAATTCATGTCAGTTGAAGCAGGGCAGGTGTGCTTGCTTTTTTTCACCCCCATAATCTACAGTGATAAACCAACCAGAGGGTGGCAGTGATGTGCCAGAGGGTGGCATGGGTGTACCAGAGGGTGGCAGTGGTGAAACAGAGGGTGCTGTGAACCTGTGATGATGAACCAGACGTAGAAACAACATAGTCGCGGCCGTTGCGAGCCGACAAGTAAGTTCGCAATTGCGAACTGGTACACAACCCTCGCGAACTGGCAGAAACCCTTGCGAACACACAAAAAAAAATCCACAAATTCGCGAGAGTTCGCGGATTTTGCAGATTGCGAATCCGTAAATACGCATGTTCGCGGATTGCCAATTCGCAAAATCCGCCCATGCTTATAATAGACTTCCACGCCCCCACAAGTGTGTTGGTCTGTGGATTGCCAGACCCATAATTGGGTCCATAATATTCATGAGGAAGGCTAATTTGCAACCATGATTTTGCAATGTGGTTTATTTGTATATAGGTCACCTCAGCAATTGCATCACTGTCCGCCAGCTTACTGATGTGTGATTTGGCTACGCTATACATAGTACATGTGAAAGAGGTTCCTAGACTCTCCCTGCACTCATCCAACCAAAATTTATACCAAGTCTATGAACATTTGGCGTAACCTAATGAGATAGGCACTGTTCGGTACAAGTGACAGAGCTATTAAAAGATCCCTGTGGAACCATCAACAGTGAGATTATTCACTTCTCTGCCTGGCAATTTCTATAGTCATCCTACACCCAATTCCTCAAGTGAAGTGACTTGGGGAAATTCAGTTCACAAAGATGTGCAACAAGGACGCTTTTATTAGTTAATTCATCTTTCTGTGGCAGTGCGTACATTCACTAGAATAATTGTATTATGTCACGTTGTATTGTGTCTGGTTTGTCATTTTGCAGGCAGCCTTTGCTTCCTCAGCAAGGCTTGCTTTCATATGCATATGATTTAATCTATGAGATGCTCATCATTTGGAGAAGAGCCGTTGTTTTGCCTTCAGGCCTCTGATGATCAGCCATCATTTAATTTAACATCTGGCATTTTTCCTCTGTTTCATTTTACCACTTTCTATTGTGTTCTTCACAATGTGACTAGTCTATGGGCCTGATTTAGAGTCTGGAGGCATGGATAATCCATCACAAACGTGACGGATAGCCCGCTGCCATATTATAAGGTCATTCTATCCTATGGCACTTGTATTACTGCGACGAGATATCCGTCACGTTTCTCACTGAGTATTCCATCCACCAAACTCTAAGTCAGCCTCTATATCTTATGACACTCGTAATAGGGCAGACAGAATATCTGTAGTGTTTGTGACGAAGTATCTTGCATCTGCCAAATTCTAAATCAGCCTGTATAACTTAAGGCACTAGTAATAGGGCAGATGGATTATCTGTCATGTTTGTGGTGAAGTATCTTGCATCCGCCAAATTCTAAATCAGCCTCTATATCTTATGGCACTTGTAATAGGGTAGATAGAATATCTGTCCCGCTTGTGAAGAAGTATCGTGCATCCGCCAAATTCTAAATCAGCCTCTATATCTTACGGCACTAGTAATAGGGCAGATAGAATATCTGTCCCGCTTGTGAATAAGTATTGTGCATCCGCCAAATTCTAAATTAGCCTCTATTTCTCATGGCATTTGTAAAAGGGTGGACAGTACACCTGTCATGTTTGTGATGGAGTGTCTCCCATCCACCGAACTCTAAAACAGAGTCTATATATTATGGCATTTGTAATAGAGCGGACCAAATATCCGTCACGTTTGTAAGGAGTATCTCCCATTCACAAAATTCAAAATATTTCGTTCCAACAGGCCTGCCTTTCGTTTAGATTTTTTTTCAACTTTCAGCACGACTTCTGTGACTAGACATTTTTCTGAGCTGTGCTGTTCATTTCCTTGCAGTTGTTTTATTCTAATCGTGATTTCAGGCTGGCCTTTCTGTCGAAGGTGGCTAATGATGCAGCGATGCTAGGAGTCCCCAGAACCCTTCCTTCCATCCAGCAAAAACGTGTTGCATTGTAAGCACACATTTTATTTAGACATATAATACTGCAGGACCATTTTCTCATAAGGTATTGTTGTATTTTTTATTTATTTATTTATTTTTTAAGTTTCAAAAACCTTTATTGTACAGTACATCAGTGCAATAGGTACATCCAATACAGTGATACATGTGTACAGCGTCAAAAGGGCACCTTCCCGTACCTGCATAGTATCATTATTGAATCGATCAAACTCTGAACAAAATCAGAACCCCTCCCCCCACCCCAACACTTGCTCAAACAGTATGCCAAGGTATCGTATAGTGACAATCATGAGTTCAGTCGACGACAATGCGGCTGTGGTACGATGTGTGAAGAGTATACTACACTGTTCCTATTAGGCCCATACCGTCATGGCAGTGTCTCGTCTCCTTCTAGCCAGGCCGCCCCCTATGCCCAAGTCCCGCCACTTCTGTGTAAGGGTAATACTCCAGTTCTTGCCCAGTTAGTGTGGGTCTGCCCGAGTCTACATTGGTGTGCTTGAAGGCATGACCCATCGAATCAATTGTCAGTAGAGGGTTCCACAGTTGTTGTGTTCCCAGTTTCTCCCGACCCCTCTGTCTCGTCCCTTTGTAGTTGTAGCAGGTAGGACACTAATGGTCCCCATATATCTCTTGGTCGCGATTTCAGGGGGAGTGTCTCTGCATTTGTGTGGAGCTGGTCTTGCCATGTGGTCATGGTCGAGATCCATGTCTTAAATTTGGGGGCTCGTCCCCTCCCCCTTCTGCACGCCACTTGGCACTTAGCCAAGAACAGGCCTAGTGCCAGGAATTTTTTATGTATAGTCGTAATGTTGTGCGTGAGACCTAGCAGCGCCACCAATGGGCACGGTGCCATTACCAGTCCCAGCATGTCAGAGAGGCCCGCAAACACTGCCTCCCAGTACTGGGCAACTTGTGGCAGGTCCATGCTAGGTGAAAGAAATCTGCTCCTTCACTCCCGCACCGGTTACAGCAGTTGTTTTCTTGGAGGCAAAACTTGTACAGTTTAGCGGGAGTGTAATACAGGCGGTGGAGGAATTTGAAGTGGACTAACGGTAATCTAGAATTGCCCGTGACTAAGCATGGGTGTAAAATCCGCTCCGCTCGCGGATTTTTCGGATTTTCGGCAAATTCGCAATCCGCGAACTCTCGCGAATTTGTCGAAAATCCGTGAATCCGCTCGCGGCGGAATTTTTGCTTGGTTGCGGCGCGCGGCGTGGTGCACGGCGTTCACTTTCCGTCATTAAGCGTTTGCCGAGTTGTTTTTCTCGATCATATTTTGCGAGTGCCGCGCCATTTTGGATCTTGCTGCATGATCCCGCGGGAGTTTGGCGCCCGCGAATACGTAATCGCGGCTTGCCACCTTGCACAGCACACCTCGCGAGAATTCGCAATTGCGAACACGTAGTTGCGGCGGAAAGGAACAATCTCGCACTCGCGAAATAGAGATTTTGCAATTCTGCACAAGAAATCCACCAGCAAACAGGATAAACCTTCAGAAAATGATAATTTTGATCAGAATCACTCCTCAGGTTGACATTTGCATGGCCTTTTTTTTTTTAAAGGAGTCCATTTTTTTGGGGGGGGGAGGGAAGGAAGTGCCCCACAGTCTCCAACTTCCTGTTCCTGTCCAGCAGGCTCCTCCCAGTGCTTTGTCCATCTCCTGGTCACTTTCATTTGGATCTGGAGCTGGAAGGATTACTTTTTGTGGGTGCTGCTGGATATTTGGATTTGAGGCCTTTTTGACTTTCTTTGGATCACTTTTGGATTAGAAATCAACTTTCACAAGTAAGTTTGTTTGGGGCATTACAGTTGCTGCAACTACAATTTTTGAACTTTTTCAGAACATTAAATAAATTATATTGAGGGTAGCCACAGTATCCAGTAGGACCAGGGTTGGTTATGGGTGCATGATACAACTGTTTTGTTGAATTTAAACACCATTGAGGCCATGGATGGGCTGGGATTGTGCTGATTTTTGTTGTTTTTGTTGTTTTTTTGGGGCTGCTGGTGGGGCCCTTTGCCCAGGGGTGGTGAGTGTTGCATGGGCCTAGTCTTTCTGTGGGGTGTCTTCTAGAATTTAAACATCATTGAGGCCATGGATGGGCTGGGATTGTGCTTATTTTATTGTTTTTTGTCGTTTTTTGGGGGCTGCTGGTGTGGCCTTTTGCCCAGGGGTGGTGGTGCATGGACTGAGTGTGCCTGTGGTGTGGTCTCACTCTCTTTAATGTAAACATCATGGATGGCATTGGATTGTGGTGATTTCTGGCTGTTTTTCTGGTTTTTGGGGGTGTACTGTTGATGTGGACTGGCCATGTGGGTGGTGGTGGTGGCCATCTTGAGTGCTGGCTGGTACAAGCAACATGTGCTTGGGGTGCAAGGGGCCATTTTGAAGAGAGGCAGTGTCTGAGGCCTGCACTTATTTTGCCTACTTTTCATCCATTATGCCCAGGGGTAGTGAGTGTTGCATGGGCCTAGTGTTTCTGAGGGGTGTCTTCTTGAATTTAAATACCATTGAGGCCATGGATGGGCTGGGATTGTGCTGATTTTATTGTTTTTTGTCGTTTTTTGGGGGCTGCTGGTGGGGCCCTTTGCCCAGGGGTGGTGAGTGTTGCATGGGCCTAGTCTTTCTGTGGGGTGTCCTCTTGAATTTAAACACCATTGAGGCCATGGATGGGCTGGGATTATGCTGTTTTTTGTTGTTTTTGTCTTTTTTTTTGGGCTGCTGGTGTGGCCTTTTGCCTAGGGGTAGTGGTGCATGGACTGAGTGTGCCTGTAGTGTGGTCTCACTCTCTTTAATGTAAACATCCTGGATGGCATTGGATTGTGGTGATTTTTGGATGTTTTTCTGTTTTTTTGGGGTGTACTGTTGATGTGGACTGGCTTGGGGTGTAAGGGGCCATTTTGAAGAGAGGCAGTGTCTGAGGCCTGCACTTATTTTGCCTACTTTTCATCCATTATGCCCAGGGGTTGTGAGTGTTGCATGGGCCTAGTCTTTCTGTGGGGTGTCTTCTTGAATTTAAACACCATTGAGGCCATGGATGGGCTGGGATTGTGCTGAATTTTGTCGTTTTTGTCGTTTTTTTTGGGGCTGCTGGTGGGGCCCTTTGACCAGGGGTGGTGAGTGTTGCATGGGCCTAGTCTTTCTGTGGGGTGTCCTCTTGAAGTTAAACACCATTGAGGCCATGGATGGGCTGGGATTGTGCTGTTTTTTGTGTTTTTTGTTGTTTTTTTGGGGCTGCTGGTGTGGCCTTTTGCCAAGGGGTAGTGATGCATGGACTGAGTGTGCCTGTGGGGTCTCACTCTCTTTAATGTAAACATCCTGGAGGGCATTGGATTGTGGTGATTTTTGGCTGTTTTTCTGTTTTTTTGGGGTGTACTGTTGATGTGGACTGGCTTGGGGTGTAAGGGGCCATTTTGAAGAGAGGCAGTGTCTGAGGCCTGCACTTATTTTGCCTACTTTTCATCCATTATGCCCAGGGGTAGTGAGTGTTGCATACTTGCATGGCCCTAGTCTTTCTGTGGGGTGTCTTCAATGTAAACATCATGGATGGCATGGGATTGTGCTGATTTTTCTGTGTTTTGTCGATTTTTTGGGAGGTATAACTGAACTGATGTTCCTCTGTCTTCCATTGCTTTTAGGTGCACAAGACTCAAGAGAACCACCAGTGCCAGGAAGAAGTCCTGCAGCGGTGTGTGTGTGCAGCATAACGTCACGCGACGTCACGTCTGGACACAGACAACTCTGCAACTCGTGCAACTGCTGCCTGCTGTTCTGACCTGCTCTGAAGAAGATGGCCCCAAAAAAAGTTACCCGTAGCTCCTCTAGCAAGAAAGGTGCCAGTAAGGAGCAGAAGAAGCAAGTTACCAAGGAGACTGGTGTGCCGGCCGCCCCTTTTTTTGGGAGTAAAAAAAAAAGTATGCCTGCAGCAGCAGCGGGATCTGCTGGGGACCAAGCTGGGAGCAGCACCCCCGCTCCATTGGGCTCAGTGCCACCACCACCACCACGCCAACTTAAGTCCAAGCCCTTGAGTGCTGCAGAGGCAGCCAGTATAGTTGTTCAATCACCATCGACCAGTGATGTTGGCTCATCGCAAGAAATCAGCAGCAATGTCCCTCAATCAACACAGGTTGTTGTAGCTCATCTGACGAGTGTTGAACAACCACAGCCGCAACAACTATCACATGTGCAAGTACAAGCCCAAGTACATGTGGAAGGAGAGGCAGCGCAAGGAGATGCGCAAGCAGAGGTGCATGGAGGGTCACAAGTGCCCACAATAGTTGTTCCTCCCGAAGTAGGGGCACATCAGGAAATCGACAATCAAGGCGAGGTATCATTTGAGGAAGACACTCCTCCTGATGATCATTCATTGTCTTCCACACCCCTAGCAAGGAAGAGATCAAGGGTGGTGTCTACATCTTCTTCAAGCACACCTCCTTCTGATGATATGGATCAAAATTGGGAACCAGCACCACTGCCGTCTGAGAGTGAGGCACACCATGATCTGACAAAGGTAGTTAAGCGTAAAAGGAAGCTCGTCCAAAGTCTCAGAGTTATGGAGTGTGATGATGAGGCTCAGCAAGAAGTGGCGGATACTGCTGCTGATGAAGACTCTGACAACGACGACCCAGTCATCATAAAGGTAACTGCAGCCCCAGCGGGCATGCAGCAAACAGACATTTTGACCCTAGCCCGAAAAGCTGCTGAGCGTGATGATGATGATGTTGTCGACGAGGAGGCAGTGGAAACACCACCACAATCATTGGAGTTAAGTAGTACACCAACTCGTACCGCTTCCATATTTCTTTCTGGCAAGAAGGGACCTCCATCCACCTCGACCTTAATTAGTGGCGGTGAAAGTGCACAACGTACAAAAGTTGGGCAATCCAGATCCTCCACTTCATCTGGCATTAGCAGCATGACCACCACCACCAGTATCGCCACCTCCTCCAGGCCCCACAGACACTTCAAGTCACCAGTTTGGGACTTCTTTACTGTGTGCCCAAAAAGGGAAAAGTTCGCCATTTGTACCCTTTATAAGGTTGCAGTTAGTCGTGGTAAGTCAGGTACCAACTATGGTACCGGAGGCCAGAGAGGTCATCTTAAGAGAAAGCACACTGTCCAATGGTTTGCGCACCTAAAGGCGATCAAGGAAGCCCGAATTGGAAGTCAAGAAAACGTTGATGTTTCATCTGATGATGACGAGGAGGAAGAAGACGTGTCAAACACTTCACTTACACCCAGTACCCCTGTCAGCAGCACACCCCATGAGAGGCACACTAAGAGTGTTGGAGCGAGTGAGACACCAACGCGCAAAAGTTCACCAGCGAGCATAATTGCGTCAACGAAGTCATTATCATCCCGTAAATGCTTGGTCCAGGGCAACATTAGAACCATGTTTTCTTCAGACGCGCCATATGAACGCAACCACCCACTGACGCGTCTGTATAACACTAAGCTGGCTAAAATGCTAGCTGTGGACCTTCTCCCTTTTTCTTTTGTAGAAGCGGTAGGTTTTCTAGAATTAGTGGCAACGCTCTGCCCTAAATGGAAGGTTCCTAGCCGGTTCGATTTTGCCAGAGTTGCGGTTCCAGCACTACATGAAGATGTGCTGGAGGCGATTGGGGCAGCTTTGCAGAAGAGTGCTGTTCACACTATACATCTGACAACAGACATGTGGACCAGTGGCGCAGGCGCTGATTACATGTGCATCACTGCACACTGGGTCTCTTTTTCAGGTGTTAAAGCAAAGCTAAACGCAGGTGTTGACCCGGACCAAGTTTTTAAAGCTGCTCGGAAACATGCAACACTAGCCATGTTTGGCTTGGAGAAAAGTCACACAGCACAAAACATTTTGGACGAGTTTAACAAAAAGGTCTTTCACTGGCTGTCCCCAAAAAAACGCCGGATTGGTTATGTTTCCACGGATAATGGCGCCAATGTAGTTAAGGCCATGGCGCTGGGTGACTATTTCAGAGTGCCGTGTTTGGCGCACTGTATCAACCTGGTAGTTCAAAAATTCTTGAGTGATAGAGACAGTACAGCGTTCGAGGTAATGGCCACCTGCCGCAAAATGTGCAACCATTTCAGCCATTCTTTTAAGGCCCGGAAGCATCTGAGGAGGCTGCTACTTGAACGTCGAATGCCAGTGAAAGCACTCATCCAGGAGGTGGCAACACGTTGGAACTCAACCTTCTACATGCTTGAGCGTCTGTATGAGCAGTATACGGTACTCGATCACTATTTCTTAACAGAGGGTACAGCTCAGATGGACCTGCGGATGGGTGCGGCGTAATGGGACATAGTTAAAAGCCTGACAGACATGCTTCGTCCTTTTGAGTTCTTCACGCGTGCAGTCAGCCAGGAGGACTGTAATTTGGGAAAAGCTATCCCATTGTTGTGCATGCTGGAGCACCAACTGAAGGCGGTGTCTTCTGAGTTTGAAAAAGATGCCAAAAAAAAAGACCCTTTTATTTTGTTGGAGAAATTATTAGAGCGCCTACGTGGTGATGAACGTCTTAAAAAGATCAACTCAGAACAGCATTACATTTGTGCTACTATTCTGGATCCACGCTACAAAAAGGCGCTGGCAGGCCAAGCATTCTTTCCTTTTGCTGATGAAGATGTTAAAAAGTACAAACGTTGGCTAGCCTGGTCAGCCAAGAGGTTTGAAAAAGAACGGCAGGATATTGAAGGAGAAGAAGGCAGTACATCAGCATCAGCATCAGCAGGCCATCCCCAGTCAAAAAAATCCACTTCTGCACCTGTGGCTGTGACACAAGTGACCTCTCAGCCGTTAAAGACACCGGCAACCGGATCATCTGCACCAGACACAACAGTAACAGTGGCTGCTGTAGAGGATTGGCTAACTTTGCTTGGGTATGGTTCTCGAAAAAATGTCACAGGCACAGCAAAAAGTAAGCAAAGTGGAGGAACCGCTGAGGACCTTGAGTCGATGGTGCAGGACTATCTGAATCACTCAACAGAGGTCTTTCTTAATGATGAGCCTTTGCAGTATTGGCATGGGAAAAAACAATTGTGGCCACAGCTCTCCAACCTGGCTATAAACTATTTGTCTTGCCCACTCGCAAGTGTGTCTTCTGAACGGGTTTTCAGTGCTGCTGGTGGCATTGTAACTCCCAAACGGAGCCGCCTCTCGCCCAAAAATGTGGAGCGGCTGACAATGATCAAGATGAATCAGCACCTCATACCACCAGATTACAAAGTACGAGAAAGCACGCCGCATGAAGACCAGGAGGACGGCAACGTAGATGAGGGGATTTGTTCTCAGTTCGGTCACACTGACCTCATCCTGCCTGAATTCGCAGAGTATGATGACGAAATCTTCTTCTTATTCCCTGACACCGAGCCCTGAAAATGAGACAATGAATCAATAACTTTCTTTTTCGTCCTTATTCACTTTTATTCCTGTGTGTCTGTCTTTCTTTGTTTTGCACAGTTAATTTAATTCAAACTTTAATCACCTAATCCCAAAAACAAGCCCATCAGCAGAACTGTCTTCACTTGTTTGCTTATTGATTTGAAGGTGCCGCAGTCTACATTCCTCAGGTTCACAAGTTCTGAAGAACATGCTCCTCTATCCTCCTCCTCCAGACTCCTATTTCCCTCAAAGCAGAGGGCTGGATTACGCCCAATGAAGAAAGACTCAGCACTTTTGGAGGTGTTCTACTTCTTTGCGGGTGAGTTGACGGCTCTGGGCCCATTGCTGTGAAGCTCTAATAACGGATAAAAGTGTTTTGGACCAAATATGACGCGGAAATTTCTTGCCGTTTTTGCTGACTTGCTTGCCTTTCAGGTGCTCTTTGGCGGGGTTCCGGGTGTTTGTGGGTGAGTTTTGGGGTCTGGGAGCACTGCTGCGACAGTCTAATCTTGTTTGCATTTGCTTTTCAGGAAATCCGTGGTGGAAAACAGGAGTTATGATGATGACCTAGCTGCACAGCGCGTTTGGACCGAAGGCCGAGAGATATTGTAAGTATGAGATTTTGCTTTTTGGCTGTTTGGGGGTGTTGTCGTGTGCTTTTTGGCGGGTGGGTTGGCGGGTCTCTTGGGGCATTCCTGTGAAGGTCTAATAACGGATAGAAGTGTCTAGGACAAAATCCATGCAGATTTTTTTTTTGCTATTTCTTCTGACATCTTGCTCAATGTAGCGTTTCCGGGGACCTGTTTGAGGGGCTTCCTGGTGTTTGTTGGTGGGTTTTGGTGTCTCTGTCGGAGCACTGCTGCGACAGTCTAAACTTGATTACATTTGCTTTTCAGGAAATCCGTGGTGGAAAACAGGAGTTATGATGATGACCTAGCTGCACAGCGCGTTTGGACCGAAGGCCGAGAGATATTGTAAGTATGAGATTTTGCTTTTTGGCTGTTTGGGGGTGTTGTCGTGTGCTTTTTGGCGGGTGGGTTGGCGGGTCTCTTGGGGCATTCCTGTGAAGGTCTAATAACGGATAGAAGTGTTTAGGACAAAATCCATAAGGAAAAACCTTTTGGCACTTTTTGTAACTTAGGGTTCGTTAGGGTTAGCTAACTATTATTTTGGCCATACTTATTTATCCTTAAAAAGGTGACTCAGACAGAGTACGCAATTTCAACAATATTGTACTGTCTTAGGGAAATCAAAGTGTGACTTTTTGCACCACACAGCGTACATACCTTATATTTATTTATCAGTGGTATTGTAATAGCACTTCCTGTTTTACGTTCAATAATTACAGGCCGGGTTTCAGTCAACATCCGCCAGGCAGGCAGTGGACAGGGTGTCTTCTGTCAGTGGTCACCAACATTGATGGACGAAGCATCAGCTGGAATGGAGGAGTGCCGCTAATAAGAGGAATTGTTTGCTGCATGCAACTTACTTACCAAATTCAACAGGACAACTCCAACAACATACAGAATACAGATACAGTATCCATTGTTTTCTTCTATGAGTGTGACTGCATGTGGTTAGCTTTAGTTTGTACCCAAAGATTTCTTTATCTTCAATTATTGTTTGTCCATGCTGTGCTTTTTTTTCCTTCTCTCAACAAAACCTACCCAAAAAGAAACCCCCATTCCCATCCATTTTCCAAACCTTAACCCTCTTCCCCCGGGCTGTGTGGTCTTGCTTGATGACTGACTAAATGACATCAATAATTCCACACACTTGCTGGGGAGGATAAGGTCATAGCAACAGGCTGGTGAAGGAATACGAGGACATATTCTAGCCTTACTCAGCTTCAGTACTATATCTTGTAGTAGTAGGAGCCAATGTCAAATAAATTCAACGCAAGTACTAGTTATACTTGCAATACTTTACCATTTGTTAGGCTACATTGTGGCACTGTTCTAGTGTACTGTCACCTGCTATATTCTCGATCGTGCCGTAACCGTTGTAATGCTACAGTAAGGACAAACCAGGTTTCGTTTTATTTTTTTCCATAGGCATGCAACTGCCACTGTGTCACACCACTAGTACCACCGCAATGAGGAAATTTCATCCGCCCAGGATTGCCAACCTTAATCCCCATTTCACGTGGAGCCAGCCCTGGGCCTAGCCCTAATTTCTAACACAAATTACAGGTAAGATAAGCGTTTGGTGGGAGGTAGTATAATGGAGTATTAGGACTAGACGAGAGATTGACGGTAGTACTACTAAAGTCCTAGGACTCTTCAGGAAAACAAACTTACTGTTACACCCCCACCCACCAGACTGAAAAGCAGTAAAAAACAGGTATGGTCAGATAAAGTTTAAAAAAGTATATTTATGTAGCCCTAACAAAATAATCTCCCTCAAGACCCTCCCTAACCCCAACGATTGTCTTTGAAAAGTCCCAAAAAGCACCCAACTCCCAAATCCCACCCCCCAAAAGTCTCTAAAAAAAGGGCAAGGGACACTCCACTACTGGAGGGTGCTGGTGAATTTTGCGGCCAGGGCATCATACTCCTTGCGGAGGGTGGCATGCTCGAAGCGGAGGCCCTCCACCAAGTTCTTGTACCTATGGACCTCCTGCTCCAGGTAGGACATTCTCACTCCTAGGCGGCGCTGGCGTGCCTTGCAGCTCCTGTGGGGGGCAGCTGGTCTTTTTGCTGCTTGGCGGTGGCGGTTGGCTTTGTTAGCCCGGCTCCGTACCGCTGGAGCACTGCGCTGGCTGGCAGCCCGTGGGTTCACGGAGGAGGATGCAGCTGTCCCAGTCGAGGATGTTGTGGTTGCACCGGTCGACTGCGTGTCCTCCGACTCCTCCAGGGCCACCAGCCGCCGATATTCCGCGACAGTGGCATCCAGCCTCCGTTGCCGGGCCATTCGAGCCTGCTCCCTCCGTGATGTCGATTTGGAAGGAGCAACTATATGAAGAAAGAAAGACATAGTCTGTAACCATTGCTCCTTAACATTAATAACACAAAGTGATTGAGCCAAAAGTTGTGTCACAGTACAAGTAGCAAATTGAAAGCACAGTACATATCTATTGAGGACAGTATCTATCTAACCTCCCACTTCTGCATCCTTGCTCTAACATTAGTGGTAGTTTAATGAACAAATTCTACGACCACTATGGACTTCCATTACAGTCGACTATGACAGTACACCAGTTTTATTCTTCTTCTTCTCTCTTGTTTCGGAAAATTGGTACGTTATCTTATGCAAGCCGGCAGAATGCCAGCGCAGTGAACTTGCACCCGAGAAAAACAGACGCACACCATGATGAGTGAGACAGACTTGCGTTAATGTACCGGTCCAGTACATGCAGGTGGTGAAGCTATTACTTTTCTATTACGGGTGGCACTGAGAATACTCTGTTACAAGGGCTACTGCTTAATTAATTTACCTTTCACCCTACAGTGCAAATAAGTACTAGAAAAGGAAAATGAAGAAGCTAAATAATTAGATTATCTATCACTTCACATGGGATGTATTTGGGATGACTTTAGGTGCTTTGCTTATTATTGAGTGAACAGTGATACACCCACACATGAATGACGTACTACTACTAAACTAAAGTTATTAAGAGAGGTACGGGGTGTCCACCGTAATAACCGGATATATGATGGGCTTGCAGTTGCAATACAAACTATTGCTACTATTCATGGTAGTATTGGACAAATTTACAATTTCTTTTCCTTGCCTTCCCTACGCTGGAACGGACGTGCGGGTGCGGTGTTACATGCTCTTCAAGGTAACACTTAGTTCATCCAGTGACCATCTACTCTCTCTAGATACACATGTGCTATCTAAGAGTCAGATAATACCATGCTCCAGGCATCCATCCATTCAAAGTATATGCACACATACAGTTTATGTTTCACCCACCCAGGCTGTTGTCCTTCCACCCATCCTTGCTTCATCATTGACCCAGCCATGCACCATACCATATTCTTTCCTTCCCAGCCACCTCGGGGGCCAAGCAAACACATATAATTCTTCTTTGCCAGCCATCATAAAATTTCTCGTCCTTCCACACTTACTTACACCCTTCTTTCGCTTTTCGAATATATAGCTTACCTGTGCCCGCCACCACCGTGTCAACCTTCACAGGCACATTGGTGTTGTCCAGCACTCGCACCGCCTCCTCCCCAGAAGAGTTGTCCTCCTCATCCACCACCTCCGCGCTGGCCCCGCCACCAGATGTTCCACCTACAAAGTAAATTTTTAGAATGTTAGAATACACCACTCACTACTGTATAATATTTGGTCGAGGAGGAATAAAGAAAGTTAAAAAAAACGAAATACAATGTAATAATTTGTAACTGTATACTCTACAGTAAAAATGTCCCTTTTTTCAGGGAAGGCTGTTGTCTTGCTGCACTTTTTGTCACAACTGATGAATGCTTGCTTTTTATTTTTAACACACAACACTTTTTCTCCTAACAGAAGCTTGACTTCTAAGAACACGATCAGGGTCAAGCTCAAGTTCAAACCAGGTGAGAGCTCAGCTCGACCACAAGAAATGTGTCCAATTAATCGTTAGCACTAAGCACTTTTCCATTTTCAGTTAAACGTTTACTTTTATGACAAAGTTGATTTTAATAAATGTGTTTAGTTTTAATAAAGCTTTTAAACTTAAATAGACTCTGTGGTTTTTGGTCCTCCAGACTAGAGTGGATGAGCTAAAGGTTTTGGAATTTTTGCAAGCATGAGTGCCTCTGACACTTCTTGGCTGTGACTCCGTACTCTTGCCCTGCGTAGGATAATCTAATGATCATTGGGGATCAATTATCGGTGACTTAGGGAGCTAAATGACTCTGCCACACTATCTAGTCAGTAAGGAGATTGGGGGTTCTTCAAAGTCTGATATCACTGAGGTATGTGGAAAGAAATTCTACCTGCGCCTATTATAATTGATAAACAATGCACTATTTAGTGTTCATAGTTCGGTTTGTGCAGATTTGTCCCTGCAACAGTGGTAGAATGGATTGTCCTTCTATCCAAAACAAAAGTAAAGTAGTATCTTATTCTTTCTTGGTGGTCATTCACCTTTTTATTGTTGGCAATTGTCAAAGCATAAACATTTAGAAGACTTGAAAAGACATTATGGACAATCCCAGAGGACTGCACTCAGTGCATAGAGCTATTGCGGACTAGAATGGGAGTCCAATGGAATTGCCAAATGTGCAATCTTAGTTAGCTACACAGACAGACTAATAAGAATAATCTAGTAATACCACAGGGAGTCATAGTCGAGGCAGGATAAGAATTTAGATCCAGTCTACAAGAAGATCAAAGACGATTTAGAAAAAATCGAATGAGGAACGCTAGGAAAAAATAGGTACTCTTTATTAAAATTAAAACTTACTGGGGCCAGCAAAGGAGCCCTCGCCTGCCCGATCCTGGCCTGCATCCTCCTGAACAGCACCCTCCTCCTGTGTCCTCTTGCCCTTGGGGGGAGCTGATGTACAACATGAAAGAAAGAAAGACCAGAAAACATGGATGAGATTTGTCAACCAAATCAAACATTTCAAAAGAACTATAACAAAATATTTTTGAGAAATAGCAAATAGATAGACAACTATTCCACGGGATATATTGACCTATCTCATGTGGTATACTACGTTATTCGTATTGCCTGATTTGCGGACCGTTGACTTTCAAAGTTCCTATGTAACTCAATAAACAGACTACTAAAAAGGTTTGCCTAGGCCTGGCAGGCAGCAGTCCGCAGCACGCAAAGTGACAGACAAAGTCCATCCTGCTTGCAGATCAGTGAATACTCAAACTATCAATCCACCGACCACCACCACTATTTCTTCTTATAGCCATGTGTCTAAAGGAAGGACTGGACTTCAGTCTGTTGGGACTGATTTAGAAGTCCCTTGCGGCTCATTTTCCTCCATTGTTGCGTGACTTTTGTGACGCAGCGGCAGAACAAAAGAGTCGCCATGGTGCGACGTATATATTAAAAAAAAACGCATATGGGAGATGCATCACGTTGTAAAGCCCTGTGCCATCAGGGGGCGTTCCGGCGCAAGGGAGGGCGTTCCTGCGCAGGAACGAATCCTAAAAGTGGGTGAGGGAAATCTACAAGATGTCAATCAGTCACTTTTAGGACAATGATGCGTGACTCAAACCCTGCGCCTGCTTGAAGCCGACGTATGGCTTGATGCAGCATTGGGGAGATAGGGCACCCCAGAGCATTGCTGGAGCTGCGCCATCGTTGGCACGCAACTCCAGCAATGCGCCGCCTTTACGGCACAGATGCGTAAGGCTTCTGTGACGTTTTGGGCCAATGGGTGGTGGTGGCATGGCGCACAATTACTGCTGCATCCCTGCTACTTTGCAGGGATGCGCCGGTAATTGAAAATATGACCCTTAGTGTCTAGCATTACGCAGTTCTTATCTTTACACTACACTCATACATAATTTCTCAGGCCAATGAAATGAACACAAAATACAAATCAAATAAGCATAGTAGCAAGCAAGGCTACTGAGAAGGAGAGCAGTGCACCTGAAATGCATAGAAGATTTTGAAATATAATTTACCTACAATGTAATCGGCAGCATTATTGCTCTTGGTAAAGAACAAAGATTTGCAAATAACAGAGCCGGATAAAACAGAGTAGTGATGAATAGCTACTACTACTCACCAAGCCCGGGGACCTCTACGCCGAGCGCGTCCAACAAGTCCCATTCCCGGTCCATGACATCCGTCCAGCGGTGGGTGGCCTGGTTATAGGTGCGCCGGACCCCAGAGAGCTTAAACATGGCCCGGCACACCTTCTCCCACCGCTTCCGGCGCTCCCGGATGCCATAGCCGGTTGCGATCTTGCCGCCTCCCAGGATGGTCTTGGGGAGGCGGCGCTGGACGTAGAAGATTAGTGCGGCCACCTCCTCCGCGCTAAAGATCTCCCGTGGCACCACTTGCTCCCCCCTCAAACGCCCGCACGGGAGCCGGGCACGGGGTGCGGGACCCTTCCCCTTCTCAGGGTGCTTCCCGGCTCCCTTTACCATGGTCTGGGCAGAAATAAAGTTAAATGATAAAGAAGAAATAGAATAGTGAAGAAGAAAAGAAAAGAGTTTAAAAAAGTAGTTTCAAATTAACTAAAAGTAGCAGAAAACACAAAAATATAGAGCTAGAAAAATAGAGGGATAGATAATAAGTAAAATAGATCAAATAAACTTCAAACAAGCAAAGGATGGCAGAGATTCAGAGAGGATACAGAAAGCATGCCCAGAACCATAGCAATGAATGAGAAACAAGATGGCCGCGCCCATTCACGACCGCGTGGGTAAGTTCGCGCGAGATTTTCCTCGCGATCACGTGCGAAATTGTACTAGCGAGCAGCACACTTTGCGAGATTACACATAGCGGCCGGAAACGGAATTACGTCACGCAAACAAGATGGCCGCGCCCGTGTACGACCGCGTGGGTAAGTTCGCAAACGTATCACTACAAGCGCCTTGCGAACATGCAAAAAATCACGCGAACATACACGCCGCAAACAAAAAATTAATGTATTCGCACGCATTCGCGGCTTCCGAAATCGATCTCGCACGGATTCGCGCCCCGCGAATAGCGCAAAATTGCAGAAAAACGATTTTTGCTAAACTGAAAGCAATCACCGGGTGCAAAAGTTCAAACTTAACATTAGTAACCATTCACTCTAGTGCTTCCTGAGGGGCCCCTCCAGAGTTCAGTTGCCTATTTGCAACTATTCTATGACCCTGCTATGACCCAAACAGCAGGCTCATTGAATAGCTACAAGTAGACCATAAAGGTCCTGTGAAAAAAAATAGCACTGCAACAGAAAGCAAATTACAGATAAGGAAGGAAGCAGGTGCCAGCCAGACTGAAAGTTTCAAAATTACTGACACATTAATCACCCCCAAATTAATTCATGGCAGTTGAAGAAGGGCAGGTGTGCTTGCTTTCACTGCAACAGAAAGCAAATTACAGATAAGGAAGGAAGCAGGTGCCAGCCAGACTGGAAGTTTCAAAATTACTGACACATTAATCAACACCAAATTAATTCATGGCAGTTGAAGCAGGGCAGGTGTGGTTGCTTTTTTTCACCCCCATAATATACAGTGATAAACAAACCTAATGGGTGGCAGTGAGGATGTACCAGAGGGTGGCATGGGTGTACCAGAGGGTGGCAGTGGTGAAACAGAGGGTGCTGTGAACCTGTGATGATAAACCAGACGTAGAAACAACATAGTCGCGGCCGTTGCGAGCCGAAAAGTAAGTTCGCAATTGCGAAATGGTCCACAAATCCTCGCGAACGCGCGCCAACACAAAAAACGTAAAAATCCGCAAATCCGCGAGAGTTCGCGTATTTTTGCGGATTGCGAATCCGTAAATACGCAAATTCGCGTACGCGAGATCCGCTAGATCCGCCCATACTTACCCGTGACTGCATTCGTTTGTGTGCAGCTGACCTCCCACTGTTCATCCGTCAGTGGTTCGTCCAGGTCCCCATCCCAGTCCGCACGTGCCCGATGTGTATTAAGTAAGGGTACGTTCTGCACATGTTTGTATAGGAGTGAGACCACATGGTGCGGGGCTTCTTTGTGCAGGAGAGCATGAAGGGGTGCCAGAGTGTCAGGTTTGTCCGGGAAGCTTGGGGTGGCTGCGCGAACACTCTGCCGTAGGCGAGTTATAGGAAAATCTCCTTCACTGTGGGCGTGGATTCTCCAAAGAATTGGGTTATCGCGTGGAATTTTCCTTGGTCATGTAGATCCCCCTAGGTGTGATATGTAAGTTTAGTTAGCATCTTGCGTCCTATTTCCTCACATGTGATTTGCAGTCCGGGATCATTCATCAGGGTCATTCGCGGTGAATACATGAACGGATTCCCAATTGCGCTGGCAAGGCATTTCCATGCCGCTGCCGTGCAGTCCACCGTGAATGGGTCTCCCACTCTCGCCCCCACTGATGTGAATATATATCCAGATGTGCTTACCGGGCCAATGTAGCCATCCTCCACCACGAGGTGAGCCATGTAGGGTGGCGGATGAAACCACTAGACCGCAAAGTGACCCTGCGGGCAATCGTAATAGCGCTTGAAGTTGGGGACCTCGAAGCCACCCTGGTGGTATGGTAGCATCAGCGTGGCAAGACTTATCTCGACTGTTTTCCCCCCCATATTAAGCGTGTCAGTTGGGTCCTAAGCGCCCAGGAAGAAATGCCGGCCTGGGCTGTATGGGATGTTAATAAATAAATATAATAACTTTGGCAGTAGCACCATCTTGATGAGAAAGATGCGGCCCGCCATGGAGAGCGGGAGGCGTATCCACTTGGTTATGGTGTCCGTGATTTTATCCAGGGTAGTTCCGTAATTGGCCCTAATTAGAGTTTCCCTGCTCCTGGTTATTCTGATGCCTAATTATTTCAACTCCTCAGTTTCCCAGACAAGGGGGTAATCTAGTTGGTGTGGCTGTGTTTTGTCCGTCAGGGGGAACACCGCGGACTTGCTCCAGTTGATGTGGACTCCAGCAATACCGCCAAACTTAGTGATTTCGCGCAGGATAGGGTTTAGGTTCTCTTGCGGTTTCTTGACATAGAGCGTCATATCGTCCGACGTAGAGCGATATTAGTAATTGGCAGGCGGGGTAGATCAGCGCTCGGTGGTTATGGTGTTGTCTAAGTTTCGCAGCCAATGGTTCGATGGCTAACGCAAAAAGAACAGGGGATAGTGGGCATCCCTGGTGAGTATCTCTGTGAATCTGAAACGAGGTGGATCTGGATCCATTCAGCAGTACCACTGCCGTTGGCTGGCTGTATAACAGCTTCACCCAGTCCAGGAAGCTGTATGGCATTCCCATGCGCTCCAGGATACCCAGTAAGTAATCCCATTCGAGCGAGTCGAACACCTTTGTGCCGTGGAGAAATATGGCAGCTGCTTCACAGTTAGGATCTATGTCTTGCAGCACCACATGTAGTGTGCACAAGTTATGGGACGTGGCGCGGTGTGGGACGAATCCGGCTTGATCCGGCAGAACCAGCCGTTCCATCAGGAGGTCAAGGACTTTAGCTAGGATTTTTGGTATCACAATTTAGTAGTGACAAAGGGCGGTATGAGTCGCAGTGTGCTGGGGGTTTATCCGGTTTTAGCAGGGAGGTGATTAGGGCTTCACGCATCGTGCGGGGCAGACCTCCTTCTTCCAGTGCCTCATAATAAACCTTTTTAAGGATTGGAGCCAGTACCGGGGCAAAGGTTTTATAAAATTCAATCGGAAGGCCATCCGACCCCGGGACACGACCTGATTTCGTCTTCATGATGGTTTCTATTATTTCATCCACTTCCAGCCCTAGGTTTAGAAACTTTTGCTGTGTGGTGACTAGCCAGGCTATAGCAGTATCCACTCATCCAGGTCAGTCGGCATGCCACCCTGCGAAGTATACAAGGCACGATAGTAGTCCCTGAGGTCGCAAAGCTGATCCGGGAGGTTTCTGTACATCGTGCCCTTGCCATCCTGCAGCTCTGTGACATAGTTAGCGAATCTGGGAGGTTTAATGGCATTCGCCAGCGCCTTCCCAGGGCGGTCTCCCTCCCCATAAAATCGCGCCGTGTGTGGTTTCCCGCAGAATTTGCACTCCCTATTCGCTACTCTCTCATATTCAGTCAGTTTGTCCCTAAGGTGAGCTTTACTCTTGTGGTCTTGTGGATTCCGGTCTAGTGCATGCTCCATCTCTTGCATTTCAGATTCTAGTTTACGGAGATCTCCGCGCAGGGATTTGAGGATTCCTCCTCCCTTAGCTATGCACCATGCCTCCCACACAGTCGTTACACTGGGCATGGACGTTAGGTTGCGCTCAAAAAGTCTTGTATATCTTGCTCTATTTCGGATTTAAAGGCAGTATCGTTGAGGTGAGAGGGGTTGAGCCGCCAGCTCAGATACGGGGAGCAGTCCACTGGGATCTGTATGTCCACTAATACCGGGGAGTGGTCCGAGAAAGTGCGGGGAAAGTGTGTCGCCTTTGTCAGCCAGTGTGTCATCCCTGCAGTCAGGAAAATGTAATCAAGGCGCGACCACGTGGAGTGGACCGCTCAGAAATGTGTGCCCTGTGTAAGTATGGGATGCTTGTATCTCCAGGCGTCTATCAGGCACTATAGTCCTCTGCGTAGCCGTGTAGTGTGCAGGGAGGGGCGAGACTATCCACCTGAGGGTGCAATGCCGTGTAGAAGTCACCCCCCAAGACAACATATGTGATTCCCAGCGTCTGTATCTTGCCCCATAATAGGAGCAGAGCATTAGGATTGTCAATGTTGGGGCCGTAATAGTTCGCAAAAAGGATGTTATGCGTGTGAAGCCTTCCCCACACCATGCAGAACCTGCCTTCCTTGTCCGACTCCACTCCCTGTGACGTGAATTCTACTCCTCGCTTGATTAAAATGGCCACCCCCTCGGAGTAAGTGGAATAAGAAGCGAACTCGCGGCACGAAGCCCATCGAGTAGCAAACTGTGGGGTACCTTCGGGTGGCAGGTGTGTTTCTTGTAAGAGGGCCACTGTCACCCCATGTCTGTCGCGGTAGCCCAGTATCTGTCTGCACTTCCTGGGGTCATTAAGGCCCCGTACATTCCAGGAGGCTATTGTGATGCTGCGGAGTGCCCGTGTGTCATCCGTCCCTGCCATGTCGTCGTGTGTAAATCATCAGTGTGGAAACAGTTGTAGCACCGTATACCTCTCGTCTGTCTATAATACTCAGCAATGCAATGTTCTGAACAAGAAATCCCCCCTCCTTCACTGGCAGCCCCAACATTTCAGTTCCCTCCCATGTCAATCCCCCCAGCATAGTAGAAGCATGCCCATACGCCCTCATACTGTACCCCACGTCCAGATGCACAAGGGTCCATATTGGTGTGTGGGGGCTGTCTCTCCCACCTGTCCAGTTTCCATTTCCCCCCATACTTCCTGCCCACACCGACATCCCGAACTTGTCGGGAATGCAGTCACCACCCCCTTGTAACAATTCCCAACAATCTACCAGATGCTCCTTCTCTCTGGAGGGCTATTTAGGGGTTATGCCCTCGTATACAGAGACGCCAAGGGCCCACGACCCGCCATCTCCCCTCCTATATTTCACCCGCACACAGCACAGCTCGAGGAGCCAGCCATTGCAGCGGGATGGAGGTGAGTGTTCGGGCGAACTACAGTTACTTTTGCGGCAGGTAGCAAAAAGAAATAGCAGCGTTTATACATCACCACTTAGGGAGCAGCATCATAGGTGGCCCCCTCATTCAATTGTCCTCAAGGGAAGTGTCCATTTCAGCATCTTAGTCCTTATTTGAGGCCGGTGAGAGGGATCTGGAGCGACGCCTCTCCTCCGCTTCTCAGGTAATCTTCTGCCTGCTGTGGGGAAGTGAAGACGTGCTGTTTACCCAGGTGGGTGATCTTCAGTTTCGCCGGGTAGAGCATGGCGTACTGGATGTTCTGCAGCGTACTTGCGTCTCGCCTCCTGAACTGTCTGCGTAAAGTCTGGGTAGAAAGCCAATGTGGTATTTTCGTATCTGACTTGTTGCATTTCCCTTGCAAGCCTTAAGACAGTATCTCGATCCCATAATTAAGGAAGCGGGTTATGATGGGCCTAGGCGTAGCCCCCGGGGGCGGTCGTGGAGCCAGCGAGCGGTGTGCTCTCTCGATCGTCAAGTGGGTGGAGAAGGCCTCTCTCCCGAACAGCTCAACCACAAATTTTTCTATGAAGTCCTGCATCCGCCCTGTGTTGGTGGATTCCACCAGGCCTAAGATTCTAACGTTATTCCTTCGGGAACGCACCTCCAAATCTTCGTTCTTCTCTGCTATCACCTTCAGTAGCTTGTCCATTTGGAGCAATTGTGTGTTCGCCGACTCTGCCCCATCCTCCAGGGCCGACACTCTTGTTTCGGCATCCTTTAGCCTATGATCATGTTGCTCCAGTTTGTGTACTACTGAGTCCATCCTCACATTCAAGGTATCCATCTTGGCATCTGTAGAGGTGAGACTCTGCTTCATGCCCATAAGGATCGCCTTCCAGTCTTCTTCAGCTGGCTCTGTTGGGCCCGCATCTCTGCTTTCAGCTGTGTCCGTCTTCTGTCCTTTTCTAGGATCAAACGATAGTTTGGCTTGTTTGGCATCGCTGCGCCCCATGTTGATCTTCCAGCGTGGCCCCCCGGCGACAGCAATCCTCAAACCTGCGCACAGTGGGTCGACGTGCCAGGGAGAGTGATGTGGCATAGTGTAGTACCCTACTTATTGCAGATTCGAACCCTCCTTCACTCTCATAGCTGACTGCGTCCCTTATGGCCCATTGGTCTGTGGGTTAGCAGTGAATTTCCACCCTTTTACGTGTGAACCAGGGAGTGCGGCAGGGGGGAGAGGGGATGGGAGCAGCGCCTGCTGCAGTCAGTCTCGCCACTTGTGAGCCGGTGAGGATTCAGGACCACAAGATAGTCCCAGTTTTGTAGATCTGTTCCTGATGCGGCAGGTTCCCGGAGGGTGTGCAGCTATGGCGTGGTGTCTCAGCGATGTCACCGAGACTGGCTATCTCTCCCGTGGATGCGGCCTGTCTGCCGTCTCTCCCATGTGGTTGCTGCCGCGCTGCGCTGTGGACACAGGGCTTCTCTTCGGGCTCCCCCCAGTGTTCCCGGCTGCGCAGAGTGGAGCCCAGTCCCCCCTGGTGACCTAGTAGAACTGTGTGGTGGCCCAAACGCTCCGGTTACGGCTGCAGGTGTCGCCCAGGCGCAGCAAGGTCTCCCGTCACCTGTCGCGCCCAAGATTATCATGCCGTTTTCGGCCTAGTTGCACTCTCACCAGGAAGGGGGGGGGTACTGTTCCTCTGCAAAGCGTCTCTGTCTTGGGGTCGGTTGTGGCCCCTTGTGTCTCTGTATTGCTATCGCGCTGCGGGTCCAGTCGCTCGGCTCTTGCAGGGGGGAGGGACCCACCAGCCTGAGCTTCGCAACGTACCACCAGAAGGCCTGCCGATCCTCTGACTCGCGCACTCCCTCCCACCGCTCCTCAGTTCCAGAGCTCCGCCCTCCGCTCCCGTGCAAAGCTTCCGTGGCGTGTAGTTACGGCTGGCGAGGGGTCAGTGCAGTCAGGAGCGGTTCCCCAGCGGTCCGGCGCTCTCCTCTATCCGATGCGGTGATTTTCTGTGATTGTGCTGTCTCAGGATGGGGATAATGATTGCTTATTTGATTGTGGAGAAGTGTGGCTCAATGGTTAGAGCGGCAGACCCTGATGCAGTGGTCTGGCCCGGTACCAGGATTCAATTCCTGCCTCGGCGGGTCTTGGGCTCAATTTCCCAGGACCTGATAATTCTCGCCTCGGTGCCTATTCTAATCATGGATCCCACTCTGCAACTCTGGGCAATAGCTTGCTTAATCTCCACAACGGCCCCAACAGCGCTGGGATGCCTGGCTTCACCTTGAGGGTGCCCAGGGGTGGACATTTCACCGGGAAAAGCCAGGAAGGGTTCCACAGCGGTATGAGTACAGCGCCAGGACGCCCCAAACAGACGTGGTTTCTAACGGGCAAAATGCCTTTGCTATATTAATGTTCATTATTCTTTAAATGCTTGTCTGTTGAAAAACAAAGTAGAAGTGTCACTTTTTAGATCACTCTTCATAAAGATCTTTTTTGTCATTTAGTGGGGTAGTCGGTAAACATTCTCCCTTAAAATGTTAACTTCTTAAATGATAAATATTCTGCAGCATAGCCAGGAGCCATGTTATTCGGTAACACACAGAGATAAGCCATCTCAATTAGGTATATCTAGAAACACGAACAGTAAAGACTTTTGGAAATAATATGGAATGTCAGCAGCTTCAATAAAGTGAAGACAGAATAAATGCACTGGCTCCTATGCTTTTTATCTCTATTTTAATCTCCACTTTCCTTACACAAAGCTGGAATAGTCTTGTTTTTCAAAAAGAAGACCGGGAAAGCAATGATGTGATGGTGATGTTTGAGCTAATGCTTCTATAACAATGAGAATGCTTAAAGCAGCATTTAATCAGTTTTTAGTCCACATATTGCTTCATGAAAGTGGCTCAATCAAATGCATCTCAGTTTCTCCGTATCCGCAGAAATTGTACTAACAGAGAGCACTATCTGACGGAATCTGAGGAGCTCACTAATCGTCTGCTGACTAGAGGGTACCCTAGACGGTTGGTTAAACAATCAAGAAAAAGAGCATGGTTCTATCCCCGTGAGGAACTACTATCGCCTAAGACTAACATGAGCCAACAAGAACCAAGGATTGTTTGTGTTACTATATTTAACACCAGAAGTAATGAAATCAAACGGATTATAAATCACCATTGGAAATTGATCTCAGATGACATCAACCAATCTGCTAAACCACTACACGCTTTTAAAAAATCTAAAAGCGTTAAAGACTTTGTGGTGAGATCCCTCTTACCCACACCGCAGGACTCGACCATTACCACTCTATGGAAATTGCCTCCAGTGACCGGCCACTCTAAATGTGGCAATTGTAAAGCTTGTGACACCACCATCCAAGGGAAGGAATTCCAACATTGTCAATTGAAGATTCAGTTAAAGGCACATACCAATTGTAATTCCTCAAACGTAATCTATGCGATATTGTGCCCCTGCCAACTGATATACATCGGCCAAACCCAACAGAAAATCAAAGTTCGCATACTCCAACATATGAGCAGAATCAGGTGCGCTGTACAGGGAGCTCCCTTGGTCGAACACTTCACCACGGCCACACATCCACCAGACAGTCTCAGATGGGTAGTGATAGAAAAGGCTATCCTGGGCCCCCGGGGTGGGAATATTGCAAGTATTCTAAGCACACGTGAACTAAGATGGATGTTTTTCTTTTACTCTATTGACAAAGGACTTAACGAGCATGATAGCTCTTTTTCACAGTTGGCAACCCTGCAGTGACTATGTACTCTGTCCAACTTGTAACGCCATGGCCTTTACCCTTGTGGAAGAGGTACGCCAATCGGCGATCAATTCATGATGTATACCAGCTTTTCCATGTATGGCTAATGTGGTTCACAACTTAGATGAATTGGCCTTTACCCTCATGTGAGAGGTACGCCATGTAATAAAACAGTGGGCCCCTATGGAACACTACATCACGCACCTGTGGGCCACACTAAGTGGTACAGTATTTACCATAATATCAATTGATTATTACCCCCCTTGAATGGTATGCTAATACGGTGTTAATAATACTCCCCAAAGTACATATATTGTCTTCCATACTGAACACTGAAACTGTATGTGGTAATAATTGTAATCAATAATTCCTGTACAAGTAGAATTCACTCAACATCTGGCAACCCGCAGTAATGTACCAACTGTTGTGAAGAGATAAATCACTATACGATTTATCCCCTTGTCTTGCTCTTCAACTAATATGTCCTTGGCAATCCCTTCTTAATCCTGTTAATTGTAGTGATCATATTATTATACTTCGTTGGTCACACGCAACTCTCTAACAACAGCCGAGTCTGTTTTCCAGCTTCACTGGGGTGTTCGGTACCTCGTGACTTCGTCACCTAGGCAACATAACGAAGCAGGAACTGAGTCTCGCCATTGCGAACTCAAACGGATCCGTCGCCTGATTCACTCGGCCTCCGGTAAGCTGCACATGCGGGCATACTGGGCTCACGCACTCAGTTTAGTTTTATCGTGTTAGCGCCAGACCCCCCCATAACTATCCTTTTCTTGATTCCTGCCCAGACTCATTTGAAGATTCATCCGGCATTCAATCCGGCCCCTACTCCCTCGTGGAAAGACTATTCCGACGGGGTAAGTTTCCCGAGCGCCCTTCGCCTCGATCTTAAAATGAAAATTATTGTAAAACGTATGTCAGTAATGCCATCTAACAACAGTATATCGTCCCCTCCTTAGGAACGTCAACCCGATGTCCTAGACTGATATTACACCCTAAAGTGACTCGATGTCCTTGACTGGTACTACACCTTAAAGTGACTTCACGAAGGTAATGTCAAATTCCGAACCGTATACCTTGTTAGACATCATGTGCCTAACACACAACCTTTCGGTGGCGGGTCACTTTTCTCCTGCGCGCCCTCCGTGAACCGAAACCCAATAATCACGGTGTAGCGTATTTTGAGTGAACTCCCACACGATATACTTGGAATTTCTATACCGTGTTAGACACTCCGTGCCCATCATACACCTTCTGGCGGCGGATCACTGACCCTCCTCGCGCTCTCTCTTTTAATCACAGTCCACTATCCACGGTGGAGCTAATCCAGACCATGTGTACAATCATGCATGTCTTCCCTTTCCTATATTCAATAGGTTCCTGTGCTTTTCTTATCGAATGATGGCAATTTATTTCCACCAGTTAGAAAATTTCAAATAATACCAGTATTTGTATACATTAATTAGGTGGTCTGCCCCCATTCTCCTGTCCTGAAGAAGACCCCGTTGCAAGGACACAATTATACCTGCCTAACAGAGGGTCGAAACGTCGACAACTTCCTGCCCTAATCATCGACTCCACGCCCCAACTGTTCATATACTGTACTGGTTGGAGTACGATTTGTCTTGATTTTAAAGTGGATTATTTTCAGTTTTGTTTTGTACATAGTTTGTAACCATCCAAATTATTTAGTTGGAAATACTGATTATTCTGTCACTTGTCAACCCTTTCCCATCACTGTATCCTCACAACATCACGCTCTCCCCCCTTTCCCTCCTTCTGGGGCTCTGCTCCACCTTTCACGAATTATTTGACTATTGTTGTGATTGATTATGTTTTACCCATTGTGATTAAAACAATGTGGTTTAATTTCATGTTTACGTGATTGTTGTCTTTATTCAGTTTTACTTTGTGTTCTCAATCTCATTGGGACCCCTTCCTCATATTACCAATCAAATGCACCAGCATTATCTTGTGGGTGGTGATCACTCAACGAGGTCTTCATCAAAACATTTATCCTTCTGTGCATATTTAATTCCAGTTTAACAGGGAACTGTTCTGCTAAGGCAATTTAAACTTTGATGGTAATCTTCACAGGATAGTGTGTGTTTCAAGTCAGTTTTTCTACTCACTCATGTGTGAAGTTCTTCTTCCTTTCCATAGTAGTTCTTTTTCTGCCCCCACTCACTGTTGGTGTCAGGAAGTCCAACTTCAATGCCTTGGTTTTTTAACCTGTGGAATAGTGGATAGGAAACGTGATTAGCTTCTTAGGTTGGTGGCATCTGTTATACTGGTAGTTATTCTTATAGGTATGATGACCTTGAAGACAAAGTAGCAATTTTTTATAGCTGATCCTGACTTGTGCGAGAAGCCAGTGAAGCTTAGTTATAGGAGTCATCCTGTGGCAAACTTCTTTGCTCTTGTCAACAGATGTGCTGCTGCTACTGAGTGAAGAATTACCTTGATAGAAACTTGCACTCATTTTAGAAGCCCTTGTCAGTCATTAGATCCGGGCAGACAAAAACTAAAACTGCGGGGTCAGTGCGGTCTTTGCTTCTGCTCACTGACTGAGGGCCAGGCAACATATTTGGAGATCCCTAGCTGCCTGGTGGGATGCGAAATTATTAGGAGTTACAGAATGGCTCTTGAGAATGCTCTTAATAATTAGAATTTACAGGTGAATCAGTAATTCTCGGTCCAATGTTCCTGTTAATTCCTTCCTGCTCACTCCCATGTAGTTTCTCTCTGTTTGCAGTATATGTAATCTCAGGAGAAAACACAACAGTTCTGACGTAACTCTGCAGTCCTCATAATTTTCAATGGAGCCAATAATAAGGACACCAAACCAATCGGAAAAATGGGCCCGTCAAGCTAAGATGGCCACCTGATTGGTACCTTAACTTCGCAACTCTAGGTCAGGAATGAGGTGAGACTTTGTCCTCTCTGAAATTACTACTTACTTAAATGTTACCCTGAGAATTCAGTGGTGCAAATCTAGTCATTTCTGTGTGGGAGAGCATTTCTCATTAAAATTGAAATGTGTACAAAGATAACTGCTCAGACCTTTGTTTTCATTTTTCCTTGATATAGTTTTTTTCATGGGAAATGGGCACATTTGTCATATGTGTACAGATATGTTCTTAGTCCCTTTCGTGCATTAAATTATATTATATCTTCCATCAAATGCCTATGAAATAGTGGACCACATTTGACTATTATGGCCAACAGTGTCTGTGATGGTAATCAAGAAAGTAGATCCCTATAATGAAAAGAAAACTGTTTTTCTTATCTCTTTTAAATGAATTTTGCTGACACTATACATCAACGTGCTAGCTAGTGTTGCTTCTCATGCAATTGCACTTGTATTTAGCATAGAGGATTCTAGATGTACATGCTAAAAGTTTTACCTTGACTGTTTTACTTCTTTTGGCATATTTTAGCAATAACAAAGCTTGTGTACAATGTTTTCCAATCGATTTTGTGGCTGGTTCACAAAGACATTTGTGACAATTTGAAGTTAGTCCTCCTGTAGGACTCTTTATGCACTTTTAAACGACTCAGTAAATATACGTTGTGCTATACAGGCAGAAGCAGCTAAGAGTGTTTGTACCACTCCCTCCTGGTGTGGGATCACACTGAGGAATACAAAAAAATCACTAGTGGTGAACACAAGCAGCTCAGACTGCTTTCGGCCTATGTGGGTGTCTTCAGTAGGGTGCAGCTTGGTTACAGTGGCACAGGGAGAACATGACCCATGTCTACGCCTATACTCAGTGAGTCATCTTTATTGTACAGTTAATTAAAACTCACAATTTAAAACTCACAGTTTAAAAAAAAAACTTTCAAACTTTAAAATACATAAATCAACGTTATCTCACTTTATACATTGGTGATTGAAATTCATACTTTCAGGTTAGCTTATTAATGTTATACTGTGAGCTAGAGTTCCTGTTCCGTTATCTATTCTGTCCTTCAAAATGTTTTTTTTAAAAATGTAACTCGTGGACGAGGCGCGTTGAGCTTCGGGTTCCCTATTCAGGTATTCAGGCTATTCAAGACATAATAAAGTGCTTGTGCTTCAAGGTGCAAAAACTTGGGCAAAACAATCCTGCTTTGGTTTGGCTGTTGGCTTGCTCTATAAGATGTGCTACCTGCCTGCTATTCTGCTTCAACGTTCTGCTGTTGCTTTAGTCTTCCAGCCGCTGAATCAAAGTACTTTGCGAGACGGCAGTTTAGCTGGGTCTCCTGTGGGTTAAAACCCTGTGGGTTAAAACACAGTTTGACAGCCTGCCTGCCAGTCCTGATGCCCTTCTGGTTCCATTGAGCTCGAAATAAAGCTCACCTTTTGTCCATTAAGCTTGGGCAAATACAGATAATGTGTATTAGATCCTCGGTTCATGTTCTACAGAGATGACAGGACTGTTCTTTTTGTCGCCTTTTCCAATGTATCAGATGAGGGAGAATTGGTAAAATACCAAAACGCAACTTTAAGATTCTTTTCTTTTATCTTCTGTTTGATTCCCCTTTTCAATAGGCTTGTGGCATAAGTGTTTTGTAATCATTCAACACTGTCCATCCGTGTGCCTTCTTGGCCAGAGTTTCATTGTCTTCTGTTAAGGATATAATTTTTGTTACTTTGGTTGCAACCTTTTTAAAGCTTTTATGACCTGTTGGTGATTCCCAAAGATCGGTCAGTTCGAGTCTTTCTAATGATTCCAACAGATACTCCCTGGCAGGTGATTTCTCAGGGCATTTCACTTACGAATACAAAAATGTGATGGGTGCAATGCTCGAATTAATTTCAGTCACTGGTAATTACTCGGGGGTCTCCCTATTTGTTTGCCTACTGTACCGCCTTAGTCATGAACCAGCTGTATATAAAACAGCCTTGGTCCTATTTAATTAAGAACAGCCCGAGGTAAAATGTCAGGTCTGATCTGCTCTGTACTGGAGCACAAGCTGTTTGCTTCAGTCCGCGAAACACTGTAACATTTTTGTTAGGGCCTGCCAGCTGGCTGACTTCGCAGGTTGCCACAGGTTCAGTGGGGTGAATAGTGCTTGGGACCCCCTGGGTGTGGAGAGCAATTGGTGGTTGGTGTTTGGGTAGCCCAGTAGTCAGGTGGTTTGTGGTGAGCCAAAGTAGAGGGAGGAAGGCAGTGTCCAGTGCACCTTGAGGTCTCCTGACAGACTTTGTCCTGCTTGCACAGCCTTGGGTTTTGGGGCTGACTCTGGCTGATTCTTGCTCTTGGTGTGAAAGGTCTTAGTATCCAAGGAGGCTGTTGGTGATTACAGAGCCTTTGGAGGCCTTAGTCTCATAAGTATCACAAAGACAAGTCCAAAAGGCTTTAAGTCTTCACCCTACTGACCTGAATCTAGTGAGCTGAACTCAGTGAGTTGAGCTATCGATGAAAAATATGCATTTGTTCACCTATTAGAGGCAGTAAGCCCAATCCTCAAACTGATCTTTTTTGATTGAATGATATATTTAAAGAAATGGAAAGAACTTAAATGAATTGACAAAGTCAAATTTGTACCTGGCACTCACACTGTCGGGTTATATTATTTGCTTATTTGTTCATCCAAATCCTTTGGCTATAGCAATATAACTTTACACTACCGTACACAACTACCACGTACATAAAGGCACCCTGAAAAAGTACCTCCAAGCAGCTTAAGAAGCATAAAAAACATAGTAGAACAAACTCCAAAATAATAGGCTAAAACTAGAAAAAAGGGTAAAAATAAATACACATTTTCCATGTTCATATAATTGAAGATTTATGTTAACATGGACAACTTAAACACAGCGTAATCTTTGGACCTGTCTGCATTTACAGATATTACTGGTGACATCGCCGTTATGGCAACTGCAATTGGCATTGACTACACAATTGTTTCACCATCTGCTTCCATGTTCAGTACTATCCAGGTGTCCGACAGAAATGAAAGCATGAGCAATAACAACAAGGCTTTCAAACGAAGATGAATCCAGACAATATGGAGTCTTTTTTCAGGCCATGTTTCAAGGATGGCATTAGCTACTCCTCCGACTGCCCAAGAATTGACCATGTGTCTGACACTCCCTGCACACCATGTACACTTCTAACTAGGTGTCCTGCTGTTTTGCTGGGGAAGATCAATGTACATGTATGGATCTGCATGATTGATGATGTTTCAGATTCATTCTGTTTGAGTGAGGAACGCTATGGCACTAATAAGGCTACCCTTATTGATGGCCCAACCGAAAAGCCTATTATTAATTCAATTCTGGAGGTTTTGTGTTGGACTTGGCCCTTTTTGCAGGGCCATCCCTAAACTTTTTGCCTTTTTCCTAGCCTTTTTTCTGACATGGTGTTGGTGTTTTTCGGACTCTGGGCACTTTTGCACTGCTGTCCAGTGTAAAGTGCATGTGCTCTCTCTGCTACTTCTAGTAAGATTGGTCTACGCCTGTTTGGCCTATTTAATTTACCTGTCAGTCCCTTGTAAAGTGGTATCTCATATACCCAAGGCCGGTAAATTAAATACTACTGGTGGCTTGCAGTGCTGATTGCGCCACACACCAAGTAGCATTTCAAACCTGTCTCAGGCCTCTGCCATTACAGGGGCTGTGCTCGCAGTGTTACTGCTGCTGTGACCTGGCACCTAAAGTGTGCCATGTCTGTGACCCCCTTTCACTGCATGTCAGTCACCTCTAAGGTAGGCCCTAACTAGCCCTATGGGCAGGGTGCATTGTAGGTAAAAGAAAGGACATGCACCGTAAGTGTGTGACATGTCCTGGTAGTGACAAACAGCCATTTTGGTTTCTGACTACTGTGGGGCTACTCTCCCATAGGAATGCATTGGGGATTCCCTGATAAGTGTTTTACTGGTAATTCCTGGTCTGAGAGGGGAGCGCGGTCAAGTTTGGTATGTTTGGAATAGTGATAATAAATGCTACGCAATGGTGTGAGCAGACTTCTTATAACTATTTCAGAAATGCCACTTTTAGAAGTTGGCATTTCTGTGTGCTTTGTGTCTGCCTGCCTGATGTGAATTGCATGTCTGGCTTTTGAGTGACAGGGGCTGGTGAGGTGTGTGTGGCACCAGGAGGGGCAGGGTGAGTCAGCACTAGGCTGAATGGGACATCTGCATTTGGAGTAGTAGGAGGAGAAGTCCCTGGTCCCTGAATAGGTCTGTGCCTAGATTGTACAATGCTGGCTCCACCCCCCCCTGTGGTGTGTCTGATGAGGAGCCACCACCTGACAAAGGGGAAGAGGAGGCTTGTAAACAAAATGCTCCAATTCATCCTGAACCAGTTTTTGAGGTCCCCCCCAAGCCCTGTGCCAGGGACGACAAAGCAAAGATGGAACATAAATAAAGGGGCTGTGACCCCTGGAGAGGTGCTTGTGCTTACTTGGGCTGGGGGGGACACTGCTAGGAGGAACCACCGTGGAACCCAGCTGCAGCTTCTTGGGGGTCCCTGCGTGCTGGCCTGCCTGGCTGCACCCTGCTGGGGTGTCCCTTAACTTTGACTTTTAATTCCTGCCTGCTGGATTCCTTGCCCAGCCTTTTCCCCTTCACCTGTGGAGCCTTAGCGCCTCGTGAGCACTGCATTTGAATATCCACAGAGAAAAAGAGCACATGGGCTCTCTAGCACGGAGCTGCAGCTTACTTCGAGGGAATCCCGACGTGGGGATTCCCCCACCTGGATGCTGAGAGAAGTGGGAGCCCACCCTGCGTTTTGCCAATTGGAGCAGGAGCCGACCCCGCTTTCATGCATCTTTAACAGCAGGTACCCACCCCGCATTGTGGTGCCGACGGCGGGTGTCCTCCAAGCTTTATGCATATTGTAAAGGCGGGTGCCCACCCCACATTGTTGTGCTGATAGCGGGTTCCCACCCTGCATTTCTGCAAATTTCAAAAGGCCGGTGCCCACCCAGCACTTGAGCTTTACTTCAAAGTGGGTGCCCACCCCGCATTGTAGCGCATGGAGAAAGTCAGCTGCCGCCGCGGTGAGTGGCAAAACTGGAAGTTAGGCACATCCGCCTGACTGTGGGCAGAGCCTGAGGGGAGTCCGGAAGATGGCAGAAGAGGAAGTCTGGCCAAACTGTGCCAGTCCTAAAGCAGGGCTCCCGTGAATGTAGGAGAGCCCCGCGGGTTTCCTGCATCTGGTTGTGGGAAAGGCCCCCTTGCAAAGGAGGCTGCGTGGAGAAGAGGGATAGTCCCGCATATGCCAGAAGAAGCCAGGCTGCATGCAGAGCCAGAGAAGGAGAACTGAGGAGTCTACGCGCAGAGCCCCCGGTAAGTAAGGGGAGGCTGAATGCTGGTGTTCCTAGGGGCGCATTGTTGGTGCCTGGGGTGAGCCTGCAGGAAGGGGACCACCGGGGCACATTGTCTGTGCCTTTCCCCCCTGCAGGTAGGAGAGTCCCAGAGTGGGGCGCAAGGGGTGCAGGGTGCAGTAGTGCCCATAATATATTCAGAGATCAAGTTTTCTACTGGTTCAGTACTGTGAAAGGAGCTCGTTTATGTATAAACGGCATGTGTGGTTTGTGGCAAAGTTAATGAAATAAATACGGGTACGTGATAAATAAAATTAAATTAAATACGGTTGAATTGTGCCTCATTGGTCATGAATATAATATGAAGACTGGCCTCAATAGCTATACGTTAGACGTGTTGAGACCTTTACAAATTGAATAATGGGAGCAAACCTTTGCCATAACAGGGGAGCGAATTTTGCCAACAAAGAATTGCCATTTTTAAGTCTGTTTATCAGTTTGTCTTTCTTCCGTGTATTTAGCGAACACTTAGAGTTTAAGCACAATGTGGGACTCTCTATCTATTTATTTATGTTGTTTTGTGTATTCCCATTCTGTTCACAGGTACCACCAGACCTCCATATTGGCCAGGCACAATACCTAGACAAACCTTGTTAAAAAACAGATCAAAAACAAGTTAACCACAACCTCACACAATCCTTAGGTCCTGAAGAAAGCCCACCTGACCCCACCTGGGCAACCAAAGGGCTGAAACATGTCGACCTTTTTACTGGACACACAATAGTGCGGAAGATTCCTAATCACTCTTTCTACGCACGCCATTATTTTTTTAATAAGCCTCATACCAAGACCTAATAAAACTCACCTTTCTATGGTTATTAAGGCTTTTTTAAACATTTTTCTTTAATTTCACTGATCACAATTGTCTCTTATCACTACTGTATTAACCAGTGGTTCACCTCCTGGTGGAGGAAGCACAACAACTGACCCTATGATGATGCTATCACGTAGTAAGTGAGGCGGAGAAACAAGATATACCGCCATCGATCCTAAGTACGTGAATGAGGGTTTTTTATCGGCAGAGGAACGAAAATTAAGAATAACCCTGGTTACTCAGGACAAGTGATCCCTTCTCTCCCCATCATTGATTTTTCATAACTAGCCGAGGAAGCTGAAGGGACTACGAACCTTCCTTCTCCCCCTCCTTGATTGAAAGTGACTGATCAATGGTGTCAGGATCTATTGCACTTCTACAAAATTAAGAATGCAATATTTCCAAGGGTGGCAATGTCAGAATATGACTCGACTTTAGGTCAAATGTTGGGGGCCTTGGGGTTGATTTGTGCAAATGGTAGATTTGATGTAGATAGACCAGCAAAGTGAACCTTTAAGTCAGGCCAGCAACTCTGCCCAATTGACTATGTCTATATGCAAGCTTGGAATTTTGAGCTGATCAAAAAATTTGAGGTGCTATGTGAAGAAGGTAGCGATCACTTCCTGTTGAGGTTGGAAATGTGTGAGCTAAAGAAAAAACAAAGGGATACAGTGTTGCCGGTCCAAGTTGATTACCCCAGACGACTAAAAACTCGGATTACGGAGGAATATTTGGAAAAACTAGTAGCTGTTCAACAGACGTTGCTGGTAGAAGATATCCAGAGCGTACATGACAGCTCCTGGTTTGAGAACTCAATTAGTGTATTAGTGAAATGGGAACGAAAATACAGTATATAAGAAAGGGAGGGGATGGTTTGATGAGGAAGGTAGGAAGGCCAAAACCTTTATTAGGCAACAGGAAAGAGGATTAAGGTCAAAATACAATGTAGAATTGTTGTATAATCTCCAGAAGCAAAGGAGACTTTATAAAATGTTGGTGAGGAATAAAAAACGATGTTATAGAGAGAGTTGCTGGGATAAATTGCTGATCGCAATAGAGTCTAAGGATCTGAAAGGGTTTTGGAGATTGGTACAAGAAAGCTCAAGTGAAGTAAGGGGAGTATTGAAATGTGTGATTCCTGAAAATGAGTGGGCGATATACTTGGGGGAAATCTATGGGGACTGGAAAGAAACTGAATGTCTAAATTCAATAGGATGGTCTGGAGTTAATAAAGAAATGGAGGATCATTTTTCTGTTGCTAATGTCAAAAAAAGTATATTTAACTTAAATTTGACTCGTGCAGCTGGCCCAGACAATCTCCCTGCGGTGGTGATAAATAAGAGGTTGGAGTGGTGGGCTTTTTTCTTTTAAAAAATGTTCCAGGGGATACTTACCTCAGGCCAAATCCCAGAAAATTGGAGAGGTGCAAATATAAGGCCTATCCATAAAAAAGTGACCTTAATTCTCCCAAAAATTATAGATTAATCAATCTATTGGATATAGGCGAAAAAGTCTCTGCCAATTTGATCCTGGAAAGACTGAAGGAGTGGTCAGAGATGAATCAAGTTGTACCCCCAGAACAGGGGGGGTTTAAGGAGGGCCATTCGACGGTCGACCACTGTTTCACACTTTAGTCCATTGCAGGGAAGTCCAAGGAGCAGAATGGTAGGTTGTTCTGTTGCTTCGTGGACTTCCGTGCAGCATTTGATTTAGTGGACCGTGGGAAGTTGTGGGAGACATTGATTGGTTATGATATTCCTAGAGACTTGTTGAGCCTACTACAACTTTTGCATACTGCAAACTGGGCACGGATTATTTTTGACACATATGGGAGTATCGCTAGAAAAATTCAAATTGGAAATCGGTTAAGACAAAGGTGTGATTTGGCCCCTCAACTCTTTTCACTTTTTATAGCAGACTTACCCTTAATTTTAGGTAGAGCAAGGGGGGCAAGCCCTAAGATAATAGGGAAACATATAGCATGTCTTTTATATGCAGACGATTTGGTGATTTTCGACCAAACAGAGATCGGGTTACAAAGAAAGTTGAATAACTTCTATGAGTACTGTAGTTTTAAAAAGTTAGTAGTAAACATGGATAAAACAAAGATTTTATGTTTTGGGCAAAGGGAAACAAGGTATAGCTGGTTTTTAGGTTCTGTGAAGCTGGAAACAGTAGAGGAATATAGGTATCTGAGCATGTGGTTTCAAAAAAATCTGAAATGGACCACCCACCTTGACGCATTAAAAATAAGGTCAGCAGCCTCTTTAAACGGGCTAAAGAAATTTAATGGAATCTATGGAGAAAAATCTGAAAGGCCGGTTTTAAAGGCATATTTAGCTATGGTCCCGCCGCAATGTCTATATGGGGCCGAGTTATTGTTTTTGGGCGGTAAACATGGTAGGGACGCTGAGGAGGGTAAAGCTTTGAAAAATCTATTTTCACTCCCTAAATGCTCAATGGTGCAAGCTGTAAGGTTAGAAACATGTGTAACCTCATGGAAGATAACAGTTTGAATGGCCTTAGTTAGATTCTGGCAGCGCCTGGGCTCTGAGAAAGGTCATAAAGTCTTGCAATGGTGCAGGAGGGAAGCCATGATGAGTAAACTATCATGAGCTAAAGGGGTTAGAAATTCCCTTAGGCTAGTTGGCAAACTGCTGAGACTGGATGTAAGCCACGTGACTTTCCAAATGGAGGTTGCGAGGAGGGCTCTTAGGGAAGTTGGAAATGAAGTATCCGGAGCCGAGGACCAAGATTACCTGGCGACGAAAAAGTCGGTACAGTTTATGACCCAATCCTAGCTAAAAGATGTACACTTTCCTTATACTGATAGACTACCAAACAGAAGGCTGAGGAGAGAAGTCCTAAGATTAAGAATTGGATTGAATCCTTGCTATTGTAATACTAGAGTAATAAAAGAGACGATAGATAACATTGGGAACTGTAAGTGTATATTGGGAACTACATGCGATATGATGCATATTTTATTGGACTGCCCAAAGTTTTTAGAACCACGGAAAGAGATCTTACGCCCCATTTTTAAAAAATACGGTATATATAACAGACTTTCTGCAAGTGTCCTCCTAACAGAAATGATGAATTTAGATATTGCTTGTGCCTTGGGTAGATTTATGCAAAAAGTTAAACAAAATTTGAATTGTGATTAGTTTAAGTCTGGTGTGATCTATTTTAATGAGAAATAAGTCATACACTGTTTTATAGTTTTTATGGAAAAATGTATTGCTTTTATGATGTTTTTACCTGTTTAAGGACAATGGTCCAAATAAACTTACATTTTGAACTGAACTGAGTGCATTAGGGCACATGGACAAGGCATTGTTGGAGGTAGAGGGAAGACTCCCACTGAAATCCACCCCCATTCTGCATCATGGCTAGATAAAATCCCCAGGTGAAGGAGCCAGGAAGCATAAAAGAAATGTATAGACAAGGAACTTGAACATTTGACAGAAGAATATGTTAGTGAAAATGATAAACCTTTTGGCAAGTCATCAGCAACTGTTTCTGAGGGTAACACATGATAAATCTGGGCAGATAACCAGAAGAGGATAAAGGCAGTGGGTGTGACATACAGGAGTGTAGAAGAAATTACAAAAAGATGCTACGACCTCCGCTCTCAAGCAAAGGAAAGACTTATGGCACGAAGACAATACGCTACAATTAATTGAGGAGGACCAAGTATTGAATCTCCACCAACACCCCAGAGCAAATCATTCAGTCTACTCTCCAATCTGAGGCAGAGATAGATTTTAGTAACATTGACACATCTGAAAGCCCTCGAAGTACCAAATCTAAGTTTCAAATCATATGTGCTATATGTTTGTAAGAAAAATAATATACTTTTATATGCATAAAAAAGATGTTATGTACTTAACTAAAGGTTCAATTGTCATGGCACCTACCAAGGAGATAACCATCTTCAAACTCTCCCCTTGCCAGCTGGTTCTTAAGACCTTAATGACAAAACATGAAGGAGAATTGCAAACTATTTGATCACTCCCCTGGTATTGTACTGCTAAATCGGTAATAGCAGAAGCAGCATTGCAAACTATTTGATTATTCAGTTAATGGAATTTGAATAAATGTTGATACAAATACTCTGTTTTTGAAGGAAGACATATTTGAGTAAGAGTGCCATCCACACATCCTATTACATGAATAAACTAAGCATGGCACAGAAATCTACCTTAGCAGCATTCATTTCTGCTGGGCACTTGCAAAATACATGTGCAAATGGATTTTAGATAAAATGCCATTTAAAAAGTTACAGAAAATCCTTGAAAGGCTACTTTGTGATATTACCCCAGAAACTGCCACTATCCTCTGGTAGCCTGAGGCTAGAAGGTGGAGAGAACCTAGCACCTGTATGTGTGTGGGTATGGCCCGGGTACCCCAAGTTTGCCTTCCTAAAATTAAATTAATTTCTTCAGTAATATCCATAATGATCTGCCTCCTCAACCTGTATTTAGAAAAAAACTCCTATTCTGCCTGCTCAAATAAAGTAACATGTATCCTAAAAACCCTTTCCCTTCTCCTCCTTGTCGTGCAGCCAGGATGCACAATCCCTTCACCAGCAGTGACGTAGCTCAACCTGATGCCGCTCGTGGCGGTGACTGCTTTTGCCACCCGGGCACCGGAAAGAGCGGGGGTGCTGCCCCACAAACTTGTGCCGCCTGGGGCACGCCCCCCCTTGCTACACCACTGCTCACCTGAGGATAGGGTGCAGCAGTTTTAAAAGTTTGAAACTTGAGCTTCCTTGGTTTCTATTATGTGCACCTGGTTACCGCCTTTTTCAAATTGATGGTATTTTGCACATGCAATTTCCATCTTTTGCAACAATTACATAACTGTGAATGCCCAATACACACAGAATTAGCTATTCACTAATACAGAATCTTTATTTGAGATTCGCCGTAGTAGCTTGCAAAATACTGAGTCGGTAATTTTTCGATTCCTTGTGCTACTTTAAAAAATCCTTCCTTATAAGCCTTTAATACATTGAAAATGGCATTTCATCATGTGCAAACCCATCAACGATTACTGACTCTCAAATCGTTCATACATTAGGCCCAATGGTCTCAAAGCTTCAGTTATTTCAACAGGCAACAGGGAACTCGGACTAAAGAAGAATTACTAAAATGATGTATACCTTTTTAAGGTCCCATCCCTAAAGTGCCATTCACTGAGACACCTACATGATAAATATGAAATGCATTATACTATTCTGCAGAGTGTTGCTGCCTAACAGCCGCATAATTTACCTTTCCTTGCTGCATAATGTAGTCAGCCTTGGTGTGTAATTTAGTCATGCACTACTGCATAATTCCAAAGGTTTATTTATAAGGAGTAAAATACCCCCTACTGCACATCTTAAGGACACAATGGAGTTCTGTGACCTTATGGTGACTCTACATTGTCACAAACTCACAATATTATCCATTTAAACTTAATGCATGCATGGGTAATTTATGACAAGGTAGCACTGAAAATGTGCTTAGCAAAAAAATTGAATCTGGTCTTTAGAGAGCCCAAACCTATCAAGTAAAACTATTTTTCAGCAGCACTAATATACAATCACAACACAAATACTGTGCATTTTCATCAGTCTTCCGCGATAAGCATATGGGTCTCGCTTCATTCGCTGAGGCACATGCCGATTAATCTACCATTCTGTTGCATGGAGTAAAATGCTTCCAGTTAGGAGTCACTGCCACTGTGTCATCTGCATACAGATTCAGACCAAGCTCTCAGCAAATATCATGCGCTGTTCATTCACTTTCCAGCTCCAGCTTCAGCTTTAAATAGGAGCTGTTTCTTCCAGAGAGGCAGTGCTTAATTGTGAGAACATGAGTGCTGGTGCCCAAAGCTCTGCTCAGAAGCCCTTGGCCGGTACAATTAGATGTTGTACCAAGTCTTGAATCCATGGGGGTGTGGATTGGCGTCCAACGGAATGGTGGTGCTTCCGTGAGGCTCCCGATCCGGTGTAGGATTAACACGCTTTCCCCATCCCCAGCATGAAAAGAAACGCACAAGCAGATGCATGACATGGAGCTCGCACGGCTGTGACCCATTTCGCTGCCTCCTGCAGTGATACTCTGCATTTGTTTTCAAGATAAAACTGCCGATTATACCCGCGCAACGCTAGCCGCCATTTTGTATCCCCAGATTTCGCCGCGAATGCCGTTCCTCACTGGTAAATCTCGGCGGAAAAGACCTCGGGCTAATCTTCAAGACTCCTGCATATTGAATAATTTCAGCGCTTGACTTTGAATGCCCCTCTTGGTATTTTTATAGTATTGCTGCATTTCCACAACTTTGAAAATGTTCTGAGAAATTATATTCCTGGCTGTCGTTTCGAAGTTTATGTCTGCATTTACTCTGCTGGAACCATGAAACAATATAAGCATGGCAAATATTCTTTCATGTTTATTTCCATGCTCCTTTAGTGCGCTTTTAACCCCTTCGCTGCGGCGGCTATTCCGCCGCAGCGCTAAGGGGGTGGGGCGGCCGCGCGGCGGTTCCGTGCTTGTGACGGAACCGCTCCGTCACGGCTCGCGGGTGAGCTGTGCTTGTGACGGAACGGTTCCGTCATGGCCCGCCCGCCCAATAGAACCCTCAGCACAGGGGTGTAATTCGCGCCGCGGAGGCGCGGTTAGCGGGCCGTGACGGAACCGTTCCGTCACCAGCACAGCCCACCCGTGGCTCGTGACGGAACGGTTCCGTCACGAGCATGGAAGAGGTTAACTTTCTTCAGCAACTTGTTTTCAATACTGTCAATGCATTTGTGGGGTCGAGGTATGCTGGCCACCATTTTGTTTTTCCATTCAACTTCCGAATGAGATCTACACGCGTTACGTACCTAATTTCATTTGAAGCTTATACAGTTGCACATATCTCACCCCCATGCTTCAGCTTTGCTCTCTTTTTTCTTAGTAGAGATTTTTGATGGCACAGTGGCCCAGTTTCACCCCACCTATATACAGGTGCTGAGGTGATGTGGTTACATTCGCCATTTCGCTCTCTATTTTAAATCTTATGGAGACAGCTCTTCAGCATTAACAAGAGGCGCGCTAGCTACAATATGTTGCTTTTTAACACCCTAAAGAAATGGTACATCTCAAGTAAGGCACTCTTCTGCTTCATAATTATGTTTTAAATGTCTCATAGTGCCTCCTCAAGAACTTCAGCTGCCCACCCTGGGGTGGTGACCAAACAGATTTTTGTTATATACAGGCTCACTGCTTTTTGGTCTGTTTTCTTATATGTTGTCCTTTTCTGAGGCACTATTGTGTTACAATACACGCCTACTCAGCTGACTTGTGTGTGTTTGACTTCTGGACTTTTTCTATAATAGTTTCATGGGAAGAACAAAAGGCACCCTCTCGGCTACTTCAAAACCTAAACGCATTTTCATTAAAAATTCCACAGTTTATTAAGAATTCTCCAATTTGGAAAGTTTGGGACTCCTTGAAGTAGACCAGTGTGACACAAATATGGAACCTACACAGTCAGTAAGAAGAAAATCAAACATGAAATGTTTGAAGAAAGATCCCCCTTCACCACCCAAATCAACTTCTCCAGTCTCAATGGAACTGCTGTTACAGGAAATAAGGGCCCTCAGACCGTTCATGGAGGAAACTAACACCAAATTACAAATTTTGTCTGATTACTGGTTGCAGCTGGACGCTAGACTCACAACAGTGGAACAGACTGTTTCCTCCTTCCAGGACACCACCAAATGTGTAACTTCCTTACATTCTCAAGTATCAACGCTACAAAAACAAGTTGAGGACCTTGAAAATCGAAATAGGAGAAATAACATGTATATTTATAACCTGGCAGAACGGGTTGAAGATGCAGATCCTATTGCTTTCTTTAAGTATTTTCTTGCCAAGATCCTCCATTTGCCAGAAGACACTGTACTGAACATACAGCGTGCTCACAGATTAGGCCGTATTGCTACTACTACTTCATCTTCGCAAAGACCGAGGGGATTTATTCCATACTTTCTGGAGTATACAGATTTTTAAAAAGTTTTGACTGCTGCCAAGGCTTTTCAAAAGATCTCATGGTCTGGTGCTACTCTGTTTTTCGCACAAGATTATTCCAGAGCTACTGCGTCAAAATGCAAAGCCTTCCTTGATATGAGACCAGTTCTTCGTTCCATGGGTGCTAGATATGGTCTATTCCATCCATGTTTGTTTAAAGTCACCTGCAATATCAAAACAACTTCCTTTGATGATCCAGTACGCCTGCAAAGCTTCATTAATGTACACAAAACAGATCTCATGGATTCTTCGAGACCTTCCTCCTCACATGGAACTTGATCCGTTTAAGTCTCTCTTATTTGAATTGTCATTTTCTCATTGATTATGGGATTTATGCTGTTCTATGTTTTTATTAACTCTATGTTTTAATCCTATCTTAGACAATGTTAATTTACATTACCAGTTTGTATCTTCTTTGCCCATATTCAGTACACTAGCTGAAGATAATCTTACCATTTTATTTTCTCTTTTTCCTTCTACAGTTGCATCTATGTTATGACGTGTTTTCCTCATGGTCTGGTCCGACCCTAGTTGGATGTTTCGTCTGCTCCATGTGGCTCCACCCTTCCCCACATTCTTGTTCCCTTACTGTAGGTATGTTTTTTGTTTTGTCTGTTGTCGTTTGTTTCGTCTTACAGGTATCCTCTTTCTTCGCTCTTGGTGTCTTCTATACTCTTATCCAGTCTTCTTTTCACCTTTGCATTGTGATGTATTCCTATAGGTTCTGAATCGATCCCCCTATTCCTGACCCTATTCTGGTTAAACAAACCAACAAGTTAACTAGCAGTCAGCCCATGAGGCAGAAAACCCCCATGATGCAGATACCGTTATCTGACGCAGTCACACTACGGCACAGGAACGTGTTATCTGATTAGGTCATAACGCTTGCGATCTAATTAGACAAGCGATATTCCTCCAGCCCCTGATAAGGCATACGGAGTTCTCATAACAAATCAAACCTATGACAACCTGGGCAAAACCCTGCGGCCATTGTTTTGATTTCACCGAGAACTTCAGCAAAAGAATGTGCTAACGAGCAAGTCGTATGACATCCTTATTGACGTATCTATGTCCATCCTTACGTCAATCTCGGCACCTTAAAGGTATAAATATTACCGATATTGCCCTATGCAAACACACGCGGTGGTGACGAGACGGAGCAGCCATACTTGCCGAAGCGAAGAGCAGAGCAGACCCCGCTGGCGCAGCCCCGCCTTCCTGACGCGCTGAGAACGAGACGAGCTGCTTTCTCCTGCCGAGAAATCCAGCACCGGCGCTTCCGGGTAGCCCTCGCAGGCAGCCTGGAATATCGAGACCAGAGAGAGAGATACCATCCCTCATTCAACCTAGATTCCAGGTACAGAACTGAATAACCCCTCGCAGAGAATTCTTTAGTTATTCACTTGGCAAAAACAAACTTAACTTAAACTGTAACTTTCTATTCCCGCCCACGTATTAGGCTTAGGTCAGGTACACGGGGTAGGCGTATTTAGAAACACCAGTTGAGTACGTTTAGTCAAATGTATATGTGTATGTAATATATTTTATTCATTTTAAAACATCTTATGGCTTAGAAACCATATCAATGTTTTTACAGTATTATTTCATACTATTGCTTTTAATGTATGCACTTTACTTAGCTATAAGTATTGCAATAATATCGATCCATTTCTCTTGTATGAGAAAAGAGACTGATCAATAAATAACACCTTTTTATTGAACACGCCCGTCTCTTCCTTTTCTCTACATTCTGATGAGACTAAGAATGCACGTACTGACTGAGTAAAATAAATTGCCTTTTGTTCACACGACTCTCGAGATACACTCTTGATTAGGGGAGAGCAAAGTTGTCATGTTCTATGGTTGTCAGAAACTAAATCCCTTCTTGTCTAATCAGGGAAGTTAATTCCTTCCTGAACATTCGAGAAAGTTTCTAGTGAACTCTGAGCTAGCTGGCAAACCCAAAACTTTAAGTCTAATATCGACAGTAGTAGACCTAGTTAACGTCTGGTCTAGGCCTTTACTATTGAAGGTATTATTCCAATGCGCAGAGCCTATTGGGATAATAGGAACTACACTACATGGCGCCCAACGCGTTTGGAAAGGGCGATAAAACTAACGTAAGACATTTAAAGTAACTCAGTCGTGCTTTCTCACTCAGACCCCTTTCTCCCATAATACTCCAAAGACGTCTGGAGTGGGTAAAAGGTTATATCCGCCAGACCTCGCAGGAGGGAACTCCTATGTATGGTTCTTGGTATAGTCAACGTTGAAGGATACACTGTTCCAAAATATTGTGCATCTAATCTTTGTTTCCATAAGAAACCTGATCTGCAAACAAAAGAAATAACCATCCTGTCAGTAAAATGGTAGACAGTGATGAAGAAAGAGAGGCAGTTAGATTAGCAACTGAACTCGCGGCAGCTGATGCTACCATGCAAGAAGCAGACCCGGATATAATACTCATCCCGGTCATCAAAAGGAAATCTATAACTTTACAACTTATAGAAAATGGACTGACACCTAGAGGTGGTACAGTCATATTCGTAATTGAGGCACACGAATATCGGCAGACAGAGGTATACTATTCATGGATAAACTTTCCAGCAGCAAATCCTGTAACAAAGTACTTCCACTATTACAAAATAGAGGAACCTCCTGAAACGTACACTCCTTTCGAGGAGGTGGAAGTACCACTCAAATTTCAAGAGCATTTGCTCTTATTTGATGGCGCCCTAAAACATAACAATCACATCACCAGGCTCGGTCCTTTAGGTAGACCAGGAGCAACGTGGCCGGTCCTAGCCGGATACACACCACATCCAGACATCGACGGGATGTCTGCAGCTAACCTGTTAACACAGCTAAAACAATTAATAAAAATACATAGACAATTAGTCCAGTATGTGATGCGGACTTCCACAATTCAGCCAGTGATTAAACTCCCACAGCTGACCCCTCACCAGGGGAACACAAATAAAATTACACCACAGAACATCCAGTCCTGCCTAGGTAAAGTACCGGCTAAACGGGAACAAATACCATTCTGGCTAGCGCAGAAAATCACCCAAATAGAGGCGGTGTTTCCAGACACCACCCCGCTAGAAAAGCACAGGATTCTGACTATCTGTCTTCCAATGGGAATCGCACCACACATTGAGGACTGTGACACTTGGGGTACAGTCTTTGCTTCCATCTACACAAAAACGCACGGTGTTCCATCCATTTCGGTAATACCAGATGTGCTAAAACAAATTCAAGATGAATACGGTCCAGAACCCGCTTTAACTCTTGGTATGAAATTACTAAAAGACTTCAAGCAGGTCTCGGCTATATTATTAGCCAACATAAAGGGAGAAGCAGCAAACGTGGCGATCTGCCAGAGGTTAAAGGAAACAGATATAGCAGACCAACCAGCTGAAATTGCCAGAATCATAGAAAAATCCTATGAGGAACTAGGTAGAGATAGTTTAGGTGGAATACCAGTAAAACCACAACTGATTGAAAGTCCTGAAAAAATATTTTTTAATAATAATTCAACATCACAGAAAAAGAGCTGGGATGGAAACAAACAATCCAATCCCAAAGAAAAGAAATTCCAGTCCAGAGGAAGGTCTCCTAGGCGAAGAGAGAAATCTCCGAACCAAAGACACAGGTCACCCCAGAGTGACCCCTCTGGGAAAAGATATAACCTTAGAAACAGGGATAATATAAAAAAGCCTGATAGATATCAAGACATTGATACACGTCCCTCTCAATCTTTTCAGACTTCCTCGCAGAAATCGGAAAGAAGAGGACGATCAGAACAAAGAGAAGAGCACGTCAAGTCCAAAGACAAGGAACCTGCTCAGCAAAAAAAGAAATTACAATTTCCAAAGAAGAAGGTAGCCAGCATTAAAATAGTTAACAATGCCGAGAATTCTGAGGACACAACTGAAAAACGGGGAATGGGCTCAGACAATGCTAGACAGCGCAGCAGAAGTGAGCATAGCTCGCAAAGTCCTTATGAACCATCTGGAGACAGTGGACACGAATGAATATCTTCAAGTGGAAACTGCGGACACCAGAGTTAGCAAACCTCACAAAATATACGAAATAACATTGCGTATAGAGGGGGATAAGACTAGAAAAATAAGGGGACTATTTTGGGATAATCTCTCCAAGGGCTATGATATCCTTCTAGCTGAAAAAGACTGGCCACCAGAGTTTGTCAGGGATTGCCCTCATGGCGAAGAAGTAATTATGCCTGCCTTCTCAAATCATATCCCAATTCATAAAAAATACACACTTGCTAGAAAGTGGGCAGTGGCTCTAGCTCCTGCTTTATATAAAAATCACGTGGGTTGGGATGAGGACTCTCCTCCTCACAAAATCCAGTTAAAATCACAACCTACTGCACAAAGGCAGTACCCAATTAAGCAAGAAGCTAAAAAACAGGTAAAAGAAATACTAGATCAGCTAGAATACCAGGGGGTGATTGAAACTTGCACCTCACAAATGAACAACCCTTTGTTTCCGGTCTCCAAACCAGACAGTTCATATCGTCTAGTTTTGGATTACCGACACCTTAACACATGTTGCAAAACTTTTGCAGTGCAAAATTCGCATAGTGCTGCACTAATGAATAACATAGTGCGCAAAAAATACAAAACAACCTTAGACATCTCTAATGGATTCTTTTGTCAAAACATAGCACCAGAGAGCAGATATTTGTCTGTGTTCTCAATAAATGGCACTCAAAAACAATTCTGTCGGTTAGCCCAGGGGTACAAGAACAGCCCGGGAGTATTCTCAGCGAGAGTAACAGAATTACTACAAATATATGATGATGAAGCATTATCTTATGTCGACGACATTTACTTAACAGATGATGACTTGGAGACTCACTTGAAGAGAGTGAACACCATAATACTTGGGTTCGCAGCAGAGGGTTACAAATTCAACTTTAAAAAATCCAGAATTGCCCATCTGACAGTCCTGTTCTTAGGATATGAATTATCAAGTGAAGGCAAAAGCCTGGCTGACAATTTCCTAGAGAAATGTGCCATAATCCAAGCACCTAGAACACTAAAAAACCTACAGTCGATTCTAGGCTTCCTAAATTTCGGAAGAACATACATTGCAAACTACGCAGAAAGGGTCAAACCCCTTTATGATCTGATAAAACCAGATTTTAAAAGATCCAATTGGACTCAAAAACACACAGAGATTTTGAGATCCTTACAAACAGACATGCTAATTAAAACAAAGTTAGAAACACGTGATAACACACGCAATCTTGTGATTCGAGTCATCCCAGGGAGATGCGGATTCACATACCTGACCTCTAATGAGGGAGAAAAGGTACCAATTGCATTCAAAACACACTTGTACACAGAAGCTGAAAAGAAGTTCAGCATTAAAGAAAAAATTGTTCATGCTGTTCAAACCGCAATAGCTAGAGAAAAAGATCAAGCTGACGGTAGACATGTCACAGTCAGAACAGCAGAATCAGCCTTTGAGGCACTAACAACACCGTGTAATTTACCAACAACAACACTGAATCCGGAATGGATACAATGGGTGAATTCAATTACAACGGACAAAGTATACTACTACTTTGATCCAGAACTAGAAGAATTAAAAAATCTAGAATATGAAGAAACATATCCTCTGCCAATCGACATTCTGCCTTTACGACATTACGCCTGTGTAATTTATACAGACAGACATGCTCAACCCCCCGTTTGGGGAGAACAGGCATACAACCCCACATGTGGGATTACAAAAGAAGTGTGGCGCGGAGGTAAACTAAAACCTCTATTAACAAAAACACACTCAGTAGAAACTAATTCAGAACAACAAACTTAAATACTAGCATTAAAAATGGCGCTAGATAATGCGGATCGCGAATTCCCGACACTTATAGTGTCAGATTCATATTACTGCGTCAAATCATATAACAAGGATTTGCAGACATGGATTCAAAACGGTTACAAAGATGACACAGATGCACCAATAAAGCAGAAACTGCTCTGGGAACAAATAGCTCTTTTGCAAAAAGAGCTACCAAAGACTCACGTGACACACTCACTGAGTCATCAGCGTGATGGCGGTCACGTTGCAGGGAATTCATTGGCTGAGACAGCCACAGCGGCAGCCACTAAATCGGCTCCCGTAGTTCGAAAAAAGCGTACATTAAAATACATTGACGGTGAAACAGTGCTGGCGGTGAAAACGTCATCAAAAGGCGACTGCTCAGCGCTACCGATCAACTATCCACTCAATTATACATACATAATCGATGCAAACTCCGTCCCTTTTGCTCGAATCCCTGGAGTGGGGGATAGAGTGATTCCAAACATGGACAGGAGAAACTTGTTAATCGCAGACGCACATATGGGCGAGGGTCTCAGACACCTCAAACTAAAAGATTCTCTGGAAGAATTACAATCACGGTACTGGTGGCCAGGCATGAGCCTGCGTCACACCATGTTTGTAAAAAACTGCCCAAACTGCAACAGAGATCGCAGTGGGGAGAGAAACAGTTTAATACCTCGTCGTTTTACTCCAGAAAAAATCAAGAGTAAAAAGGAAGGCTTGCGATTAACATATACAGGCTAGTTTCCACTTATAATGTAGATCACCAGCACTCGGCTGACGTCTGGACTGTTATACAAAGATTTGGTTCCAGTGGCTGCTGCACGGTCTTCCCTGGGCGTCACCGCGGTAAGTCCATCTGCCCTGGTTGCGGTTGGCGTCCCTCGCTTACTCTGTCACTGCCTCCTGGCAATACCGGCGCCAGCGTACGATATCTCTGCATGTTACTAAATACTAGATCGGCATGCAGACATGCTCAAGATATTTTTGAGCTTCTGGACACGGCTAAGCCACTGTGTCTCATGCTCACTGAGACATGGTGGGGAGATGCGTCGAATCCAGATGTCGCTATGGCAATCCCATCCGACTACAATGTATTCAGGAAGGACAGAGTTGGGGGAAGGGGCGGTGGAGTGGCACTTGTGGTGAGGAAGGACATTGTATGTTCGATCCTGCCAGTGGAGGATATTCGTGGCTCGGAGGCCCTTGCTTTTACTATTTCTTTGGCTCCGCACCAATCTGTGAAGGGGTTATTAGTTTATAGACCGCCTGGCCCTCCCGGAATGTTTTTTGAAGATCTAGATTCCGCCTTACTGAGACTGGCCCTGAAAGCAGAACACTGCATTGTGGCCGGGGATTTTAATTTCCGGATGGACGATCCTTTGGACGCAGCCGCAATTAAAATCTTAGAGGCTACGGCTCCATTGGGTTTGCTTCCCTATTTACATGAGCCGACGCATAATAAGGGGCACACTCTTGATCAGGTTTTCTCGACCTCTCTTTTAGAGGTGTTAGAGATTGTCCCGGTTCTATGGTCAGACCACTCGCTGGTTAAATTTTTGATCAAAGGCACCGCTAAATTGGCGGTTGCCGTCCCACAGCGACATGGCCAACCCCATAGGGCGTACCATCGAGTGACCCCTGAGATGTTGGCTCAGGCAGCTCTGGACCATCCCTGTCCTCTCTCCGGTGATCTGACGAAGGATGTGGAGTCCTTGCAGGTGTGGTTGGTCGATAGGCTTAATGACCTGGCCCCGGAACTAGTCCCCCATCTGACTCCCAAACGAGTCTCCGCCCCTTGGTTTACCGCTGCACTGTCGGCTAAGCGGCAGCAGTGCAAGGTAGCTGAAAGAACTTGGCGGCTAAAATACGATGTGGAGACAAAGGTGGCCTTTAAGAACTTGGTCAAGGAGTATCACCGAGACATCCACCTAGGTAAGAAAATCTACCTGGCAGGAAGGATTGATGCTGCCTCCAACTCCTGCAAGGAGATCTTCTCTATAGTTAGGGAGTTTACATCGCCCAGGATAAACACTGCTGAGGAGAGGCCCTCTGACGCGTGGGCTGCAGATCTTGCTGAGTTTTTTACCAGCAAGATCCAACTGATACAGGCCTCTTTCCCGGTGACCATCCCCGAGGATCGGACTGTCAGTAAGGCCATTCGATCGCCCCCGGCGATGCCGGGCCCCACATTGGGCGCATTTCCACCTATTTCGGCGCCCGTCTCCTTAGCACTTTTGAGCAACTTGAAGTCCGGCTCGCCCCTGGATCCTTGCCCTGCTAAGATTCTGGCGAAACTAGCTGAGGTTATTAATCCTCTGGTTAATCCGCTGCTGAATCTCTCGTTGAGCCAGGGAGTGGTTCCGCAGGCTTGGAAGCAGGCGATGGTCATCCCGCTGCTTAAGAAGCCTGGCCTGGACCCTAAGGCCCCTGTTAACTATCGGCCTATCTCTCTGCTGCCGGCTCTGACGAAGGTTGTTGAGAAGCACGTGCAGACGGTGCTCTCCAACTTTCTAGAGTCGAATGAGATTCTGCATGCCACCCAGTCAGGTTTTCGCCCGGGTCTTAGTACGGAGACTGCGCTCCTCGAGGTCTCCGAAACAATCAAGGGGACCTTGGATTCAGGGGGCAAAGCCATGCTGGTGATGTTGGACTTGTCGGCGGCTTTTGACACCGTTCCCCATGATGGTCTTCTCGCAAGACTCTATGAGATAGGACTACGGGGAACGGTGTTCAGCTGGTTTTCTTCTTTTCTAGCTGGCCGCCGGCAAACGGTCTGGGCCGCTCCAGATTCCGCCGTGATGCCGCCTTTGGGAGTCGGGGTCCCTCAGGGCTCTATTTTGAGCCCGACCCTCTTTAATATCTTTATGACCCCTCTGGCGGCATTAGCGGAGTCGTTTGGGGCCCGGATCGTATCGTACGCCGACGATACCCAGCTCCTCTTCTCCTGTAAGAGAGGAGAGGACTTTGAGGGGGAGAGTATCCGGGATTGCCTTGGGGCTGTGTTTCAATGGTTCCATCTACACAGCCTCAAGTGCAATCCCGATAAGTCTGAGGTACTCTTCTTCGGGTGCGATGTGGAACCAGGGTGGCAGGCCTGGTGGCCCATTAACATGTCCCCCCCTTTGTGTTCATCCCAACTGGCCAAGAACTTGGGTGTGAAGATGGACACGGGGTTAACAATGAAGGCCCAGATCCTCGGAGTGTCGGGTATGTGTTTCGGCCTCCTGAAGATGCTACGGAGGTTTCTTCCCCTACTATCGGAGGAGCACAGGAGGCTGACTGTGCAGGCCCTGATAGGCTCCAGGTTGGATTATTCTAACGTTCTATACCTGGGCCTGCCAGAGTACCTGTTACAGCGGCTGCAAGTTGTGCAGAACGCTGCGGCGCGAGCAATCTACGGATTGAATAGACGTGCCAGTGCCTCGGCTCTGCTTCAGACCTTGCACTGGTTGCCAATCCGTAAGCGGATCGCCTTTAAGACCTTGACTCTGACTTATAAGGCGCTTCATGTGACGGGGGCTAAGTATCTCCAGAGGAGACTCACCTTTTACCAACCGGCGCGCTCCCTGAGGTCAGAATCTTTACGTCTGGCGACCGTTCCACGAGTGAAGCGAGCACGCCTGGGAGGCCGCTCCTTTGGTTTGCTGGCGCCCCAACTGTGGAACTCTTTGCCCCTGTCACTTCGGGGAGCTTCTAGTTTATTAGCCTTCAGAAAGGACCTTAAAACGTGGTTATTCTCCCAGTAGGCCCCCTGTGTCTTGTTTTGTTATTTTGTATCTGAAACTCTCTTCTTTTAATGTGTTATGTTAGTTTTACTGCAGCCTCGTTAATTAAAAGCGCCGGGACACTCTTTTTGAGTAGCCGTGCGCTCTACAAAAGCCACTATAACATAACATAACATAACATAACATTTGCGAGTCTAAATGGCATATACGCTAAGAGCATGCTACGTTTGACCATTGTTTTCACTCTAGCCCTCCAGCCTGAGGGGAAACATGGCCAAATGAGCATAGCACAGCGGGAATCTTCTCACTTCCTTCCTGAGGGATACGGGATGGTGTAAAGAAAAAACCAAGGCATAAAGCAATCTATAACGGAAAGGATATTAGGTTCGGGAGCTGGGTGGGTCAAACATCTAATAAGTGTCCAACGTAGTCTAAATAACTTGCCAAGAAATTCTCTGAAGGGATTCAGTGCGTACGAATTATTATTTGGAACTAGGATGTTGATCTCTGACATTGATAGTCAGACTTCAGTGGTGAAAGAAAAAAGCTTTGATATCAAAGACCGTTTGGCTATTTTGCAGGACTTAAACAAAACAAGAAAAGACCTGAGCAACATAAAGTTGAAACAACAGCCAACAACCACTGAAGAACCACCACCTGTCCCAGCAAGACCTGTCTGGATTCCAAAAGTCGGGGATCTAGTCAGGGAAAAGATCGCGGTAAAGAAGGAATTTGGGCCTTCTTACAGAAAAGCAGTTCCTGTCTTGTCTATCAACGGGACAAGATCAGTTGTACTACCGCCACTTGCTGGTAAAAAGGAGAACCGAGTTGTATCCATCGACCTGGTAAAACCACAATCATGTGGCCGATAACAAACAGTAGGCCAAGTGGACTCCCAATAAGTAGCCGAACACCAAGGTTTGCTACCAGTACAGAGGTCCTAACGAAGAGGCTCATCACATTCGAAACGCCTACAGAAGAACAACAAGGACTATGCAACAATGCAATAGAACTCAGACCTCTGAAAACCCAAATAAAAACATTTAGCAGAGACACACCAATCTATAATGAAGTACCAAGCGAAAATGCAAGAAACAGTAATCCAGAAACAATTGGAACAATTGACAGAACGGCAACTGCTACTTCATAAACTTCGATGATTCCTCTGAAGGCTTCAGTGAATCAAAGACACAGCCATCATCAAAAACCTTTAAAGATAAAGCAAAAGAACTTTTGAATCAACTAAAAGAAACATATCTGATTTCTCCATGGATCGAATTTTGGGTGGGTTTTGGTGCATTTATCCTCATACTTTGGCTCATCATGGTACTTACTTTGGGACGCTTCATTGAGGGAAAATATGCTAAAATGGACACAGCAAGTCAGAAAATCAACTTGATCCTCAAACCACACACATCTTCACACGTCGAGAAAAGAGAACTTTCTTCAGTCAACTTCACAGCCAATCCGATACCGGGTGGGGTAGCCTGGGACAACACTGACTATGAAATTTATGGTCCGGTCCAAATCCTGAAATATCCACACCAAATTAAGATCTCATTGAGTGACTTTGCAGAACCAAGCTCATTTGCTGATGATTGGGACTTCGAAAGCATTAATAATATGATGTCTGACTTAGTAATGTCTGCTAAATTTACCAAACATGATTATTTGCAGGGTTCTACAAATTATGATAGTATGTACTGTTATAACCACTATGGTAACCCTTTTTTACATAGATCTGCACAACCTAGAAATGTTTTAAATTATAATCAATGGGAACATTGTGCAACCCCTCCAAAAGGAAGCTCAAGAACCTTCTATGACAAATATTCATACTTTTCAGGTTTTAACACAAGTAATGCTGAAGCATTTTATTTCAAATTGTCAAACAAGACAGGAACTAAGACCATGATAACAAACACAAAATTGATATATTCAGACTCATTCTTTGAAAAAATGAATACTTTTGGTTTTGATTATTGGGACAAAAATGTTGAATTGAAAAGTGTTTGGGGTACAAAAGAATGGCAAGTACAGGGTATAGAATCTTTGTTTAGAGCCTGCATGATCCCAGAACAAATGATATTTTTAAATGACACTGTTCAACAAACTACCTGTCTTGGCCTAGCCAAAATCAAAGACTTAAATAAACCGTCTATTCCAAAGCCAACAATGAGCAGCAATAGCTCTACAGATGAAGAGATAGACGTAAATTATGTATTAAACCAAAACAGAACACATCCAGATTGGAAACAGTGGTTGATCTGGCCCACAGATACTAATACCTGTCAAGACAGATTCCTGAACAAAACACAGGGGTTCAAAATGACCAGGCCAGACCCTAGATATCCTCAAAGACATCACCCAGGGATAATAACCACCTACAGTGTGGGCAAATTATGCCTTCAATGGCTACAAACTTCCACACTGGCAGAAATTAAGCAACACCTAACTTTACTTACTGATGGTGCTGACTTGCGTGATTTCATTATGGGACCGCGCAAACAGCGCAAACAGCGTCAAAAACGTTTCATAGCAGCCTCTGTATATGCAGCATACAATGAGGCCTGGAAGGTTACTCAAATTGAAACAGCAGAGAGAATACGGGAAATTGACCGTATTAATTTGGAAAAATCACTTTCTGTAGTGGACAATGGGTTAATGACTCTGTCCTCCAGAATTTTTTCTTTGGACAGCATTGTGTCTTCAGCAATCGACATATTATCGCAAGACTTACTGTTGCTACAACACGGTCAGTCTCAATTGCGTTCTATTGTACAGCTTGGCTGGACGTTACAAAATCTACGTTCATGCTATGTGCCTTGGCGTTTAATCAACACAACGTCACTATTCCAAATCTTTAACAAGTCAGTATGGCACAAAAGGGTGCTGATTATACAATCTTGAGCATTGAAAAACTCGAAAGAATACCAGTAACAATGTCAGAACGACCTGTCAGTGAATGGATAATACATGGGATAATAAATATTCCAATCTCAACCTTCAGGTTTCAATATTGCCAAAAATATATACAGGCTGGCATGTACGAGAAATTGGGAAAGGGGTACATTAAAACAACATGGAACCTGCCCTATTCACATGCATGTGTCAGTAATAAAGGACAGAAAGTGTTTCTTAGTGGCAATAATTGTGCGATGTCACTAAGCGGCACGCTTCTGTGTAACGGAATTAGTTTGCATGGAGCCTGTGAAGGGAATTCATACAACCTTTCATGTCACCAGCAAGGCGCACCTGCAACAGAGATAGAACCATTCTTTCAAAGACTCTATAATGGGAGTAAGCATGGGCGTAAAATCCGCTCCGCTCGCGGATTTTTCGGATTTTCGGCAAATCCGCAATCCGCGAACGCTCGCGAATTTGTCGAAAATCCGTGAATCCGCTCGCGGCGGATTTTTTGCTTGGTTGCGGCGCGCGGCGTGGTGCACGGCGTTCACTTTCCGTCATTTTAGCGTTTGCCGAGTTGTTTTTCTTTGCGAGTGACGCGCCATTTTAGATCTTGCTGCGTGTTCCCGCGGGAGTTTGTCGCCCGCGAATACGTACTCGCGGCTTGCCACCTTGCACAGCACACCTCGCGAGAGTTCGCAATTGCGAACATGTAGTTGCGGCGGAAAGGAACAATCTCGCACTTGCGAAATAGAGATTTTGCAATTTCGCACAAGAAAATCACCAGCAAACAGGATAAACCTTCAGAAAATTATGATTTTTATCAGAATCACTCCTCAGGTTGACATTTGCATGGCCTTTTTTTTTGCAAGGAGTCCATTTTGGGGGGGGGGGAGGAAGGAAGTGCCCCACAGTCTCCAACTTCCTGTTCCTGTCCAGCAGGCTCCTCCCAGTGCTTTGTCCATCTCCTGGTCACTTTCATTTGGATCTGGAGCTGGAAGGATTACTTTTTGTGGGTGCTGCTGGATATTTGGATTTGAGGCCTTTTTGACTGTCTTTGGATCACTTTTGGATTAGAAATCAACTTTCACAAGTAAGTTTGTTTGGGGCATTACAGTTGCTGCAAGTACAATTTTGGAACTTTTTCAGAAAATTAAATAAATTATATTGTGGGTAGCCACAGTATCCAGTAGGACCAGGGTTGGTTATGGGTGCATGATACAACTGTTTGTTGAATTTAAACACCATTGAGGCCATGGATGGGCTGGGATTGTGCAGATTTTATTGTTTTTTGTCGTTTTTTTGGGCCTGCTGGTGTGGCCCTTTGCCCAGGGGTGGTGAGTGTTGCATGGGCCTAGTCTTTCTGTGGGGTGTCTTCTTGAATTTAAACATAATTGAGGCCATGGATGGGCTGGAATTGTGCTTATTTTATTGTTTTTTGTCGTTTTTGGGGGGCTGCTGGTGTGGCCTTTTGCTTGCCCAGGGGTGGTGGTGGTGCATGGACTGAGTGTGCCTGTGGTGTTGTCTCACTCTCTTTGATGTAAACATCATGGATGGCATTGGATTGTGGTGATTTCTGGCTGTTTTTCTGTTTTTTGGGGGTGTACTGTTGATGTGGTCTGGCCATGTGGGTGGTGGTGGTGGCCATCTTGAGTGCTGGCTGGTACAGGCAACATGTGCTTGGGGTGTAAGGGGGCCATTTTGAGGAGAGGCAGTGTCTGAGGCCTGCACTTATTTTGCCTACTTTTCATCCCTTATGCCCAGGGGTAGTGAGTGTTGCATGGGCCTAGTGTTTCTGAGGGGTGTCTTCTTGAATTTAAACACCATTGAGGCCATGGATGGGCTGGGATTGTGCAGATTTTATTGTTTTTTGTCGTTTTTTTGGGCCTGCTGGTGTGGCCCTTTGCCCAGGGGTGGTGAGTGTTGCATGGGCCTAGTCTTTCTGTGGGGTGTCTTCTTGAATTTAAACACCATTGAGGCCATGGATGGGCTGGGATTGTGCAGATTTTATTGTTTTTTGTCGTTTTTTTGGGCCTGCTGGTGTGGCCCTTTGCCCAGGGGTGGTGAGTGTTGCATGGGCCTAGTCTTTCTGTGGGGTGTCTTCTTGAATTTAAACATAATTGAGGCCATGGATGGGCTGGGATTGTGCTTATTTTATTGTTTTTTGTCGTTTTTGGGGGGCTGCTGGTGTGGCCTTTTGTTTGCCCAGGGGTGGTGGTGGTGCATGGACTGAGTGTGCCTGTGGTGTTGTCTCACTCTCTTTGATGTAAACATCATGGATGGCATTGGATTGTGGTGATTTCTGGCTGTTTTTCTGTTTTTTGGGGGTGTACTGTTGATGTGGACTGGCCATGTGGGTGGTGGTGGTGGCCATCTTGAGTGCTGGCTGGTACAGGCAACATGTGCTTGGGGTGTAAGGGGGCCATTTTGAGGAGAGGCAGTGTCTGAGGCCTGCACTTATTTTGCCTACTTTTCATCCCTTATGCCCAGGGGTAGTGAGTGTTGCATGGGCCTAGTGTTTCTGAGGGGTGTCTTCTTGAATTTAAACACCATTGAGGCCATGGATGGGCTGGGATTGTGCAGATTTTATTGTTTTTTGTCGTTTTTTTGGGCCTGCTGGTGTGGCCCTTTGCCCAGGGGTGGTGAGTGTTGCATGGGCCTAGTCTTTCTGTGGGGTGTCTTCTTGAATTTAAACACCATTGAGGCCATGGATGGGCTGGGATTGTGCAGATTTTATTGTTTTTTGTCGTTTTTTTGGGCCTGCTGGTGTGGCCCTTTGCCCAGGGGTGGTGAGTGTTGCATGGGCCTAGTCTTTCTGTGGGGTGTCTTCTTGAATTTAAACATAATTGAGGCCATGGATGGGCTGGGATTGTGCTTATTTTATTGTTTTTTGTCGTTTTTGGGGGGCTGCTGGTGTGGCCTTTTGCTTGCCCAGGGGTGGTGGTGGTGCATGGACTGAGTGTGCCTGTGGTGTTGTCTCACTCTTTTTGATGTAAACATCATGGATGGCATTGGATTGTGGTGATTTCTGGCAGTTTTTCTGTTTTTTGGGGGTGTACTGTTGATGTGGACTGGCCATGTGGGTGGTGGTGGTGGCCATCTTGAGTGCTGGCTGGTACAGGCAACATGTGCTTGGGGTGTAAGGGGGCCATTTTGAGGAGAGGCAGTGTCTGAGGCCTGCACTTATTTTGCCTACTTTTCATCCCTTATGCCCAGGGGTAGTGAGTGTTGCATGGGCCTAGTGTTTCTGAGGGGTGTCTTCTTGAATTTAAACACCATTGAGGTCATGGATGGACTGGGAATGTGCAGATTTTATTGGTTTTTGTCGTTTTTTTGGGCCTGCTGGTGTGGCCCTTTGCCCAGGGGTGGTGAGTGTTGCATGGGCCTAGTCTTTCTGTGGGGTGTCTTCTTGAATTTAAACACCATTGAGGCCATGGATGGGCTGGGATTGTGCAGATTTTATTGTTTTTTGTCGTTTTTTTGGGCCTGCTGGTGTGGCCCTTTGCCCAGGGGTGGTGAGTGTTGCATGGGCCTAGTCTTTCTGTGGGGTGTCTTCTTGAATTTAAACATAATTGAGGCCATGGATGGGCTGGGATTGTGCTTATTTTATTGTTTTTTGTCGTTTTTGGGGGGCTGCTGGTGTGGCCTTTTGCTTGCCATGGGGTGGTGGTGGTGCATGGACTGAGTGTGCCTGTGGTGTTGTCTCACTCTCTTTGATGTAAACATCATGGATGGCATTGGATTGTGGTGATTTCTGGCTGTTTTTCTGTTTTTTGGGGGTGTACTGTTGATGTGGACTGGCCATGTGGGTGGTGGTGGTGGCCATCTTGAGTGCTGGCTGGTACAGGCAACATGTGCTTGGGGTGTAAGGGGGCCATTTTGAGGAGAGGCAGTGTCTGAGGCCTGCACTTATTTTGCCTACTTTTCATCCCTTATGCCCAGGGGTAGTGAGTGTTGCATACTTGCATGTCCCTAGTCTTTCTGTGGGGTGTCTTCAATGTAAACATCATGGATGGCATGGGATTGTGCTCATTTTTCTGTGTTTTGTCGATTTTTTGGGGTGTATAACTGAACTGATGTTCCTCTGTCTTCCATTGCTTTTAGGTGCACAAGAAGACTCAATAGAACCACCAGTGCCAGGAAGAAGTCCTGCAGCGGTGTGTGCAGCATAACGTCACGCGACGTCACGTCTGGACACAGAACCCTCTGCAACTCGTGCAACTGCTGCCTGCTGACCTGCTCTGAAGAAGATGGCCCCAAAAAAAGTAACCCGTAGCTCCTCTAGCAAGAAAGGTGCCAGTAAGGAGCAGAAGAAGCAAGTTACCAAGGACACTGGTGTGCCGCCCGCCCCTTTTTTTGTGAGTAAAAAAAAAAGTATGCCTGCAGCAGCTGCAGCGGGATCTGCTGGGGACCAAGCTGGCAGCAGCACCCCCGCTCCATTGGGCTCAGTGCCACCACCACCACCACGCCAACTTAAGTCCAAGCCCTTGAGTGCTGCAGAGGCAGCCAGTATACTTCTTCAATCACCATCGACCAGTGATGTTGGCTCATCGCAAGAAAGCAGCAGCAATGTCCCTCAATCAACACAGGTTGTTGTAGCTCATCTGACGAGTGTTGAACAACCACAGCGGCAACAACAATCACATGTGCAAGTACAAGCCCAAGTACATGTGGAAGGAGAGGCAGCGCAAGGAGATGCGCATGCAGAGGTGCATGGAGGGTCACAACAAGTGCCCACAATAGTTGTTCCTCCCGAAGTAGGGGCACATCAGGAAATCGACAATCAAGGCGAGGTATCATTTGAGGAAGCCACTCCTCCTGATGATCCTTCATTGTCTTCCACAACCCTAGCAAGGAAGAGATCAAGGGTGGTGTCTACATCCTCTTCAAGCACACCTCCTTCTGATGATACGGATCAAACTTGGGAACCAGCACCACAGCCGTCTGAGAGTGAGGCACACCATGATCCAACAAAGGTACTTAAGCGTAAAAGGAAGCTCGTCCAAAGTCTCAGACTTATGGAGTGTGATGAGGCTCAACAAGAAGTGGCGGATACTGCTGCTGATGAAGACTCTGCCAACGACGACCCAGTCATCATAAAGGTCACTGCAGCCCCAGCGGGCATGCAGCAAACAGACATTTTGACCCTAGCCCGAAGAGCTGCTGCGCGTGATGATGATGATGATGATGTTGTCGATGAGGAGGCAGTGGAAACACCACAATCATTGGAGTTAAGTAGTACACCAACTCGTCCCGCTTCCATATTTCTTTCTGGCAAGAAGAGACCTGCGTCAACCTCGACCTTAATTAGTGGCGGTGAAAGTGGAAAACGTACAAAAGTTGGCCAATCCAGATCCTCCACTTCATCTGGCATTAGCTTCATGACCACCACCACCACCAGTATCGCCGCCTCCTCCAGGTCCCACAGACACTTCAAGTCCCCAGTTTGGGACTTCTTTACTGTTTGTCCCAAAAATCCAAGGTTTGCCATTTGTACCCTTTGTAAGCTTGCAGTTAGTCGTGGTAAGCCAGGTAGCAACTATGGTACCGGCGGCCAGAGTGGTCATCTTGACAGAAAGCACGCTGTCCAATGGTTTGCGCACCTAGCTGCGATCAAGAAAGGCCAAAATCAAGGAAACGTTGATGTTTCATCTGATGTTGACGAGCAGGAAGAAGACGTGTCAAACACTTCCCTTACACCCAGTACCCCTCTCAGCAGCACACCCAATGTGAGGCACACTAAGAGTGTTGGAGCGAGTGAGACACCAACGCACAAAAGTTCACCAGCGAGCAAAATTGGGTCAACGAAGTCATTATCAGCCCGTAAATGCTTGGTCCAGGGCAACATTAGAACAATGCTTACTTCAGAGGTGCCATATGAACGCAACCACCCACTGACGCGTCTGTATAACACTAAGCTGGCTAAAATGCTAGCTGTGGACCTTCTACCTTTTTCTTTTGTAGAAGCGGTAGGTTTTCTTGAATTAGTTGCAACGCTCTGCCCTAAATGGAAGGTTCCGAGCCGGTTCTATTTTGCCAGAGTTGCGGTTCCAGCACTACATGAAGATGTGCTGCAGGCGATTGGGGCAGCTTTGCAGAAGAGTGCTGTTCACACAATACATCTGACAACAGACATGTGGACCAGTGGCCCAGGCGATGATTACATGTGCATCACTGCACACTGGGTCTCTTTTTCAGGTGTTATAGCAAAGCTAAACGCAGGTGTTGACCCGGACCAAGTTTTCAAAGCTGCTCGGAAACATGCAACACTAGCCATGTTTGCCTTGGAGAAAAGTCACACAGCAGAAAACCTTTTGGAAGAGTTTGACAAAAAGGTGTTGTCAATGCTATCCCCCCTAAAACGCAAGATTGGTTATGTTTCCACGGATAATGGCGCCAATGTAGTTAAGGCCATGTCACAGGGTCACCATGTTAGAGTGCCGTGTTTGGCGCACTGTATCAACCTGGTAGTTCAAAAATTCTTGAGTGATAAAGAGAGTCCAGCGTTCGAGGTAATGGCCACCTGCCGCAAAATGTGCAACCATTTCAGCCATTCTTTTAAGGCCCGGAAGCATCTGCGGAGACTGCTACTTCAACGTGGAATGCCAGTGAAAGCACTCATCCAGGAGGTGGCAACACGTTGGAACTCAACCTTCTACATGCTTGAGCGTCTGCATGAGCAGTATACGGTACTCGATCACTATTTCTTGACAGAGGCTACATCTCAGAAGGAGGACCTGCGGATGAGTAAGGCGCAATGGGCCATAGTTAAAAGCCTGACAGACATGCTTCGTCCTTTTGAGTTCTTCACGCGTGCAGTCAGCCAGGAGGACTGTAATTTGGGAAAAGCTATCCCATTGTTGTGCATACTGGAGCACCAACTGATGGCGGTTTCTTCTGAGTTTGAAAAAGATGAAAAAAAAAAAACCATTTCATTTTGTCTGAGAAATTATTACATCGCCTACGTGGTGATGAACGTCTTAAAAACATCAACTCAGATCAGCATTACATTTGTGCTACTATTCTGGATCCACGCTACAAAAAGGCGCTGGCAGACAACGCATTCTTTCCTTTCGCTGATGCAGATGTTCAAAAGTACAAACATTGGTTAGCCTGGTCAGCCAAGAGGTTTGAAAAAGAACGGCAGGTTATTGAAGGAGAAGCCAGTACATCAGCATCAGCATCAGCAGGCCATCCGCAGTCACAAGAATCCACTTCTGCACCTGTGGCTGGGGCACAAGTGACCTCTCAGCCGTTAAAGACACCGGCAACTGGATCATCTGCACCACACACAATGACAACACTAACAGTGGCTGGGGAGGAGGATTGGCTAAGTTTGATGGGGTATGGTTCTCTAAAAAATGTCACAGGCACAGCAAAAAGTAAGCAAAGTGGAGGAACAGTTGATGACCTTGAGTCGATGGTGCAGGACTATCTGAATGACTCAACAGTGGTCTTTCTTAATGAGGAGCCATTGCAGTATTGGCATGGCAAAAAACAATTGTGGCCACAGCTCTACAACCTGGCTATAAACTATTTGTCTTGCCCACTCGCAAGTGTGTCTTCTGAACGTGTTTTCAGTGCTGCTGGTGGCATTGTAACTGCCAAACGGAGCCGCCTATCGCCCAAAAATGTGGAGCGGCTGACAATGATCAAGATGAATCAGCACCTCATACCACCAGATTACAAAGTGCGAGAAAGCACGCCACATGAAGACGATGAGGACAGCAACGTAGATGAGGGGATTTTTTCTCTGTTCGGTGCCACTGACCTCATCCAGCCTGAATTCGCAGAGTATGATGACGAAATCTTGTTCTTATTCCCTGACACCGAGCCCTGAAAATGAGACAATCAATCAAGAACTTTCTTTTTCGTCCTTATTCACTTTTATTCCTGTGTGCTTTGTGTCTCTCTTTCTTTGTTTTGCACAGTTAATTTAATTCAAACTTTAATCACCTAATCCCAAAAACAAGACCATCATCAGAACTGTCTTCACTTGTTTGCTTATTGATTTGAAGGTGCCGCAGTCTACATTCCTCAGGTTCACAAGTTCTGAAGAACATGCTCCTCTATCCTCCTCCTCCAGACTGCGATTTCCCTCCAAGCAGAGTGCTGGATTACGCACAATGAAGAAAGACTCAGCACTTGTGGGGGTGTTGTACTTCTTTGCGGGTGAGTTGACGGTTTTGGGCCCATTGCTGTGAAGCTCTAATAATGGACAAAAGTGTTTTGGACCAAATATGAGGTGGAAATTTCTTGCCGTTTTTGCTGACTTGCTTGCCTTTGAGGTGCTCTTTGGCGGGGTTCCGGGGGTTTGTGTGTAATTTTTGGTGTCTGTCGAAGCACTGCTGCGACAGTCTAATCTTGATTGCATTTGCTTTTCAGGAAATCCGTGGTGGAAAACAGGAGTTATGATGATTGATGATGACCTAGCTGCACAGCGCGTTACTTTGGACCGAAGGCCGAGAGATATTGTAAGTATGAGATTTAGCTTTTTCGCTGTTTGGGGGTGTTGTCGGGTGTTTTTTTGCGGGTGGGTTAGCGCCGGCGGGTCTTGCCTGGGGCATTCCTGGGAAGGTCTAATACCGGATACAAGTGTTTTGGACAAAATCCATAAGGAACAGCCTTTTTTTTGCCATTTCTTCAGACATCTTGCTCAATGTAGCGTTTTGGGGGGCTTCCTGCTGTTCGTGGGTGGGTTGCGGCCGGGGTCTCTGTCGAAGCACTGCTGCGACAGTCTAATCTTGATTGCATTTGCTTTTCAGGAAATCCGTGGTGGAAAACAGGAGTTCTTATGATGATTGATGATGACCTAGCTGCACAGCGCGTTACTTTGGACCGAAGGCCGAGAGATATTGTAAGTATGAGATTTAGCTTTTTCGCTGTTTGGGGGTGTTGTCGGGTGTTTTTTTGCGGGTGGGTTGGCGCCGGCGGGTCTTGCCTGGGGCATTCCTGGGAAGGTCTAATACCGGATACAAGTGTTTTGGACAAAATCCATAAGGAACAGCCTTTTTTTTGCCATTTCTTCAGACATCTTGCTCAATGTAGCGTTTTGGGGGGCTTCCTGCTGTTCGTGGGTGGGTTGCGGCCGGGGTCTCTGTCGAAGCACTGCTGCGACAGTCTAATCTTGATTGCATTTGCTTTTCAGGAAATCCGTGGTGGAAAACAGGAGTTATGATGATTGATGATGATGACGACCTAGCTGCACAGCGCCGCGTTTGGACCGAAGGCCGAGAGACATTGTAAGTATGAGATTTAGCTTTTTCGCTGTTTGGTGGTGTTGTGTCGCGTGTTTTTTTGCGGGTGGGTTGGCGGGTCTTGCCTGGGGCATTCCTGGGAAGGTCTAATACCGGCTAGAAGTTTGTTGGACAAAATCCATAAGGAAACACCAGTTTTTGCACTTTTTGTACGTTAGGGTTCGTTAGGGTTAGCCCTAGCAGCAGGATTGCATGTGTTTTGGGGGGTTCTATTGCAACGCGGTTCTGTTGTTGTAGAGCACTGTTGGAGCGATGCTGGCTATGGATACTTTTGCTTGCAGGCAAGTGGTTTGAATACAATCCACGGTCTGTATTTGGGTCTACTGTTACTTTCAAAGTACGTTTTGTAACCATTTTTCTGCTAGGCATCGTTTTTGGAGATATGATTGGGTTCTTCTACATTTTTGCGACTGGCTTTAGTAAGGGTCTTGGTGGGAGCATTGCTGGGAAGGTCAAATTTTGTTCTAAAACACAGTAGTACACCCACCTTGAGGGGAAAGATCCGCTATAATATTTTGGCCATACTTATTGATCCTTAAAAAGGTGACTCAGACAGAGCACGCAATTTCAAAAATATTGTACTGTCTATTAGGGAAATCAAAGTGTGACTTTTTGAACCACACAGCGTACATACCTTTTATTTATTTATCAGTGGTATTGTAATAGCACTTCCTGTTTTCCGTTCAATAATTACAGGCCGGGTTTCAGTCAACATCCGCCAGGCAGGCAGTGGACAGGGTGTCTCTTCTGTCAGTGGTCACCACCACATTGATGGACGAAGCGTCAGCTGGAATGGAGGAGTGCCGCCAATAAGAGGAATTGTTTGCTGCATGCAACTTACTTACCAATTTCAACAGGACAACTCCAACAACATACGCAATACAGATACAGTATCCATTGTTGTCTTTTATTCTATGAGTGTGACTGCATGTGCTTACCTTTACTTTGTAACCAAAGATTGTCTGTAAACTCTGTATCTTCAATTATTGTTTGTCCATGCTCTGCTTTTTTTTCTTCTCTCAACAAAACCTACCCAAAAAGAAACCCCCATTCCCATCCATTTTACAAACCCTAACCCTCTTCCCCCGGGCTGTGTTGTTTTGCTTGATGTCTGACTAAAATGACATCAATAATTCCACACACTTGCTGGGGAGGATAAGGTGATAGCAGCAACAGGCTGGTGAAGGAATACGAGGATATCTTCTAGACTTACTCAGCTTCAGTACTATATCTTCTAGTAGTAGTAGCCAATGTCAAATAAATTCAACGCAAGTACTAGTTATACTTGCAATACTTTACCATTTGTTAGGCTACATTATGGCACTGTTCTAGTGTACTGTCACCTGCTATTTTCTCGATCGTACCGTAACCGTTGTAATGCTACAGTAAGGAGTACAAACAAGGTTTCGTTTTCTTTTTTTCCATAGGCATGCAACTGCCACTGTGTCACACCACTAGTAACACCGCAATGAGGAAATGTCACCCGCCCAGGAATGACAACGTTAATCCCCATTTCACCTGGAGCCAGCCCTGGGCCTAGCCCTAATTTCTAACACAAATTACAGGTAAGATAAGCGTTTGGTGGGAGGTAGTATAATGGAGTATTATTTCGGAGTAGACAAGAGATTGACGGTTGTACTACTAAAGTCCTACGACTGTTCAGGAAAACAAAGTTACTGTTACACCCCCGCCCCCCACCCACCAGACTGAAAAGCAGTAAAAAACAGGTATGGTCAGATAAAGTAGTTGAAAAATATATTTATTTATCCCTAACAAAATAATCTCCCTCACCCACCCTAACCCCAACGATTGTCTCTGAAACGTCCCAAAACGATCCCAACTCCCAAATCCCACCCCCCAAAAGTCTATAAAAAAAGGGCAAGGGACACTCCACTACTGGAGGGTGCTGGTGCTGGTGCATGATGCGGCATGGGCATCATACTCCTTGCGGAGGGTGGCAAGCTCGGAGCGGAGGCCCTTAACCAAGGTCTTATACCTCAGGACCTCCTGCTCCAGGTTGGACATGCGGACTCGTAGGCGGCGTTGGCGTTCCTTGCAGCTCCTGTGGGGGGCAGCTGGTATTTCGGGTGCTTGGCGGTGGCGGTCGGCTTTCTTAGCCCGGCTCGGTCCCGCTGGTTTAGTCACGGAGGAGGATGCAGTGGTCACAGTCGAAGATGTTGCCCCGCTCGACTGCGTGTCCTCCTCCTCCTCCAGGGCCACCAGCCGCCGATACTCGGCGACTGTGGCCTCCAGCCTCCGTTGCCGGGCCAATCTAGCCTGCTCCCTCCTTGTTGTTGATTTGGAAGGAGCAACTATATGAAGAAAGAAAGACATAGTCTGTAACCAATGCTCCTTATTAATAACACAAAGTGATTGAGCCGAAAGTTGGGTCACAGAGTACAAGTAGCAAATTGAAAGCACAGTACATAACTATTGAGGACAGTATCTATGTAACCTCCCACTTCTGCATCCTTGCTCTAACAGTAGTGGTAGTTTAATGAACTAATTCTACGACCACTATGGACTTCCATTACAGTCGACTATGACAGTACACCAGTCTTATTCTTCTTCTTCTCTCTTGTTTAGGGAAATGGGTACGTTATCTTATGCAAGCCGGCAGAATGACATGGACACAGCACAGTGAAGTTGCACCCGAGAAAAAAAGTTGCACACCATGATGATGGAGACAGACTTGCGTTACTGTACCGGTCCAGTACATGCAGGTGGTGAAGCTATTACTTTTCTATTACGGGTGGCACTGAGAATACTCTGTTACAAGGGCTACTGCTTAATTAATTTACCTTTCACCCTACAGTGCAAATGAGTACTAGAAAAGGAAACTGAAGAAGCTAACTAATTTGATTATCTATCACTTCACATGGGACGTATTTAATGACAGATGAGATGACTTTAGGTGCTTTGCTTAATATTGAGTGAACACAGTGATACACCCACACATGAATGACGTACTACAAGTAAACTAAAGTTATTAAGAGAGGTACGGAGTGTCCACCGTAATAACCAGATATATGCTGTGAATGCAAACGCAATACAAAGTACTGCTACTATTCATGGTAGTATTGGACACATTTACAATTTCTTTTCCTTGCCTTCCCTGCACTGGGACGGACGTGCGGGTGCGGTGGTACATGCTCTTCAAGGTAACACTTACTTCACCTGGCGACCATCTACTCTCTCTAGATACACATTTGCTATGTAAGAGTCAGAGAATACCATGCTCCAGGCATCCATTCATTCAAAGTATACGCACACATACAGTTTCTGTTTCACCCACCCAGGCTGCTGTCCTTCCACCCATCCTTGCTTCATCATTGACCCAGCCATGCACCATACCATATTCTTTCCTTCCCAGCCACCTCTGGGTCCAAGCAAACACATATCGTTCTTCTTTGCCAGCCATCATACAAGTTCGCGTCCCACTTACTTACACCCTTCTTTCGCTTTTCGTTCATCCCATCCATCACGTTCGTCTAAGAACTTATTGGGATTCTTCTCACCAAAAACTTCACAGCTAAGTCGAAGTACATTTCGAGGAGGCTACTACCTGGTTGATTTGTAATTGTAATACACCCGTGCAGAAAGCACACTATGCAGTCTTCAATCTCAATAAGTAAGGAATATATAGCTTACCTGTTTCCGCCACCACCGTTTGATCCCCCACAGGAACGGCCACCAGCTCTTCTACCGCCGCATCCTCCCCAGAGGCCTCCGAGTCCAAGTCCAACACAGCCACCTCCGCGCTGGCCCCGTCACCAGATGTTACACCTACAAAGTACATTTAAGAATGTTAGAATACACCACTCACTACTATATAATATTTGGTCTAGGAGAAATGTTAAAAAAACAGAATACAATGTAATAATTTGTGACTGTCTACTCCATAGTAAAAATGTCCCATTTTCCAGGGAAGGCTGTTGTCTTGCTGCACTTTTATGCACAACTGATGAATGCTTGCTTTTGATTTTTAACACGCACCACTTTTTCTCCTAACAGACAGAAGCTTGACTCCTGAGTCCTAAGAACACGACCAGGATCAAGTTCAAAGTAGGTGAGAGTTCGGCTCGACCACAAGAAATGTGTCCAATTAATCGTCAGCACTAACCACTTTTCCGTTTACAGTTAAATAGTTTTATGACAAAGTAGATTTCAATAAATGTGTTTACTTTTAATAAAGCTTTTACACTTAAATAGACTCTGTGGTTTTTGTTCCTCTAGACTAGAGTGGATGAGCTAAAGGTTTTGGAATTTTTGCAAGCATGAGTGCCTCTGACACTTCTTGACTGTGCTGTGACTCCGTACTACTCTCTTGTCCTGCGTACGATAATCTAGAGATCATTGGGGATCTATAATCGGTGACTTCGGGAGCTGAATGACTCTGCCACACTATCTAGTCAGTAAGGAGACAGTGCATAGAGGTATTGCTGAATATAATGGGAGTCCAATGGAATTGCCAAATGTCCAATCTTAGTTAGCTACACAGACAGACTAATAAGAATAGTCTAGTAATACCACAGGGAGTCATATTCGAGGCAGGATAAGAATTTATATCCAGTCTACAAGAAGATCAAAGACGATTTAGAAAAAATCGAATGAGGAACGCTAGGAAAAAATAGGTACTGTTTAGTAAAATGTAAACTTACTGGGGCCAGCAAAGGAGCCCTCGCCTGCCCGATCCTGGCCTGCATCCTCAGCACCCTCCTCCTGTGTCCTCTTGCCCTTGGGGGGAGCTGATGTACAACATGAAAGAAAGAAAAACCATAAAACATGGATGAGATTTTTCAACCAAATCAAACATTTCAAAAGAACAATAACAACATATTTTGGAAAAATAGCAAATAGATAGACAACTATTCCACGGGATCTATCTCATGTGGTATACTACGTTATTCGTATTGCCTGATTTGCGGAACGTTGACTTAGAAAGTTCCTATGTAACTCAATAAACAGACTACTAAAGAGGTTTGCCTAGGCCTGGCACTGCAGGCAGTAGTGCGCAACACGTGACAGACAAAGTCCATCCTGCTTGCAGATCAGTGAATACTCAAACTATCAATCCACCCGCCACCACCGCCACTATTTCTTCTGATAGCCATGTGACTGTCTAAAGGAAGGACACTGGACTTCAGTCTGTTGGGGCTGATTTATAAGTCCCTTGCGGAAGTTGCGGCTGATTTTCCTCCATTGTTGCGTGCCTTTTCTGACGCAGCGGCAGAACAAAAGACTCGCCATGGTGTTGGTGCGGCGTATATATTAAAAAAAAAAACACATATGGGCATATGGGCGATGCATCACGTTGTAAAGCCCTGCGCCATCAGGGGGCGTTCCGGCGCAAGGGAGGGCGTACCTGCGCAGGAACGAATCCTAAAAGTGGCTGAGGGAAATCTACAAGATGTCAATCAGTCATTTTTATGACAATGATGCATGACTCAAACCCTGCGCGCTTGAAGCCGACGTACGGCTTGATGCAGCATTGGGGAGATAGGGTACCCCAGAGCATTGCTGGAGCTGCGCCATCGTTGGCACGCAACTCCAGCAATGCGCTGCCTTTACGGCACAGATGCGTAAGGCTTCTGTGACGTTTTGGGCCAATGGGTGGTGGTGGCATGGCACACAATTACTGCCGCATCCCTGCTACTTTGCAGGGATGCGCCGGTAATTGAAAATATGACCCTTACTGTCTAGCATTACGCAGTTCTTTTCTTTACAGTACACTGATACATAATTTCTCAGGCCAATGAAATGCTTCTGAACACAACATACAAAACAAAGAAGCATAGTAGCAAGCAAGGCTACTGAGAAGGAGAGCAGTGCACCTGAAAATGAAATGCATAGAAGATTTTGAAATATAATTTACCTCAATGTAATCGGCAGCATTATTGCTCTTGGTAAAGAACAAAGATTTGCAAATAACAGAGCAGGATAAAACAGAGTAGTAAATGGACTACTACTACTACTCACCAAGCCCGGGGACCTCTACGCCGAGCGCGTCCAGCAAGTCCCGCTCCCGGTCCATGACATCGGTCCAGCGGTGGGTGGCCTGGTTATATGTGCGCCGGACCCCAGAGATCTTGTACATGGCCCGGCACACCTTCTCCCACCGCTGGCGGCGCTCCCGGATGCCATAGCCGGTCGCGATCTTGCCGCCTCCCAGGATCGTCTTGGGGAGGCGGCGCTGGACATGGAAGATCAGTGCCGCCACTTCCTCCGCGCTGAAGATCTCCCTCGGGACCACTTGCTCCCCCCTTAAACGCCCGCACGGGAGCCGGGCACGGGGTGCGGGACCCTTCCCCTTCTCAGGGTGCTTCCCGGCTCCCTTTACCATGGTCTGGGCAGAAATAAACTTAAATGATAAAGAAGAAATAGAATAGTGAAGAAGAAAAGAAAAGAGTTTAAAAAAGTAGTTTAAAAGTAACTAAAAGCTGCAGAAAACACAAAAATATAGAGCTAGAAAAATAGAGGGTTAGATAATAAGTAAAATTAGATCAAAAAAACTTCAAACAAGCAAAGGATGGCAGAGATTGAGAGAGGATAGAGAAAGCATGCCCAGAACCATAGCAATGAATGAGAAACAAGATGGCCGCGCCCGTTCACGACCGCGTGGGTAAGTTCGCGCGAGATTTTCCTTGCGAGTACGCGCGAACTTGTACTCGCGAGCAGCACACTTTGCGAGATTACACATAGCGGGCGGAAACGGAATTACGTCACGCCAACAAGATGGCCGCGCCCGTGTACGACCGATAGGGTAACTTGGCAAACGAATAGCTAGAAGCGCCTCGCGAACACGCGCAAGATCACGCGAATATACACGTCGCAACAAAAACAATTTTGTATTCGCACGTATTCGCGGCTTCCGAAATCGATCTCGCACGGATTCGCGCCCCAAATAACGCGCGAAATTGCAAAAAAAACGATTTTAGCTAAAATGAAAGCAATGAGCAGGTGCAAAAGTTCAAACTTAACATTAGTAACATTCAAGGTAGTCCTTCCTGATGGGCCCCTCCAGAGTTTGCAACAATTCTATGACCCTGCTATGACCCAAACAGCAGGCTCATAGAATAGCACCATAAAGGTCCTGTAAAAAAAAAATTTCACTGCAACAAAAAGCAAATTACAGATAAGGAAGGAAGCAGGTGCCAGCCAGACTGGAACTTTCAAAATTACTGACACATTAATGAAACACAAATTAATTGATGGCAGTTGAAGAAGGGCAGGTGTGCTAGCTTTTTTCAACCACCATAATCTACAGTAATAAATAAACCTAATAGGTGCCTGTGAGGATGTACTAGAGGGTGGCATGGGTGTCCCAGAGGGTGGCAGTGGTGAAACAGAGGGTGCTGTGAACCTGTGATGATAAACCAGACGTAGAAACAACATAGTCGCGGCCGTTGCAAGCCGAAAAGTAAGTTCGCAATTGCGAACTTGTCCCAAAATCGGCGCGAACACGCGCCAACACAAAAAACGGAAAAATCCGCAAATCCGCTAGAGTTCGCGGATCTTCGCGGATTGCGAATCCGTAAATACGCAAGTTCGCGGATTGCCAATCCGCAAAATCCGCCCATGCTTAAATGGGAGTTACATTCTTATTGTAGATCGCAGATGTTGTAGTCTTATGCCCGGGACTCCTTATCTCGTAACTACGACTGCGAAGGTCAAGTGCTGTGGACGCTCATTGTTCCCCAGCTCCTTTCCAGACAGGGAGGCAAGGGCATGGCCCAATTTGAAAATTACTTCTATTCGAATAGATACTTTAAGCAGAATGAAAACAGTGCTTCTTCAGACGCCTACAAAGCTCACGTCATCAAAAGAAACGTATGATCTACAAGTCGCAAGGACGACTGCAGAGATACATTCATTGTTATCAACTAATTTCCCCATACATTTCGCAGAAATCCTGAATGAAATCTTAAATATTTCTGATACCAATGGGGTCTCAAAGGTATTTAAGACAGTATTTTCGATGGCATTAACACCATTCAAAGCCATACTGGGTATTTTTCCAGATTTCGTCCATTCGATTTTTGGCGGACTTCCCCTGATCTTGGGACTAATTGCAGGAATCCTATTCTTAGTCCTTATTTTTCGTTATGGCAACCCATGTCACAGACAAAACTCTTGCGACAAGGGAAGAAACAATCCTAGGCATTGGATACCGGGACCGGATATCAAAAATCCTGGGACTCTCCCGGCTTAGAGACCTGAACATGACTTGGTTTCTATCATTTCGACCAATGTGGCAAAGATGTGTTTTACCTGTATTAAGGTGTCTGCTATGCGGAGAAGAATGCGTGTTAGACACCTGTCTGACGCTACAATCGGATGCGCCAATGGATGCAGAAACATTGTTGAGCCCGATCAAGGTTCACGCTTTGTGCTGCCCTCAAAAGCTACCAATCCTGATGACGGCATTCGTGGAAGCTTCACCACTACGATTAAGGGGTAGTGAAGTTCAAGATGAAAGCAGCATCGATCAGGTACGACCTTCTGTCAGCAATGCAAATCAGAATGTCAATGGAGACAATCATGCGCACGAATGCATGGTTACACCTTTTTCCGAGTTAGTGGAACTTTCCCAGGAAGCTGTTGACAGCTTTTTCGAAAGCATAAATGATATGATGTTCTCACCAGAGCAGAAATAGAGACTTTTGAGCAAGCTCGCACACGGCGTTCCCTGAATTCGGCCTTCAACTTTAAAAATAAAGTCACATGAACAATTTTACCTCCAGTTCACGGACAGCAATTTTTCAGCAGCCCCAAAATATTTTTGCATATTTTTCGGGACACTATTTTCTGCTTAAAGTAAGAACTATTCTTAGAGAACTAAGGTTTCTAAATTTTAGATAGCTTATAGACATTAGCTGCCCGCTGGTATGTTCATAAATATTTTATTCTGTGATGGAATGGTCTCGAACTTTTTTTCTGTATTAAGAGCCATTTCATGTGTAAATTCTCATATACCAAATAGCAATAATGTATACAAATGCGTTATTACTTTGGCATTATTCTACAGCTTGAGTGCATACAATACATATGATTGCAGTTCTTCCGTATATTTGAAAAATTTCAAAATGCATTTATGTATTTATGTATTTTGGGGTGGTAAGGTATACACTATACTCTATAGTACGTTTTACTATGCATAGATTAGTAAATATGTCCATAGTTAGCGTGGAGTGGGTGTGATGTATTCCTATAGGTTCTGAATCGATCCCCCTATTCCTGACCCAATTCTGGTTAAACAAACCAACAAGTTAACTAGCAGTCAGCCCATGAGGCAGAAAACCCCCATGATGCAGATACCGTTATCTGACGCAGTCACACTACGGCACAGGAACGTGTTATCTGATTAGGTCATAACGCTTGCGATCTAATTAGACAAGCGATATTCCTCCAGCCCCTGATAAGGCATACGGAGTTCTCATAACAAATCAAACCTATGACAACCTGGGCAAAACCCTGCGGCCATTGTTTTGATTTCACCGAGAACTTCAGCAAAAGAATGTGCTAACGAGCAAGTCGTATGACATCCTTATTGACGTATCTATGTCCATCCTTACGTCAATCTCGGCACCTTAAAGGTATAAATATTACCGATATTGCCCTATGCAAACACACGGGGTGGTGACGAGACGGAGCAGCCATACTTGCCGAAGCGAAGAGCAGAGCAGACCCCGCTGGCGCAGCCCCGCCTTCCTGACGCGCTGAGAACGAGACGAGCTGCTTTCTCCTGCCGAGAAATCCAGCACCGGCGCTTCCGGGTAGCCCTCGCAGGCAGCCTGGAATATCGAGACCAGAGAGAGAGATACCATCCCTCATTCAACCTAGATTCCAGGTACAGAACTGAATAACCCCTCGCAGAGAATTCTTTAGTTATTCACTTGGCAAAAACAAACTTAACTTAAACTGTAACTTTCTATTCCCGCCCACGTATTAGGCTTAGGTCAGGTACACGGGGTAGGCGTATTTAGAAACACCAGTTGAGTACGTTTAGTCAAATGTATATGTGTATGTAATATATTTTATTCATTTTGAAACATCTTATGGCTTAGAAACCATATCAATGTTTTTACAGTATTATTTCATACTATTGCTTTTAATGTATGCACTTTACTTAGCTATAAGTATTGCAATAATATCGATCCATTTCTCTTGTATGAGAAAAGAGACTGATCAATAAATAACACCTTTTTATTGAACACGCCCGTCTCTTCCTTTTCTCTACATTCTGATGAGACTAAGAATGCACGTACTGACTGAGTAAAATAAATTGCCTTTTGTTCACACGACTCTCGAGATACACTCTTGATTAGGGGAGAGCAAAGTTGTCATGTTCTATGGTTGTCAGAAACTAAATCCCTTCTTGTCTAATCAGGGAAGTTAATTCCTTCCTGAACATTCGAGAAAGTTTCTAGTGAACTCTGAGCTAGCTGGCAAACCCAAAACTTTAAGTCTAATATCGACAGTAGTAGACCTAGTTAACGTCTGGTCTAGGCCTTTACTATTGAAGGTATTATGCCAATGCGCAGAGCCTATTGGGATAATAGGAACTACACTACAGCATATCATTACTTCTTATTCTAACATTCACTTTTTCTTGTTCCTTATCGCCTCGTTTTTTTATTACTAATTCCATCCTCCACTTTTATTTACTATTTTTTTCCTGTATTCACGGTTTATGCTTTATACTTTTTATACTTCATTCCTATCTGTATTCATATCTTTCTTTCAGCTTTTTCACCTCTTTTCTAATATCATGCAATGTTGTTATAACGAATTAGACTTTTACCTTAAAGTTTTGTTTCTTTTAAAAAAAATATTTTTATTGATTTTTATCCCCTTTAAATGCCAGCAGATACAGAATACATATTACAACAAGAAAAAAAGGATAAGAGGCAGAATGACAGTATACAATAAGATTAGGCATACTAAAGAAAAGGAATACCTCCTAGCATTTATGAACAATGAGTAACACCATGAGAGGGAAAAAAGCAAACAAAAGTAGAGTAATAATAACATAGCAATATTTTTTCTTCCTCCTAAATAGGACCCCCCAGGGAAATTAAAGGGAAGAAAAATGAAATAAGAAAATACTTCCCTCCCCCATGTAACCCCAAATTAGAAAACAGCATGTATGGGATTAGTCCAGCTCCTCTTGGATCCATTGGCGGATAGGTGCCCAAATGTTCATTCCCAGAGCCCTTTTTTTCCTGTCCTTCATTTTATATATAGCAATCTCTATGTTATATGTGGCTAAAAGACGTGTTCTCCATGCATCAAATGAAGGAGGAAGTGGATTAATCCATTCTTGAGTAATACAAGCCCTTATTAATCCCATGCAAATAAATAGGAATTTGTTTTCCCCAGCAGGTAATGGGTGAGCAGTAACCCCTATTAAGAGTAGTTCCCCAGTTAAAGTAACTGTAGATCCAAGCAGGGCTGTCAAGAATGACTGAATTGCAGCCAAGAATAATGACAACTTAGGACAAGAAAAAAAACATATGTAATGCATCGGATGCAAATAGCCCACATCTGCTGCAAACGGTGCCCGCAGTCGACCCCCATTTAGAAATTTTTAAAGGCGTATAGTATAGATCAAATAGAGCCATAAAGTGCTGTGTGCGTGATCTCCCAGTAATCAGAATGGCATTAGCAAGTGCAATGGATTCCTGTATCTGAATGTTATTACTACCCAGTTTTTCTGCCCATCTAAGAGACTGAGAGTCTAAATCATCTGGACATGCAGCGATGAGCAGATTACAGTAATGTCCTATTTATTTCTTAGAAAACATACTATCGATAAGAGGAATCCTGCACAACCCAGAGCGAACCTGCGGTTGGAGAGTGTTAAAAAAACTGTGAATCTGGAGGTATTTGAAGTAATCCTGTGTTGATAGATTGTACTTATCGCTAAGCTCTAGAAAAGTGTTCAATTGATTATTCTGCCAAAGATCCTCTGCCAAAGGAAGATTCCGTAATTACACCATCTGATCATGACATGATCTCGAAAAACCGGGGGAAAGATGGATGATGATGAAAGGGGAGTGTATAACGAGATTTTCTGAATCCCTAAATGACGTTTAATTATCTTCCATACCCCATAGGCAGCTGTCAAGGTCTTAAATTTTGTTTTTTTATAATAACTTGGCTCTATATTTTTAACTAGACAGCCACGGCACTCCTCTCCCAATGCAAATTCAAAGATTGACGGAGAATGACTCAACGGGATTCGTGCCTTTACACCGATAATCAGAGGACTGATATATTGTAAGACTGCTGCTATATAGCAACACAAAAAATGCGGGATTCCCCACCCCACCCTAGACTTTGGTATAATCATCTTCTTATATGATCTTCGATGTTGTTTATATCCCCACAAGAATCTTGTTGTCATTTTTTCTAATTTTTTAAAGCAAGTTAGGGGGAATTCAAGGGGAATTGTCCGAAACATATAAAGGAACTTTGGGAGTATGATCATTTTTAAAACATTAATCCGGCCAAACAGGAATAAATGGAGATGATCAATGCGCTCTAGCGTAGAGTTTGCTTTTTGAATAGCAGCATTTAGATTTAGTTCTGGGATGTCAGAAACTGATGATGTAATGTTGATACCCAAATATGTCGCTACAGCCACCGTTTTAAGTTGTGCAGGAGGATTCTGGCAGAGAAATAGAGTTTGAGTTTTTGATATGTTCAGTTTGTAACCTGAAAAGGCTCCAAACTGTTTAGCCAAATCTTCTATTATTGGGAGTGCCGTCTGAATATTGGTTGTGGTCAAAACTATATCATCCGCTTAAGCGAGGTCTCTATAGCTAGTCCGAGCAACTAATACTGGCGCTATATCCTCTGCTTGATTCGACTTATTCAAAAAAATGTCGAAATATAAAGCAAACAAAAGTGGTGACAACGGACATCCCTGACGGGTACCTCTTAGAATAGAGAAAGAGGCAGATTTATTCGTACCAATATTGACACATGAAGTGGGTAGAAGATAGAGTGCTTTTAAAGCTAGAATCATCTGAGGGCCAAGGCCTTTCAGAGCCAGCATATCCCACAGAAACGGCCAGGCTACCCTGTCGAATGCCTTCTCGGCATCCAACAGGGTAATGCCAATTTCAGTTTTTGTCCCCTGAGCCCAGTCCATCAAGGCAATCACACGCCTAACATGGTCGGTAGTATCCCTATTGGGAATGAACCGCGCTGCCATGGTGATATGGTTGACGATATTATAGCTGAGAGGCGAGATGCCAGAATTTTTTAAAAGACCTTGCTATCAGCATTGATCAATGATATAGGCCTGAAGGATGAGGGAGAAAGGGGAGGTTTATCTTTTTTGAGAAAAGCCATGATGATCGAATGTCTCCAGGATACCCCTTTTTGAGCTTCTAAAAAAGTTACTAATAGATCTTGTTTCAAGACATGCCTAAACACCCTATAAAATTCTAACGGAATACCATCCGGACCCATAGCCTTACCTACCGCGCGAGAGAGAATGGCTGTCTCTAATTCTTCCCATGTGATTTCTGAGTCAAGTGCCGCCACTTGTGCGGGCGTTAATTTAGAGATATTACCTGGGCCACAGAAATTTAATACAGCTTCAAATGAGTAAGATGAGATTTCCTCCGTGGATAGTTTGCTGTACAATAGGCGGAAAACCTCTAGAATTTCCCCAGGATTTTGATGAATTTGTCCTGACTTGTCCTGGATCTCATTTACGGAATTAAATACTTCCTTTTGCCTCATTTTTTTAGCGTGAATCCGCCCTGACATTTCTCCGACTTCATAGATTTGAGAGCGAAAGGTTGCCACCTGTTCGGCTAACCTTGTAGCGAAGATCTCATACAGTCTAGATTTATGTATAGCAAGGGTAGATTTAATGTGCTCGGTATCTTGTGAGGCCTTTATAGCTATAATTAATTTGGTTTCCCACTCCTGCACTGCCTTATAATAGGTAGCGAGTGTATCCTGAGAGATTTTTTGCTTGTTAATCGAAAAAGACAATGTCTTCCCGCGTACTGCAGCTTTGAAAGCATCCCATACAGTTTGCGTTGATGCGGACCCTCGATTAAATTCAAAAAAAATTTTTATCCAGTTATTCATGTGCTGGATATATTGAGGGTCTGCCAACAACTTGCGCTCAAATGACCATGAAGTGAAATTAGGCATAGAACCTGTCTCTGTCTTGACCTCTATCAATATGGGATTGTGATCCGATATTATTCGGGGAAAGATTTCATACCTGATATTACCAATGAGTCTAGAAGTGACAAAAAAATAATCGAGGCGTACACATTTCTGATGAGGGGCTGAAAAAAAAGTATAACCCGGCAAAGTAGTACTTTTTACAAACCCAATATCAGATAGCCCAAAATCGATTACTAAACCCTTTAAAGCTTTATAAGTTTTTTTTTCAGCCCCACATATAGCAGATCAGACCGGTCAGAGCAAATATCAAAATTTCCCTCAAGATGAATATTGAGGTCTCCGCAGAGTAGTAAGGGTGCAGGCCATCCAGCAAATTCAATGCTAAGAAAGTTTATAATGTCCGGGTCGTCGGAGTTTAGACCATAGATTGAGCAAATAGTCCAAAGATTACTTTCTATAGAAATTTCCGCTATGACGCATCTGCCATATTGGTCATCTTTAATGCGTTTACAGACCCCCGTACCTCTTTTCATGAGAATAGCCACCCCCCTTGTGGTGGTACCTTGGCGGGTACATCCCATTACTTGAAGACCCAGCTCGTTAAGCAATCGCCTATTGTTCCATGTCAGGTGTGTCTCCTGTAGACACAATAGATCTAACCTCATACTCTGTATAATTTGAGCGCATATACCTCGCTTCTTCTTGTTATTCAATCCACACACGTTCCAAGAACAGATTCTAAGTTTGCTCCTTTGAGATTTTTAATTGATTGATAAACAGTCGAGCATGCAGATTGCCTCTAAATAACATAACTTTTAAGGTCCTTCCCACAGGAAAAAAAAAAGAGAAAATTGCTGAACGCTTCGAATACAGTGCCTATGCTAGAAGAAATGATTCTGTCGATGCTTGCCCCGCGTCCGTGCCCCCCCACCAACCCTCTGATGCCCCCCCGCCCACCCTCTGATGCCCACCCACCCACCCTCTGATGCCCACCCCCCCACACAACCCAAACCCCACCCAAAAAAAAGGCAAAGGGACTAAAAAGTCGGCAAGGTGACGGCCTGAGAAGCATCATGCGTCTCGCTGATCGCGTCCCATCTACCTACAGAACAGCTAAGTCCCCCTCAATAAAGAACAAAACTATAACAAATCAAATAAGGGAGAGTACCATCTGATTACCATCTAAGGCTTTCTGAAAGAATATGGATTCAATGTACTATTGAATCCAAATTAAAGGCAACAAAAAGAAGAAGAAATTATATAGTCAATAGTAAGTCTTTTGCCGCACTCTCCAGAGTTAAGAAATAGGTTCTCTCTTTATGTATTATTTTGAGTTTTGAGGGGTTGAGAAGAAAAGCCTGAGCTCCCTTGGCTTGAAAAGCTGGAATAAGTTGCCGAAACTGCCAACGGAGTTGAACTGTGGCATGACAATAGTCCGGACGGACGAAGAATTCCACTCCTTTCCCCTTTTGCTTTCGGTTTGGTCTAGCCAGGTCGCAGAGGGCCTCTTGTGCGACAAAGTTATTCAAGCAAATTAGTATGGCTCTTGGCTTTGCATTTGAGGCCCACCTGGGATCTTTTCTCAATTGAAAGGGAAATTTATGAGCTCTTTGGAGCTCGAGGTCCAACTGCCACTGGGGTAACTCCGGAAAGGCTTCCGTGAAGAGGTCGATGACAAACTGCCTGATGTTGGACCCCTCACTCCCTGCTGGAATACCCAAGACTCGTAAGTTATTGCGTCGCGATCTATTTTCTAGGTCAACCAGCTTCCAGTTAATGTCTTCCTTTAAGGTTTCCAGTGACAAGAGTTGTGACTTTTGATGTGTCATCACATCTTCAATTGCTGAGATCCTACCCTCTGCCTTGAGTACCCTTGCTAAAGTTTCATTACAGGTTTTGACCACTCGCCTCAAATTATTTTGAAGTTTACGTACTGCGCCTTGTGTGCGCAAGTTCTCAGATTTTGTTTCCTCTCGATGTTGGAGCATAACCTGATAAAGCATACCTAAGGTAATTTCATGCATTTGAGGGATTTGAGGCATTTGAAGCTGGTCCCCTGAGGTTGTTCCGATTGTGGCCGTTAATATAGGTGAGCCTTTATTTTCCAGTACCCCTGGATCTGGATGGGTAACCCTATTGTTGATGCCCAAAACTTTACGGACAGTGCTGTCTTCGGCCTCCCACTCTATTCTGGCAGAGGGCGATATCTCATTGACTCCATCCTCTTCGGTTAGTGAGTCCCGCCCATCTTGCACAGAACTGGTGGCACTTAGGTCGTCTCTCCATTCACCTTCCCCTTCCCCTTCCAGGCTCTCTAGCTCCAATGCATTGGACAAATCCGACATTGAATAGAAATTTCCTGCTGAGTCAATCGATTCTGTGTCCCCTGTTGGTTCAGATACCTCCTGACAATGAGTGGGAAGGTGCATAGTTTGTAAGTTTGCTTGAGTTCTTAACGAAACCATATTATCAGGGGGAAGCCGCCCTGTATTAGAGCCAGGATTGATCCTTTGGGAAAGCGCCTCATTGGGCTCAGTAAGTTGAGCACCTAACTCTGTCTGAGTTAAGGGGGTTATATCCTTAATGGCCCCCGGGTGTTTACCGCCTGCATTACCAGCCAGAACAATTTTAAGAGAGAGAGGCTGCGCCTGCAGGGAATCCAAAGCTAAACCAATATCTTGCCTGTCATCTGGCATAAGTAAACTCTTTTTCCTAAACATTCAGGGTATTTTCGGAATAGCTCCAGAACTACCAGTCCCAGCACTCACCGTGGCTGTCTGTTTGATGACTGCAGCAGAGGCTGGAGCAGGCACAGCGGTGTTAGAGAGATTTGGAAGACCAGGCCGGGCATCTTCAGGCTGTTCATTGCTATCCATGGCCACTGTTACCGTGGCTGCCGTTGCTGCCCGAGGCGGAGTTTGGATTCTTAGGAGCCATTGCAGGACAACGCCTCCGTCTCCGTCTCCTTCCCTCCACCAGTGTAAAGCTCTGGTCCTGTTGTGCCGCCAGCCGAAGTTTCCGAAGTTTCCTGATGGAATCAGAGCGGCCGCTAGCCCGGCTCCGCCCCAGAAGCCGATCCGAAGAAACGACAGCAGAACGCCAAGCCGCAGACAGCACTCGGCAGTAGTAGCACTGCAAATCCAGCCGCATAACAAAGTAAGACGGCCTCCAACGCCTCCGATAATAGCGGGAGCTCTGTCCGCTTCAAGAAGCACCCAGGCAGGTAGATTTTACCAAGGAAGAACGGTAAATGCGGCAGATGCGGAAGATGGGAGACGATACATCAGCGAGCACGATTCAGCTGCTCACTCTGATGCAGGATGCATCCGCCATCTTGCCCCTTGACGGTTGGTTCTATTACACAAATTCTGCGCGAGTTCCGCCTTAAAGTTTTGTTTCATTTAGTCCGTGATTACCTATGTCATTGAAACTCATCTCATGGAACGTTAGGGGTTTAAATTCTCCTATTAAAAGGCAGAGAATCCTCACTCATTTAGCGAAAATAAATGCTGATTTGGTATTTTTACAGGAAACCCATCTTACAGATAATGAATCTTTAAAACTGAAAAGAGAATGGGTGGGGGATATTTTATCTTCTCCAGGCGACGGGAAACGCAATGGAGTAATGATAGTCTGTCGTAAGTCACTTCCAATCTTATTTTTATCACAAGAATTTGTTGGAGATGGTAGATGGCTAAATGTCAAATTGTTAATAAAGAACGTCCCAGTTTCTCTTCTTAACATTTATGCACCTACATGTGGCGAGCCCTCTTTTTGGTCCACGTTGGCCAAACAAATTACACACTCTATGGAAGATAACTTTGTAATAGCTGGTGATTGCAATCAGATTTTTTACCCATTTGTTGACAGAAATTCTACATCTTCCTTTGTCCCTAATAAACCGCATAAATCTTTTGTTCACATCATCAATCAACACAAACGTCTAGACGCTTGGCGCTTATGTAATCCAACTACCAGAGAAAACACTTTCTATTCCCCCACTCACCACACTCAATCCTGAATTTATTACATTTTTGTCTCCCATAACATATCACAAACACTTACACATGCAGATATTGGCCCCATTTTACTCTCGGACCACACTCCAGTTTCAATCGGCATTGATATTTTACCTAAATCTTCGATCCCTAAAAAAAAAATGGCGTTTCAATAACACTCTTCTTTTAAACCCAGAATTTACTGCTTCTTTTACCACATTTTCTAACAAATACTTTGAATTTAATAATACTGAACATATGCCGTTTTCAACCATATGGGATGCCTATAAGGCTTCGGCAAAAGATTTAATTATCAGTTTTGTTTCCAAGCAAGGCAATAATGCCCGCTTACACACTAAAAACCTTCTTTAAAATATCAAGAAGTTAGAACACTCTTATTACACGTCACACTCAAAAGATTGCTTAACAGCTCTTATAAATGCCAAATTGCAATTTAACAAAAAGTCGACTGATGTCGCCTCACTATACCTGTTAAAATCCAGTGCAAAGTTCTATGGGGGTAAAAGTAAAGCTGGGTAAATATTGGCTAATTACTTAAAAATTAGACAAAATAAGTTAAATATAGAATTGATACATGACGCCAATTCAACTTTAAAATTCTTAGTGAATTCTCCGCTTTTTACAAATCTTTATATTCGTCTGAAATGCAGCCCACTGAGCACTCATTATCACATTTCTTCACCAACATACCAAAACCTCACGTGACTTCTCTTGATTTGTCCTCTTTGGAATCAGATATTACACAACAGGAACTATTAATCACACTTCAACATCTTAAAAAATACAAAGCACCGGGTCCAGACGGTTTCACCGTTGAATTCTATCTACATTTTTCTAAGATTCTCTTACCCAAGATGTACTCTTTAACAACTTTTTTGTAACTCTTTAAATAAATGTTCTGGTTCCTTTTTCAGAGGCACACATTTGCCTTATCCCCAAGGAAGGTAAGGACCCTAAACTTTGTAAGAACTATAGGCCCATTTCCCTGGTTAACATTGACATCTTTTCAAAAGCATTAGCTATTAGATAAGACTCCTATCTCCCAAATTTGCTAGGAAAAGAACAATCTGGCTTTGTTAAAGGTCATTTTATTACAGATAATACTCAACTTCTTTTTAATATTCTATCCAAGTCATCTCACCAAAAGCACTCTCTGGCAGCAATCGCAATAGCGGAGAAGAGTGTTGCCGGTGGCAGAGGCGAGCTCTAACCACTTAGCGCTAATATTTTCTGTCAGTTACACTGCTCGCGCTGTTATTATAGCGTTCTCTGTTTTACTGTAGCGATTGAGGCTATCTTTTAAAACGTTCAGTGTTTCTTTACTGATTGTACCTGTAATTTTCACTGCATCACACTTCAGGCTGTTTGTTTCCACCCACTCCCGCCCCGTTCCGCCGCGTCCAATCATGGGCGTTTGATGCGGAGGGTGAGGAGGAGCCTTACACTTCCGGGCTCAGGGAGCACAGGTCAGCGCTCTAGCGACGCTGCCAGTGGAAGACTACTTAAAGGTCAGCTCTGCAAGTGCGCGCTGTGGAGAAGAGTGTTGCCGGTGGCAGAGGCGAGCTCTAACCACTTAGCGCTAATATTTTCTGTCAGTTACACTGCTCGCGCTGTTATTATAGCGTTCTCTGTTTTACTGTAGCGATTGAGGCTATCTTTTAAAACGTTCAGTGTTTCTTTACTGATTGTACCTGTAATTTTCGCTGCATCACACTTCAGGCTGTTTGTTTCCACCCACTCCCGCCCCGTTCCGCCGCGTCCAATCATGGGCGTTTGATGCTGAGGGTGAGGAGGAGCCTTACACTTCCGGGCTCAGGGAGCACAGGTCAGCGCTCTAGCGACGCTGCCAGTGGAAGACTACTTAAAGGTCAGCTCTGCAAGTGCGCGCTGTGGAGAAGAGTGTTGCCGGTGGCAGAGGCGAGCTCTAACCACTTAGCGCTAATATTTTCTGTCAGTTACACTGCTCGCGCTGTTATTATAGCGTTCTCTGTTTTACTGTAGCGATTGAGGCTATCTTTTAAAACGTTCAGTGTTTCTTTACTGATTGTACCTGTAATTTTCACTGCATCACACTTCAGGCTGTTTGTTTCCACCCACTCCCGCCCCGTTCCGCCGCGTCCAATCATGGGCGTTTGATGCGGAGGGTGAGGAGGAGCCTTACACTTCCGGGCTCAGGGAGCACAGGTCAGCGCTCTAGCGACGCTGCCAGTGGAAGACTACTTAAAGGTCAGCTCTGCAAGTGCGCGCTGTGGAGAAGAGTGTTGCCGGTGGCAGAGGCGAGCTCTAACCACTTAGCGCTAATATTTTCTGTCAGTTACACTGCTTGCGCTGTTATTATAGCGTTCTCTGTTTTACTGTAGCGATTGAGGCTATCTTTTAAAACGTTCAGTGTTTCTTTACTGATTGTACCTGTAATTTTCACTGCATCACACTTCAGGCTGTTTGTTTCCACCCACTCCCGCCCCGTTCCGCCGCGTCCAATCATGGGCGTTTGATGCGGAGGGTGAGGAGGAGCCTTACACTTCCGGGCTCAGGGAGCACAGGTCAGCACTCTAGCGACCCCTCCCCTCACTATAAATGTGCTATGGTCAGCGACCGCGCAGCGGACGCGTGCAGCGGGCGCGCCGGAAGCGCGCCGAAGTCGAGCCAAAGTCTAGCCCGTCAGCGCCCGTCCGCGGCAGGACGGGGCGCGGGGCTATAAACCTTGGCTCTCCTACGCTGGCCACCATAAGGTATGACAGACAAGAACTATTGGACATCCAGTCCAATACTCCCTTATGTTGCAAACACTCTATGAAGGCGCTAGCGCTAAAGGCTTGTACCTTATGCACTTTTGTCCCGGTCAATCCTGCCACCATTACTAGTTCGACCAATACAATTAAAGCAGCCCTGCTTAATTGCAGATCTCTCCGAAAGCACCGCATAGAAATTTTTCACTTACTTGAGGACCATGACATCAACATCCTGTTTCTTACAGAAACATGGCTGGATGAATACTCTGACCCAGATATCATCCAGGCCCTTCCTCCCGGTTACTCCCTCTCCAGATTGGATAGGAAGGACGGGAGAGGTGGTGGCATTGCCGTTGTTATTAAAGCCCCTTTAGTATGTACCCTCACTCCTATCTCGGTGGACCATAGTGAAGCGGGCGCTTTCACCATCAATACCGGACCCAACCACTCTATCTCAGGCATCCTTGTTTACCGTCCCCCTGGAAGGCTATTTGATTTCACGCCCACTCTCATGGAAGCCCTAACCCATATAGCACTCAGAAAATCTCGTGTTTTAGTGCTAGGAGACTTAAATGCTCATTTTGATGACCCCCTAGATAAGGAAGCGACAGATATTAAATCTGAGCTACTCTCTTTACAACTCGAATTAAAAAATAATGAGCCGTCACACCAACTAGGACATCTATTGGACCCAGTTTTTGGGAACTGGAAGGGAGTTCAGACTCTACGCCCCCAGCCTATCCCATGGTCTGATCATTTCATCATCCCTATACTATTCCAACTAGATAGTACTGAGCATCAAAACCAAAGCTCTCAACGTTATAAACGAAGGAAATGGAAGAATTTCTCGGCAGACGCGTTCACTAAAATTGTTCAGGATGCAGGGCCTCCTAGTGGAACTGATTGCGAGACAGCACATAAACATCTCATAAACTGCATCACAAAGGCTCTTGACATCACAGCCCCGATTCGTACCGTAACCAGTGCCATGAGAACTAAAAAAACGGCTCCCTGGTTTAGTCAGGAGCTTCAGATTCTTAAACCTGATTGTAAAAAGCTTGAAAGATTATGGAGTCACGAATTCTGCCCAGAAATTAAAGCCCAGTATAAAACTGCGCAAAAAGAGTATAACAAAAAAATACGCTTATCCAAGGCAGCTCATTATGACAACCGAATCTCGGAAGCGGAAAACTCCTCTAAGGAGCTCTATCAGATTTATAAAGAAATCTCAATAATTGAATCTAACTCCTCCTCTCAGAATGACGCAGTGGAAATCTGCAATAAAATTGCTAAGTATTTCGCGGGAAAGATTACTAACATTTATGCCAGTTTTTCCAGCAATCTAAAACCTGGCACGGAATTTACAGAGAATGAAGATTGCATACGTACTCAAGTCTGTTTATGCTCATTCTCTGTTCCTCCCGCTGAAACACTGGCCAAAATGTGTAAGAGCATTAAATCTGGCTCCCCACGAGACCCTGCGCCTCCTAAAATCTTGGCTGAGACTATCTCGGTGTTAGAGCCCCATTTTAGACACATGCTTCAAGTATCCTTCTCTACTGCCTGCCTTCCAACGGAATGGAAACAAGCCATAGTGCTTCCAATCAAAAAAAAGCCTAATATGAGTCAGGACACATTGGAGAACTTACGCCCAATCTCCCTGCTACCCTATCTAGCAAAATTAGCAGAGAAAGTAGCCAATGTCCAGCTTATGGCCCATCTTGAAGCCCAGAGCGCTTTTCATATATCGCAGTCAGGCTTCAGATCGAGCTTCTCTACTGAGACAGCCCTTCTGAGAGCAACCGAAACCTTATGGGAAGGAGCAGATGAGGGCAAGACCATGGCTCTCATCATGCTGGACCTCAGTGCCGCGTTTGACACTGTAGCGCATGCCATCTTGCTACAGTGTCTAAACAGAGCGGGGGTCACCAAAGAGGCGCTGGGCTGGCTGAAGGCCTTTCTCACCAACAGGAGCTTTCAGGTCCAAAGAGGGATTTTCCTCTCGGACAGTATGGCGCTAGAACAGGGGGTACCTCAGGGCTCTGCCCTGAGTCCCACCCTGTTTAACTTATACATGGCACCTCTGGCAGAAGTAGTACAATCGTTCGGCGTAGAGCTTGTCTCTTACGCCGACGACACTCAACTTCTAATCTCCCTGTCCCAAGCTCCCTCCTCTGAGGCCAATAATTTCAAATCCTGCATGTGCAAGCTTGCCGCATGGATGACTGAACATTGCCTTAAATTAAATGGCACTAAAACGGAGGTACTAATAATAGGTGGAAAGGACACAAAATGGACGAAAGAGTGGTGGCCCACTTGTCTGGGCCCCTTACCGACTCCCAACCAGGAAGCAAAAAACTTAGGTGTCTGGATAGACAACAAGCTCTCCTTTGACAGTCATGTCAAAAAAACAGTAGGTAAGTGCTTCGGAGTCATGAAAACCCTCAATCGTACCCTGGATTTGCTCCCACTAAATTCCAGGCGTACCATGACTCAGGCACTTATCACCTCCCGTATAGATTATGGAAACGTGCTGCTGCTGGGCACGTCCATAAAAAACATCAGAAGATTACAAGTCTTGCAGAACTCAGCAGCTCGCCTAGTACTAAGACTTCCTCGTAGAGCTCCCTCCAAACCTTCCCTGACTACCCTCCACTGGCTGCCCATTAGCAAGAGGATACTATTTAAGGCACTCCTCTGGTGCCACAGAATCATTCACCAAAAAGCCCGCTCCTACCTATCCGATCTGGCATCACTGTATGAGCCCAACAGATCTCTTAGATCGAAAGGTATGGGCTTGCTCAAAACATCTCTCCCAAAAAAAGCTAGAATGGGAGGTAAGTCCTTCCGCACTCTGGCAGCTAAGGAGTGGAACATCCTCCCTACGAACATCAGATTAGAAACGAATGAGGCAGCTTTTAGAAAATTGCTGAAAACCCGTTTATTTACTCTCTAGTGGTATCTATCTCTGCCTCTCCCTCTATAACTCTCTCTCCACAGCGCGGGGACACGCCGGGAGGCGTCACCAGGCGCTTTACAAACCCCTTTAATAATAATAAATAATAATAATTAGACGCAGAAAAGGCGTTCGACAGGGTTGAGTGGACTTACCTGTTTTACACTCTTAAATGGTTTGGATTTGTTCCTAAGTTTATATCTTTGATTTCCCTTCTCTATTCCAACCCCCAGCTGCAGTTTGCACTAATGGATTGGTTTCCTAATTGTTTGATTTAGGTAGAGGAGTTCGCCAAGGTTGCCCCTTATCCCCCTTTCTGTTTCATTTATTTACCAGAATGCCCTATGCACACACTAATGAGTTTTCACACAGTCGTGTTTATGTCACAAGACAAGTACATTGAACCAAAGCCAACAGAAAAAACAAGATTTCTCTGCACAGTATTGCTGTAGTTCAAATTATTTAATCGTTCCAGAACCAGCCAGCCTACACGTGTTTCGTCGCGTTTACAAAAGTGTTTCCGCGACTCCTCAGGGCGGCAATTAAAATTGCGTGAGGAGAACGGTTGCTCCACCGGTGATAATTCCGACCCGGCAGGGCCCGTGACCTACCGTGAAAATCCTTGGCTACAATGTGCCTTAAAGGAAATGTGCTCCTGCGATTGTATCACCAATGTAAATAGAGGTCGCTGTGTACTGTGGAACACGGCGACCCGGGAGAAAAAACAATCGGCAACTTATTACTACTACTAAAAAACACATTGACTAGGAGTTATCCGCTCCTTAGACATGCTTCAACCACTTCCCGGGCATACCGCTTTGAGGAGAACGCATATAGCGCGACCTCCCGACCACGTCTCATTTTTACGACAATACCGGGGTATTTACGGAATAATACAGCGACCTCTATTTACATTGAGAGATAAAAACCCTTCCCTTTGAGATTACCCCTTTCTGTTTCATTTAGCTCTGGAGCCTTTTCTTTCCAAATTATGCCAAAACCCACATTTGCATGGTTTACAAATGACTGATTATCATATTAAACTTGAAGCTTATGCTGATGATATCCTGCTTTTTATTTCAAATCCAAGTGAATCAATTCCTGCTTTCTGAGCTGAAGTTCAGGCTTACTCCCTCATTTCTGGATATAAATTAAATAATGACAAATGCGAAATTTTGCCCTTAACAAAGTATACTTTTAAGCCAGATTTTAAGGCTTCGAATTTTACATGGAATCCTAATCACATCAAATATCTAGGGCTATATATATCACACCTAACATTTCAGACAAAGTAGCGTTATGTATGAATACATGTATTCAAAAGCTTTCAGACCTAACCACTAAATGGCATCCCCTTTATTTATCTTGGTGGGGATGTTTAGACACATTCAAGATGATGCTGTCACCCATAGTTTTATACACCATATCCAATATACCAGTTCCAATTCCTGTTAAGTCATTTAATAAGGTCAACTCTATTCTCTCTTCCGTTTCTATGGAACAACAAGCGACCCAGAATGTCTCTAAAAAGGTTAACTTGTTCCAAAGATGAAGGTGGAGTTAATTTTCCAGACTTTCGGACATATCACCAAGCTTTTCTTTTACGTCAGGCATCTTTTGGTTACTTGAGCCCACAGATGACTGTCCTTTGTGGACCTTAATTGAACGTCTTGTTTTATCTCCCTTTTCTTTTCAGGAATACCTTTCTTTCTCACGTAAACCACAAACTCTTTCCACTCCCATAATCAAATTGACCTCTAAGCTCCTTCAGCCTTTATCTCCTCCTACACAACACACTATAGAATACTTCTTTATTTCAGCCATTTGGCATAATAAAAGTTTGCTCATTCATAATAAAACCTTTTATTGGAAAACTTGGGGACAGAGGGGACTAATTTGGATTTATCAGCTATTCTCCCCATCAGTCTTTTTATCTTTTCCCTCGCTTAGTCAAATGTTCAATTTGCCTGCCTCATTTCTTATTAAGTATAATCTTTTAAAGGAAGCTGTGATGACTACTTACACTCAAATACCCACTACACCTGTTATTTTTAACCGCCCCGATTCCTCCCCACAACTGCATACTATGTTAAAACACACAACTAAAGCTTCCACTATATAGCGATTTTTACAAGATACTACCACTATTAGGCAGAAATCTAGCACTGAGGAGGCATGGGAACAAGATTTTGAGATGTCCTGGCCAGTTCCTTTATGGAAGAATTTATGGATTAAGTTACGCAAATCCTCCAGAGCAGCAAACATAACGCAAACACTGTTTTTTGTATACAGTAGACTTTTATTGTCACCACACACTTTAAGTAAAAGCTTTTCAACTGTGTCAGATGTTTGCTGGACGTGTTCATCTCCAAACGCTGACTTATTCCACATGTTATTCTCTTGTGTATCTGTAAGCAACTTCTGGAAACAAGTATGTACTCAAATCAACTTAATTTTTAACACTAAGTTTCCTTTTTCTTACCAATGTTTTCTTAGGAAGCCTCTCACCTGTATGGGAAAATATAATGCTCAATGTTAAAATCATTGATTTGTTATTAGCTGTTGCTTTTCAACAAATTACCATAAATTGGAAGAACTCTACAAAAATGTCTTATAGACCCTGTTGGTATGCTGTATGCCATAATCATAGATTAGACACTATTTTTGTTTATCCTATAACTTTAGCTGGGAAACGTTTGGATTAATGGTCATGTGTTACACTGTTTCTTGATGCAAGTGCTAAAATGTTCTCCCAGCTAAAACCATCACAACAAGAAGTTCTTAAACCCCCCTGATCCCCTAAATGTTCCTAATTTTTTCAATAACTTATCGATACTCAAATCTTATCTGTATATTTGTATTTCACATCATGCAATGTATACGTCTAATTTGTTTATTCGCAATATGCTTATTCCAAACATTTTGTTACAAAATAACTGTTATGTATTGTTTATAGACACCCCTTTATTAATTGTCAATACATTTTTCTTCAACTGAAAAAAAGTCTTGAATCCACCTCATGCCTCTTTTATCTACTTCCAGACACTCCCTGCCCCTTTATCTCACTTTTGCGTGTTCCTGCTTTGTCCCTTTGTATAGGGTTTTCTGTCTTTCTCTTCCTCCTTCCCTCCTTCTTTACCCCTAGGGTGTTTTTTCCCTCTCCTGCTCTCGATAAATATCTGATGCAGAACAATCAGTACCGGCCCCCAAAACTGAGTGCCAAGGGACCCCACAGGCAACTACCAGTTCAAATTAAGCACTAAAGAGAGGGAATGGAGGCATAACTGATTTCTTAGTTTTAAGGTGTGTGCATTTTGCATGTTATTATGCATACTTTTGTGTTTTCACATTTATTTAACCCCTTCGTTTCTAGGACTCTAGGACTCCAACCCCCCGTGCTAAGCCTTTTTTTGGCTATTTGGGGTAGTTCGCGTTTCAACCCCTATTACTTTTTTTGTCCACAAAAGGTATCTATGCCAAATGTGCGTCCTTTTCTCCCAACATCTTGAGCATTCTAAAGGTACCCAGGGTTTTTGGATTCCAATGGAGGGAATCGAGAAATAGGCCAAAATACAGCTAATTCCTATTTTATTTTTAATGGGAAAAAAGTGCAGCAGAATAAAGTGTCTGTTTTTCCCCTGCAAAAGGTATCAACAGACGTTTGTGTTACAAAAATGTCCAGCTTTCAGGAACAGGCAGACTTTTGTCAGAAAACCAAACATTTCTACACAGTTTTGGCATTTTATTGGACATAGCCAATTTTTCCAATTTTTGAGCTTTCAAGTTCCTTCCAAATAGTGGTAGTAATGGGTGTAAAAGCAATAATGGATCCCGGAAAACTATACATTTATGACAAGTAGACATAATTCTGAATTCAACAAGGGGTCATTGTTGAGATCTGTCAAGGCTTTTCTATTGAAATTAACAATTGAAACAAAAAAAATTGAAATTACGTTGAAATAAAACAGCCATTTGTGCCAACGTTTTCACCTGTAACTTCTTCTAAAGTATGGCACATGTTTTAAAACAATATACTGGTATGTCTGCTGGATGTTTCTGGTTGTGGAGGTATATAGGACTTATAGGTTCACCTAGAACCCGAGGTATCCAGAGCCAAATCACTTAGCTGCCTCATGCAGTGGTTTTTCATTGTGTACCAGGTATATTCAAATGTATTTTGTAAAATATAAAGAGCGAAAAATAGGCACCAAGGAAACCTGTATATTTCTGAAATGGGAACAAAATATAGAGTTTAGAAGCAGTGGTTATGTACACATCTCCGAAATTGTTGGAATCGATACAAGCATGTGAATTAGAGGAAATGTTTTCAAAATGACTTCTTTTTTACACATTGTCTTACATTTGGAAGGCAGAAATGCAAAGATAGTGAATTGGCAATAACACTTGTTCTACTATTCTGTGTTCCCCTATGTCTCCCAATAAAAATGATACCTCCCTTGCGTGGGTAGGCCTAGTGCCTGCAACAGGAAACGGTCCAACAAGCAACGTGGACGCATCACATTTTCCGGTGAAAACTGACCCTTTTCTCGCATTGTGCCTAGCTGTGGATTTCGGCCCTATCTCAGCTGGCAACTAAGGAAACCTAGCAAACATATACATTTTTTAAAACTAGACACCCAGGGTAATCTAGGATAGGTTGCCTTGTGTGGCTCTTACTAGGTTCTGTTACCCAGAATCTATTGCAAACCTCACACTTTGTAAAAAAAAAACATATTCCTCACATTTCGGTGATGGAAAGTTCTGGAATCTGTGTGGAGCTACACACTTGTAACCTCCCAATTTTTCCAATTTTTGAGCTTTCAAGTTCCTTCCAAATAGTGGTAGTAATGGGTGTAAACGCAATAATGGATCCCGGAAAACTATACATTTATGACAAGTAGACATAATTCTGAATTCAACAAGGGGTCATTGTTGAGATCTGTCAAGGCTTTTCTATTGAAATTAACAATTGAAACAAAAAAAGTTGAAATAAAACAGCCATTTGTGCCAACGTTTTCACCTGTAACTTCTTCTAAAGTATGGCACATGTTTTAAAACAATATACTGGTATGTCTGCTGGATGTTTCTGGTTGTGGAGATATATAGGACTTATAGGTTCACCTAGAACCCGAGGTATCCAGAGCCAAATCACTTAGCTGCCTCATGCAGTGGTTTTTCATTGTGTACCAGGTATATTCAAATGTATTTTGTAAAATATAAAGAGCGAAAAATAGGCACCAAGGAAACCTGTATATTTCTGAAATGGGAACAAAATATAGAGTTTAGAAGCAGTGGTTATCTACACATCTCCGAAATTGTTGGAACCGATACAAGCATGTGAATTAGAGGAAATGTTTTCAAAATGACTTCTTTTTTACACATTGTCTTACATTTGGAAGGCAGAAATGCAAAGATAGTGAATTGGCAATAACACTTGTTCTACAATTCTGTGTTCCCCTATGTCTCCCAATAAAAATGATACCTCCCTTGCTTGGGTAGGCCTAGTGCCTGCAACAAGAAACGGCCCAACAAGCAACGTGGGCGCATCACATTTTCCGGTGAAAACGGACCCTTTTCTCGCATTGTGCCTAGCTGTGGATTTCGGCCCTATCTCATCTGGCAACTAAGGAAACCTAGCAAACATATACATGTTTTAAAACTAGACACCCAGGGTAATCTAGGATGGGTTGACTTGTGTGGCTCTTACTAGGTTCTGTTACCCAGAATCTATTGCAAACCTCACACTTTGTAAAAAAAAATCATAGTCCTCACAGTTCGGTGATGGAAAGTTCTGGAATCTGTGTGGAGCTACACACTTGTAACCTCCCAACATTCCCCAAAGTCTTCTGAAAAAATGGTACCTCACTTGTGTGTGTGTGACAGGATACGTCCCACAACACATTGTGGACACATCACATATTTCCACCGAAAACTGACCCTTTCTTTGCAAAGTGCCTAGCTGTGGATTTTGGGTTCTAGCGCCGCTGGTACCTAGAGAATCTGTGCATTTTTTTAAACTATACACCCAGGGGAATCCAGGATGCAGTGAGTTGTGTGACTTTCACCAGGTTCTATTACCCAAACCTCAATATTTGTAAACTAAATAACATATTTACTTTGCATATCTGTGATAGAAAGCTCTGGAATCTAAGGGGAGCAACAAACGTTCACCAACCCAGCATTTCCCCAAGTCTTCCGATAAAAATGGTACATCACTTGTGTTAGTAGGCCTAATGTCTGCGAAAGGAAACAGCCAAAAACGCCACGTGGACACATCACATTTTTCCAGTGAAACCTGACCCTTTTTTTGAAATGTGCTTAGCTGTAAATTTTGGGCTCTAGCTCTGCTGACACCTAAGGAAACATAGCAGACCTATATATTTTTGAAAAGTAGACACCCAGGGGAATCCAGGATGGGGTGACTTGTGTGGCTCCCATAATCCTATGCAAACCTCAAACTTTGTAAAACAAATACATTTTCCTCACATTTCTGTGATGGAAAGTTCTGGAATCTTTGTGGAGCTACAAACCTCCACACACCCAGTGATTCCCCAAGTCATCCAATAAATATTTTACTTCTGTGGGCAGGCCTAGTGCCTGTGAAACATCACATTTTTCCACAGAAAACGGACCCTTTCTTTACAATGTGCCTAGCTGTGGATGTTGGACCCCAGCTCTGCCGGCACCTCAGGAAACCTGGACATATAGGGAAATCCAGGATGGGCTGACTTCTGTGGCTCTCAATAGGTTCTATTACCCAGAATCCCTTGCAAACCTTAAACTTTGTAAAAACAAAAACAGATTTTCCTCACATTTCTTTGATGAAAAGTTCTGGAATTTAAGGGGAGTAACACTCTTCCACCAACCCAGCATTCCCCCAAGGGTCCTGATAAAAATGGTACCTCACTTGTGTGGATAGGCCTAGTGCCCTTGACAGGAAACTGCCCAAAACGTACTGTGGAGACTTCAAAATTATCGATTACAAATGACCTTTTTTTGCAAGGAATTCACCTGCGTTTTTGATCCCAGGCTCGCAGCCATCTAGGGCAAAAAAAACAATCCCAGACATTTCTGAAAACTAGACATTCAGGGAAGTACAGGGAGGTGTGACTTGTGTGAATCCCCTATATTTCTACCTAGAATCCCCTGCAAACTTCCAATTTAGCTGAAAAAATCTAAATATTCTCACCTTTTTTTGTGGGATCCCTGAGCTTACACAAATTTCCTACCACCCAGTGTTCCCCCAGGTCTCCCAATAAAAATGATACCTCACTTGTACGGGTGGGTCAAGGACCTGCGACAGGCAAGGGCCCAAAGTGTATTTTTGAGACATCAAATTGATCAATCACAAAACAATATTGTTTTGCAAAGGGGGGCACATGCATTTTTGGTCCTGGGCTTGACACCTGGAGAGTTCAGGAATGTATAGATTGCATGGACCCCCCAATGTGTCCCTACCCATTGTCCCCTGCAAACCTCAAATATAGCTAAAAAATCAAATGTTCCCCTTGGTCTCCCAATAAAAATGATGCCTCACTTGTGTGGGTGCCTTATGCAGAGTCAGTCTAAAAACACATATAAAAAATATAGTGCTTAGAGCTCGCTGTGCTATAACCTCAGTCCCGACGTTTTTGGCCCTTCCCAGCCGCATGTCCTTGGCCCACTCACACAAGTGATGTATCATTGTACTCAGGAGACCAAGGGGAATGCTGGGTGGTAGGTATCTTGTGCTGGCACAGTAATCCCAGACAGAAATGTGATGAAAATGTTATTTATTTAGCTAATTTTGAGGTTTGCAGAGGGTTCTGGGCCCCGGCCCTAGCTATTGCCCCCATCTGCCTCGATTGGGGGGGGGGGGGTTCAGAAAGTCTAACTAAGCCCATTTCAAAATGGGAGAGCAAAGGCCCTTGCCCAAGGGGCTGCTACCCCCTCCCTGGTGTCTAGTGGGTGGATCCTCTTGCTTGGGGATCACCCTCCTGCTGTGATCCCCGAGCAGGAATCCACTAGGAAAGGCTACCATTGGCAAGCAAGAAGAGATTCTCCCCTTCTTTTCAATGATACTTCTCCCATGTATTTAGGTGGTTGGAGGGCTGAGATAGCCCCACGGGTACCAAAACAGTGAAACTGAAACTAAATGTGCGCGATTGTCATTACATTGGAAACAAAAAAATGCATTGGGAGGTTGGGGAAGCTCTTCCCCATCTTCTGATGCAAAAAAAAGGAAATCCCTCTGATGTTTACAGCAGAGGGATTTCATTTAAGTGTGCATAAGATGGGATGTATGACGTTACAACGCATACTTTTACAACTCCTACCTTTACATCGCAGTTTTTACAACGCATTCTGTTACAACGCATAGCGCTAAGGGGTGCTGGATAGTGAATAGTTAAATTTACTATTCCAACTCCAGTCCCCGTGGATAGTAGGGAAGGTGTTGGATAGTAAATTAAATCTATTCCCTATCCTAGAGCGCCCCCCAGCGCAATGCGGTGTAATGACATGCGTTGTAAAAGTCGCGTCGTAATGGTAGTGCGTTGTAAAAGTTGCGTTGTAAAGGATGTTACCCCATAAGATGGTATGGTTCCTTCATGAGCACACAAGCACTGGTGCTCATGACGCAACCATTCCTTCATGAGAACCAAAGGGGATAAGCCCACTAGTTCTAGTTCATGACCCTCTATTGTTAATGTTTATCTTGGCTAAATTGTTCCCATCTGATGAGTGGGTCCAGTTGCTCTAAAGTTTGTTAATGTGAGTTCTATTGTTATAAAAACTCTTTTAAAACTCTACCATTACACACTATTACATAACAGTATCATCAGTTTATACAGCAATTTTAAGTTTACTGTTGTAACTAAAACCCATGTAATGATCAAATGCCAAAAATCTGTAATTTAGCAATCAGTACAATAAAAAGTGTAAACGTATAATTGCGTCTACCTTTTAATAAAACCTCTAAAATATTTGTAAAATAACGGGTCTGGTAACACAGCATTCTATGGTCGGCTCTGTTAATGCCATTAAAACAGAATCTAAAAACGGTCCCAACATGTAAGTTGATGGCTCTGGTCAAACAAAATTGTTTGATCAGCTCTATTAATTCTGTTTCATACAGAAAATAAAAACTGTATAACCATATGGAAGACAATAATCAGGTCATAGAGCATGACTGACTAACGGTGTCACGCATGACAAGGGCTAATTGCCAGATGGGTTTGATAATGAACATTCATGTTTGTGAAAATGTCTTGTTGTAAGGCCTCTCACACATTTTAGCAATGCTGCTTTTAATAGTGCTGTAATTTCACATATGGGATTTATTATAAAAAAAAGTACCTCTGACTATTGCCTGAGGGTTATTTCATAGTAGAGTGCCCTACATGTGCCCAAAGCCTGTAAATTAAATGCTACTAGTGGGCATGCAACACTGATTGTCTCACACCTACCACTGCGGAGCCTGTGTGTGCAGTATGCACTGCCATGTCGACTTGGCATTTAAAATCCCTTGCCAAGCATTAAAATCCCATTTTATAACATATACCTCACTAGATAGCAGATAGCACAGCCATATTTGTTTTTCACTACTGTAAGGCCGAGCCTTCCCATCCTTCTCATAGGTTAACAAACATTGGGAATCTCTTTTTACACTTCTAGGCTGTAATTCCTGACTGAGAAGAAGAGCTCTGTCATGTTTAATATCATTGGAATGGTAAGGATAAATCCTTTCCTGGACAGCTTGAATTTATCATTACTATTTTAGAAATGCCACTTTTAGAATTAGAACTTTTTGCTTTCTGCCTAATCTTAGATCCCTCCCCCTACCTCGACTGATACAGAAACCATGCCCGCAGTACCCCCAGGCTTCCCACCAGAGTAGAGTGTTCATCACACTCCCCTTCGCCATTGATCTGTTTCCCAAAGAAAGTAGGTGCAGTAACACTATGCAGTCCCTAGCGCAATAGGCAACCCATAGTAATTACCATCCCGAGCGCCCCTGCACGCCCCAGCCACAACCGCCCTGTTTCCCGACTGCATGGTACTTTTTAAGTAATAAGAATAAGCAGTCTGCATGCCAACTGCTTTTATCATGCCACTGGGAGCACTAAGTCACTGAATTAAGTAATTACTCAGTAGAGCAAAGTGCTAATTTAAGCTTACCTTTAATCCAGTTTTAGACTGCTCACCCTGTCCTAATGATGATCTTGACTCAATAAAGATCGAAACGAAATCCCTCCATTGTATATATTTTGGGGGATTTCTCTTTGTTGTTTATGTGATATTTCGTCTATTTTCACTTTCACTCCGTCACAATACGCACCCTGTCACTTATGTGAGCACCTGAACATATTCCTGTAATACCAACATGTTGAAAAAGCACAATGATTAAAATTACACATGTTGCCCTACATGCTCTGCTCCCAAATTGATTTAGTATCTAGTCTAAATAATTGTTTTCGCTTATGGACCTATTGAGGCCACCCTTGAACCATTGTACTTCTTATATACACTGCAACCCCAGGTTAACTTTGCGGGTATCCTTGTTCTTATACTACTTTTTTTTTTTTTTTTTTGAAAATCTTTATTGAAATTTAAGGCATAGGATGTAATCATAAGGTTACAATTGAACTTTCTTCTCTTAATCATATACCCAAGTAGCTTATAATCATAGTATCTACTGCTCAGTCTTTCATGCAGCTAGCCCGTTTCAAACAATACTAAGTATTAACGTAACCGTGTATGCATAAATCACTTCTTGTAGCACATTTTAAAGGCCTTCCGTGTTGTACAGTATATTATATTAACCATCAGAACATTAATTCTTAAAACTAAAAAGAGTCATCATAATTAGGTAGTCATTCCACGTTCACACCGACTTTTCAGCCACTCCACCTGCTCCATGTTATGCAGCTCGGTAAATCCGTATTTGAACGACACCCTGTCTGGTCCAGCAATGTTAGCAAACCATCACCCAGTTATCTACTCATCCTCCCCCTCAGAGTCTAAGTCTTCTTCTTCCGGTAAGGGTTCACAAATTTCTCCTCTATAAATATTCCATGCTGTCCATACCTTGTTCCATTTGCGGGGGCATGCTCTGAGCATATACACCTCCCTTTCTGTAACCATCAGCATGTCCATGTTTTTACTCCACCTATTAGCTGTAGGCAGTTCCGGTGCCCCCCATTTTTGCGCAATGTCTCGTTTAGCTACCATCATGGCCAGGGTGGCCATATCAGGCCATATCTATCCAGATCATTGGGGTCCCAGATGTTCAATAAGCATTTGCGAGGTTCTGGTAGAACGGAGATCTTAAGCGTTTGCGAGACAATGCGCATAACCTGTCTCCAGAATTCCTGTACGTGCGGGCAATCCCAGAGTGTATGGTACAGTGTTCCCTCCTCCCTGCAACTCCGAAGACAAAAGGGATGTGGTGCCCTATGTATTTTGTGAAGCAAAGTCCTAGTGTAGTAAATGCGATGTAAAATTTTAAGTTGCACTAATCTGAATTTTGCTGAAATACCTACTTCTCTCGGTGATGCTAGTGCTTCGTTCCATTCTGACTCAGTGACCTCACCTATTTCCCCCACCCATTTTTCTCGTAGTTTTATTGTAGGGTCCCCTAGGTTGTTGATCAGTTTTTTATATGTGAAGGAGGTCGCGCTTTGTTGCATATAGTCCGTCAACAGTCTATCCTCCAGTGTTGAGGACTCTGGTATATCAGTGCCTACTGGGATCGCCTGGAGCAGTGCGTTTCTTATTTGCACATATCTAAACGTCTCAGTCGGGCCCAAGCCATATTGTTGTTGGAGCTGCGGAAATGCGATCACCGTGCCTTTGTCCCATAGGTCCCCAACTGTGGAGATTCCTATGCAGTCCCATTGCGTAAATCCCTTACTAGACCGTAAGTTCCCTAATGTCTTTGTGTCCCATAGTGGTGTTAGTTTGGTGAATTTCCCCTTCCAACCTAGCCGTGTTTGTGCTATGTGCCACAGGGCCGCTGTGTGTTGCGTCGGTCCCAACAGTTTCTTGACTTGCCATTTGTTATACAGTACTGAGAGCATGCAGTCTGTCCCTAGCTGCGACCAATCCGCTCTATATGCTGGGTCACTTATTGGAGTATGAATTCATCGGTTTATTATTTTAAGATGGGCTGCCCAGTAGTATAGCTGTATGTTCGGTAATGCTATACCTCCCTCATACCAACTCTTTGTCATCTTATCATATGCTATACGTGCCGGGCCATTATTCCAGAGTAGATTTGATACCAGTGCTGCGACCTGATTGAAGTATCGCGGCGCAATAGGATATGGGGTGTTTTCCAGTACATATAGGAATCTAGGAAGTGCCATCATTTTATAAAGGGCTGCACGCCCGAGGAGGGTCAATGGCAAGGTCGCCCAGTGTTTAACATCTGCACGAAGACGTTCCATAGGCGGTTTCAAGTTTTTGTCAAAGAAGTCTGCGGCACTGTTCGTAATAACAATGCCTAAATATTTAAAGGAGTTCGGGGCCAATGCAAGGGGACAGTCCGTTTGTAGCACCGGATCCGGACCCTTTAGTGTGTAAATCACCGACTTGGACCAGTTCAGGGTATAGCCTGACGACTTCCCATGTGCGTTACAGAGATTCAATAATGCTGGGATCCCAGTTTCAGGCTCAACCATATAAATCAGCATATCATCCGCATATAGGGATATTTTATCCTCCCACCCATCCTCCCATTTGATTCCTTTGAGTAACGGTGTTGTTCTGATTAGGATTGCTAAGGGTTCTAGCACCAGGGCAAAAAGCAAGGGCGACAAAGGGCACCCCTGCCTCGTCCCCCTTCCCAGCGGGAACGTCTGCGAGACGTGACCATTAGCCACCACTTGTGCCACCGGCTTCGTATAAAGTAGTCGTATCCATGCTACGTATTTCGGTCCAAAGCCCATACGTGCCAATACCGCAAATAGATATTCCCATTCTACTAGATCAAAAGCCATTTTGGCATCCAGGGAGAGAAACACTGCTTTTTCGGAGAGAAGGTGCGCTCGTGCCATCACCCCATGAACCCGCCTGAGATTCAGTGCTGTACTCCTGTGAGGCATAAAGCCTGACTGATCAGGGTGGATCAGTGTCTGCAGGTGTTGTACCAGTCGGTTGGCCAGTAGTTTTGCTAAAACCTTGGCCTCCACCTTAAGTAGGGAAATGGGGCGATATGAGGAGCATTCAGACGGAGGTTTATGGCTACAATTGTTGCGGTGCGCTGGTCCAGCGGTAGTTCCGCCTTTTCCAGGCTCTCCATGTACATTTCCAGTAATGGTCTACTGAGAGTATCGGCCATCGATTTATACCATTCTATGGGTATTCCATTGGGTCCTAACGCTTTTCCTGATTGCATTGCCTGAATTGCCAGTTGAATTTCCTCTTCTGTCGGGTCGGCCTCTAGCTCTTGCACTGCCTCCTGTGGGAGCCTGGGGATGTCAATGTTCTCAAGCGAGCTTAACGCCGCCTGAGCAGTGATCTCCTGCTCTGGGGTATATATCTCTTGGAAGTGGCGTGCCAAGGTGCACACTATTTCTTCCGGATGTGTCTGCAACTGTCCGTCATGTGAGTGTAGCCTCTGTATACCTTTATTACTACCCCCTCTCTTATCTAACCACACCAGCATTTTCCCAGCTTTGTCGCCTACATCATGTATTCTACGTGCTGTGCTTGTGAGATATCCTTGGACTTTTGTTTTAAGGTGGGCTTGGTATTGCCGCTGCCGTAATTGTAATAGGTGTGCTGCTTCCGGCGTGGGATCCGCCATGTGGGTATTGTTCGCGTTGTGGAGTGTCAGCTCGAGCTCTGTGAGCTCTCGCCGTGACTCTCTTTTGTGCCCTGTAATTGCTGCTATTGCTTCTCCCCGCAGGACCATTTTGTACGCTTCCCACAAGACCGAGGGAGAGGACACTGATCCCGCGTTTTCCTCAAAATAGTGTGTGGTCACTAATTTAAGTTCTTTCCTGATCTTAGGGATTTTTAAGTAGTTCCGGTATAGTGGATAAATTCTAGCACGTTTCTTCTCCTTAGTGGTGAGTGACAGGGATATTGGGGAATGGTCAGATATGCCTCTTGGCAGGATTTCTATTTTATCTACTTTCCCCAGTCCAACCCCTAGGAACAAGAAATAGTCAATACGTGACAGGCTATTGTGTGCAGCGGAATAGTATGTGTATTGTGTCGCTGTGGGGTTTAACTGTCGCCATACGTCTGTAATGCCCATTGCCTCTAGAAATCCAGGGAGTGTTGCAGTTCCCCGAGGACGTTCTCTAATGGGATATGTGTCCAGTGTCGGGTCTACTATTGCATTGAGGTCCCCTCCTATGATTGTGTCGCCCTCCGGGAGGTCCAGAAGGAATTTACCTAGGTCCGGCAACGCAACAGATTGGAGTGCCGGGGGGATGTAAACGGAAACCACGTTGAGGGGCTTCCCTTCCCATTGTCCATGTATTGCTGCGAAACGACCCTGATCATCCGTCTTGCGGTGTTCTACCATAAAGGGTGATGTCTTTTTCATGAGTATCCCCGCCCCTCGGGAGCCTGTCGTGAATTCGGCATGTACTGCCATCACATATCCGCGTCTGTCAAGCGCCTTACATGCTGTTCCCGTGAGGTGCGTCTCCTGGAGTAGTACTAGGTCGGGGCCCTGGCGTTTAATTGCTTGCAGAACCAATCCCCTCTTTATTTTATCTCCCAATCCTCTGACGTTCCAAGTAAGCATGCGCAGGGGAGGCACCTCAACTGTCGTAGGCGCGCCCTCAGTGGGTGCAGCGTGTAACTGCTGGGCCATTGGCTTGGTTGGGTAGTGTTCTAGCTGCCATGTTACAGGCCTCAGTGTATATGTAGCGTTCTATGTTGAGGCGTAGGAATAGCTCGTTACTCGGTGTGTTCATGTACCATGTGGCGTGAGTGATGACCATCAATACTAACATTAACTTCAAAACTCCCCCTCCCTCCCCCCTCCCTGCTCCCCTGCTCCACGGACTTATCCCCGCCCGCTTCCCCAACTTTGCAGAGTGCTTCCCATAGCCAAAAATACTTGCTCGCTGGGGAGAGGACTTCTCCGGAGACAACTGCCTCTCTTCCTCTCCGTGGATGCCATCCACCTAGTATCCAGGGCGTTCTGTCAGGCCTTTGGTATAAATGTTATCACGCACCAGGTGTCTATTGTTCGTCTTCCGAGGCCTGGACACTATTGTCTCTTGTCGGGGATCCGTCCTTTGGTCCGCGTCCTGATGCTTGGGAGTTTGTGCAGCTGTTCGGTTCCTGGTTCCTGTGTGTCCTGTGTGTCCGACGCGGTGGCTCTACTGGTCTCCATCCATCCAGCCACTCTCGAGCGATCTCAGGGGTGTCAAAGAACCAGGTTCTGTTGTTTGCCACTACACGCAGTCTTGCCGGGAACAGCATGGAGTACAGAAGTTCTCTCGATCTGAGTTCTTTCTTAATGTCCAGAAACGTTCTCCTACGACGAGCAACTTCGGCCGTGTAATCCGGAAAGAAGGCCAGTGTGGAATTTTGGACTTTAATTGGTGGCGCCACTCGCGCCGCCTGCAGGATGGCGTCCCGATCTCTAAAGTTGAACAGTCGAGCCAGGATCGGTCGCGGCGTTGCACCCGGTTTCGGTTTGCCTCCCGGGACCCGGTGGGCCCTTTCGACGGAGAAGAAGGTGGACAGGCCCTTGGGTTTAAGTACGTTCTTTACCAACTCCTCCACATAGAGGTCCATTGCTCTCGTACCTTTCTGTTTCTGGAACCCCAAGGATCCTTACGTTGTTCCGTCTGGAGCGCCCTTCTTGGTCGTCCAGCCGTTCTCGCAGTACCTTGTTTTCCGCAGCTATCTTCTCCACCGCCATCTGGAGTTCAGAGACATCCTCGACCAGGGATTTCGTCACAACCTCCATAGAGCTTACTTTCTCTGACATTTTATGGAAGTCCGCCCTGATAAGTGTGATCTCGGTTGATATTGACCCTACCGTCGCTTGGACTTGCGTCAGGGCTTTCATCACGTCATCTAGTGTGGCCTGCTTACTGCCTGCTTCCTCTGCTGACTTGCCTGCCGGAGATTTCCCGTCCGCGGAAGGAGAGGCATTCTTGTCGCGTGCAAATCTGTCAATTCTGGTTTGGGTAGTGTTGCTTTTACTCCCCCTGCCCGACATGTTTGCCGCCGCGAGTGTATCGATGAATGTTCGATGTCCCCGAGTTCTTCCGCGACTCTCAACCGTCTATCACCGGGTCCAGCAGTGTAGTGCCACTGGCTGCGCCCTCTGAGTTAGCGGTCGCTGGCTGCGCCCTCTGAGTTAGCGGTGTCGTGCCTATGGTGTAGCTGCGACCGAGTCCCGGTTTGTGCAGGGGGAGGGGGGGTTGGCAACCCCTCCTCCACGTTGTATTTTCCCGGCTGTAGGCTTTATCAGTGTCAGTTCTGTGAGGTTCCTTCTTCCCTTCAGGCCTCCCAGAGACAGTGTTGATGCAGCGCCAGTCCCTTGGTGCCCCTCAGTATAGATCCCCAGTCACCAGGCTGTTTATTTGTTTATTGTGCCTTTACATACCCCTGCTTCAATATTTCTGTCTTTATTAATTTGCCGAGTTCGTTTCCAGGTGCCAGGGCTCTTGTGCAAACTGGCAGTCAGGCTGTTATGCATGCATCAGAATTATGTCCTTGTCGGGCGTCCTCCGCACTTCACCAAGATGGCGGCCCGCCCGTATTGTTGTGCCTCTATCTCCGCCTGGCTCCTTCCTCATGCAGGGCTGTGTTTTTCAAGGCTCCAGACACTTTGGCCTGCTGTGCTTCTTGACGCAGCTCTCCGGCACCTCCCGCTATCCTATCTCGGCCGCGGGAGGATTTCTCTCATCGGGTCCCGATGTACTTTACCAATATGGCGGCCCGCCGGATTCAGCTCCCCTCGCGTTTCTCCTCTCAGCCCGCAGTCCGGCTCTCTGCCAAGTAAGTGTCCCGGCGCGAATTTCGTCACTCATAGGCGCCCCCACCGTTGCGGTGATGTCTGTTGCTGCCGCCGGTGCACCTCTCCCGTACCTCCTCCGCGCTTCCTCCTGGACGGGTGCTTCCGGCATCTCTCGCCCGGGTCCCTGGCACTTCCTGTCAGTCTCTGCTGCACGCCAGCCCCTGGTTTCTTTTGCTTTTCTAGGCCGCCAGGTCCGACGCCTCTATCTTGTGTTCCCGGTGTTCAATCTTCACCGGAGTCACGGCCGTCCGTACCGCCCGGTCCCAGGTTTCAGGTCCTCTCCACAGAGGTTTTGTGGAGTACGGATTAGTGTTCGGATCGTTGAAGAGGCCGCGTTGTCACCGATGCTCTTCCTTTATGCTGCCGCCATGCTCGGCTGCAAGCCACGCCCCCCTTCGTTATACTACTTTAAGAAAGATGGTATTTCGTTGCTCTCAGCTCTGTGTGCTTGCAGCCAGTCTCCAATACACGTCTGAGGTGGGTGACAGCTGAACTCTGTGCATTCCATGTAGACAGCTGCACACAAAGGAAGGTTAAGTATGACTGAATGTCTAAACGCACAGATCCTATATGGATTTGTAAGAACTGCACAACACACTGTACGCCACTCCACTCCACTCTACACCACTCCACTCTATACTTTTCCACTGTACACCACTCCACTGGACACTACCCCACTCCATACCAATCCACTTGAATCAATTCCACTCTGTGCCACTCCACTCTATGGTCTTAACTCTACCTCACTCTACTGTACACAATCCAGCACTTGCTATTCTACTCTACGGTGCACCACTGTATGCCACTCCACTGTATGCCACTCCATTGTAGGCTAGTGCACTCTACACTATTACCCTGCACATACCTTCACTGTACTCCACTCCACTTTAAGCCATTCCATTTTGCACCACTCTAGTCACTCCAATATATGCCATTCCACTGTACATCAGTCCACTCTATGCTTTTCCACTGTAAGCAACTCCCCTGTATGCCACTCCAGTACATGCTATTACACTCAATCCCACTCCAATGTTCAACACTCCAGTCTTTGTCACTCCACTGCATGCCACAACACTCTACACTATTTCACTGAATGCCACTACACTCTATGCCTCTCCGCTCTATGCTATGCCCCCTGTATGCCACTCCACTCACTGCTACTCTGCTTGTATTTCACTGCACTCTACACCACTGCACTCACTGCTATTCCACTGTATGAAATTCCACCGTATGCAACTCCACTCTATGCCACTCCTCTGTAGCTACTCCATGGTATGTTTGGAAAACAAGTAGGAGAGTAAGGAGTTGTGTCCGTGAACGTCGGACGGGAAATACTCCTGATTCCCTGGTCAAGGATCAAAAGAACAAAATGGAGGAGTACTACCCGATGAGGGTATGTGAAGGCTCTTGTCTGAACTCAGGAAGAATTGTTCCTTTGTTAGGAAACCCCTCACTCACCACCTAGTGGTGACTTGCTTCATCATCGGGGCCCACCCAAGTGGCCTAGCGTCACTTGGGTGTGCTTCAACACCTGCAACTGCAGTGGAGCTGGTAGTGAAGTGTGGGGTGCAAACAAAAAAGAGTGTGAGTGTTAAAAATTGTCCTGGTATTCTTTTGTATAGAGTTTTAATAAAAAAGATACTGGACAAAATTAAAAGATAAGGTTGAGATAGTAGTGGGGAAGTTACGGCCCACTTATCTCTGTTTTATGTGTTGGTCGACATGTTTCTACCATAAGGGGAAAATCCCCGGTATTCCTCAGGACCAAAACAAGGAAGTGGGTGGTATGTGTCCCCTAAAAGACACACCCAGACCTAAATCCTTGGACAGCCAGAAGAAAAATCAGCTTCTGGGACGCACACCTAAAATAGAGGGTGCTTTAAAACAATGCTGTAGCTCAACTCGAGCTGCATCAAGCAGGAGGGGGGCGCTATGCCGGTAACAACATAGTAGTTGTCAGGGCGAGATCAGGCGGTTCACCTACTTCCCCGTGCTCGCTGCTCGGCCTACCGAGCAGCGAGCACGGGGAAGTAGGTGAACCGCCTGATCTCGCCCTGACAACTACTATGTTGTTACCGGCATAGCGCCCCCCTCCTGCTTGATGCAGCTCGAGTTGAGCTACAGCATTGTTTTAAAGCACCCTCTATTTTAGGTGTGCGTCCCAGAAGCTGATTTTTCTTCTGGCTGTCCAAGGATTTAGGTCTGGGTGTGTCTTTTAGGGGACACATACCACCCACTTCCTTGTTTTGGTCCTGAGGAATACCGGGGATTTTCCCCTTATGGTAGAAACATGTCGACCAACACATAAAACAGAGATAAGTGGGCCGTAACTTCCCCACTACTATCTCAACCTTATCTTTTAATTTTGTCCAGTATCTTTTTTATTAAAACTCTATACAAAAGAATACCAGGACAATTTTTAACACTCACACTCTTTTTTGTTTGCACCCCACACTTCACTACCAGCTCCACTGCAGTTGCAGGTGTTGAAGCACACCCAAGTGACGCTAGGCCACTTGGGTGGGCCCCGATGATGAAGCAAGTCACCACTAGGTGGTGAGTGAGGGGTTTCCTAACAAAGGAACAATTCTTCCTGAGTTCAGACAAGAGCCTTCACATACCCTCATCGGGTAGTACTCCTCCATTTTGTTCTTTTGCTACTCCATGGTATCCCACTCCACATGATACTCCAGTCTAAGCCATTCAACTGTGCACCACTTCACTTTACGCTACTCCACTCAATGCTATTCTACTCTACGCCATTCCACTGTATGCCACTCCAATGTATGCTACTCTGTTCTACGCCACTCCACTGTATGCCACTCCATTCTACACCACTCCATTCTACTTTATTCCACTTGATGCCACTCCACTGTCAACCATTCCACTGTATGCTACTCCACTACTCCACTATACTCAAATCCACTCTACGCTATTCCACTGTATGTAACTCCACTCTGTCCAACTTCACTCTATGCTATTCCTCTCTACCCCACTCCACTATATGTCAGTCCAGTCTATGGCACTCCACTGTATGCTACTCCACTGTAAGCAACTCCACTGTACACTATTCCACTCTACGCCACCCCTCTGTACGCCACTCCACTCTAGGCTATTCCACTATATGCCACTTCACTCTCACACTGCACTCTACGCTATTACACTGTACCCCACTTCAGTGTATGCCTCCCCACTCCACTCTACACTATTACACTGTACACCACATAAGTCTGGCACTCCTCTCTATGCCACTCCACTCTACTGTATGCTACTCGCAACTCCACTCTACACCGGATGTATGACGTTACAACGCATACTTTTACAACACCTACCTTTACATCGCAAGTTTTGCAACGCATACCATTACAACGCATAATGCTTTTGGGCACTGGATAGTGAATAGTTTAATTTACTATTCCAACTCCAGTCCCCGTGGATAGTAGGGAAGGTGTTGGATAGTACATTAAACCCATTCCCTATCCTAGAGCGCCCCCAGCGCTATGCGTTGTAATGGTTTGCGTTGTAAAAGTTGCGTCGTAATGGTAGTGTGTTGTAAAAGTTTCGTTGTAAAGGATGTTTCCCCTCTACACCACTCTTGTGTATGCTATTTCACTCTACTCCACTCCAAAGTACAACGCTGCAGTCTCCGCCACTCCACTGTACGCCAGTCCACTCTACTCTACTCCACTGTGTGTAATTCCACTGTATGCTATACTACTCCACTCCACACACTCTGCTCTGTGCCATTCAACTGTGTGCTATTCTACACTAACCCACTCCACTGTTTGCCACTCCTGTCTAAGCCACTCTAATGTACGCCACTCCACTCTATGCTATTGCACCCTTCACTATTCCATTGTATGTGAATGAATGAATGAATGAATGAATGCATAAATGAATGAATGAAATACATGAATATTGAATTTGTAAAGCGCGAACTTGGCCCAAGGGCGTCAAGGCGCTGAATGCAAAGAATCAAGGAAGCAGTGAGAAAGGGAACATGCTCAGACTGAAGTATCTAGAAAAAGCCAGGTCTTTAGGGCTTTACGAAAGAGCGGGAGGGACACCTGACTAGAAAGTTCTTCTGGGAGGGAATTCCACAGTTTGGGTGCAGCCATAGAGAAGGCTCTACCACCCCATTTAGCCTTCTTAAACCTGGGAACTGTGAGTAAGTTTTTATCCGAGGACCGAAGCGATTTAATAGGAGCATAATGATGGACAATGGACTTGATGACCTCTGAGACAGAGTCATAATAGACTTCATGAGTCAGGCATAGGGTCTTAAAAAGAATCCTGCAGTCCATCGGGAGCCAGTGCAATAACTTGATCGAGGCCGTGACTGAATGATGTCTAGGAAGGTTCAGTACCAGCCTGACCGCGGCATTCTGCACCATCTGCAAATGATGAATAAGGCCTTTGTTAATGCCCAGATAAAGGGCATTGCAATAGTCCAATCTGGACGTTACTAAAGCAATGACGGCCTGCATGCGCGCTTCGAAAGAGAGGTAGTGAGAGATTTTTCTGAGGATCCTAATGATCCCGCAACAGGTGGAGACAGTCCTTTTGACCTGACGGTCGAGAGAAAGGGCATTGTCCACAATCACCCCTAAGTTCTTCCCATTAGATACTGGACAGGGACAAACACCAAGCATGTCAGGCCACCGGTCACTAGACCAGATTTCCTGATTACTCCCAAAAATCAGGACCTTGGTCTTCTCTCCATTCAGTTTCAAAAAATTTTCAACCATCCAAGAGGAGACTGCCTCCATACAGCTCCTAAAATTGAGGGCAGAATCTTTCACACTATGTGATATATAAAACATTATTTGGATGTTGTTGGCATAGGACAAAACCTCAAGCCCGAAAGATCTCACCACTTGTGCAAGCGGGCCACATAGATAATAAAGAGTGTAGGGCTCAAAGATAAGCCCTGAGGGACACCACACTGCAAGGATTTAGGGGCTGAAAAGAACTGGCCCATCTTCACCCTCTGCTCTCACTCACTGAGAAAGGAGGCAAGGAGACCCAGAGCAGTTCCCCCAACACCTATCTCTCTAAGGCTAGCCTCCAGCCTGTGAGGAGATAGAGTATCAAAGGCTGCGGTGAGGTCCAAAAGCACAACAAGGGTGGTATGGCCAGCATCAACCTGAGTCCGGATGTTATTAAAGACCGCCGTCAAGGCTGTCTCCGTAATGTCTGTGGTGTCTCCTAAAACCATGTTGAGAACCGTCAAGGAGGTGGTGGTCTTTTAGGTTAAGTGCTGTGATGGAGATTTAGATAGGCCTCCAAAATTTTGGCAGGGACGGGAAGCAAGGAGATCCACCAGAAACTTTTCCATTCCCCAGGATCCAAGGAGGGTTTCTTCAAAAGCGGCTTCACAGCCGCCGTCTTCCACAACGAGGGATACACTCCCTCAGAGATTGCGACGTTCATAACTTCAGTGGGGGGGGAGACAGGATCTCCCGGCAGGTTTTTATCACCTTAAGGGGACAGGGATCTAGGGGGAGCCCAAATTTACACGATCCAGGAGCCTATCCGTCACCTCCAGGAACATAGGAGGGAAGGTAAGGAGTCTGGGAGTCTCCCCCAAGAACAAAGTCTCACAGAGGGGAATAGAAGTGTGCAGTCATGACCTAATACTGGACTTAGCTATTTCCAACAGGGCATGAATATCAGCAATTTTGGCGTGGAAGAATTCCGATATTTTGTCTCAGAGTTCCTGGAAAACATCTGAGGGATCAGTGACATGGGGAGAAATAAGAGAATAAATGATCCACAAAAGATACCTTGATGATTTCAATGATGCAGTAATCCTGGAGAAGTATAATGTCTTTTCTTCCATAATGGACACTTTATAATCTTTCAGACATTGTTTTGTTGCTGTTCCCTACTGAGAGGTTTGTAGTATTCTGAGTTATATATTTATGTTCATGCATTTCACTGCATCTAGCTACTCAGCCAGTGTGAGTGTTCCAGCTCAAATACTACAAGGTTCTAAGTGAGCAAGCCACAACCTCTCCGGTTTATGGCAACCCTGTCTAAGTTTTCTGAGTCTCTCTGTAAACCAGGGAGCCAAAGGCCTTATTCTTGCTGAATAATGCTTCCTAACCGGAGCAAGGAAGTCCATTGCTGCTGTCAGTATTTGAGATAGCTCCACAGCAGCAGAATTGGCATCAAGATGCTTAGTGGGTTCCAGATTGTTAAGGAAGTTTGAAAGCGCATCCTTATTTATAAGGCGATAGTTCCTTCTTTCCTCCACTTTCCTTTCGCTAGAAGCGGGCGACACTGACATCTGGAAATGTAAGTCAAACAGGCCAGCAAAATGGTCGCACCAGGCTAGGGGAATTGGCTGCCCCACCCTTATCCTGGGATCATTAGAAAATACCCCGTCGAGGGTATGCCCCGCAATATGAGTGGAGCTTCTGACCAGATGTGCAAATCCACAGCAGCTCAGAGTTTCCAAGAGGCATTAGGTGTCCCTATAAGAGGAATTTTCTAAATTAAAATTAAAATCCCCCAAGAGAATTATGTTAGATCTCTCGAGATACAGTTCTACCAGTCTGCAAAAATCCTGACTAAAAGATGCCCTATGGCCCGGTTGCCTATAGCAGAAAATGTCAGAGAAGCTTTCGCTGGTGTGAAGGTTGATGGAAAAGTAGTAGGCCTGATAGAGATCAGAGGGAGTAGTCAGAGCCTGTGTGCGGCAAATCAGGGAGAATCTGTACAGAATTCCAAGCCCTCCTCCCCGGCCTCCAACTCTATCCAATCTAGCCAGGGTATACCCAGAAGGGATAGCGTCTACCACATCTGGGCCTAAAGCGTACGTAGCCCAGGTTTCGGTAACAAAAACCCATGTTGGCTTTCTACCTGAGACAACATCTTTAAAGGCAATCTTATTTTTAATAATAGATCTTGCGTTTATAAGGAAGCCCTGTGCGACCGTCTGTTTAAGGGGGGGCCTAGTGGCATTAGTACCTGACCAGCTCTTACTATCCTGTTTCCAATAAGTGTTGCAGCCTGTACATCCTAGATGCGACTTCCTGAAAAGGAGCTCAGGGTCCCATTTGTGATGGCAGGGTGACCCTTCTGGTCGGAGATCTAGCAAACCCTCTCTGGTGTAACAGTTCCTATCCTGAAGATCCGAAGTGAAACGGGCAGCACCCCTGGCACTTGGCACGGTCGAGGAGCAGACGGGCGCAGATGGGCTTGCCTTAGGGGCGCCTGTGGCGCGTCCACTGTGCAACGAGCCGGCCATGGTGCTTAAGAAGGGAAATGCTAGAGTGCTAAACGATCCCCTAGCTCCGCCCACTACAGACCGCAAGGAGACTAAAATATATGCCGTGCCCTCCACAACAAAAAACAGGAGAACCCGCAGTGGAACGGTGCGCTGGCAGAGCGAAAAACACAGTGACAGGTGAAGAAAGGTATTCTTAACACTGGGGCACAATAACAAGGTATTTAAAAACACTTAAAAAGTAGCGTAAATGTCAGCATGAACACCACTCCAGTGAAAGCCACTACACTCTACCCCACTACAATCTATGCCATTTCATTGGACACCACTCCTTTTTATGCCACTCCACTCTATACTATGACACTGTATGCCACAGCATTCCACGCCGCACCACTCTAAGCCACTCCACTACACATTATTCTGGTGTACGCCACTCTACTCTACGTCAATCAACTTGTCGCAATTCCACTCGGCACCACTCAACTATATGCCTCTCCAATCACCTCCACTCCACTGTATGTCATGACACTATACACCACAACCCTCTATGCCATGGCTCTCCACGCCCACTCTGCTCACGATACAGCACTCTACAACAAAACACTATCCAACACTGCATTCTATGGCAAGCCAGTCTATGCCTCTTTGGTCTACTCTACTCTACATTATTCTACTCTAATCTACGACACGCAACACCCCTACATTCTACCAAAGTCTACTCCACTGTATGCTACTACATTGTAGAACACTATACTCCAGTTGATGTCACTAAAAAGCATTGTACTGCACTCTATGCCACTCTACCACACTCTACCCACTCTACAAGACTATATGCAACTCCCTCTAAGCCACTCCCCCACAATTTACTCCACTCCACTCTACTGCACTCTACTCCACTACTCGACGGTAGGCCACTCCACTCAACCGCCATTCCACTTGTCGCTAATCTACTATTCTAAAGTTATAGTCATAAACTCACATTTATAATTTACACACCACCTTCAAATTACTATAACTTTATTCATTCTTTACAAAACTTTATTCCTTTTATAACAACCCAACATAAACTGCACAAACATTGAAAATTCCAAAGTTATAGTTATAACTCAAAATCATAATTTACACACCATCTTCAAATTACTATAACTTTATTTATTCCTTACATACAAACTAACTTAAACTGCACAAAGAGTATATTTACGGAACACCTTAAAATTACAACTCGTGCACCTCCATACACCCTGAATGGAACTCAGTAGCCACACTACATTAACTCTAACTTGCCACTGTACTGTGTTCTCACACATGATGTGATTTGTGATGCCATGATTCTTATTATAAATGCTTTTATTTTGGATGGCATAAAAGTTTATAAGCAGTGCTTGCAGAAGGCACGATTCTTATTCATTTTCACTAATTTCAACTCACAAGCACTCGCACATATACACATGCATACTCTCTCTTTCATAAAAGAGCTCTTACTCACACCATCACAGACACACACACACACACACTAGCAGATTTATTTTTAGTTACATGTCTTCAGTTGTCTGCCCTGTGCTGATTCGGTACCTCAGCTGCTGGTGCATCGACTTTCGGGAAGGTACAGAGCTCTTTCCCAACCAAGTCAATGAAGCAGGAAACTAAAATCTTGTGTTGGAACAGTTAATATTCTGTTTACTATGCATATTTCAGTTGTCAACTCCTCGCCCTCTCCAGCTAGTTAAATCGTGTGGTTTGTTCACTGAGACTCATGACCCTAACCCTCCCTGTGAAAAGATGAGAGAAGGTGCAGTGACAGCCTTATTAACGGTTAGCCCTGGGCACTGCTGGACTTAAGCCTAAACCATCTGGGGCTACCTGCAGGTGTGATGCTGGAGAAGAACACAGATGGGGAGGCCTGAGGCATGACAGGCCCTTGAGGCTAGGGCTGAAAATTCACGAGCCTTGGGCAGCCTCTCAGGTAGCTGGTGCAGGAACCTGTATGTGCATTTGCCAGATGTCACTCCTGCCTCAGGCTGTTGCTCGACCTTCGCAGGAAGGGTGGGTATTTTTTTATAATACACCTCAGGTGGGTAATCGGCTAATATTCATTCCTGTTGAAATAAAATAGGGTTAGAAAACATGGAAGGTGGTGGACTGATGCCCTAAGGGCAAGCCACCACTCTTCAACTGCAGGATGTCCACTGAACCCCCAATAAATGTTATAAAAATGAGGGTGGTCTGTAGTTTTTTAGATCTTTTTTGCCCAGTCCACTTTGTCCTAGTAGGGTTGGCTGTTTTGTAAATGAGTGTGCAATATACCCATACGTTCTGAATTTAATATGAAAATAGAGAGATGTATGAAGTGTTAAAAAACATCTGAAAAGTTTCATGACAAAGGGTATCGCATTTGAAAAAAAATATTGACCTTTCGAAACGTGCAATAACTATATCCTTTTTAGAACACCAGTCAAAATTGCACATATATTACCATGCATTTGAAACGGAATGCAGTTACGCCTTTTAATTAATTATTCCACCATAATAAGTCATTATAATTAGTTGTCAAGACACTTAGCTTCCTTTGGTATAGCGGGATGCAAAAAAAGAGCTACCACCTATGACCATGCTGGCCTTTGCAAAATGTTATTAGGACAGGAAGTCACCGGCTCAGGTGACTTATCCAGGCACGAAGTAGCCAATTTATAACAAATGTCCTCTCTGCTCCTTTCCCAGGTGCCAAAAAGACAATGAACGCTAATTGGGGAACGGATGTTTGACAACAGTAGTCATAACTAGTTTGACGACTCGTTTCATCTCTCAAATGCTCATTAACAACTTCTTATAATAAAAGGTCAGGTGCAGACAATAGTGAGGTAAATTGGTGCTAGCACTTTGCATGGAAGCAAAAATAAAATGTCTATGGTAAAAATCTGATTAATTTGCGATTGCACCTTCAACTGATGACGCTGTCATGGCAGCGAGTGACTGACAAGGCTTTGGAACGTGGTGACAATGGAACGACATGTTCAGGGGTCATGGCATGTGCATGGTCTGTACATCCTATTCTCCCACCATCACTGTAAGTGACGTTTCGGATCTCGTGGCAACAAAGGGTACACTTGGTCTGGAGCAATATTATGAGTTAACACCCTCTGTGGATAACTGAGATAGTCTCAGCCAATCAGAATTCTTAGAATGTGGGCATTGACTACTGCTCCCTGCTTGCCTACATTTAACACTGCCTGATGCCTTCTGGAAGTAAATGAACATTCAAAGTAGGGGTATGCAGCAGAAGGGGACAGTGGTTAACGGCGTCTGCATGTGAAAGGTTGAAATAATAGGACCGAGGATTAGGCCTAGATGAACCAAAACCTACTGATTAGACTTACCCGAGGGAGAACTAATATCCCTGGACCCTGATATGTTTCCAAAGTTTGAGTATAAGGTTTGGTACTGCGGGTTGTGGCACAGATTGTATATGTTTCATGTAGCTGTGTATGGTATGGAAGCCCACCACAAGGTACCGTGTCCCCCAAGCTGTGCAGGTAAGTGATACTTTGAAAAAAAATACTGTCCTCAATGGGCGTACCCACCGCCACAGGTCTATGCAAATACATAAATAAACAAATAAATAAATATATTAATCATACAAAAAAATAAAAGAGAAGAAAGGGCACGTTTCCCTGCAAGTTTGTATCCTCACTCAGACTGCTTGTAGGAAAACACCACACATTCCTTAAAGTGTCTACCCTGCCAAGCAGTGATTGGGGTGAAACACATAGGCCAAAAATGGCTCATTATCTCACAAAAGGTTTAGGTTAATGAATGTTGGCCTTTTGGGATCTCCTTTACATAGGTGACTTATCTTTTTCAAGGAATTAATAATAAAATGTTGTTGGGCACTTAAAGGTTTGTAGGCGATACTTGCTGAATTCTTTGAATCTCAATGGAATATTTGACAGGCCTCGTGACTGTGATTGCAGTTTGGCATAGGTGTTCTACTGATGATAAAAGAGATGATACAAAATGGCTGGGTCTGTTAAAAGAATGTGATGTGGTTGCCCTACAGGAGACGTGGGATAGGGATTGTGATTTTTGGTTGGATGGATACACTTCTCATTTTTTAGCTGCTCAGGTATCGAGCTCAGGCCGAAATAAGGGGGGTTTGCTGTTCTTGATATCTGTGAATGTGAGGGGCACTGTAAAGGTTTTAAACACATCATCCATAAACTTTTTAGCTGTGGAGATTACTATGCCTAACAACTATAAATGTGTTTACATTAACCTTTATAACAGCATACATAGCACAGTACTAAATGACAACATTAACTCCCTGACTGAGTTTTTATGTAAATATAAGGAGAGTCAAACAACTTTTGTATATTTTTTCCTGATGGGGGATTTTAATATACATTTATGTCAGCACAACTGCCAGCTTAGAGATACTATTAATACTGATATGCTTCCCTATTCACATTTTGAACACTCTGTAAAGGGGTCTGCCCTGGAAGAACTTCTCTTAGAGAATGATTTATATGAACCAGAGTTCTATGACATTACTGAGAGGGTGCCAACTTACAGTGCTAGGGACAGCAATACTATTATTGATTATATATTAATCTCGCCGGGCATGCTACAAAATGTAATCTTTTATAATGCTGTACACACAACATTTAGTGACCATAATCCGGTAATTTTAAAGGTAGATAACAACATGTTGTTTTTTAATAAGGGAAGACTCGTGGAAGCATTACAGATTAAGTGTTAAGGACCAGGGAAGACGGGTTAAATGGAACAAAGTCATCCCGGAGGATTTCTTATATTCCTTAAAGGAAAAGGTGGGCAAAGAAATTAACATCTGTAGGGACCCACTACAGCTTGAGGGGAATATAATTCTATCATTTGAAACAATTTGTAAACAAGTAGCGGATGATTTAAAATGTAAATCGAAAAATAAGGAGAAAAAGGAACAGGGGTGGTTTGACAAGGAATGCTCCAAATCCCATAGAGAGTTACATAAAGCATTAAAAAAGATACCCAGAGATAAACAAGAGGTGGCCATACCTAGGAAGAAGTATAATTCAAATACCCTAAGACGAAAAAATGAAATTAAAAGACATGCATGGGATGAGTTATATGATAAGGCCACGCTGAGGGATAGCGCCAAATTCTGGAAAATTGTTAATACCCCCTTATTTAATGGGAAAGAAAATGCGTCTTTGCAAGTAAATATTTCCGAACAGGATTGGCTGGATCATTTCCAAAAAATCTATGGTAGCAACCTTGATCTGGGTCCATTAGACCAAACTCTGTTGGAAACGCAGGAGAATCTATCCAGTTTTACCATTAAAGAGGTGCAGAAAGCAATCGAAGATACAGCAGGCAAAAAAGCCCCAGGCCCAGATGGCGTCCCGGCCGACATGTTTAAAGCTAATTCTGACATGTGGGCAGTGGTCCTCACCAATGTCTTTAATGTGATTAGTCTGGATAAGTTAAGAGCCCCAAAATCATGGTCAAAGTCAACCATAATCCCCATTTTTAAGAAGGGTCAAAGGGGGGACCCTAGATGCTACAGGCCCATATCTTTGTTAGATTCTTCGTTTAAAATCCTAGGTAAGGTTATCCTAGAAAGAATCTCATCTTGGGCGACAAATAAAAATATTCTGTGTGAGGCTCAGTACGGCTTTCGCTCAGGAAGAGGCACAGAGGACCAATGCCTAAATTTACATCTTACACTGAGCAAATACACAGTAGCATCAAAGGGGAAGATCTACTTGGCATTTATGGACTTGTCCACAGCTTTTGACCTAGTTAATAGGTCAAAGCTGTGGACAATTCTTTTGGAAATGGGCCTGGAGAGAGAACTTGTAAATTTTCTGGCGCAGCTCCACAGCGATTTGAGGGCAACTATTCGTATGTCTGAAGAGGGAAACTGCACTGCTTTCTTTAAGTCTGGAAGGGGGGTGCGCCAAGGGTGCATTTTGGCCCCTATGCTTTTTTCCCTCTATATTAATTCACTGGGAAAATCCTTGGAAGCTGCCTCTATTGATGTACCAGGTATGGGTGGCTCTCCTTTGCCGGTTTTATTATATGCCGATGACACGTTTTATTGTCAAGAACCCCAAATGGTTTACAACTTTTATTAAACTCCTTTGGGGCATTTATGCAAGAGTTGGACCTATTAGTAAACATAGAGATATCCCATGTAATGGCAGTAGGTAAATGTAAGAATAGTATTAAAACTCCCTCCTGTAATGGCTCAGTGCTTACCAAGGTCAAAGTTTTTACCTACCTAGGCGTGGTGTTCGATGAGAGGGGGACATGGGCACCTCAAATTACAAGTAAAACAGCGGCAGTAAAGAGATCGGCTGCCGCTATCCTGGGTTTTGCAAAACGACTAGGTGGTAAACCAGCTGAGGCTATATTGTCCATCTATAAAGCCAAAACCTTGGCCATTGCCAGGTATGGGGCGTCGATCTGGGGTTATAAAAATCTGGCTAAAATACAAAGAGAGGAAAATATATTCTTGCGATCTATACTGGGCCTCTCTCAATCTACCCCAGCTTTTTCTGCCCATATGGAATTGGGGATGGGGTATATTGAAGACTCACTGTCTCTGGCCCCGCTATTGTCATGGATTAAGACATGGCTTAACCCAGTTTTAACTTTAAACCACAAGATTATTAGGGATTGTATGGGGCGGGACAATGCGGCTGAGATCGAGTGGCTAACACATATTAAAAAATCTGCAGTATACCTGGGCCGTCCCGATCTATATTTTAAACCAGAGAGCTTGGTGAGAGAGGATATTAATTGGGTTAAGATCCACTACACAGAGAAAAAGGAGGCAGAAAGGGGGCTAGAGAAATTTTGAAGCCAACTGTAAGGTCCCACTACATGACGATTACATCGTTATCTATTCAACCTTATTTGACGATAGTAAATAAACCTTTTCATCGGTGGGTCCTTACAAGATTTCGCTTCAATTTAGCTCATTTTCTCCTAGGAGAATATGATAAGTGGTGTAAGCCCCACGAGAACGCTCCCTGCAAATGTGATGACTTTTCTGACCAGGAACTATTACATTTTGTGTTCTTCTGCCCTCTTTTTAAGAGCGGGAGGGAAAAGTTCATCAAGCCAATACTGAAAGACCAAAGGTTTATGCAGGTTAAACCAGCGTTACTGTTCCTGCAGCGTATGGAATCCCCATTAGTTATGTATGGGGTAGCAAATTTCCTGATTACGTCCATTCGATCCAGACAAAATAGATTGCGGACAACTCTGACCCAGAACCATTAGTAAAATGAATTATGAACTATGTAAACTTTATACATTTCTCACTGGCAAAAAACCTTGAATATATTAACTTTTGTAGGATTTGCACAGTTGTAAAAATGGTTGTTTTTAACTTTGATCTGCTTCGAAGATGTGTACATTGAATTCATGTTTTTTCCCTTTTAAAAAAAAATTTTTAAACATAGTTTTTAAAATTGTTTGTTTAATCACCTGTGTTTTGTATGACCAAAAATGGATGTATAGTATAGCATACTTTTATGATTTTAAAATAATCGAATAAAGTGTATTTGACTCTGACTCTGACTCTACTGATGATAGGGTATTTGATAATTAATTTCTGTCTGAAACAAATCAGTATGTTATGGAAGTGAACTTTAAATTGTTTCAATTAATATGAAATATATCACATTTTTGGAAAACCAGAGAAGTGCAAAATGTTTTTCTATCTTTTTCAAATCTCAGTTCTATAATTAAAGTCACTTTATGTTTACAAAGCAAAAACATTACAATAAAATACTGAAATGAGCCAAAATCATGAGATGCACAGACTATCTCCCAACACCACCATGCATTGTTCATAACTTCATACAAATTACATCATTGGCGGCATCACAGATGACCTCAACGAAATCACTGATGACACCACAGATGACATCACATAAGATAACAGCATTTATATATTTGTTGACAGCGAAATTGACAATTCTTAGTATTTTTTGTTTTAATTCATAGTGCGAGGTCGTCTTTCTACTTTCCCCCACTTTGAATGGTGTCTGTGGGAGATCCATAATCGCCAGAGACTCAAGGCCACATTTATGGCCAAGTCACGCAGGCGGAGAAGCAAGTCACCTTGCTGCACGTGCTGCATGACAGGGTAGGAGCAGGAATGCACCATATTAAAGGAAATACTGCGAATTCCTGTTCTATCCCTTGTGCTGGTGCCCTTTTGGTAGCCCAGCACCAATGCAGGCAGCCTTTCCTCATGGTGCAAGGGTGTCTGTGTTGGAAGCAGGATTGATTTGTGTAGGAAGGGGCACCTTCCTGCACAAAACAACCTCTGAGGCATATTCCTCTTTCTCTGTGTGCTGCAGAATGCATTACATAGAAAAAGAGGAAGAAACAAGGAGAAGTAGACATATTTCTCCAATTAGCCCCTCACCTGGGAAGGTGTAAGATTTTACCGCATCCCTAGGTTTACAAGTTCTTACAAATCTGGAAATGCTTCAAAATCCATGGGAATTTGAGTGGGCACATCCACACAACACCATGTAACACCTTCCCAGGGCAGAGTAACGCAATGAAGCGATTTGTGCTATGTTGCATTACTCCAAATGTTTTAAGTCACTCAGAGCCAAGCGAAATGGTTTTGTGTGGCTTCAAAAACCTGACTTAGACTTTTTTGTCATACATGTACCACACTATGTGATGCAAACGTGATGCATCCCTCACACAAATATGCCCCTCAGTGTGGCATATGTACATGACCTACATTCTGTCCACTTTCCTTCACACCTAACTTTCCAAAATGGATAATCTCCTCAGGGCATGATCATTGACAACCTCCTATAAAGGTTACAACTCCCAAAACACTGAGGCCCAGATTTACTCACACAAAGCAACAGTGCAACACAACTTGCTGTGCCAAATGGAGAGAGCAAGAATGCACCATATTTACTAAGAGAAAGTGCATTCTTGCTCTCCCTCCGAAATGGCATATTGAGTGCTACCTAGTGCCAATGCAGGCATTATTGCATCATAGTGAGAGTGTGCCGGCACTACAGGCAGTATTGCATTTGTTCACCTTCCTGCACAAAAACTGTCCTCAGAAGCATTTTCCTCTTTCTGTGTGTGCTGCTGCTGCACATGTAGAAAGAGGAAATAACGAGGAGAAATAAAGATATTTCTCCTCTTTACGGCTCTGTCAGGATGGTGTAGAATTTTGAGGCATTCCTAGGTTTACTTTCATTAATGAGCGTGGGAATGTGTGAAAATCTATATGTGGATACATGGGAATGCCCACATTCCACCCATGGAATGCCTTCCTAACAGAGTAATGCAAGGCAGCGATGTACACTGCCTTTAATTACTCTGGATTTACTATGCCACATCGAGCCATGCAAGGTGGCTTTGAGTGGCTTAATAAATATCACTTAAGCTCCTTGCGTCACCTTATGGATCGCAATGGCAACTCAAGGGCTTAGTAAATCTGTGCCAGAGTTGGCACAGGTTTAAACCATACCCTGCACCCTCGCTGTGCCTGCCCCTGGTCACGTTAGGCATAACGTTAGCAACAAGACAAAACTATTTTCACCCTTGACTTTTATATCAAACCTAATATCTTTTGTCTACTACCCATTACTCACTGAGTATGCCCTCAGGCTCAACTAGGCCCCTATCGAAATATTTATTGTTAAAGCATTTTGTTTTGTGTGAAAGGTGAAAAATTTACATTTCATATGAAGTGAAAATAAATGATTGTTGTCAGTAGGCGACTGGTTTGAGTAGAAAATATATCACAGCGAGCGATTTTCTGCTGAAATCAATCTCCTGTCTGTACTTCAGTCACGTTTTCATGTGTTTTTATGTGAGATATGCCCTTGCCTAGTATAAGTCACTCAGCTTACCAGAAAAACTATTTTAGACACCTCTGTAACATTATTTTGGGACAATGTAGGCAAAATACACTCAAATTTGAGAAATGGTTTGCAAATTACACTCAGTCCTATAGAAAATCAAGAGTACTCTCATTTGCATCCAAAATGCAGTGCCTCACACTCAAACCTAGCCTCTGTTTTCACATAGTAGTAGCTAAACATATACCCAGCAAGTCACAGGCATATGATGTACCTTTCTAACCACACTCTGGTCGCTGTGTTTAACCACACTGCATACTTGTCTTTGCCTTGGGTTGTGGTAGAACGTTTGAGGCACTAAGAAGTATATTGACAAAGGGATAGTGCCATTAGAATGTCGCATTCAGTGACGTTCTCGTGGCACTATGCTTTTCTCCATATTTGCAAAGCAGCATTAAGCCACTTTTTGTGGCTTAACGCCACCTTGCAAATATGGCCCATTTACACGCATCACTTAGCATGAAAGGGGCTTTCGATGGGTGATGCTCTGGGCGTTCCACAGTGACACCCATTGCCTTCTTTTTTGCAGAGTTTTATTAGCGCAAACTAGACCCGAACCAAATCAGGTATCAGAGCGCTTTACATAGCACCAGTTACGTTACATGAGGACACACTTTCATTTTAGGCACGGGGAGATTAAGTGATTTGCCCATAATCACAGGAGGTTTTTGGCGTCGTTACCGAGACTCGAACCCAGATCCCCAGGTCCAAGGTCGAGCGCCTTAGCCGTTGGCCAACCCCTCTCCTTCTGACGCTGCCCCAGATTTAGAAGGATCTGTAACTCTGAGGCAGTGCCAAAAATGCCATGCAAAAGCAGACGTTAGAATGGTGAAACGAGGTGAAATACTTTTATTTCTCCTCGCTTTTGTCTGCAGCACCCATAGAAAGAGCAAAACGCTGTTAATGATTGTTTATGTGAAGGAAGGTGTACCACATAAACAATCATTAAATAATGATGATTTGCTACATCTATGTGTGCTGCCGAATAAAGCACACATAGAAATAACAAATCGCCATTATGGATTGTTTATGTGCAGGAAGGGACATCTTCCTGCACATAAACAATCGATCCCTACAACGTAGGCAACCTTTCACTATGGTGCAAAGGTGCCTGCTTTGGCGCTAGGCAGCTCATTTTAGTGCCAGCGCTAGGGAAAACACACAGTGTGCCATATTGTTGCAAATACGGCACAGCCCTGCATTTTGGAAATGTCAGAGCAAGGCGCTGCCAAAATATGCGCAGCTCCACGCTCCGACATTTCTTTGTAAATATACCCCTGAGTGCCAATTTCAAACACATCCTACTCCCATGAACCATTACTCTTTACCCGCTAGACAAGCACTTCCTATGTGCCCCTTTTACATACTGGGTATGTCACAGAGACAACATTCGTGTCATTAAAAGACAATGCGTTATGTGCAGTAGGTGCAAGAGCAGGGGCACTACAACTGGATGATGACTGAATCCATTGTCTCCAAATAACTTTTTCCTGCAAACTGTAACAAAATAAAAATATAAAAAAACACATAACAGTTAACATAGTAGTTAATGTGCAATTTGGTTATATATTTGATTCTTGTGGTTGTTTACAAACCACTTGGCTTTCAGCTTCATGGGTATGATATATAGAATTATAGATGGGTAACAGTGATTACGGGGATGTTTTTCACCGCGGGGTCATGAGTGACAGTCCCCTAATATCATCTGCCAGTATCAGAGGAGTAATGGGGGAGCCATGTATAACATGGACTCTTTTGTTTATTCCTGTCCACAAGTTTAAAAAAAACATGATGCCATACACCTTCCCTGCCTTCCACCTCTCTTCTGCAGCTGTGCTTTCTGCTTTCAGTCAAAGCAGATAAGTCAAGTCAAGTCAAGTCAGGGACATTTGTTTTGCGCACATATCACTCCAAGAGTCTCATGGCACATGCAGGCGGCTCTGAAAAGACTGCTGGCTTAGTTATCAAATAGCCATGTTTTTAACTTCTTGCGAAAGCAACTATGGTCAGAGATGGAGCGAAGATAAAAGGGCATTTTGTTCCAGGATGCCGGTGCGAGAAAGGAAAAAGATCTACCCACTTATCTAGCAGTTTGGATTCTGAGGGGAATAAGCAGAGCCTCATTACTAGATCTGAGTGCCCTACATGGCTGATACCAACGTAATTTTCTTGACCAGTATCTTCGGCCATCTCATACATGTTCTTATGGGTCAAACAAAGAGTTTTAAAAAGAATCTGTTTTTTCACAGGAAGTCAGTGAAGGGTTTCTAAGCAGGGAGCAGAGGAAGATCTAAGAGGAAGATCTAAAACAAGCCTTGCAGCTGTGTTCTGCAGGATCTGGAGCCTGTTCAGAAGGTTGTCATTTATTGAAAGCAATAAGGCGTTGCCGTAATCCATCCTGTTTATAATCAATCCCTAAACCAATGTTTTTTGCGCCTTAATAGGGATCCATCAGAAAACCCTCCGCAGACTACGCATTACACCAAAACAAGTGCCAATGACATGATTTATTTGGCTTTTCATGGACAATTGATTGTCCATGTAAAAACGAAGGTTACAGACAGTTTCCTTGGTGGTTGATCAGGGCCTAGATTGACTGGCCACCATTCTTGTGCCCAGTGTTCTGTGGCCTTGCCAAACAGCATAATCTCTGAGTTACCACCATTTAGTTGAAAGTGGTTAGATCTCATCCACCGGTCCACATGGAACAGACAGTTTTGGAAACGTTGCTTGGTTTCAATGGGGTCCGGGCCTAAGGTGACCAGGATCTGCGTATCGTCTGCATACGATATGACATCAAATCCGTAGGCTCTGATCACCTTAGCCAAGGGGGTCATGTACAAGTTTAAAAGTGTCGAGCTCAGAATAGAGCCCTGTGGCACTCCCATCTTAACAGGTCTCTCACATGAAATGCTGTTTCCCATCTGAACAGTTGTTACACGGTAGGAAAGATAAGCAGAGATACACTGACGGCTCTCAGGGAGGCTTCTCAGCCTAGCCACAACAGTGGATTTCCAGTGTTATTACCAACTGTTGTCATGACATAGCAGTGGGTATGGAATTCAGAAACTGAAATAAACAATAGAGGCTCTCCATGAGAGACATACATAACATTAGCAAAATCCCACAATGGCAACATAGGACTGTACCAAATGATATGACATTATAAATGACATCATTTTTGACATTGCAAATGATATTACTAATTTTGTTATAGATGATATAACAAATGCCACCATACTAACTTCCTATAACTAACAGTTTTGGTTTCCCTTCAGTATTACTAGTTTCATTAGTGGTCCCACATATCCCCTATTGCTTTCATTGAAATAGTAATATTGAATACTCAATACCCAATATTGCATGGTGGAAGTGACTAGTCAACATATCAACAGCAATATATTTGAGAGAGTAATAAGAGGGAAACATGCCCTTAACGGCCAAGGGAAATCTGAGTAAGTGGGTTAACGACTGAGGATTTGAATGACTACAAAGAGTAAGATGTTGTATTCCTCCTTTCTGTTCTTTCAGAATTGGTATGGTTCTTTCTTGATTCTACATTCCATATGTGGGAGTTAGGCAGTGTAAGTCTGTCTCCTGAAGATTGTGGATGTACAAGCTGTTTCTCCTTCATTAAATCTCCTATCTACAACCACTTCTGTCTCCTGGATTACATCATAATTTTGGCGACGATTTGGGATCTATTTTAAGAACACCATCTTTTCAATTTTTTTTTGTTTGTCTTAAAAGAAGTGGATATTTGGAGAAAGGATTGAAAACAGCGTTCACGCATACCTTAAGGTATTTATTTATACTAAGGGGCACATGCATCATTGATAGCTTTTGCGATTCTTAATTTGCGAAAATTACCGAATCGCAAATTAAGAATTGCAAAATGCTATGCATCATTTTTTTCACTATTTATTTGCGAATCGGTAAAAATCGCAATTTTTACCGATTCTCAAATAAATAGCGAATTCCAAAGTGCATTTTCGCAATTCCCATTGATTCCTATGGGCCGAAAGGCCCATAGGAGTCAATGGGAAGGCAGTTAAGAATTCGCAATTTGTTGATGCATTCCACGGGTGCAGGGGGGGGTCCAAAGGACCCCCCCCTGCACCCCTGAAATGTATTTGAAAGTGCATGTATGTTTCACACACACATGTCCTAAGGACATGTGTGTCTGTAACATGACACTTTAAAAAATGCATTTTTTAGTTTTTGTAAACATTTTCGCAAATTAACACGAGGTTCAACCTGTGTTTCATGTGGGCTGACATCACATTTAAAGGCAGGAGTATTAAAGGCAAAGTTTATGTTGCTACTAGTGGTGCTTCCATTCTCAGTAGGCCTCATCAGCACGAATTAGGTATTAAACTTGACCCCAATGCATTACATCCTGTGTATGTTATATCTCCTGAGGCTGATGAGTTTACCAACTTTATAAAGGAAAAGTTTCCTGCTATTTTCACCGACAAGTTAGGTAAATTCGAGAATTTTCAAACATCGCATTATTCTCAAGGAAGGAGCTATTCCTGTGAGGCACAGAGTTAGAAATGTGCCACTAGCGTATCGTGATAAACTAAAAGTAATTCTATCTGATCTTGTAGCCAGGAAGATAGTGGAACCTGTTGAATCTTCTCCTTGGGTTTCCCCAGTGGTTTTATCCATTAAAAGCAACTGCGAACTTCGGCTATGTGTCGACCTTCGGAGCTTAAACCAAGAGATTTGGGTTGATAGGCATCCGCTACCCAATATACATGAGTTGATTGCTACTCTCTCAGGTGCGTGTGTATTCTCTACTGTAGACTTGGCAAGTACTTTTGCATGAAGAGTCTAAGTTTTTGACTACCATTATAACACCAGAAGGTATGTTTCAATTTTGTCGCATGCCTTTTGGTTTAGCCAGTGCAGCATCAGTCTTTCAAAGACCCATGAAACAAGTGCTACGAACCGACCATAAGCCTCTAATCAACATGCTAGCGTCTGGTGGTGGGAGGACTTTGACAGCGCGTTTGGCACGCTTGGCTGCGAAGCTCCAGGAATTCCAGTGTGTAGTGGAATATGTTCTTGGCCGTTTGAATGTACATGCCGATTGCATGGCTAGATTGCCTTTAGATTCGCAAGTTCATAGTGATTTTGATTTTGTGTTTTCCATTGGGGATGTCAATGGTGAAGGTAACAACAAATTGTCTGGTACAATTTCAGAAATTGAATGGAGAAATGCCATGTACAAGGACTCCGGTTTGTCTAATGTTGTGTCTTATTTACAACATGGTTGGCCTGAGGAACGCAAATTGTCTGGCGATGTTTTATCTTTTTATAAGATAAAGGATGAAATCATGTTTGACCAGGGTTTTGTAACTAGAGGAGATAAAATAGTTCCTCCTTGTGATTTAAGGAAGAAAATTATCTCAATGGCTCATGAAGGTCACATGGGTATGTCCAGTACCAAAAGGCGTATTCGTGAATTTTACTGGTGAACTCCTTTTTGCCCTTGTTGTTGCCTGATACTGTCAAAGCCTCAATTCTCCCACTGACCTTCTGTGCCTTTCGCGGACCTGCCCGCCTGCCTCCCGCTGCCCTGCCGCTCTCTGTCCATCCTGAGCGGGGCCACCGAGTGGAGACCGGCGAGGGGTGGACTACAACACCCAGAAGCCCTAGCAGTGAGCGGCACCATCTGCAAGCGCCAGGAGGTGCTTAAAAGCAACACCAGCACTATCGAGAGGGGGAACTCCTTTTTGCCCTTGTTGTTGCCTGATACTGTCAAAGCCCCAATTCTCCCACTGACCTTCTGTGCCTTTCACGGACCTGCCCGCCTGCCTGCCTCCCGCTGCCCTGCCGCTCTCTGTCCATCCTGAGCGGGGCCGCCGAGTGGAGACCGGCGAGGGGCGGACTCCAACACCCAGAAGCCCTAGCAGTGAGCCGCACCATCTGCAAGCGCCAGGAGGCGCCTAAAAGCAACACCAGCACCGTCTCGAGGGACGCCGGGCGAAACCTGGGCCAAGGGCGGGCCCGTCCTATCCCGTCACAGACCGGACAAGCTGGACTGGGCTCTCCCTCTAACGTTTGGTACAACGTATCCCCCCGACGCCGGTCTGTATATTGGTACTCTATTTTGTCTTCTATAGACTGACTAATATAACACAACATATTTGACACTAAATTTGCTTATTTCCTGTCTCATTATTACTTCTACACCATCTTGCCCCACAATAAATGTCATCGAGAGGCAGCAGAAGCAAAACGCTCCGAAAAATGGCTAAAACTGTTGGTCCAATTGACCATTCTATCATCAAAGCCAATCAAGCTATTGATGAGGGCATAACACTACTAGATCGTCGAGTATCACACGATCTGGCACAGGCAAGGCGCTCCTCATTGGGTTCCCTGATATTAGTGCAAACACCTCTAAGTCACCCGGAGAAGGCAGTTGCTCCGGAAACACGCGCTGATATCCATGGTATCCCAAATTTGGTTGATCTGTCTGCATCCTTATCATTGCTGGATTCGCAATTGATGCAGAAATAATGCAATGCGTAATGCAACAATCAGGTAGTTCGTTGTGCAGAAATAATGCAATGCGTAATGCACTAATCAGGTAGTTTGTAATGCAGAAATAATGCAATGCGTAAACACTCCAGCATAGATCATGGCGCTTTAGATGGTCTCTCCGCCACTCGTACTGACTCGCGGCCAGCTTCCGCCAACAGATGCCCCCAACACGTATATGGTGTAAACCAAAGTGCAGCGCCGTACTCTGGCCCCGGTATTGCCGCTCCTTGGCACGTATGGGCAGTGATACGAGCTGATGCAGAAGCTCGAGCTGCAAGAATGGGAGAGGCCGAGAGCGTCCCTCTTCGAGCCTGCACCCCGCCCCAGGCGGCGACACACCGTACCTGGGGGGTGCAACCTCGTTCTCCTCTCCTCTTCTCCTGACTTGATCGTCCGTTGCGACTTTGGGGATTCCAGGCTGTTGGTGATAATGAAACTCTCAGGCTGCAACAGGGCACACGCACACAGTGTCGGTGAGACTCACTTGAGTTCCGGGTGCACACGATAACAGGGCCATCCTCACGAAGGTCTCAGGCTGCACAAAGCACACACGCACACAGTGTCACTGAGACTCACTGGTATTCTGGGTGCACACGATCACAGGTCAATCCTCACGAAGGGCTCAGGCTGCAAAAAGCACACGCACACAGCGTCGCTGAGACTCTCCTGGAAACCTTTGTGTTCCTGAGTTTCCACAATAGGGAGCCAGCTCTCCCCGGACCCTTAGGATTCAGTTACTTCAGGACACAGCACACAGCAAAGTCCTTTCAAGCAAGACAATTTGCGTTCCTCAGGCCAACCAGTTTTGAATAATTATGTAGCCTATCAGTATCATTATGTAAATTTCAATGGGACGTGAGATGTTTCGTAACGTTATTATTGCGGTGTAAAAACATGCGTTGTAAAATGCTGCGTGGTAAAGACACATGCGAAGTAAAATTCGCGTAGTAATGCCATGCGTGGTACTTGTTAGCGTTGGAAGGTCATATATTCAGTTTTAACAGCTATCGAATGTGCTCAAATACAAAGCATAACAAGCATTTGCAATGCAATAGATCTCGCAATTACGCAAGTTTGAGCTATTGGCATTGTTAATTATAATGCCTTTTATTTATGTTTTGGTTTTTAAAACATAAATAAAAGGCATTGTCATTTACAATGCTAATAGCCCAAACACTCGCAAATGCGAGACCTATTGCATTGCAAATGATTGTTTTCAATGCACTTCAACCACTGATCTTGGCCCTTGCATACTTTCTGAGCAGTCCGATCTCTAAAAAACATCACTTAGGATTGTTCAGATCTCGTTATATGCCAAATAAACGCATAATAATATATATGTGTGTGTGTTTATATATATATATATATATATATATATATTCACTGAAAAAACCATAGGTTTCACACTCGTTATAGTTAGGAATTAGCATTTAAAAAACCTTTCAAATTCACTGAAAAAACCATAGGTTTCACAATCGTTATAGTTAGGAATTAGCATTTAAAAATCCTTTGAAATTCACTGAAAAAACCATAAGTTTCACACTCGTTATAGTTAGGAATTAGCATTTAAAAAACCTTTCAAATTCACTGAAAAAACCATAGGTTTCACACCAGTTATAGTTAGCTGAACATTTTACTCATACAAAACCATTGAAATTCCCACGGTATAGTTAGTTGGACTCACTATAACTCGCGCGCCCGCAATCCACTGCTGATGATGTCACATATTACATCATTCATGACATGGTCAGTTACATCACTGATGACATCATTGATGACATCTCAAACTACATCACTGATGACATCACTGATGACATCTCAAATGACATCACTGATGACATCACTGATGACAACATCCAGTGACTTTGTGTTTCTGTAAAGTTAAAATATGTTTTACATATTGAAGAATAAGTGGATGTATGAGTGTCTGGATGAAGGATTTAGTAGGTGCGTGACTGACTGTATGAGTGAGTGATTAAATGTGTCTTACTGAATGCACTAGTTAGTGACTAAACTGTCTGAATGTGTGCATCAGTATGTCTGTTGTTGTGTAAGCTGCTGCATGTGTTGATCAGTAGCTATATGAGTGGCTATATGGGTTATTGATTGGTTGTTCAAGTATTTGTATGTGAGGGTGAGTGTGTGGCTGGGAGGTGTGTGACTCTGTGCATATATGTGTTAGCAGTTGATTCACTTGGTATATGGGTTCAAGAGTGCATGTGGAAAGAGCTGTATGGGGGTTGACTGTCTGCATGGATGTGTTGGTGAGTGAATGGCTATCTCAGTGCTCCATGTCCAAGTAAGTACATATGTAAAACACAGTGCATGTGAGAGTTGGCATATATAAATGACTATACATGAGAGCCTGTGATTGCGTAAGTGACTGTATAGATCAATGTGTACTTGTATCAGTGATTGTAAAAGAGAGTAAGTATGTGTTAGTATATGTTTGAATAAGTAAGGTTTAGTGTGTATAACTGTGTAGTTGAGGAAATGGGAGTGTGATTGATTCTCTGCATAACCGACTAGCTGTTTGAGTAACTCTGTGGATGATTGTCAGTGTGTAAGTGTCTGTATAGGTGTATGAGTGGATATGATAGTGCTCTATTGATGAGTGACCATATGTATGAGTGATTGTATGGGTGAATGAGTGGATGTGTGTGTAGACCTAGAAATCAGTGAGTGCGTATGTAGTTAGTGGTATTAGTGTGTCAATAATTTCAGGAATGGTAGTTTGTATTTAACACTGGGTGTATCAAAGGTTAGATTAGAGTGTGAGGAGGTGCATCGTATTATCACATGGATGATGTCATCAGTGATGTCATCAGTGATGTAATTTGAGATGTCACCAGTGATGTCATCAGTGATGTCATTTGAGATGTCATCAGTCATGTCATGAATGATGTAATATGTGACATCATCAGCAGTGGATTGCGGGCGCGCGAGTTATAGTGAGTCCAACTAACTAAAACGTGGGAATTTCAATGGTTTTGTATGAGTAAAATGTTCAGCTAACTATAACTGGTGTGAAACCTATGGTTTTTTCAGTGAATTTGAAAGGTTTATTAAATGCTAATTCCTAACTATAACGAGTGTGAAACCTATGGTTTTTTCAGTGAGTTTCAAAGGTTTTTTAAATGCTAATTCCTAACTATAACAATTGTGAAACCTATGGTTTTTTCAGTGAATTTGAAAGGTTTTTTAAATGCTAATTCCTAACTATAACGAGTGTGAAACCTATGTTTTTTTCAGTGAATTTCTAGTTTTTTAAAAAGGTAATTCCTTTGTATATCGACTTTGTTACCTACGATTTTTTTTATTAACTGTTTTTTATAACTATTAATTATAATTATTAAAAAAAAAAATATATATTTGTTCACTGTATTTTTCTTTTTTTTTTATCATTTTCTCTTGGTGCGCTCAGGGTGCGCGCACTAGTAAGCTTACCCGTATCATTCTGACTTGGAGCGCTCAGGGTGCGCGCACCGGTAAGCTCTCCCGAGAGCGCAGCGAGAGCGCTATTTCTGCGTTCGTAAAAAAAAAATATGTAAGAAAATTAAATAATAATACAAGACATTCAGTACCATACTTATAAAAGCAGTATTTTTGATTTACGTAATGAAAATGATTTTGCATTTCCGTAAAGCTACCAAAACGTCACTCAGGCGCACCGCGTAAGCGCCCCCGGAAGCGCCTACGTTCGCGCCGCCTAAGCGCCCCCGGAAGCGCTCCGGTGCGCGCAGCGTAAGTGTGTCAAGTCATGTGACCTTAAAATAACACTTTTCATTGGTTGCTAAGAGTTTTTTTTACAAAGAATGAAATCCCCACCCATTCCTTCACTTCTTCTTTCACTTTTGTGACTGCAAGACCTGTCTTTTTCCTGCTTAATCTTTTTTGGATTATCATGGCTGCCAGAGCATCCAGCAGCAGTGATGACTCTGATGGATTCATAGATGAAGAGCCTCCTCAGCCGAAGGTGAAAGAACATTTCATTTGGAAATTTTTTGATATACCTGAGGGACGTAAGAAAGTAAATGCTCCAAAGGTGGAGTGTAAGATCTGCCATACTGTACTTTCCCGAGGAGACCCCACAAGGAAGTACAGTTTTGGTAATTCTACCATGATTCGCCACGTCCAGAGAAGGCATCCCCAGAACTATGCCCGGGAGAGTGTCAGGGCTCTGGCATGAGAGGCTCCAAGAGATGGTGCCTCTACTTCAACTGGAGGAGCAACTGCATCGGTGAGGGGGCGACCAGAGCAGCTGATCCCTAATATTCAGCCTGCTTTTAATGAAGCCACAATTAAATGCAGACAATGTGATCAGCTACTTTGTTATGGGGAACAAAGTGTTATGCTCATGGTTCGAGCAATAGAGAACCACCGCTGCCGTCCCCAGCCCTAATGTTGATTATTTTTTTGTGCTCCTGTTGAGCAGTTTCCCATTCCCTGTTTTTGTTTTTGTTAAAAAAAAAGGAAAAAAGAAGAAAAAAAAAAGTTCTTTTCAGAACTACCACCAATTCTCATCAAAGAGCTGTATTCTTAAAAAAATGAAAAAGACTAACTGAAGTGGAGTGCAGTGAGAGAGGAGAGGAAAATGAGTGAGAAAGCAAAGAAAGGGACGAGAGGGGAAGGGAAGTGAAGTAGGGGGACTGAAAGAAGGTGTGTGTGGGGAAGGAGAGTGAGGAGAAGGAGAGTGAACATGGGGAATGAGGATAAGTGAAGAAAATGTAGTAAAGGAACGGGGGTGTGGAAGGGTAAGAAAGGAGCAGTGATGTTTAGGAAAGAGTTGAGATACAGACTGGATAAAGACAAGTGAGTGTGAGACAAGGTGAGTAAGGCAGTGAAGAGACAGAGAAAGTGAAAGAAAAAGTAAGAGTAGAAGACTGAAGACCTCATTTATGAGGCCATGCGTCACTTTTACGCCGCCAGTGCGTCACTTTTTGTGACGCACCAGTGCTGTGAAAAATGCACCTTGTTGAGTCATATTTACAAAGTGACGCATCTAGGTAGATGCGTCACTTTGTAAACCCCTGCGCCACATTATACCTGCGCCAGGTGTAATGTATGCAAAGGGGGCGTATTCACGCAAGGAAGGGTCGTAGAAGTGACGCAGTGAAATCTATGAGATTTCACTACCTCACTTTTAGGACACCGTTGCGTCCAAATTTTGCGCCTGCCACACAGCAGGCGTAAGACTGACGCAGGCCTTTTCACATGGGGCTGGCCCCATGTGAAAGGATGCATTGCTGGAGTTGCGTCACTTTTGTGACACACTCCAGCAATGCATCACTTCTGCGCTTACAGATACGTCAGAAATACTGACGTATCTGTAACTCCTTGCGACATAATGCGTCATACAATAAATATGACGCATGAGTAGAAGACTGAAGGCCTCATTTATGAGGCCATGCACCACTTTTACACCGCCAGTGCATCACTTTTTGTGACGCACCAGTGCTGTAACAAATACACCTTGTTGAGTCATATTTACAAAGTGACGCATCTAGGTAGATGCGTCACTTTGTAAACCCCTGCGCCGCATTATACCTGCGCCAGGTGTAATGTATGCAAAGGGGGTGTATTGACGCAAGAAAGGGTCGTAGAAGTGAATGCAGTGAAATCTATGAGATTTCACTGCGTCACTTTTAGGACACCGTTGCGTCAAAATCTTGCGCCTGCCTCACAGCAGGCATAAGACTGACGCAGGCCCTTTCACATGGGGCTGGCCCCATGTGAAAGGATGCATTGCTGGAGTTGCGTCACTTTTGTGACACACTCCAGCAATGCGTCACTTTTGCGCTTACAGATACATCAGAAATACTGATGTATCTGTAACTCCTTGCGACATAATGCGTCATATATTAAATCACGCATCTATGAGATTTCACTGCGTCACTTTTAGGACGCCGTTGCGTCACTTTTTGTGACGCACCAGTGGTGTAAAAAATGCACCTTGTTGATTCATATTTACAAAGTGACGCATCTAGGTAGATGCGTCACTTTGTAAACCCCTGCGCCACATTATACCTGTGCCAGGTGTAATGTATGCAAAGGGGGCGTATTCACGCAAGGAAGGGTCGTAGAAGTGACGCAGTGAAATCTATGAGATTTCACTGCGTCACTTTTAGGACGCCGTTGCATCAAAATCTTGCGCCTGCCTAACAGCAGGCGTAAGACTGACGCAGGCCCTTTCACATGGGGCTGGCTCCATGTGAAAGGATGCATTGCTGGAGTTGCGTCATTTTTGTGACACACTCCAGCAATGCATCACTTTCCTCTAAACACTCTACTTTATTTTTTTTCACTGTTTTTCACTGTGGTGCGCTCAGGGTGCGCGTACCGGAGAGCGTACCCGGGAACGCCCAGCGCTTACCCCGCGAAAATTAAAAAAAAAAAAAAAGATTTTTTGCCCTTCAGGGTCCTTCTAGGCCCCCCTCACAAAACCTAGGGGGTCAGGGGGTGTCTACCCTGCCCCCTTTTAATAATTTCCCCCTTTCTTTTTCACCTCTTGTGTCTCGATTCTACCGAGACACAAGATGGCGGACTCTCCGGACTGTTTAGAATGTTCACAGACACCCGAGAGCCAATCAGCCTTCCGCTCGCGCACTCCCGTAGCGCACCGGGTGCGCTACCCGGTACGGGTACCGGTGAGCGCTCGGAGCGCGCCTATAGATATATATGTGTTTTTGAAGTTAATTTTCAAAAAAACCACTGGAGCAATTTTCACCAAACATAGCAAAGGCACATCTGCGTACCAGTCCCTACAATTTTGCCAAGTTTGGCGTAATTCCATTCAGCGGTTCGGGCTGTAGACTTGTCAGACCGTCCTATGGAAATTAACATGGAGAAAAAAAGTTTTGGGATCCCCCTTTTTTCTCAGCCCCCACTTCCCGAATCTCCCCGAAACTTCCAGGGAAGGAGCGGAGCGGAGCTGGCCAAAATTTTGGAAAATTACACACAAATTCCTCAACCGGCGCCAGAGTTATTCCCAATAGAATGTTGCGGATTTCCTATGATAGCCAATCCTAATTATAACTACCTACTGGCGACTGCCAGTAGGTAATATATATATATATATATATATATTTATATATATATATATATATATATATATATATATATATATATATCTATATATATATATAAATATATATATATATATATATATATATATATATATATATATATATATATATATATATATATATATATAATGTAAAATAAACACAGCTTTTTATCAGCCCCCTTCATTGATTGTAGCCTCATCACATTTTGTTTCCCCCTACCACAGGGTATAGCATGGGCAATGGGTCAGACTGGTAGCTTCATCCGCTGGCTGACTTGCTCAAAGAGGGATTGCCCACATGTGCACAGCTGCATGACGAGATGTACACTTTAGGGCCATTTGGTAAATCACGTATACTCCAGTGCAAAAAGTTGCATACTTGTCAAGGCCAGACCTCTTGCTTTGCAAGTGCTTGTTAAAATAACACGATTATTTTCAACCTCTTCAGTTTCACAGAAAAATCAAACTTTTAGGAGGGAATTAAAAAAGAAGCTTATGAAAGCAGGGAAAGGGTGATGATGCTGTGACTTAATCTAGGTGGTACATTTTATTTAGGAGAACGTTGACAGCATGTTCTGCTAGGTTAAACTTTTAAGAGAACAAAATCCAAATGTTTTCAAGGCCCAGGCACAATAACTGTAATTCTTAGCAGATTTGTTTTTTAAACCTATACCAACCACGAACATTAAGGTCTGTATGTAAATGCCTAGTTTTAAGGATGAATATGTTATGTATATTTAGTGTAATGGGCATTCCACCTATGGAACAAACTGTGTCCAAGCTTGAAGTAAATTAAGTTACCAAAAGATGAGAAAAACCCAGAATACCGACGTGCCAGGTTGATTTTCAAGCAGCAGAAGCAGCCCCAGAGAATCCCCCACTCCCATATTATCAGGAATCAGACCCATAAGCACAACAGGTTTTGCAATTCTGATCCCTGACCAGGAGCAGCCAAGTCTATTCCATATCATGAACTCTTCCACTGATCGGCAAACATTTATGAGGGAGCATTGCCGAGTCGGTAATACCCACCAGGAAGAGTCTTGTGCAGAAGAAAGACAATCATGACCTGGTCCTGTATTTATGGCCGCTTAGTAAAAGGCTCTGCTGCCCCGCAATTGAGTTGTGAATTTAATTTATTTTCGTTCGGGCGCATGCAGGAAGGGTGGAAAAAGGGAACATCGACATTCCTCCCGTGGCTAGTTCTGCTAGATGGTTCCCAGAGGCAAAGAAATGAATGGTGCTGAATTGTAAAGTTCTTCCAGGGAACTATGTCTCTTGTTCCACAAACATAATATTCTCTATACAAGCATTTCGTTTTATCGTGCTTTTTCACTTTCCTGCGATCAGAAATTATCTGGTCGGATACTCAGTTAATTATCTGTCCTGATGATGACCGTGTACTTATGACAAAGGTCGAAACGTCATCGACGCAATTGTGGCCGCAATTTATGGAGGACACATTGTTTTGTTTGTTGTAGTTCTAGTACTGTTCTGGAACTTCTTCGGTTATGTAACCTCTTTTTGTATGCCACTTGTCTGGTCGTGTATGTGTATCAAATATCATTTGTAGCAGCGGATATATCAGAGCCTCACAATACTTTTTTATTGAATGCATTTTGTATTTCTTTCTAGATTTTTCGTATAGGGGCCATATTTTGTATTTCATATTTTGTATTTCTTGTTTTTATCTCTGTATTGTTGGGTGTGTATTGTCGTTATATATATATTTTTGTTTGTATGAATTATTTGTTGTGGAAATATGTTTGTGCCATGATAATTCTTTGTACACTTTGAACCATTGTTTGGATAATATACTGGTCCTGCTAACTGCCAACCAACACTCCGACGCAGGCTGGAGGAGAAGCTTGTAAAAGCCATACAAAATCTCCGAACCCTGTTGTGCTATTGGGCATGGCTATCTAAATAAAATAAACAGTAACCCACATTATTTTCAATGCAGAGAATTCAATAAAGGTAGCCTTTTTCTTTACACAAACCAGCACTTCCAATGGGGCTATGTTCCAAACTAGGAAGGTGGCAACTCAAAGGATTTATGAACAGGTGAATACATAAAGGAAAGATGGCCACATACCATTTAAGCACTTATGAGGTAAACTTATCTGATGTGTTGCTGGCACCAGAATAGGGTCAGGTCATTACAACATAGGCCATTCTACTGATTTTAGGTGGGCACCCCAGTGATGCACAATGGCTGTGAAGGCTCATGCGGATCAGAATGACGTGATGTGACTTGCTAAATGTTGAACCAAGCTGGAAATGAATAGGTGCCAGTGGCAAATCAAGTACCTCAACATGAATAAAATCTGAGGTGACATAAAAAGCATCGGAGAGCGGGTTCTGGAACCCCTGCCCAAAGTTATCCAGGGGACCTATTGTGAAGACCAGAGAGGCACAGCGACCCACCTAACATTCTGATGGATATATATCTTTGCTGCTTCCTAATCAGTGGTCCCCTGACACTAGATCACCAGCCCAGCCTTCAGCAGGACATCTAGGAATCCAGGATACTTATCAAAACATCTCAGCCCCCATAAGAAGTGCTTGAAATGGAAATGTGAAAGAGTAAGTACCCAATATTCCAGGGTACATTTTAACTGCGTTGAAACGCAGGTACCCTCCCTTTCATTTTAAAGATGTAAATGTATTGAGTTCCTGGCCATTTGAAGCACTGCTTCATTAACCTGCTGGGTTTAGCTACCGGTGTATGCTATATGCAGATTGATCCACTCTCTTTCACAATAGATTAGGCAAATGCCCTTAAACACGAAACTGCCACGTAATATTTCAAGTTAAGAGAACTGAAACCATTCTATTCATTAAAAACACAATATAAAGAGCAGGAAAAAATATGCAGAAAGGCCACCCTATACCTATGAAACTAAAACTCTGCAAAGAAGGCGCTCGAAATAGCCTTTTTAAGGGGCCACTGAGATGCCTGTCAGTCCAGAATTCCTTGGCAACACCCTTTTTCATGAATTTTGACCTATCCTGACAGGAGCCACTTCCCTACTGCTGCCCACAGTCCCTGAAAAACTACATTTGAAAAGTACAGTATTTTGAAATGAGGCCTTTGGCATTCACTGGGAACGAGTTTTCTGATCTTTACGTAGAAAAGCCCTCTTGCGACTCCGCAGATCTTATGAAACACATTAAGGTGTTTACACACTGCGCGTGGCTGCTCTCTGATGGTCAGCCCAGGTCACACCCAACAGCCACACATGGGTCTCTCTCTTGTCTGCAGTTCTGAGGAAAGTATCAAACTAGTGACTCCCGGGCAGGTACAAGACTTTTACCTGCCTTAGTTTCGTCCAATAACGTTCTGATTTTTTAGTGCGACATCATTTAGGAGCTTCAGGAAAAACACATAATGAAGATAATCACCGAGTGGGTGGCAAATGGCAATTTCAGAGGCTAGGATGTTAGATATGAAGAAAAGTTGCAATTTAGCAGCCCCAAGAGCCCCTAGGGAAGCTATCTGTCTGTCAGTCTTCTTACGATGGACTCGGGAATTTTAAACGTCTGAAGGGAGAGCCTTAAGGATTCTTTTAGTTGGGACGTGGTGGGGGGGGGCGGGTGGGATGCACAGGCTGTAACTTTCACTCAGGCACCTACACCAAGCTGTCTGAACCCGGAGTGCAAACATGGCGCCGCTGACGGGGCGGCGGACAGAAATTTGCAGCGGAGGTCAGACAAGGCCAACGGAGAGGGTGTTAAATGACCTATCAACCCCCTCGCCAACAACCAACGCCAGCCAACCATGGAGCTCGGAATATAACCATAGCATTAATATAACCCACAAGGAACTAAAGGAAGATCAGAGAGAGAGAATACAAGCGCAGCCGCGAAAGCCTGCAAATAAAAACATGCTTTATACGCAGTGCGTCATGCAGCACGGCTGTGGCTTCTAAGCGCTGCCAGTAACGGTGTTACAATAACCTGAGTAATGGAACTTCACTGATTGATGCGTGAGGGTTGCTGCAGGTTGTGGACTGCTGCGCTCTTTTGTTAGGACAGCAGCTTATTGTAAATCATCCGACTCAGAGCGAAGCATAAACAAGCTGAGGATCGCTGGGCGCCAAACCGAAACCGCGGCGGGAGCGCACGAGACGCCGTCGCCGTGAGCGTGCACATTGGCTGTCCTGGCGCAAGCTGTGGATCGCGGAGAAGACACGCCAAGCTCCGACTTTGAATTGGAGCCTGCTACTGCCGAGAGTGAACTGCTGCGGAGGGTGAGGGACATGCGAAAAGAGCCCGGTGAGCGAGGGGGGAGTGAGAGGGTTAGAGGGAGGGGATGTGTGTGTGTGCGGGCGCGCGGCGGCGGGGGGGTTCTCTATGTATGTGTGTGTGCGTGCGCGGTGGCGGCGGGGGGGTTCTCTATGTGTGTGTGTGCGTGCGTGTGTGTCGGCTTACATGGAGCCATGGGAGACAGGAGATAGTGAACGCGTCCGCGACCTGATCCGTTTACCCGCGTGCCCATCTCTTGTCTCCCTTAGCTCCTTGTAAGCAGAACTGATCACAATAGGCCTCGCAGCGATGATCGCTTCGCGATCCGTTCGCAGGTGCGAGGCCTAAAAAACGGCACCAGCCAGGCCACATGTACGTACGCGGAAGCAATCTATTGGACTACAATGCATAAGGTCTGTTCACTTAATTGCACAATGTATGGCGTCTGGTCAGCACTTGCGCCGTTTATCTCATCTTTCATCATAAGAGCTCTGCTGAGAGATGTGTTTAAGCATGTAATGGTGAAAGTTTCTGTGCAAGCATAAATAACCTTTTTTCAATAGTTTGCAAGTGAGTTATTTCACAATTGAAAAATGTAAGTCACTGGAGTTACTGGTTTCGAGTTTCACCAATTGCAGAAGCAGCAAGGCCAAATGCAGCGCAATCCAGCTGGCAAAGGGATTTGGATTGGTGCACATATCGGAGCCCATTTTGAAGTGTCCAGATGCAACGAGACAGATTTTATGTGGCTGGCGAAGTACAGTGTAACATCGCTGGAAGAAGACACGCTGGTGTTGTGAAATCTGGGTCAAAACAGAAGCTGTGTAACAGGCTGTTAGAGAAAAGGGATTGGTCTTGGTGTGCAGCATGCATAAGCACGCCATATAAAGATCACCAAATGGCAGACAACGCCGGTGAAACCAGGGGAGGCTTCCGAGTCAGACCACCCTGGGACTGCCGGTGGCATTGGAGCTGCAGTCAGAGGCCACAATATGCATCGCATCACAGTTCTGCCAGGAATATTACGCGTTTCCTCTCTGCCAGGAATTTCAAAACCCGGGCGGATAGGAAACAAAGGCCACCACATGTGGAAGAAAATGAAGGGCATAACATGCGCTTCCCCTGTGTGCATGCATATAGGTTCCTGCACAGCATGGACTTTCGAGTCCCCGTAGTGCAGCAACCTTGTAGTGCAGTCCCCTTGCGGTGCCTTTTTCAAAAGCACCACTGCCTTTAAAAGAGGCACCACCATAGGACCGCCATGCCACCCGTCTGCCAGACTACTAGTAAGTCATGATCTGGCAGGGAGGGCGACTTTTGGTGGAGCGGTAGCGCGGCGGTTTGCACTGCTGTGTCACCGCTCTGCCAAAAAGTCACAATCGGCCCCTTTGTGTGAAGTAAGTAGTATGATGCAAAGTAAAAGAATGACAAATAACCCTGATGATTAACCAAATGTCATATTTAACATCTCAACTGGACAAATGACAGGCAGGCGATGTTTTGACTTCCTTGACTTCAAGACACAGTATATTCTCCAGCAATACAGTTTCATTTCTATTTCCAATGTCCTTGGAGACAGTCCAGTTTCTCTTTATAAGGTAACCAAAATGTCTGGTGCAGTCACTGTCAATGTTTAAAAACCTGCCTCACTAAAACATAAGCTTTCTGCCCTCTTTCATGATGTTAAAGTCTACACAGCCAGTCTCTCCTCTTCACCTGCACCCAGGTTGGGAATCTAAAACATTGGTGAGACTCTATCATGAGAAAGTGATGCTGCAGTGCTCCCACTCATCACACCATCCTCTTCCAGTGCCAACTGACTCACACCGGAGAGGAAAGTCGCCATTACCTACTGCCCTTCATTGACACAAAACCGCTGTCAATTCCCATGACCACATCACCAGCAGGAGCCAGACCATCTTCTCTGGTCAATCTGCACTGGGTGCCATAAAATATGCAGAATGCCTTTAAATAGCGCTCTTAGAAACCACTCTTGAGGAGGAGTTTTACCTCCTCAAACTCAGTCAGGCTACATGCGCTCACTAGGGTTCCAGCCGGTCACCCCGCACATGCCCATCTACTGATACAGCTGACTCGTGAGTGACATGGGAGCCAAGCACATGGAACACTTTCAACTGGAGTGATGTGCATCCATTGTCATACACTAATGCCATCTGAACACACAAGACCCACCAAAGTTATGGGCTGGCCAGTCTAGTAGTCATCTTAATTTGAAGATTATTCTCTGATTTCACCAGTGCTTTTTATGTGATCATCAAAGTTGAATGTATAAATGCCTGAAGCTACATAGATGATTTAAGAGATGTGCTTACTGTAACAGAGATTTCACTCTGTCCCCACAACAATGTCTCCACAGCGCTGTCATTATAACATTGTCATAATCACCATGTAGGGAGGAGGAATTCTTGTCCATTCAGTTCCCAATTCAATATTCCACATAATCAAGTGAGAGAATGGACACTTGTAACTACGTTACCGTAGGTTAGATTTAATCACCCTCATAAACGCTATGTTCTCTATGCGGTTTAACATTGTCTCCACAGCATTGCTCTTAAGCCTAGCACCATTTACAGGGACACATCACCTCAGTTTATAACTCCCTTCACCTGGGTGCCTGTCCTTGACAGACCTTTCCCACCCTCCTCACTGGGGTCGTACTACCCAGCAACAAGCGCTGACACCACTCAACCTTGGATTTGAGGGTGTGCAACCCCAGACTAGTTCCCCAAGGTCACAAAACCATCTTCGTTTTCACAACATGCCACCTCCCAACTGCCACCAGCATCTTCCTGCATTTACATGCAGGTTGTTAACAACTTATCGCCAAAATGTTGTAGTTGGAGACCAGGGTCTTCATGCAAGAGTGTGGAGTCACTCAAGTAGGTGGTGCAGGCTTTATTACATGTTTGGCTCTTAGATTACAGCAGGTAGGTTCACACCATACACCACATTCTATTGCATTATTCACTTTCAGTTTTCAACTTTCGGCATTTAAGACAGCAGCTAATACATACAGGGAATGGTATCACTCAGGATACTTCTAGGAGATAAATGAGGAAATCCCCTTCACTTTTTTCCTGTGGACTGATCTTCAGGAAACTCAAAAGTCACACAAATGATAGACTGAATGCATAACAAGTCAAAACATTAACCCCCAAGTCAAGAGAACTGGGTTAAATTAATCTGTTCTTTCACTCACCATGCCACCCCAATTTAGAGCCAGCCATGTGCAAATCAGTCTTGACCCTGTTTCTCATGGGAACAGTTCATCCTGAACTGCCAAGCCAGGTCCTCCCTGGACCAAAAACAAGTATCCTGGGCCTGGTTTTGGAGTTTCAGCCCTCACTGCCTGGGACCCACATCTGGGCATACCCGGCACACTTAGGGCAAGAAAGCAAAAGACACACACATTATGGATGGAATGCAGAACAAATCAAAACATTCACCCCCAGTCAAGAGATCTGGGTTAAATCCATAATTCATTTGCTCACCATGCTACCCCAGTTTAGACCCAGCATGTGCAAATCAGTCCTCACCCTGTTCTTCATGGGAACAGTCCAGTCCAAACAGCCAAGCCAGGTCCTCCCTGGACTAGAAACAAGCATCCTGGGACCAGTTTAAAAAAACTCAGCATGCCAAAATGTAGCTGAATGTGTTAGAAGAATGGCAAGTTTCATGCTAATCTGTCAATGAGGTCAAAACTTGTAAGGAAATCAAAAAAATGACATTTAATGGAAAGTGGAGCTGAACCATAACCACACAGTGGTAAAAATAACCTGATGTTTAATGCACTGCTAAGAAGACTAAAAAATACATTCCTATTGGTATACTGTTGATGCATTGTTACATTTGTTCCTTGTACGGTTTGCCCTGCATCTCAGCCGCTTGTTGATGTCTACAGGGATGTTTTATTGATCTCTACAGTACTTTCATAGTACAATGGAGATCTATAAAAATACATAAATAAAAATACGTGTATTTAGCATTCGCTTCTTTAACGTTGGGTTTCAGAACCGTAATCGTAGCTATACTCATATTGCTAAACGTATTTCAGTAGTTCAATAAAGTAAGATATATCTTGCCCGATTCTTCAAACCTGTTATCCTGTTTACTATATAACACTGTTAATAGCAAAAACCTTTATTTAAGGATATTCCGTTCGACAGTCACTCTTCACCATAACAACACTGAACATTTAAGAAAGGGAATTCTAGAAGGTATACAGCTTGATTCATGAATAAAAAATCGGCCCGCAAAGGGCCAGATTCTCAGAATCTGGCCCTTTGCGAGCGCAATTTTTGCATTTGGGATTCATCATCCCAAATGCAAAAATCGCTATTTGCGAAATCGCATATTTGCGAGGAATTGCATTTAAGGAATCTCTATTTGAGATTCCTTAAATGTAATTCATTAACCAATTTTAAATTGCGAATTCGCAATTTTTGGCCGCTATTTACCACGAAGTCTGATTTCGTGGTAAATAGCGAAAAAAAAGAAAAAAGCACTTTAGTGCATTTTTCTCAGTTGCATGTTACACACACACATGTCCTTTGGACATGTGTGTGCGCAGCACCTGTGTAAATTTGCATTTCAAGGGTGCTACAGGGTGTCATTTGGACACCCCTGGCACCCTTGAAATCGCATCCTTATTTGCGATTAGCAAATTGCTAATCGCAAATAAGGAATAACTCCCCATTCATTCCTATGGGCCTGTAGGCCCATAGGAATGAATGGGAAGTTATTCCTTATTTGCGATTAGCAATTTGCTAATCGCAAATAAGGATAATGTAGGAATCGCTATATTTTGTGCCATTCCTACATGAATCCTGTTTTGCAAGCCCTTAATAGCGATTCCTTAATAATCGCTATTAAGGACTCGCAAAACGGGACTATGATGAATCTAGCTGATAGTTAGCAAGGTAACCGTAAACCTAACAAGGGTGAAGGAATCCACCAAGGTATGGCAGATTCAAAAAACCTACCCCCAGATGCATCACGCCCATTTTGCGATTCCTTAATAGCGAAAAATACCGAATCGCTATTAAGGAATAGCAAAATGGAATGCATCAAGAAATCACAAAAAAAATTAGCGATTTCTTAGAATTCCTTAATTGTGACTCGCAGATTGTGAGTCGCAATTAAGGAATACCACCCCATTAATTCCTATGGGCCTAGAGGCCCATAGGAATGAATAGGAAGACAATCTCAATTTGCGAATCGCAATTAGCGAATCGCAAATTGAGATTGCGATTTCAAGGGTGCAGGGGTGTCCAAAGCACACCCTGTTGCACCCCTGAAATTGATCTGGGCACATATGTTGCGCACACACATGCCCTTAGGGCATGTGTGTGCGCAACATGAAACTTTGAAAAATGCACTTTAGTGCATTTTTCAAAGTTTTAGCAAATTACCATGAAGTTGTACTTCATGATAATTTGCATGCCCTATTAGCGAATTCGCTATTTTTAAAACTTTCATGCATTGCATTTAAGGAATCTCAATTTGAGATTCCTTAAATGCAAACAATCGCAATTTAGCGATTTCTCAATTTGCGATTTTTGCATTTGGGATGATGCATCCCAAATGCAAAAATACCGGTCGCAAAGGGGCAGATTCTGAGAATCTGCCCCTTTGCGAGTGGATTTTTGTTTGATGCATCTAGCTGCTCTTATCGTATTTTGAGATGGATGGAGGTAAATTCTCTGGAGGGGCTGTCCCGAGAGGCGTGATGTAAAACATTTGCATGCATTGCCTCTCATGTTCATTTCCACATGCGCACCGAAAGAGGACTTACCTCTTAAGATGTCTTCTGTCCACGTGGGTGTTTGCAGAATAGGTAAATAGTTGGCTCCTGGGATGGTAACAGGGAACATATTTCCTGAAATTGCAAAATGAAATAGATGGTGTATTCTGATTATACCCAATTTACAGAATTTCTACGCCACTTGGCAAGTGCAATATGGTAATAAGTTGGAAACTGACAGGTGTATCTTCATTTTTTTTTAATGCATATTCTAGTCGTATATATCTCTGGAATTAATCTAATGCACGTTGCCTGCAGGACATATGCTTATCTTTGACTTCTAACAGGTTTTTGGACAAAATAAGGATGGTCGTCGTTGAATACATATATTAACACATTGGAATATAGATACTTTTTTTTAAGGTTCCCTGATAGCAAACACTCTGTGAAATTTATGGTGTGTAAATTAACAGCTCCTTAGCTAGCTGCAATGGGTGTTCATTTTGCTGCTGCTTTCCCTGTGCTTGCCAGTAACCTAGCTAGGATGCTCTGGGCCCTGGTGCAAGCAAGGGAAGCGACCCTGTTGACCGCTTCTGGGGCAGTCAAATGCAGTCATGTTCAGAGTTCAATGGGTCCTGGTGCCACTGCACCTTCTGCACCAATTGTCGCTATGTCCCTTGTGCTTGCACAGTGCTGCGAGTGGGTTACAAATGCCATTCCTTGCTTGAGCGGTACTGTGGAGGAGAGGGTCAGGTGTGTGGATGTCCAAGTGGAGGGGAGGTCGACGGGAAGAGGGGGGGGGGAGCGGTTCAGCAGATGCTGCAGCACTCACAAATAAAATTTAAAGATATTAGCAGGAGAACAAACTATCAACGAGATGGGGCTTCTTTTCTTGGAGCATTTGAAAGATGGTCAAGGCTGAATGTACTTAATCAGGGAACAACTGCTGTTCACAAACTACTGTTTTTTTTAAAGTTTATTTTACGTTTATTCGGACCGTTGGTCCACAAACAATACATGTCGATAAAAGGTTCATCCAACAAATAAAACAAAGCATTTCATTAACACACATAAAACCTCCTAAACATATTTAGTCTAAAACCTACAATTATCTGATCTGAAAATTACTATTTATTAAAACTCGTTAAAAAGATATAAAACTGCCTTCACTTTTGGCATATATTTCCCCATAGCCACAGCAATATCTAAGTGGGCCATTTCTGTCATCAGTGTCACAGCCTCGGTCCTAGTTCACAAACTACTGTTAATTCTCTTAGCATGCAGATAGAAATATGTTTACATTTGTCTTCCAGCAAATGAAGGGCATTTTCATGTGACTGACACATTTATTTTCAGAATTCATTATCACAGAGCATGCATCCATTAGAGTACTTCGAAGATATGTAGATGTGAAGCTAAGAACAGTAAATCTGAGCCCAACTATACATACATACGTACCTTCACGATAAAGGGAAGGTCGATATTTTGCCCATGATATCTTGGCCAGATGATCATTGTGTTCTTGATATCCTGCTATAGATTCAGAGTCAACTTGGCACATATTTAGTTGATGGACATGTAAATGGTATGCTGAGCTCCAGAGGGCTGCAACATATGGGCTATTAAAATTGTGATGACTTTAGATACATTTCTAACAGGCCTTTATTTGTGAGAAGCTATGAAAACCTTGATGTTGCCTGATTCAGACTCTGAGTCAACTGTCCAGAGTTTGTTTAGGTCAATTTATTAGCACCTACATAGTATTTTCATGGAGAATGTTGCAACTATAAATGACAAGACACTGTTGTGCATTTTCTGGAACAAAGTAACGCAGCGCTGTGCCACAATCCATTTGGCTGTACCGCGCTGTGTTACTTTGCAAGCAAAGGGATGCGCCATATCGACAATGATATTATGGATCCCTCTGCTCTCGCCTGCGCTGGTGCACAATTGGCTGCCATGCGCCACCGCAGACACCCTTGCACCATGGTGCAAGGGTGCCTACATTGTGGGTATGATTATTTTTGTGCAGGAAGGGGACACCATGCTGCACAAAAACAAAAATTGGGGAGAGGAGTTGGCCTAACGGCTAGGGCGCTCGACCTCGGACCTGGGGATCTGGGTTCGAGTCTCGGTAACGACGCCCAAAAAAAACCTCCTGTGATTCTGGGCAAATCACTTAATCTCCCCGTGCCTAAAATGAATGCGTGTCCTCATGTAACGTAACTGGTGCTATGTAAAGCGCTCTGATGCCTGATTCAGTTCGGGTCTAGTTCGCGCTATACAAAACTCTGCAAAAAAAAAAACAATCACAAGAGATGTTTTCCTCTTTTGAAGTGTGCTGTAGGATGCAGCACGCATAAGAGAGGAAAAAAACAGGAGAAATGAAAACATTTCTCCTCGTTGTGCCTTCCCACACCTCGCCTGAGGAGGCGTAGCATTCTGACGGATTTCCAGGTTTACGATTTCTCATAAATCTGGAAAGCGGCAGAATCCATGGGTGTTGCGTGGGAACGCCCAAAGCAACACCCATGGCGCACCCCATTCGCGCAAAGTGATGAATGATAAGGGGCTGTATTTACAAGGCCATGGAAAGCCATACAATGTGGCTTTACGTGGCCTTGTAAATATGAGGAAGGACACTGCACCGCCAGTGCGTCACGAAAAGTAATTCACTGGCAGCGCAAGGGGCTTGTAAATATGGCCCTATTGTGTCTTATTTAAACCATATCTTTCCCTTACATTTGTCACTGGAGCACTGTTTTCAAAATAATATTGGAGAGGAGATGCTAACATGAGAGGAGGAAGAGGGTTGCATGATTTGCCACTCTCACTAATTCAGCACCACATGTATTTTTAGGGCTCGCCTAGACAGCGCAGTAGCTTTCTCTTCGAGACAGTTTGTTTACAGTCAGTGGGCTTACAGCCCACCCACCGCTTTTCAGTTGTTGTGTTCAATTTCACTTTTCAATGCTTTCTTTTATGGTGTCAGTGCTTTTTGAGCCCTCCCACACATTATTGCCCAATTATTTGTGCCACAGCTTTGTTTTTGGGAGCTACTTTTTTCATTTGTTTCTGCAACTGTTACTGAGTACAGCTTGGCTATGTTCCTGTATGCAGGCAGCCTGTGACTGTTTTGCTTACTATCATCCTGCACTTTAATTTTGGTCTTTATGTAGTGTTTCCTACTGCAACTCGATCATGTTCGTATTCTCTTTTTTTTCAAAACTAGAAATAAAGACAGCATAGGTAGCTGTGGTACCAAGAAGGCTGTTTACAAAAGGAACCCAATGCTTAGTTAGTTAATTTTGGGTGAAAGTTAGCCTGCTTTCGCTGAAGGGAAAGGCTTGGATTGCATTTGCCATCTCTAAATCAGCATTAAAGTGTTTGTGAAATTTAGATTTTATTTTCATACAAGTACACCACAAAAGAGGGCCCTTTTTAGGTCGGGCCTACAGCAGCGCATGCGCTGTGCTCGACTTTCAGTAAGTGAGTTTTAAAAGTGCTTCCCACCGGCCTTTGCTGGCCTAATGCATGTGTTCACGCGAGCGTGAACGTGCACAGCTGGCAGCTTTCTGCGCCCGATGTGCCATCTGGAGCGTGATTTCTTTCACTTTGGGTTCTGCTCCGCGCGCACCACTCGCGTGTTTGCCGGCGCGCGCGCACTTCCTCACCCCTCCCACTTTGATGACACGCAATTAAATTAAGGACCTTAAACTGCAAACAATAAGCTACCCCATGAGCCGCGAATCGTCTCTGCCAGTATGTATGGCTTAGCCCATGCGTCAACATAAAATGTTAGGACATGTTCAAGCGAAGTGAACTCGCCCAGGAATGCTCTGTTCGCCAAAAGGTGCCTGGTAAAGTTAAATAGGACTGTGAATCATTGAAAGGCTTTATTCAAATGCCCTGTGTATGTACACACTATAGAATGTGTCAACATCTTGTGAAAGATCAGGAGAAACTAGCATGGTATTTCATCTCGTGCTACATACAGTTGGAAGCACATTTTGAATTGATGGGCTGCTGTTGGTGTCCCAAACCTTGCGTCCCCAAACAGGTTCCGCCCTCACTCCTGATCCGCAACGAAATACCAAAGCCCCTATTCACCGAAACATTTCACACTCTTTTGCAACACACCTCTTTTTGCAGTGCTGCATGTACATTAAAGCTGCTGTTGCTTCTGAAGAACGTGGAACGGATTAGTTTGAGAAAAGACTTGGTAAGTGAGCAGCTGTTGCTACAGCAACAATCTGCATCCCAGGGCAGAGTCTCGTTGCTTGCCTTGGTCTGACCTCATAGGGGTACGTCATCTCCTTTCTGACGTTCGACAGAGGTTTCCAGTGTTGGCTTACATGCTGCATTATTATAGGATGAGGCAACTACTAGCATACCATCACAGCCCACTTGGTGTGGTTCGGAAGGTTTCCTAGCATTCATTTACTGCCTCTCCCTCGTATTTTGGTGTTACACCGTCCTTTGTTATTCCTGAGCCTAAAGATGGGCCTAACTGTTGAGTGCCCAGTTGTGCCCATCTGCTCAAACATACTGCTACTTGTTGACTCGTTTAACAGAAAAGGACAGAGTCAGAGGTGGTTTCATTGATATAATAAAGAAGCCCACAGATCCTCAAGGTGTTTCTGCTGGCACACTTTAGGCAGGATGTCTGTTGTTGAAGGGATTTTTTTAATTTTCTGCATTGGGATGGTTTTTAATTACCTGCATTCATTTCAAAGTCTTTTGAAACTGTTGACTTTACAGAGGCATTTAAAACACAATGGCCAGAGCTCCGGACTTCAGTAGTGATTTTAAGAGCTACAAGTTGACTTTTTGTGCAGCGCAGAAAATTCAACTACGTTTGCCTTCTAGTTAATTAAATCTTACTAGTAAAAGTTCTGCAAAGTTTACTGGTGCAAACGACCCAGTTTTGTTGCTCAACGTCATGAGAAGGTTATGGTTCCTATCATAAAACTAATCAGGCAGGCTCAGACTGGGGAAGAATATGGGCCTGGGCACCAAATTAAGAATACCACAGTTTGCAAAGCGAATAGTTAAAAAAAAAAAAAAACCTGAAAGAGTAGGTTACATTTTCAAATGGCGGTAACTCCAAACTTACTATCACATAATGCATGGTCGGGCACTGGTGAATAGCTACAAAGATTTGTTTGCTGCAGATTGTTTGTGGGAAAATTTTAGGGATATTCAACAGTGATGTTCTTTGTTCTTGCCATTTCAAGAAGATAAAAACGTTAACACTGCCTTGTTTTAATACTTTACATGCTTTCCTATGTTGACACTACCTTTGATATAAATAATTAACAACATGTGTGGTCCCTTTGACGGAAGTGTGGCCCTTGCATGTCCCAGTGATATTTTGGGCGTAAAGAGCCCTGTCCAATCCGCTTATTTATTTACCAGTAGGTTGATTAGTGAGAGTTAAGGTCTAGAAGTTGCCCCCGTGTCACCACCTTTCCTCGAATGCGTCTCCGACATTCATGTTCCATTCTCGGTGACTCATACACGTAACGAACATGTGAAGCATACACTCTTTTTGAGGATCCGCGCCGTCATACACCGTAAACAATGAACGTGTACCACTAAAAGACGGAACGCTTAAATGAGACTTAACGAGGCTCATTTCCAGCAAGGGCGTGCCCTGCTCACCACTGAGAGTCGTATTAAATGTAAATAAATGTAAATGTAGTTGAGCTTATATAGCGCACAGCTACCCGCAGTGGGTGTCCCGGCGCTTGCTTAGGGAACCCTTCCTGGTATTCCCCTGTGAGATAGCAGGGTATCCACAAGGTGAAAGTCAGGCATCCCGCCGCGAGGGGCCGTTGTGGAGATTAAGCAAGCTATTGCCCAGAGTCGCAGAGTGTGAACCCGTGAGTCGAGGAGGCACCGGGGCGAGAATTATCGAGTCCGTGGAATTTTTAGCCCAAGACCCGCCGAGGCGGGGAATGGAACCCTGGTCCAGGACCGATCTCAGCTTCCGGGTCTGCTGCCTCTAACCCCTGAGCCACACTTCTCCACTCTCTATTGACAGGAAAGCTCACCTATCCCCGTGGACACATTCACACAGTCCAATAAATGTTAACATGCCTCCAGTCAATGTGTTACCGAATTCAGGAGAGACTAGATGAGTGTACTACAGGGATCTGACAGAGCAGGATCCTGCGCTTCTCTTTCAGTGCATTTAAGCCTCCGTTATTTTTAACAAACTCCCGCTCCTCACCCTTTCCCCGAATACACAATGTCTCCTCCAGCGGGTAGGTACAAACCAGTGCGAACTGGTCGTGTGGACATGCTGTTCCTCTCCCTCGGTACCTTTACCCCATTACAGGCGCACACGTTCGCAGTAAAGCCGCACCTCGTGGCGCCATAAATCCGCCCCCTAAAGTGTACAGCTCTGCAGAAAAGGCCATGTATGTTTATTGGGTTCTTGTATTTTGAGGGCTCGCGGTGGGGCTGGAATTCTAGGGGAGCTATCTCGATGTATGGAGGAGAATGAAAAATACATTTGAAGCAAAAAAGCAATTGGAACAAAAAACCTCGCCTTTATTTTTTTTTCGCTGAAAAATAAAGCGTGTTCTACACAGCAGCCCCACAGTGTCGGCTTCTTTGTTTTTCAGGGTTTTGTTTGTGCACATTTTATTGGCTCCCAGTGATTTATGGGACACATTTGTACTCACTCAAGTTTGAGCTTGTTACAAACTAAGCTGATTGCAGCGCTTACTGGTCCGAGGGCAAGCCGTAGCAAGCGTTGGCATAGCCAATAGGTCTCGCCTTTGGGACCTTATAAGTGTTTAATCATGCAACAGTTAATGTCGTTGCACCAAGGATATTGTGCTGCATAACTAAATACTTATAAGGTCCCAAAAGCGAGACCTATTGGCTATGCCAATGCTTGTTTAATTTCTTTTAAGGTACAGGGAAATTAGGTGATTTGCCCAACATCATTGGATGTTAAGCTGATATCAAAACTCAAACCTGGTTCCCCAGCTCCAGAGGTGACAGCTCTGGCCATTAGCCACGTCCTTTGCCATTTTTTCTATGCAGATATATGCTGAACTAGGAGGGATTGCACGTTTAGGGTATTCTTTTATTTTAAATGTATATAGTGCAGCGATACTGTAATATAGGACAGATATGTGGGTATCTTTTTGCAAGAGGAAGTAAAGCAAGATAGGGCAGTGCATCTTAGGCATTCTTTATTAGACCAGAGGACAACATTTATTCCAAACAATAGAACACATGTTTTGGGTGCTCTTTATTCTAGGCTGTATGATAACATGAAAGGAGGTTTGTTACTCATTCTACACCATTACAAAGGGTGACATATGTAGTTTGGGAGTGTTCTTCATTCCATGCACTGATAGAGACTCTACTCACTCCACTGTGATCCACTGTTATTGTTAGATCTGCCAGCTTTAGGGGGGTCTACCCTGAAACATTTTACCTGCTTACCTCCTCTTTTTGCTGATTATTTTTGCCAAACTTAGGACTCTGAACACTTTACCACTACTGACTAGTCTAAAGTGCATGTGCATCTGTCCTTAAATATGAATACATTGGTTTATCCACAATTGGGATATTTAATTTATCTGTAAGTCCTAAGAAGAGTGGACTACCTGTGCCCAGGGCCTGGAAATTATATGCTACTAATGGGCCTGCAGCACTGATTGTGCCTCCCACACAAATAGCCTTTTAAACGTGTCTCAGGCCTGCCACTGCAGAGCCTTCATCTGCAGTTTTACTGCCACATCGACTAGACATTTAAAACCCCTTGCCAAGTCTCAAACTCCCCTTTAATTACACATACGTCACTCTGAGGTAGGCCCTCGGTAGCCCACAGGCCAGGGTGCTGTGTAAGTAGTCAAACGTAGAACATGTACAAGTTTTTTATATACTGGTAGGGAAAAACACTTATATTCGTTTTTCACTACTGTGAGGCCTACTCTTCACATAAGTTAACATTGTAAATTTTGTATCACTCTTTTAAGCTGTAATTCCTGATCGAGAAGGAGTACACTGTAGTGTTTTATATCATTGGAATGGTTATAATAAATCCTCTTTACTGATAACGTTGGATTTAACATTACTATTTTGGAAATGTCACTTTTATAAAGGTCAACACAAAAAAGATGATGGATGGAATGTTGAACATTGTTGAACATTAAGCAAACATTAGTTTGCTCACCACGCCCTTCCAGTTTGAACACAGCCATATGCAAATGAGGCCTGACCCTGTTCCCCATGGGCCAGTCCATCCCAAACTGCCAGGCCAGGTCCTCCCTGGACTGGAAAACAAGCATCCTGGGACTTATTTCAGGGAATCACCCCTCATTAGCCAGGCTAGCTTGAAACCGGTGGCGTAGTGAGCACGGAACCACGTCTGGGCATGCACTTCCCACTTAGGGTGAAAATGCGACATAAAAAGATGATGGACGGATTATTGAACATTGTTGGACATTCACCCCATCTCAGATCTGGGTTTAATCTATCAATATTTTGCTCACCACGCCATTCTAGTTTGGACCCAGTCATATGAAAATCAGCCCTGACCCTGTTTCCCATGGGAACAGTCCAGCCCGAACTGCCAGGCCAGGTCCTCCCTGGACTGGAAAACAAGCATCCTGGGATTGGATTCAGGGCAACACCTCTCATCAGCCACGTTAGCTTGAAATTGGTAGCGTAGTGAAGTCGGGACCCATGTCTGGGCAACCCTTCCCACTTAGGGTGCAAATACAACACTGTGCCACTGGATTTAAGCTAGCCTGGCTGATGATGGGTGTTACCTCAAAACCGGTCCCAGGATTCTTGTTTTTTGTCCAGGGAAGACCTGGCTTGGCAGTCCGGGCTTGACTGTTCCCATGAGTAACAGGTGCAAGACTGATTTACATATGGCTGGGTCTGAACTGGGGTGGCAAAGTGAGCTAAAGAACGATGATGAATTCAACCCAGATCTGTGACTGGGGGTGAGTGTCTGAAAAGTTTCATCACTCCGTCAATCATCTCCTTGTGTTTAGTTTTAAAAAGTTGCAATTTTTCTGCTCTTAAAGGCCTGCGTGCTTGCATGCAGGACATCTCCAAAACACGTCTGGGGTGGGTTACAGCTTGACTCTGTGCATTCCCTCTTGACAGTCACACACAAAAAAAGGCTATGTATGTTGAGTGTTGAGTGCCCATCAGCATCCTGATGGCTCATCCTGGGCATGATGGGAGGGAAGAGATGACACTTACACCTGAATAGGCAGTGTCCTGTCCCCTCACAATGGGTTGATTACCCCTGTAGATAGTCAGGAGGCAGGGCTCAGAAGAAATGACCACTGGGCACTTCAAAGACCCTTCTTTGAGGTCACCCACACTTCAAAGGCACAACTGGGTATGAGCACTGACTCACTGATCGCACACAATCTGACACTTCTTGAACTGTAAAGAAACTCTGTCAGGAAGAAGGACTTCTGTGCTGCTTCAAGGACTGTCACTCTGTTCTAATGTTGCACTGGAAAAACTTTTTTTGCTGTGCTGCCCTGCTGCCTGCTACCTTCTTCCCTTGCTGAGGAAGAACTGAACTCTGTTTGAGCCCAGATTAATCTCCAATGTCTTGATGGCTTACTTCCTGTTTCTGAGATTCTGATATATCAAAGTCTCACTACCCTACTCCTGTGCCTGGTCCATTGGAAGTGGGCCCCATTGCTTCCTCCAGTCAAACCAATGCATCTCCTGTCTGTGTGTAGCATAACTGATGCATTGTCTCCGTTGTGGGAGCAGAATCAGCATATAGCCATCGCCTTAAAGAACTGATGCATCTGTTCCAACGCATCGTGGCTGTTGCAGTGTGGGAAGATTGTCACATGTCCTCGACTGAGTGGAGATACCCAGTGCATCATCTATGGAACAAACGCTCCTTTTCTCGGAGCATCATCTTTGGAACCAGTACATCAGCACCACCGTGTGAAGAAAAGTGATGCACCACCTCGACTGAGGGGTCAACACCAAACCATCTCTTGACTGTCCCCCGCATCTCGCTGTTGTGATCATGATCAAGGTTCTTTGTTCAGCGGGCGTTGCTTGGTTCCTGTATCCGGCCTATATTCATTGCGGTCGACATGAACTCTTGACTTTGCCTCAGTCCACTGCGACAAGATAACCTCCAGGGATGCTTAATGCATCTAAGCACTATTTTTACATTTAATTTTTACAAATTCATATCTCGACTTCTACTCATTGGATTTTTGTCGCTTTGGTCTTCTTCTATTTATAAAAATCATATTTATTTTTCTAACATGTTGTGTTTTTTTTGTGTTAGCATTTTGTTACGATTTGTTGTGTTGCACAAATACTTTACACATTGCCTCTTAAGTTAAGCATGCCTGCTCTGTGCCAAGCAACCAGAGAGGGAGCACAGGTTAATTTATGGTGTGTATCTGACTTACCCTGACTAGGATTGTGATTCCTGCTTGGACTGGGAGCATACCTCTGCTAACCAGAAACCCAATTTCTAAAAGTTGTTCACTGCACTCCACTGTAATCAATTTCAATCCACAGTAATAAAATCTGTTCCACTCCACTGTAACTCGTTCCACTCATTGTAATCCACTGTAGTCTAGTCTTCTGTAAATCACTGCAATCAATTCCACTCCAAAGTAAACCACCAAATGCCATTGTAATCCACTGTAATCCAATTCACTCCACTGTAATCCGCCGTAATTCACTGCACTGCAATTCACTCCAATTTATTGCAGTCCACTGTAATCCATTTTATTCCACTCCAATCGACTGCAATCCAATGTACTTCACTCTAATCCACTGTAACCCATTGTATTCTGCTCCAGTTCACTGTCTGTAATCCACTCCAATGCACTGTAATCTACTGTAATCCACTCCACTCCAATCCACTGTAATCCACTCCATTACTAGCCTATGTAATCCACTTCACTGTAATCCACTCTAACCCAGTGTATTGTAATCTGCTCCAATCCACTGCAAACCACTGTAATCCACTTCACTGTAATCCATTCAATTGTAATCCACTGTAATTCACTGTAATCTACTTCATTGTAGCTCACTGTAATCCACTCCTATATAATAACCTACTCAAATGTAATCCACTCCACCATTATCCACTCTACTATAATCCACTCCAATTCACTCCACTCTAATACACTGTAGTTCACAGTTATCCACCCCACTGTAATCTATTATAATCTACTGTAATCCATTGTATTCCACTCTAATACACTCCACTATATTTCACTGTAATCCATTGTAATCCATTCCACTGTAATCAACGGTAGCAACTTCAGTTCACTCCACTCCAATCCACCTCAATCCACTCCAATCCACTGTAACCCACTCAACTTCACTGTAATTCACTGTAATCGAATCAACTCAGCTGTAACCCACTGTAATCCATTCCAGTCCACTTTACCCCTCTCCAATACTGTGTAATGCACTGTAATCCACTTTACTGCACTTCAATCCACTCCACTGTAATTCACTGTTACCCATTCTAGTCCACTGTAATCCACTCCATTGTAATCCACTCCAGTAAACTACACTGTAATCAACCCCAGTCCACTCCCATGTAATCAACTTTATTCCACTCCACTCTAATCTGATCCACTGTAATCCATTCAACTGTAATTCATTTCAGTGTAAACCACTCCACTCTAATCCACTCCACTGTATTCCACTCCCTTCCACTCTAAATTCACTGCACTCTAATCGACTCCACTCTAATCTAATCTCATCCACTTTAACCCACCCACTCCATTAGATACTACTTTTTAGCCATGTTGAATGCTAGCCACATTGGTGTACAACACACCTAAAGCACATTGACAAAGCCAATAGCTCTTGCATAAGTGAGTCTTACTTGCTTTTGTGTTAGACAATGTCTTATTGGCTTGTGTAAGGTGGCGATCATACTCCTCTTAGCCTTCAGTCATCTGTTGTATGTTTGTAAGTTTATTTTTTCTTCTTTGTGACTATGCTTCGATCTTCTTCTAGTTGCATTGCAGCTATGACTGCAACTATGACTGCAGCTATGACTGCATGTCTGTCTGACATGCTGGGTAGCTTTTTAAAAGCTATCTAGTGAATTGATGTTTGAATGAGTTATCATTATGATGTGTGAAAGGTGGTCCATGTTCGGTTTGGCTTCTGACTCTTGTCGATGATTTCAATTTCCTCCCACCTGCTTTTCTTTTGAAGCGACTTTTAGGGTCAATGTCGCCCATTCTGTGCCTCCCATTCGTCAAAGGTTCGTATGACAAATGAATTTCCCATGGCGTTTTAGTGCTCGCAGTTCAGCGCACAGAAAAACGCATGTAATAAAACAATAGGCAAAAATCGCACTAGTGAACATGTTGTCATTAATGCTGGCATTCTCTGCTTGAATTCATAGGACATTACTGAGCAGGATCCTGTAAAAGCCACTCTCAGGAGTACATAAAAATGATGTATTAATATTTGTGAGTGTGCCAGATTTGTTCCTGTTTTCTATCAGTGTGCCTGAAATTCTAGCACCGTACACTCAGACCAGGAAGTAAAGCCTGACCAGGAAGTACTTTCTGATTGGAAAATACACACTGACTCAGCCTCATAGCCTTCAGTGCTACTGACTGACCTGCCAGGCATTGCTTTCCTTTTTGCAAATCCTCGTTAGTAATTCTCGTGTCTATAAAATGTCTTTTTTATTTTATTTATTTATTTTTATTTAATGTGATTTTATACAGCGCGACCATTACCCAAAGGTGTCAGAGCGCTTTACAAAAGCACCAGTTGCGATACATTAGGATTTTGGATTACATGAGTTACATAAGAGATACAAACAGAAAAAAATTGCAAAAGAAGAGATATAATAAACCAGAAAAAATGTCACATGTACAAGTTGTAAAGTCACTCAAGGAAGAGACACAAACAGATAAACTCTAAAATCACATAGGAATGGTAGTAAGTACAAAGGTCTACTACATATACTAGTGGTTAGAGTTCTATATATCCAAAGAGTAAATTCACACAGAATTACATTTAAACAGCGATTAGGCTTGGGCAATTATACATATGTATTTAAGGCAGTCCAGCAAAAAGAGAAAAACGATCGAGGTTGTGATGCCAGTAATAGCTCCATAATGCATTGTAAGCACAAGTTAACCATCAGTATTAGCTGTCTCATCAAGGAGAGTTGAAATCCTTACATGTCTGTTATGTAAAGATCCCTGATGGAACATAAGCCTTGAAGTAAGAGACTTTTTTACGACTGGCAAACACAATTAAGAAGCGAGGAGAGGCCAGAAAAAGAAGATATTGATGTAATCAATTCCAGCGTTCAATGCCTGCAAGAACGATGCACAAAGTGTACGTGATCTGAACTGTCACTGATGCATGGTGTACTTAATGTTTCAATACAGATCAAGGCAAAATCTATTTCTAGTCATTTAATGCCCTTGTTAATGTCCAGAAAAGGCATTGTACATTGTGTAATTATTAGTGAAAGGTATATCAATTGACCTACATTGATTTGAGTTTAGCCTTCCCGCTTATTTATGGCTAAGTGTCTTCATAAGTCGATAGTTTTGCTGTTTTATAAACTCTGCTCAGATGAATAGAGGTCATTTTCACTCAGGCAGTTTTCAGAAGCAGGAAAAGCTTGCGAAATAGAGACACCATCAAGCAGTTTTAACCCGCCTTCATCATCACTAAGGCACTTACATACTTTTTCTTTGTCAAAAAGATAAAAATGATGCCTTCTATTTTCAGACTGCTTCACTCATCACCTGGGTCAGATTGGCCTGCAGGGCAATCAGGTAGTGCCCGAAGGGCTGGTCCGACAGATCAGTGTATCGGCCGTTTTTGGGCTGTTTCTGGCCTGTTTTATAGTTTGGTGGGCTGGTTTTGACTGTTGATTTCCTTGATATTACCACAAACACATGGGCGGCTCCTCCGCTATGGTGGACGAGCGTCACCCCACTACCCCCAGAGTCAAACGAAAAAAAAAGGATCTAAGTGCAGGACATTTTATTTTTTGTCCTGCAGCTGTCTTGGGGGCGGGCCACAGCACTGGCACGGGGCGAGGAGGAGCTGGGGTCCTGCTGTCAGTGCAAATGACGGGTTGGCCTGCCAAACAGTCATGAGCACTGACATCTCTCCAACCTCGCTGTCTTGCTGGGTGGACGGATCAGCAGGCACAGGTTCCTGTGTCCCGATGGAGGGCTAAACCAGTGTGCTCCGCTCAATCCCTATGCTGCTCTCATGGTGAGCGCAGCGTCAGGATTGGCCGCAGGGGACGGTGGGAGCATCAGCCTGTGACAGGGGGGAAACCCAGGGAGCAGCGCGGCGAGCAGAAGACCAACAGGTACGTTTTTTAATTTAAGCCCCCTCGCACTTCCCCGCCACGCTGCCCCCTGGTCCCTGCGCTGCCCTTCCTGCACTAAAGGGACAATCAAGATCCTTCAGACCATCCAAAACTGTGCTGCCCGATTGCTACTAAACATCCCACGCAGAACCTCTGTCAAACCAGCATTGAGGCAATTGCATTGGTTGCCTGTGCAACAACGAATTCAATTTAAAGCGATGACTATTGCTCACAAAGCCCTGCATAACTCGGGACCAGACATTCTTGCACCCTTGTTTATGCCTTATCAAACATGCAGAACCCTGAGATCCAGCAATAAGAATCTACTGGCAATCCCCAGGATCAGGAGATCGCGCACCGGGGGCAGACGTTTCGCTCTACAGGTTGCAAAGCTCTGGAACAATCTTCCAGATGCTATCCGATTGGAGGAGAACCACCTCAGGTTTAGAAAAATGCTGAAAACCTTCCTATTCTGCTAAAGTTAATGGAGATGACTTGACCACATAAGCGCTGGGATGCCTTAGGGTAACCATGCGCTATAGAAATGTGTAATCATTCATTCATTCACTGCCCCCGCCCCACATTTCCCTTACATCAACCGCTACTTCAGAAACATTGCCTGAAGCTCAAATTCTTTGAGTCTTCCATACTTTGCAAAACACTTATACTGAGTGTTGTTAACCCTTCCCCTGCTCATAACGGCTCCATGCCGTCATGAGTCACGGGCGGCGTGTGCTCATGACGGCGTGGAGCCGTCATGCCCCTGTCGCTCTGCCCACGCGGCACTAATTCCCCGCCTGTGCGGGCGAATTAGTGAGTGGGTGGGGTCATGACGGCTTCATGCCGCCAATGGCACACCCCGCCCGTGACTCATGAGTACTGGAGCGCCAAGCCCACCACCCCTAGCCCCGCCCGTGCCGCAGCGGAATTCGCAGAACAGGGAAGGGGTTAAAACTGCCACAATTTCCAAACTTGAGCCACTTTTTTAAGTTGTCTAATTCACTAATGAGGATCACTTTTATTTTCGTGTAAGGGCCTATTATCTTCCCACCGCATCTATAAAACATAGACTAGTCTTCCGTTTCATGACGTACAATAGCCATAAATGGTTCCAGATTGTCGGCAACAGGAATAAACGTCAGTAGAAGAGAAGGACACCTATGAGGGCTTCATTCTGGTGAAATCACTAACAAGAATCTTTGGTATGAAGAGGTGTTCTCCCCCAGATGAAAGGAAATGGAGTATTACAATCTTTGGGATTGTGGTGGTAAGATATTGTTTGTTTAGAAATGTGTTTTAAAACTTCTAAGACAGGATGATGATGTCACGCTTATGAATTACAGATGTCTGGTACTGAGCAAATTGAATACAAAAAATTGAAAGGAGAAAAAGTTGAATTCATCTTAGTCATTTGTAGTTCTCATCTGTATCCCATCGTTTTTTGCCCACCATGACCACTCAGACAGAACCAAGCCATATGCAAATCAGACTGGGTCCTGTGCCAATAAAATATGATAGCTGTGAGGACTTCCTCCCAATGTTTGTAGCTGTGCTCCACATTTACTCACCCCAGATTTCTGAAAATGTATTTTATTTATGAAAATACGACATTACAGGTAGCTGTCTAAATGAAGTTATTTCAAAAACACTCTTTACCGCCCGACCCTGTACTCCTTCATAAAATACATTCATAATATAAATTCTATGAACTACCAAAACTTTTTCTTCACTACGATTTAATCCTACACTGAAGGCAAGGGCCTCTATGCCTTTCTCACCACTCGCATGCTTCTGGTAATATGGCTAAATTTTGTGCCATGTACAAGCTGCACTTGCATACAGGGTGAGGCCTGACCCAGGAAGGCTTACAGGTCTGCATTGGCGGCCTTTGTTTTAAAGACTAACATATTCATAATGACTCACTCCTGTGAGCTGACAGCTCCTCTACACCAGTTTGCTGTTTTAAAATGGTGTGGAAAAAATTATGCTCATTTCCCCTGAGTTACCTTGTTTCTGCCATTGTGCTACCTCTTTTGAGCAGAAGGGCGCACAGATTGCCTGTACAGTTGTAATTGCTTATTGCTTTAATGTATTTATTTATTGATAGTTGTAAGAAATTTGGTTGTTGTGTGAGGGGGATGAAAACCCTACTCAGGCAAAAAACTCAATCCTTGTCAGGGTGAATCACAAAAGTCACTAAATTGACCTGCGCTTAACTCTCAGGTACCTTAGGACAAAAACAGTCAGGCCTAACTTAGAGACACTATGTAAAGTGTTTATGCAGCATACAGACAATAATATAGTGATTACACTAGACAATAACATTTCCGAACCAATTTAGAAAAGTAGGATACATTTTGATAAATAAAATACCACCAAAACAAAATAAATGTTATCAGTAGAACCAGCATTATGATTTTTAGTGAAATCTAGCACCTAAAAGATAAACGTGCCAGGCATGGGATTCTGGTTGAGCGAGACTGGGGCAAAGTCAAAAGTTAAAGCTGACTGCGATGGATCGTGCTCGGATACCCAAGGTTGATTGGGCCTGGTCTCGGCTTGAATTAAGTAATTCTGAAGAAATGTGATGTAGAAGGTAGGTTTCAGTGGAGCCAGGCAGTTGGAGGACCGTCATCATCAACGAGCGCTCAACGTGGTCTCAGTATATCTGTTGATAATGGTGGGAAAACGCTCAGAGAGGGAGAAGCCGGATTTTCAGGCCAAGTAGGTCATCGATGGGGAACTTGTCGCTGTGAAGCCCGGTAAAGATCTTAACCTTCGGACTTAGACAATGATTTGGAAGTAGAAAATCTCCAGCAGGACAAATCTGCAAGCTGTAGCCAAAGAGGGCTCCCCAAGGCCGGATATAATCACTCAGAGGTCCAGCTAAACAGGATTTTCTGCTGTGGGTAGCGAAAGCTACCACAAAGTCAGGCCGTCCAACAATACTCCATGGGCAGAAAGTCTGGCCTGTAGGTCCTGGGTTCTGTTGGTTTGGTGGAAATTGTTTCAGTCCCATCCCTTAGGTTTAGGCAGGAGCAGCACTTCTAACACCATTAAATTCTAAGGGTCACGCAGGAGGCCAGCCAACTACTACTTGGAATCACTCAGCAAACAGCAAGTCAGGCCTCAGCAGTAGGGCATTCCCCTGGGGAGCAAGGCAGACCTCAAGCACTAGCATAGTTCTCTGGCAGCTGCAGGGCAGTCCTCTAGGGCAAGGGGCAGGCCTCAAGCAGCAGTGTAGATGTCTGGAGGTCAAGCAGGCCTTCTGAAGTCATCCACATGTCCAGGGTTGTACTGAAGAGTTGCTCTGAGGGTCCCATATTTATACCTGGTGCCAGCCTTTGAAGTGAGGGAATCTTCTAGGCTACCCCCACATGTGGTTCTGGAAAGTTCTTGCTTACCCTGTCAAGGCTCCAAGAAGTATGAAGTGACAAAAGACTAGTGTCAAGTTCCTTTCTGTGTTTGCTGGTGGCATCTCTTTAAAATGTAAGTGGGCCCGAACATAGTCCCATCCCAACAGTCCAGGCAGGATGGCCCATTATGCATACAACCAGTCCCCTTTGTCTCACTGTTTGCCAGGAATACACAAGCCCCATCGGCAGAGCCATTCACATTCATGTGACTCAGGACACTAGCAAAGGCACATATATGCTTAGTGCAGGAAAATGCCAACTTTCTAAAAGTGTCATTTTCATATTTGTAACTTAAAATCCGGCTTTTCCATTAAAGAGGATTTTAAATTACAATGTATTTGAATCTAAACATAATATTTCACCTGCTCCCCTAAAGAAGTTAGCACTTATTGAATGTAATAATGTAACCAAATGCTGTCCTGTGGGAGAGGTAGGCCTTACAGTAATGAAAAATGATTTATCAGGACATGAAACCTTAAAAAACAAGTCCTACTTTTTATATGCAAGACACCCTGCCCTATGGGATTTTTAGGGCCTACCTTATGGGTGGTGTATATGTGTTAAAAAGGAAGGTTTAGGTCTAACAAAAGGTTTATTTTGCTAGCTTGAATTGGCAGTTTTATTTAAATATACTAATCAGGCGTAGGCCAATTTTACCATGGTTTAGGAAGAGAGGACAAGCACTTTTGAATGGTAAAGTGCACGGAGTTCTAATACCAACAAAATAGAATGTCATAAAACAGGAGGGATGAAGGCAAAACCTTTAGGGAGAGACCACATGAAGGATGTCAGGTATAATAGTTAATTAAAACCATACAATATCACAAATATAGAAGGATGAAGACAGATTAAGGAAGATTGAGAGAGAGTGAATTTAAATCAAAATAAAGGTGTTCCATTATAGTTTTCCTGTCTTTATAAATTAGATTCATACAGTTCACCAGGTTGTTAATATAAAGTGGCTTCTGTGCTGGAGGACCCTGTCAAATCGACTGTACCACTGAATATCAAGGTTATGAATACCATAGTACAAGAATATCGAGAACAAAATATTGAAAACCAAAATGTAGAAAGGTAAATGCATAAAGAAGAACCATAAATTTACTATTCATAACTCCACTTCTAAGTACCATGAAGATATATTGTCAAGGTACGTATACTTGGAGTTGGGTATGGAATCGCCTCACTGACTTACCTTTTGATATTTTAGATTCAATATTGGATACATGGATAGAGCTGATTGAAATTGACAAAAAATTATATTTCTCAGACTAATAATCCAGTTTTTTTATTGAGTTCATAAGTCACAAAATTGTTAACAAATATGCCGTCTGTGCTGTTAAAACAAACTAGAATTGCTCATTGCAATTGCATATTCCCAATTAACATAATGATTGTGCTAAAAACCTGCTTATTTTTTGAGTGATTCTGCTTATCTGCTGTGGGCTACTTAAGTGCCTGGAGGCTATTAAATTGCTTTGAATATGAATAGGAAGTTTATATCCCAAGGAGATGTTGCTGGCATATTATAAGTTTTCTTTTTCAGGTTGGTTGGAAAACTCTCATGTCTTTCGGATTATTGAGAAAAGGTATTATTTTATGGATCTATAAATGATATTTTCTTCAAGTAGACAAAAAAATCTTGTTAATGTTTATATTTTTGTACTAGTTCGCACCTGATCCAAGTCTGAGTTGAGCTGTGGTTTAAAAAAAAATGTTTGTTAATTATTCACAATTAGTGTTTTTTGGCAATAGCACTTTCTGATTTGGACAGCAGGATATTTGACCTTTTATTCACTACAAATCTTGTTTAGTGGTCTCAGAAATGCAGCACTAATTGGAAGACTACTCAAGTGTTTTGGGGCATTTCAAGATGTGAATCTGTAAAATGAATGCCTGATGTACTGTACTGCTGCATGGCGTGGGGCCGGGTTATGAGCCGGTTGAAGCCATTGACTGACAAAATTTGTATTTGTCTTTTTTTTGGGGAACTTTTATTTATTGAGATTTTCGTGGTATACAGAGGTACAATCTTAGCATCCAGAGAGAGATCAAGTCTCGAACATCTCAGAATTTATTTATCAAAGCAAAATAAATGTATCAACAAACTCGATACAGAGATCTTCAATATTAGAAATAGATATCACAATCATACACATTGCTAAACATCCTGCCTATAGCTATCAATACTGAATAGTCGTATATCCTGTGTATAATCTCCTAGAACATACATAGCTCATTAAAGTAGACAATGCGGGACGTGCCTTATCCTATAACCAATTGAATGTAATGGGAAACCCAATCTACCCTTGAAGGCTTGGGCAAATCAAATAAATGGGTAAAAAGCGCCTTCAAGGGATTTATTTAGAATACTCTGTTCTATTGCTTTTGATATATATTTTTAACTGAAAGAATTACTGATAATCTCGACGGAGGGATATTATTCAAATGTCTTTTATCTAAGAAATATTTTTGTTCCTTGTGAGGACATCAGAACCAATGAACCAATCACAAAACAATAAATATTAAAAACAAGGGTATATATAGAAAAAAGTTTTATCTTTTGAAATTTATCAAGGGTAACAGAGAGGAATCAAAGGCCACAGGACTGTGGGGTGCATGCAGGGAGACACGAATTGTGCCCCCCTGTGTGCATGAATCCCAGTACTTGCATGGCATGGACTGCAGCAGTCCGTGTCATGCATACATTGATTTTGACATTCCCATTGCAGTAACAATTTCATAGGCAGAGCCGTGGGAACACCAAAGAGCTGCCCGCCTGACAGGAGAAAACTCCTAAACTGGTACGTGGTTCAACCATGGGTTTGGAAGCATGAGGCGGTACCGCTCCAGCATCACAACACTTGTAATGAGGTCCTTACACTTTTGTGTATGTTTACTATTGTTTCCTATTCACAAAGGGATTGACGTGTAGTATCTTTACGAGTGGGGAGTCTCCGCACATAAAAAGATAGCTCTTTGTATGTCCGTAGACTCCACACTGGTAAAGATACTACTGGTAAATTCCATTAAGAACAGCAAATGATCATAAACTCACACAAAAGTGTAAGTTTATCTTTGTGTATCAGGCCCTCACTACTTAATTTATAATGACCAGGATGGAGTGATCGAGCAGTTGATGCATGCTACAGAATGTTAAATGAGTGGGGAGTGAGAGTAGGGAGTGAAAAGGAGCAATGAGTAAAAGATAAGAGGGAGAGCGAACGAGTGGGAAAAGGTAGGATTAAAAGGAACATAGATCTGATTAGTTAGGTATAAGAAGGAGAAGAATGGCAGGAGTGGCGAACAGGGCCAGACAGGCCTATTATTCCACTGGTGATTTCCTTATTGGGCTACAGCCCCTGGAAGCTCGTTTTTGAGGCAGAGAATGCTCTTAGTGACTCTGTCACTTTCTATAGGTCTTGGATAATTACAACAGATGTGATGAGACTTAAAGAGAAAGAGCAAAAGGGTGGGAGGGGGAAGGTAGAGAGAAAGCGGCCTGAGAGTGAGAAGAGAGAGCAGAGAAGGAGAGATAGAGAATGGATGAATATAAAGAGAAAAACTGCACAAAAAGACTTGGGGGCACATGCATCACTGGAAATTGCATTCGCAAATGGTGAGAATCGCAAAATTCGGCCGTTTGCGAATGCAATTCCCATTTTTGCGATTTCTTAAATTGCGATTGCATTTAAGGAATCTCAAATTGAGATTCATTAAATGCAATGCATCAAACTTTAAAAAATTGCGAATTCGCAAATAAGGGGAGCAAATTACCATGAAGTTGACCTTCATGGTAATTTGCGAAAACTTTGAAAAATGCACTAAAGTGCATGTTTCAAAGTTTCATTTTACACACACACATGCCCTTGGGGCATGTGTGTGTGCAAAATGTGCTTATGGGCAGATTTCAGGGGTGCAACAGGGTGTCCTTTGGACACCCCTGCACCCTTGAAATTGCATTCTCAATTTGCGGATTTCTATGCTGAATCGCAAATTAAGAATGTCATTCCCATTAATTCCTATGGGCACCTAGGCCCATAGGAATGAATGGGGTGGTATTCCTTAATTGCGATTCTCAATTAGAGAATCGCAATTAAGGAGACACTTACTCGTTTGCACTACGGAGGTTCCTGTTGCAGCACAGAGGCATAGCAGCACCTTTTACAGCGTATTAGCGCATCAGCCAACTCCTCGCCGCACCCGCTCCACGGGTGCCGCTTCGCCTTCCAGGTCACTGGGGACAACGCCGAAGGAGCTCTGACCAAGGCGGCAAGGCGGTAAGGCAGCACCGGGTGTGAGGCTTCAGCGGGGCTGCGAGCGTGCGGGGACTTCAATACCCAGAAGTCCCTGCAAGACCGACGACCAGCTTCCGGTCCGCTCTCCCTGCTGGCCCGCCCCCTGCCATACTGAGGACTTTTAAAAGCTATCCAGACCAACCACGAGTGGGACACTTACTCGTTTGCACTACGGAGGTTCCTGTTGCAGCACAGAGGCATAGCAGCACCTTTAACAGCGTATTAGCGCATCAGCCAACTCCTCGCCGCACCCGCTCCGCGGGTGCCGCTTTGCCTTCCAGGTCACGGGGGACAACGCCGAAGGAGCTCTGACCAAGGTGGCAAGGCGGTAAGGCAGCACCGGGTGTGAGGCTTCAGCGGGGCTGCGAGCGTGCGGGGACTTCAATACCCAGAAGTCCCTGCAAGACCGACGACCAGCTTCCGGTCCGCTCTCCCTGCTGGCCCGCCCCCTGCCATACTGAGGACTTTTAAAAGCTATCCAGACCAACCACGAGTGGGACACTTACTCGTTTGCACTACGGAGGTTCCTGTTGCAGCACAGAGGCATAGCAGCACCTTTAACAGCGTATTAGCGCATCAGCCAACTCCTCGCCTTCCAGGTCACGGGGGACAACGCCGAAGGAGCTCTGACCAAGGCGGCAAGGCGGTAAGGCAGCACCGGGTGTGAGGCTTCAGCGGGGCTGCGAGCGTGCGGGGACTTCAATACCCAGAAGTCCCTGCCAGACCGATGACCAGCTTCCGGTCCGCTCTCCCTGCTGGCCCGCCCCCTGCCATACTGAGGACTTTTAAAAGCTATCCAGACCAACCACGAGTGGGACACTTACTCGTTTGCACTACGGAGGTTCCTGTTGCAGCACAGAGGCATAGCAGCACCTTTAACAGCGAATTAGCGCATCAGCCAACTCCTCGCCTTCCATGTCACGGGGGACAACGCCGAAGGAGCTCTGACCAAGGCGGCAAGGCGGTAAGGCAGCACCGGGTATGAGGCTTCAGCGGGGCTGCGAGCGTGCGGGGACTTCAATACCCAGAAGTCCCTGCAAGACCGACGACCAGCTTCCGGTCCGCTCTCCCTGCTGGCCCGCCCCCTATATTAGAACCTCGAACTCCCGCAGCGCGGGACGCAGCCCGGGCGAAGACTGGGCAAAGACCGGGCCGTTTCAGGCCGTTCCAGACCGCGTAAGACCGGACCGGGCCATCTCTCTTGGCTGTATTTATCACGGTATCCAGATTCACCTGTGTCTCATAGACCCCTACCCACCATTTAATAATGTCTGTTCGTGAAACTCGGAGTAAGTCCACTAAATCTGTGAAAAAGGCCACTGGGACCCTGGATGATTTCATCACACGGACTAGCTTGTCGATCGATAATGAAATCTCCAAACTCCAGCACAGGGTGTCCTTGGAGCTAGAGTCTGCAAGAAGGCTCTCAACTGAATTAGCACTAAGGAAAAAATCCTCGCTAGGCAACATTGCCTTCTCAAAAACTCCAGAGCGCACTACAGGTCCCACACCAATCATCACCTTGGCCGAGGTCCATTCTATCTCTGAGGGAACAGCTCCCTCTGCTGATCATGATTTAGTCCCCTCGAAGCTATCTGTCAGTGTTATATCTGAAAGCATTCCATCTTCGGATCCACTGATAGAGAATGTTGAGGGTGCCAAAAATGTCGAGGATGATAAGTTGCTGGGGGAAGCAGATTCGAATAAGAACCAGGGAGTCGTTAAGGCAATACCCAAACAAAAGAGAAAACGGAAACACCTATCCGTGTACGCCAGGAAAAAGGCAAAGGTAGCTTCAAGCCAATGCGTCACAGGGGGGGCCCGACAAACAACTATTGCAACTATTCCTATGATTGGGTCTGATCACACGTTTCCAACTACACAAAGTAGTAATGATAATATAGAGGCTCTAAACTCGGATTTAAGGGCTGACCACTCTGTTAATGAGGGTGAGAAAACTTCCATATCCATGGTTGATCAAGAAGGGGATAGGGAAGAGTTTTTAAAACTAGTATGGGAGACGCTTAAGAAACTTCTCAGGCCTTTAGAAGTTAGGTTAACTGGCATTGAGAACCAGTTACTTGAGGTGGAGAAAAGTGTTATAACCTTATCTAGCCTAAGTCTTAATTGTAGAGAAACACCAGCAATTCCAATGCAGGCCTCAACTTCGGCCCCTGTGGTACACCTGAATCTAAATCCATCCGGTGTACAGCAGCAAAAAGAGGGAGCAGTAAAAAACACAAGCGCAAAACTGGTAACAAGTACCATAACAAATTCTAATCCTACACCTTTGAACCCGTTATCTGTAAACATCACTAGTAAACCCTTGTTGAAGGGTCCTGTACAAAGTAAAAAGTCACAGTTGGCTAATGTTGCTGTTACCCATTCCTCTGTCCCTAATATTCCCGTTCCGCAGAAAACCTCATCCAATATACTTGCCCATACTCATACTACTTTTGGCCTTAACAAATCTCTGGCTGATAGATCCTTTGCCAACATAACAAACACGTCTAACTATCAATCAGGTCATGCTTACAACAACTTTAAAGGAGGGTATATTGATCTGCCTCCTGATGCCAGCCCTTTTGTAATTGTTCTTACCGGGGTACCTGAACTAGGAAACCAATATGAAGAGAACTTTCAATCTCTAAAAAACAAGGTGGTATATTGGTTAAATTCAAATAAACCGATTCCAAATCATATGAAAAGCAAAATCCTTATGGTTCGCAGGGTTCCATGGGTAGGACCTATAGCTAAATCAATTCCGGGTGACTGTATAGTTATTTCATTTGAGGAACCCCATAGTGCCGATCAGATTTGCACATGGAAATCATATGGAGATACATCACCTATTGAAGCTAGGCCTTTATCGTTTTTTTATCCACCACCTAGGCCTTTAAACTATGGGTTCAACTGGAATACTGTTAAACAGCACCAAGGTTATGTACCAAATCTGGCCAGACAGGCGGACCGAAATCTGTGGAGTGGTATTCCCACCCTTAACAGGTTCAGTTGCTTAGATGCTGTCGACTGACTTGAGTCTATGCCAAACTGTATCCCTAGGCTATATGACAGTTACTGTATACTTGGTGCTGGGAATATTTATCCCAGAACTAACAAAAGTGAGTTATCACAGAGCGAGGAAGCGGGAGTCAAGAGTTTTAACAGAATATGGGACCATCAGACTAAGGAAAACCTCTCAGTAGCGAATTTACCATCCCTGGATGAGGGTTGTCTTGATGAGGAAACTAACATTGTAGTAAGGGTTGTGTCCACCGAAGCGGAGAACCAAACTGCTGACATACAGCTAGTGAGTGAGAATGTGCATGCGGTACCTGTGCCGCCCATTGATAACTACATCTGTCCTAGTAGTGGACCAATCCCACAGCTGCTTGTTTTGTCATGGAACATTGCTGGTGTCGGCAAAAATCTGAAAGACCCAGAATGGGCTGATTATGTTGACTCCAGTGATCTTTGTTTATTGCAAGAAACCTGGGCAATAGATATTCCGCATAGGATCGGATATAAAACCTTTGGTATCGAGGCAGTCAGGTCCGATAGGGGGAGGCCGTCAGGGGGATTGATCACATGGCTTAAAGTTACCCTGACAGTAAGGGCTGAAACCATCGACACAGGAACTCCTGATATTCTGGCTTTAAAACTTGTAACCTTAAAGGGTAATGAATGCTACATTGTTAATGTTTATAATAGACCCCTTGCCCACTCCAAGGTTTCACCTACTCTGGAAACATTGGACCACTTCTTGAAATATGTGGTTGGTGATGCTCCGGTAATCCTGGGAGGCGACCTAAACTGCAATTTTGAACCGGTTCTTGGGATTATTGATGTCTTTGAGGATGAAGATCAAGCGTATAAAATTCCCCAGCTTGAGACTTCAAATTGCGTTAAATGTTCTACTCTGGCCGTCCAACTATTGAGGCTAACTGCAGATCATGGTCTCAGAGCATGCAATGGCCGCCTCCCATCCGACTTGACAAAAAAACCAACTTTTGCAAAATCAAAAAATAACTTAGACTTTATACTTGTTTCACTAAGTATTTGGCATTATTTGGTTGACCTAAAAGTGGCAAGTAGGGAGGAAAGTGATCATTATCCCCTAGAACTTTATATCGATGCGCAACTGATTAGTGACATCCCTGCCAACTCATCTATTTCATCGACTGAGATTGTCTCTGGTAATCCGTGTGAGCAGGTACACATCAATAATAATAGACGTGCACTAAAATGGCCCTACATCTTGTCTGATGGTAAGGCCTTAGCATCGGTATATACACTCTTTGGGTCAATGTTTGGACCTATAGCTGGACAACCTTTTTTACCTGACCATTTTGATCACTTTCTCGAACTACATAATGTATTTTTCAATGAACTAAAAACTTGTTTGTCAAAAATGCCCAAGAAAAAACAACAAAATGTACGAGTAGGATGCCATGGAAAACTATGGTATGATCACTCATGTAGATTGGCTAAGAGTCAGCTTTTGCTTGCTATTAAAACTAAATCAAAGGAAGAAGTCAAGTCAGCAAGGGAGGAGTGTAAGCGTGCCCAAAAAACTGCAAAAAAACTATGGGAAGAATCGGTCTGGGCTGAGATGTTAGTTGCTGCAAAATTAAATGACAATGTTGGCTTTTGGAGGCTGGTTGCAAATGAGGGGCATGCAGGTAGAGCCGTGAAGGACTCGTTTCTAGATGAATTGACTTGGGTGTCACACTTCACATCACTTTATAAACAATATAATAGTGGTGTCGACGAGATACCATGGCTCCCTCCACCTATTGAATGTCTTGACTTTACACTGGAGGAAACAAAAAGGGCAATTAATGAACTAAAAAACAGCAAAGCTCCTGGCCCTGATAAAATACCGGGAGATTTATATAAACATGATATTGAAGTTTGGGCTCCTTATATAAATCGCTTGTTTAATGTTTTGTCTAAAAACTGTCAATTTCCAGATAGTTGGCGTGCAGCAGAAGTTGTTTTAATTTTTAAAAAGGGGAATAGATCTGTACCTTCAAACTACAGACCAATTAGCTTAATGGACATCCTGCAAAAACTCTATGCCAAACACTTACTATTTCGGATTAATGACTGGCTGGATGAATCAGAAATACTCTCTAAATTTCAAGCAGGCTTTAGGAGTAAGACCAGCACCATAGATCAAATCCTCAGATTCTGCTGTATAATTTGGAAATACGTGTACATTAGGAAAGGTCATTTGTATGTAGCATTTGTAGATCTGAGAGCGGCATTTGACCTTGTCCCTCGCAACCTGCTCTGGAGGACCCTGAGTGAAGCTGGTCTGCCAGGGTGTCTTTTGGCCCAAATAATTGAGTTGCATGCTAGAAACCACGCAAACATCAGGTGGGGTCCAAATGGTGAACTGACGCGTAATATTCCCATTGAGCGTGGTGTTCGGCAAGGATGCGTCCTGGCCCCCACCTTATTTTCTTTATTTGTCAATGATGTGCCTGATTATCTGAACGGTTGTATCAATGATTCCCCACAGCTTAATGGAGAGAGGGTGCCTGCGTTGCTCTTCGCGGATGATACCATCTTAATATCACAAACCAAGAAGGGCCTCCAGGCACTCCTAAACTCCTTTAGCTGTTATTGCGTGAAGAAGGGATTAGAAATAAACGTTGAAAAAACCAAGTGTATGGCACTGAACCCCAGTAAACCGGACAGAGGGAACTTGACTCTGAATGGCCAGACATTAGGAACTGTGGAAAACTTTTCCTATCTGGGGGTTGTACTCGATTCTAAACTAGCATGGAAGACCCAAATCGAGAAAAGTAAGGTGTCATATGCTCACAACGTCAAACCAATTATCAGTAGATTGAATGCTAGCACAAGCAAGAGTGTAACCCCTGTTCTCGAACTTTTTAAATTTAAAATTCAACCTGCCGCCTTGTACGGGGCTGAGATATGGGGACCTTGGGCCAGGGATAGTTTCCAGGGCCTGGACAATAAATTTATGAGAGCTATTGTAAGGGTCCCTAACAGTACACCCTTAATTCCCCTACAGCTTGATTTGAACTTTAAAAGAACTGATTACTTTACTATTATAAGACCATTAATCTTTTGGATTAGGGTTTGGTCTACTCCAGAATTGCTCGAATATAGAAATGGTCTTCGAGAATTACTGGATCTTGATTCTTTCCACTCTATCCAATGGTTTGTACACATTAAAAAGTGGTTCTTAATTCTGGGCTTATACTCGTTGTGGGAGAATCCAGATAATCTACCGACCTTTGCTAAATCCATAGTAAAAAGAGCATTTTGGTCCTATATGACTAATAGGCTTGTATATGAAAGTAGAACTGGGTCCTTAATTCAAGATTTTTTATCCTTCAAAAATGAACCCTGTTTTGAATCCTTTTTGGATGAAATAGAGCCACCTATTGCGAAGTCTCTTTTCTTGAAATTTAGGTATGGAATCCTTATGTTGAATTCTAATATAGAACGCTGGTCAAAGAAAAAATTGGGATGCTTGAATGGCAAATATGGGAAATGTTCTATGTGCTCAGATTCCTGTACAGAGAATGAGGTTCACATGTTATTTATATGTAAAGCGTATTCAAAGGCTCGAACGAGATGGCTTAAACCCATGTGCACTCTCCTAGGAACTAGATCTTGCTTTACAGCATATAGGATTATAAAAACTAATACAGCCCAGTTTATTGTATTCAGCATCAGTAGGTTCCTCTACTCTGTGTATATTGCTCGTAGGAAATTTGGTCAGTTGCTTTGAGTAGGACCCTTGTATAAGCCCAAAACTCCAGCTGCTAAATGAAATGTGTTTAAATGAGGATGCTAAAATAAATTTTGTACCGTATTCTAACAAATTGAATGTTTTAAAGTATTGGTGTATGTATATTGCTATGATCCTCTGTTTTACTATGTATATATATGTGTCTTTTATGGCCAACTGGCCGAAATAAAGAAATAATAAAAATAATAATTAAGGAATTTTAGGGAATCGCTATTTTGTAAGGGAGTTTTTTGATGCATTGCATTTTGCAATTCCTTAATTGCGATTCCTTATTTTTCGCAATTAAGGAATCGCAAAATGCAATATTGATGCATGTGCCCCAAAGGGTACTGAACTGGTTTGAACCTTTTTGGCAGGGTTGCTTTCGTTCCCCATGTTCCCCGGCTGTGATGATGAATGTAGGTAGGTTGGGACGAAAGATATAAAGGAGAAACATAGTGGACGTAAAAATTAGAACTTGGAAAAAGTCCTTGATGCATCTCTGAAAAAGACTGAGAGCCAGATTAACAAAGAGTCTGGGCACTGAAGGTGGGAACCCTGCATTACAGGCAGGGGCCCACACTCATGGTGGAACCTCTGCACTGCAGTTACTCATTGAGGAGGTCCCACCACAAGTGTAGGGGCCCCACAATGAGAGTGGCTCCCCTGTCACAACTGTGGGCCCCCTGCCATGTCTGCAGGTCCTCCACTACTAGTGCAGACCCCTTTGTGAATCGGCCCCTGTGTTATGGTTGCTGGATGATTGTAGTTTTTTTGTATCAAGTTCGGGAGCGTATTTGCATCTGAGATCCTTTATGCCAACAGAGATTTTCAAGAAGGAAAGAAAATGTTTCTTTTGTTGCAGATAAAGGGCTTTGAAGATCAGACATTCAGTCTTGAATGTGATTCCCATCTTAAAGAAGTGTCAGTGGAGCTCCCTCAGAACAGTGGTGATGGGCATATATCTTTTGTGTCTGAGACCAGCCTGGGACAGAATAAATAGTGTCTTTCAGGGGATCATTGCTGGCCTTGGTCCATCCCATGAGATTGGCATTGCTATAATGAGTATGGTAAAGATTAATTAAGGGACACAAAGACACAAATCATTTGGTTGAAGGAAACCTTTGAACTGGAGGTCTTATCCATTTATAGATATGGCCTAGAGACTGGTTTTGCTAATGAAAAAGATTTATAACTAAAAATATCTATCAATATACAAGCATTTCGGGGCTTGGAGTCAGCCCCTTCATCTCTTGTTCCATTCAACTGTCATTCACAATTTGCTTCACCCACCACAGAATACAGAATTCAAAGCTAATAGAAAAATGTTTTTCTGACAATTCTATTTTTGTATGATGTATATTAAAACTGAAGAGCATTGCTATACCTGTCCAAAGTATACCTGTCTGAGAACAAACACCTTTTCACCTCTATTACAATCCTATGCTAGGGTTATTCAAAATGCTTATTGCAAGCACCTGGCTGCCAAGTTTCGTCCATCATTTGTTCCTTTTGTTCTTGCGAAATTTAGGTAGCAGAATGTTTTCTTTATTTTTCTCCCTTTCATTTTTGTGGCGTTGGTTTCTAGCAAAAAAAAATAACTATTACATCAACTTGCCAGGGTCAGATCTATTAGCTATGCCAGAGCTTGTTAGGGCTGTGATTGCATTTTTAATTTCCATGATGGAAAACCAGTACAGTATGTAAAGTATGTAGAAGTATGTAGAAGTTGAGTGAACATCCATGAGTTCACTGAGTCTGTGGCGGCTTTCACCATACTTAGAGGTCAGGACCCATCTGGCAGGATCTCTGTGCCTGCAATGCTTTTGCTGGTGGAGTGGAAGCACTGTAGGCAAGTTGGAAGCTGACTGGATCACCATGTTATTTCAGCTCATCGTTTTATTTTTCACTCACAAATACCCAGATTGGGCAGGAAGGGACATTGAGGTTTTTACACAACCAATTCCCAACATTGAGAAGAAGAAAAAATGTTTGTTTATTTACTATTTACTAATTCCACTCCAATCTAACTTAACTCAGGGAAGGTGTTGGACACTAAAGAGGCAACATGAACCTTCCCCACTGCAATTAAACTAAGTTAGGGAAGGTTTTCAACGCTAACAGAGTTAAATATATGATTCCCACTCTAAAATAAAATAAGACAGGGAAGGTGTTGGATACTAAAGGGGAAACAATTGCTATTTCCACTCGAATGCATCTTAACACAGGGAAGCTGTTGGACACTAAAGAGGCAACATTGTCCATTCCTACTGCAATAAAATGTATCTGATGTAAAGTTATGGGGCCATATGTATCAAGCAAATTCTAGACAACAATTACAATACCCCCTCTACTCCAAAAGAAGAAACCCAAAAAATTGCATACTTTAGGGGCTCATTAGGATGGCGGGCGGACCCGATGTGAAGAGGGACCGCCCCGCATGAGGGCGGGGGTCCCGTAGGGGCAATTTGGAGGCGCCCGCCACAGTGCCGGGTGCATTCGCGTATTTAACATTGAGGCGGGCGGTGCTGAAAGCATCGCCCGCCGCAATGCTAAAAATGCATGTCGAGCATTACAATGCACAGCATGACAGACACAGCACGTGCCTGCCATGTTGTCTATTGAAATGCAGGGGGGTAACAAAGGTACCCCCATGTGCACCCCCCACCCCCCAGAGACCCTGAAATATTTATTATCCATATAACTGAACAAATATGTTTCATACAAAATTGGATAACACCATTATATTACCTACTGGCGGTCACCAGTAAGTAGTTGTAGTTAGGACCTAGTATCCATAGGATTTTTTTTTTGATTTGCCAATAACTTTCGCGCAGTTTGTCAAATCATTGCGAAATTTTCAAAAACGAATGCACCTCTTAATACAGCTACTGTGTTGATCCGTCAAGTGGGATCCGAGAAAAAGGGGGGCCCAAAAAGGCTTTTTCTCCATGTTAATTTCTATCAGAAAGGTAAGACAAGGCTACAGCCTGAACTGCTAAACAGAAATACGCCAAATTTGATAAAAATTTAGCTCTTGGCCCAGAAAGCACTCTTTTTGTTAAATGGTGTAAATCCGTACAGTAGTTTTTGAGAAATGGAAAGAACCCTCCTGATCTCGTGCCTGTGATCTAAACGGCTGCCAACACTTCAAACCAGGAAGTGTTGGCAGCCATCTTGTGACTCGGTTGAATCGAGTCACAAGCAAAAACTTGTTTTAAAAAAGAAATGGGGGTAGGGTAGAAACACCCTGACCCCCTAGGCCTGTTCGGGACCCCCAGGGCCAAAAATAAAGAATTTCTTGAAAATTTTAATCAGGATTTGCAGTAGATCAGTGAGTCTGGCAGGCAATTCTAAAAAATGAAGCTGAGCCTCCCGCGCTTCTTTTACTCTAGGCCCGGAGTGGGCCAGGTCACTGGGGCAATTAAAAATAAAGATGCAGGTACAAATTTTTTTAAATGCGGGAGGCCACCCAGCCCCGGGGACTGCCACCTCTTGAGGCTACTATAATCAAATGCAGGGGAGCACGCCCCCGCTGTCCCGGGGACCACCACCACCCCAGGGCGAATTTCAAAATGGGAGGAGGGTGCCCCTCCTGGAGTCGTAAATGGTCCTGGAGACCGCCACCCCCCAGGGCCAGCTCCAGCAATGTCCCAGGGTGCCCACACTTAGGACATTACTGTTTGCTATAATATAGCGGGAGCATCCCATAGCAAACACTGTGCTCCGCTTTGAACAAGCGAGGGCATTTTGCTCTTGCTTGTTCAAAGCAGAGCCCACTTTGCTTTTTACACGCAGGGTGGTCATGTCTGCAGCTCCCTTTGTGTAAAAGGCGATGCTGGCTCCCACAGGAGAGGGGAGCCTGATACCCCCCAGCCCGAACCTGCTGGCCATGCCCCTGGGCAGGGGTCCCCGGGGCCGAAAATGGTCTGGAAGGGGGGCTGCTAAGTATATAAAAAAAAAAACAATAAATGGCTGCGCCCCAGGGGATGGGGTCCCCGGTGCAGAAATCGACCTTGGGAGGGGGGATACTCGGCCCCCTCCTTTTAGAAAAAAAATCAAGATATAGCCATGCCCCAGGAGATGGGGTCCCCAGGGCTGCAAATGGCCTGTAAAGGGGGGCACATGCCCTCCTTCTATTTTATTTAAATGTGAAAGGCAGTATAGGTGAGTGACTGGGTATATGAGTGACAGTATGCATGAGTAAGTGATTGTGAGGGTGGCTATGTGGCTGACTGCATGCTTCTGTCAGTGACTGTATAGGTGAGTGACTACATGTTACTATTTGTATGAGTAAGTAAGTGGGTGTGTGTGTAACTTCAGGTGTGTAATTGACTGTATGGGTGAGTGTCTAGGTGTATGAGTAGTTCTATGGGTAAATCACTCATTGTGTGTATTTGTATGGATGTATGAATGGATATGTCAATGACTGTAATAATGATTGAGTGGGTGTATGAGTAGCTGTATGGGTGAGCCAATGAATGTGTGTGTAGATCTGTGAATCAGTGAATGTGCAAGTACTGGTATGGCTCTCTGAATGGGTTTGTGAATGGCTGTGTGAGAGTGGCAGTGGGTGTATAAACGAATCTATAGGAGTGTGAGTGGGTTTGTCAGAGATGCTCTGGATGATGTCATCACTGATGTCATGAGGTATGTCATTTGAGATGTCATCAGTGGTGCCACTGATTATATCATGAGTGATGTAGTATGTGAGGTCATAGGCAGTGCATTGCGGAATCCCGAGTTAAAGTTAACTCAGGTAACTATAACAACTGAATTTCTCTGGTTTTGTATGAGAAAAATCTGACCCTAACTATAATGTCCCTGTGACCTTTGTTTTTTTTAGTAAATTTCTAAGGTTTTTTTAATTCTATTTGCTAACTATAGAGTCCTTGTAGCCTTTGGTTTTTTTGTGAATTTATAAGGTTTTTTTAAATGCTAATTCCTACCTATAACTTCCCTGTAACCTTTGTTATAATATCACCATAGCTAAATATTTGCATAATTGCTTTTATTCTTAAATAATATATTTTTTAATTTACTATATTAAATGTTTTCACAAATTTTTTTCCATTTTTACAACATTCAAAAACAGTTTATTATAATTTTTCAAAAATGTTCAAAAAAGTTTTAAAACAATACATTAAAAATTAATATTTATAATTTCACATCAAACATCACAAACCACTATTTATTATTTGAAAATAATTGAATTTTCTATATTTAATACTAATTTGTCATTTTTTACTTTGTTTTAAAATTGTAAATTGTTTTTATTAAACAACCTGAGCAAAATGTAAAAATGTAAATTATTAGATAGCTTTAAAAAAAATATTCAAAAACAAAACATCCACACCTTTTTTCAATATTAATCCAACACCCCACTCCAAACAATTTCTAAATTTAATTTAGTAAATGAAATAAATACACATCCAAAAATAAACACTAATGCATACATTTTTAACTCCTTCCGTGCAGCTGTGGAACGCTCACACGTGGGGATAATTCCCCTGCTGTGCTTAACGTTACACGAAAACGGGTGTGGCCGTGACGAGCTCAGCTCGTCATGAGCACACGAGCATTGTGCCTCATGAGGAGATGAGCTCATCATGAGCACCGGGGCGCTGTGCGTGCCCCCCCCCCCGCCCCCAGCACAACAAGGGAATGACCCCCACTGCGAAGGGGTTAAATACTCCCCACCCTTATCCTTATAGATCCAGCTCCAAAAATGTTAGTTTTTAATTTTTTTAATTAACTTAAAAAAATGAACAATACTACTTTCTTTGTAAAAAATACTTCCCACCCTTATCCCCTATAAACCTAACATCTTGCTCCTAACTTTTAAAAAAATCTTTAAATAAACATTAATGTATGTACACTAATATATTATTTTTAAAACACTACCACCTTTATCCCCTATAAACCCAACACCCCACTAATAAAAATTATAATGATACTAAATTAAAAAAATTATATTACAAATCAAAATCCTATAAAAATATTACACATTTTTTTATAAACAATAACTATAAATAAAAAAAATATAACAACGAAAAAACATTATTCACTATTTATCACTAACAAATGATATTCAAAACAATGATATTAACTACATTGATATTAAATACAGCGATATTAAATACAATACATAAAACAATATTTTTTAACATTATATTAAAGACAATGATGTTTATGTGCCGCAATATTCTTGACACATTACTTATGTTACACAATATTTTCAATTCAATATTTTGCCCGAACCCCACTTTCAGTTATCCCAGCTCTATTCATAATATCAAACATTGCTTAAAAGGTTTTATAGCAATGAAAGTCCAGCACAATTTCCGCAGCTGTGCACTCAATGTATTTGTCCTCTTTAATATGAAATTCAAAGAAATTGTTGCCTCTAATCCAATGAGCCATTTCGCAATGCGGGGAGTGGTGTGCTCCCTCCCTTTAGATGAATGGATAAAAACAAGGGGCTTATGGTCTGTGCAAACAGAAAATGTCAATACTCCTAAAAAAAAAAAAATTGAAATTGGTTCTAGCCCAAGCACACGTTAGGTCTTCCAGTTCAACCATGGAGCAGTTGCATTCTGAGTCCGTTAAAGGTCTTGAAGCAAAAACCAAAAAATTTTCTTTGCCCTCAACCTTTTGTGTTATTAATGCGCCAATCTCTTTACCACTGACATCAGTGGTCAATGTGGTTTTTCGTTGTCAAAGTTCCCCAATGACGAAGCATCAATATTGGCTTTTTTTTTAATCTTCAAAAGACTTTTGACACTCCAAATTCCAATCAAACTGATTTCCTTTTATTAATAAACATCTCAAAGGCACTGTGAGGTCCCCAATGTTTTTTGCAAACCTTGTAATGTATTACACTAAGCCTAAAAGGGATATCAATCCCTCTTTGTTCCTGGGAGGGGTTGCCTTCCTTGCAGCCTTTATAAAATCTAACTTGGGTCTGATTCCATGTTTAGAGATCGTATGACCCAAGTAGTCAACAAGTTCCAAACCAATTTGACATTTGTCTTTCCTAATGGTTAAATCTGCTTTCATAAGTTCCCTTAACACTTCTCTTAAAGTATTATTGTGGTGCTCTTTAGAGGCCCCATAAATCAGAAAGTCATCTTGGATGCATAATGCATTTTTAGGCATACCTCTTTGAAAAGTTACAGCCACCGAAGCAAGGCCAAGTGGCATTCTGTAGTATCTCAACACCCCAAAGAGTGCTATGAATGATGTTAGCGATTTAGAGTCAGTGTACCTTTATTTGGTATGCCGAAGAGAGATCTGAAACACTGAAGTGTCCAGCTTTCATCGTTACACTCATCATTTCATTTATATTGGGAAGTGCTAATCTATCCACCCAGATGTTTGCATTTCGTAAACCCCTCCCTCCAGACTTTTGAGTGACTACAATTGGAGCAATCCATAGAGCACTCTCAATGGGTTCAATGATGCCTTGTTTAAGTAACTTATTTAACTCTTCCGTAAGAAGTTCCTGCATCAAATGTGGTATTGGTCTAACCTTGTGTATCACCAGTACAACCAGTGCTTAATTTGTGCCGGTGCTTGCCGGTGCTTAGCACTGGCACTTAATTGACAGGGCCGGGTCTATGCATCTCGCCCGTGCGTCATTGATTTTTCGCCCGTGCGTCATTGATTTTTTTACAATTTACCATAGGAACTCTGTGTACTCCGCCTCAGCATGTTCAGTAATGCAGCCTGCAGGTCACAGGAGGAGCCCGGTTAATGACTGGTTGCGGCTGTGTGTGATCGACTAACACACACTTCTATACTTCTCCTAATTAGCTGCTGCCTGCCGCGCACGGTGCAGTCAAAGAGAGAGAGAATAAATGTATTGGTGGCCGTGGCGCGCGCTTGTAATCATAACGGCAGCTGGTTGGTTACTTAAGTCTTATTCACACAGTGAGTGGGGCAGTGGGCCGTGCATGCACTGCACACAGTTGACTGTGCGTGCGCCTTGCACGTCCCACTGATTTGTTGGGGCGCCAGGGGCGGGCTGGATTTGGGTTGGTTCTGAACTAATCTGACTGTTCTGATAGGAGGTAGGGGCCTCTGTACGTGCAGCGTGAGTGTCACATGACCACGCGCGCCACCGCAGCCCACTGCTAACCAGGAGTAGGACGATGCTGCTGTGGATATTGTCGGATGAGCAGCATTGCACCAGGCCTGGCCGCCTGATCTACAATCATTTATTACTGACTGAGGCACTGAGCCGACCGCCCACCACAAGTAACGGACGGTAAGATTGAAGGAAGTTAATAAAACAGTGTGTGAGTTGTTAAGTGAACTACTGTACTGTGAGTGAGCTAAGCTAAGCGGCGAGCTAACCCTAAGCCTACTGAAGTACTAACTACTTGTCATGCCATTCCAATACCGTCAGACAGTACTCATTCCGTGCGTGCAAAAACCAACGCACGCTGTATTTTTATTTGGTAGTGTGCAGTTGACTTGATTTATTTAAGTTCAGTGAAAGTCCGATTGTAAGATCACCGGCTGGGGGGACTCCAATAATACTGATTATAGGAATATGCAAAATGCTTTAATAATTTCAGATTCACTGAAGCCAGGGCAGGCCCACCGGCCGCAGCTGTATCGTGTTGGCGCCGCGGCCCGCAGTACTGTACTGTGGCCTGCGCTGGGGGGGCGGGGGAAGGTAGAATGGCTCACTCGTGCTTTAGAGAAAAAGAATGTTCATTTCTCAATGCAGTCTGGCATGAAATACCCCCTGAAGCCACTGCTTAATGTTAAAGACAGTGCACACAAGACCTGCACGGCAATTGGTGGTAGTGGCGCGGTGCCGAGAGTAGCAGGGTCACCTCATCACATCTCCGCCGCAGAACCATTCCTGGGCACACCATATTAAATCATTGCAACTTTGCAAGGAAGTATCGACAAAGGGTGAGGCTGCTGCACACCGTGTGCAGGCTGCGGGTTTAAGAAGATAAAACTAACTACTAGGCCCTGCTGTCCTAGCCTACCAGTACCCACCCAGCCGCGGGCTGACTACTTGTTTAAATATGGTGGCTGGTGCGCAGCCGATCCCTATGCTGGTAATGGTTTCACTTTTTTTTTTCTTTTTCGGGTGTGGTGTCAGCGGACAGTGTGATGCAATCAGTCAGTGCAACATGACTTGGCGGCCTCCGGCGCGGCCTTCTTCTGGATATGGCATGTGAACCAGGGTCGCATTGTGAACAATAGACAGATTTGAAGGTCTTTGTAGCTTCACAGTTCACACAGTTTGGCTTCGAGTTTAACTTTACCCAGTTTTCCAAATTGAGGGACAGCATTACTGCTGCTGCATATGGGCGAGTCAAATTATCACAGCCGTCGGCCTGTCAAACTTCCCCTAAAAGTACACATTCGCCTGTAGGGGGATTGACCCCCCGATGTAGGTGTGTAATCAGCACCCCGCTCCAACCCACAGAGCTAACCGGCCTCGAGATACAGGGCAGCACCGTCGGGAAACTTTTCCACCCCCTCCCTAAGCAGCTACCATGTACGGTCAGCCTGGAAATGGGCAGCATTAAAACTGTCAAGGCCAGGTAAAACTTAGTCCTGCCTCAACAATATTCTGTGTTAGAAAAGAGCCTGGGGCATGCAGAAACCGAGAAACTGATTTTCAACGGTAGGCTGGGATCAGGAAAGAAAATGGCAAGAAAGAAGAAAAGCATTTGCAATATGTGTCGCATTTGTTAAAGTTAGAACCGTTTGTGTTGAAAATGACAATGTTTTTTATTTTTGTTTTTTATTTGCGTTGGAGTTATTATATTTGCAGAGCGCTATTGACACTGGTATACATAATCAAAAGTAAAAAAACATCGTCATTTTCAAGGCAAACAGCTCTAATTTGAACAAATGCGAGACCTAATGTAATGTGCTGGACTTGTAAAGCGCACAGCTGCCCGTGAGCGTCCCGGCGCTTGCTTAGGGAACCCGTCCTGGTATTCCCCTGTGAGAAACCCCGGCAGGGTGTCCACAAGGTGAAAGCCAGGCATCCCGCCGCGAGGGGCCGTAGTGGAGATTAAGCAAGCTATTGCCCAGAGTCACAGAGTGTGACCCTGTGAGTTGAGTAGGCACCAGAGTGAGAATAGTCGAGTCCGTGGAATTTTTGAGCCCGAGACCCGCCGAGGTGGGGAATCGAACCCTGGTCGTTCTCAGCTTCCAGGTCTGCCGCCTCTAACCACTGAGCCACGCTTCTCCTAATGTATTGTTTTCGCTAGGCACCGGGAATGATTTGCCCAGAATCACAAGATGTATAGCCTACCTGCAGAGGCTCGAACCAAGTCCCATCAGCTTCGAGACCACATCCTCTCTCCGTGTAATAATGTGTTATGTACATCCTTGGCCTACACGGACTCCCCAATATGAATTGGCTTTTAGTACCAGTTTGAGCAGAAACAGTAGTATATTTCCAATTATGTTTTTATATTTGTGTAAAAATGTTTTAATTTTACAAGGGTTCCCCAAGGTACTCTTGAAACCGCATTGACAGATGCAGACTTGAAAGATGAAAGTCTGTTGTCAATTAAAATATAACAAAATATAGAGGAATTTCCACATCAATAATTTCAAACAGTTTATCGTTGCACAGAGGAACATTCCTTCTCAAATGTGCAAGTACACTTTAAGATTTTTTCCCCTGTTTTTCTCAGTTGGAAAACTCCTTACTATAGTTGCCGACCAATTTTGGAAATTATCCTTTTCTATTCCCTCCTCGGAAAGGGATTTACTCCTGAACGTAATGAACAGTATATCACTAAACATTTGCAGCACTGGAATGAGTTAGAAAATTATTTCGAGAAATGAGAAAATTTGGGCCTGTGCAGAAACCTTGAGGATATTCCTGCTCATAAGGTACTGGCTCTATCACAGCTAATGTACATGGCATAACCAACACCTAGTACATCTTCATGACAAACTCAAAACAAAATGGGTAATTTCTGGGTTTTGATGATGTCACATTTTAAGCGCGGCGTGCTGTTGCTTTCGCCTGGTGTCACGACCGAACTGACAACAGACTTAAGCAGCAGCAGCACACCGAGCTAAGTTGAAAGCAGTGACTTCGGATCTGAGATGCACAGGCCTCAACTTCTATTGACAGGAAGTGCTTTCGGCTTTTACCGACACGGTTGTGAGTGGTCGTTTGCCACTGTTTTCTGTGGTGCGATTGGCACCTGAAAAGTGATAGGTGTCTGGGCGGTCGGAGGACCTGGAGGCTTGCAGTGGGGGGGCTCTTGAAAAGGTGCGAGCGGGCGACTATCATTCTTCTCCTTCCACAGAGTCACTCGTCACTGACCTCCAGACTGAGGGGCGTGGGGGAGGGGTGGGGTGGATGGGGGGTGCGCAGCTGCCAAGCACTTACTGCGCCTTGGAACTAAGGGCAACCATGACTGGAGGCAGGGATACTCCTACCCCTAGGCAGCCAATTACCTTCCTGATTAGGACATCCGTTGCATGTAATTTGGGCCAGATGCCCCTAAAAATTAATTGATGTGGGTGCGGTCCGGCAAGGTCAGGAATCGGCCTCCCCTCATAAAGGCTGACCATTTTCGATTTCTTCCAACTGTGGGGCAACGTTTGCAATTCACCCACCCTGCTGTTTAACGGTTGCAATGCAATCTATTACTTTTTAAATTGATTCACGCGCATTCAGGGCTCATTCATTGTTCTTGTGGTATGTGTTGTGTAGTTGTTGACATCTTCAGAGTGCACAGCCGAGAGCGCCTGTTGATGGTATGAAGTTAATGCTCTGTAAGCCTGGGCCATCGCTGTTGCCTGCCCTCATTTCCAAGGTTTGCATTATTACAGACAGGATTCAGAGTCATGTGGTGGGGTGATACTAGGGTGTTATGGAGTCCATCTTTAGCTTGTGGGTGGAGCTAATAGAGGAAGTGGGTGGAGCCAATGGAGGAAGTGGGCGGATCCAGAGAAAAGTAGGTGTGGCCTCCGACAAAGATTTGAGCACCTGCACTTCATATTTTACAAATTAAGCACTGAGTACAGCATTGTCTATTGGTTTCATTTCTGCAGGACATTTTGTTAATGGGCTAATTCCTCCGTGAATAGCTCAGGGAATTTGACAGCTTCCAGACTATTGGGGTCTCGCTGATGTGCCCAGCCAAGACGGCTGAACCCTATTTTTTGTCAGGTAAATCCAAAGTTGTACGATCTTTAAAATATATTCACAATGTTAGCATTACGACCACGGAGATAGGGTCCTTATTGTACCGCTCTTGTTCAATGTCTGCTGGTTGACTGACGTAACTCTTAACTTGAAATTTCCCCTGAAAAATTTTATGCTCAAATAATGGATATGGAGATCACGAGTCAGTGTAAACCATCAATTTTATAGCATCTAAAGATATATTACAAGCAGGATAATTGTTCTCCTTAATCACCACATTACCCACATCCTGGCACACATACTTGCTCGCCCCTTCTCCCGCTTCTTCAACCATATGTACTTTTTTCTTCTCTGCTTTTCGATTCTGGCACACTCTGAAATAATGCCCCTTCTTATTAAATTTTTTGCATGTAATAGAACATGCAGCACAACTGGGTTATTGGCTGGGTTGTTGTGGTTTTCACAAAGGTAACGCTTACATCTCCCTTCTGTTTTCTTTCTGAAAAGAGACTCCGTGAGTTTTTCCCTTCTCCTTCCTTTCCTAATTGTTCTTCAATACCAGGTTGTATTTTTGCTACATGAACAGTATCTGATATGTTACGTTGCTTCATCTCTCGTATGCATTCTGTTGTGTGCCCCATGTCTTGCAACTTTAAAATCTTGATTTCCTGTTAGTAATCTTTTTTTGAATTTCTGGGTTCTTTGTACACCAAACTAACTGGTCTCTGACCAGGGAGTCACCTAATGGACCAAACTTACAGATATTGGCCAACCACCTCACTACTGCAATGTAACTTGTTGCCTTCTCATTTTCCCCTTAAACTCTAAAAAATAATTAGGTCTCACTAAAACTACGTTTATCTTTTGATCAAAAGCTTTTTACAATTTTTGAAGGGTGGTCTTGCATACATCTTCCTGAACATCTTCATCCTCATCTTCAGTCTCTGAAACGTTTTCATACACTTTCCACTCTTGGCCACCAAGATTATGCAACAATAAATGTTGCTTCCTTTGGGGTGAGAATTTTTCTCCTCCTATCGCTATAAGGTATGACAGAAACTATTTCTCCCACTCTTTCAAGGGTATAATTGGCTCCCCCACCTCATCAAAAAATGGAGGAGGCTGAGCCATATTTGTAGTGGCCATAGTGAGAACTGCCCGCCAGAGTAAGACAATGCAAAATTGTAACCCAAACAATATAATAATATATATTTTTTTTGGTTGTCATACATTGATAACCTTAAATCATACCACAGATTATTTTTATAGAGTATAAAATCAGCTTAAAAACGTGACTAATTTTCCATCTGTGCTATAAAAATTATATGTTTCCTAAGTATCTAAAACATAAAATGTAATTATGGATTTCCCAGCAATTCAACACACTAAAAGTAAGTCATATCTCTGTCTCTGCCTTTCAGAGACCTTGGGCGGGGTCATGACAGGAAGCAGAAAGTATCCAGTTCTGAGATTTTCCTGTGAAGACATTATGGCCAAGTGTATAGCATTAACTTTATCCACAGCTGTGCTTGTAAGCATGACAGGCTTTTTGTATCTCTGCCGTGCCTGTCAGCATGTTCAGCTGCCCCTGATTCAAGACAAGGGGCTGCTTCAGTGCTTAATTTGTAAAATATGAAGTGCAGGTGCTCAAATCTTTGCCGGAGGCCACACCTACTTGTCTCTGGCTCCGCCCACTTCCTCCATTGGCTCCACCCACTTCCTCTATTAGCTCCACCCACAAGCTAAAGATGGACTCCATAACACCCTAGTATCACCCCACCACATGACTCTGAATCCTGTCTGTAATTAAGCAAACCTAGGAAATGAGGGCAGGCAACAGCGATGGCCCAGGCTTACAGAGCATTAACTTCATACCATCAACAGGCGCTCTCGGTTGTGCACTCTGCAGATGTCAACAACTACACAACACATACCACAAGAACAATGAATGAGCACTGAACGCGCGTGAATCAATTGAAAAAGTAATAGATTGCATTGCAACCGTTAAACAGCAGGGTGGGTGAATTGCAAACGTTGCCCCACAGTTGGAAGAAATCGAAAATGGTCAGCCTTTATGAGGGGAGGTGAATTCCTGACCTTGCCGGACTGCACCCACATCAATTTTTAGGGGCATCTGGCCCAAATTACATGCACCGGATGTCCTAATCAGGAAGGGAAATGGCTGCCTAGGGGTAGGAGTTTCCCTGCCTCCAGTCATGGTTGCCCTTAAATCCAAGGTGCAGTAACTGCTTGGCAGCTGCGCACCTCCCCCCACCCTCCCCCCGCCCCTCAGTCTGGAGGTAAGTGACGAGTGACTCTGTGGAAGGAGAAGAATGAGAGTCGCCCGCTCGCACCTTTTCAAGAGCCCCCCCTACTGCAAGCCTCCAGGTTCTCCGACCGCCCAGACACCTATCACTTTTCAGGTGCCAATCGCACCACAGAAAACAGTGGCAAACGACCACTCACAACCGTGTCGGTAAAAGCCGAAAGCACTTCCTGTCAATAGAAGTTGAGGCCTGTGCATCTCAGATCCGAAGTCACTGCTTTCAACTTAGCTCGGTGTGCTGCTGCTGCTTAAGTCTGTTGACAGTTCGGTCGTGACACCAGGCGAAAGCAACAGCACGCCGCGCTTAAAATGTGACGTCATCAAAACCCAGAAATTACCCGTTTGGTTTTGAGTTTGTCGTGAAGATGTACTAGGTTTTGGTTATGCCATGTACATTAGCTGTGATAGAGCCAGTACATAAGACCTTATGAGCAGGAATGTCCTCAAGGTTTCTGCACAGGCCCAAATTTTCTCATTTCTCGAAATAATTTTCTAATTCATTCCAGCGCTGCAAATGTTTAGTGATATACTGTTCATTACGGGCAGGAGTAAATCCCTTTCCGAGGAGGGAATAGAAAAGGATAATTTCCAAAATTGGTCGGCAACTATAGTAAGGAGTTTTCCAACTGAGAAAAACAGGGGAAAAAATCTTAAAGTGTACTTGCACATTTGAGAAGGAACTTTCCTCTTTGCAACGATAAACTATTTGAAATTATTGATGTGGAAATTCCTCTATATTTTGTTATATTTTAATTGACAACAGACTTTCATCTTTCAAGTCTGCATCTGTCAATGCGGTTTCAAGAGTACCTTGGGGAACCCTTGTAAAATTAAAACATTTTTACTCAAATATAAAAACAAAATTGGAAATATACTACTGTTTCTGCTCAAACTGGTACTAAAAGCCAATTCATATTGGGGAGTCCGTGTAGGCCAAGGATGTACATAACACATTATTACACGGAGAGAGGATGTGGTCTCGAAGCTGATGGGACTTGGTTCGAGCCTCTGCAGGTAGGCTATACATCTTGTGATTCTGAGCAAATCACTCCCGGTGCCTAGCGAAAACAATACATTAGGTCTCGCATTTGTTCAAATTAGAGCTGTTTGCCTTGAAAATTACGATGTTTTTTTTACTTTTGATTATGTATACCAGTGTCAATAGCGCTCTGCAAATATAATAACTCCAACGCAAATAAAAAACAAAAATAAAAAACATTGTCATTTTCAACACAAACGGTTCTAACTTTAACAAATGCGACACATATTGCAAATGCTTTTCTTCTTTCTTGCCATTTTCTTTCCTGATCCCAGCCTACCATTGAAAATGAGTTTCTCGGTTTCTGCATGCCCCTGGCTCTTTTCTAACACAGAGTATTGTTGAGGCAGGACTAAGTTTTACCTGGCCTTGACAGTTTTAATGCTGCCCATTTCCAGACTGACCGTTCAGGGTAGCTGCTCAGGGAGGGGGTGGAAAAGTTTCCCGACAGTGCTGCCCTGTATCTCGAGGCCGGTTAGCTCTGTGGGTTGGAGCGGGGTGCTGATTACACACCTACATCGGGGGGTCAATCCCCCTACAGGCGAATGTGTACTTTTAGGGGAAGTTTGACAGGCTGACGGCTGTGATAATTTGACTCGCCCCTATGCAGCAGCAGTAATGCTGTCCCTCAATTTGGAAAACTGGGTAAAGTTAAACTCGAAGCCAAACTGTGTGAACTGTGAAGCTACAAAGACCTTCAAATCTGTCTATTGTTCACAATGCGACCCTGGTTCACATGCCATATCCAGAAGAAGGCCGCGCCGGCGGCCGCCAAATCATGTTGCACTGACTGATTGCATCACACTGTCCGTTGTGACAGCCACACCACACCCGAAACCATTACCAGCATAGGGATCGGCTGCGCACCAGCCACCATATTTAAACAAGTAGTTGGCCCGCGGCTGGGCGGGTACTGGTAGGCTAGGACAGCAGGGCCTAGTAGTTAGTTTTATCTTCTTAACCCCGCAGCCTGCGCACGGTGTGCAGCAGCCTCACCCTTTGTCGAAACTTCCTTGCAAAGTTGCAATGATTTAATATGGTGTGCCCACGAATGGTTCTGCGGCGGAGATGTGATGAGGTGACCCTGCTGCTCTCGGCACCGTGCCACTACCACCAACTGCCGTGCAGGTCTTGTGTGCACTGTCTTTAACATTAAGCAGTGGCTTCAGGGGGTATTTCATGCCAGGCTGCATTGAGAAATGAACATTCTTTTTCTCTAAAGCAAGAGTGAGGCATTCTACCTTCCCCCGCCCCCCAGCGCAGGCCACAGTACCGTACTGCGGGCCGCGGCGCCAACACGATACTGCTGCGGCCGGTGGGCCTGCCCTGGCTTCAGTGAATCTGAAATTATTAAAGCATTTTGCATATTCCTATAATCAGTATTATTGGAGTTCCCCCCCCCTCCGCCGGTGATCTTACAACCGGACTTTCACTGAACTTAAATAAATCAAGTCAACTGCACACTACCAAATAAAAATACAGCGTGCGTTGGTTTTTGCATGCACGGAATGAGTACTGTCTGGCGGTATTGGAATGGCATGACAAGTAGTTAGTACTTCAGTAGGCTTAGCGTCAGCCCGCTGCTTAGCTTAGCTTAGCTCACTCACAGTACAGTAGTTCACTTAACAACTCACACACTGTTTTATTAACTTCCTTCAATCTTACCGTCCGTTACTCGTGGTGGGCGGTCGGCTCAGTGCCTCAGTCAGTAATAAATTATTTTAGATCAGGCGGCCAGGCCTGGTGCAATGCTGCTCATCCAACAATACCCACAGCAGTGTCGTCCTACTCCTGGTTAGCAGTGGGCTGCGGTGGCGCGCGTGGTCATGTGACACTCACGCTGCACGTACAGAGGGCCCTACCTCCTATCAGAACAGTCAGATTAGTTCAGAACCAATCCAAATCCAGCCCGCCCCTGGCGCCCCAATAAATCAGTGGGACGCGCACGGCGCATGCACAGTCAACTGTGTGCAGTGCATGCACGGCCCACTGCCCCACTCACCGTGTGAATAAGACTTAAGTAACCAACCAGCTGCTGTTATGATTACAAGCGCACGCCACGGCCACCAATAAATGTATTCTCTCTCTCTTTGACTGCACGTGCGCGGCAGGCAGCAGCTAATTAAGAGAAGTATAGAAGTGTGTGTTAGTCGATCACACACAGCCGCAACGAGTACAGTCATTAACCGGGCTCCTCCTGTGACCTGCAGGCTGCATGACTGAACACGCTGAGGGGGAGTACACATAGTTCTTATGGTAAATTAAAAAAAAATCAATGACGCACGGGCGAGATGCATAGACCCGGCCCTGTCAATTAAGTGCCGGTGCTAAGCACCGGCAAGCACCGGCACAAATTAAGCACTGGGCTGCCTGCATCATCAGCTCCACTACGTCAAAGTCGAGCCTAGTGTGATGCAGTGAGTAAATAGGGCTTGCATCTGGTGCGGCAGTAGGAGGGTTAAATTAGTGACATAGTGGTTTCCTCAGGAGTGCTAAGTACACTGTCAGCACGCTTATGGGAAGCAGGAAATCAAAGAAACACAACTATGTGTACCACACCATTGTAGAAGAGAATTGCCACAATTTTAATGTAGGGATAAACACCATTGTAATGGGCAATAAGGCAGATACTTTTCTTTATTTTGTTTATATTTTGACAGACACAACAACCAATTCAGCATTACAGTGCTATAGGATTAACGTGCACTGCTGCCTCACAGACTATTTTTCCCACAAAGACCGCTTCAACATTAAGGTGCTGATGATATAACTGTACTGCTACCCACAAATAGGTGCCCATCAGTGTGACAGGCTACAATTTCCAGTACAATAAGACATGCAGCACTGGTGGCTTCATTTATTTTAAGCCGTGGCTGTCAGCACATATACAAGACTGGCAAAAAAGCAAACCAGCAATGTTTGTGTGATTTACGACTGCGTGATAGACTTAGGGAGTGATTAAGAGAGAGGCAGTCTCAAACCTGCCGTACATTCGGTGGCGGTCAAGCCTCCTTGTTGGTCCGCCCACACAATTACGAGGTTGGGGGTCAGCCCGTCACAAGCTGGATATAAGACTGCTGCCACTGCCAGAATCCTGGATTCCAATGGAGCAGTGGTGAGGAAAGTGGTGATCGATGGCAATGGTGCCAATGCCAGTACTGCCCTGCTGATCACAACCTGCCTTTTCGCCAACATTTTTGTGGTGGCCACCATGCCATTAAAAGGTCGGTGGAGCGGTCGCAAAGGGGCCCTAAACAGGGCCACATTGCGAATTTATACATGGAGGCACATATTGTCCCCCCCCTCTGCTTGCACTGGCGTGCGTGCTCTGTGTGCCATGCATGACATACTGCATGCTACACAGTGCATGAATTAGCAAGCAGTGCTACCACAGCAGCAGCATACTTTTCAGGCTCTTTCTATGAACCAAAAGCATACCGCCACTGTGGCAACCCCAACCCAACACCATCAGCCCTGCGGTGAATTCATAAACTTGTCGGTCAACGTGTCGCCGACTTGGAGGTGTTCTTCCGACTGCGGCAATGGCCATCCGGCGGTCGGACCACCAATATCTCAATCAGGCGCTTAGTTTCCCAAGTTAATCGATAGATACAGTAAATGACTTTTGGGAGCTTACAGCATGGCAGGCTTCCTTTATTTTAAGCTGGGTCTCCTCTCAGAGCTTCCCTCATTTGGCCTCATGTGAGCATGCATGCCAAAATGGAAATTTCAGCTGAGGGACAGCTGTTTTGATCAATAATCTCCCAAAACACTGCGTGCTTATGACCAGCTGACAATTCTGAGTTGCAGTTTGAGTCCCGTCTGTACCCCCTTCCACTCCTCTCCTTTGTCTCATGGTCCACAAGACAAATAGGGATGCTAGATGTTTAAAGTTGATGAGGTCTTGCACAGCTGCAGTTTCATTACACCGAAATGGCTCACGTAGAAACTGGCTCATGTAGGAACTGCTGGTGTCTTAATATGTTGGTGGCAATAATAAAAGTAACTGGGGAAGAGGCTGTGGTGCTGTCCCCTATGCAACAGATCATCGTCAATATTATAAAGTCCTAGAGCTCGGCAATTTAATTAAAAGTGTACTTTATTCAAAATCATAGCAACAGACTCTATGCCACATCTGCAGTTCGGTCAGTGTCTCTCAAACAGAGTCTAACTGACATTCCAATTGTTGAGGGAATGTTGGTAAGTACCAAGTCATAACAAGAGAAGGGAAAAGGTAGGATAATAGGAGATGGAAAAGTGTTAAAATATAATGTTTGCTAAACTTAAATTACAACAATACGACTGTTGTCGAAGTTTTGGTTTGTTGTAATTGCTGTTCACACTGTTAGAAGAGAACAGATTCCCTCTGACTTTGAGGGGTAGATACCTGTCTGATTCCTTTTTTTTGTAAGTGTGAAGCTTCAGGCTGAGCAATTATTCCAATTCTGAAAGACTTATACTGGAGCCTTCACTGTGCAGACACCTTCTTGCACTTTCATATTTTCTTCAGACCCTATTCTATGAACCATCCTTTTTCTAGACCTGTGCCAAGATTCACAAAGGTTCAGCATCAGGTTAGCATGGCTTTTTTAACGCTAAACCACAGCTACCAACACAAATTGGTATTTGGGTGGGTTTGTATGAAAAAGTAATGCAAAACAGCACATAGTGCTGCTTTGCTTTACTTTGCGTCAAAGAGGTGTCACATGGGTGGTACATGGGCATTCACATGCAACCACCCATGCTTTTCGATGCTAATCCTTGTCTACTAACATTAGCAGTCAGGTTTTAGCACCAAAAATGAACGCAGCTGGAAAGAATGCATTAAAAGGAGAAATGTTTTCATTTCTCCTTTTGTTTCCTACTTGGTGTGTGTGCTGCACTGTACAGCACAAATACGTAGTAAGAGAAGGTTTTAAACTTGTCTAGCCATAGTATTCTGTACAGGAAGGTAAACTTCCTGTACAAAACCTATGGTAGACTCAGGCACGCACTCAAGCAATATGTCTTTAGATATGGCGCTCTCCTGCTCCTTCCCTGTCAGTCAACTCAGTGCACTAATTGTGGCTGCTGCACTGCATTCTGTGATTTGTTTGAGAATCTGTGCCTTGGAATCGTAACAAGATGATTTTTTTTAACCTATTCATGTTTGAGAGAGAGAATTGGACTTTCTTTAAAGAATAGGAATTTCTAATTCTTAGTTTCTGTATTGGTGTGATTAATTTGTATCTTATCTTATTGAGACTGAACCGATTGTGATATTTCAGCTTGCCAGCTGTACTCTTGTATCTTTTTAATGTTCTCCTGCTATGCATATATATATAGGATTGACTAATACATTTCCTTAATTTCAGTCACCAATTCTTGGTCCTTATTGTGTCATCAAAAATGGAATTCTTTTATTATTTCAATCATTCTTTGCATCTCAATCATCTTAAAAATATCCATCAGTTGAGAGACTGTAAATCACGCTCATGCTTGCTGTCAGTTGGTAGCTTAATAGACCATGTAGTTATTGAGATAGAGAGAGTTACTGAATCCATACGAGAGCCCAGTCTTGCCCAAACCTAGTCCAAACCCTTAAAGCTCATGTCTTGAGGTGGAGGATCGGCAGAGTACCAGCAGTTCAGAAGAGTTGTAAAAGTGGAGGAGTGGGTATCAATAGAGTCTCGCATTGCAAGTGCTTATGTCTGGCGTGTGGTCTTTTGTGGAGATTGTGTGGTGTGATTTGGTGATGTTTTAGGTTGTTGTAAGGATGTAGAAGCACTTAATGCAAAGAAGTTGATGTGGTTATTGGGCTTGACGTAGCCTAAGATCCCAGGATATTAATACGTTATCAGTGTAGAAAACACTGTGTTGTAATTGTCTGCTAAGTTTTGTGGTGCTTGTTGTGAGGTACCAACGATGGAACAGTTAAGATAAGGACATTTACCTTTGTAAGGTGTGGTTGGTGTGGTGGATTATTTTACGCAGGGGAAAGCTACACTAATCTGAGTAATTCTCCACCGGTTGAGGTTTCACTTAAGTGTGAGTCAGAGAAGGCCGTAAAGTGCAGCTCTGGACCAATTCTTTGTGTTTGAATACTATTGATTCCTTAATGGAGCAGGCAAGGTTTGTTGAATTTGCTTTAGGTTTGTTGTGGTGCTTGTATTGCAATGCTCAAGAAAAATTGTAAGGGAGGGTGCACAGTTGTGAGGAATGAGAGTACGTCAGCATTAGTGTTTCGCTGCTAGTCGATATTATTGGTTGTTGATGCCAAGGGAGAATTGCGGGTAAAGAAATTATTTCCCTAGATGAAGTGAAAATCGATTTGTGATTGTTGTTAATATTGTTGGAAAATGTAATTGTTTATGGCTATAAGAAACTTGATTAGGGGTGATGTGAGCGTACCTGTACGAGAGGGGGAAGAGGTGCCACCCGAATACACGTCCAATCGTTACATGGCCATAAATGCGGGCCTTCACACATGTATTTGCCTGAGTCAATGGCATAAGATCACAGGAAAAGAAGGTGCATTGATCTTTCCGTGCAATGGCACATTTAATTTGAGAACCATTGGAAATTTGAGAAGAATATTGTACGAAAGGAAGCTGACCCGTAGACCTGCACAGTTTGAAGCACATGTTAGGCATGGGACAAAAATCAGGTAAAGGTCCGGAAGCAGTGCATATGTGTGCCAATGCTTGATGGCATGTAAAACAACAGCGATGGAGAACTGATATAATACAGGGAAACAGACTATATCCCACATTGATGAGTGAAGAACCGCAGAAAAAGGAAGGAAAGAAGAAAGAAGAGCAATGTACTACAAAGGGATAACCACTTCCATCTTCAATGGATGGGGGAGGATGCTTCGGCTTTTCTGTTGAGGGAAGTGCCTGGTGGAGGTTATATTCATGGGCCTTGGAGTTGGAGTGATCTTGTGTCATCCACTAATGATTTCCAAAAATGGAGAGAGAAGCTATTGGAATGGTATATGCAGGTTGAGCTTGTCGGTGGATTTGAATACCTTCTTCTTGTGATATCAAGTGATTTGTGGGTGCAATGTTAAGTGACTGTAGAGTGGCCAGAGAAGGAACCTCAGAGAAATCTGGTATCACATGCCCTATGAAAAATTATAAACAGGTGATGACCTTTTTGGAAAGTGAAAATACCAGCTAAAGACATTTATTGGGTTAAGATTGACAGAATGACTCAGGAGCCCAAAGAGTCAGTGCATGCCCATTATGAGAGATTGTTGCAGGTGTTTAAGCAGCACAGTGGAATGGAGATTCTTGAAGCTAAAGCTATGAGAAATGTGGCGTCCCGGTTTGTGACAGGATTGAGACCTGAGATTAGTTTGATGATTCAATAGCATTTGATCTTTCGGCAGAATAAATCAATTGATCAGATCTTAAGATATTCCATTTTTGTAGTTATAAACTGGAAATGAAACAGAAGCGACTGAAGGAGATGTTGATGTTGGTGCAAGTGAAGGCAGAACAGAGAGTAAATTAGAGTCAACCTTTTACAGGGAATGTTTGTCCTATGCAAGGAGTGTATCAGCAGGGAGATCATATGATGCAAGGTGAAAACAGGTTCCCTCAACAAGGTAGAGGTCATGGTGTTCCAATTGATCCTGGTACTGGGATTGATGTGGCAAATTTGAAGAGATCAAAACCTTGTCACTATTGCAATAAGTTAGGGCATTAGAATTGGGAATGTCATCTTAATCCCAACAGAGTTATGAATAAGAACCAGGATCATAATTCAGAGTTTACGCAGTTCCAGTGTAATAACCCCATTCAGTCATAGAATTTACAGAGACAGAGAATTCAAAATCTGAATGTGCCTCAAGCTCCAGTGATGCAGATTATACAAACCCAAATGTCACAGCAAAATGCAAATGATACTCGATTCAACCCAAATCAAGTCCCCAATTTAAATCAGAATTTCTTCCAAAATCGGAATGCATTTCAGTAATTTCCTACTTTTGAGATGCTTGAGGGACACTGCTTCAATCAGTCGCAATGATGGTATCTGAGGGGTGAGGAAGAGTGCCTACTTTGCGCCATCTTGAAGGTACAGCAGCGTGGTCCATTTGTAGAAGGTAAGGTGAAAAGTCATTCTTGATTGAAACTGGTGCCACCTGCGCTACTGTTAAAATAGTTGAAGTTCCAAATCTCACCCTCTCTGAAAGAAGAATCCAAGTTGTAGCAGTCTCAAATAAGCATAAGACAAACCCTGTAACGAAAGATGCCTGTAAAATATACTCCTTTGAGGAGAATCACCAGTTTGTGTTGTGTGATTCGACTCCAGTGAGTTTACAAGGATGTAACCTACTGTGCAAGTTGAATAGCACTATCTATTGTACTTCAAAAGGAGTAGAATTTCAGACCCATGATGAATATGTCATCTTTAAGTTGGCAGATCAAGAGCCAACCACTAGATTGTATCCTTTGATGACAAACGAGGGCTTACTACCAGACATTAAGGATACATTGAAGCCCAAGGTCTGGGACTTTTCAGGAAACGATATTGAATGAATGAATGAATAAATGAATGAAGGAATGAAAAGGGTACTTGTAAAAGCGCGGACTAAGCCCAAGGGCATCAAGGCGCTCTAGACAGACGGGCCAACAGGTACAGCCAGCATACATGCTCTCTACTCTCTACGGTCCACCGGGAGCCAATTCAATTAACTGAGAGCAGATGAGGCTGAATAACGCTTGGGAAGATCAAGTACCAACCTCGCAGTGGCATTTTGTACCCGCTGTAGGCTGCGCAACTGGCCCTTATCTATACCCAAATAAAGCTCATTACAGTAGTCCAGCATGGCCAATATTAGGGCCACAACAACCTTTTTCCGGGCTTTAATGGACAGAAACTGAGAGATCTTTCTTATCACTCGATGAGTCCAAAACAGGTAGCAACTTGGTATTGGTCTCATAAAGAAAGTTGAGCCTGTTCAGCAATCCCACAGTGTAATCAGACCTCTGAAAGAATTGTTGGAATTACTCCAGAGATTGAGTCAATGATACAACAAGACATTTTGAAGGAGATGATGGGGTGTCCATGTATTTCACTCATTATTGGCTTGGAGAAACCTAGCAGTAAGTACCACATAGTGCAGGACCTGAGAAGGAGTAATAGCATTGCTATTCCGTGTTGTCCCGTGATACCATAGCCAGCTGTGATTTTGTTTCAAATTCTGTGAGAGGCTGAGTGGTTCACTGTCATTGATTTATGTCAGGCATTGTTTTCTGTTTCCTTGCACAAGGACAGCCAGTACCTCTTCGCTTTTCAGTTCCAGAACCGTGTTTTGTCATGGTGCACAATCCTACAAAGGTATGCAGAGGGTCTCTCAATGTCTAATCAGATCCTCAAAAAGAATCTCAAGGCTTCAATCATGCCCTGTAACTCTGTCCTAATTCAGCATATTTAAGACCTGTTAGTGGCGACTGATATGAAGAAGCTTGTATATGAGACACCATTCAATTGCTGAACCACTTAGCTGAGAATGGATTTAAAGTGCCCCCCAATACATTTCGGTATTGTCAGAAGGAAGTTTTGTATCTTGGACATTATGGCGAGAAAGGAGCAAGGTAGGTGTCACAAGAAAGAATCTCAGCGAATCTTAAGATCAATCTGCCAACCACCCAGAGAGAAGTCAGGATGTTTTTTGGAATGGTGGGCTACCATCATCAGTGGATACCCAACTTTTCTCTCATGACCAAGACTTTACAGAGGCTGACACACAAGGATGTTGTGTACAGGAAAAACAAGGGCCAACCTACTCACACTGAACCAGGGTATCTATTCTATAACAAGGAACAGTGGTTGCTTTGGACAATATGTTTGATATATGACAGTAGTTTAGCACAATGGCAGTGTTTTATGGGTAAAAGTAGGTCAAAGAGAATTAATACTATACACAACAAGAGAATCAAGGTTATTTTCTATTTATATAAATTACGCAATCAAGTTAAGCAAAACAAGGTGCACTGTGTTCCAAGTGAGCATAGAACCTACATGTTAAAGGTGACAGTTTGTGACATAAAATAAGTTTAAAATTATACAAAAATGACCATAACATAATTATACAATAGTTATATCCAAACTTCTATCACAGTGGTAGGGGCTGAAGGATGGTTCATTTTAGATGTGTGTCAACGGCGTTTCAACACTACCTACAATAGGTGGTCTCTTCAGGACCTGTCCATAAGGGACACCTGAAAAAAATAATCAATGGATAACTAAGTGGGCCAAAACAAAGAGAAATTCAAAATGAGTGGTCTAATGATTGGAGGTCCATGGCGCCAGAAGGATTTATAGGCCAAGAGAGTGTCCCTCCAAGCCTGCACTCCACCCAGGTAGTGATCCACATTACTTGGGGGCGCAACCTCACTCTCCTCTCCTCCTTCAGCGAACTGGGCCTTCCATGCAGAACTTTCTCAATGGGCCTTAGCAGCTCAGCCTGGCAGCTCAGCTCCACCGGGGCTGCCGTTCCAGGCCGCGACTGTTAGGAATGTCTCAGGCAGCACACGTACCCCGCGCTCCTGAGATTGCTTTTCTCCGGGGGCATGTTCACCACAGCACCCTCTGGGTCTCCTCTGGCACAAAGCCGCATACACAAAGCTGATGGAACTTCATGTCAACTCCGAGGGCACGTTCACCAGGCACTCCTTCCTGCGGTCTCAGTTGGCACCAAGACACACACACTACACTGCGGAGACTCACTTTCTTCCGGCGCACAGGATGATCAGCTGATCACCTCCACAGTCCCAGGTTGCACCAAAGCACGCACACTGCTTCGCTGAGACTTACTCCAATTCCGATGCCCCAATATCCAGGCGCTCTTCACCAACGCCTCCGGCTGCACCACGACACGCTCACCGTGTCCGAGCCTTACTTATCCTCCGGTGCACTCGATGACCAGGCGCTCTTCACCAGCGCCTCCAGTGCACCCCGACACGCACCCTGCACATCCGAGACTCACTCCACTTCAGATGCACAGGTTGACCAGGCGCTCCTCACCAACGCCTCCTGTGCGCCACGACACATATCTTATGTGCCCGAGACTCACTTCACCGCCGATGCACCCGAGGACCAGGCGCTGTTCACCAGGGCCTGCTGTGCACCACGACACGCATCCTGCGTGTCTGAGTCTCACTTCACTGCTGATGGACATGCTGACCAGGCGCTTATCACCAATGCCTGCGGTGCACCACGATACGCTCCCAGTGCGTCCTAGAGTGGCCTCACCTTCTATGCACACTTTGACCAGGCGTCTTCACCAACGTCTCCTGTGCACCACGATACGCTCCCAGCACGTCAGAGTCTCACTTCTCCTCCGTGTGTTCAAGAATACAGGGCACACCTTCCGAGGGTCTCAAGCTGCCATAACATGCACCTACTGCGTCGCTTGAAACTTCCCTGGAAACTTTTATGTTCCTGTGTTTCCAAACAGGGAGCCAGCTCACCTCGGGCTCTTGGGGTTGCAAGACATAGCACAAAGCACAGTCTTCTTCAAGCAGAGGGACTCAGCACACACAGCACAGTCCGAACAGTCTCTTCCTTGGTTAAAACAGCAAACTGCAGACCAGCCCCAGATCACGAAGTATTGGTCTTTCCCCAGTAGTCTCTTCAGTTGTTCCTCTTGAACATGAAGTGGGTCCAAGCCTTTTCAGTCTCAATCTATTTCTGTTCCATTCCAGCTTTCAGGGGCCTCAGCTCTCATAGTTACACCCCTAAATGTCTTTGACATTTGTCGTGCTCAGGGGTCCCTGACTTCTGCCTAAATCAGTTCTGGATGTCTCCCTCCCAGTGTCACCTTTCTCCCTTTGATACTGGGGATCTGGACCCTTAATCACCCAGCAGGAGATGGGGTCAATTTGTTTATAGCACCAGCCCAGGCCTTTTCACCTCCCGGGCTTCTCCTCCCCCTACTCTCCAGATACAGGGCAGCCTGGTGCCATCTAAACCCCTCCCAGGGTCAAGACCTCTCCCAGCTCCTCTCACCTCTCAGATCCAGACAGCCAATCAACATTCGGCACAGACACACAGAAATGCTTAAAGCATAAAACTCAGCCACTTTCTAAAAGAGTGGTTGCTGAACACACAGTGACAAAACCACTTTCATAGAAATATGTGTTATGATACTGTGAGTTCATACATACTAAACTTCACCTCTCCCTTTTAAACTTATAGGAAACTAGGCTAACAAACACAACACCCAGCTTCCCCCATTCCATCCTTGGGGCAGGATGGCAAAAAAAATTGAGTGTTTTTCACTGTTAGGACATAACACACAGCTTAGTATGTGTGCTGCCTTTTACTTACACTGCACCCTGCCCAGGGGTTACCCGGGACCTACCACAGGGTTTTCACTGTGTACGCAAAAGGGAAAGTAAGGCCTGACAAGTTGTTGCACTTGTCAGGACAACATGCTCACTTAGCAAACTGCGCGCAGGCCCTACACTGCAGGCCTGAGTTCCCTTCTCCACACACCTTTGCATTACTAGTCCTGGCACACACAGTGCACATCACAAGAAACTTTACTAGTAAGGCAAACATACCAATCATGGGCAACCAATTACCATTACACTTTACACAGGGAACAATTGTACTTTGACATTGATCAGCAGTGGCAAAGTACCCAAGCATCTAAATTGGCAACTCTATGTCAGGAAAACGGTCTAGGGAGAAAGCAAAAGGTTTAGGGAACTTTAGCCAAAAAGGCCAAGTCTTACACCCCCCAATCTGCAATAGGGAGCATGTTACGAGACCACTTGAAACCTTACAATTGCCTGTAAAAATTGCAGTCATGAAATGTCCTGCTCACCACAGTGTTGATGATTATGCGACAGTGAGCAATCCTTACTCTGATGAGATAGCCTAACATTGTATTCATGGATCATGAACAATTAATGGTAAAGACATGAATGAATCCAAAGGTGAGACCAAATATAACCTTTTGTTGTCAACAACTGATACCTAGAAGAAGTGAAGAGATTGCAGGAGGAAGTATCAGAGGCGGAACAGCCAGGGTGGATTCAAACAGGATGTGTGAAGAGAGATGATGATGTATGGGTTTCTGTAGATGGCACATAATTGTTGCCAGACAGCATGTTATCCCCCATGGCACAACATTTCCATTGTCGTGATATTTAAAATATATCTTGTGATAGCTATGAGATCCTTGGTTTTGCAAAATCGTCTTTTGGTAGACATCCTTCTTGCGAAAGAAGGTAGAATCTGCACGATGTTAACTGTCCTGCAATACTGCCCCTACACTCCTAAAAAGAGTAATAAATTAAAGAAATACGATTCGAAGGAGTTAGAAGCAACAGATGCTTGGGATGCCATTAGCAATGGATTTGCTGCAGTGGGCAAATGGTTTGGAAACCATGGAAGTGGAATACTTGGTGCTATTTTGAGGCCAAGTGTGATACTTACCTTTTGTGCAATGTCTCTCTCACTGTAATCTTTAAGGAGTACACATACTAGAAAGCATAAAGAGAAGTGCAAGAAATCAGGGGAATAAAGAGCAAAGAAAGGATGTAAACATGGATGAGAGTTAGTGTATATTTTATGATGACATGAAACATCTGGAAAATACAAGATGAAAGTTGTTGAAAACTTCAAGGTTTTGACTTGATGTCACCTGATAAGGATTCATATGTATGTTATTGTGATGGCTAAGATCACCATCAGAGGGGGGATTGGAATAGCACAATTTAGACTTCCTCCAGACACATCATCATTGCACAATTTGCATTTGTATTTGACATTATATTTACTTAGTGCCTTAATAATATTACCATGTGTGAACATTTAAATGCATTCATGAAATGTAATCATGGAAAAACGAGAGTTTTGCAAATGTGTGCACTAATATTCAGTTGAAACACGAAGATGTATTCAGTATCCACGTTTACATTTATACTTTGTCACATTGCATATATTCTCAAAGTCATATGTGAAAGTGTAGTTACATAGTCTTTTACTCACATTTGCATTTATTCTTGAGTTGTATGTGCACAAACATAACCATTTATTTTAAGTGCACATTTAAATGTTTTGTTAAAGTTAGTCTTACTAAAGGCCTTGTGATTTTTAAATGTACTTTGCTTGGTTAGAGTGTCTTTTTATTTAGCAGGGGTGGTTTCAAGGTTTCTTTAGCTAGAGAAAGGATTATTGTTGTCTGTACTAGTTTCTTGAGTAAGACCTGAGAAGAGAAATCTTAGTAAAAAATGTGAAGTCCTAATGAGCAGATGAAGCCTCACATTCATCATGTATCAGGAATGGGGGGATGTTCAAGGTTGCAGTAACTATCTAAGTTTAATGGGATCTCAAAATCTGGTAATGTTGGAAATGCACAACACAAGAACAGAGACAATTGATTCCTGGGGGTATGGTAGAAGATACAACCATTGCTGAAGTTTTTGTTTGTTTTAATTAGTTTTTACACAGTTTTAAAGAGAGCAGATTCCCGTAGACTTTGAAAGGTACAGACCTCTCTGGTACCTTTTTTCTTCTAAGTGTGAATCTTCCGGATAAACATATACTCCCATTCTGAAAGACTTCTACTGGAGTCTTCACTATGCAGACACCTTCTTGCACTTGTGTATATCCTTGAAACCCTATTCTATGAACCATCCTTATTCTAGACTTGGAATCTTAACTAGATGAGCTTAGAACATATTCATGTTTGAGAGAGAAAATAAGAGTTTCTTTAAGGAACACATATTCCTGTCTCTCAGTTTCTGTATTTCTGTGGCTGTCATTAATTTTTTATCCTATTCAATTGAAACTGAACCGATTGGAATATTACAGCTTGCTAGATGTAATCTTGTATCTTTTTACTATTCTCCTGACTTGCATATATATTGGATTGACTAGTGATTAGAAATACATTCCCTTAATTTCAGTCAACGATTCTTGTTCCTTATTGTGGGACTAAATGGACTTTAAGAAGATTTAATTGTTTTATTGCTGCTAACTCCCTTTGCATCTCAGTCAACTTAAAAAGATCCATCAGATGAGAGATTGTAAATCATGCTTCTGCTCTCTCACTAGCTTCACAGAGACAGCGGACACCACAAAACTTTCTGGAATGATAACAGTAGTACCCATTATAGAATCTCTTCTGAGCTCTGTATTTTGCTTCAACCTGGTGGGTAAGATGTTTTTTAACTTTTAGGAATCACTTACTCCGATTTGCAGTGGACAGCTACCTAGGTACCAGGACTGTCATATAACTTCACTCCAGCTTACTGAAAACTACCTTGGATACACACCTTCAAGGCCCAGCTATTGTGGGGCTTTAATAATGTGTAGCTGAGTACCGCTCATTGTACTTTACTGCGAGCAAGCTTTATGGCCCTTCTGAAGCTCTCTTGCCCTGGGTTTTCACTGCTGCTGACCAAAGCTTGGAATCCTTCCCCACTGCTTACCAGGGATCAGAAGAGAGATGCTTCAGTGAACGTTTGATCAGGTGCAGGTAAGCTAAGTGATAACTCTCAATACCTGCATTAACTTTTGTTGTCTGACTCTGTTCTTCGTGCAGCCATCATGCAACTGGTTGGCCTGTATGCTACACAGATTGACAAGGGACCGCATGGTTCATTGTGAGACCATGGTGGCTGTGGACCTAACTCTATTTCTAGAGGATCAGAGCAGCCGCAAACCCCAACTTTATGAATATTGCTTAAACCATTCCATCCTTATGGTAACTGCTTTGGTATCATGCTGTGCCATCTCATTTTCAAGGTGCAACAGTATTCATGACCATTCAGAGATTGTGATTGCTACATGGTATTTAGTATTTATAGAAATAGCACTGATTTAGCCATTTCAAGCTAACCTTTTATGTTTTGTGGGTGCTTTTTATCTTCATTTGTATGGCAAATGTATTTATTAATACGCTGTACATATATATTGGTATGTATTAAAATGTTGTTTATTTACAAGGACTTAAGATTCTAATTGGAAATGTGTGTCTTTTGGTAATTGTGTTATTTGTGTTTTCTTATTTCTCTGATGTAACCTAACACCATCACCTTTGAGCTGGTCTTGACTGCTCATCCATGTCTTCTTGGACACAGAATGAGATTTGGGAGACCAAACTACCATTACAGAAACAAATTCCAATGTCCTGGTTGGTGGGCAAAAGCTGCACTGTGACCTTTAATAATGCTTGTGAGTGTTACCAGGGGGAAAAGTCAAACATATAGCATGTACGAATATATGAAGCACAAAAATACTGTACTGCCAAAATATCCCAGATAGAATATCAACTACCAAAGTATTGTTAGAGTAAGTAGACATTGCTAAATATAAATCAACTAGTAAAAAATCCATATCTATGTATTACAAAGATATATGTATCCTTTAGGTCCATAGATGTGAAGTTAAGTATTGTTAATCTGTACTTATACATAGTTACCTGCGCATTATTTTGCTAGTTGATATTTTCGCTACAATACTTTGGTAGCATATCATTTAAAATACAGTATTTAGGTAAAATACTGCTAGACAATGTGTAATCATTGTTTCTTTAACAATTTTTGTATCATAACTTTTCTTTCTCATCTTGGTCTCCATGTCGCCATGAATCAGATTTTGTGGACCATCACATCTAATACTGCTATTGTTATTATTACGTGTATTTGTAAAGTGCAATATCACCTGGGATGGTATCCTGGCTCTGCACAGATGTGTGTGCCTAGCCCTGCCTATGGCAGGTTGGTTAATTGAAAAGCAAGGTCTTCAGCTTCTTATGAAATTGAAGAAGAGAGATGGAGGCTTTGATGTGGAGTGGGAGGTGGTTCCATGCTTTATGAGTGAGGTAAGATAAGGTCTGTCCTCCTGATCTGGTTCTCTATATGCATAGGATATATGCAAGTAGGAGTACTGCTGAGTGGAGGTGTCTGGGTTATTATTAGGAGATACAAATGTTTAGGTAGGTGGGGCCTGAGTTATGTTGTGCCTTGGATATGAGTGGGGAGTTTGGATTCAGAACATATGTGTGAGTAGATAGTGTAGTTCCTTGCAGTATGATGTGATGTATCTTCTGCGGGATGATGAATCTGTCTGCTGAGTCCGGATGATTTGCAGTCTTCCAGTGCATTGCTTGGTGATCCCAGCATAGAAGGTGTTCCCATAGTCCAATTTGTTGGTGACTAGGGCTTGATTGGCGTAATCTGTAGTATTGCTTCGAGCCATTTGAAGATCTTCCTCTTCATCGTCATGATATAATAGTAAGACTCAGTGATGGCATTGACTGTCATGTCCAGTTAGTTGTTGATGATTATTCAAGGGCTCTTGCCGTGTGTTTTTATGTGGGGCCCGAATCAGCCTGTAACCAGTTAGAGTCCCATGGTGAGGTGTTTTTTTCAAAGATCACTACTTCTCTCTTGCCGGTTTTGAGCTTGAGATAGTTGACATTCATCCAGTTAGCGACTTCGGTCATGCAGGTGGTAAACATGTTTCTTGTGCTTGTAACAGAGGGAGAGTATTAGTTGCAAGTGTTCGGCATAGGAGAGGATGTTGATGTTGCGTGCTCAGATGACATTGGCCAGAGGGATCATATATGTGTTATAGAGGGTGGGTTAAGCGATGGGCATCGAGGCACTCAACAGATGAAATTACAGTCATCCGAGGAGTCAGGTTTAAGGCTGACAACTAGCCATGTATCAGTTAAGGAGCAGATCCAGTGGAGAGGGGCTCTTTTGATGGCAATCTAAAGCAGGCTTCTGATGAGGATGAGGTGTGAGGCTGTGTAAAATGGTACAGAGTTGTCCAGGAGAATGAATGCTGCTTTATCTCCTCTGGCAAGGTTCGTGCATGTTTCGTCTGTGGCAACAAATGACTACTGTGTCTGTACTGTACTAGGGCCAAAATCCAGACTGCATGGTGTTGACGAGCTGGTGGTTCCTGAGGTGGTCAGTGAGGCATCTGTTGATTAGTTTCTCTAAGACCTTTGCTGGGTATTGAAGAAGGGAGATAGGTCTGTAGTTTGAAAGCATGTGTGGGTCAGTGGATGATTTCTTGAGTGGAGCATGATGGTGGCATGTTTCCATGTGTTTAAGAATGTGGCTGAGTCGGCAGAGGCATTGAGGCATTGTAAATGCTTCTCAATCAAACTTGAAGATTCATACACATGCAACCCACTTCTTTCCTGCCATATCTCACAACCCCTGTGAATCTCGGAGGCAGAAATGTAGGGAGCCAACATTCTAGTAACTCATGATACCCCACCAAGGTAGATGATAACTGGCCAGGAGAGGGCAACAGAATCAATGTTGTAACTGTATCCATTGACTCCACAGATATTTCAGGCTCAAATATTCTAGAATGGCTGTTGGCAGTGGTTGAATGGGTACACGAGAAGCAAGACATGCACACTGAGGGTTGCAATACGTGATATCCAGTGGTGGATGCACCCTCCTCCAGTAGACAACTGAGTAGAGAAGAACACATTAGATGTGATCAGGGCATTTAGCTGTGATTCAGAATAACTTAGAATGCCACACACATTGGGAGTAATATTTCTGCTTTAGGTATGTGTTAAACTTGGGAGAGCACCAAAAACTAATCTAAAATGAGGCTTCCAGTTATGTGACAGGGTCTTTTGGAAAACAGCACTTCTCATCAGTTGGGTGCCAATGATCCATAGGTTTCTGTTCCATAATGTTTTTATTGCCCACATGAGTGCTTTCAACAGTGGCCATTTGTTTCAGATAGACTGGTCTGAGCACTACCATATTAACTGATGTATGTAGTAGTCTGCTAAGCTTCTAATGAAGGTACACAGATTTCATAAATCCTTCATAGGCTACAAGGCTTCTCAATTAAGTACTCCTTCATATGGAGCATGTTAAGAAGATACAGTCCTTTCTTCTTTGGACTATTGTAATGGTCTCTTCCTTAATGCTCAATCCAGAGTAATTACTAAACTACAGACTATTCAAAACGCAGCTGCACGTCTGCTTTCGGGCAAAACAAAATATGAATCCATATCCAACAATATAAAGGACTTCCACTGGCTCACTGTGCGAAATAGAATCCACTTCAAGTCCCTCTGTATTGTGTTTAAAGCACTTAACAACCAAGGACCCCACTTTCTGAAAGAACAGCTACAACAATACAAACCTAACAGAGTTCTACGATCAGCCACCCTCAATCAACTGGTCATTCCTCGCACTAAAACTGTCACCTGGGGCGACCGGCGCTTTTTGGTGGCCGCCCCAAGGCTCTGGAACGCGCTTCCCTCAAACATCAGGGATAGCTCCTCTCTTCTCCAATTCCGCAAACTTTTAAAAACCTGGCTGTTTGCTCAATGATCATCCCTTCCTCATACTGACCGTATAGATAAATTGGTTCCATTAGCGCCAAGACACCCAAGGGTAAATGATGCGCTTTATAAATATTAAAAATAAATAAATAAATAAATAAATACAACATAACATATAAAACACCAGGCCATATAAGACAATACATGACATAAAGCACCACACCACAAGAAATACAACACCAGATAAGACCATGTTTTGCCCACTATGGGCCAGATGTAGGTAAACGTGAAATACCGATTCCTTAATACCGGTATCTCCGATGTACGTAAATATTAGGTAAAATTAACCAAAGCGGTAAAATTCGGTAAAAAATACCGAATCAGAAGCAATCGGAAAAAAAAAAACGAAACACCAATACCGAATCGTTATTACCGAATCCATTACCAAATCGGTAAATACCGAATCGGTAATTCAAAAATTCGGTTTTTGATGAATCAACCAATCCTGTGCATCCAAATTACCTCCCAAACAGGAAGTGGCCACACCCAGGCAGCTGCACTGAACCTGGAGCTGACTGTGAGGCAGGTAGCTGAGCAGAGGAGCCAGGAGCAACACAGCCTCTCATCTTCAAATAAAAAACAACAAACCTTGGAAATGGCAAGCCAGGAGAGAGAGAAGGAGGGAGCAGAAAGAAAAAGGAAGATGAAGTTTAGCGAGCAGCGTTGGAGGTCCTAATCTAAGATGTGAGCAAGGACCATGAGAAGCTTTTTGGAAAGCAGTCCCTCCATGTGCCTGAGTCTCAGAAGAGACAGATCTGGCTTGGGATCCAGAGCAAAATCAATTCAATTGGGGTCACCCAGCGATCCATTGAGGACATCAAGAAAAGGTGGTATGACCTGAGGAAGACGGCGAAGGCAAGGATGGCGGAGAGGCAGAGGCAGGCCAGCAAAACTGGTGGAGGGAGGAGCACAGCACCTGCACCAACAGCACTGGAACTCATGATGGAGTCCACCCTCCAGCCGAAGAGAGAGTGAGTGGCGTGGGAGATGCAGCCAGCTCTGCCAGAGATGTCAGAAAACAAGGTAAGATGCATGCCCTGCATGCTGTGCTTCCCCCTCCCCAACCCCAATCCCCATAGAGGCATAGGAACTCACACTCCAGTCCATGTTTTACCCATTACCTGCAATGCATTGTGGGAGATATAGTCATAGGAAACACATGCTCATAACAGTCAGTCTAGCAAACCCAATAGCATGTGAAAGCAATTAGCAAGCAGAGGACAGTCAGTGTGATTGGCAGGCATGACGTTTAATGCAATGCATATGCAGCCAGAGAAGTGAGTATATCTACATTCTGTCATTACAGACGAGACATCTAGCAGTGCAGCAGAGGGGAGCAGAGCGAAGACTCCCAGGCCAGAGGGGAGACAATAGGAGGATGAGAGGTCGCCTGCTGGGCACACAACCACCGCACCACAACCAACAACTTAGAATGCAACACAGCGCCATGAAACCCCTGGGTGTACGTGCGCTATATAAAAGGCTATTAACATAACATAAGATAACTTCTCCTTCCCCACCATCACCACAGCACCAGACAACGCCGCCATCTCCCCCAACTCTATCCCCACTGCCACAATCACCACCACCACAGTCAGGCAGGAGGCATGCCGTGGCCACCCTCCAGCAGATGTAGGAGTCGGAGCATGAGGGCATAGGGGGCCAACAGTCTCCAGTGGATGAGAACGGCAACATGGAAAGGGCTGAGACACCATCAGAGCATGCCCACACATCCTCAAGATGCTGCAGGGCAAGGCCAGCCAGTCCTCAAGTCTCGGAGCAGGGTGAAAGTGTGTTCGCTGGACTGGAAGGCAACATGCTTGAGGTCCAGCAACTTCAATGGAGAGTGATGCGGTCAATGCATAGAGAGATGTCTCACATGAACAAGCACATGCACAGAATTGAAAAGGGTATAAGTGCAATGAACAATAATATGTCTGAGGGCATGAGAGACGTAGCGACGTGTGTGAGCCAGCTCTGCAGCCAGGTGGAGCAGGACCGTCTTTCTAGGTGCAGGGAAAGGCAGAGACTTGAGGCTTATACCAAGGAGGTGAACCGGCTGTCCACTGCTACCGCCCTAATGTGCAGACGGTCAATAGCCATGCAGGAGGAGATGGAACATTGCAGTAGGGATGTGGCTCCGGGGATGGTGTCAATGACCTCTGCACTGGAACTGCTGCAGAGTGAGAAGGTGGCCACTATGGAAGCGGGGGGACAGTGAGGAGGCTACTAGCTGTAGTAGCATTATGCCCCTCTCACCGAGAGCAGGAGGCGCAGCGAACGAACGCCACAGCGCTGCCCAGGAACATACAGGCAGTACAGACAATGGGGCCAGTCAACGTGGAAATTCAGCGCGTGGGTGCAGGAAATAGATCCAACTAGGATTAGGGACTCATTTGATTGGTGATGTAACCCATGTCTGTATGGACACTGGTTTTGATCCTGGCGGTGTGCTTATTAAACACCATCACACAAATACAGGAACTGGCTCTGTCTCCTTACTCACTCAGAAATAGTTGCATGTTATCTCAGCCCGTCTGTGTCTCCCATCCTGTTCTGCTGCCACACCAGCAGCGCAGGGCTCTGTCTGGGGATTGTCCTCGCCCTTGTCCTCAGAGTCAGTTAGTTCCACTGCTGTTCCTTTTTTGTGGCAAGGTTATGTATCATTGCACATGTTGCTATTATTTTTCAACATTTGATGGGGCTGTACTGGGGTGCAACCCCACTTTTGTGGAGGCAACGGGACTTGCTTTTTAGTAGTCCAAAGGTGCGCTCCACCACGTTGTGTGTGCACATATGTGCCACATTGTATCTCCTCTCCCTTAGGGTGGATGGGTAGAGATATGGGGTGAGTAGGAAAGACCGGAGGGCATATGCGCTGTCACCTAAATGTAAAAGAAAGTGCCTTTAATTTGTGTCACCAATAGGTTAATCCAAGGTATACATCAGGGTGTGTGACATTGATTTACCTAGTAGGTATCATTCTCCAAATTCACCAGCAGCCAGACGTGTGTAGAGGCCACTGTTCCTGAATATGTAGGAGTCATGGGTACTCCCTGGGAATTTGGCAACAATGTCAGTGATGATGAAGTTTGCATCACATATCACCTGCACGTTTATGAAGTGAATGGATTTGCAGTTGCGGTAAATGTATTATTTTGCTGCTGGTGGGCAGGTTGGTATGTGGGTCCCATCGATGCAGCCTATTACGTGTGGAAACTGTGTCTTTTGGTAGAAATCCAGTTTGGTCTTCTGCAGCTCCACCTGTGTGCTGGGGAAGGTTATGTAATGATGCATTCTGTCCATCATGGCATCCAGGAAGGTGTTGAAAAAACGGGATAGGCAGCTCTGTGACACACCACCTACTGCGGCTATCACACCCTGGTAACTTCCTGATGCCAGGAGGTGTAGGCAACAGAGCACCAGTACATGGGTGTGTATTGCATGCGACCTTGGTGTCTAATGCTCAAGATATGGTTTCAGGTCCCGTAGCAGGTCAAGGATGGTGTGTGGGTGTAGCCTGTACCTGTCATGGATTTCAGGCTCAGTCAATTGGAACAGTGTGACACGCAGTCTGTACACACGCTCTTCCCATCTCCAAAACCTGACTCCTGCTGCTCTCAAACGTAGCCGCCTTGCTATGAGGTAAACGCCCACCATTGTATTCACACAGTTGCATTTTGGGGCTGTTTTTATGCACTGCACCTGAATATCACCTGCTCTGGATCAGTGGAAAATACTGATTAGTTAATACCGATTTTGGTCAAATTCGGTATTACCGAATTTTGCTACATCGCATTTCGGAATTTTTACCGATTCGTTATTTACCGATTCGGTATTGTTTGTTTCGGTGTTCACCAATCGGTAAATAAGGAATTGGTAACTGTTTCCCTTGGATTTAAAGATTCTCTATTACCAAACGCATTTGGTAATACGTACATCGCACAGGGCTAAATACCGGTCGGTAAAGCTGAAATTTACCGAATTTCGGCTTTACCGACCGGTATTTGGCCACCTATATCTGGCCCTATGTCACCTCTGACAGGACCCAGCTTTTTGAAAATCAGCCTTGATCCTGCTCAAATAGGAACATCACAGTCAACACTGCAATGCCAGGTTCCTTCTAAACAGAACACGACTACAGACTAATTTTGTGCAAAATTCATGTAATTTGCTTCACATTAATTGTGGGATATTTTGGCAAAAATGCACATAATTATATATATTTAGGGAAAATGAAAATCCAGCATTTAGTACTATATTTTAGTGCAAAATGCAACCTTGTGTCAAAAAGTGCAGCAAGGACTCATTTTGCACAAACAATTAAAACAAAAGCACTGCTATAAACAGCTGCTCCCGTTCTTTGTTCCCGTGCATTCACAGTCTATGTTTCAGGCAAACGGCATGATCTGCTGATTGTTTACCATGAAAGGCCCATTGACTGTTAGGAATAATGATTGAAATGCCTGAATTGATGTCAATCACAGGTAATTACTTTGGGCCAAATTCCATCCCATTGTTCTTTTTTTTGTCCACTGTGCCACCTCAGTCAGGAATCAGTGATATAGAAAACAGGCTTGGTCCTGCTCCAGTGGGTACAGTTCAATACGAACTGCCATGGCAGGCTCAGTCTGAACGGGAACACAAGCAACCTCAGACCACTTTCGGCCTGTATTAAATCCCATGTACTTTTGCAGTTGTAAGTATGTGTGCTGGATCCCTACTTAACAAGTATTTAATTTGAATAAATCTCCTTAACAAGTCATTGACACTCCATAACCAATACTTAAAACCACAGTACTCATCAAAATATAATATCTAAATAATAAATATTAAGGAGCATACAAGTTCCACATGTAGGAGAATAAATACTGTAAATATGAATATAGTAACCTAAAGATTTTTAAAATAGAAATGTATTACAAACGCTTGAGGACCTTCAGTAAATGTAGTCTAATTAACATCAAAAAAGCTTCATTGCCAGGGATTCTTTTGCACGCACATTTTCATTCGCTATTCCTAATAAGTCTTTACTGCCAGTAATAATACAGCGGTGTTATGTGATTTGACTGGGCAGTCTCATGTTCTGAGTTAAGAGAAATAGGAAGTGGAATGTTCAGTGAGTATAATGTACACTAGTAGTATAGCAATTTGGAGATGACCTTGATAGGGATTGTTACAAATTGGGTTGTAGGTTGAGTGGGGTGTGAACCCTGGTCAAGCAACAGTCACAATCAGCAGGGTAAACCTCAAACCAATAAATTAGCCTGTGCTTAATCCTGGGTTGCTTGGCACAAAAAGCAGTCTGCCTTAACTTAGAGGCAAGGTGTAAAGTATTTATGCAGCACACAAACAGTAGTAAAATAGCACAACACCATTTTGTTTCAAAAATAGAGTATATTTTAAGATGCTTGTTGGGGGCACTGCAATCTACTCACCTGTGTGACCGTGTAGGAGACCCGTGGACACCTCTGAGAGGGGAGAGGAACCAGGACCAGGACTACATTTCCCAGCGTCCCCTGCCTGCCTGACGGGGATGCTGTCTGCCGCCGCACACTCCCGCCCCGGAGGCACATAAAAAAACGAGCTACTCCTGCGGTGGAGCGGGGGCCTAAGCTCGTTGGGGGCACTGCAATCTACTCACCTGTGTGACCGTGTAGGAGACCCGTGGACACCTCCCCTCTTCCCCGCCGCTCTCCCCCGCCGCCGTTGTTGGGTCCACGGCCACCGAGAGGGGAGAGGAACCAGGACCAGGACTACATTTCCCAGCGTCCCCTGTCTGCCTGACGGGGACGCTGACTGCCGACGCACACTCCCGCCCCGGAGGCGCATAAAAACGAGCTGCTCCTCCCGCGTCGCGGGACACGTGTTGGCGTCGCCGGGCTGAGCCTAGGCAGAGGGCGGGCAATCTGTGCCCATCAGGGGTCAGCAGAGGTCGGGTCGGGCCACCCCCCTTGGCTTGAAGATGGGGAAGCGCAAATTAATCGCCAAAGAGGGTGAAGGTAAGAAGGCTAAAGTGCCCGGAAAATCTGAAACTATTATATCCTATCTTACGTCAGCAGTGGGGGCTTTAAATGTTCAAATAGCTAACGCGGAGAAGGAATTGGGACTGGACCTGCCGTTAACCTCACAAATTGACTCAGAACACCTACCACCACTGGATTCCGCTCCCCCCTTTCCACTAGAACCAGACATTGTATTAGTTAATCCTCCACAGACATACCCCGCTGCACAGGGCCCAACGGAAGCATCAGAGAGGGAATGTGGGGCCCAGTCTGAGGAAGGTGACTCTGCAAATCGGAAAGGAAAATGCAACTGTGGGAAAAGAACTTGTAAACAGCCCAAAGTAAGATCTGATATAACTACTATCTCTAGTCTCCCCGCCCATTTGGTGGACTTAGTAGAAGGTCTATTTGAAACTTGCTTGGAGCCGGCACTTGTGACCATTGCTAAGGACATAGTGGACTCCCTGAACTCCTGTGTGGCAAATATTATAAAGAAATGTGAACACATTGATGAGTTTATGAGGGAATTTAGAGCACAACACACTGTCCCAAAGCACACGAAGCAAACAAGGGAGTTGCATGAGAGTCCATCGTATGCAGGCAGACAGAGGGCAGCCACAAATCCCTACCCTCGCAAAACTCCACAAACTCCCCATAACCAACCTAGGATCTATACAACCCAAGGGTCTAGGGATGTATCACTTCTTGGGGGGCAGCAGATAAAACATTCCGATGGTAGATCGGTAAAACTTACTGGGTACGAGTGTCCTGTCAATGGGTCTGGTAATACAAAGTCTTGCACATTAAACCTCCCCCCAGATGCTGCACCCTTAACCCCTTCAGTGCTAATGACAAGGGTAACTCGTCATGGAGTTTCCATTGATTTCAATGGAAAGTCAATGGGAAGAGGTGGGTGTACCTTAGCATCCAAGTGGTTAATGGTAATCCTAACAGGGGTACCATCTTTAACTAACGGCTATGTGGAAATGGAGAGTGACCTTTTGATAAGGACAAAAAGGTGGTGCTCCCAGTTTAGTAGCGGGAGTGTTGATGTTGCATCAAATATTATTATGGCCAGACGGGTTGGGTGGGTTGGGAAAAGAGACAAATGCATAATGGGTGATTGTGTGGTGGTTAACTTCAATAGGGCAAACATCGCTGATAGCCTGCGGGGGGACGGATCTGAGATTGATGGTTCTGGCATCAGGCCACTTCCCCTGGGTTACTTCTATCCCCCCCTTCTCACCCACAGTTGAAAACTCACACACCAAGAGTATCACTGCTTCCACGTCCCTATTTGAGAGAACCTGTTACGAAGAATAACTCCTATCAAACACGCCAGGCCACACTGATGGTAGAGGGACGGGTTACAGCCCCCCAGGGCCCTGCAGGCCCACGTAGTCCAGGAAGTCACACTGGCTTAATTATGTCAAATAGGTTCTCTCCCCTTTCCAGTTTGGAAACTAACGACTGACTAACAAACACACAGCTGGGTGGTACAGAGCAGAAAATGCAGGACGAACGTAGACCCACCCACAATTTACTTAGCTGGAATGAAGCGGGGCTTAGAAACAAGGTTGCTGATGAGAGGTGGATACACTTTGTGTCTCAACATGACATTATTGCACTACAGGAGACATGGGATACAGGGGACAATCTCAGTTTGGATGGGTATAGTAGCCACTCAGTGAACGCGGTCCCAGGGCTACATGGAAGACCAAAAGGAGGGCTGCATATGTTCACATCACTCAAACTGACTGGTTCCTTCAGAAAGTTAGACACAGTCTCAGGCAACTTACTGTGTTCAGAATGGGTCAGCCCCAATTACTTAACTATTTTAGTGGTACATTTTTATAATGCTCCTGAGAAGAACATGGGGAACTCTCACCTATGCTCTTTGGCAGGCTTCTTAGAGGATTACAAGTCAACATACCGCGCTTTATTCGAAGTAATATTAATGGGCGATTCTAATATACATCCATGCGGATGGAATTGCCTGGTAGAACACCAAGCGGGCCCTCCTGGATCCATTACCACCCACTTCGAACACACACCACAAGGGGAAATGTTGGAAGATTTACTTGCTAACATGAATCTGTTTGAGGTAGACGGGGCTAGGGGGGAGGATAGGGCCCAGGCATTCATAGGTAGAGATGCTGACACGGTGATTGATTTTATCTTTGTCTCAGCTGGTATAATTAATGTGGCCTCCTCCTATGAAGTCTTAGTTTCAGCCTTCAGTGACCATAATACCCTGGCACTGACGGTGACCTTTGGGGACGTTATGGATAGACGAGTGGAGTGATTGGCCGGTTGCACCAACAATTTCAAGTCAAGTCAAAAAGGCTTTATTTCAATAAAAGTTATCATAAAAGCTTCATAATAAAAATACATAGGTTCATTTACTTTAAAAATAGGAAAAGAGTAACACAGCAATTTAATTCAAGACAGTATTAAAAAAGTTTCAAATTCATTTTCATTTAAGCGAAGCATTTCATAAATAGAGTTAAAAGGAAGATTAAACAGTTACATTTAGCCTTTTCCTTCTGATGGACCATGCCCATGATAAAAATTTGGAGAGAGTCCAAACATACAAGGTGCGACAGTCTGACATAAGTATACGTAGTGCCTCCTTATGGCGCCTGGTCCCCAGTAGGCGACACAAGTGCTTGAGCCATTTTTTCCTTGGTAGGGCATATTCCCGGCATTCAAACAAAAAATGCGGCACTGTCTCTGGTCTAGATGTGCACGCTGGGCAGTATACAGTAGTTTGGGCTGGCGATTTCCACCGGGATGTAAAAGCATACAGTGGTAGAGTTCCTGTTCTAAATTTGAAATAAAGGGCCCTATCAAATGGTTTCTCGATGGTATCTAAATAGAGTTCCCGAAGTGGTAGGTCCTTAAATTTCAAAAAGTCCTCCGTGAGTCTGCCCAAAGAACAGTTTGTGCTCCGTTGGGATAGTAACCAGTTCCAATAGAGCTTCTTGAGCGTTGCCTTTGGGGGAGAAGTTCTATTTACCCAGGCTTCGCTTTGACCCAAGTTGAACAAGAGAGATCTCATATCTTTTAACCATCTGATTCTATGCCATCCTGGTGACGTCATTATTTCTGAAAGCCCCAGCGCATATTTGGCAAGCTCCGGAACTCGCCACAGGCGGGCCCAAAGCAGAAGCGGCCGGAACTTGACTAGCTCTTCAATTGGTCGACATCCTAGATCAAGCGTTATTGGAGCCATGGGAATGCCTTGGGGAAGTGACATGATGGCCCTCCAAAACTTCCTCTCAGATTTTGGCAATTCGTTGGTGATACATGAGCCCCATAGTTCTGCCCCATAAAGAGCCGAGCTAACCGCCTTTGCTGTATAGATTTCAATGACGGGGGCTATCGGTCTGAAAGGACAGGAGCGTTGTTCTTTCAGTAGGGCTCCTGTTACCCTCTTGTGGGCTAACAGCATTTTATCTTGGTGAGGGGCCCACTGCATAATATACGACAAGCGGATGCCTAGATAATCAAATACTTTTACCCTCCCCAACGGAATAGTATTCAATTTCGGGGGACATACAGATTGTTTGGGGGGATTCATAACTAGGTATTTCGTTTTGTCAGTGTTGATTACTAGGCCCCGTTCTGTGCAAAAAGACTGGAAATTATTGAGGAGTTTTTGAAGGCCCATGGGAGTTTTGGATATCAAAAGCGTATCATCGGCAAAGAGAAGGGTGGGAATACGCTCCCCCGCCAGGGATGGTTCATCTGAAGGATCTTTCCGAAGGTGCTCAACCACTCCGTTGATATATAAAGAGAAGAGAGTGGGAGCTAGAACACATCCCTGGCGGACCCCTCTCTCGACCGGGATACTACTATTTTTTTGGCCTTCTGTGCCCCATCTAATCTGGGTGAAACTATTTTCGTGGAGCCTTATAAGTAGTGAGAGAATGTAGTGCGGCATCCCCATTTCAGCAAGAACTTTCCATAGGGTTTCCCTGGGTACTAGGTCAAAGGCAGCCTTTATATCGATAAAAGCGAGATAAAGACTGCCTTTGCCTATGACCACCACCTTCCAGTACACCAGTATCAATCTAAAAGCTTGCTCGATTGTGCCAGTGCCTGCTCTAAATCCTGCCTGATAATCAGAGAGGATATTGTTGTCGTTAATCCACTCCAATATTCTGACCAGTAGGACCTTACCAACTACTTTTTGGCTAATATCCAGGAGGCTTATAGGTCTGTAGTTGGACGGGTCATCCCTAGCACCTTTTTTAAAGATAGGGACGACCTCCGCCCCTTTCCAGGATGTGGGAATCGAAGCACCCCTGCAGATGGCGCTAAGCAGGTGGTGGATGAATTTCCCCCATTTAGGAATGTCTGACCGCAGCAGATCTCCCGGAATACCATCCGGGCCTGCCGCCTTTTGTGGCATGATAGTACTTATGGCATATTCCACTTATTTTATGGTGAAGTCATACTCTACTAAATCAGTTGCCCAGTTCGTATGGATCGTAGTTAGGGTCGACTTCCATCCTTGAGTGTTGATCGGTTCATCTGTGATGTTGAAGCCTGGTTGGCGAGTATAGAGTTTTGAAAAGTGGTCAACCCACGCTTGGCTGGAAATGCTACAAGTAATAAGATCACTGTCCGGTCTGTTCCTGGCTCTAATTGTGTCCCAAAAGCACTTTGGATCTTTTTTTAGGCTCGCCTCTTTTAGGGTGCGCCAGTACTCTTCTTCCCACTCTTTTTTTGCACATGTCAGTATTCGCTTATGGTCTTTCCTGGCTGTCTGTATCATCGTTTGGGATTTGCCTCTAATGGCTTTGATTAAGGACGACTTTGATTTTCTGCATGTGGATGTGTACCAATCATGCTTGCCCCTAGAAATCCGAGGTACTACATTCCACTCCGTGCTGCCCTTTTTCAAAAATACATCCCCTATGGCCCTGAGTGTTGCCTCAAAAATAGATGTTACTTTTTCAGTTGACGAGGCCAGATTGCTTGTTTCTAAAAGTAGCAAGTCTAGTTTCATCTGCAGCAATTTTGTTCCACTTCAGACGTCTTCCGCAGGAGGAGACAGAGATAATATGAGTTTGTTTAAGGGATACCATCGATGTATTATTAGACCAGGGGTCTATTAGTGATAGAGAGAGCGAGTTATGGTCGCTTTCTACTGTAGGTAACACTGCCATATCCTGCACTAAACCCCATAATTTGAGGTCCAACAGAATATAATCAATCCTTGAGGTATGACTGACTCTGTTAAAAGTAGCAGCTCCTAAATGATCTGAAATTGTGCGACCATTTGTGGCTCTTAAGCCAAATTCCAATGTCAGAGCATTTAACTGAGTTGCGCTATGTGTCCATCTCTTAATCGGAGGGATGGTTAGAGCTGGAATACCCCATCTTGCATCATCATCACCTAGGTCCATATTATCATCCATGGGGAGTGGCTCATAGGTACAATTAAAATCCCCCGCGACCAAAATTTGGGCACCCTCAACATTATCTCTAAGTTCTGCTTCTAGAGTGGTTACTGTCGGAGACAAAGACCCGCGATTGGTAACTCTACTATAGACATTATATAAGTCAAGAGTTATCCCCCTACAAGGACCTCTCAAGGAAATACCTAGGATGTCAAGGCTGTTAACCTGCTTAGGTAGTATGCGGCAGTTGAGAGAAATGCTTACCCAAATAAGCAGGCCCCCCGAGGGGCGACCCTTGCCGTTTTTGGCTTTTACTGCAGGCACAAAGTATGTTACATAACCCACACGATGTAATGGTTCTAGGCTCCAGGTCTCCTGAAACAGACAGATTTTGTGTGCCTCCACTAGGTCATTCCACTCTGGCGAAGCCAGTTTCCTAGTAATCCCTGCTAGATTCCAGCTAAGAATCTTCAGTGAGCCCTTGAGATCGTCACCATTACGGGTGTTGTTATTTTGGGGGCCCAGACAACAATATGCTAGCGGCGTAGGTGCAATTAGAGGTGGTGGCTGTATATTTCTGGACTCAACTACACGGGCAGGATAGGTGCGCAAGATTGGAGTTTCCCTCAACATGTGCCCCTCCTCCCCTTGTCTTGCGTTCAGCGTTGGAGTGGTGGTTTCCTCAGATATGAGTCAATCCACCTCATCCAAGGCACAGAACCTATTCCAGTGAGCAAACTGGGATGTAAAGGGATCAGGCTCAAGAGAAGCCTGCCAGGGTAGTTGCCAATGCTGGAAGCACCATTGGGGTGGTTGTTGATGAGCCCTGCTTATGGGTATTCTAGTTCTCACAGTTTGTCTCTGGGGTATAGACGGGTAGAAGTACGAGAGATGGACAGGGTGGATTTGTGTGTTAATTCCACTGGGGGGTGCGTTGCATATGTAATTTACTGCCGCTGTATCTCTAAAGCTGATGGTAATAATATCCCCTGCTATTGTTTTTATATTCCTGCCTATCCATTCCCCTCTTCTAACTGCAAGAATTTCCCCGGATATATTAGGAGGTAGGGGTCTATTTAGCTGCAGCCATTGAGCACATTTGTTTCTTAACTCAGTTTGGGTTTCCCTTCTTCCCTCCTTCATAGGTGGCACTCCTGTTAGTACGACCACAAAGGGCGAGGCTTCAGGCGGCAGATTTATTGTCTTAAAGCGTGCCGGTCTTACCTTAGCCTCTTGGTTTTTTAATAGGGGAGTGGCAGTGCTTGTGCTTTTTTTCGTACTTAGCCCATCATTATCTACAGAATTTTGGAGGTTTCCATTTCCTGAATTGTGGATAGGCTGCGGAGTGGTGCTATCAGTATTAGCATTCAAGGCTGCAGCAACTTTCTTCCCAGTTTGGGCCAGATGTTGCGTAGCTTTGCCAGGTGGGGGCAGGTTGGAGTGTGCTGGAATGTCTTTGGGTAGATTACTAGTGGTCCCCCCTTTTGAATCCCCTTTCAGCCCACCTTTAGGTAGTGTGCCCTCTTTAGTTAGTGTGCCCTCGTTACCTGCTTGCCTAATGGAGCCCGGCCATTTGGTGTTCATTAAGGATGTCAGTCTATCGATTTTTGACATAAGAGGCTTGATGTGGGCACTAATCGCATCCTCAAGGTCTGCTTTGAGGTCAGCTACCATGTTTGCTACCCAACAAGGTATGCCTGGTGAAGAGTTAGTAATTGGGGCCACTAAGTTGTCATTTCGCGTGTTATGTTTGGCCTTTTTCTTCGTCTTGTGTGCACTTTTTTCAGAGACTGAACTACTTGAGTTCGCCAGTCTGCAAACCCGTACAGGGCTTAAGTCTGACTGGATGTTTTCTAAGTCCCTTGAAACCTCAGTGTGAGGCTGTGCACACGGGAGGTCAGCAAAAGGGGCAGTAACCCCGAGACTAAGATCTGTCACATCATTATTATCTAGTGTTGTTACCAAAGCATCATCTGCTACATTCTGCGAGTCGTGTACAAGTATTGTGGGGGGTAAGGACATCCTCCGTTCTGTGTTGGCTAAAGCGGTAGATACAGCTCCTATAGTCTGTTGCAGCATGATGTCAATTGCTGTGAGAGTAGGGACAGGTTGAGGGGTAGCCTCCTTGTGTTTGTTGGTCGACCGGAGGGTAGGCATCCTAGCAGTTTTTGGACCCCTCCGCATGGTGCCTCGAGTCAGGATGGTATACAAGGCACTGACCGATTGTATGTGGGTCGTAAGGGGGGTGGCCCAGCTCAGCCTCTTCAGGCCGATGAGGGTCGTAGAGGGCCCACCCTTTGCCCGGGCTTCGCCCGGCACTCCCGCGCGATCCCGCGACGTGGATGTGGACGCTTGTTTTTAAGCGCCGCCTGGCGCGCTGGTTCAGAGGCACCCTTCCGGTCCCAGTGCAAGGGCAGCTGGGAGGTGTAGTTCCGCGCCCTCTCGCTCTCCCTCGCTCGGCGGCTGCTGATGGACTGCAGCTGCGGAGGGGGAGCAGCAGGCACACACAGGTCCGGAGTCAAAGAGCAGGTTCAGCGGGGCAAAAGCAATTCGGTGAGTCACTAGAGAAATGTGGGCTGAATGCGTCCCTCGCTCCACCGATGTGGACGCTTGTTTTTCAGCACCGCCTGGCGCGCTGGTTCAGAGGCACCCTTCCGGTCCCGGTGCAGGGGCAGCTGGGAGGTGTAGTTCCGCGCCCTCTCGCTCTCCCTCGCTCGGCGGCTGCTGATGGACTGCAGCTGCGGAGGGGGAGCGGCAGGCACACACAGGTCCGGAGTCAAAGAGCAGGTTCTGCGGGGCAAAAGCAATTCGGTGAGTCACTAGAGAAATGTGGGCAGAATGCGTCCCTCCAACAATTTAATTCCTAAAGATCAGGGCAGGAGACTAAACTGGGCCAAGGTGGTCCCTGATACTTTCATGCAGGATCTCACAACTAAGGTACACGCGGACATGGCAGTTTGCTTAGATGACACGGCAGCTGACAAAGACACCATTGGCTCCTTTGTTGCCATCTGTACACAAATTAGCCAGGACCTGAAGTGCAATAAGAAGCAGGAAGCTTCAAACCAACCAAGGTGGTTTGATGCCAACTGCTCGAAAGCCCATAAAGAATTAATGCAAGCACTAATACAAACACCTAGAAATAGCGAGCTTGTTGCTGGGCGTAGAAAGAATTACAAACTAGCTATGGCCAATCGTAGAAAGGCCATTAAAAGGGAGGCCTGGGATAATCTTATGTCGACTGACGTCCTCAAAGACAGCAGCAAATTTTGGGCAACAATGAATCATTCCTACTTCTCAGGAGTGGACAATTCAGTCATGGATTGTGTGATCCCCGATGAGGATTGGGTCGCCCACTTTAGTAGGATATATGATAGTGAGGAGGGCAACAAGGTAGAGTTGGGCTTTACACACACACACACCCAGCCCCTCCCATATGCTTTAATGAGGCAGAGGTTCAAAGGGCCATAGAGGAGATGATAAAAAACAAGGCTCCTGGCCCAGATGGTGTGCCTGCAGATATATATAGGACCCCATTAAAATTTTGGGTAACGACATTAAAAAATGTCTTTAACTCCACAACTACATCAGGGTTCCCCTTGTCGTGGGCTACTTCTACAATAATACCCATATTTAAAAAAGGCTTGAGAAGTGACCCGGCCTGTTACAAGCCGATCTCACTGATTGACTCTGCCGTTAAGATCCTGGGCAGACTCATCCTTCACAGACTCGAAGATTGCCTGAAGGAGAGGGGGATCCTTTCTGAACTACAATATGGGTTTAGGGCCAAAAGAGGCACCCTCGACCAATGCCTAAATCTCCACATACTAATTAGCAAATACACCCAGGCCAAGGAGGGCCTGTTATATATGGCCTTCATGGACCTGACATCGGCCTTCGACCTGGTCAATCGAGCTAAGCTGTGGTCCATCCTGCTCAATTTAGGGATAGACCCGCCATTGGTAAATTTCCTAGCTGTCCTCCACCAAGGTCTCCTAGCTTCCATCAGAGTTAACAAGGAGGGGGGATGCACCAGGTTTTTTAGTTCAAAACGAGGTGTCAGACAGGGATGCATCCTGGCGCCCCTCCTCTTCACCTTATATATAAATTCACTTGAAAAATCCTTGGAGGGGGCCACACTGGATACACCACGTGCAGGGGACTATGCAGTCCCAGCACTGCTTTACGCGGATGACGCAGTGCTACTTGCCCGTACTGGGCTGGGGCTGCAGAGACTCCTGGATGCTTTTGGGGAATTTATGCAATCCTTAGACCTCCAGGTAAACATTAAAAAATCACATGTCATGGTCGCAGGTAAACGACCAAAGGTTATTAAATTTAAACGATTTGCCTGCAATGGCGAAGAGGTATCCAGGGTCCCGGTATTTACATACCTGGGCGTCATTTTTTACGAAAAGGGCTCCTGGGTACCCCAAATAAAAGCGAAAGGCATAGCTGTTACCAGATCAACCTCAGCCCTACTTGGCTTCGCAAAATGCTAAGTCCAAATGCCTCTCAATAGCAATGTATGGCGCATCACTATGGGGTCTTTTACCTCAAGGCAAACTGCAGATTATAGAGAATAAATTCCTCAGATCCTTATTAGCGGTCCCTCAATCTACCCCAGTACTTTCGGTGCATACTGAGTTAGGACTTGGTTACATTTCTGACCAGTTACACTTGGCCCCATTAATCTGTTGGGCCAAAACTTGGCTTAACACAGAAATCACATTGAATCACACCATTCTTAAAGACTGTATGGCACTAGATAGAGCAAATAAAATCCCATGGCTAGCATACATTAAAAATACCCTTTGTAAATTGGGTCAGCCCGATTTATATGCATTCCCAAATTTGCTCCAGAAGGGAGATGTAAACTGGATCAAGGTTAACTTCCTGGGATTAGCTGAGCAAGAACGGGAGGCAGTAGAAGTGGTCAAACCTGGCGTAAGAGCTAACTATATGCTCCTGACCACCCCACTAATTGAACCCTACCTAAAGATTGTTACCATCCCGTTCCACCGACATCTTCTTGTCAGATTCAGATTCAACATCATTCAGTTCTCCCTGGGTGACTACCCCATATGGGGTAAATCAGACCAGTCTACCCCTTGCAGCTGTGATAACTTTTCTGATCAATCATTAATGCACTTTATTATGTTTTGTGATCATTTTGTTGATATCAGAAAACAGTTTTTGGTTCCATTACTGAGAGAAGCGGGATTTACACAAGTGCGGCCCGCACTCTTGTACTTACAACTGCTGGGCAGCACCAGGGTAATTTTTGGGGTCGCAAGTTTTCTGGTTGCTGCTATGCGTATTAAGGCCAAAAGTCAGTTGGTGAACGTCCTTGAGGTGTGATTTTATCTTAATCCGTTTTTATCTTTTTTTGCATGTGGTGTTATTTACCCATTTTATGAACTTTTATGATAATGCATTGGATTTTACAGATTTTTAACATATGAATTGTTTTTAAATTCATGAATAATGTTATGTAACTGCTTTTATGATTTTAATTAATCGAATAAAGCTTGGTTTGACTGACTAAGATATTATTTGACACCAAAATTAATAAAATCCATTCTGTAGAACAAGAGTTAGGATTTTCAAAGTTTCTAGTAAAATCTATCACCTAAAAGATTAAAGTGCCAACCATGGACATCTAGTTGCATGAGACCAGGTCAAAGTAAAAAACAATGGATGATCGCAATGGAGTGCCATTCAGATACAAGAAGTGGATTGGGCCCTGTCATTGTCAGCACTTACCTTCGGACTTAAAAAAAAAATCTGAGATGGTAGAGTTCAGAAGGGCAAGAATGCAGGATGTGTCTGAGGATGGAGCGTCATCATTGAATAGCCTTGGGTTGATGCCACAGTGACGATTTCTATGTTAAGTGAAGGACAGTTGAAAGGCATTTGCTACTGTTGGTCCCGGTCTCCTCCTGGTTCTCGGAGCAAGTTTAAGGCAAACTTGTTATATGTTCCCACTTTTGGATTTTGGCTATCTTGCAACCTTTAGCATCACTTCCAGGCGTCCAGGACTGGAGGGGCCCAACTTGGAGTTCCAGGTAAGGGTTTAAGATGGAGGATGATGTTTGTGTCCATGTGGCTTTAAATAGGAGGCCAGCACACACTATCTCTTGTGAGACACTCTGGAAGTCCTGCGACAGCTGTAGATCCTTGTCCCCAGGCAGAATGGTATAGAGGATCAGGACAAAAGGGCAGGGTTGGGAACTGGTTGGGGAGCCTTTTATGTCCCTGAGGATCCGATTAGGAGGCCATCAGTCTAGCCCTTTCAGTTACTCTGGGGTCCTGGGTTCAAGATAAAGTTGAATGTCCAGTTCTTCTAACTCAGGCAGCAGGTCAGCACGGAAAAGCAGCAGTCCTTCAGAGCAGCAGTCCAGCAGAGTGGCAGTCCTTCCTGCAGCACAATAGTCCTTCTTCTTGGCAGAGTATCCACAGGTCCAGCATTGTAGTGAAGAGTTGGTGTTTTAGGCCCCTTTTTATACTCTGGTTACCTGATTTTGGAAGGTGGGAGAAGCTTCTTGACAGGGATTTGAAGTCCATGGAATCTCCTGCCTCCCCTGGCTCCAAGTTGACTGCAGTGACAATGTGAGGTTGTTAGACCCTGTGTGGGAAGGCAGAGCACAGGCTGTGCAGTTGCAAGTGGAGCTGTGCTCAGACCAGTCCCTCCATCCTGCCAGCAAATGGCCCATTTTGGAACACCTATATTGTGTGACTGTCTGGGGGGAATTCACAAAGTCTAACTATCAGTTACACCCAGTCATGTGACCCAAGACAGGTTAAAGGCACAAAAGGGCAAGGAAAAAAAGTGCCATTTTTTAAATTGTGATTAAAGCCCCAGATTTATCATGAAATAGGGGTTTTTGCCACAATTCAAAAGAGCTACCTGCTCCCAATTGGAAATTGGAAATTACACCATATTAAATGTAATCAGGAATCCCCAATATTATCCTATCGCAGGGAAAGACCTCAGAGTAGTGAAAAACAAATTTGTTTTTTTTTCAATATCGGGACATGTAGAACTTAAAAGTACATGTTGAGTCTTTTAATTACACAGCACCCTGCCCCATGGGCAACCTCGGGGTCTACCTTAGGGGGACATATATGTAATAAAGGGGCAGTTTAAGGCTTGGCTCAAGTCGACATGGCAGTTTAGCACTGCATTCATGCTTAATTTTAAATAAATTAAAAAATTTAAACTGACCTTCGTGGCCTTGTCCGGTTGCATGTCGTCCTGCGTCCTCTCCTCCACACAGGGAGCAGGCACCCTTCCTGCCCTCCCCTAAGCCATTCACAACGCTGCAATGGCAGTGTTGTGAATGTCTGGGATGCCGACCGCACAGGCCTCTATGGGGAGGCCATTTTCTCAATGTAGGTTGAATGCAGCCTACAAGGAGAAAAGGGCAGAGTGCCTATGACTGGTTTGGTCGGCCCTGGGGTCGACCAAAGAGTCAGCCCGTCCCCACACACGCCCTTCTGCTTTCTCGCGGTGCCAGAAGCAGAGACATAAAATGGTATTTATAATACCATTTTATATTTCTGCTTCTCGCACTGCGAGAAAGACATGGGGGAGTCGCCCCTGCTTTATATACTCCAAAATGACTTTGTGACAAGGCCCCTGAATCGGTAGTGCAAGAAAGAGAAGACCTTGATTCTTGATGTAATTATTATGTTAGGAAACACATTAATCTTGCTTATGTGAAATGAATAGCAATGAGATTGGGGAATAAAGACAGGTAATAATATCAATGCGAACAGAGCCGTGATGAGGATGGAAAGATCACACATGGTTTTGGTAATTAATTAATTGAGAGTAACTGTCACAAGTCATTGACTTGGCAAGGTAATTTCTAGATTACATTATGTGTTACTCTGGTCAGTTTATAGAGTTCTCTATGTCTGTACAATGGCAGGTAATGAAATCTATACATCAAACATGACAGGGTCTTGCCCACTTAGTATGTTATTGTGTAATCAATTTCTCATAACAAATGGCAAAGGCTTGACAGGCTGTGCTTTTAGGCCGATGTGACAAACCTGCTGTTTCCATGCTTTAATAATGCTACGTTGGATGAAATCACATCGTGTTAATTTAGTTACCAGTCACTTTCAAATTGTGACATAAATTCAGTCTGAGATTAGATGTTTTGCTGAGTTGTGCACCATATTTACAATGCTATGACTCACTGTCTACAACAGTGTGTCTTCTAAAATGTAAACCATGCTTGACATTTAGCAATAGGCGCCTGGCGGGCAGTCGGTTTGATTAAATGGTTATACTGTAATTTTCAAAAAGGTAAAAACAAAAGGCCCGGATTTACTATCTTTGAAGTGCTGTATGAAAAATTAAAGCCCTGTGTAGCGCCAAATAAAACAATTGTCCAGCATCCTACAATTTAAATACCAGCTAACGGAGTATTTCAAACTTTCACTAAGTTCTAATTTCCTGCCAAAACACCCTCAACAATGGAACCAAACCTAGATCGGGTTTCAAATGTAAGAGACCTTTGTTTTTCGTACACGCTTTTGGGTGTGTATCAGTGCTTTAAATGGGCCGGTACTGTCCGGTATGAGGACCGGCACTTTTTTATTTTGAGAAGGAGAGTGCCTGCACTTCTCAAGAGAGATGCAATACTTTGAATTGGAGAGTGACGGCACTTCTCTGAAATAAGCAGGTACTCTGGTACAGTGTACCTGCACAAATACTTTTCCATTTCAAGCACTGGTGGGTATTATCTATTATGTTTTTTTAATCTTTTTCTAAGTTATGGATCACAGACAGTGTATCATGTGAATCCCAGTCCTTGTGACAAATGATCCACAAAGACTTCGATGAGATTAACGTTTTTTTTTGCAGATCTTGCCTACATGAGAGGCTGCGTTTTCTTGTTCTACTACTCAACGAAATGGGCTTCGGAAGGTACATACTTGCTTTTCTTTATATGCGAGGGCTTCCCAAACTTAGGACTTGCTTTGCCACTAACTGTTTTTACCTGCTGATGTTAAAACTAGAGATACAGTGTTGCTGTGATTAATTTTGTGTGATCGATTTTCAAATGACTGATTTTTTATTTATGTCTTTTAATTGTGTCTTATTTATTTTATTAACGTATTCATTTATTTTAAAAAGATGTTCACTGCTATCTCTAGAAGGGGCCAGGTGGGCCTGTGCCTCAGCTTTGTTTGTTCTGGCCCCCCTTGGGTCCCGCCCCCACAACTCTTGTTGGAGTAGGCAACACAGATGTCTACCTTGCATTACTTTGCCCAACTACCTTTCACTGCAAAGCAATTTTTTTGCCTATGTTTAATCAGACTCTATGTGTGTATATATTTATCTATAGATGCAAGTATATACATAGATATATCTACACATACACAAAGACATATTTAATATTATTTGAACAGTTTCAGAAACCATAGATAAACAGACACACGTGCACTCAAACACACATATATGTATATGCAAATCCAAATTTTGGTGAACCAAAAAGAAGATGGGCAATTGAGAGTGTGAATCTTCTCAATATTTATTGTGCAACCCAGAACATTCAAGTAATGAATGCACTCCACTCTATACAATTTCACTGTACACCACTCCACTCCACTGTACTCTATTCCCTTCTTTACCAGCCGACTCTGCACCACTCTATGCAACTGTCCTCTACACTAATCCACTGTACACAACTCCACTGTAAACCACTTCACTCTTCGCCACACCACTTTACGATATTCCCCTCTATGCCACTCTACAGTATATCATTGAACTTTCTGCTACTACACTATACACCACCCCACTTCACTCTACCTTATTCCATTCCATGCCACTCCACTCTGCGCTACTCCACTCTATGCCACTCCACTCTATGCCACTCCACTCTATGTCACTCCACTCTACACTATTCCACTGCATGCCATTCCACTCGCCACACAACTCTACTCTATTCCTCTTTACACAACTCCACTCTATGTTACACCAGTATACATCAAAGGATTCTATGCCACTCCATTCTTCGCTACTCCATTCACTCATCATTCCATTCTACAGCACTCCACTCTATGACACTCCAGGCTACGCTATTCCACTCTATGTCCCTCAACTCTATGCCACTCCATTCTACTGCATGCGATTCCACTCTACACCACTCAACTACTCTATTCCTCTCTACACCACGCCACTCTCTCCTACACTAGTATAAGTCACTGGATTCCATGCCACTCCACTCTACGCCACTCCACTCTGCTCCTCATTTGACTCTACAGCACTCCACTCTATGTCACTCCAGGCTACCCTGTTCCACTGTACACCACTGCACTCTATGCTACTTCACTCTATGCCACTCTACTCAACACTATTCCACTCTATGCCACTCTACGCCACTCCATTTTACACCACTCCACTTAATGCCACTACTAACCCCGGGCTGAGACCTCCGCAACGCCCGCGAAGTGTGTGGAGACTTAACTTTTCCGCCTTCATCCCCACTATTACAAGTAAGTAAACATTAAGTAAATACATTTAAAACCACTTACCTCTGTACTGCGGCATCCACCAGCTGCAGTCCTCATCTTTCTCGCCGTATCAGTAACCCTGGGGAAAACTGTGCATGCTCTATGCCACTCTACGCAACTCCACTCTACTGTATACCTCTCTATACCACTCCATTATACACCACTCCTCTCTAGTCCATTGTATGATATACCAGGCTACCACACTACTCTCTACAACAGTCTCCTCCACTCTATCTCTATGACACTCCGGTCTACAGTTTTAAACACCTATTCAATGAAAAACCAAAGTTTAAAGCTTAGTTATAGCTAGGAAAACTGTATTCTTTCCATACAAACCAAACGTAAAATACACAAATATTAGACATTCTAAAGTTAGCTATACATTAAATGTATAATTTATGACCCCCTTCAAATTACCATACTTCACGCACCTGCTTACACAATCTTGTCATGCTTCTTACATGGGATCCGGCAGGGAGGGGACCACATCTCTGTGGGTCTTCGGCTGGGGCCATTGCCAAGTCATTTCCCTCCTCCTCATCATCATCATCATCATTCCCAGGGTAATCCACCTCTTGGTCCTTTATTGAAGCTATTCACTAGCACACTTCCTCAAAAGCATACAGGACTGCCTGAAGGTCCCTCTTGGTGGACCCTTTCCTCAAGGCTAGCCCCCTCTCTTTACAGAACTTTGAGCTCCCTCATATTGTAGCATGATAGTCAGCTGGGATCCATTATCATACTGGCAATGTATCACAGCTACAACAACAAAAAGTCCCAAGTGCAAAAAGGTGAGACAGGAATTACGTTTTAAAAAATGACCAATTGAGAGAAAAAAGGAGAATTTAAAAAAAGTTACAAGTTATTTTTTGGGATTGTATTGTGACAATAAATCATTGAGTGGCACTGCACCAATACAAGTGCTGAATCCTACCAGTGAACACCAATTTGAGAAATTGGGTTGTTGGTTGACGGGAGTGTGAGCCCTTCTCAAGCAACAAAATTAGTGCTTGTTGGGATGAACCACCAAAAGTCACTAAAGTAATCTGTGCTTAACACTCTGGCAGTTTGGCACAATAGCAGCCAGGTTTAACTAAGAGGCAATTTGTAAAGAATTTATGTAGCAGACAAACAGTAATAACGTGAATACACTGAACAAGAACAATTGCACACTAATCTAGAAAAATAGAAGCAACTTTATTAAAATAAATGATTTCAAAATGTTGGGATGGAAAAGTTCTATGCATGATGGAAGACATGTACCCCTGCTTTGAGTTCCCAACTTTTATGTTGTCTAGATCCCTAATGCTGATTTTTTTGTCATAGGCGAACACGGATTATGCATGTGCTCAATGACATTGGCCTGTCTCACGGATTGCAGTATTATTGGAGCCGGAGGGGTGCCCAAAGCACTACCCTCAAAGTGGTGAAAGGCGACTGCCTACATTAGGAGTTAAGTAGCACAATCGTGGTGGTGGCAGCAAACAGTGTAGTGATCAGTAGTTGTGAACAGTACCTTTTTGCTAAGTGTCACTGGAGTAAGCCCTAAAGGATAACTCATATTTTCAAATGTTTCACTGCTGTGTACTTAACTGACCCTAGTACTACACTGTACAGTATTTGGCTAAAACTCATTGGACATTCAAAAATGAGTAAAGCTTCTTTAGTTAAATACATTTGGATATATACCCACAGCAGCCTCATTTTCTACACCATGCACAAAATAAACATGAGTAAATAAAGATAAAGGGCCATATGTAGGTACGTATTTTGCGATCGCAAACACTGTGATTCACAGAATCCAGGGTGTATGCGATAGCAAAAGAGAGTGTTCCGATGTAAGTAAGCATTGCGTCTCGCAAAAAGGAGAATCGCAAATTTAGCGATTAGCAATTTTGCGTGACAAGGATTCTGCGAATAAAATTGCGAATGCGCAAGGTGCATCTCAGTATTTGCGCAAATTGCAAATACTGTTCAAGCAAAATGCGAATTCGCAATTTGAGATGTAGCAAAAAATAGCCATTTGCGATTTTACGAAAATTGCAACTTTGCACTTCTCAAATACCACCAACTCTGAACAGGTGATAACCAGTTGCAACTTATTTAAACAGGTTCACAATGCCACTGGGGCTTCCCACAATGGCTGACCTGTATGTGATATCCAGGAGGCTGCGTATCCGAGAGGCTCCACAGAGAAGGAGACGCCAGGAAAGGATCTACAGAGCACGCATCACCCCCTTCCAGCATACCCAGGAGGACATTCATGTGCACCAAAGGCTGCACCCAAACAGTATCCTGGAGTTGATAGAGGAGCTGACACCCATACTTCAACACCCCACATAGAGGGCACACACCATTCCTACCCACATACAGGTTTTGTACTCACTGCACCTCCTAGCATCAGGGAATTTTCAGGGTGTAATAGCCACAGCAGGAGGGGTCTCCCAGAGTGCACTATCGCGCTTTTTCCACGCTTTCCTTGATGCTATGGTTCAGAGGATGCATCACCACATCCAAATCCCAAACACAGCAGGCACTAGACCTGACCAAGCAAGAATTTTACCAAATAGCCCAATTTCCCCACGTCATTGGCTGCGTAGATGGGACCCATGTCGCACTGTCACCCCCATCACAGAATGAGTATGTTTTTAGAAACAGAAAATCCTATCATTCCCTAATCATCCAGGTAGTGTGCAATGCTAAACATGTCATCCCAGATATTGTTGCAAAATTCCCTGGAAGCACAAACGATTCCTTCATTTTTCGACCACTGTGGATTACATCGCAGACTCACAAATGGCGAGTTTGGAGAGAGCTACTTGCTAGGTAATTGCATGGCACACAACTAGGGAAAGTATAAACTGTCAGGACAGTACTTAACATCAATCTACTTTTGCCCTGCAGGTGACAGTGCCTATGCTGTGCGTGACTACATCCTCACACCATACCTCAATCCAGCCACAGTAGCAGAGCTGAGGTACAACAGTGCCCACAGAGCCACACGATGCACCATTGAGAAGACCTTTGGAATCGTTAAAAGCTGTTTCCGGTGCCTCCATAATAGTGGAGGTGCACTACAGTACAGCCCTGAAATGTGTTGCAAAATCATGGTGGCCTGCGCAATGCTACACAACATTGCTACCAAGAAGGGCAACCAGTGGATCTGACAGTTGCAGACACATCAGATGAGGAGGAACCAGCTCCACAGCGCAGACGTGCAGGCTGCGGGGCGCCTGAGATTTGATGACATTACACAGAACTACTTATAGGTGAGAAATGAGGGCACAATGCCAAATAATGATGCTCAAATATGATGTTTATTTCCTTAACAGCAGGAGTAAACCTGTCACACAGCGTGACAGAAATGTTGATAGTTGCACATGTTGAGGTCACAGTGCTATCATTGCCATGAGTTACTCAGTCCATATGGTATGTGTTGCGTCACACATTGACATGAGTTCATGCTGCCCCTTTACCTCCTGTGTGCACGACCTGTTGCCCATCATTTTGACTGCGCACTGGCCTCACTGGTATCTTCCCCTGCTCTCCCCTGGTGCCCACTCCGGCGTCTTTCTGCAGGAAGTGGAGGAGTCAGGCTGCTCCTGCTTGACTGTTCGTCAGTGTCCAAGCTGCCCAGTGTCCCTATGCCACCTGTGGCCACAGCACACATTTGGTCCACTGCATGTGTGACCTGAACCAGGCCCCTACCCACACCACGGCAGCAGTGTGCCATTTCATGCTGCATGCTCACACATCTCCTGGCTAGCAGGGATATGGTGGTGGACTGGCGGTTCACAGCCTTAGTGTAGAGGTCCATCCGGTTATGTAGGCGGTGTTCCCTCCCTGGGCCTGGCTAGCCTGTCTCTACTGATCTCCTTACACAGTCCTTCTAATGCACCAGTCATGGAATTGACACTGAGTCGTAACTCAGACATGTGATGGTTATGTGTGGCAAGTTGGCGCTGGATTGATCTAATGCCTTTACCTTGCAGGCGCTGTGCTCTTAACATGCTGCCCTCAAGGCCAGAGGAGACCGTGTTTCTTTCGGATGGTGAATTGCTGGTGGTGGCCAGTGCCCGACATTTTGAACCACTGCCATTTGATGTTTGGACAGTGGACGGTGGTGTGGGCTGCCTTGCCTGTTGCCTTGGGACTGCCTGTGCCTCCTCATCTGCATCCGTGGACTCTGCCTTCATCAGTGGCAGTGGTGAGACAATGTTGCGCTGTTTGGCTGGCGCGGGGTGTGTGTGTTTTGCTGCGCCCTGCTCTTCCTGCCCTGCCACATCCACATTTGCTGGTGTCTCCACCCCTTCGGCCACTGTTTCCTGTGTTGTCGGTGGTGCTGTGAAACGAAATGCAAACATTAGTTGTGTGTTATGTTTAAATTTTGTTATTCATTAAAGTTTGCAAATAGCTGATCACATAACTACTACTTGTCTGTTTTGCACATTCCAAGTATGACTCTACCCTATGTCCCCTTCTATGTTTCACAGGCCCAGGTATCAGTGCATGGAACTACATTTCCCCTAATGCAATTCTGGGTGTGCTTGTGGACATGTACTGGAGTTGTACTCAGGCTGGGTGTTTGGGGCTGTAAGTGGGCTGGGTATGTTTTGGGGATATTGGCATGCATCTTACCTTGTTTGGTGTCTGTATTTATGGAGCTGTCCAGGTCAGCCACGCCAGTCACAGTTTCAGGCATATGTTTGCCCTCCACCAACTCCTCCAGGGGCATCAGCTCTGGTGCTGTTGAGGTCCCACCTCCAGTCAGTTTTGCCTCAGCTGATCTGGTGGCCACCGTCTCCTTTGACCTTTGGCGCATGTCGTACCACTGCTTGCGTAGGTCTTCAACTGTGCGGTGGGTTACACCAATCGTGTTCACTTTCTCCTGGATCTCATTCCAGATTCTCATTTTCCTTGCCTCTGGAACACGGAGTGAGTTCTTTCCAAAGAGGAGGTCATGTTGCCTTACTACTTCCTCTGTTAGCACCTCAAGCTATCTCTCACTAAATTTTTGTTTTCTTTTTCTTGGGGGTTCCTCTGGCTGCTTCTCACTCCCCTGCGGCTCCATTTCTCCTTCCTGCAACTGCTGAGTAAAAACCACACTCCCTCCTAACAGTCTCTCAGGCAGCTTCTGACTCTGACACAGGTGCTGGCAATCGGGTGCATCATGGGCAGTCACACTTCCTGGTTGTGATGTCATCATTCTGCACCTGAATTGCTGTTTTCCGATATTGCGATTCCTTATTAGCGATTTCGCTATTAAGGAAACGCTGTTTGAGTAATCGCTATAACATTCTGAGACTTTTTGGTAATCGCAACTTTTTTGCGATTATTTACCTACATCACGATTCGGAAAATACGATTCTCAGAAAAATCGCATTTTCAGAATCCCAAAACCTTATTTACCTGCATATGCCCCAAAATGCACAAAAAATAAATATAAATAAATATAGACCGAAATGTAAAAAAAAAAGAAATAGCATAAAACTGGGAGCCTATTCATAATGCATGACAGTGAACATAATGAAAAAAATAATAATTGTATTCACAACTAACAATAACTCACTCTACTAACCTTAACACAGCGCTAAAAATGGGTAATGGATGAGACTTTTAAATCTTGCCAGTCATCATTTTTTCACACACATACAATACATGATCACTACCGCAACATAAACATCCCAATAATATATGCTCTACTCCCAAATAAACAAAGTACAACTTAAAATGAATTCCTCACATCAATAAAAAAAGGATCAAATAATTACAATTCCCCCAAAAATAATTATAGACTTTGTATAAGCCAGGATCCACACTATATTACAGTATACCCACACACAACCATACAAGGGTGATTCTAACATTTAATCAATCAAAGTCAAAGTCGAAAGAACTTTATTCGAATGTTCATAGTAACATCCATAAAAGCACATTTCAGTAAATACACAGTTAACACATAAAATTCATATATTACTAGGAGTCACATAAAGTAAAAGATCACAGGCAGAATATACAGTAAAAATTTATAAATATATACAGTTATATTGGTTAAAAATATTTCTCTCGGCACAACGCAATTATCCCTCCATACTTTCCCTAAATTTGATTGCAAGTTTTAAAAAGCTACATACAAATAAAGTGCAGTCACAGCTTAGTAGCTGGAGGTAATAAAGTGCTGGTCGGATTTGTGCAAAACTCAATTGTTTGAGGATTGGTTTTAAATATAACTTCCCTGGTACAAGATAAAAAGGGCAGATGAATAAAAAGTGTGCCAGGTCTTGCGGAGACTTTTCGTCGCAGCTGCAAGGTGGCAACACTTGGCCTCGATGGGCCCCCCTCGGTACGGCCAATAAAAGATGGAATAGATCTAGGCGGAACCTCGAAAGCAAAAAACGATCATAACCTGACAGGGGCCATGACAGGTACGGTTCCATTTGCAGGCAGGTTTTTAGTAACACATGTTTCCGGACACTGTCTTTCTTTAATTCGGCCTCCTCCCGGGCTAAATACCTAGAAGCAATGAAGGTCTTCTTCACAAAAATAACGTCAGATTTAGTAATAAGCTCTGGGGTTGCAAAAGGTCAGGACGCCCTAGTTCAGATAAACATTTGCTTATATATTTGAGCCAGGGGACTTTGGATCCATTTTCCCACGTTAATGCTTCTTTCAGGATTTGTTGAGTGAGGGGTATTTCAGTATTTGTCCAACAGTTCAGCCAACAAAGTATAGGATTTACGGCTATTCTGTCGCTCAAATAGGGCATACCTAAGTCTTCATGGACAGAGAAGTTGCCTGTGCCCCTTGGTACCCTCAAAACCCGTTTTAAAAAGCCATTTAATCAATCAATGAGGGGACCTTCAAAAATCAGCAGTAAGCTTAAATTATGGCTCAAACCCAGAATTTGCTTACGGAATTAAAAGGTAAATAATCAGTATAGCCTATTTGACTTACACAAAGGTAAAAAGGCACTGTGAAAGCCTAATGAATCGCTCTTTCAGCAAGACACAGGCAAAAAACTTCCACACCATGTTGATATGAAGTTATAATCTTGCCTCAAATATTTATTTATGGCCAGTTATATCCTCAGTCCTAACCTTAGCCCTAATCTAAGAAGCCTGATAAACATCACAGTGTTATTTTTTGATGTTGCTTCTGGCTGGTCTTCCTACTCGGCTGGAATTATGACAGTGCTGTCCCTTAGATTGGTTGTCTCAGGCCTGGGTCGTCTTCAGTTTCTCATGCTTGTCTCTCAAGCTGGGCAGCCCAAAATACTCAAAAATACAAGGCTCGGGTAAGAAGGTTCCATCTCAATGTCAGGAGCTGATTTTGGTTTTAAATATGATCTGGGTGTCTGTCGAGGCGGATGCTCCTCATATCACTGAGGAATGTGGGGAGGAAATAAATGACGAGGTAGTGCTCTTGTTACATCAATGTGTATCACCCTTAGCATATTCAATTAGATATTAAATATCTCTTTAGGGAATAGTTCTTTATTTTAGACCTGTTGTACAAAAGCGAGATAAGTACTCAGCAGTTAAAGGCAATCCAAAAACATGTGGGTCATTTCCTCCTATTGATTTTTCCAAATTCAATTAAAAGTTGATAAATTCACCAGCATAAATATATCACTTTGTTACATTTCTAGGCACCGTGAGGACGATGTTTTCTACCCTCGTTTGTTGCGTCTGTGTACAAAAGGAGACATCTAATGCCAAAGCCGCAAAGCAATATTGCTTTTTATAGGAGACCTACCTTTCATCATCCGAACGTCATTAGACAAATTGATGTACGCCTTTAGGCCGAGAATTTGCATTAAAGAGAAGGCTGAATGGACGTTGTTGGCACCCGAAAAAATGAAAGCCTCCATTATGTAAAAACGTTTTCACAAAAGCGGCAGTCAAGACAAGTTCACATGCTAATGCAATAGAAGCCCATCTTGCTATTTCTGTAATTTATCAGCTGAAGTGAATCATTTTAATGATTGCAAATATGAAATAAGGTGATTTTCTTTCAATATGCTGACCTACATAAAGGAATAGAAGCTACTAAAATATGTTCTCTGATATGTGAGGATTAGAAATAATTGTCGTATGAGCTGAGCATGCCCAGCTCAATAGTACCAGCGATATGATGGTTCTGGTAAATATCACCTTATTCTTCCATCTCCTAATCAGCACATATCACCACATCTCGAAAGAGAAAATAATCTGACATTTGGTTAAAGATTCTCTTCTCCTGTTTGCCCCTGAGAATCCAGAAACCTGCAAACTTGTGTCACAATAGCACTGTGCTATTGTTTACTGGCAACCAATCGCAGAGAGGACTATAACTTTTTCCTGTCTGTCAGTTGCATGATGGGTATATATTAGACCTGACATGCTTTTGTTAGTGTTTCCCTAAACATTTTGCTATTTTCTCTGCGGTTTTGCTGATTCTCTTTTAGTGGCTTTAGGGCTCTGGCACTTCCGCTTGGTAAATGCAGTGTGAAAGTGCGCGCACCTTCCAACACATGTTAGGAACTGGTGTTTACCTGATGTTTTTAAACATGCCTCAAGCCTACAATTTGGGTGCGCATTTGCACCTATGAGGTTTTTAGACATGTGTCATGCCTGCCATTGAAAAAAAAGGCCTGTGTGTGCGCAATTGCACATATGCCTAGGTTGGCCTTTCTACGCCACTGTCCCATCCTGCGGGTACCTTCCACTACCACTAGAACACCCCTGGTGTAAGTCTTAAAGGGTGAAGCAAGTGGTAGGTGAGAGGCAGGTCAGGGACACGTGTGTAACCTACCTAGGTAGTGAAGAATACTCATGTGTGTTTTCACTACCTATGAGGTGTGCTCTTCCAATAGGTTAACTTGAGGAATTGTTGAAATAACTTCAGGTTGCAATAGAGTCTTACAATAGAGCAGCCTCATGATGTTTCCTATCATTGGATTCACAATGACAAACCCTCTCCTGTGATAATGAGGAATTTGTCATTACTAGCTTTGAAATGCCACTTCTAGAGAGTGGCCATTTCTCTGCTCTACAACCCTTTGTGCGCCTTTTAGTTGACTGCAGTCAACACTGGAAGCTGAGGGAGCACAACTGTGCATTCCCAGAGACTGCTATAAACATTAAGCATGCAACTGGAATGACAGACCTCTGCCATATGAGGGCCTGGCTGGATAGATTGAGGAAGAGGTTTTGTCACTTGGCCTCTGATCGTGGCCCCACTAATGATTAAGATCTGCATTCCATGACCTCATGGCAGACAGAACTGACATTTAGGGGCTACATCTGTGGTCTAAAGGGAAACCCTCTGAACCACCCCAACTTCAAAGGCACACTACAGAATAACTACTGGTGCCATACTTCAGCAGGGTAGAGATACACTTGTGGGGACGTGGGTCCACAGATCCTGGGACTTGCTTTTTGGCTTGCCCCCTGTTCTCTTGTAGAGGTCTCAGGGTCATCAAATACCTCCCGCAAGGAACCCAAACATCTACCTGTGACACCTGGAGGGCAGTGCCATCTTAAGTGCCCACATCATCTGCTGGACCCCAACTGGTGGTGCGGCGTGAGCACAGAACTAAGCATTGTGCCTGAAGACTGAATTGACTTGTGCAGAGCTCCAAAAGGATTGCCCATATCTAAGGAGTGTGCCCCTGCATCGGGGTGCCTCAACACGCATAAGCGTCTTGTTTGTGGTGAGCAGATTCACTCATCGCATGACCCTGCATGGCCTTCTTTGGTGATTGTACCACATCTCTCTTGTGCAACATGCCAACTGCATGCTCATTGTGTGTGTTGTGTTATTCACAGGGGGGTGCGGCCCTCAGATTTGAGGGTGTATCCATAGTAGTACCTCATTCTACCTCATGTAGCACTGCTGAACTTGTGCCTGTGTGTTTGAACGGAATTGTCTGGTGCAACCAATATTAATGCACACCAGTCATTGTACCTTATTTCCAGGGAGGTACAGAAATTGCGACTTATCAACGTGCACCAGACGTTGTTCCTCATTTCCAGGGGGTGCGAAGTAACGGATTCATGTTCCAGGGTTACCGGATTGCCTGTGTGCTGCTTGAATTGTGTTTGACGAGATGCCTCCTTCTTTCGAGGGGATCCCCTTCTTCAACCCCCATTCATCGATTGTTTCTTTTGTGCCATCAGTATGATGGACCAACTGCACTCGCCTCACCCGGCCTGATGACTTCGTAATGCCAGGTAGCATTGCCAGGATTGACCCTGGGTGATGAGAGTAATTGACTAGACTAAGGAATGATTGCAAGAGCAATCGGAAGTGGGTCAAGAGACTGTGTGACCCTCCACGTGCTTCGCAGAACTGAGCTGGTGTCAGAAGGCACAGTGTGGAACCCTTTAAGTGAATGACTTTTGCCCTCAGTCTGCTTCTGCTCCGCATACCTGGGGTGAACTTCCTGAGCAGTGGCCAAACCTCCATTTGTCGACTGCCACATAATTAGCCTTGTTACCTACCCCCACCTCCTTCCCTGACCCTGACTTAGAGTAACTTTCGGCCATGATTGCCCAGGAATCTGGGGGAGAATGCTTTCTTTATGTCCAGTCCACGGGTGTAGTATAGTCGGGGTGATGGGAATGGTGGGAGAGGAATTGGGCCATGGGGTCTGCACAAACCTTCCTGATACTAGTTGCACCCCCTTTTGCTGCTGTGTGCGTGTGTGAGCGAGCAAGCTCCATTCTGACCTGCCTGATATCCATGGCACTGCTGAGTTAGAGTGAGGAGTGACTGCCTGTGATTACTTGCACCACACGACGGTGGTCCTTTATACAGTGATTCCTTGCCAAAAGACAAAAATGTTCGACATTGGTATTTAACTGTGCGGCCTTGGCCCTCGGTGCGCTCGTCATAAGTGTTGTAACTATTTGCGTGTACATATTTCTGATATCGTTGTGATCTGGGGTTCACCCTATAACTGTGTGGTACTGAATAATAACAAATGGCAGGTGTGGGCTTAATTTTGACAATGTCTTTCACTGCATAAGGGTTCTGGGGGGGGTGGGGCGGGGGGGGGGTAAAATAGGATTTTTCCCAAGTGTGCATATTACTGATGTCATTTTAACATGGTTGGCCTAGTTCTGCTAGTGATATTTCCAAATGTGATTGATGCCCAGAAATACATGATGTTCATGTTTTGTTAGTTAATGTGAGTATTGAATGTAAACTTTATTTACATACACCACATGTGAAGCCTCGTTTGTGATGCTCAGTGTATTTATTGTGTGGGAGTGCTGTGCCGATGCTTTACACACTGCCTCTGTGATAAGCCCGACTGCTTAATGCGAAGCTACCCAAGGGTGAGCGCAGGTTACACAATAAGTGTAATTACCATACACAGGAGTGGTTGCTTCTGCCTGGCTAGGGCCTTGTCTCAGCCAACCAGAATGTGCCACTTTTTGTATGGTGAATTGTTATGTCGTAAATTACTTTACAATTGTACGAGGCATAGCAAATTACTTGTAGTACAAGAGTCTTATGTTCTTGAGGTTATTCTGGCTAAATACATTTGATTTTCTGCCAATGAACCTGTGACACCACTCCCCCAACTGTGATCTCCATTGAATGTGACCACTGGAATCAGTTATTAATGCGAGCACTTCCAACATGCTGTTAATAGTTTAAATGGTACCCTCCCCTGTACTCCCCTCTACTTCCTACTAGTGATTTAGTTGACAAAAGCGGCATTGAAGCATCTAAGAAGGTTGAATAGGAGTATCTGTACCTTATTGTGAGCTACGTGAAAGCTCTTAGTGCCTTATTTCAAGTTGGTGTCTGTGGAATATATGCCGCAGATATTCCATGATCCATTTTAGGAGTGTGCAAGGCCTCTGTGCACACTACTTAGGGTGAGTGGGACATCCAAAGCTTTCTCAAAGATGTCCCACATCTGCGAAATACTAACTAGGTTTTTTTCTCTCTGAATTATTTCTCACAGGAAATCTATCAGCCAGATTCATCATTGTAAAATCGGCTCGCAAAGGGCCAGATTCTAAGAATATTCTCTATTTGAGATTCCTTAAATGCAATTCATGAACCATTTTTGAATTGCGAAATCGCTATTTTTGGCCGCTATTTACCGTGAAGTCAGACTTCGTGGTAAATAGCGAAAACTTAGAAAAATGCACTTTAGTGCATTTTTCTAAGTTGTATGTTACACACACACATGTCCTTTGGACATATGTGTGCGCAACATCAGTCTACATTTACATGTCAGGGGTGCTACAGGGTGTCCTTTGGACACCCCTGGCACCCTTGAAATCGCATCCTTATTTGCGATTAGCAAATTGCTAATCGCAAATAAGGAATGACTCCCCATTCATTCCTATAGGCCTTTAGGCCCATAGGAATGAATGGGGAGTCATTCCTTATTTGCGATTAGCAATTTGCTAATCGCAAATAAGGAAGCTGTAGGAATCGCATATAATATTGCGATTTCTACATGAATCCCGTTTTGCGAGTCATTAATAGCGATTCCTTAATAATCGCTATTAAAGACTCGCAAATCGGGACATTGATGAATCTGGCTGTATGTTCTTAGTGGGGATTTGCAGCGGAATGACTGCATCACAAGAGTGGTTCAAAGAATGGTAAACACAGACAAATAATATAAAGATATTTTCGTGAGTCTAGATAGCAGTAGCCTGCTGTTCCACAACAGGTAATGTAGTTTGAATAAATAATGTTTCTCTGTCAGTCCTTCGATCTGTCTCTCATGCCAAATAGTTCTCCAAGGTGACAATAGTGAAGGAAGTAACAGTCATTGGTGCTGATCGAAATGCCTCTCTCTTATGGAAAGGAGACACAAAATATCTTGTAAGTTGATGTGATAAATATGACACATGCAATTCTAGACAGTTAAAGGGTAATAATTGCATAATAATGTACATGTCAACTCTTCCATTAGCTGAAAGCTTCATCCTTTGGTGAAAATGGCGATACTTACTTCCTGGTATGAGAAGCAGGGATGAAACAAAAATAAAATTCCAAAAGGTACCAGCAAGAGTGGATTTTGGAAAAATAATGCTCCACCTCACCATTATTAAATGGGCACGCCCCCATTATTCTCAAATCAGACCATATACTTCATCTTCCTTGTTTATTTTTGCTCAAATAAGTCCAAGCTTTTAAAAATGCTCTTCTTTAAACCCTCCCTTTGCTTTCACCGAACTTGGCCCCAAAGCCAATGTCTCTTTTATTTAATTGTCTATGTGATGGCATGGGTATATATTCAGATACTAACTAGTTTGTTCATTCATATCTTACTTTTCACCAATCATTTATGAAAGTGTTTTCAAAGTATTAATTTCAACTATATAGTGCCTGTCAGATCAGTTTATATTTTTGGCTATACTCATGTATATTTATGCTTGTCTTTTGGAAAATAAAATGTCTTTACATCAATGTTGCTCCCTGTCCAGGAAAATTGAACTTTTCAAACCAGATTTTGGCTGAACTCATCACAAAAAAGGGTTTGCAAGAGAACAATTTCGGAATTGGTTCATTCATCCTGTTTGGTTTATCTCAAGTCTGCCCCCTCCATCAGATGCAAAGATGAGGAACTGCACCTCGCTTTGATAATTGTCGCAAGACCTAGCTCTTCGGCTGAGACCTGACTCTTCATATGATGACTGCAGCACAGCACCTGGATACCCTATAGGGTGATAAACCACGCTATACCAGTACTACTTGATTGATTGAGTGATTGATAGCATATCTCTTGACACCTTATACAATGCTCTGATGTGTGCTTGCACCCCCTGAGTTGCCCTGGCATCTCAATGCTTGTGGCCACCTAAAGAGGTGCTCCAGGAGCTAGTTGAGCACACAGCAAGGAGGGCGGGTGCAGAGATGCAAAATACTCTGATGGTGAAAAGATATCAAACTCGGGAGTCTCCTTTATCTATTTGGGTAACGCCATAGATTCCAGAAACAGTGAGTGGATATGCGCTACATATCAGTCCAGTCAAGATGGTGGTTCACCTCTAGAGTCTGAGTCCTTCCTGCCATGTCACTTCCTACCAGTATCATATATAAGGAGCCCTTTCCAATTGCTGGATGCATTGCAATGCATTTTGTTCCCTATTTGTCCTCCTTTTCTTCACTCATTTCTTCTATTCTATCCCAGATTTTTGCTTGAAGCTTTTTGCCCCTCTTCGGGAACTCATGACCTACAAGACTGCAAAGGAGACTTCTAATTATCTTTTGGGGGGGTTTCTTCCTAACTGTGACCCTCTTTAGGGTTCCATTTTCCATGTGTGGATTTGTATAAATCAACCCAAGTAAACCCAGGGATATATACAAAAATCGAGGTCTTTTTTTTAACAGGCTACTTTCCTCTTCCATCATTAATTTGGTACATCAGTTAATTTATACACCATTTCTGTCCTCTCCTGCTTCTTTTTTCTATTTGTTTTATTTCTTATTTTTTGGTTCTTGTATCCTGATCTCTTTAAATTGTTACTAACCATTTTTCCCCAGTCTGTAGAGTCAAAACACTTCTAGCAAAATCTGGCTCGATCTAGTGTTTTGCTCCCAATTTATATTTTCTCTTGCTATGTGTTGGAAGGTGATTTATTAGCAGCGATAAGTAGAGACCTACCACTAGTAATAAGGAAACAAACACAATAAAAGGTCAGTCAAGGTCTAAGTATATTATTCCCTTGTGCAACCCTTGGTAGCTTGCAACAAGCAGACAGGCTTAACTTAGGAGACAGGTGTGTAAAGCATTTATAAACACCAATGCATCAGATAGGTAAGACACAATACACTATAAAAATCCAACAACCAGTAAGAGAAATAGATTATGTTTGAATGTACAAATAAACACCCAAAACAAAATCCAATGTCGGGAACCGGAGATATAAATTTTGAAAGGATAAACACTTTCTAGTGCTTAAAAGCCCAAAGTGCCACTTTTGGACATCTGGTCCCACTAGACCAAAGTTTGAGGCTGACTGCGATGGAACTCTGGTCAGATACACTAGGCGGCAGGCATCAGTAAAAAAAATTTATCTTCGCACTTAGAAACTTTTCTGGAGCATTTTCTCTTGAAGTCGAGCAAGGCTCCTCATCAGGCTGGATTTCGAGTAGGCAACCGCAGCTTGGTTCAGTGTGAGGCCTCAGTGAAATCCTGGAAGTCTTGTGCTCCGGAGCTTTCTGCTGGAAAAACCTGAAATCCAGGCCGGGTCCCAGTTTGACAATGGCGGCTTAACTCTAGTCGACTGGACAGTCAACTCATTGAGCTTTTTGACAAAAATTCTCCAAACTTCTGGATCTCCTTCCAGAAGGTCCTGTTGGGATTCCAAAGTGTTCACAACACAAACCTGAGGGCCTAGAAGCCCTGAGATGGTCCTTGGGATGTTGGGACTACAATTCCCACAGTGCACATGGTCAAATTCTTAAAAATCCACTGGACACAGTCCAGGCTTGGGATTTCTTGGTGGAGATCGTTCAAGTGAGCTCTGTTAGCCTGTTTCTTTCAGGGAGTCCATTTCTTAATCCTTGTGAAGCCAGGCAACGTACATAGGGATGTAGTTCCAGATTGTGCAGCAGGTACAATGCTTAAGAGTGAAGACCTTTATGTGCAGATCAGGGTTCCAGCAGGACAGTCCTTCTTCTCCTAGTTGTTTCAGGCAGGGGGTCTGAGTGGCTAGGCAGCTCTTCCATTTTTATCCACTGGTCCTGAGTGACAAGCAGGGGGCACCCCTGACCAATGGGTTGCAGGGTACCACCCTCAGATATGATCACTTCCTCCAAAGGTTGCCATATTCTTGACCCAGAGAGCACCATTCTTCCAAAATGGAGAAACTCCCTCCCGGAGGTTAAAATCTGTCTAAGCCATCCCACTGGCCTGGCTACGTTTCCCTAACACACTCCTTCCAACCCATCTGCTAATCTAATGATAGGGGCTCCTGTCTGTCTGGGGGTGCAGGATGTGGAGGTGAGCCTGTGCTGCCCTACATTTTCACACCATCTTTAAAGACCATTTTAGCTACTCAACCCATCCTACCTTTTGCTCTGCAACTTACTGTTCTCCTCCCAAAGGAAATCCTTAGTCTCCGGTCAAGCTGCTTCACACCTCATTCAGACAGCTTGTCTCAGCCAATCAGAGACTGCCCAATCAGAGCAGGGCTGCTGGAAGGCTAGAGTTTGGTTTACATAACTTCTTTTCTGTTATAGTTATAATAAATGTAACAGTGGCAAGTTGTTGAATGTATTCTAACTATCATATTGATACTTTGAGATAAATGCTCAGCTCCTTTCTTTCAATATTTATACTTCAATAAAGTATTTCAATGTTAACCTATGGAGCCATTAGCTGCAATAGGTAAAACTAAATTGGCATGATTTCACTCACCATGGCATATAAAACATATTTTATAATGTCCCCGTTTATAGTTACAAGGCACCCTACCCGAGGAGCATCTAGGGAAGACATTAGGGGTGACTTATATGTAAAAAGAAGGTTGTTTGAGACTTTGGAAGTACCTTCAATTCCTAGTCGAATTTGCATGTAATTTTATTTTAAAAGCAGCCTGCAAGGCAGGGCTGGCTTTTAAAATGACAGCAGGCACCACAGTAGTGCTCACGTAAGTGCATTAAATCAAGTGGGCCTCTAGAACTACATGCCCTACCATATACTAGGGACTTACAGGTAGGCTGTTAGTACCAATTGTTAATATATTTTATTAACATGCACTTTTAATCAGAGCACCAGCCCTGAGTCTGTATAGCAGAGACCAGGGCACAATCAGAGTCAGATAAACAGCATTTAGTAGTCAAAATGGGGTAAAAAGTGGGGGACACTGCAAACAGGTCCTAGTTTCTCACACGATGATGATTCAATTCGTGAAGAGATTAATATCTCCAGGGTTTCCTTCTGGTTGAGTTCCCTTGGTTTAATAAGATCATCTTTCCTAGTTAAGGTGTAAACTCATACATTGCTGTGATCTCACTGTCCTCGTCTGTATGTGCAAATCTTTTTTTGTTAATTTCCTCTTCCTCATAGTTTTTCTTTCTAGTTCTTTTCCCTGTTCTCTGCCTTAGTTTGTCTAGTTCTCGTTTTTGAGGCTACTTTCAGAGCAGGTATCGGAAGGACTTTGTTTAGAGAAGTACTAGAGGTACTAGCACGTTTTCTTGGCCAACGGAAGCAGAAATATATATATATACTCGAGACTCGAGGAGGCAACTAGCTTCTGGGGAAATGGCATCTATGAGACACTGGGACTAGTGCCACTTTGCAGATCACGCATCCACTCGGCCGCCCTTTCCCGGCAGACTGTTGCATGCTGGGACATGCAGTGCATCGAACTACTGGTATGCTGTGTATGGCCACTTACAAAGAGGGCGGAGTGATCGAGCAGCATTTCAACAGGTGAACTTTCATATCAATTAGTGGCACTAGAATTTCCTTCTCTACTACGCTGGGCGCTGAGGAGGCTACACGACAGCCGAAATGCATACGCCCGATGTGCCATCCCTTTGGAAATAAAGAAACCTTCAAGATGTTCCCCGTTGTGGCCTCTGCCTTTCTTTTTGGAGGGTTTCTGGTGATATATATATATATATATATATATATCACAGCTCCAAACATCCACAAACAATCTGTTTGTATAGAAAGCAGCACACGCAGGGGTAGTTCCACAAGAATTTTATTGGGGAACTTCACAGCATACGACGCGTTTCGCCAGAGGGCTTCGTCAAGTTATGCAAGTTATATATATATAAACCGGTAATCTTCACCACCTCCGCGGCTGCAGCGAAATGAAGAGACGGACCCCAGACTGTTGGCAAGGTAAGATTTTATTGAGTACTTCTCAACGGGCGACGCGTTTCGAGCATCAAGTGCTCTTGTTCACACACCGTACACCCGGTCAGCTTACATGATATATATACTTTTTTTTATTAGTGATGCTCCACCTCTCAAGTGTGTCACATGGTCAAATAGTAAACATAAAGAAAATACTTTATGTTACCTAAGGTCATTTCTATATAGTACAATTTAAAACATAGAATGTTCAATAAGAGACATGATGTATTGTTTGATCGACTGATTTGGAAAAAACAAAACAATGTAATTTATGCATGAATGCAGTGTCGAAACATTGTGGTTGACTTATAATGGTTAGTCGGGAGGGCCAAGATTTAAACTTAGGGACATATCTTGCATTGATCAAATATTGATAAAAAATACATATGTATATATACAAATCTACAATATATACACACAATTTCATATATACTATCAATGTTCATAATTTACAAACTATATACACATTACTGCTTAAATGCAGTGTAATTCCACTGGGACTGATTACTCAATCACTAGATGGCTTTCTCAAAAAATACAAGTCTGCTGTTTCCCATCTCTTAGAATATAACTGTATATTGCCCCCATGTATTTCACTACTGATTCATGCCATACACATGAATGTATCATGTCCAGTAAAATTACTAATAATAGTAAGACCTTAAACGACCTATGGTGCATAGTAATTAGTGATTTTAAACGTGATACCTTCCTTTCTCAAACTCAAGAAAGATTACTCTATACCGTGAAACACAATAATTTCACCCTTTTACAACGTTTCAAACCCCAGTGTTGATTCCTTAACATACTTATAGCTAAAGTGTATAAATACATGAGAAAATTGTGAAAATACCATAAATAATACATATACTAACAATTACATTTATTAACAATATTTACAATGTGCGGTCTGATCTGTTGTTTCAGGTTAAATCCATTCAACTTTAATTCTTTTTGGTTGCCTATATGTAACCTGCAGTGATGCACTGGATCGCACAGCATTCCTCTTTTATTCACTCGTACAGTTCTGTTGGGATCTTCCCTAATGATGGAAACACAAATTTTACAATTCAGTCTAAATGGAGCTTAAAACCATGTATCGACACATAGTCATATACACAATCGTTATATTACAGAAAATTGTGCAGATCTTCTGTTGTATTGAGCCCATTCGGATATTTACTATCAAGCTCCACTATGTAATATGTCTCCTTCCTTCTCAGGGTCTTCTCTCTATCTCCTCCTCGTCTGGGAGGTGCCACTGCGTCGATTACGTAATAAGAAAGACAGCTCAGATCATTGTTGTGGGTAGATCTGAAGTGGCGAGCTACTGGATATGTACTGTCGTTATTGACTATTGCTCTTAAATGTTGTAATATCCTGACGTGCACCTGTAATTTGGTACTGCCTATATACCGTAGGCCACAGGTGCACGTCAGGACATATATTGCATATTCACTATGACAGTTATAATTTCCTCTAATAGCTGTACTGACCTTGTTGAAAGGGGTGTTGTAATGTGTGGTGTTGATACCGAATTTACAAGCCCGACACGTCGAGCACTTATAAAAGCCATCTTTGGATTTGAGCCAGGTGCAGCCACCACCTAGCTCACGACTTGATTTCACCAAACTGTTGTGCATACTTTTGGCTTTTCTATGTGTGATGGTTGGGATCTCAGGAAGTTTTTCATTAAGAACCCCATCAGTCATTAGGATTGGCCAGTGTCGTTTGACGATTTAATCTGTCTTTCTTGTCTACTATAGGATAAGATCAGGCAAGGAGTATCATTGTCATTGGGTTTCTGTTGGACCTCAGACTGCAACAAAGATTCCCTAGATTTTTCTCGACTCAAAGTTAGGGCTCTTTGTAGTGTTGCATTACTGTATCCCCTAGCTTTTAATCTTGACAACATGGATTCGGCTCCTTGTTCAAATATTTCAGGAGTGCTGCTAATTCTTTTTAAACGCAGCAACTCCCCATAGGGGATATTTTCTATGACATGTTTGAGGTGTCCACTGCTGGCATGCAGAATGCTATTGCCAGCAGTGGGTTTGCGAAAAAGTGATGTAACTAAGATGTTGTCCTTCACTGAAATATGTACATCAAGAAATTCTGACTTGACTTTACTGATGCTGGAGGTAAAAAATAAATTGTCTTGATTGAGATTTAACGCATCGATGAACTTTTGAGCACTAGATTCGTCACCCTCCCATATACAGAACACATCATCAATAAATCGCATCCAGTATTTCACACAGTTAAAACCTTGTGTGGTGACGAGACTCCGCTCCTCCCACCAGCCTACGTGTAAACACGCATAGCTGGGGGAGAAGCATGATCCCATCGCCACACCCCTGACCTGTTTCCATATGTCCTTCCCAAACATGAAAAAATTATTGTTTAGGCACCAATTGACCAATTCACACAACATCCTATTGTGACCATAATACTCACACGTTCTCTGTCCAAGATAATGTTTGACAGCTTCAACACCTTTAGAATGATCTATGCAAGTATATAACGACTTGATGTCTAGAGTCACAAAGCACCAATCCTTCTGCCACTGGATCAGATTTAACTTATTCAAAAAGTCTCCTGTCTCCTACAAATAGCTGGGTAGACTCTTGACCATGTCCTGAAGGAAAAATCAATATATATTGACTGGCCGTGACGAAATGACAAGGGGTCTGTGTGGGGTGGATGGTGTTTGCTCTCCCTGGGAGGTTCTTTGGAGGAGGTACGCCTCCAGGGTGAATCACTGCACGGATCGCTGGGCAGCCCTGCCGGCTCAATAACGTCCCCATTCTCACAAGTGAGGAAAACGTCATTGTAACCGTAGTCCGGTTCATGCGATTCCTCGGTAATACGCTCCAATAATAAAACATAATCGCAATGAAGGAGTGAAACATACCAGCCATGAAGAAAAGAAAATTAATAAAAAGTGCATACCGATTGGCAAAAAACAAAAAATAGGAAACTGCCCGCAACAGGAAAAAGACGAAGTTAGCCAACATGGGGAGCCGGCACGAGAATATAGAGATTTCCAGTACAACTTATCAGGCATATAATGGCAGATAAATTGAGCAAACTTGAGCATCTCTTTAAGGAGATGTTTGATGAAGATGGCGATATATCGAACACTCAAAGAAATATTCTCTCTTTAATCTTTAGTATTACTAGTACGCCCAAACGACAACTTAGAGAATTGAAGCAAGCAAGAATCATGGAAATCAACAAATGGTGGGGGAGTGTCACCCTAAAGAAATATATTGGATGCAAACGCATCCAGAGGGGCCTAAGGATTTTTGCTCTTCCAACTCTGAGTGACCTGGATATGGATCTATTATCTCAGTGGCAAACAGACGGCTCGGAATGCTCCATGAAGTTAATCAATACCCTCATTATACATCCTGAGAGTAGGCTTTCCCAGGTGATAAAAAAATCTGGAAAAATATCATGAAAAATTTCCAGAATCTGGAGAAGAGACAAAATTGCTTGAGGAACTGGAGAAAAGATTGGAAAAACATGAGAAGGAGATACTAATTAAAAAAAAGAATAAAATTCCTTTGAGATAAAATTTACTATGCCACTGGTAGAGTATACACTTTTGCCCATCGCTACAAAGCCAATTACAACAAGCAAACAATGGATCAGATACAGGAATAGGAACAGATGATAATGTCCTTTGCTGTGAGCTCAGACGTGAGCTCGGGCGATGAAGGGCCTGAAAATGCTTAGCAAAGGAAAGATTTTCTTGGAAGAGATGCACCTCCTCCAAATGACAACTCAGGGGAAAGGCAGAGGAGTACAGAGGAGTATAGACAGGGGGAGTGCAAAGAGAGTTAGACGGAGCCAGAAAAAACAAACAAAAGGATGCCAAAGATGGAAAGAAGTAAAAGAGCTTGATAATGACACTGACACTTTGGTAAAAGATGATCTAGTCATCAATTTGTCATCAAGAAGCTTGAATCAAAAACATATACATTTACTTAATAAAAGCTTAAATTCTACCCCATAAATGGAATGAATTTAGCAACAATAAGAGTGCATCTATATCAAGTCAAGTTTAATTTTATTCTGTTATCAAAAATAAAACAACCATAAAAGTACATATATAAAATTCATCATGATAACATATATTCATACATAAATTGTGACAACAGATAAAAAAAACCTATCTTATATAATTCATTTAAATATTTGTCTTCCGAAATCTAAAAACAGTTTTAAAATATGCGGACAAATGTGCAATGTTTAAAATATTATCCCATTTTTGCAAATCTAAAAATGCAGGGCGACATTGGGTACATTCCATGATTTTCAAAAGGGACACAATCAATTTTGTTCCTTGGGATGGAGTAAAATCTGCAGAAAAAAGGATATGAATGTCTGACTGCTCTGAGGAATCATCACAGGGGCATTTAATTAGTTGTTTAGTCCAATTATTCACAGCAGGGAAACTAAGAGATTGATATAACAGATTTAGTCTAAAGCGCGTCAATAAAAACCTTTCAAAATCGTTCATTTTTAACTTAATATATGGTTGCATGTAATCAGAAGACATAATCAATTGATGTGCGACCACAGTTTCCTTTTCCATTTCTGTATTAAATCTAAGGTCGCACAAATGCCTCATGCAAACATCTTTAAGAGATTTCCTAGACATATGACACACACTTGTGGAGACGTCATAGTATTCCCTATGCCCTATTTTAGTAAGAAACGCTCTTACATAGGTTAGCCATGGCACCCTCCCAGCATTTTCTAGGTTCATAGCGTCAATTAAAATAGAGCGGTTAAACGCGCATTCCTCAGTTGACCAAATTCTGTGCCACAGGAGTACTGGGGCAACCTTAATAATATCTTCAATATACGGTACTCCTAGCTCGGCGTGACTTGCATAAGTTGAAACACTATGCGGTACTGCTAATAGGTATTTTAAGAAGTTATTCTCTATTACTTGTAATGTTTTTATATTTACATAGTCCCATACCCCGGCACCATATGTAGCAACTGCCACGCAAGTAGCTCTATATACAGTTAAAAGTTCCCTGATCGTTTTTATGCCCATCGTCTACTGAATGTTTTCAAAGCTGTGATAGATTTACAGAACATCAGTCTCCTGGATTGTATTGCGTAATTTCACCGGCCTGTTTCATCAAACAATACTCCAAGATATGGAAACGTGGGGGTCTGTTCAAGTCGTTTAGGGCCGACAAATATTGTTTTACCCTTTTTATGCTGCCCACAGCCGTATGTCATACTAAAGGTCTTTGTGCAGTTGATTTTTAAATCTAGGTTAGTCATAAAAGCTGTAAAAGAGTTAACCACCGTTTGCATGGCCAGCGGTGTCCTGGCCATTAAAACTGCATTGTCAGCATATAGGAGCACAGGGACAGGCCTTCTCCCTACAAGTGGTACAAAAGGGGGTGGTGATGGACGGAGCATCTGAATCAATCAAACACTCACATCCAGACAAAAGATCTGGGTTTAATCCATCACCGTTCTTTAGCCCACTCTGCTACCCCAGTTCAGACATGGCTATATGCAAATCAGTCTGACCCTGTGCCCCATGGGAACAGTCCAGCCCGAACTGCCAAGCCATGTCTTCCCTGGACCGGAAACAAGCTTCCGAGGACCGGTTTCTGGCATTTCAGCCGTCTTCAGCCCGGCATGCTTGAATCCAGTGGCAAAGTGAGCAAGGGACTCACGTCTGAGCATACCCTGCCACACTTATGGCGGCCAAAAGCGGTACAAAAGGGGGTGGTGATGGACGGAGCATCTGAATCAATCAAACACTCACACCCAGTCAAAAGATCTGGGTTTAATCTATCACCGTTCTTTAGCCCACTCTGCCACCCCAGTTCAGACATGGCTATATGCAAATCAGTCTGACCCTGTGCCCCATGGGAAAAGTCCAGCCCGAACTGCCAAGCCATGTCTTCCCTGGACCGGAAACAAGCTTCCGAGGACCGGTTTCTGGCATTTCAGCCGTCTTCAGCGCGGCTTGCTTGAATCCAGTGGCAAAGTGAGCAAGGGACTCACGTCTGAGCATCCCCTGCCACACTTATGGCGGCCAAAAGCGGTACAAAAGGGGGTGGTGATGGACGGAGCATCTGAATCAATCAAACACTCACACCCAGTCAAAAGATCTGGGTTTAATCCATCACCGCTCTGCCACCCCAGTTTAGATGCACCATGCCTGAACTGGGGTGGCAGAGTGGGCTAAAGAACGGTGATGGATTAAACCCAGATCTTTTGACTGGGTGTGAGTGTTTGATTGATTCAGATGCTCCGTCCATCACCACCCCCTTTTGTACCGCTTCTCCCAACAAGTGGCATGTCCCTGCACTCCTCTAACAAAGTTTTTTCAAGACCATTAATATAGATTGTAAACAAAAACGTGAATGGGTCAGTACATTCTCCACTCTTTCCATACCTAACCCGCGCTGTTGCCCCCATATAAAGTTCCCTAAGAAAATTAATTATGCCTACCTCTACTTCTAGGTTCCGAAGGACCAACCATAACTTAGAATGGGTGACACAGTCGAAAGCTGACGTTAAGTCAACGAATGTTAAAAACATTCGGCCACTCTTTACTTTCGAATACTTTTCTAATATAATGTGCAAATTAAGAAATTGGTCAATGGTTCCTAGACCCTTCTGAAAACCATATTGCAGGTCACTTATTATCGACCGTTCGTCAGCCCATAGTTGTAATCTATTTAAAATTACCCTACCCAAAATTGTAATGGTAGAGTCCAAAAGCGAGATAGGGCGATAACAATGGCAACTCGCTCTGTCGCCCTTTTTAAAAATAGGGACTATTATTGACTCGCACCCTGAGGATAATAGCTCATTGGAACAAGAAGCATTAAAAAGTTGGGTAAGCAACGGGCCCCAAAGATCCATGTTGCTTTTGTAAAAGTCAACTGGAACGCCATCGGGGCCTGGAGGTTTCCCTCCAGCACTATCTCTTATACTCCTAACTACTTCACTCAGTTCAATACCAAGTTCCAGCTTAGCCCTGCTCTGTGCTACCTCAAACCTCTCAGTGCCATCAGTAGCGGTTTGATCATAATTGACTTTAGCACTATAGAGTTCTTTATAATGTTCAACCCATTCAGTTTCGGAAATAGCTATCTCGACCCTAGCCTTTGTTTTGTCAATAAAAAGGGGAGCATTTACCACTTTCCAAAATGTTATGTTATGTTATGTTATGTTATGTTAATTGTATTTTTATCGCGCACAGCTGCCCCAGCAAAGGGGCGTCCTGGCGCTTGGACAGACACTACAACATAACACACAATAAAAGAAAGGGGCAACTATTCAGAGACGGGAAACAAGAAGGTTTTAATCGCCTGCCTGAAGGCAAGCAGGTCATCAAGAGCTCGAATATGGACCGGGAGCGAATTCCATAATCCTGCCGCAAGCACCCGGAAGGAACGGCCACCCATTCTGCACAATTTGAAACGGGGGCATACTGCCAGGTGGAGCGTCTCAGATCTCAAGGATCTTGAAGGAAAATAGGGAGTAAGTAAGTTGGCAAGTGCCGGCGGCGAAGAAAACTTCAAAATTTTAAAAGCCAGACACAGCGCTTTGAACTTGATTCGCTGTCTGACCGGGAGCCAGTGTAGGGCCACGATCGTGCCAGCCACTGAACAGTGTCTGGGGAGGCCCACAATGGCACGTGCCGCGGCATTTTGAACCCTTTGTAGTCTAGAGGCCTCTGCTTGATTCATCCCTAGCATCAGCGAACTGCCGTAGTCCAGCCGGGATAGTATTGATGCCTGGACCACAAGCTGTCTAGTGGGGGGGTTAAAGTACTTTAAAACCGGCCTTATACCCCGCAGGATGCCATAGCATGTGGCCGCCACCTTCTTGGTGTGATCCATGAAGGTGAGTGCAGGATCCAGCCAAATGCCTAGATTTCTGACGCCAGAGGCAGGAATCGGAATGACACCCAGCTCCGGTGGCCACCACTGATTTTCCCATAGCTCCGCATGCTTCCCTAATACCAACACCTCAGTTTTGGTGGCATTCAACTGAAGGCAGTTGGTCCGGAGCCAGCTTGCTACTGCCACCAGACCCTCTCGGAATCTGGGAGTCTCCACCTCGGGGTCTCCACTAAGTGTCACCGCCAGCTGTGTGTCGTCAGCATATGAGGTCATCGTCAGACCCCACTGTTTGACGACTGCAGCTAGCGGTTTCACATAGAGGTTGAACATTGTAGGGCTCAACGAGGATCCCTGTGGGACTCCCATCTCCAAGGAATAAGTGGCGGATTGAGCTGGTGGTATAGCCACTTTGAAGGTTCGCTCCGATAGAAAGGAACGAAACCACTGGAGAGCGATGTCCGTAACTCCAGCTTCCTGTAAGCGTTGGATCAGTATATGATGGGACACAGTGTCAAAAGCAGCGCTTAGGTCTAATAGCAGGAGCGCTGCTGTATGACCCGAGTCAAGTACCTGGCGAAGATGTTCCGTGATGTAAAGTAACGCCGTCTCGGTACTGTGTCCTGACCGGAAGCCATTCTGACTGGGATCTAATATCTGGTTACGAGCCAGATGCTCAGACAGAACTGAGTTGACATGGGCTTCCGTTATTTTCGCTATCCAAGGCAGAAGGGATATAGGTCTGTAGTTTTCTGGCACCCGGGGGTCAGAATTGGCCTTTTTTAAAATAGGGGTAATCACTGCCTGTTTCCATGCGGTGGGTACCATTCCGTTGGACAGTGACATATTGATTAATTTCAATATGGGGTCTCGGCACAATGGGGAAAGTGTGTTGATAAAAGCTGGCTTCAACGGGTCCAGGGGAGAACCTGACTTGACCCTGAGGCTGAGCCTGTCAAAGATTTCAATAGGCAGGTCTGGTAGAATAGCCAGGGTATCATGTCCCATAGCATCAGGTTCAGTTACCTCTAGATTTGAACAGCCTGTATCAAATCCTTGGTAGATTTTTTCCACTTTCTCTAAGAAGAAAGTGGCCAGATTGTCACAGTGGGAGTCTGTGCAAATCACCTCCGAGGTGGCTCTTTTAGTCATCAGGTCCTTCAGGACCTTGAAAATCAGTTTCGAGGGGTTGGAACTGAGAGCAAATTCCTGTGCATAGAAAGCAGCTCGTGTTCTGCAAATAGCCCTGTGATAAACCTTCAGATCAGCGAAATACCGAATTTTCAGAGCAGGATCGTAAGATCTTCTCCATTCCCTCTCTGTTTTTCAGCAAGATTTTTTCAGCTCTGCAAGAGACTCATTATACCAAGGGCTTTGTGTTTTTATCCGGCCTTTCGACCACCGCATAGGTATAAGAGAGTCCAGAGCGTCGGTGATCCAGGTGCAGAACTGATGGCATCCTTGGTTCACATTTGCATTAACAAGGATGCTCAGAGGTTTCTGTTCCAGTAGCCTATAAAACTCTTCGAGCTTTAGCTTATGCCAAGGCCTTTTTAAAATAGGCCTGTCCACCGATATAAAAGGCTTATCGTGGACCGAACAGAAGGCTTCCACTAGCAAATGATCCGTCCATCCCATCAACAAAGGGTCTGACACCTTCACCCCATCAAGCGTGGAAAAAAAGGGGTCCAAAATATGGCCTCCTGAGTGGGTAGGAAGGGTGACAAGCTGGATGAGTTGCAGGGCTTCCAGATCCGCCAATAGAGTGCTCACGGTTGTGGATGACCCATTGTCAAAATGGATGTTAAGGTCCCCCAAGATGCTAAAATTGGCACAGCCGAGCGCTATAGAGCTGACCATATCGGCCAGTGCGGACCTGAAGACAGAATCATTGCCGGGAGGGCGGTAAATGAGCATACCGCTGAATGTAAAGTGATGGCTAAAGGCAATTTTAAATATGGCGCTTTCACAAGCGGGCAGTCCTGAAAGTTTCCATTCAGCCGGAAAACAGGATTTGACTGCCATAGCAATACCACCTCCTCTAGTGGCCCTGTTGGCCGTGAAGATCTTATAATTCTGGGGAAAGGCTAAATTCAATATAGCAGAATCCGAGTCCTGAAGCCAGGTTTCGGTCAATAGAAAGAGATCAGGGTCATCTTTATCAATCAGTTCACGAATGAACTGGTAATGTTTGGCCAGAGACCTGACATTCAAACACCAGATCCGAAGATCCCGAGTCGCAACACGCTTGCGTGTGATGGTAGTAGCGTCTTCCAGGGAACGGATCTTGGTGGGGCTCGTGAGTGACCAGCCTTTACAGGCAGAGCTATATGGTCCAGCCAATGGATCTACCGGCTTGCATAAGCATACCCTAGACCGTTGTCCTATAGCCAGAAGTTCTGGCCGTGTATAAGACAACATCCCGCCAGGGAGTGCGAAGTTCCCCAATAAAAGGAGCCAGGGCCTGCCCGCCTCACGCTACCTCGACGCGGACGAGCGCAGACGGGCAGGACTCTGGCACGACTCCGGCACAGCGACGGCGTCCCAGCTGCGCGTCCCGCTGCGTGGGGGGGGGGAGCTTTAAATAGGCCGACCAATCACGTCGCGAGCGCGAGTACGCTCCAAGATGGCGCCCGTTTTTCCAAAAATGAGCCCAACACAAGATGGCGCCCACAGGACCACCCTCGGGACCAGGACCCACCAAATGGCGGTGCAACCAACTATTTAAATGCAGGTGAGAGGGAGGGAGGAAGCCCTAACCAAGCCCCGCTAAAAACAGGGGAAATGTGCAATAAACGAACAATAAAACAAATAGCAAAATCAGGAGGATTAAAAATCAGAAACGCCAGCAGCAGCGCGTGCGCAGCAGCGCGTGCGCAGCAGCGGTAGAATCTGTCCAGACTGCCAGATGAGTGGGTCCGCCTTAAATAGGCCAACCAATCACGTCGCGAGCGCGAGTACGCTCCAAGATGGCGCCCGTTTTTCCAAAAATGAGCCCAACACAAGATGGCGCCCACAGGACCACCCTCGGGACCAGGACCCACCAAATGGCGGTGCAACCAACTATTTAAATGCAGGTGAGAGGGAGGGAGGAAGCCCTAACCAAGCCCCGCTAAAAACAGGGGAAATGTGCAATAAACGAACAATAAAACAAATAGCAAAATCAGGAGGATTAAAAATCAGAAACGCCAGCAGCAGTGCGTGCGCAGCAGCGGTAGAATCTGTCCAGACTGCCAGATGAGTGGGTCCGCCTTAAATAGGCCGACCAATCACGTCGCGAGCGCGAGTACGCTCCAAGATGGCGCCCGTTTTTCCAAAAATGAGCCCAACACAAGATGGTGCCCACAGGACCACCCTCGGGACCAGGACCCACCAAATGGCGGTGCAACCAACTATTTAAATGCAGGTGAGAGGGAGGGAGGAAGCCCTAACCAAGCCCCGCTAAAAACAGGGGAAATGTGCAATAAACGAACAATAAAACAAATAGCAAAATCAGGAGGATTAAAAATCAGAAACGCCAGCAGCAGCGCGTGCGCAGCAGCGGTAGAATCTGTCCAAAAGGCGGCCAAATCCTTGTTCAGTGATGCCTCACACAGTGTATCCCATGCTTCCTTTTTGATAGTGTCTTTCCTTAACTTAGGGTTTTCCTTATACTTCTTTCTTAGCTTTCTTACGAGGTTCATATCTGTAATAGGAGCATTCAAGGCAAGCTTTAGCTTGGTACAACACTTGGTGCAAGCTGAGTCAAACCAACTTGAGTGATTAACCTTAGTTTTTTTTGTCTCTACCCATAGGACATTTTTGATAATTTCAGCTATGGTTTTAAAATTAGACATGATAACCGAATCATGTCCTCCAGACATGCTTTAATATTAAAATTACACTCTTTAATCACCTTATTCAAAAGGTCTCCAGGTACTATTTGACTCCATTTGAGGGCATAGCCGTTCTGCCGGCTAAGAACTATATCCCGAACTTCCTTATTTGGAGCACTAATATTGGGGAGATTTTTCCCCAATTTTGCAATCTCTAGTCTTAGGGGGAAATGGTCGCTCAGGGGATTGTCAAGAGTTTCAAAAGCTTGCACCTCCCCTCCATATCTGGCTGATATCAATATAAAGTAAGCATGGGTGCAAAATCCGTTCCGCTCGCGGATTTTGCGGATTTTCGGCAAATTCGCAATCCGCGAATTCCCGCGAATTTGCTGAAAATCCGCAAATCCGCGAGCGGAACAGATCCGGGGGGCAAAAGTTGAAGCTTCAAGCTTGTAACTATTTTAGAATGACGCCGGCAATCTGCCAGAGCCATTCTAAAATAGTTACTAAGTTAGCTTCAACAGGAAGCACTAATAGATAAAATGAAGCAGGTGCTCGAGTTTAACTGAATTCGAGCTTAAACTCGAGCACCTGCTTTATTTTATCTATTAGTGCTTCCTGATGAAGCTAACTTAGTAACTATTTTAGAATGGCGCTGGCAGCTTTCCGGCGCCATTCTAAAATAAAACAGGAGTGGGGCAGAGGGCAGAAGGGCACAACAACGAGTGGGGCAGAGGGCAGAATGGCACAACAACGAGTGGGGCAGAGGGCAGAAGGGCACAACAACGAGTGGGACAGAGGGCAGATTGGCACAAAAATGAGAGGGCAGAGGGCAGAAAGGGCACAACAACGAGTGGGGCAGAGGGCAGAAGGGAACAAAAATGAGTGGGGCAGAGGGCAGAAAGGGCACAACAACGAGTGGGGCAGAGGGCAGAAGGGAACAAAAACGAGTGGGGCAGAAAGGCACAAAAAAGTAGGGCAGAAGGGCACAAACACGAGTGGGGTAGAGGGCAGAAAGGCACAAAAACGAGTGGTACAGAGGGCAGAAGGGCACAAAAAACGAGAGGGTGGCAGTGATGAACCAGAGGGCCCATTGCGTTCTCGCACAAAAAAAACCCAGCGAACACGCAAAGCGCCCCGCGAACACGCAAAGCGCCCCGCGAACACGCAAAAATAAAAAAATCCGCCAATTTCCTCAAATTCGCGAATTTTGTGGATCGCGAATTCGCAAATCCGCCAATTCGCGGATCGCGAACCCGCAAAGATCGCCCATGCTTAAAATAAAGTCTATGGTGGAATTTACACCTCTCCCGTTAAACGTTGGACGAAAAGGAACCTCGTTCTTACCAGTTCTGTTTGCGAAGTCTAAATCACAATTAAACATGATCTCATTTAGGTTATTCCCACAGCCAGTATGCTCAAAATGGCTTAAGCTAGTCGCCTTGTCTAGTTTTAGACCACAAGTACCCTTTTCCCCATATTTACATAGAGAACAGTTGAAGTCCCCACCCCAGATTACGCAAACTGTTTTTGCTCTCCCTTCCAACTGACTTTTAATATCTTTGCCCAGGCTTATGAATGTTTGTTCCATAGCGGCCACCAGCACGTTGTTATAAAAGTTTACCACGACCAAACATAGGTCTCGTTCAATCACAATTCTAATTAAATGATAGAACTGATTGTTAACAACCATCTCAATCTTGCAACACTTTAACAGATTGGACACATAAGTACACTGACCTCCTTTCGCCCTACCATGAGAAGAGGGAATTGCTGATGAGTGAAAGGTCTTAAAGCCACACAGATGTGTAGCTTCTACCACCCAGGTCTCTTGTAGGCTTACAATATCGTAGTCTTTGATCTCATTCAACCATGTGGGATTTTTGAAAATTTCGCTTTCAGTCCCGCAATATTCCAGAACATAATTGACCAAATTCTCCCATTCATTACAACTTCCTCCCTCACAGTGGGTTCAGGAGTGCCTACTTTGTCTTCTGCTTGAATGGTTAATTTATCATTTTAATGAACCGTGGTGCCAAGGGACTCTATGTCAATAACCTCTATGCGTCTTCCTGTGTCCGCCCTACTGTTACCACCTCTGTTGGATACCATATCCTGTTTTATGCTTTCATAAGCCATATAAAGAGCCAGAATCATACCCTTATTGCTGCATCCCAGTCAGTCAACTCCCTCCAACCGATGAAGTGTCTCGTAACGATTGAACAGAGGAAGAGAGAGCTCTTACCTATATGCGATATTTGGTCGTCTATGTGGCATATCTATCCTATTTAACGAGAAAAGAGAGGTACCAAGCACAGGGCGAGGATAAAAACAACTCAGATCAAGGGTTTGGATCCCACTCTCCCCTCTATACTCTTCCCCATCACATATATACCTTACCACCCTGGGATCCCTGAAGTTCACAACTATACAGTCCCCCTCCCGATCCTTACGTCTGCGACCCAACCAGCTCACCCTTCTAACATGTAGAATTTCTGCGTTTGTGTAGTCCGGAAGTGATCTATTACTATTGAGCCAGAAGATAACTTTGTTTTTCAATTCCCTATGGGTTTCCAGTTTATCATGTTGGATCTTAGGTACCCCTGTCAATATTACTGTATACGGGGCAGAGTCTGGGGGTAGATCGATGCAGGTATGCTTCTTTTTCCCACCTTCTGGACCTAATACCTCTTTTCCTTTTTTAATTACCTCCCCAACTAGTTTTAAGATTGCCAGATCCTTTCTGCCATACCTCCCAGAAACTTCTACTTCCTCACTACTAACTAGTTTTATCTTTTTTGCCTCTGTAATTCCCCCTTTATCAGTGTGTTTTAGCTGCCCATTAGGTCTAGATTGTTTATCTAGTGGGTTAACTATTTGAGTATCATTAAATTCTGAAGTTATTCTTTCTTGTACTATACGATCAGAATCCAATATGGTGCCCACCGCTTTTTCCAATGTGTTTGAATTAGCCATTACAATTCTTTCTAATTTTCCCAGATTTTCATTAATTCGTTTTATCCTTTCTAATAGGGGTAACATTAATGACTTCATTAGATGTTCTATATGTCCCAAGAGGCCATCAGGGATTTCAGTTACCAATGGCTAGCGCTGTGGCAACTCAAATATCCATTTACCTTGATCTTTATTGGGCAGCCGTGGGGTCACATTATTGGCTATGGATTGGGCCGGTTTAGTCATATCCCCCCTAAATTAATAGTGTTACTGACTTTTGGGCATCTACCCTTTTGAGCGCCTCCCCCCACTTTCTTTTCCCAGTCTTCGTGTGTGTGTTTGCATCCTTTTTAGATCTTTGCTCAATTGAAATGCTAGAGATAGTAGAAGTACTTATCTCTCCATTCCTACTTCCTAAAGCTGCTATAGTGCCCCTAGCAGAATTAGCTGAACTGCAAACAACAGACCCACCAGATCCAGCTGACTCTATGGTAGTGTCCAACCAGTTATCACCCTCAAGTTGGTCGACAAATGGCTGCTCCGGTGTTACAGCTTCCCTAATGGTGCCCAACGAGGATCTTTTGGAAAATATAGGCTCTAATGATAGTCTTTTTTCTGTTAACGCAATTTCACGTTCCAAGACTACTGCAGCCCTTGTGATGAACTGATCTAAAGTACCAGTAACAGTTCCTCCAATGCTACCTGGTACAACTTTCCCCCCCTTTCCTACGTTAAGCGCCATTATTGGGTCACCTCGAGCTATGTAAATTATCTAGAATGCCAATACAATAATGAAAACAACACAGCAGTACAGTACAATTTTTTTTCTACTGGACCAAGTACGGGTACTATATGAGTACTTAGTTAGAAAGTTATTACCACACTAACACAGACACATTTAAAAATATTAATAACTTTCTGGCTCACTTAAATAAGTTTAAGGTCTTTTCCACACTGAAGACATTAAGGGGGCGGCGCAGCCTGGCCTCCTCTGGCCCCGGATGGCCACAGATGGCCCGCCCTTTGCCCGGGCTTAGCCCGGCGGGACCTGCACGTGGTCCCGCGACGCGGGGGCTGTCCTCGGTTTAAAGCGCCTCTAGGCGCGGAAATGGCGGTGTCGGCTTCCGCCGCATAGGAGCCTGGGGTTTGTAGTCCCCCTCTGCACTGCGGCCGCGAGGGTGAGCTGCGGCGGCGGGAGGGAGATGAGCAGCGGCAGAGGCAGGCAACAAGGTCACTGTCAGATGCCCCCACGAGTGTCACAGTAGCGCCCGCTCCACCGGGCTGTCCTCAGTTTAAAGCGCCACCAGGCGCGGAAATGGGGGTGGAGGCTTCCGCCGCAAAGAAGCCTGGGGTTTGTAGTCCCCCTCCGCACTGCGGCCGCGAGAGTGAGCTGCGGCAGTGGGAGGGAGACGAGCAGCGGCAGAGGCAGGCAACAAGGTCACTGTCAGATGCCCCCACGAGTGTCAAAGGAGCGCATCTATATAAATTCTGTTGCAAGTTAAAAGTAAAGAAACCCTTTGCAACCAGGACCCATATGAGAAAGAATACTGGAGCCCCCAAAGAATAGTCATCACTAACATTACAGGCCATTATTCCAGTAAAAACCTTGTGCATCTTGGAACTAGAGAATGTAAATCAAGAAGTGGCAAGAACAGTAGGAGAAATGGCAAAAGATGAGTGTTGCGATATGCTAGGCATGGCAATAAATACATCTGTGAGCTGCAAATGTAAGCCCAAGTTCAATTTCTGCCCTAGATTCCACCAGGTAACAGAATGGATGTTTTTCATTAACTCATGATTGAAGATCCCAAAGATATCTCATTAAGAGAGAAGTAAAAATATTGGACACAACAGAACATGACAGCTGGGGACTGGTGGGCCTTAACATATTTACGAAATGATAGAGATATCATTATAAAACCATCTGATAAAGGTGAAAATATTGTTGTGATGGATTGCCAGAAATACTATCAAGAGGTCAAAAGGCAATTGAATCACCCATTAACTATGAAAAATTAAAAGAAAATCCAACCAAACAGATCATGGAGGCATTCCATACCTAGCTACATGATTGGCTTACACACAATCTCTTGGATGATGATGAATTCCAGTATTTGCAGACCACACACCCCGTTGATCCCATGATATATGTTCTTTCTAAAGTGCACATGAGTCTTGACAATCCCCAGGCCATCTCATTGTGAGTTGATGCGGTCCCTACTGGCGAATACATCTAGGAGAAAATGTTTCTGTTTTTGTATGTTGTGAAATTACCATCAAATATGCACAACTCAATGAATTTTCCGAATCGCATTGGCGGAATATCATTGAAGATGGAATTTGTTATGGCCGCAATAGATATGGCCTCACTGTACACATCTACCGAGCCAGTGAATAGTTTTTTAAGAACACGATCCTTGAACCTGCTGAATTACACGCAAATGCATTTAAACATGATGTATTTTTGCCTAACTAATAATGTTTTTATCCTTGATGAGAGATTTTATAAGCAAAACAGAGGCACAGCCATGGGCACCTCATTCCCACCTCATATGCAAATTTGACAATGGAATACTGGGAGGCAGAGTGTGTTGGGTCAGAAGAGAACAAGGACAGAATGGAGAAGGTGGTTCTTCGAATAAGTTGTGTAGACAACCTGTTTTTAATATAGGAAAAAAAACATAAGAAATGGAGTGCATTTTAAACTTTCTAAATCATAATGCTCTTAAATTAAAATTTACCAATACGAGTATATATATAAAATTGGAAGATATGTACCACTGTTTCGTAAATCGACTGCATGCAATAGCATCCTGGCTGCCAATAGTGCCCATCCCAAAGCTCTAAAATAGAGCATTGCATATGGAGAGTTTCTGAGGGCTTGAAGATCAAGAATACGAAGCACAGCTTAATGGAACGTATAAGAGATTTAGACTCTATAGATTTAGACTGTTTTGACTGATGCCAAAACGAGAACAGAGAAGCAGAGAAGAGAAAACCTGTTGTTTCCAAGAATGTCAAAAGAAGAAAAAAAAAGCTAAAGAAGGGCTGAGATTTATTACTGATTTCAATACATGTATTGGGGACGCATTAGGAAGTCACTGGAAAGTATTAAGACAGGATGAAGATATTAGAGGTCAAATTTCGGAGCCTCTCAATGTCACATATAGGAAGGCACCGTCTTTGCGTGATCTCTTAACCCAAAGTTATTTTCAGAGATCAGTGAAAGGAGCACGACAGAGTTGGCTCGAGACCAATGGCTTTGTAAAATGTCACAAATGTAAGACATGCCAATATGAACAAAATCGGATGGACATTAAAACTTTCAGTGGCGAAAAGAAAAAAATCAAAGAGAGGACACTATGTGAAACGACACATGTGGTATAGATCTTAGAATGTAGATATGGGAAGCAATATATTGGCAGTACGGTGAACAAGTTAGAATTGCAAATTTTACAACAAATGAGAGCAATCACCAATAAACAATTCACATATGCCATGTCTGAACATATCTGGAAGGAACATAAAGGAAGCCAGAATAATTATACTTTCGTTGGCATTGAATGTATCTCATTAAAAATCAGAGGGGGAGATCTTGTATTGACTTTGAGAAAGGCGGAATCAAAGTAAATTATAACAATTGGAACGAAGATTCTGTTGGGCCTTAACACAGATGCGGAACTATATACATTCTTATAAGGTTATTAAGGGGCCAGGGTGTATCCTGTATACGGGTGCAATCAGAACAAGGTGCAGAATCACTGTAGTGGAGGGCCTGAGAATGTGCAATGATGACCACACTTTTGATCTTTTGTGATCTGGCTTTTTAACCTTGCTCTAATGCATTTCTGATTATGCTGCTCCCATGTTGAAGACATTGACTATGTGTTTGCATACAGAGCATTATATGAGATGGAAAACACATCACGTTTTCCTCTCCTCCCATCCCATATTACACATACAAAATGAGAATTAGGGGTCCATCAATATGTGGTAGGGATAATATTGTATAATTTACAGGCATGAATTTAGATATTGATGAGATGGAGAGAATGAAAACGAATGCCGCTATTTGCTGTGTGGGGGGTAAGACATACAGTTCCCATGATTTGTGACTCTCTAATTTCCAGCGCATTTTATTTTGCGAAACTTGCACACGTAATATAAAAAGATGGAATGAAATATAAAAATATTGTGGATTTTGCACATTATAAGAGTATTATGAACCATATGAGTCTTTTAGGGTTGGCACTTGCACTTTCCTATGGGGTAAAGGTAAAAGCACAACTTGTTTGATACCATGAGGGGTTTGCAAACTTTGCACATTGAGAAAAAAACTACAGAAGTAATTCATGTAATGTAATGTAGCGTAGTTAAAATTAAGAAATTAGACAAAGAAATATTGCAAAGTTTGCACATTGTAAAGGTACTGTGAGTGAACTGAACGTCTCAGGGTTTGCACTTGCACTTTCTTCTCGAGTACAAGTAAACATACAACTGAAATTAACAGTAAAGGGTTTGCGAGTTTTGCACATCAACAAAAGCACTGTACAAATAACCAACCGGAATATGGAGAACCAGCACACTCATATATTTTTGTGTAGTTTAGTTTGAATTCTGCCCATAGTATCAATTAACATATTCTCTGCCCCAGTCAGTAGAATTGTATCTATGAGTCAGGTACTTCACCTGAACAAGAGTAGTTCAATGTACTGTATCAATTTTGACAGTTTGGAGGATGGCATGTACTTTGTGATTATATAGGTGTTACATTTGAAATTCTGGTCCATTTCTTTAAAAGTTTATATTTGATTTTAAATGGGTGGTGGGAGGATGGTGGCTGCCCCTTAAAAAAAGACACACTGTAAACTAACTTGATTGCTCAGTTGAAGGCTTATACTAAATGCAGAGGTCTGTTTCATTCTATTTCACTTTGCTTTATTTAGGAATAACTAAGAAAAAATCTAAATAAAAGACTATGGCTGAAGACTCCATTTACCTCTGTGTGTGCCATCTTCCTGAGTTGTCCAAGGTGGTTTGGCTGGTAAATTTGTCAGGCAGTGGCTGGGAGGATGTATCCCATCATATATATCATACATATATATATATATTCAAAAACAAGGATTCCTCCGCCAGAGGATATCGTGGAGTCGCGGGAAAATCCAATTAGAATCCACAAGGTTTACTTCAAGTTCGTTTTATTTGTAATCCATTTGGTGTCAAAAAACAAGGCAAAAACCAACGCGTTTCGACAGCCTCCGCTGTCTTGGTCACGGTTAGTTTGAAATTAAGCGTTGCCACAACTTATACACCTAGTTCAATTTAGAAAAGGAAACAAAGTCACTCCCCCTAGGGGCGTCGCCACCAAACACATGATCATTATGTCACAGTGAAGTTACTCTAGGGATTGTGGGTGATGTAGTCCACCGTTAATTCATTACATTCTGTTGTGTTGCATTCATTTTCTAACCTTTTACACACTTTGGCACAGAGCAGCAATATATTGATTTTGTAACATTGATTATGTCAGGACATTGTGTGTCAATAATTGTCGCCCTCCAGTGGGCTTGTGGATAATTAAATGCGTTGTTGCCGCCCATCTGTGCGTGTAAGATTGTATTATTCTTTTGGTGTGCAAGTTAGTTGCGATAAACCCTTTGTGATAAAGAAGATGTTTGTGTTGTGTGAATTACCGCCCTCCAGTGGGCCATGACATGTGATGAATGATCAATGTGTGTGCGTTTTTATTTTAATGTTGTATTTATGTGTTTGTGAATGTTGTCCGCCCTTCATTGGGTATTTTGAGGTCTATTGTTGCAATGATAGTGCTTTGCTTTAGTTTAGAGTTTGCTCCTTGTAGAACAGTGTGTGTGGCATTGCAACTGGTGATAGAAAATTGTGAAAAGTTCAAATTAAAATTAAAATTAAAATTAAAATTGGATTGCGGATGCATATTTAGCCTTACTTAACATCAATGAGGAAGAAGGTAAAGAGATCCCCTTACATAAAGCAATAAAACAACTGGGAGCAGGAACTAGTCAAATGAAGGCTAAATCCAAATTCTATCCGCAGCTTACTCCAGGCAACAAAATCGATATGTTCCAGGAAGCAGTGACTCATGACCTCTATAAGATCACAAAGACTAACTGCTGCGACAACTTAACGATTAAATAAAGAGACGCTTTAATCTCTCTAAAAAAGGATCAAAGTTTTGAGTTCAAAACAGCAGACAAGGGGGGAAACGTGGTTCTATGGGACAGGGATCTGTAAACCGCGGAAGCCACAGGGCAATTAAATGACAGCGAATACTATGAAAAACTAAATGTGAACCCCCTTCATCAAATCAAAAGAGAACTTGATCACAAATTAAACCAATGGGAATCAGACGGTTTATTAGACTTTGATGAAAAGAAATATCTAACAGTCGACTTCCCGAAAATGGCAACAATCTATTTTTTGCCTAAAATACATAAAAAACCCACGAAACCACCAGGGAGACCCATTGTGTCAGCCAAGGGGTCCCTACTTGAGCCTCTAGCCAATTACATCGACCATTACCTGAATCCATATGTACAACAACTCAAATCATACATAAAAGATACGACCGAATTCTTGTGCACCTTAAAGGAATTGACATGGCAACCGAATTTCCTAATGATCACCATGGATGTAACAGCATTATACACCAACATTGACAATGATTTGGGTGTAAATGCATGCAAATACTATCTTCAGGAACCCAATATCCATTACAGAGACCACAACAACATGCTTTTGAATATGATCCTAATAGCACTCACAAACAATATCTTTTTCTTCGGGGAAACAATATACCGTCAAAAAAATGGAGCGGCGATGGGTTTTTCCTTCAGCCCAAGCTATGCTTGCATAGCTATGGGCTGGTGGGAGGAAACAAAAGCTTGGAGCAAGGCAAATGAGGAATACACCCAACATATCGTCATATGGAAAAGATTCATCGCCGATTTATTCATAGTGTGGAATGACAGTGAGGCAAAGTTTCTGAAATACTTTGAAATATTGAACACAAACACATCATGTCTGAAGTTTACATACACTATACACAAATCAAAAGCCACTTTCCTGGACACTGAAGTCTACATAAAAGACAATTGTATTGAAACAACCCTTCACCGGAAAAACACAGCCACAAATGCAACTCTGGAGGCAACAAGCTTTCATCAGCAATCATTAATAACAAGCATACCATACGGGGAATTTCTCCGGTTGAGAAGAATTTGCAGCGAGGAAAAAGAATGGAATAAACAGAGCAAGAACACCATAAAACGCTTTGAAAAAAGAAAGTACAACAAGAAAATGGTCCAAAAATGTTGGGAGAGAGCCAACCAAAAATCAAGAACGGAGTGTTTACAAAAAACGTCCAAAAAACATCAAGAGGATGAACCAATCAGATTGATCTTAAACTACAGCCAAGAATCAAAAAAAAAAAATCAAATTTTGAAAAAGAACTGGAAAATTCTACAACTAGATCCAGTAATTGGCAAAAAAATGGGTACCCATCCAGTCATCACTTATAGGAGGGCCAGAAATTTACAAGATCAACTGATTCACAGTCATTACAGAAAACCATCCCAAAAAAGAGTTTGGCTGAAAACTAAGGGCTTTGTAAAATGTTAAAACTGCAAAGCTTGCGAAATTGCGAAACCCACAACAGAAGTAATGATGCCAAACAAAAAGACATGGGAGATCAGGGAATGCATTACATGTAACAGTCAATACACAATTTACATGATCGAATGCCCCTGTAAACTCAGATACATAGGCAGCACAATCTGCGAGCTCAAAAAACGCATCTTGGAACACGCCCGTGCAACGACACACAGAGACAGAAGCAACGCAGTGGCAAAACATATGGACTCCCACCACAACGGGGATTGGAAACTTCTATGTTTCTGGGGCATAGAGACAATGACCCTGTCTGACAGAGGTGGACACAATGAAAAACATTTACGGCAAAAGGAATCAAGACATATCTTGAACTTTAGGACAATGACCCCTTTTGGTCTCAATCAATCTGAAGAACTATACATACATCTGTGAATATAAACTTAGACTGCGATTGTGACCAAAAATGTTTCAATATGTAGCATCACGTTTTGCAATCCAAATTTAATTTTAATTTTAATTTTAATTTGAAGTTTTCACAATTTTCTATCACCAGTTGCAATGCCACACACACTGTTCTACAAGGAGCAAACTCTAAACTAAAGCAAAGCACTATCATCGCAACAATAGACCTCAAAATACCCAATGAAGGGCGGACAACATTCACAAACACATAAATACAACATTAAAATAAAAACGCACACACATTGATCATTCATCACATGTCATGGCCCACTGGAGGGCGGTAATTCACACAACACAAACATCTTCTTTATCACAAAGGGTTTATCGCAACTAACTTGCACACCAAAAGAATAATACAATCTTACACGCACAGATGGGCGGCAACAACGCATTTAATTATCCACAAGCCCACTGGAGGGCGACAATTATTGACACACAATGTCCTGACATAATCAATGTTACAAAATCAATATATTGCTGCTCTGTGCCAAAGTGTGTAAAAGGTTAGAAAATGAATGCAACACAACAGAATGTAATGAATTAACGGTGGATTACATCACCCACAATCCCTAGAGTAACTTCACTGTGACATAATGATCATGTGTTTGGTGGTGACGCCCCTAGGGGGAGAGACTTTGTTTCCTTTTCTAAATTGAACTAGGTGTATAAGTTGTGGCAACGCTTAATTTCAAACTAACCGTGACCAAGACAGCGGAGGCTGTCGAAACGCGTTGGTTTTTGCCTAGTTTTTTTACACCAAATGGATTACAAATAAAACGAACTTGAAGTAAACCTTGTGGATTCTAATTGGATTTTCCCGCGACTCCACGATATCCTCTGGCGGAGGAATCCTTGTTTTTGAATAATTTAGCGGGCGGGCTCATCCGCAGGAATACCGCGGCCACAATTTGCAGCGCCGTTCTGGGGAAAAAAACGAGCCATACAGTGTGATATATATATATATATATATATATATATATATATATATATATATATATATATATATATATATATATATATTCACTGAAAAAACCATAGGTTATAGACCATATATAGTTAGGAATTAGCATTTACAAAACCTTGAAAATTCACTGAAAAAACCATAGGTTATAGACCATATATAGTTAGGAATTAGCATTTACAAAACCTTGAAAATTCACTGCAAAAACCATAGGTTAGAGACCATATATAGTTAGCTGGACATTTTATTGACATAAAACCAATGAAATTCCATATATAGTTAGTTGCACTAACTATATATCGCGCACCCGCAATCCACTGCTGATGATGTCACATATTACATCATTCATGACATGGTCAGTGACATCACTGATGACATCACTGATGACATCTCAAATGACATCACTGATGACATCACTGATGACATCTCAAATGACATCACTGATGACTACATCCAGTGACTGTATAATTCTGTAAAGTTAAAATATGTCTTACATATTGAAGAATGAGTGGATGTATAAGTGTCTGGACGAAGGATTTAGTAGGTGCATGACTGAATGTATGAGTGAGTGATTAAATGTGTCTCACTGAGTGCATGGGTTAGTGACTAAACTGTCTTAATTTGTGCATCATTATGTCTGTTGTTCTGTAAACTGCTGCATGTGTTGATCAGTAGCTATATGAGTAACTATATGGGTTATTGATTGATTGCCCAAGTATTTGTATGGGAGACTGAGTGTGTGTGTGGCTAGCTGGGAGGTGTGGGACTCTGTGCAGATCAATCTGTACTTGTATCAATGATTGTATAAGAAAGTAAGTATGTGTTAGTACATGTTTGAAAATGTAAGGTGCTCTATGTTTAACTGTATAGACAAGAAAATGGAAGTCTCATTGATTCTTTACAGGACTGACTAGGTGTGTAAGTAACTCCATGGATGAGTGGCAGACTGTGAGTGTCTGTATAGGTGTATGAGTGCATATGATAGTGTTGTAAAGATGAGTGATTGTATGTATGAATGATTGTATGGGTGAATGAGTGAAGGTGTGTGTAGACGTAGCAATCAGTGAGTGCGTATGTAGTAACTAGTATTGGTGTGTCAATGGTTTCAAAAATTATACTCTTTTTAACACTGGGTGAAACAGAGGTTATATTAAAATGTGAGGAGATGCATTGTATTGTCACATGAATGATATCATCAGTGATGTGGTCATTGATGTCAAATGAGATGTCATCAGTGATGTCATCAGTGATGTCATTTGAGATGTCATCAGTGATGTCATCAGTGATGTCACTGACCATGTCATGAATGATGTAATATGTGACATCATCAGCAGTGGATTGCGGGTGCGCGATATATAGTTAGTGCAACTAACTATATATGGAATTTCATTGGTTTTATGTCAATAAAATGTCCAGCTAACTATATATGGTCTCTAACCTAAGGTTTTTGCAGTGAATTTTCAAGGTTTTGTAAATGCTAATTCCTAACTATATATGGTCTATAACCTATGGTTTTTTCAGTGAATTTTCAAGGCTTTGTAAATGCTAATTCCTAACTATATATGGTCTATAACCTATGGTTTTTTCAGTGAATTTCAATGGTTTTTTAATAGCAAATATCATAAGCTGTCGAATGTCAAGTACGTGGTAAGTAAAAACATTTTCGTGTTTATGCACACTGATCTGCTTTGAATGCTGCCCCCCACCCCTCATTTCTATTAGGAGTACTCTCTCTTTGCAGATAGTGAAGGGTAGTTAACGCAGCCCTTTGCCCCCTTTGTAATCCGTCGTGCCTGCTTCTCTCTCCATTTGATTGATTGTTCTCTTTCGTTCATTCTCTATTTACAAACAAGCACAGAGTCAAAATACTCTGTTTAGTCTTTGCAGATAGCGAAAAACCGTGTAAAAAAACAAAAGGAATCGAGCAAAATCAGTAGGCCACTAATGGGATCTCTTTTTGACCTCGCTAAAATAGAAACATTAGGAACAACCTGTTGAAAATAGCAATGCGTATGTACATAAGCGGCGTTCATTTGTGTTCACAGTACCCCTTGTTGATTGTTTGAATCGAGCATTGAATTGTTCGAAGTTGGTTCTCTTAAGGATCTTCTCTGCCTGCAAACGAGGAAGAATAGGAATATTCTCTCTCCCTTTGCAGATAGTGAAGGGTAGGTAACGCAAGCCTTTAACACGTCGTACCTATTTCATTCCTCATTGATTGATTGATTGTCCGAACATTGACTGTTTGGGAATTAGTTCTTTTTGGAGGTATTCCCTGTTTGCAAATAAACGTAGGAAAATCTTTGCAAGTAGTGAAAGGGTACGTAATGCGGACCTTTCTCCCCCGTTGTAATCTGTCATGCCTATCTACTCCCCACTGATTGATGCACCTGTTTCACCCGGACCATTTACTAGACATACGTCATCTGGCCCGACCAGAGAGCACCCCTAGTGAAAAGGACATATGCAATAATAACGAAGTGATCACTGTATCCTGTTAACAGAAACGTTAGCATGAAACAACCTGGAAAGAAAAGAATAGGAAATCGAAAATCAGTAGGCCACTGATGAACATGAACTTTTATTAAACAACGAACAAAGAAACGATAACATAACGTAATGATAAAACCTATTAATGTCCTAGAAACAAGAAAACGTTAAAATATGCCAGTGGTGAGAGACCAGAAAAACAGTAAGAGAAACCAAATCACCCCTCGCTGTCCCACCGCCTGCCACGCCAAAAAAATCGATAGACTAGGGAAAATGCAAGTCAGTAGAACATCCGCCCCCACTCTGGAAACTTCCAAGGTGGGGCAGGGTTCCGGCTACGCCCAGCCGGGAGCAGCCCATATAAGGCAGGTCCTGCTGCCACGCCTCGGCCAGGAGATCCTAACGTAGGGTGTAGCCGGAGGAGAGGCCGAGACCAGCGGGACCCGGCCAGGGGATTGCCTTTACAACGCTGAACAGTTGCAGGGGGGGGGAATGTCTCCTCGACCCTCCCCTCTCTCTCCCAGTCCGGCCGCGGTGGCCCTTGAGAGTTGCAGGTAGTCCCGCCACATGCTCTTCCGGTCCGGCCACCAACGGTCGGGGGGCCGAGGCCGACGGGATCCGGCTGCAGCCGATAAACCAAGAAACCCGTTCATGGGGCCAGAGCCAGGGGCGTCCGGCCGACATCTACCGGAAGCCCGGCCCGAAGACCGACGGGACACTTCTTCTTTCTTGTATAATTGCTGCAACAACCCTGGGGGGGGATGTCTTGCACATGCCTCCGACCCCCCCCCCCTCGTCCTCATCGCCTGGTCCGGCCATAACAAATCTCAAGCGAGACGCCGTGGGGTGCACTGGGAGGGAGAGACGGTGCGAACAGGCCTCTCCCGCCTCCCCAGTGGAGGCTTCCCAGCTGCACCCTCAGCGCTCCAGGCGCCCGGAAAAGAGTTCTTCCACTGTGGCCATGCTGCAACGTCTCGCCCGGCAGGGTGGAGCCCGTCCGCTCATTTGACCCCGCGATCGCCAGTAGCTACCGAACTCTCAAAATGGCGGTCGACCTGGCAAGAGCGGGCCCAGCATAAAGAAATGGCCCGGTCACTGGTTGACTCCACCACCGTAGTCCTCCACGACCTTGAAGATTCTAGAGGAGCCGCGGGAGTCTCCGACCCCCGATGGGGAATGACTGCCATGATCACCCGTGGAGTGACGAAACTGTATCCGCGGGACGTCGGCGCCAGCCTCACTTTGAATTACTAGAATCCTGCAGACCTCACTTCCGGTGAAAGCACAGTGTGACCCGGTAGGAAAAATTGTTGCACCCCCTCCCCTTTTTGACTGATAGTTCAAACCACCGATCCTTTCCTTTGCCCTTTTAACGGAACTGTGGACTGCCTCCCCCTCTTTTACATTTTCTAGAGAAAACAAAACATTAACCACTACATTAGCATAGCAGTTGACACCAGAACTGTTTTCAAATTGAAAACCAACAACATCTTCAACAGAATCCTTTTTGTTTCTGCTGTGACCCTGCTACAGCACAGGCATTGTCCCCAGCAGTAATTCTGCAATGCCGGTAAGAATAGCTGTGGTGCCTACTGGACTCACTCACCCCCGCGGCGCCCCACGCCGTTATTTGCTGGGCGGCAACTTGCTAGACATCACTTTCGTGCCATCTAGATTTCAGCGCGTTCTGCTGCCTTGGAACTATTCGCACAACAGACCGCTACTGACAAGAATATTTCATTATTGGTGCTGTCAATTTCAATAAATCTATTGGATAATTCAAAAGAAATTGCCACGGTCTCTTCGTTGTTTAAATGTTTTTACTGTTTTTGTTTTGTTGTATATATTTATATGTTATTAAAGTTTTATATTCCTACTACTTTGTTGGAGTGCTATATATTTTTAATGTGACACATAATTGTAAAAACTTTGATGTACAAAGAGTCATTCCTGGAATCTTCCGCTTCAGGCTCGGTCCCCTCCCCAATCACAATACAGGATAGTTTTCAGATAGTAGGAACACGTGTGGTGTGACGGATCTCATCGGGTGTGGGCCTTGATCTACTATAACTCCTTTGAAGAGGGGTGATTCTTTACAGCTGGGGCCATAAACTACATCTGCAGGGCTAGCTGATAGCCTGGACAATCGGACACAGAGGAAGAGGAGTGTCAGAGGGTGCGGTAGTGAATAGGGCGAAAGGGAGGTGTCGGGCGGGCACAGTGTGATTCTCAGGGAAGAGCAGCGCAGATGGGGGGAGGTTTATTGCCCATGCATAAGACAGAGAGCGGGGGTGACCAGTGCCTGGGGAAGATGCTTGCAAGGGTGAGGAGCCATGCTACGAATCGACAGCGTGCAGAGAGTGGGTCTGGTCAAGACATCTAAAATGGCTGCCGTGCACGACAAAAGTGTGGCATTTCAAAAAAGGCAAGATGGCGCAGACAATGTTTTTCAACACTTCCTCATTTCCTTCGAATCGAACGTTAACAGACGTTGGGGCATATTACCAAAGTTAAGCGATATTTATCGCTAACGATGCTTACCAACGAATTTTTTACCGCTAAGCATCGTCAGAAATTATCGAAGATAAACCTTGCTATTATCAAGGTTTATCACAAATGCGATAATAAACGGCCGCAATGCATGAATATCGCTAAAAACTCAGCGATATTCATACATTACCGAGCTAATGCTCTTAGCCATGTTATCCACCTCCCATTGGATAACATGGCTAAGAACTGCTCAGGGCAGGTGTTACTTTTTGGAGATATTCGCGCTTAGCGCGAATATCTCCAAAAGTTGGTAATAGGAGATAAATATCTTGCATGTTGTAATGCAAGTTATTGTGGTATATGGAACTCATACCATAATCTCTCAGGAAAGCAGAAACTGATCCTTTTGGGACCGCCTAAAAAGGCCTAGGGGGTGAGGAGTACTCTACTTTGCCCCCTTTTCACGTTCCGAACTATTTTATTTTACTCTCTTCTGTAATTACACAAAATAGCAGCGATAAGATGCATCGGAGACACACAGTGAGAGAAAGGAGGCCGGAGATGAAGAAGAGATGTCAAATACACATTGGAGATAATATAGTGGCAGAAGGGAAGTAAATATGAGTAAACTTACCATGTAACATAAAAATGTTGCACTCTATACTATAAGTCTCATTTTATACTACAATCACTTCGCTACAACCTCATAAATTAAAAATAAAAATGAATAATGTCTCAAACAATTTTTGATTTCTAACTATAAATTTATTCTTCAGAATGTTCTAAATTTGAAAGAACTAGTAACATGTCCTCATCAGCAATGTCCTCATGAAAAGTCTGCAATAATGATTCTTGTAACTCTATGGTCTCCAAACACTCGATAAATTCGCCATCAAGAGATTGATCAAAAAAATCATTCAAGTCATCTCCTCCTTCTGACAATATTTCATTATTGGTGCTGTCAATTTCAATCAATGTAGTGGAATCATTCAAGTCACCTCCTCCTTGTGACAATATTTCATTATTGGTGCTGTCCATTTCAATCAATCTAATGGAATCATACAAGTCATCTCCTCCTTGTGACAATATTTCATTATTGCTGCTCTCAATTTCAATCAACATAGTGGAATCATTCAAGTCATCTCCTTGTGACAATATTTCATTCTTGGTGCTGTCCATTTCAATCAATCTAATGGAATCATACAAGTCATGTTCTCCTTGTGACAATATTTCATTATTGGTGCTCTCAATTTCAATCAATGTAGTGGACAATTCAAAAGAAATTGCCACGGTCTCTTCATTGTGAGCCATTTTATTTTGAAATTGCTTGCTGTAAATTGCAGAAAAAAATAATCACTTTCATTTATCGTTTTTAGTAATACATAATATAAAACTAACTTTATCAAGTATTTAGTATAACAGAAGGACTGCAAATAAATAACAGAAAACATTTTTCAAATTATCTTCAAGTGTACAACATAGTTCCCCTTACAAATTAACAACTCACCTTTTTAAAAGTAGGAAAAGTGTTAGTACTGTGTAAATCAAACACCAGAAATTCACCACCAAAAATTCCTCACAAATGTACCTCAGACAGTAGTATCACAAAATGGCTGTGGTTTCCTCTCATTTGACATATATACATAACCAATTAACTTTCATCACACACAAATACAAAACCAAAGTAACATTTTAATTGGTTCTAAATTTCAACACTTTCAAATGTGTTTTCCCCATGCAATTTTCCATAGGACATTTACATACGTCTACAGCCTGAATGGCTGAACGGAATTACACCAAACTTGGCAAAATGGTACATCAAACCTAAGAGGTCAGGAAGGATCTACTATGCCCCCTTATGGTCATTTCCCCCTTCGCTTTGGCCTCCTCTTGTCTCTCAATCCTACCGAGAGACAAGATGGCGGCCGCTACGGACTGTTTGGAATGTTGACAGACGCCAGAGAACCAATCAGCTTCGCAAAGCTCCGTAACGCGAAAAGTACGCGAAGCGGAGCGCTGTTACAGATATATATCTTTTTTTGAACGTTAATTTCTCAAAATACACTGGAGCACATATATTGAGACCTAGCAAAGGCACATCGGGCTACCAGTCCCTAATATTTTACCAAGTTTCGTGCAAATCCATTCAGCCGTTCGATTATTATTATTATTTTTTTTTTTTGCCCCGCGGGGCCCTTTTAAAACCTCCACATCAAACCTAGGGGGTCAGCGAGGATCTACTATTCCCCCTTATGGTCATTTGCCCCTTCGCTTTCGCCTCCTCTTGTCTCTCGATCCTACCGAGAGACAAGATGGCGGCCGCTACGGACTGTTTGGAATGTTGACAGACGCCGGAGAACCAATCAGCTTCGCTTCACAAAGCTCCGTTGCGCGAAAAGTACGCGTCCTGGGACGCTGCCCGGTCCGCTGTTACAGATATATATCTTTTTTTAAACGTTAATTTCTCAAAATCCACTGGAGCACATATATTGAGACCTACAAAAGGCACATCGGGCTACCAGTCCCTACAATTTTGCCAAGTTTCGTGCAAATCCATTCAGCCGTTCGGGCTAAAAGTGAGGCCAACCGCCCTATGGAAAACTCAATGTTAAAAACACGTTTTGGGACCCCCCTTTTTTCTCGACCCCCCCTGGACGAAACCCCCCCAATTTTCAGGGGCTTCTCAGAAACAAAATGTGCCATTTTCCTGAAAATTTCAGCCAATTCCGTCCACAAACGCCAAAGTTATTAGACATAGAATTTTCAAAAATCCCATAAAGAAAAAATCCTAACTATATATACCTACTGGCGACCGCCAGTAGGTAATATATATATATATATATATATATATATATATATATATATATATATATATATATATATATATATATATATATATATTGACTGAAAAAAACCATAGGTTTCAGGCCTTATATAGTTAGGAATTAGCATTTAAAAACCCTTTAAAATTCACTCAAAAAACTATAGGTTTTAGGGATGTTATAGTTAGCTGGACATTTCACTCATACAAAACCATTGAAATTGCTCCTATATAGTTAGTTGAACTAACTATATTTCGCGCACCCGCAATCCACTGCTGATGATGTCACATATTACATCATTCATGACATGGTCAGTGACATCACTGATGACATCTCAAATGACATCACTGATGACATCACTGATGACATCATCCAGTGAATGTGGTTTGCTTCGTTATTTAAATATGCATTATATGTATAGCAATTTGCATTGAAGAATGAGTGGATATATAAAAACAAATATTTAGATGGAGGATTTAGTAGCAGTGTAATTGACTGTTTACTTTAACATTTTATAGTGTCTCACTAAATATAGTGGATAGTGACTAAACTGTGTGAATATCTGCATCACTTTGTCAGTTGTTGTGTAAACTGGTTCTCCAGTTGGTTACTAGCTATGTGAAAGTCTATATTAGTTATTGGTTAGTTAACTGAGTATTTGTATGGGAGATTGAATGTGTGTGGTTCGGTGGGGGGGGGGGTGACTGCCCAAAGATGTGTGAATAGTTGATTCACTGGATATATGAAGATAAAACTACATGTTCTGATAGTTGTTTGGGTGAGTGAATATCTTTATGGGTGTGGTGATGAGCAAATATATTTTTCAATGGTACATGTCCAACAAACTAGAAAAATAAAAGGCTGTGTATGTGTAAGTTGTTGTATATAAATAAGTATACATAAGACTCGATTGTGTGAGTGACTGTATGAATAACTGTATACTTGTAATAATGATTTTGTAATACACTAAGTATGACTTACTATGAAGAGGTGTTTGTATAAGTGTGTAGCTAAGTAAGTATATAAGTATGATCCATTGTTTGCATAAGTGAGTAGGATAACTTCAAATGTGAATAGGTTGTGTGCTGGTGTGTAATGTCGATATAGGTGTATAAGTCTTTTTGGTAGTGTCTATTGTTCATTGACAGCACGTATGAGTGAATCTACAGGTAAGTGATTAGATGTGTGTATACATCTATGAATCACTGAGTGGGTTTTTAGATACTTGTATTGCTGTAACAATGGATTCAAATATGATACTCTGTATCTACAAAGAGTGATGAAAGATTTTACTAGTGTATGAAAAGGTGTATGTTCAGTTCAGTTCAGTTCAACATTATTTCGGCTAATATAGCCATAAAAGCAGGAGTACAGAGACAGCAACAAAAAAAAACATTTACAGACGTAAAAACATTTACAGACAATTATTAACAGTGCCTACATCAACAATTTATCGCATACATAAATGGCAATTGGTAAGAATGGAACTAAGTAACAATTAATTCAAAACGGGTAAGTTCACAATACTACTTTAAAAATCTAAATATTTTAAGTAAAAAAGGTTTTCTCCATGATTAAAATCCAGACTAAAAACCAAGTTTAAAACCTTTAAAACCACTAAAATCACACGTCTTGCAGAGGATGCATTCTACATTTTCTAGTACTGGGTGGAAATGGCTATGGACGCCAATATTACATTACAGCTTGTATCCAAGCCGTTTCCTGATGAGATACACATTAAACAGAAACCTACTTATGCAAAAGACAACCAGTTGTGAGGTATTAGACATAATGATGCGCTCTGCCTCTTTGTATGATCTAACACCCATGTTTTTACAAAGGGGTCTGATCCAGCGATATCTAGGTGATTTATATGCTGAACAAAAAAACAGTAAATGGACATCATCTTCTTTTGCTTTTAACGAGCAAAGGGAACAGAGGCCGTTATCTTTTTTCCTTCCCCAATTGCATGTTTTAGCATTTGTCTGTAATACCCCGTATCTAAATTGCAAATATAAGGTTTTTGCTATTGGTGGTCTTATTTCATCCATGAATGGTTTGAATGCAGCATTATCTTTTATATTCATACATTTCAGGGTCAGTGTGCCAATAGGTGAACTATGGAATAGCTCATCGTTAACATTGGACCAATAAGTTGACTTTAGAAGCTTTTTACACACCGGTGTCATATTCTGGGGTTCGTCCCAAAAGTGGGACAGCCCTAACCTGGTACACCAAAGGGAAACATGTTTTAGCCAGGTGATTTTCTTATATTCATCAATCTGAATGATTTCTATCAGACCACTTTTATAGTTACACAACTCCAGGGTTGTCCGTAATCTTATCCAATACAGCAATGGTCTAAGAGCTGCTTGGTGATCCGTCCTTTTAAGATTCAAATCCAAAAACATTGGAACTAAGGGGGTTCTAGTTGGTAATTTAAGTAATCTACGCAAAAAATGGTTCTCTTCCTTTTCAAAATTACGTTTACAATGGTGTCCCCAGACCTCGGCACCATAAATTGCCGCTGCTTGGGCCTTTGCCTTGAATACTTCAAATGCCGGACTAATGGCTTTAGAATAACTAGCTCTGTGCACTTTTAGGATGGGCATCGAATTCTGCTTAAAAGATAGCTTACTCTTTGCTAGATGTCCCTTTCATGAGAGATTACTATCCAACATAATGCCTAAGTAATTAAAACTCCCCCCATATTCCAATTTTTGGTCGTTTAGAACCAAATTCTTTCTAAAGGACTTTTGCGGATTTATGGACATATATTTTGTTTTAGATGAGTTTATTTCTAACCCCTTCTTTACACAGTAACCATAAAATGAATTCACCAGGTTTTGAAGACCCCTCGGAGTCTGTGAGTTGAGGATTGTATCATCGGCAAAAAGTAATGCCGTGATCACCTCATCTCCTAGCTTCGGGGAGTCATGGTCACAATTCCTTAGGTAAACAGGTATGTCATTAACATATAGTGAGAAGAGCGTAGGCACCAGCACGCAGCCTTGACGCACGCCACGACTCACCGGAATGGGCTTTGAAAGTTCACCTCCCTTCCCCCATCTAACTTTTGCATAATTCCCGGTGTGTAATCTAATAAATTCTTTAAGTAGCTCACCGGGGACCCCCATATCTCTGAAAGTGATCCACAGAAGATTCCGTGGAACGAGATCGAAGGCAGCCCTCAAGTCTATAAAAGGTGTATGTGATTGTCACATGGATGATATCATCAGTGATGTCATCAGTGATGTCATTTGAGATGTCATCAGTGATGTCACTGACCATGTCATGAATGATGTAATATGTGACATCATCAGCAGTGGATTGCGGGTGCGCAAAATATAGTTAGTACAACTAACTATATAGGAGCAATTTCAATGGTTTTGTATGAGTGAAATGTCCAGCTAACTATAACACCCCTACAACTTATAGTTTTTTTAGTACATTTTAAAGGTTTTTTAAATGCTAATTCCTAACTATATAAGGCCTGAAACCTATGGTTTTTTCAGTGAATTTCAAAGGTTTTTTAAATGCTAATTCCTAACTATATAAGGCCTGAAACCTATGGTTTTTCAGTGAATTTGCAAGGTTTTTTAAATGCTAATTCCTAACTATATAAGGCCTGACACCTATGTTTTTTTCAGTGAATTTCAAAGGTTTTTTAATGCTAATTCCTAACTATATAAGACCTGAAAGCCCACCAGGAATCTCCAGTATGTGCCAGGGGACTGCATTGCAGAGAGGTGTAATGAAGCCACGCCCTTTTTTACACCTCTCTGCAACGCAGCCCCCGTGCATGTTTGAAGAGGGGGAACTAATTCCCCTTGCATACTGGGGGCCCCTGGGGGCCAACTAGCCCACCTGAAACCTCCAGTATGCGCCAGGGGGCTGCATTGCAGAGGTGTAATGAGGCTATGCCCCTTGTTACACCTCTCTGCAACGCAGGCCACTGACACGTTTGCAGAGGGGGGACTAATTCCCCTTGCATACTGGGGGTCCCTGGGTCATATCTGCCCAAACGCCGATATTCCGAACGATGGTAAATGACTTTTCTTGAGAAACATTTGGATTTGGATTATCATGTCCTATACTTTGGAATTTTTGAAAGACTGACTTTGAGGATGCTATAAATTACTCAAGTCTGCCCGAATTGTGTGTGTAAAATTGATACCTAGTCACTTTGAATAAGAATGTACTTACGTCTCGTCTAACATTTGGAAGAAATATCTAGTTATATGACAACAGGATACCGACATAAATTGAAGGAAATAAGAACGCCCTGAAGAAGTTCTGTTGTACAGAACGAAACGCTTCGGCTGGCTGTGTTACATAAACTTAAGGAAAATAAAAGCATTTGAATATACACCAAGATTCAGCGCTTCAAGGACTCTAAGTGATATGATTTGATTGGACTTATTGTGCAAGTGGTGCTGTGCCAAACTTTGGAATATTCTCCACTACTCTCTACTACTTACTCTCTACTACTCCACTACTCTCTAATATTCACTCTATACTACTCATTCTCTACTACTCTACTACTCTCTACTACTCTCTCTCTACTACTCACTCCCTACTACTCACTATCTACTACTCTCTACTACTCACTCTCTACTACTCTCTACTCTCTACTACTCACTCTCTACTACTCTCTCTCTACTACTCACTCTTTACTACTCAATCTCTACTACTCTCTACTACTCACTCTCTACTTCTCACTCTCTACTACTCTCTACTACTCACTCTCTACTACTCTCTCTCTACTACTCATGCTCTACTACTCACTCTACTACTCACTCTCTACTACTCTCTACTACTCACTCTCTACTACTCTATCTCTCTAATACTCTCACCTACTTACTCTACTACTCACTCTCTACTACTTTCTACTATTCTCTCTCTCTGCTACTCACTCTCTACTACTCTCTACTACTCACTCTCTACTACTCACTCTCTACTACTCACTCTTTACTACTCTCTACTACTCACTCTCTACTGCTCTCTACTACTCACTCTCTACTACTCACTCTCTACTACTCTCTACTACTCACTTCACTATTCACTCTACTACTCTCTACTACTCACTCTCTGCTACTCTCTCTACTGCTCTCTACTACTCTCTAGTACCTACTCTCTACTATCTATTACTCACTCTCTACTCTCTACCTCTCTACCTCTCTCTACTTCTCTCTCTACTAGTCTCTACCTCTCTACTAGTCTCTACCTCTCTACCTCTACCTCTCTACTTCTACACCTCTACCTCTCTACCTCTCTCTACACGCACACATATACACATATATATATGCATATATATGCATATGCATTTATATATATGTATGTGTATATATATATACAAACATATATAATCTGCATATCTATATAAATACAAATATAAATGCATGCATACATATACATATATGCATACATATGCATGTTATTTACATGAAAGTTTTAAAAACACTAATAAAAACAAAGCTAAAAAGCCACCTCATTACAAACCGAATGGCTTTAACTTAAATGAGGGCGAGATCTATTGCATTTTCAATGCTTGTTTAGTTTGGTTCCATCAAGAAGGCATTCAGACGTGTCACACATTTGCCATAAATTCTGAATATTAGCACTCTAGTTGCTCATTAGATCACAGTAGTAAAGCTACTGCTCACCAGGGAAGTCTGCTGCTGGTATTCAAAGTGCATGTTTCAGTCTGCATGTCAGAATTTTTTTAATGAAATAGAAGAGGATTTGAGAAGTCACTCAAAATGTGCCCTAATTTTTCTTTCTGAAGCACTAATCATACTTTCTATGGCAGAATGAACCCCCTCATTTTGTTCCTTTTTAAATTAAATGTTTTCAGACTTACCACTTCATTCCAATCAAGATGGCTTCTGGTGTGCCATACTTTTGTCATAAGTAAGACTGTTAGCGCTCTAGTTGTTCTTTAGAACACTCTGGGACATTCTGTCATTGGGCTATACTTGGGCTACATCTGGGTGATATTTGGGCTACATTTGGGCTCTTTTGTCTCTGGTGGCCATCTTGGGAGACTGCATGTCAGAATTTTTTAATGAAATAGAAGAAGATTTGAGAAGTCACTCAAAATGTGCCCTCATTTTTTTTTCTGAAGCACTAATCATACTTTGTATGGCAAAATGAACCCCCTCATTTTGTTCCTTTTTAAATTAAATATTTTCAGACTTACCACTTAATTCCAATAAAGATGGCTTCTGGTGTGCCATACTTTTGTCATTAATAAGACTGTTAGCGCTCTAGTTGTTCTTTAGAACACTCTGGGACATTCTGTCATTGGGCTATACTTGGGCTACATCTGGGTGATATTTGGGCACATTTGGGCTCTTTTGTCTCTGGTGGCCATCTTGGGAGACTGCATGTCAGAATTTTTAAATGAAATAGAAGAGGGTTTGAGAAATCACTCAAAATGTGCCCTTATTTTTTTCTGCAGCACTAATCATACTTTCTGTGGCAAAATATACCCCCTCATGTTGTTCCTTTTTAAATTAAATGTTTTAAGAGTTACCACTTTATTCCAATCAAGATGGTTTCAGGTGTGCCATACCTTTGTAATAAGTAGGACTATTAACGCTCTAGTTGTTCTTTAGAACACTCTGGGAAGCTGCAGTAGAACACAAAGGAATCAACTGACAGTCTCTGTCCTTGTTGGATGTACATGTTTTACTGAGAATGTCAGACTTCATTCTCACATGAGTGAGAAAGATAATGTGAATTTACAGAAAATATGCTTTCGGTTTAGCTTATAGATCCCCTTCCAAACCACTGTGGGAAAAGCATGAGATAATAGTTTTCTTTCAAACATGATTCATGATATACCAGCAGAAGGCTTTTTCACATAAAATCACCTTAGAACACACCACAATTCCTAAAATGAGTATGGTACCATCAACAAATGATTTATAATGTAACTAAAGTCCTAAAACCTTCTATTAACTGCAATGCTTTTTAATGAGGTGCAATTACCGCTCTAAGTGTACTGGGGATGCTCAGACGTGAGTCCCAGGCACTCCACACCACTGGAGTCAAGCTAGCCGGGCTGATGAGAGGTGTTACCTCGAAACCGGGCCGGTCCTCGGATGCTTGATTCCGTTCTGGGAAGGACATGGCTTTTGTAGTTCGGACTGGACTGTTATATATATATATATAGGGGCACACTTTACATTGACAGGGTCTATGGGAATTATCTTCTAGAATATCATTATTTTTGGTTCCACGGTACAGCTTTATCTTTAATATCTTGTGGTCCTTCTATTTTTGGTCGGGCCTGCAAACATGATGGGGTTGCCATCTATATGAGATGTCCCCAAGCAATTAATGCATACACAGATTGACTCAGTAACATATTATAGTCTGTGGTTTCAATCCAGAGACATAGCATACAATGATGGTTTACATTGCGACATTTTGCACATTTCAGAAAATGGAAATAACGGCTTTTAGAAATTTTGATATTTCAATGTGATTTTTAAGTATTTATTTGGTACTTTTTAACACATGCCGGTCCATTTTGCACGTTGCACTTTGCATAAACTGTTTGCTCAATGCAGTGATTTGCACATTTACACGTTGCACTTTGCATATATTGTTTACATAATGCAGTGATTTGCACATTATATCTATGCTGCTATACTTCAATGTTTTCTGACCAACACATATAGTAATTGTTGAGCCAACCGTAGTCTAATGGACATAACGCATTTATGCAGGTATTATTTGCCACTTTTAGATGTATTTATCAATGTGATAAAATGTGGAACCATTTTGCAATATCCGTGCAATAGAATTGAAATGTTTTTAACATTTATATGAAGTATCCCAGTTGGCCCTGCAGTATTTTGTTTACTTCTATTAATCACATGGTGTATCTCACAACGTATATAAATCAGGCTTTTAAAAAATGCATTTCAATGTGATCAAGGGCATCTGCCCGAAACGCGTCAGTCCGCTGTATGCTTTTGAAGATTGGTGCTTGAAATAAAACATCTTGCCTTAACTTTGGGATTCACTGGTCTCTGTTCGCCACTGGTTGGAGGTTCGGGATCGTCTCTTTGGATTATATATATATATATATATATATTTATAAGTTATCTGAAAAAAACATAGGTTTCAGGCAAGTTATAGTTAGAAATTAGCATTAAAAAAACCTTGGAAATTCACTGAAAAAAACATAGGTTTCAGGGATGTAATAGTTAGTTGGAGATTTCACTCGTACAAAACCATAGAAATTCGGCCGTTACAGTTAGTAGACCTAACTACAACTCGAGCCCCCGCAATGCACTGCTGATGACGTCACATATTACATCACTCATGACATGCTCAGTGACATCACTGATGACATCACTGATGTGCCAAGGGGTGTGTTTGCACATGTCACATCAGGCCCTGCCCCCTCCCTTCACCACTGTGCAAACGTGCCGTGCCTTGTCATGTTTTAAGTTGGGGGACTAAGTCCCCTTGATTCCTGAGGGTCCCTGGGGTCCAACTTGCCCACCAGGTCCTTCCAGTAAGCGCCACAGATCTGCATTGCTGAGACGTGTAAAAAGGGGCGGGGCATTGGAACACCTCTCTGCAGCACACCTCTGTGGGGCATACTGGAGTTACCTGGTGGGCTAGTTGGCCCCCAGGGACCCCCAGTATTTAAGGGGAAATAATTTCCCAACCTACAATGCACCACGGGACACGTTTGCAGAGTGATGCATGGAGAGGGTGGGGCCTCCAGGGCAATGCCATTTTTTTGGTGTTTTATTCAGAAGGGGGGCTGTGTGGCGCCCCTTCTTTGACCCCTTTGTTTTTTCTTTTTTTAATAAACGGAAAGGGGGCCGCGTTGCCCCCCTCCCAAGGCCAATTTCAGCCCCGGGGACCCCATCCCCCAGGGCATGGCCATAAATGTATTTATTTTGGGGTTTTTAAAATGTAGGAGGGGGCTGCGTGGCCCCCTTCCTGCGGCCTCTATTAGCCTGGGCACCCAATCCCCCGGGGCAGTGTCTCTTTTTAATTTTATTTTTTTTTCTAATTGAGGGAGGGGGGTGTGTGGCCCTCCTCCTAGGCCACTCTTGACCCTGGGGTCCCCGTTCTCCATGGTCTGGCCTTTCCGTTGGGGAACGTGGGGGGACCCCAATTCCCCCACGGTCCCGCCAGCTCCCCACCTCCTGCAGGAGCCGGCATTGCCTTTCCACATGGGGAGCTGCTGACACCCAGCTCCACTTGTGGAAAAGCAATCTGGTTTGGATTTTATAAGCGGGAGCAGCTTTCCTGCTCTCGCTTACAAAATCCAAACCAGTGTTTACTATGACAGGACGAGAGTCGCACGGCCACAGTAGGAGCCTGCCCTGGGGGGTGGCAGTCCCCTGGGCCATCAAGGGCTCCAGAAGGGGGGCTGTGAGGCCCCCCTCCCTTCATTTAGAAAGCCCCGGGGAGGTGGTGGTCCCTGGGGCTTGAGGGTCTGTAGCAGCCCCCCAAATTTAAATATACAGTGTCCCGGGAGGTGGTGATCCCCGGGGTGTGTGGGGGGCTGATGCATGCTCACACATTTTTTTTGTTTATAGTTAAAGTGAGCGCCGGGGTGGTGGTGGTCCCCGGGGCTGCGGGGGCTGCGTGCCCCGCGGCAACTCATACATTTTGCCCCGGGGAGGTGGCAGACCCTTGGGCAGTGTGGGGGGATAGGGCCCACCACGCATTTTTTTCAGTGCCCCTGAAACCTGGCCCACCCGGGGGCCTAAAGACAATGAAGCGGGGGAGCTGGTACTTAATTTTTTTTTTTCTCTGCCGGATTCACGACCCCATGCTTTCTTTGGCCCTGGGGACCTTTTGGGACCCCCTGAGCAGGCCTAGGGGGGTCAGGGTGTTTCTACCCTGCCCCCTTTTCTTGTTTTTAAACCTTTGTTTCACTGTTTTCTTGTGAATCGGTTCTACCAAGTCACAAGATGGCTGCCAACACTTCCTGGTTTGGAGCGCTGACAGCCAATTAGAATGAAGCTTGTGTTTGGGACAGTTCGCATATCCACCCGGCCATAGATATCAAAACTTTTACTTTTGGAATTTCTCAGCAACTACTGAACGGATTTACACCATTTAAAGAAAGGTTGCTTTCTGAACCAAGCAAGCACTACCTTTTTGCCAAATTTGGGGTAATTCCATTCAGCACGGTGCCTGCCATGTTGTACATGCAAATGAAAAACATGTATTTTTACATTGTGGCGGGTGCTGCCACCCTCCACAATGTAAACATACAGGATGCACCCGCCAGTGTGGCGGGAGCATCCTAATTTGTTTTGCGGGATCGCCGCACCTATGGCAGGCGGTCCCTTTTTCAGCGGCGAGCCGCCTGCCATCGTAATCGGCCCCTAGGTTCTAACTATAACTACCTACTAGCGACAGCCAGTACGTTATTGAATGGCTTTTTAATAGTGGAATAGCATATGTTGGCACATTTATTATTTTGCACAGGTTTTATGCACTTTGATTATGCACAGTTTTGCACATTACCATAGACCTTAAATATTTTTTTACATTTAGGTTTTACAAATGCGTCATCTTCCATTGTGGTTTTAATTGTAACAGTGCTGGCAACAGATCAAATGTTTTAGATGCAAATTAACAAAAATGTATTTTTTCTTTTTGCCTTCTAAAATTTTAATTGTATTTTACAATTATTATGAAAATTAATCAAAGTCAGACATGTCATTATCAATTGAGAATGTATTAACAAAGTTGTGACATGCTATTTGAGCTGTAATGATTTTCTGGTTTTAATTCTCCTGATTTTATGAATGATTTTAAACATATCGTTTGTAAACTGATTATCAAGTGTTTTGTTAGGTCATACAGTATTTTACTGTATATCTTCTTTTAAACCTTGAACTTGCACTGTTTAAACATAGTATTTTATCTATGTTCATGATGACGCTATTGATGGTAATAGGCATTTGCACTTTAAATTTGTAAAAAGCACACCAAAGCGCGTCATGTGATCAAGGGCCAGGGAGGCCCGAAACGCGTCATGGCTAGGTGCGGGGGTTTGAGCACTCAATAAACAAAATTGCACCTTGATTTTGGGTCCGCAGTTGTCTTTTAACAACGTTGTGGAGTTCGACTTTTCTGATATATATTTTTATAAATTCACTGAAAAAACCATAGGTTATAGACCATATATAGTTAGGGATTAGCATTTACAAAACCTTATTTTACTCGCACAAAACCTTTGAAATTCGCATATATAGTTAGTTGCGCTAACTATATATCGCGCACCCGCAATCCTCTGCTGATGATGTCACATATTACATCATTCATGACATGGTCAGTGACATCACTGATGACATCACTGATGACATCTCAAATGACATCACTGATGACATCTCATTTGACATCATTCTTGTGCTAATACGATGAACCTCTTCAGACTCTAATATAACCTTAGATACACTCAGTGTATACAGACACTCACACACTGTCACTCATCCATGGAGTTACTCACACACCTAGTCAGTCATGCGTTGTCGCGTAATGCGTCATATGACGCGCCACGTTAGCGCATCCGGAAGTGCTCCGGTGCGAAGCACAGCTTCCCGGAAGCGATCCGGGGCGCGGCGCGCAGCGCGTAGCGTAGGACAGGTCATGTGACTTGTTAATAAAACTTTTCATTGGTTCATTTTACTTTTCTTATTCTAATGATGAAAGGCTTGGTCATATGACCTAAAAATTACACTTTTTATTACTTTCGAACATTATTTTTTCTTAAACATATATGTTATAATGTTCCAAGCTAATGTACTTTCCCGGAAAATTTACAACTGTCCTGCAAGTAAAATATATTCCTTTTTCGAGAAAAAGGGCGTTTCTTCGTCCCATGACGGAGCCGTTGAGCAAAAGAGGCTCGGCCTGCTGTCTTAGTCGCCGATACGCCTGAATATCAGATTCTTATCGATCACTTTATGTTGCAGGAGTAGAAAACACAACAGCCCTTGACCATTTATCTTTACTGCGTTCCTGCGTATTATACCTTTTACCCTTCATGTAATTGGACTGCTTTATTTCACTTGCCTTTTACTGATTCAAAAACAGTGACTATTATTAAAAACTTTACCAATGTAAATACTACTACCATGTTTTCTTTTAAAAACCTTTATTGTGAAAATGTCAGTATACAAATACGGGCCTATAACCACGTGGGCCGGCCACGGAGCAAACTGTAATCGTATATGATGAGGAGACATTTACACTGTAGAGGAACGTAACGGGCGGGCCATTAGGTTGCAAGAACTAAGGTGTCTAACAGTTGCGGAATCGGTGGACGTACATTTTATAATTAAAATACGACAGGGCCAGTTACAATAAAATTATCTAGATATACATTTGCGGGCAAGTACCATGGGTGACGTTAATTCGAACTTTCAATAGTACAGTAATCAATAACACATCAGAACTTAATATCAATAGGGATGTCGAAATATTCAATCAATTCTCGTCCCTGCCCGCCATGTGCTTCAAAACCGCATACGTATCTCGTGATATCAAGGTTGTGCAACCAGTACACAACAAGGAGTTACGAGTCCCATTTATTCCGGCGCCATTTTGGGCGAGGACGGGCAGGTCCAGGATATAGTCAAAATGTCTCCACCAACCATCGACTATGATGATGTTCATATGCTGTATTTATTAGAGTAACACTCATCTGTCCACATGAAATTAATTTGCCACAATCTAAACATGTCATTTTAATCTTTCCAAAGTTCTTCTGAATATTTGGGACCGTTTCCCTTGCCTCTGATGCTGTCAGTGCCACTTCTTTGGTGAATGTACTGGCAGGTCGGGGGTTGTCCTCCAAATCTCTCTTTTGTGCAGCACTATAATTAATTGGTGCCACCTCTCCATATGACGATGCATGGTATAATTACCATAACTATATTTTTTTTCGGTTCCTCTGGAGAGTACATCGTGGCATATGAGGCAGGTAACGTACCGGGCATTTACCTTTTTTGCATGTAGAGGAAAGGAAAAAAAATTCGAGCGTCCGAGTTCTAAGGTGTCCCACGGCCATTTTAGTGGACCAGGCCCAAATCCAAAGAACAGGCCGCCATTTTGAGAGTCCTGTTGCAGCCGCCTGTCGCTGTAGCAGCAAGAGCGGGCGAAACTCAGCTAGACGGCGCTCCACTGCAGATGAAGTGCCTCAACCTGGAGAGGCGGGAGAGGCTCGTTTGCGCCGCCTCCCCCCCCCCTTCGGGCACCCCACGCCGTCTTTCGGCGCAGCATTGTAGGATGGCCACACCAGTGCGGCAACTTGCTAGACACCACCTCGGTGCCATCCGGATCTCGGCGCCCCACTGCAGATGAAGTGCCTCCACATGGAGAAGCGGGAGAGGCTCGTTTGCGCCGCCTCCCCCCCCCCTTCGGGCACCCCACGCCGACTTTCGGCGCAGCATTGTAGGATGGCCACACCAGTGCGGCAACTTGCTGGACACCACCTCGGTGCCAACCGAATCTCAGCGCCTTGTGGTGTCTTCCATTCCGAAAATATTGTTGGCAGCATTTTGAAAGGAAAGATAAACAGCCGTTTGTGGCCAACACTACACCGTTCCCCTAGTGAGTCTCAATTTGTTACATTTAGGAAGAATGTTGAAGAGTAGTATGTTGAACATCTGAAGCCATTGTTCTACAAACTCTCAACCAGCCTTGGATGGAAAAATCCTGAAGAATGTACAAACTGAAAACCAGTTTTTGTCTGTATAGCATCAGCAGCAACGCTTGAGTCAGCTTTGTGTGAAGCCGCCATTTTGATTCAATCAATAGCGTCCCCCTGCACACATTCAGGGACCTGGTCGTGTCTTCAAGTCAAACGGATTGTGGGACAAGATGCACAAAGGAAAAGGAAAAAAGTTCCGCCGGACCCCGGGAGGCGGCCGCCTATGTCATGGGCGATCTTAGGCCACACCAAGGCAATAGTGAAGCTGCAGCAGGTGCAAATAAGCTTCAGACAGTGTTACAAGCGCTGCTCAGAACTCTCAACTATGACACCACCTCGGTGCCATCCGGATCTTGGCACCTTGTGCTGGTTCCGGCCTATTCACACATCGGTCCGCTACTGACGCCACCTCACAGGCCAACGGGGCACCCCACGCCGACTTTTGGCGCAGCATTGTAGGATGGCCACACCAGTGCGGCAACTTGCTGGACACCACCTCGGTGCCATCCAGATCTCGGCGCGTTGTGCTGCCTTCGGCCTATTCACCGCAAGTGCGCACGCAACTCAGCTGCATAGCGAGTGAAACACCAAGGGGCGCTCCACTGCAGCCGAGGAACCTCCATCTTGGGGGCGACGCACAGCATCACATTGCTTTCCAATGCAGTCAGATCCTCAAACAGCCCCCACTGACTGACGCGAACTCACAGGCCAACGGGGCGCCCCACGCTGACTTTCGGCGCAGCATTGTAGAATGGCCACACCAGTGCGGCAACTTGCTGGACACCACCTCGGTGCCATCCGGATCTTGGCGCGTTGTGCTGCCTTCGGCCTATTCGCACATCGGTCCGCTACTGACACCGCCTCACGTGCCAACGGATTTTCTACGCTTTTTATAGCCCTATGCCGCATAACAGGTCATGTGACTTGTTTATAAAACTTTTCATTGGTTCATTTTACTTTTGGTTTCCTAATGATGGAAGGCTTGATCATATGACCTAAAAATAACACTTTTCATTGGATTAAAACATTTTTTTTTCCCAAACGATGAAAGCCCCACCTTGTTTCTGGATGTTTCAGACTGAAGCTGGCGTCAGCATGAAAGCACCACCATCTCGTGGCTCCGTCGTGGTCATTCCGCGAGCAATCATGGCAGCCGCTCCCCACCGGAAGCCTGCAGGAGTCGGGGGCCCCCAAGACTTTTGTTGAATCTTCAAGGCTGAGGGGACGCTTTCGAGAATGGGGTCCAAGACCTAGCAGACAAGCGTCCGAGTTCCAAGGTGTCCCAGGGCCATTTCAGTGGACCAGGCCCAAAAAGGAAAGAGCCTGCCGCCATTTTGAGAGTCCTGTGGCAGCCGCCTATCGCTGCCCCGCAAGAGTGGGCACAACTCAGCTGAATGGCGGATTTTGCCACAGTGTACCAAAAGCGGGTGGAATGGCAACTGAAACGGTAAAGGGGCGCCCCACTACAGCAGACGAGCCTCCACCTGGGGAGGTCCGTTCACGCCGCCTCACCCCCCCCCCCCCGGGGCGCCCCACGCCATTATTCGGAGCAGCATTGTAGGATACCAAAACCAGTGCGGCAACTTACTGAACATCACCTGGGTGCCATCCACATCTCAGCGCGTTCTGCTGCCTTGGGACTATTCGCACAACAGACCGCTACTGACGAGGCCTCCCCCCGCACCCCCGGGACGCCCCAAGCCGTTTTTCGGAGCTGCATTGTAGGATACCAAAAACCAGTGCGGCACCCAGGTAACATCACCTGGGTGCCGTCCAGAACTCAGCACGTTGTGCTGCCTTGGGACTATTCGCACAAAACACAGCTACTGACCATTGTTGCTTCTTTTTTCAAAAAAATGTTTAAATGTATTTACTGTTTTTGTTGCGTTGTATATATTTATAAGTTATTAAAGTTTTATAATCCTACTACTTTGTTGGAGTGCTATATATTTTTAATGTGACACATAATTGTAAAAACTTTGATGTACAAAGAGGCATCCCTGGAATCTTCCGCTTCAGGCTCGGTCCCCTCCCCAATCACAATACAGGATGGTTTTCAGATAGTAGGAACGCGTGTGGTGTGACGGATCTCATCGGGTGGGGGCCTTGATCTACTGTAACTCCTTTGAAGAGGGGTGATTCTTTACAGCTGGGGCCATAAACTACATCTGCAGGGCTAGGTGATAGCCTGGGACTGGCCTGGACAATCAGACACAGAGGAAGAGGAGTGTCAGAGGGTGCGGTAGTGAATAGGGCGAAAGGGAGGTGTCGGGCGGGCACAGGGTGTGATTCTCAAGGAAGAGCAGCGCAGATGGGGGGAGGTTTATTGCCCATGCATGAGACAGAGAGCGGGGGTGACCAGTGCCTGGGGGAGATGCTTGCGAGGGTGGGGAGCCATGCTAAGGATCGACAGCGTGCAGAGAGTGGGTCTGGTCAAGGCATCTAAAATGGCTGCCATGCACGACAAAAGTGTGGCATTTGAAAAAAGGCAAGATGGCGCAGACAATGTTTTTCAACACTTCCTGATTTCCTTCGAATCGAACGTTAACAGACGTTATCTCTCCCACACTACCGGTCCCCCTGGGCTTAAACGCCGAGATGGTAGGGACTGCATCCCGTGGAGATAGGCCGAGACGTCACCCAGCAGAAAAAAAAAAAAAAAAAAGTCTATAAACATACAATAAGTTAAAAGTCAATCATTCTTGTTTCCTTGTAGTACGCTCCCCAGTCCGCTTTCCGTTACGCGTACCGGGCGCACCCCACGAAAAAAAACGATTTTATTATTATTTTTTTTTTTGCCCCGCGGGGCCCTTTTAAAGCCTCCACATCAAACCTAGGGGGTCAGGGAGGATCTACTATGCCCCCTTATGGTCATTTCCCCCTTTGTTTTGGCCTCCTCTTGTCTCTCGATCCTACCGAGAGACAAGATGGCGGCCGCTCTGGACTGTTTAGAACGTTGACAGACACCGGAGAGCCAATCAGCTTCGCTTTGCGAAGTTCCGTTACGCGTCAAGTACGCGAACCGGAGCGCTACCTGGAGCGCTGTTACAGATATATATCTTTTTTTGAATGTTAATTTCTCAAAATCCACTGGAGCACATATATTGAGACCTAGCAAAGGCACATCGGGCTAAAAGTCCCTACAATTTTGCCAAGTTTCGTGCAAATCCATTCAGCTGTTCGGGCTAAAAGTGAGGCCAACCGCCCTATGGAAATTAACATGGGAAAAACGCGTTTTGGGACCTCCCTTTTTTCTCGGCCCCCCCTTGACGAACCCCCCCCACATTTTCAGTGGCTGCTCAGAAACAAAATGTTCCATTTTCCTGAAAATTTCAGCCAATTCCGTCCACAAACGCCAAAGTTATTAGACATAGAATGTTCAAAAATCCCATAGAGAAAAAAAATCCTAACTATATATACCTACTGGCGACCGCCAGTAGGTAATACACACATATATATATATGTATATACGCATAACAAATAGTGTGTATATATAAATATATATATCTATATACATGCATATATACATATACACACACACACACAGACACACACATATATATATATATATATATATATATATATATATATATTCACAGCTCCTCTGCCAGACCAAGGTCGACACACCAGCACTCTCAGTAAGTTAAACCCAGTTAGGTTTATTGCACAAAAAAGTAAAGCAGACACGTTTCGGCACTTGCCTTCGTCAGTGTCAACTGGCGACGGCGAGGCGGATGTAAATAACGGCAATATAATGAACATAAAAGAAGGACCGTAGTCCGAAATCATAAGCGCCATCTTGAAATATATATATATCCAAAAACAGCGTCTCTCTCCACACGCTCAGGAATCCTCCCAGCAAGGGATCACGCAGACATGGACCAGTTAAGTGCTAAAGTTTTTTATTTAGTGCAAGTTAGCCTTATGACATTTCGGCTCAAAGGAGCCTTGTTCACATGACAGTGATCACAATCACGATGAGTTCTTTTAAAGTGCCAGTAATTGGTTCTTGCCTAGTCACGTGTAAGGGCTATAAGTAAACATGGAAGACATATTGGGGTCTTTATATCGTTCAACAGAGTTAATCTCACATCCAGTTGAAAACAGTATAAATTACATTTTGGTTTAAATGCAATAGAAAAATATGCTGATAATTTGGCTAATTGACAAAATATAAATCATGGTAAAATACCTATAGATTCTGAATATACCTGTATGTATTCGGTGTACGCAGTTTGACATGGCAATATATAAATAATAATAGATTGCCTATCCAATATTCATGTTGATAAAACTTAAGTGCTAGTGCTTGATATTAATGTGCAAAATACGCATTAGTGCAAATTTCAAAACTTCGGAAATATGATTCGAGAAACGTTTTTTGCGCAAAATACGCCTATGTGCAAAATAGCAAATAAAGTGTCAAACAATTAAACACTGAATACCTAATTTCCTTATGAATAAGTATAATCATGTTAATATCCATTTTATATATACATTGCCAATCACATCAAGTTAAGATAGCCCATAGTCGCTTTGTTACTGAAAATGTATACTGTACCATTGTAATGACCCCTAATTGGCAGACCATGTAGTGGTTAAATAAATGGAATAAAATATAATTGAATTTGCATCATACAATCTGAGTATCAACTATTGGGGAATAAGGACCCTCCTAGTTTAAACAGATATGACGTGCCCTCATTGTGTACAAAAATTTCAAATCTTATAGCAACAGCTTCAGCAAAAAGACCGACCTGTCTAAAGAATTATTTTATCTGTGTTCCCAATCGTGGTGTTTCCCAGCCGGGTACAATCTCACGAAGGGACATTATTCCCATTGTGTGTAATTCAAGCTCATTACTGTGAATTAAATCGTAATTAAATGGCTCATGGGAGACAAGTGTACATATCTTCTGTGACATTCAGTCCACCTGGGGCCTTGGTGTCAAGTAAGAGAATGTAGCGAGTTTCCAATTTTCTTAGCTTTGCCTCTCTGTCACCGCCTTGTCTACTTGCATTTATCGTGTCTATCACAAAGTATTTAAGTGAAGTATTGATACTCTGGTGGTGGTCACGAAAGTGTCTCGCCACCGGATAAGTATTATCCACATTAGTGATAGCTCTCAAATGTTGGAGAATACGTTGGTGCACAGGGAGTTTCGTACTGCCAACGTATTTTAGTAGACAGGGGCATTGCAATACATAAATTGCATATTCAGTTTTACAACTGTGTGTAATTTGATGTTGTACCTCACTAAAGCCATCAGTATAGGTTTTGGTATTGATTCCATGATTGCAGGCCTTGCAGGTCTTGCATTTGAAGAACCCCTTGTTATTTTGCCACCATGTGGTCTTCATGATAGGTTCTGGATTAGTGTCTACTAGTTGGTCTCTGAGGGAGGGTGCCCTGCTTTACGTTAATGACACCCTTTTAGGTAGACCAGCACCAATAATAGGGTCACTTTTCACTATGGGCCAGTGTCTGTTAACTATCCTGTAAATTTCACGGTGTTGTTTACTGAAGCCAGTGATAATTCTAAAGTTCTTAGACTCCTCTGACTTCTTTTCACTCACATCTGGCTCAGTACCAGGTTGGTGTCTGATACTGTTAGTAAGGAGTTCCTCTCGGGTGAATTTCATGGATTTAACCCTGGCCTTTTCAATAGTCTGAACTGAATAGCCCTTTTCAAGGAAACGCTCTCTACTTTCCAATTGGGCTTTTTCCAGGTATATAGGATTGCTGCACACACGTCTCATCCTTAGCATCTCCCCATAGGGGATGCCAGATATGAGATGCATGGGATGTGCACTGGCCGCATGTAAACTGCTGTTACCAGCCGTGGCTTTGCGGAAAATCCTGGATTCAAGTCGATTTTTGTCAATTTACAGCTGTGTTTAAAAATGTGACTGCACTCTGACTAAGTGTAGCAGTGAATTTGAGATTCAAATCATTCCGATTGATGTTATCAATAAAAATTCAACGCTGCTTCCTCACTGCCTCTCCATATTACAAGTAAATCGTCAATAAAACGATACCAAGCGATCACATTGTTTCCAACAGTTCGTTGGTGTGTAGCCCTGAGTACCAGCTCCTCCCAAGCTCCCATGTGCAAACATTGGAAGCTCGGGAAGAAGCTGGCCCCCATCGCCACCCCTTGTAATTGCCGGTACATTAGGTTGTTAAACATAAAAATGTTGTTCATATCCAATAGCATCTCATTATGATCTTCAAATATAGGGGCACGTCTTGAAAGATAATGTTTTACCGCTGACAGTCCATGTATATGTGCAATACTGGTATATAGCGAAGTTACATCCAACGCTATTAACCAATCACCAGGTACCCAATCAATGTGTTTCGTTTTCAGCAAAAAATCACCCGTGTCTTGCACATAGGAATCAAGTTTTTGTACATAGCCTTGTAAAAAGTAGTCTATGTATATCGATGTATGTTCAAGCAGGCTGCCTCTCGCAGAAATATATATATATATATATATATCTCCAATCAGCAACTCCCACCACTTCCAACCCGCAGTGCCGGTGGCGAAGGAGGAGACTCGGACCCCACAGCTCTTCAGGCAAAGAAGGTTTTTATTGCTTTCACAGCCTGCAAACATATATATATAAAAAAAGTTTTACTACTTGTTATGCGTTCATGTTTTCCATTTTTTGTATATTACTTCACTGTCCTGCCTGTTATGCATTCTGAGGCGGAGTTCCTAAATGTGGTGTCGCAGGGAGGGGTAAAAGGAGATGAAAACAAGGAAACTCGCAAAATATGCTCTCTCAATAAATTATGAGCTTCACTTGACCGGCAAAATAGACGGATGATGCAGTTCTCAGGTACCACGGAGGTAATTTCAAGTGACAACTCCGTAATCATGGCGTTTCATGCACCCAGTCAGAACACAATAGCTGCCGTCAGCAAGGAAACAATTGATGTCTGTCAGAGACAGATATCATTCGCCTATTTATTTTGTATCGTTGAATAAAAACAATGTCGTTCAGATTCTTCTGCACTGCTGCTCGGGATTGAATACACTAATGCTTTATGGGTTGACAAAGATTAATTGAGCAAGGATCCCTAAGATTTATAGGGAAACTACTTTCAAAAGCCTGTACATTATTATTCTCACGCACATCACAAAAACGTGTCCAAATAAATAATGGCTAATTCATATTTCCATTTGCCACCATGTGATCCTGCTGGATATAATAGCTCTCTCCCAAACTGTGAAAAATAGCAGACAATTAGAAAACATTGAAACAATGTATTATTATTTTTTTTGGTTATGGAAGGATTTTAAAGCATATACATTTATGTATTCCTCCTGTTGATTCCTGCGACAAAATGAAAGTGTTTGTGGTCAAAATATTCTAAAAAGATGCTAATTTAAAGTGTGGCGTAGTGCTATAACGTGATGGTCAAATGCAAACTAGCCACACAGAAACAACCTTCACATGCAAAGAGGCATGAAATCTGGCAGGTTTTTGGACCTCAAGTACCACCGAGTATGCCAAACACCCCAAAATATAGGGAGTAATTAGAGGAAGGAGGAAAAGATTTGAGGTGGTGCAATCACTTGCTGATTTAAAGTTGGTGGCAGTGACTTAAATGTAATAAATGTACCCCATGTGAAGCTGCACTTCAAATACCTTGAACACGACTCAAAGAAGCATAAAAGTGGGCCAAGTAGTCATTTACCCCAGGGAATCCATCAAACTTTATCTGAAAGTGTTTCAAATACAGCTAGCCTCAACCATGGCAATATATCAAATTCACCTCTTTGGTGCTGTGCAGGAAGAACACAAGAGGCAATGACTGAGACACATATGGGCATATTCATGAAATAAGTGGTGCAGAGCAGTGCAGCTAGACACCTTGCTGCCTGTCCTGTGTCACTGTGAAAGGGCATGAATTAGCTGTATTCATCCAATACAACGCTTTACTCTCCTTTCCCCTTGGGCTGGTGCCATTTTTGCAGTCTAGCGCCAACACAGGCACCCGTGCACCATTTTGCCCATGCCTCTGTTGTATGCAGGATTGTTTTTGTGCAGGGAGGAGCACCTTCCAAAATCAATCCTGGGAGGTTGTTTCCTCTTTCTACGTGTACTGCAGAATGCAGCATATGTAGAAAGTGGAAAAATCGAGGAGCAATAAACATGTTTCTCCTCGTTACGCCTTACTTGGGGAGGCGTACGATTTTGGAGCATTCCCAAGTACTTTTAAATCTGGGGATGCATCAAAACCCATGAGAGTTGCGTGGAAACACCCAACGCTATGCCCTTAAAATGATTCCCTTGAGCAGAGTAAGGCAACACAGCACTTTGCACTGTGTTGCCTTACTCCAGATTTTTTAAGACATTCAAAGCCATCCAAAGTGGCTTTGCTTGGCTTCAAACATCTGACTTAGAGGCCTGCATCACACATGTGCCACTTTGCGTGGTGGAAACGTGGCTCAAGCCTCTCATAAATATGCCACCTAATGACGAGGAGGCTTGTGAAACCTGTTTAAGTACTCCTTCTTTAGAAGATGTCAACAACAAGCAAGACTACTTGATAATTAGGCCCTCACAAGGAGTGTCCCTATAAATTGTGATTTTAAGCGTTGCAATGTTTATTGCACCTGGTCAATATCGGGTGCATGAAGAATGGCACCCCTTAACCCCTTCAGCGCTCATGACGAGTTCAGCTCGTCATGAGCTAGGGCGCTCCGGTGCTCATGACGAGCTGAGCTCATCATGACCGCGCCCGTTCCGTGAAACGCTCGCATGCTGGGCTGATTCCCCTGCAGTGCTGAGTGTTCCATTGGAACGGGTGTGGCCATGACGAGCTCAGCTCGTCATGAGCACCGGAGCGCCGTAGCTCATGACGAGCTGATCTCGTCATGAGCATGGGGGCGCTGTGCGCGCCCCCCCGCCCCCCAGCCCAGCGGGGGAAACAGCCCTGCATGGAAGGGGTTAATACATCTTTGCAATTATATCCTGCTGGAACGTAAAGAGGGAAAAATGCTTGATTAATACCATTGCCTGCAGATTTTGGTGTGGTAAGCACACAAATCCATGTTATCCTCCATTTTGAGATCAAAACTTGTAATGGATGATAATTATCACATCTAAAAAAATCTGTATACCTCAGTGTCAGTCTTTATTGGGTTTTGTAATTAGCTCCACAGACAGCAAGCCACCCGTATTCCGAGCCTTATTGTGTATTAACTGAATATGAGCACATTCCATTGCAGTCCAAATGTGATTTCGAGCAACTACGGTAATAATGCACATTAAATACTGCAGTCGAATTCCAGTTCATTGCCACAGTAGCATGAAATTTACATGAGAAATCCCTTGCTCATCGCCTCACAGATTGTGTATTTCATATGAACACACACACTCACACACATATATATATATTCACACAGAGACGTTCACATATACCCACCCACACACACATACATACATATATATATACATACATATATACACAGCTATTTAGATAGATAGATAGATAGATAGATAGATAGATAGATAGATAGATAGATAGATAGAAAGATAAATAGTGAGATAGATAGATAGAAAGATAGATAGATAGATAAAAAGATAGATACATAGATAGATAGATAGATAGATAGATAGATAGATAGATAGATAGATAGATAGATAGATAGATAGATAGATAGATAGATAGATAGATAGATAGATAGATAGATAGATAGATAGATAGATATTTTACATTGTTAAGCATTCCTATTGAATATTTGCCAGTGGTTTCAAATCTAGTATTTCACAGAATAGAGGTCCAATTGTGAATTATTTCTACAACAAAATATTATATTTCTCTTACTGACATTTACCTGTTATGTATTCTCTCTCTCTCTCTCTCTCTCTCTCTCTCTGTCTCTGTCTCTGTCTCTGTCTCTGTCTCTGTCTCTCTCTCTCTCTCTCTCTCTCTCTCTATCTCTCTCTCTCTCTCTCTCTCTCTCTCCCTCTATATATATATATATATATATATATATATATATATATATATATATATATACTGCTTTACTCCGTATGGCGGCTGGCTCCAGTATATACAGACTGCCGTCATTGCATTGCCAGACCAATGGTAGTGCCACCGCACTCAACTCCTAATCATCAACTACTCTCACTCTAATAAAGGTAAGAGGCAACACGCATAAGTTGGTGTATGGTGAGAAGAGCAGAAGTAGGACCATCAACGCGTTTTGAGCTTTTACTGATGCCTTTGTCACGAGAAGTGACACCATTGTACCGCCCCTTGTGTGCCAGCCCTTTCCTTTATTCCTTTCCTTTATTGGAGTGAGAGTGAGAGTGAGAGTGAGAATGGTTGATAATATATATATATATACCAACAAATGTAAGGCAATTCAATAAACTGAGATAAGGAAATTCAATTAACTGAACTGAAATTGAGCCCTCCAGTTGAATTGCCTTACATTTGTTGGTTCAAGATATTGAGGGATAGATTGAGTGACAGAATTCATATGCATGATCATGTTTCTTAAAAAAGTACATGTCCCAGAAATCCTGTGCGATGAACAGGAAGTGATGTAATTGCAAGAGTAACTTTTCACTTTATTTAAATGGTAAAAAAATGTCGATTCAGTTAACCTGTGAGCAAGGTCTCCGTGGAGACCGAAACGCGTAAGGTGTTGCTGGTTGCTGAGAAAATAAACCTTATACTCGACTAAACATTGGTGTGGTGTAATTTGAAAGCACACGGGAGTGCACGAGGAAAAAACTTATATATATATATATATAATTTCTATGGCAAAATGAAACCCCTCATTTTGTTCCTTTTCAAATTAAATGTATTAAGTGTTACCACTTTATTCCAATCAAGATGACTTCAGGTGTGCCATACTTTTGTCATAAGTAAGACTGTTAGCGTTCTAGTTGTTCTTTAGAACACTCTGGGACATTCTGTCATTGGGCTATAGTTGGGCTACATCTGGCTGATATATGGGCTACATTTGGGCTCTTTTGTCTCTAGTGGCCATCTTGGGAGACTGCATATCAGAATTTTTTTAATGAAATATAGGAGGATTTGAGAAGTCACTCAAAATGTGCCCTAATTTTTCTTTCTTCAGCACTAATCGTAATTTCTATGGCAAAATGAACCCCCTCATTTTGTTCCTTTGCAAATTAAATGTTTTAAGTGTTAACACTTTATTGCAATCAAGATGACTTCAGGTGTGCCATACTTTTGTCATAAGTAAGACTGTTAGGGCTCTAGTTGTTCTTTAGAACACTCTGGGACATTCTGTCATTGGGCTATAGTTGGGCTACATCTGGCTGATATTTGGGCTACATTTGTTTTTTTTTGTCTCAGGTGGCCATCTTTGGGCTACATTGGGCTACATTGGGCTACATTTGGGCTCTAACATATATATAGCCCAATGTAGCCCAATATATATTTTTTCAAAGTACATTTTCGTAAAAACCACTGGAGCATATATCTTGAGACATAGCAAAGGCACATCGGGGTACCAATCCCTACAATTTTGCCAAGTTTGGTGGAAATCCATTCAGCCGTTCGGGCTAAAAGTGAGTCCAACCGCCCTATGGAAATTAACATGGGAAAAACACGTTTTGGGACCCCCCTTTTATCTCGGCCCCCGCTTGACGGATCCCCCCGAAACTTTCAGGGAAGGAGCGGAGCGCAGCGAGGCAAAGTTAAGGAAAATTACAGGCAGATCCCTCATTCGGCGCCAAAGTTATTCCCAATAGAATGTTGCGGATTTCCTATGGAAAACGAGCCTAACTATAACTACCTACTGGCGACCGCCAGTAGGTAATATATATATATATATATATATATATATATATATATATATATATATATATGCACGGATGCAGCTCTCTCACCAAACCAGCACGCAGCAACCGCCACAGCAGTAAAGAAGAAGAAAGCCACGCCACTCCAACGTCCGTTATGGGCTAAAAACGATTTATTAAGCGCTCAAGGCCACCAGATCTTACGCGTTTCGGGCGTCCGCCCTTGTTCACAGATCATTCGTCAGTAAGTTCACAATGGCTTAAGTACTATCAGTTTTTCCCGGGCATTTTTTTCTTTGCAACCACGTGATAAATAAACATAAAAGACACACTACCTAACTTAGGCTGCGGCAGTCGTTTCTCTAAATTAGTGCCATGATACATGTATACATAGATAGAATAACAGCATGAATGCGTTATTTAAACCACGATCAAGATACAATTCATTTTTACAATTTATAAAACATATATTTAGTGATCTATAAAAATATAAATATATATACATTTCTGTAAATAAAACTTGATGATTTGAAATGCTGTGCAAATATCGCAGTATAGAAGTCATAGTAATGAATTACTAATGTAAATAGCATCTTGTATATATACAGAAAATAATGTTGAATCATTAAAATCTAATGCTAGTATGTGACCCCAAAGCAATTTCAATACAATCAGACAATCTGTTTGTTCGATATACTATCAGCCTAAATGCCTAATATGTCGATTGTAATAAAGTACATGTACCATGGTCACAAGATCACGCAGTGCGAAAAAGAGTTTAATGACTGCCACCAATCATGCCCCCTTGGTCTGTGTCGCAATAGAAGTGGTGAAAAGGTTTATAATGTGTATGTGCCCCCCAGAAGAAAGGGAATAAAGTAAGGGGAAAACTAATATTGTGTATAAAAACATATATTTTTTCTTTTTTTATATACTACAACATGTAAGCCATGGTGAGTAAAAATAATGAAGTAGATGTGAAGCTGAACATAAGCCAAGATAGAAGCAGAAGAGCTCGGCACAGGTCAACCAGCTAGAAATTCAATTCAAATCGGCCGTCAAAGAGACATTACAGGAACACATGAAGGTCTTCCGTCGTGTTGAGACCATTTGGGAAACGACTGTCCAGTTCAAGAATGAACTGCGATTCCAGTCTCCTAAGCATGAGATCCCTGTCTCCCCCCCTGATGGGTTTGGGTACGGAGGCAATCACAAAATATGTTAAACAGTCAAGATTGTTTTGGTGGATGGCTTTAAAATGACGGGCCACGGGGTATGAGCTGTCGTTGTTCACGATCGCTCGAAGATGTTGTAAAATTCTGACATGCACCTGCTTGCCTGTACTGCCTACATATCTAAGGCCACAGGTGCATGTCAGAACATATACTGCAAAATCTGTTTTGCAGTTATGTTTCCCCTTAATTTCCACAGGATCAGGTCTAAAGGGTGTGGAGTATTTGGTGGTGTTTATCCCAAATTTACACGCTCTACAGCTGGAACATCGGGTAAAGCCAGGCCTGGCCATCCAATTGTCCTGTTTAATCAATTCAGGAAAATCCCGACTGAGTTGGGTTCTCATGCTAAGTCCTTTCCTATAGGTGATAATAGGTTTGTCCGCTATTCTGGGGGCCAATACCAAATCAGTTTTTAAAGCAGGCCATCTCTGGTTCATAATAGATCGTATTTTACGCTCCTGTCTGTTGAAAGTCAGAATCAATCTAGGTGGATTATTACTTGATTCTGTGTTCACTACAGTGCTCAATTCTGGGCTGGGTAGAAGAGATTCCCTGGGTCTGCAATTAGCTTTTGCTGTCGATTGCTTAAGAATGGATTCTTTGTATCCCCTTTCTCTGAATCTGTCAAGGGCTTCAGTAGCACAGAGTTGGTAATCCTCATCACTACTACAGATTCGTTTGAGCCTTAATAGTTCTCCAAAGGGGATATTGTCGATGACGTGACGGGGGTGAGAACTGCTGGCATGGAGTATGCTGTTGCCAGCAGTACTCTTGCGATGCAGTTTGGTGCACAGCTTGGAATTCCTCACAAAGACTTTTACATCAAGGAATTCTGCCTCTAATTTGTCAATGTGTGATGTAAAGTGCAGATTCTCATTGTTGTTGTTAATTAGTTCTATAAAGTTTTCTGCATCGATCTGATTTCCCCTCCAAATAATGAAAACATCATCGATAAAGCGCATCCACTGCACTACATTGTTCGTCATGATGTCACTGAGAGTGACCCTGAGTACCCGCTCCTCCCACCAGCCAACGTGTAAACACGCATAGCTGGGGGAGAAGCAGGCGCCCATAGCCACTCCTCTCTGTTGTAAATATATTTCCTTACCAAACATAAAGAAATTATGATGCAAGCACCAATTAGTCAATTCAATCAACATCTTATTGTGATTATAACACTTAATAGGCCTAGTTCCCAAGAAATGTTCCAGTGCTCTAAGTCCGTCCTGATGGTTGATACTGGTATAGAGCGATTCTATATCAAGGGTGATTAATAATAAATCCTCACTCCAAGGAACATCTTTGATTCTGCTTAGGAAATGACCAGTGTCCTTAATGTATGATGGTAGTGCTTGCACCAGATTCTGGAGGAAATAGTCAATGTATTCACCAATGTGCTCAGCCACACTGGAGATTGCAGAGATGATTGGCCTCCCGGGAACAGGGCTTACCATTTTGTGCACTTTGGGCAACAAGTATAGTTTTGGCAGAACAGGATTGTCAACATTAAGAAAATTAAATTCCTCTTTAGATAGCATATTATCCCTCTTCCATTTAAACAACAGTTTTTTGAGGCTTTCTTTTGACTCCACATACAATTTCATGTTGGATTTACTGTAGCAGGTTCCATTATTAAGTTGCCTCATGGCTTCGGCAAGATAGTCTTTCTGTGGCCAAATGACTACGTTGCCACCTTTGTCTGCCATGGTCACAATGATGCTCTGATCTTTGTTTAGCTTATTCATCAATGTGGTATAAGCTTGCTCTGAGCTACTTCTGTATCTTTTCTTGTGTTTGACTTTGTGATACAGTTCCTTTAAATCCTCAATCACCATGTCATGAAATGTATCTATTGAATCACGAGGCATAACTGGAATGAACGTAGATTTAGATTTGAATGGACTTAAATTCATTCCTACCTGAGATATTTGTGCCGCTTCAAGTTCGTCTTGAGTTGCCATTGTTTCAGCAGCCGGTACCTCATTCACCATCAGTTGATGCAATGTTAGAAATGCTCTTGTTTCGCCGGCTGGAACATCCAGAGAATTTCCTGCAGTTCCAGATTGTTTGGAGGGGTTAGTCTTGTTGCCATCCTTGATGCTGAAAAATTTCATGAGTTTTAATTTCCGAATGTACAAGAAAATATCCACACGTGTTTTTGTATAACTGAAGTCTGTTACAGGACAATAATTAAGTCCTAAGCTCAAAAGTTGATTTTCTGCCTCAGTCAATACGACGGCGGATAAATTAATAATCGTGTTCTTTACTGTTTCTTTTTTCGCCAATATTGCTTTTTTTGTTTTTTTGGAGATTTTTTGTTTTTTGCGGCGTTCTCTTCGACGTTTGTTGCGTCTTTTTTTGTTGTCTTGTTCTGGGGCTGCTGTTTCCGATTCCTGGGTCTTAGTGTTTGTAGTCGGTCCGAACATAAAAAATCAACCTCCTCACCCAGATTTAAGATAGCCATTTCAGTTGAGTCCGATAGTTCGCTTCTACTCTCCCATGATGAGCCACTGGTGAGAGATTCATTATCGCTGTTTTCCATCATGTTGCCCATGTCAGCTGAAGTGGATGCCGCTATTGATGTTTCAACGGAGGATACAGGTTTTTTAGATGTCTGTTGTGCCAGTTTCGTTCTCTTGGCAATCTCAAATTTCTTGGCGAATGTAAATATTCGTCCCTGGGCATAGTCCTCCTTATCGCGGGCGAACTTATAAATTTTGCGCATTTTAATTTTCTCTTCTTGCTGTTTGAGGCGCTCATCGATTTCTTTGCGTGATTTCTCAATTAAATCATTGGGTTCAAACGTGGCAAGAAATTCATTGATGGATTCTATTTCTTTCATTATGATATCTCTATCAATTACAGCGTATTTGACAAGTAATTGTATTATCCTGCTGGAAGAGTCAAGGTTGATTTGGCCCCATTCCTTTAACATTTCAGGATTGGGATTTTCATAACTCGGAGCCAGGAGGATACGCAGGCCACGGGGCACCCGCCCCTCCTCCAGATATTTAGAGAGCGATTTGTGTTCCCACCACTTGGTGAGTTCTTGCCGCATACATTTCTCCAGGCGCTTCATGGCTGCCTTGATTTTCTCTTCATCTGTATTGTCAACAGTCGCCAGAGTGGACTTATTGGTTCCCTTTTGTTTGTTCGTTACAGTAGGGAGATTTGAATATAGCATGGCTGCCGCCGCCTCTCTCCCGGCTTCTCTGTTCTTTAACGCTTCAGCTGACATAATTGAGGCGCCTTGAGATCGCGCAGAATATAATTAATGCGGTTCAATGTCGAACGTGGTTGTTCTCCGATTACTGACCGCCTAAGCCCAGGGACTCCTCCCCTCCGTCCGTTCGCTCACAATCACTCACCGCCGGGGTCAGATATGCGTTGAACGACAACCATCCAGGTCCGTTACCGCAGACGCCGGCGAAGTGAACTCCAGAGCCGGATCGGGGGTTGCAGCTTGAAAATTTCCCTCAAAGAAAACAGCACGTTTGGTTGTACAGCTGCAGCCAATCTTGCGGGGAGTGAAGCGGCTTCGGAAGCAACCTCCTTCCGATGTAGAAATGCACGGATGCAGCTCTCTCACCAAACCAGCACGCAGCAACCGCCACAGCAGTAAAGAAGAAGAAAGCCACGCCACTCCAACGTCCGTTATGGGCTAAAAACGATTTATTAAGCGCTCAAGGCCACCAGATCTTACGCGTTTCGGGCGTCCGCCCTTGTTCACAGATCATTCGTCAGTAAGTTCACAATGGCTTAAGTACTATCAGTTTTTCCCGGGCATTTTTTTCTTTGCAACCACGTGATAAATAAACATAAAAGACACACTACCTAACTTAGGCTGCGGCAGTCGTTTCTCTAAATTAGTGCCATGATACATGTATACATAGATAGAATAACAGCATGAATGCGTTATTTAAACCACGATCAAGATACAATTCATTTTTACAATTTATAAAACATATATTTAGTGATCTATAAAAATATAAATATATATACATTTCTGTAAATAAAACTTGATGATTTGAAATGCTGTGCAAATATCGCAGTATAGAAGTCATAGTAATGAATTACTAATGTAAATAGCATCTTGTATATATACAGAAAATAATGTTGAATCATTAAAATCTAATGCTAGTATGTGACCCCAAAGCAATTTCAATACAATCAGACAATCTGTTTGTTCGATATAGCCAGTAGATAGTTATAGTTAGGACCTAGTTTCCATGGGAAACATCCTTTACAACGAAACTTTTACAACGCAATGCTTTTACAAAGCAGGTTTTACAGCGAAAACCATTACAACGCATTGCACTGGGGGGCGCTCTAGGATAGGGAATAGTTTTAATTTACTATCCAACACCTTTCCTACTATCCCCGGGGACTGGAGTTGGAATAGTAAATTAAACTATTCACTATCCAGCACCCAAAAGCGCTATGCGTTGTAACAGCATGCATTGTAAAAACTGCGTTGTAACAGCATGCGTGGTAAGAGCATGCGTTGTAATGTCATACATCCGTTTCCATGGGAAAAGCATTTTTTGTTTTCCCAATAACTTTGGCGCCGGTTGACAAATCTTCGCAATATTTTTAAAACTTGTGGCCCGCTCTGGTCAGCTCCTATCCTAAAAGTTTCGGGGTGATTCGAAAAGGGGGTGCACAGAAAAAAGGGGGGTCCCAAAACATGTTTTTCCATGTTATTTTCCATAGGAAACTTAAGACTCGGCTACAGCCCGAGGAATTACACCACATTTGGCAAAGAGGTAGTGCTTGATAACCGAGGCACAAGAAAACAAAAACAAAAGGTGAAAAATAACAAAAGGGGGCAGGGTAGAAACACCCTGACCCCCTAGGCCTGCTCAGGGGGTCCCACAAGGACCCCCAGGGCCAAAAAAAGCATTAAAAAAACTAATCAGCCGAATTTGCACTGGGTACGCGAATCTGGCTGAGAACATTGAAAAAAACAAAGTGCGGGCTCCTGCGCTTCGTTGTATTAAAGCCCACAGTGGGCCAAGTCCCTGAGGGAGTGGAAAAATATTTGGGGTGGCCCAAGCCCCCCACACTGCCCCAGTGACCACCACCTCCCTGGGGCTTGATTAATGAGTTGTGGGGGCCACACAGACCCCCCAAACCCCAGGGACCACCACCCCTGGGGCTTTCATTAATTATTTGTGGGGGCATTTTCTTTTAATAGACATAAACCTGTGTGGGGGCCTTGAGCCCCCCACACACCCCGGGGACTGCCACCACCCACGCATGCGTATTCGTTTGAAGAAGTCGACGCGTCTACAGGATGAGGGTGCCCCGGGACGCCGCTTTCAAGGTAAGTTATTTTTCTTTTATTTTACTGTATGTCATAGGAAAAATAGGGTTGTAGAAGAGGGCGGGAGGGAGGAGGGTGGCGGGCAACTTCGCTCCGCCATGGAGTGGGCATAGTGTTGCCTACCACCCCTAATTTGTGCAGCACGTAGTAGGCAACACTACGCCGACTCCGTGGGCGGAGCGAAGTGGTATACACCTGTTACAACGCATTTTTTACTCCGCACTACCAATACAACGCGACCATTACTCCGCATACTATTACAACGCATCGCTCTAGGATAGGGAATAAGTTTAATTTTCTATCCAACACCTTCCCTAGTGTCCACGGGGACTGGAGTTGGAATAGAAAATTATACTTACCACTATCCAGCACCTCTAAGCGCTATGCGTTGTAACGGTTTTCGTTGTAAATACCGCGTTGTAATGGTATGCGGAGTAAAAGTATGCGTTGTAACGTCATACATCCAGCGAAGTGCTACGCCCACGGTTAGTAAGCGGCTGCATGGGTTACTTACGAAATAAACAAGCAGTTATAGCCATGGGACAAAATTCATATATCTAGGTCAGTCCATGTCTCTATGAGTGAGTGAGTGGGTGTGTTAGTGATTCTATGGATGAGTGAATGGTTGTGTAGTACTTGTATGGGTCTCTGAATGGGTATGTGAGTAGTTGTGTGGGTATGTAGGTGGGCGTATGAGAGATTGTATGGGAGTGTGAGTGGTTCTGTGGATGATGTCATCAGTGATGTCATTTGAGATTTCATCAGTGATGTCATTTGAGATGTCATCAGTGATCTCACTGGCCATGTCATGAGTGATATAATATGTGAGGTCATAAGCAATGCATTGCAGGGGTGTAAGTTATAGTTAGCTCAGGTAACTGCTTAATTTCACTGGTTTTGTGTGAGTGAAATTTGAGACTAACTATAACGTCCCTGTAACCTTTGGTTTGTTCAGTGAATTTCTAAGGTCTCCTTTATTCTATTTCCTAACTCTATTATCCTGTACCATTGTTTTTTTCAGTGGATTTCTACGTTAAAATTTTTTTTTTCCTAACTATAAAGTCCCTTAACCTTTGCTTTTTAAGTGAATTTGTAACTTTTCAAAATTCTATTTCCTAATCTTAACCACTGACCTTTGACACTGAGCGTGTGAGTGAGTGCATGAGTGTCTCAGTGGATGTATGAGTGTCTGAGTAGGTTTGTAGGTGGGGGTGAGAGAGTATGAGTGGGGCTGTGTGTGGGTATATGAGTGTGTGAGCGTGACTGTGAGTGGGTGTGTGAGTCTCTGAGAGGGTCTGTGAGTCGTTGTGTGAGTCTCTGAGTAGATCTTTGAGTGGGTGAGAGAGAGTCTGAGTGATTCTGTAAGTGTGTGCTTGAGTGTCTGTGTCTGTGAGTGGGTGTACGTGTCTGAGTTCATCTGTGAGTGGGCGTATGTTTGAATGGGTCTGTGAGTGTCTGTGAGAGAGTCTGAGTTGTTTTGTGAGTAGGTACATTAGAGCATGAGTTGGTTCTGCTCATCTGCTGCTCTTTTCTGCTCACTTCTGACCTTTATTTTGCCTCTTTCTACTCGTTGCTGACCTTTATTTTTCCTCTTTCTCCTATTTTCTGATCTGTATTTTGCCTCTTCTTCTCTCTGACATTTATTTTGCCTCTTTCTGCTCATTTCTGATCTCTATTTTGCCTCTTTCTGCTCCTTTGTGACCTTTATTTTGCCTCTTTCTGCTAATTTCTGACCTTTATATTGCCCCTTTCTGCTCATATCTGCTCTCTATAGGTCCTCTTTATCCTTATTTCTGACCATAATTTTGTCTCCTTTCGCTTGTTTCTTACCTTTAGGTTGCCTTTTTCTGCTTGCTCCTGAACTCTATTTTGCTTTTTCTCTAGTCATTTCTGACCTTTATTTTGTCTCGTTCTGCTCATTTCTCAAGTTTATTTTGCCTCTTTCAGTTCACTTGTGATCACTAGTTTGTCTCTTGCTGCTCGTGTCTGTCCTTTATTTTGCCTCTTTCTGCTCATTCCTGACCTTAATTTTGCCTCCTTCGGCTCATTTCTGTTCTCTGTTTTGCCGCTTTCTGCTGGTTTTGACCTTTATTCTGCCTCTTTCTGCTTATTTCTGACCACTATTCTGTTTCTTTCTTTTTGTTTCTCACCTGTGCCTCTTTCTGCTAGTTTTTGACCTTTATTCTGCCTCTTTCTGCTCGTTTCAACACCTTTATTTATCCTCTTTCTGCTTGTTGCTGATATTTATTCTGGCTTTTTCTGATTTTTACACCTTTATTTTGTTCTTCCTGCTTATTTCTTACCTTTATTCTGCCTCTTTCTGCTTTTTTAACACCTTTATTTTGCCTCTTTCTTCTTGTTTCTCACCATTATCATAGCTATTTCTGCTTGTTGCTGACCTTTATTCTGCCTCTTTCTGCTCATTTCTCAATTTTATTTTGTTTCTTTTTGTTTCTCACTCATGCCTCTTTCTGCTCATTTCTGACCTTTATTCTAACTCTTTCTGCTCGTTTCACCACCTTTATTTTGCCTCTTTTTACTTGTTGCTGATCTTTATTCCGCCTCTATCTGATCGTTTGCCACCTTTATTTTGCCTCTTTCGGGTCATTTCTCACCTCTATTTTGCCTCTTTCTGCTCATTGAAGACCTTTATTCTGCCTCATGCTGCTCATTTCTGACCTTTATTCTGCTTCTTTCTGCTAGTTTCCCACCGTTATTTTGCCTCTTTTTGCCATTGCTGACCCTTATTCTGCCTCTTTCTGCTAGTTTCGTTGCTAACCTTTAGTTTGTCTCTTTCTGCTCTTTCTGTGGGTTTTTTGATGGGAAGGGTAGTTTTAGGGTTTAGGGTGTGTTCGAGTTTTTGGGTGCGAAAGGTCATTTTAAGGTGCCTTTGGGTTTTGGGTGGGAAGGGTAATTTTACGGTTAGGGCGGGTGTGGGTTTGTGGGTGGGAAGAGTAATTTTAGTTTTAGGGTGCGTTTGGGTTTTTGGATCGGAAGATTAATTTTACGGCTTTAGGGCAGGTTTGGGTTTTTGGATGGGAAGGGTAGTTTTAGGGTTTAGGGTTTGTTTGGGTTATTGGGTGGGTGGGGCAATTTTAGGGTTTAAGGGGTATTGGGGTATATATAGAAATGTACCTACCTTCAACACTTTTACTAAGTGTATGTCTTTACCGCGCATGCTTTAGCATTATAAAAGCATGCGTGGTAAAGGCATATGCATGGTAAAAGTTCACATTGTAATGGTAGGGTGTTGTAAATGCATTGGTGTAGTAATACCCACATAGTAATGACACACATAGTATTATTACCCGTTATAACATCATATATTTCCTCTTTGTGCTCGTTTCTTACCTTTATTTTGCCTCTTTCTGCTTGTTGTTTCTGACCATTATTCTACCTCTTTCTGCTCTTTTCACACCTTTAGTTTGCCTCTTTCTGCTCGTTGCTGACCTTTTTTCTGCCTCTTTCTGCTTGTTGCTTACCTTTATTCTGCCTCTTTCTGTTAGTTTCTCACCTTTATTTTGCCTCTTTATGCTTGTTTCTGACCATTATTCTACCTCTTTCTGTTCTTTTCACACCTTTATTTTGCCTCTTTCTGCGCAAAGCTGACCTCAATTATACTTCTTTCTACTCATTGCTGACCGTTAGTTTTCATCTTTCTGCTCCTTGCTGACCTTTATTGTGCCTCTTTCTGCTCATTTATTACCTTTATTCTGCCTCTTTCTGCCCGTTTCTGCTCTCTATTTTGCCTCTTTCTGCTTGTTTCTGACCTTTATTCTGCCTCTTGCTGCTCGTTCCTGATCTCTGTTCTTCCTCTTTCTACTTGTTTCTGACCTCTATTATGCTTCCTTCTGTGCATTTCTCACCTTTATAATGCCTCTTTCTGCTCGTTGCTGTCTTTTATTCTGCCTCTTTCTACTTGTTTATCACCTTTTTTTGCCTCTTTCTGCTTGTTCTCACCTTTACTTTGCCTCTTTCTCCTCGTTTATTACCTTTATTCTACATCTTTCTGCTCATTGCTGACCTTTATTCTGCCTCTTTATGCTAGTTTCTTACCTTTACTTCGCCTCTTGCCGCTCATTTCACACCTTTATTTTTCCTCTTTCTACTCGTTTTTTACCTCAATTCTGCCTCATTCTGCTTGTTGTTCACCTTTAGTTTGCCTCTTTCTGCTCCTGGCTGACTTTTATTCTGCCTCTTTCTGATGATTTCTCACCTTTATTTTGCGTCTTTCTGACCATTTCACAACTTTATTTGTCCTCTTTCTGCTCGTTTCTTACCTTTATTTTGCCTCTTTCTGCTTGTTTCTGACCATTATTCTACCTATTTCTGCTCTTTTCACACCTTTTGCCTCTTTCTGCTTGTTGCTGACCTTTATTCTGCCTCTTTCTGCTAGTTTCTGACCTCAATTCTGCCTCTTTCTGCTAATTTCCGATCTCTATTTTGTCTCTTTCTGCTTGTGTCCTAAATGTATTCTTCCTCTTGCTGCTCATTTCTGACCCCTGTTCGGGCTCTTTCTGCTCATTTGTTAACTCTATTCTGCCTTTTTTTCCTAATTTCTCACCTTTATCATGCCTCTTTCTGCTCGTTGCTAACCTTTATTCTGCTTCTTCATACTCGTTTCACACCTTTATTTTGCCTCTTTCTGCTTGTTGCTGACCTTTATTCTGCCTCTTTCTGCTAGTTTATGATCTTTATTCGGCCTCTTTCTGCTTCTTGCTGACCTATATTCAGCCTCTTTCTGCTCGTTTCTCACCTTTATTTTTCATCTTTCTGCTCATTTTACACCTTTATTTTTCCTCTTTCTCCATGTTTCCCACCATTATTCTGCTTGTTTCCAACCATTATTCTATCTCTTTCTGCTCATTTCAAAACTTTATTTTGCCTCTTTCTGCCTGTGTGTGACTTTTATTCTGCTTCTTTCTGCTCATTTCTGATCTTTGCCTTGTCTCTTTCCGCTAATTTCTCACCTTCATCTTTCTGCTTTCTTTTACAAAGACTGCGTGGGGAGCCCAAATACCTTTGTGGTCCCTGCCGGCTTCCCACCTCCTGCATGAACTGGCACTGTTCTCACAGACAGGGAGCTGCTAAACATGCAGCTCCATGTTTGTAAGAGCAATCTTTTCATCTGTTTCTGTGCCCGCATGATAGCAGGCAGGGAAACAGACAAACACTCATCTTCCAGCAGGCGGGAGCACTTTGAAAGGTCCCATCCTCTGGAACCGGAGTGTTTGCATTTGTGTTTGCTTGGCTCCCGGCAAGCTAAAGCAAACAGTTATGTCCTCGGAGCAGGCGCCACGGGACGTAGCGGGAACCGGACCCTGGGTTGATCCCCAGGGCCATGTAAGGCTCCAGGAATTGGGCTGCATGACACCGTCCTTCTCTTTGCATGGGCCGCCATGAGAAGGTGGTGGTCCCCGAGACTGAGAACAGCCCTAAAGAGGAGCCAAAAAAACCCTCCTTCTTTTAAAACTAAGTGGAGGTGGTGGTTCCTGAGGCCCAGGGTTCTGTGCGGCCCCCTGCTCCATAATTAAGTTACAGAGTTATTTAAGTTAGCCCTTGCAAGGTGGTAGTCCACGGGGCTCAGTAGGTCCACGCGCCCCCATGCATTCTGTTTAAAGCCCCAAGGAGGTGGTGATATCCGGGACTGGCGGGTGTGGTGAGGCCCCCCACGCATTTAATTTGAAGCCCTGGGAAGTGGTGATCCAGGGGGAAGTTGTTAGCCCTTGGAGGGTGTCCATTTTTTTAATAATGCCCCTGGGACATGACCCACCCGGGGGCTACGATTAAAACAAGCGCTTGAGCCCACAATTTTGTTTTTCCCCACACTAAAGTTGTGAATTTGCAACTTATTTTCTTTTTTTTTAAGAGATGCTTTTATGCAATGGTGCAGTCCCAGGGGAAAGCCAGGACCAAGGCTTGGGGGTTAGGGTATTCCTACCCCGCCCCTTTTCTTTTTTTTACCATATGTTTGTGGTATTCGGCTAAAGCCAGTCCTAAGATGACTGCCAGCACTTCCTAGATGAAGTGTTGGCAGTCAATCAGAGCTCTGTATTTCACTGCATGAGCTTGTTATTATTCGCAAAGTTGTTGGGGCCACAGATATCCTTATTGTTTTTTCTTGAATTTCACAACAACTACAGAACAACCCCGAAACTTTCCACATGCAACAACAATTATCTGCACACTTTTTTGGAAAATTTCGTAAAGATTCGCCAAATGGTGCTATAGATATAGGCAATTCAACAAACACTTTTTCCATAGCATCATGGTCCTGACTACAATTACCTACTGGCGACTACCAGTAGGTAATATATTCTTTAGTTATGGTAAGGATTCACAGAGATAGGAATTCCTTGGATTTGTGTTCGCTAATAACTTTGCACCCATTTGACGATTCTCCACAAAAACTTTTAAGACTTTGCTTTTTTCTACATTGGTGGACGATGGAATGTTTTGTGGAGATTAATCAAAGGGGTTAAAAGCAAAAAGGGGGGTACCAATACGCATTTTGACACTAATGCATTTTCTATTGACTTTGTACTCACGTGTGGCCTCCAAATGGCTCAACGGATTTCCATGAAATTTGGTAGGATTATACATTATGATGTTGCAGATGTTCATTTTGGGTAGTAGAAGTAAGTATGGTCAATATTTTTATAATTACAAGGCTTTTAAACTTAATATATGTGACAAAATATCACAGCACATGCTGATGTCAAGTCATTATGTAATTGGCTAATGACTGCCTTTACCAAAGTTGAAGATAGCCATGTCTTAAGGCCACTTTCCCCTGTGTTCTGGGTTGAGGGCTTAGAAATATTAAGAATTAGATTTGGTAATCTTTCCGTTCCTAGTACCATTCAAGTAAAGTGGTAATAGGTAGGGAAAAATTATATCGTTTTGATATATTTTTTTTTAAATTCACAGAGTACCACAGAACTACCAAGGATGTACTGTAGTACTTAAAAATGTTTTTAAAAAATACATTTATTTAAATTAGTAAAACACACTGTCATTTATTATAATTCACAAATATAGTGTACTACAGTGTATTTTTAATTTGTTTACATTTGGAAGTCTTTATAAAAAAAAGTGTACAGACTGCATGGAAAGTCCAAGAAGTTACTGTGCAACTTAAAATAATTTAAAAAACTGACATTTCTTAAAAAACATTGTACTACCTGGGTACTAACGCAGTACTCTGTAAATCTTTTAAAAAAATATATAAATACATTTCCCTACCTATTAACACTTTCATAAAGTGGTATTAGGTTGGGAACAATAATAAAACCTAATACTTACCAATATTTAAGGCCCCAACCCAGAATACAGCTAAAGTGCAGCAACATATCATGCCTGCATTTTTAATTTTGTAAAGGCAGGCATTAGCCAACTATATACTGCCTTGTCTTCAGCATGTAACATGCTTACATGCAAAACTGTTGCAGTAAACCATGCACAATATATATATGTATTTTTGTATTGCATAACGATGAACACTTGCCCCTGATGTCCTTCACAGGGAACGCTGGGGAATGGATGTCACTTCAGACAGGAGCTTCCCGAATGTAAAACCGAGTAACTATCTGAGTGCTAGATTTCCCTTTATGTAGCCAATATGATTGTATTTTACTTGTTAATTAATCTGAAAATACTGCATAGCAATTCTGAGGCATCCTTTACTCTTGGATGTTCCTGTTAAATGGTTTTGTTTTAATGTACAATGCCTAGTAGGGTTAAGTAATTGTGAGAAAATGCTTCTCTTTGCGTGGTCACCCTCATTTTTTGCTGAATTATATTGCTGGTTTTTAAACACTACACACTGGGATGCTGTTGTCCTGTGCACCGTGTATGTGCTCTGATCCCTAAAAGATGTGGAAACTGACTTATCCTTGGTTGGCTCATTTTGTTTTTTCATTAGGCCATATTACATGGTGTGGAAATACACCAATGGCATGAAAAGCCAAATGTCACTAGTAGACTGCAGCACCTCTTGTGCCATCCACTAGTGTGACAAAAGAAAACATGGCTTTGAGCCTACTATTGTAGCATAACTGATTCAGTGTACAACCTCCTGTGCAACCTGTTAAAAAAATCCATTAAAGCAGGTACAACCTTCCCTATAAATATTAGTAAGTCTGTCCTATGGCTTGGGGCCCACACAGTCTGATGCAGTACATTTAAAAGTGGGACATGCCATACATTTATGTTACTGTGTCCCTATTGTATTGCTGCAATGGAGTATACTATCCACACAATTCTAAGTCAGGTATTTAGTCTCAGTACAGTTATCTGTACATACAGTGATCCCCAAATATGGATCCCACACTCCACACAGGCTTCCTAAAGGCAGAGGATGGTGCCCAAGACAATACTCCACTTAAAGTATTGAACTCAAGGTGATAATCCATGGAGAGAGTCAAACTCCCCCACAAGCTATTTGTGACCAACACAACTCCAGCCAACCAGAGTCCCCGCAACAAGCTAGCAACTCCTTAGTTTCTGACTCACAAACCCTTTGGCTGTATTCGTAAAATTACATTTAAGTCAACTGTAGAGAAAAACTGGGAATTTCAAAACCAGAGTCACCGGAAACACAGAGCTTCCATAATGTGTGACACTCTAGAGAAAAGACCCTTTCAGTTCTGAACTGCGAATGACCATGCGCTACATTGTGTCCCATTTATGTTGTCTGGCACACGGTTTCACTATTGATGGCCTCTTCCATCCAGAAGAACAGCGGTGAGATACATCTACTCCATTGTGGCGCCGCACCAAGTCTTCGGAGAGGGTAAGAATGTCATGAGCATCTGAACACCTAGATTCACTTGTTATGCCTTCAACAATGTTTGGGTTGATTTCCTTGAACATTTCTCTTTTACGCTTAGCAATGCTTGTTTTTTCCCCTCTTGTAAATTTGAACTTGGCAATGCTTGTTGTTGAACCTTGGGGCGTTGGCTTAAGTCTTTGGGTGTTGGCATTCTGCACGTTGCACAGGTGTTTAATCCGGGACCCAGCAACACGTGGCAACTGTCATCAGCCCCGAGACTATAAAAGCCTCGTCTGAGCCTTGAGAGACGCTTCGCTTCGAATCATCAGCGTCAGCGTCTCTGCAAGATTCCAGCCTCCCGCAGTCCCCTTCACCTTCTTAACCCTCCGTGCCTCCTCACCTGAAGCCTTCAGCAGCGGCAGTCTCTTGACCGGCGGGGAGGAGGTCCAAAGGATTTTCACCTTTCTCAGCGCCTTCATCTACGGAGCCCGAACTTCCGGTTTGGTCGGCGGACCCCTTTCATCGTCGGACTCGTCCTCCAACCTAAAGGTTCCCCACGGGCAAGCTTCCGGACCTGAAATGAAAGTAAGATTTAGTTAGTTAGATAGAGAGGAAAGAGCCTTTGCAAAAACTTGAACAAGCCTTGGTAAAACCAAGTCGGACCGATTTTCCTAGAAGAAAAAGACTCTGTAGGACAGAACATTTCTGTAACAGTGCCATTAAACTGTTGCTAAGGAATATTTGAATGTTATTTAATTTTGAAGCAGATTACTTGGGACAAATCGAAGGAAACTTTAATAATTTCTAAGTTTAACTAATTGAGAGAAAGCAGTAGGTTGTGTTCTTTTTTTGGCTTTCTCTCTTTTTACAGAAACCCCCATTCAACGCAAGAACAGTTAATTGCAAGGTAGGAAACAACAGTTGTGCATGACGGTTCACATTTAGTACTAACCCACCAATTAACCGGTTAACTCCTAAGTGGCATGTTATGTCATCGCTCTCTTGAACTCAATGCTAACATTGTATCTTTTCTGTAGGTGACAAGTATACTTTGGAAAAAGCCTAAACCTTGCAGTTACGAAGTATTTGAATGGGTTTTTCCTAGTTTGGGTATGTTTTCAGATTAAGCCTAGAAAATACTAGTATGATGGAAGTGTAAGTTAGAGTTGGTAATTAAAGTGGTGTTGTGTTGTTAACTATTCAGCTACAGTGATCATATCAAGCCAAACTTCAACAGTAGGAGAAAGCCCAGAATACTTCACGAGAAACAACTACAGTCATCTCCTGTCAGAAGAGATCCTGTGTTTCTTTGTTTGTTTCTCATCCACTTCCCCTTCCCTTTTGAGACCAGTTGGTTGTGCCAAGAGTCCCATCCTTGTCACGCTAGCTGGTTTTGGAAGGAATTGGGATAGTCATCTTCAAGACAGAACATCCGGAATCTTGTGGACCTGCGCTTAACAGAAAGCGAAGCCATAATATCCTGTTCTCTCTTGAAGTTGACTATTTCAATAGCTTATTAATGGATATCAATCAGTTAACCGAGCTGGTGCGAAAGATGAATGATGAGGTTCAGGAATTGCGTTTAGAGAATCAATCTCTTAGACAAGAACTAGAAAGCACCAGAGAAGAGTTAGATAATACCAGGGATGGTTTTACGTCTTGGAGAGAGAAAGGAGAAGTTAAAAGACCAATCCTGACATCACCCAAATTCGGAGTTCCTTTTCAGGGTTCTACCCAGGGGACAAGTTTTGGTCAAAATCAACCAGTCCAATTCACAGTAGTGTCTCCACAGCCTGTTCCCTTAGCAAATCCAGAGAGGTTTTCAGGTGATAGTGCTCATTTTCAGACTTTCATGAGTCAATGCCAGTTACATTTCCTGTGTAAACCTAACATTTTCACCACTGATACCACAAAGATAGCCTTCATTATTTCTTATCTTGGAGGGGTAGCAGCTAATTGGGCTATGCCTCTAGTTGATAAGAATGATCCGTTGCTGCATAATTTGACACACTTTAAGGCCGCCATGTCTAGCCTGTTTGCTAAGCATGTTTTTCTGCAAGCTTCCGATAATGAGTTGCTAAACTTGCGTCAAGGTTCCAAAGACCTAATTTCTTATGTGACAACTTTTAATCGGTTGCTGCCAGAAACTCAGTGGCCTCAGGATAAGAGGGTCTCTTTATTTTATAGAGGACTCAGAGAGGAATTAAAGGATTCTTTATCACACATTGTGAATTTACCCGAGGATTTTACCGAGTTTCAGGATTTAGTGATCAAGTTGGACCACAGGTTAGGCGAAAGAAAAAATGAACGACCTAGAAATGATTTTAGAGCTCTACATTTTAAAACAGAAAAGAGAAGTATTGAGGATAAAAATTCTCAAGTTGAACCGATGCAAATTGGAGGAATTAAGGGACCTTTGTCACAAGAGGAGAAGGACAGAAGAAGAAAGGCTAACCTGTGTCTATACTGTGGAAAAGCAGGGCATTTTGCTAGAGAATGTTCCGTAAGACCTATCAAAAAGAAGGTCTTTACTGTAACTCCAGATTCCACACAGGAAACGGGAAACTAAGCGTCTCGAGGGAAGGAGAGGTCGATTCCTCGAGAAAAAGTTGTGTAGAGACCTCGCAGAAAGCCTTGAATATTCAAAAACCAATACCACGACATTTCATTATCAGATTAATTCTGATTTTAGATAATCAGCAAAAGCACAACATTCCAGTTTTAATTGACTCAGGTGCTACAGGTAATTTCTTTGACTTGGGATTTGCTCAAAAACTGAATTTAACTCATTTACCCAAAAAGGAACCAGAACCTGTGCAGGCGGTAGACGGTTCAGCACTTTCTTCTGGTTTGATCAGATTCCATACTCCACCTTTACTTCTGGTATCAGATAACGGACACACTGAATTGGCTAGTTTCGATCTCATTGACACGCCAGCCTTTGGAGTTATTCTAGGGATTCCTTGGTTGGAACTTCACAATCCCAAGATTGACTGGGAAAAACGTACCGTGACCTTAGACTCAGTGTTTTGCAAGACTCACTGTTATCAAGAGCACAGGGACCCAGCCTACCCTCTTACTTGTGCTAGCGCTCAGATTGACTCTCCAAAACTACCAACTGAATACCAAGAATTTTCTGATGTCTTTGACCCTGTAAAGGCCACTAAATTACCTCCTCACAGGGCTTACGATTGTAGAATTGATCTCGTTCTGGGAGCAGTTCTGCCGTGTAGTCGAATATATGCCCTTACTGAACCTGAAAATGAGTACCTAAAATCATACCTTGACGAACTCTTGGAAATAGGCTTTATTCGTCACTCCACCTCACCTGTCTCGTCTCCTTTGTTTTTTGTAGCCGAAAAGACTGGTGATTTGAGGGCCTGTATTGACTATCATGCAGTCAATAAAGCTACAATTAAAAATCGATACCCCTTACCGTTGATCCCGGTTCTTTTAAATCAAGTGAAAGGGTCAACAATCTATACTAAATTGGATGTTCGCGGAGCCTACCATCTAATTCGTATCAAAGAAGGAGATGAGTGGAAAACGGCTTTCCGCACGAAATTTGGTCTCTTCGAATATACAGTGATGCCCTTTGGTCTATGCAATGCCCCAGCTGCGTTCCAATATTTCATCAACGAGGTACTGCACGACCTTTTGGACATCTGCGTCATTGTATATATTGATGACATTTTGATTTTCTCCAAAAATCCAGAGGAACATGAAGGACATGTAAAAGCAGTTCTTAAAAAATGGAGGGACAACTGTTTGTTCGCTAAACTTGAAAAGTGTGTGTTCAACGTCTCAAAGGTTGAGTTTCTTGGTTTCTGGCTTTCCCCCGAAGGAATTGTCATGGATCCAAAAAAGGTGCAAGCAATCTTAGACTGGCCTTCTCCCTCTTCTGTCAAAGAAATACAAAGAATATTAGGATTTGCAAACTTTTACAGGAGATTCATTTCAAAATTTTCCGAAATAGTAGTCCCAATTACAAGTCTCTTACAAAAGGGAAAGAAATTTCAGTGGAATACGGAATCTGAATCGGCTTTTAATGTTTTAAAACAAGCTTTTACGTCAGCTCCTATCTTGAAACACCCAGATCCTGACAGACCATTCTATGTAGAGGCAGATGCTTCTCAAACAGCCATTGGAGGGGTCTTGTTACAGAAAGATGTTAACTCAGGGCATTTTCATCCAATAGCTTTCTTCTCTAGAAAACTACTGCCAGCAGAACAGAACTATACGATTACGGAGCGTGAACTTCTTGCAATAAAGGCAGTCTTTCAGGAATGGAGGCATCATCTCCTAGGAGCAAAACATACAGTAACCGTTTTCTCAGACCATAAAAATCTGCAATTCTATTCCACGGTCAAAGCTTTTACACCTCGACAGATGCGTTGGCTACAATTCTTTAGTGAGTTTGATTTCTTAATAACGTACAGGCCAGGGACCAAGCAATTGTTGTCAGACACACTGTCACGGTTGGTCTGTGATAAAAACCAAGAGTCTGGGGAGAAACTGTTAAGCATTATCCCGACAGAAAAAATATGTGCTGAAATCTCACAAAAAGAGTTTATAGCAACGCTTAGAGAACAAACTAAAGAATTGAACGAAACTGATTGGATTTCGCAAAAAGGATCTACAGTTTCAGATGGATTATTCTTTCATAAGAATAAAATATTTGTGCACAAAGAAGACTTGAGAGAACAAGTAGTTAAATGGAATCATGATTTGGCTTTGGCTGCTCATCCGGGACTAAATAAAACTCTAGAATTATGCCAAAGACATTTTTGGTGGAAGAATATGAGATTCGATGTGCAAAAGTTCATTCAGGCTTGCCCTGTTTGTGCCCGACAAAAGTCTTCTCATTCTTCCCCCATGGGGTTGTTACGACCTTTGGAAATACCTCCTACACCCTGGCATACTATTAGCTTGGATTTTGTCACAGACTTACCGAGATCGTCTGGAATGACAACAATCTTAGTTGTTGTGGATTTATTGTCTAAAATGGGACATTTCATCCCTCTACCAAAACTTCCATCAGCAGCGGAATTTAGTGAAGTGTTTTTATCCAATATTGTAAAACTACACGGTTTGCCTCAGAAGATTATTTCCGACAGGGGCCCCCAATTATTGTCTAAATTTTGGAAACAACTAAGTAGTCAGTTGGGCATTGACTTAGCATTATCTTCAGCCTTCCACCCTCAAACTGATGGTCAAACCGAAAGATTGAATCAAAACCTTGAGCAAAGCTTGCGTTGTTTAACAACTACCTTAACTTCAGATTGGGTTAAGGCTTTGCCTTTAGCTGAGTTCACGTATAATAACACTCTACATTCCGCTCTTGGCTGCTCCCCATTTTATTTTCTCACTGGCCAGCATCCTAGAACCTTGCCAGTACTCCTTCCAGAGAAACTCATAGACATGCCAGCAGTCTCAGAAAAAATAGCTAGTTTGAGGAATTTCCAGGAAAAGGTTAAACAAACTTTAGCAAAACAGAAAACTAAGATGAAAAACAATGCTGATTTACATAGAACACCATCACCCATTTATAAAAATGGAGATCAAGTCTGGCTATCCACTAAAAACATCCAAATTGAGGGATCTAGAAAGCTAAAACCTCGATTCATTGGCCCATTTACCGTGGAAAGGATGGTTAATCCTGTTTCAGTAAAGTTAGAACTTCCCCAAGAGTATAAAATCCATCCGGTATTTCATGTATCTTTGATTAAACCAGTAAATCCCAGCACCCGTCCTGATAGTCCACCCCCTCCTGTAGTAGTGGGAGATCATGTTGAGTATGAAGTCAAGAAAATTCTAGATTCAAAAAGAGTTAAGGGACGTTTATACTATTTGATTGATTGGAAAGGCTATGATGTTTCTGAAAGGTCTTGGGAGCCAGAGTCTCATGTACACGCTCCACGTTTGGTTCGTTCTTTTCATGTCATGTATCCTACTAAACCCCGACCTGTGAGACGACCTTTGGGGAGGGGAACTGTCATGAGCATCTGAACACCTAGATTCACTTGTTATGCCTTCAACAATGTTTGGGTTGATTTCCTTGAACATTTCTCTTTTACGCTTAGCAATGCTTGTTTTTTCCCTTCTTGTAAATTTGAACTTGGCAATGCTTGTTGTTGAACCTTGGGGCGTTGGCTTAAGTCTTTGGGTGTTGGCATTCTGCACGTTGCACAGGTGTTTAATCCGGGACCCAGCAACACGTGGCAACTGTCATCAGCCCCGAGACTATAAAAGCCTCGTCTGAGCCTTGAGAGACGCTTCGCTTCGAATCATCAGCGTCAGCGTCTCTGCAAGATTCCAGCCTCCCGCAGTCCCCTTCACCTTCTTAACCCTCCGTGCCTCCTCACCTGAAGCCTTCAGCAGCGGCAGTCTCTTGACCGGCGGGGCGGAGGTCCAAAGGATTTTCACCTTTCTCAGCGCCTTCATCTACGGAGCCCGAACTTCCGGTTTGGTCGGCGGACCCCTTTCATCGTCGGACTCGTTCTCCAACCTAAAGGTTCCCCACGGGCAAGCTTCCGGACCTGAAATGAAAGTAAGATTTAGTTAGTTAGATAGAGAGGAAAGAGCCTTTGCAAAAACTTGAACAAGCCTTGGTAAAACCAAGTCGGACCGATTTTCCTAGAAGAAAAAGACTCTGTAGGACAGAACATTTCTGTAACAGTGCCATTAAACTGTTGCTAAGGAATATTTGAATGTTATTTAATTTTGAAGCAGATTACTTGGGACAAATCGAAGGAAACTTTAATAATTTCTAAGTTTAACTAATTGAGAGAAAGCAGTAGGTTGTGTTCTTTTTTTGGCTTTCTCTCTTTTTACAGAAACCCCCATTCAACGCAAGAACAGTTAATTGCAAGGTAGGAAACAACAGTTGTGCATGACGGTTCACATTTAGTACTAACCCACCAATTAACCGGTTAACTCCTGAGTGGCATGTTATGTCATCGCTCTCTTGAACTCAATGCTAACATTGTATCTTTTCTGTAGGTGACAAGTATACTTTGGAAAAAGCCTAAACCTTGCAGTTACGAAGTATTTGAATGGGTTTTTCCTAGTTTGGGTATGTTTTCAGATTAAGCCTAGAAAATACTAGTATGATGGAAGTGTAAGTTAGAGTTGGTAATTAAAGTGGTGTTGTGTTGTTAACTATTCAGCTACAGTGATCATATCAAGCCAAACTTCAACAGTAGGAGAAAGCCCAGAATACTTCACGAGAAACAACTACAGTCATCTCCTGTCAGAAGAGATCCTGTGTTTCTTTGTTTGTTTCTCATCCACTTCCCCTTCCCTTTTGAGACCAGTTGGTTGTGCCAAGAGTCCCATCCTTGTCACGCTAGCTGGTTTTGGAAGGAATTGGGATAGTCATCTTCAAGACAGAACATCCGGAATCTTGTGGACCTGCGCTTAACAAAGAAGGCTACAAAGTCGGGCAATCCAACAATGTGTTTGAGCCATAGAATTGTAGATGATATGTAAGTCATTGAAAACTAATGATGGAGAAAAATGCTAGACTGAGTACTTTGAGTGAACATCTTCTATCAGAGCTCAGCAATTTGGCCAGCTTTTAAGGAGCATCCTTCTACTCCAGTAGCCAAGAAACATAACATAGGTTTTAATAGAGATCCAGCTCAGAATGAACCAGGTGCATCTTTTTGCCATTTTCCCTTTCTTTTGAATCCCTTGAATGGATTATGCTCTTTCTTGCTGGCAATACTTGTAAATTGAAGGTTAATGTCACCATTTCATCTTGATTGAGGTACAGCAATACCCTTTTTGTTTCTTCCTGGTTATCATTTTCAATGGCTCCAAGTGATGCACAGCAAAGCAGAGCAAAGCAGGGGTGCCCCGCACTTCAGGTCTCAAAGGTGAGCAGAGCTACCTCCTCCCAGCAGGCTCTCTCTGCTAGGCAATTCTCCAAATGCAGGGCACAAAATAGTGCAAAAGAGTGCCAATATGGCTCCAGAAGCAGATTCACAGCAGTATTTCCGCCTGCAGGGGTAGAAGCAGGGGCCTTGTGACCCCCCCACCAGGCGCTCACTCACCACAATCGACCCCAACATGGCCCCGGCTTCTCAGACCTGCGTCGTGGAGCCACCATGTTATGCGTGGCCCAGACAGCCAACTCCATTTTTAAGGGGATGTTGTGCACTTTAACATACAGCAGTTAGGCAGTGGGAGTCACATCTCCCATCCAGCTGTAGGATCTGCTGTGCTCCAATGCGGTCACAGCTTCACTTACAATCCCCCCCTCCCCCCTCCGAGGAGCTCCGCACAGGATCAGAAGCACAGCAGGTCTCGATGTCCCGGCCTCCGCATAAGGTGCTCGCCGTATTCATAGGCTACAGTTACCTGAAAGGGACAGAAACAGACCCTAGGCCCTCCAATTGCCCCATTCCTCAATATATGAGTGGTGATACACATCAGCTGCATCAGGTTGCGGTAGAATAAGGCCGACCAGAACGGAAGCTCCACTAGGATGCGTCTAGTTGGCCAGCTTGCTTTGGCCTTGCCCCCATAATTGTAGTTCAGATATGCACTGGTGACCATAATGTGCAGCAGGGGTTGGGCGGACACCAACACATACAGACACACACACACACTCTCTCTCTTTTTCACACACAGACCTACACCCAGTACATGCACACATACACACCCATTCAAAACATGCATGCACAAACATACAAACATTCATTCATACTCACACACACAAGCAGCCAACATTACCAAAAAAAACTTACCAGGCTGCATCTTTGATGGCAGGAGGGAAGCCTCAGGTGGTTATTGACCTTCATCCAATGAGAGGAGGTGGTAGTCCCTTACTCGATACGAGGTGTGGGATGGAGTCAGTGAGCATTACTTACTTCACCTTACTCTGTGACCCCACCCCAATTTGAGACTGAGCATCACTGATGAACACTAGGCCCTGGACACAGCAGGGCTTAAAACTGAAGCACCAAGGTCCGAGTCCATCAATAATGCTCCCCCTCGTCATGAGGGAAGACTCACAGGAGGCTTTGCCGGGCTGAGGAGGTCATGTGAAATCTTCAGCCTGGCAAATTTCGCCTCAGGTAGCCAGGGGCCTGTGCAATTAGCACATTTCTATGTATGTGCTTTTATGATTGTAATTGTCTAAAATCGAATAAAGCTAATTTTGATTTGATTTGATTAGCACATGCAGAGTGCCTGGATGCCTGATGTGAACATAAAGAGTCACCTTTGGTCAGCTTGACAGATATTCTTAATTTTGGAAAAAGGTGGCAGGCGTGGCCGCGCTCCTCTTAATGACAAGCTGCTGCTGCAAATATATTACAAGCTTAGACAGAGATCAATGTTTGTATATCATTGACTCTTTACAGAAATGGCTGCTTTAGCCTCTATACATAACAGAAATTAGTGACGCCTGTAAAGTAACTGAATAGAACAGCACAAAACAAAGCTAACTTACATAAAAACAAAATATGACCCAACAAAACAAAACGATCAAAACTGAACGCAACAGATACAACAAAGTGCAACACAGCAACTCAATGTATTAATGTAGCTCAGAAAGACAAAATACAACACAACACACCACCATCCTATCAACATATCAAAATGCAACAATATAGCACAAAACAGTAAACCACACAAATATAACAGCACAATCTAAAAATACAATGTGACAAAAACAAGGCACCACCTAACATACTCCATTAGGTGACAATTATGCCCAATATCCCATCATCATCATCAAATCACAATTTGTGCTTTTGTTTGGTGTTGATATGTTATTGTGTTGCATTTTTATGTTATGGCGTTAGAATGTCATGCTGGCTTTTAATTTGTTTTGTGCAGTCTTGTTGAGTTGTGTTTTTATGATGGCATTGTGTTGTCATTGTGCCATTTTACTGTATTTTGTTGAAGTGTTGTATTATGTACTTGTGTTGAAATCCATTGTGTTAGTGCTGCATTGCTGTGTTGTTGTGTTACCATGCTGTATTATCGTTATTGTGGTGTGCTGTTGTACTATGGAGTAGAGCTATTGCTGTACCTCAACTGCAGTCTTTCTGCTGTTATACTAACAAATATTATTGTTGCATGTTGATAACACACAGATTTTCACTGCATTAAGCAGCAAAAACCTAAATGTGAAACACACATCTGACCTGATTCACAAAGGGCCTCTGCACTTGTGGTGGAGGGCCAGCACTCATGGCGGGGGACTCACACTTGTGGCTGGACCTCCACACTGCAGTTACTCAATGCGGAGGTCCCGCTATGACTGCGGGGCCTCCGCTACGAGTGTTGAGGCCCTTTGTGAATCAGACTCAGAATTTATAATTCTGAAGAACACAACAACTCCTGTTACCAGGCTTAGGCCCATCTGTGTTTATAGGTCACTTGTAATGTGTGCCCACTAATTATTGAATCAAGAGTATTGGTGGGACAGCTTATCGAGGACATACTATCAACAATAAAATACTATCAGGTAAATAAGTCTAGATTTTCTATACCTAACGCCTTATATACGTACCCATGTGGTACATATATCTTCAAGGTATGTAGATAATGAGTTAGGAATATTAAATCCATACTTCCCTATAAGTGCTTACCTTTTGATATTTTGTCCTGGATATCAGTATGCCACAATATTGTTAGTGTGGCTATTCAGTAGTACAATCCTGGTAATGTTTTACCACCCGCAGTGTCTGTACCATAATAAGGGCCACACCTCTCCCACTGTTAAAGTGACTTTTTGGACATCTCCAGCATCTCAACTGCCCTGACTGCAAACAAACTGAGAATACACTCTGCCCCTCACTCTTTGTAAGTGTGATCCCCTGGGTTAATGGCATACTGAGAGAGGCAGTTGGTGTGAAAGGAGCTTGCAAGCTGTCATTATTTGATGTTGCTTTTGGCTCTGCTGCATGCTGTGAAAGTTTGAGTTATTTTAATATTTATTTCAACAGTAACACTTATATAATAGGCTTGATGTTTTTGCCAAAAGGCGAAATAAGTTAGGCTATGATCACGTGCTATGTTTTCCAAAATGTCATTAAAACATCTTGGTTTTGCACATTTCATTAAATGCTTTTTACATGACAAAGATGGCTGAAAATAATCTTGAAGAACGGATTTGGGGTTTTTCACAAACTCACTGTAACGTTTTTGTAGTTTAAAGCCCCTGCTCTGTTGGAATAAATTCTACCCTGTACTATGTGTGATTTCTGTTACAGCCATTAATTATCTGCAGATCTTAGGTGAAACCTATGTGTAACACTCCCACTGCTCTTTAGCAGACTGAAAAATGATGTCTCTCTTTCACTTACTGCACGTGTTTAGTGCTGATGGATGAGTCAAGCATGTGTTGCTGTTCCAGAGCTGTTAATTGAGACCTGCTGGGGCTCACAGTCAGCTGTCTGCTAGCCCCAGTGCACATTAAAGGGAGGACGGGTGACACACACACATGGACATGCACGCTTCATGTACAAACATATGCAAATGCGCATATTGGCATAAGGTTGCGCACAAACTCAAACATGCGCTCCAGTCTGATCACGTCACACACTCTAATTGATTACAACAACCTCTAATAGACCAAACCTCTAACTCAAGGTCTTTAGTAAACATCTACATAAAAAACAGGCTCAGGGAATTAATGTCAATAGCTTTCTGTTATTACAGGGATACAGTAAAAACAACACAACAGTGATTGAAAAAGAAAGTGACAGGAGATAGACTTGAAATGAGAAATAGACGGTAAAATACAGAGAGACCGTGATGAGGAAAAATCAGAATCTAAGACATAATGGTTTAGATATATAGAATGTACTATAGTTACTAACATGTCATTTTTGTAAAAAAGATTTTATTCATTTTTCTCATTTCTCACAGACACAGCATGTTTATGTTCTTGTGTACAACATGCTTAGTCACGCAATCAAGCATCCCCAGAGGCTTACAACAAGTCATAGCCCTTTATCATACTAGTTTGTCCACCTCTCCATCTTTGTTTTCGCAAGGAGAAGTGTTCATTGGGTCCAGGAGATTTATCCATTCCGAGTTGTGTCGCAGCCCTGGGGGCCATTCCATGCTACTCTAGAGGCATGCTTACATTGTCCTCGCCAATCCGCCTTACCAGACAACTAAACAACACGCTCCCCCACCAACCTATACTCCCCCTTCCCTGGTCCCCCCATTAGCCCTTCCTCCCCCCACCCCTCAGACATGTCGCTCTCCCTAACAGCGCACTCGTTGCACAGTATGCATTTCGGACACTTCGTTGGATTCCCTATGGCCGTAATAAATGCCCCATCTAGCAGGGTGCACCCACATTAATCTCCCCCACTTGGCGTCCCCACCCTTACACCTGTGTTTGCGATCCCATGCAGTGAAGGGGCCTCTCACTCCCGGAGAGATCAGTCGTCGTCACCAGTCGGGGTTTTAAGAAGATCCACCATCGCCACCCAGGCCCTCGCCATGTCCAGTAATTTATCATTGTCAGTTCTCTGAGCCATCTGAAGCCGGAGGGTCCCCTCGCAGTGCGCCCATTTTATGAGTTCCCTTAACCATCACGCAGTGATGGGGGCAGTAATCGCCTTCCAATGGCTAGTAATTTCCCTTTTAGCTAGGACTAAATCCAAATCCAGAAATTTGCTGGTGGTTTTATTACGGGCAGTGTGGGGAAACCAATGTAACAGGCAAACGCCGGGAGTCAACTGCAGCTCCCGTTCGGTTACCTCTTTCAGCCTGGTCAGGACCTCCTCCCAGAACCCGCGGAGTAGTGGGCAATCCCAGAACATATGCATGAATGCTGCATTTTCCAGACTGCATCGGGGGCAAGCAGTGTGGGAGCCAAAGAATTCATTGATTTTGTGTGGGGTAAGGTACTCCCAGTGAAACACATAGAATTGTATTAGCTGGAACCTCTCTGTTAAAACTGGGGGTCTCTAGTTGGCAGAGCTTGGTACCACTGTCCAAATAGGGACCCTTGCTTCTAGTCAGGGTAAGGAGGAAGCCTCTGAGATAACCCCTGCTCACCCTCTAGGTAGCTTGGCATGAGCAGTCAAGGCTAACCAAAGGCAACGTGTAAAGTATTTGTACCAACACTCACAGTAACACAGTGGAAACACCACAAACTGACTCCACAACAGTTTAGAAAAATAAAGGTATTTAATCTAAACCACACAAGACCAAAACGACAAAAAATCCAACATACCCAGTTCAAGAATATGGTTGCAAAATAGTTCTTAAAGTTAGCGTTAAAATAATCCACAGTCGCGTGAAAAGTTCACAGTTGCTTCATGTTTAGCCAACCGTACCTTTAGTTGCGACAAAGTTCCAAAAGCAGAAGCTGGTGCGGTGGAAAACAAGTGATGCGTTGCTCCTGAGACCTTGGGGAGGCGATGCGACAACCCCCTGCATCAGCGGGCCTGTTGCGACGAATCCGATCTGTATGGGGTGGAAGGCCACTTGTATGAATTCCGGTGTGTAGGATCCGTAGGAAGTTTGTTCTCGCAAAGGCACGTTGCGACGATCTTATAGGGGCTGCGACGATCTCCGGGGTGACGATGCACGATCCAGTGGTGATCTCTCTCTCGCAGCTCCTCGATGCGATGGCTCTGCGAAGATGCTCGCAGCGACGTGATGCGGTCCGCAAGCAAGCGGTGCGGCGATCTCACCCAGCAATGACAGGCTCTGCGACGATGCTCGCAGCGATGGCTATCTTCCCGCAAGCGAAGGATGCAATGTCTTAGGCAGCAGCAACAGGCACTGCGACGATCTCGACCTCCGTAGCGGCGGGAATTTCCTCGCACTGTCGGGGATGCCCTCCGTAGCGAGCGATGCGATATCTTTTCTGTAGCAAAGTCTTTAAAGCGTGATTTCCAGCTTGCCAACACAGGTACAACTTCCAGAGGCACCACACATGGGCCACGCACTCCAGGAAGGACAGAACTCTCTCAGTAGAGCTCAGGGGAAGCTGGGGGTTAAGTCCTTATGTTCCTGGGACTTCAAAACAGAGAGCCAGCTCTTCTCAGGCCCTTGGAGATTCCTTTAACGCTAGGGGACACAGCACAAAGCAAAGTCCTACCCCTCTCCGTGGCAGCAAAGCAACAGCAGGACAAACCTGCATAGCAACATCTGGACAATCTTCCTTCTTCAGCTTCAGCTTTCTCCTTGGCAGAGGTTCCTTCCTGATTCGAGGATGAGCTAATTTTTTGTTGTCAGGGGTCCTGTACTTATACCCCTAAAAGTCTTTGTTCTCTTTGTGCAAGTGGGCCCTGCGCCCGGTCTGAACCAGTTCTGGGTGTTCCTTGAGCACTTTGTTTTCCTGGCTTCTCCTTTCCTTTCAGAGTGAGGGGCAGGGTCGTCAGCCGCCCAGCAGGAGGTGGAGCCAGCATTGTGGAAGGCTGGCACAGCCCTATTCAGGCCCAGGTGCTATCTCCTCCCACCACTCAAGTTGCAAATGCAGTCATTCAACCTAGGGCTGACTCAGCCAGCCTCCTGGGGAATCCCCAGCCCCTGTCACTCTCAAACCAGACAGTCAATTCACAAACAGGCCAAGGCACACAGAAAGGTCACTTATCTGTGCTGTGGACAAAAAATTGAAGCCAGAGGCACCAGAGGAAAAAGCCTCCCACCACTAGTGACAAGGCGATGTTGGAACCAAAAACAGGGAAAAGAGTGAAAACACATACAACAGAGGAAGAAAAAACAATAACTCTTGTTTGATTAAGAAGAACCCTCACTCGCCCTAGTGGTGACATGCTTCATCATGGGATTCCCACTGGGGGAACCAAGTGTCCCTCCAGTGTGCTTCAACGCCTGATTTGCAGCGGAGCAGGTTATTGTGAAGTATGTGTTATGTGCAAGTGATAGTGAGATTTAAAAAATATCAGTTGTACCAAAAACAATTTTATTTGGTGGTCAGCCAATATTATTAAAAACAGTGTATTGGATATTGTCCGTGGTAATATTATTGACCACTTATAGCCCTTCAAGAATAGGTCGACATGTTTCAGCTGTCTATGATAATTAATGCAGCTTTCTTCAGGACCATTAAAGTGAATATCCCTGGTGGTCCGCGCTCGCTAAGGCGTGTCCAACCAGTGGATATATAAAATGTTAAAAATTATTTTGTAAAAAAATGTATTTTATAAAAAAATACCGGAATTATTTGGTTTCTGCCACCCTAGTATTTCCAGGGGCCAAAACTAGCACGAGGCTATGGTGCTGTCATCCGTAGGCTAAGCGGGGGAGGCTCTCTTCACGCTACAGCCATTTGCTCGTAGCGGCTCGCCGCCGTGAACCTGCTCAATCCACTGCCGCCACCCGAAACTTTTCTCACTATCACTTGCACATAACACATACTTCACAATAACCTGCTCCGCTGCAAATCAGGCGTTGGAGCACACTGGAGGGACACTCGGTTCCTCCAGTGGGAACCCCATGATGAAGCATGTCACCACTAGGGTGAGTGAGGGTTCTTCTTAATAAAACACGAGTTATTGTTTTTTCTTCCTCTGTTGTATGTGTTTTCACTCTTTTCCCTGTTTTCGGTTCCAACATCGCCTTGTCACTAGTGGTGGGAGGCTTTTTCCTCTGGTGCCTCTGGCTTCAATTTTTTGTCCACAGCACAGATAAGTCACTCCTTAGTTGTTTTTTGTATTTATGATTGGGGATGTAGGAGTGACCTCTGGTTTATCCTCACTCTCTTGTTGTTGATATACACAGAAAGGTCAGACAAGAGAACAGCAACTTTCTAAAAGTGCTGTTCTCAAACACAGGATTTAAAAACACCCTTTCCTAAAAGATGTGTTATTAAATTCTGAGTTCAGGGATTCTAGACTTTTATGTCCTATCTTGTTCCTATGGGACGATATGCTGGTAGCCACTGTAGCCAGCATCCCCCATGATAGCCTATGGAACAAGATAGCCATGCAGCAGCGAAAAACGAAAATGGCTGTAATTCACTACCAGAGCATGTCACCTGTACAAGTACATGTTCCACCTTTCACATACACTGCACCCTGCCCAGGGGGGTACCTTGGGCCTTCCATAGGGGTGACCAATGTGCACAGAAAGGGAAGGGTTAGGCCTGGTCAGTGGGGATACTGACCAGGAGGACTAGGCAGTTCCCAGACTGCACACAGGCACTGCTGTGGGAGGCTTGAGACACCATTTTAGGGCTACTCATGTGGGTGGCACAATCAGTGCTGCAGGCCCACTAGTAGCATTTGTCATCATCAGCCCTGGCACACCCAGTGCACTTTACTAGGGACTTCTTGGTGATACAAATATGCCAATCATGTATATCCCATCACAATAACAATGTACACAGGGAGCACTTACACTCTGACACTGATCAGCAGTGGCAGAGTGTCCAAAGCATCTAAACCAGCAAAAACGAAATCCAGCACAGCATTAAAAATACAGGAGGTAGAGGCAAAACGATAGGGGGAAACCACGCCAAAGATGCCAGGTCTAACACTCGCATTCCGGGAGCATTTCCATGCTCGTTCCAGCAGCATCTCCCATGGCTTTGCCTCTATTGGCAACGCCAGGTCCGCCTCCCATTTAGTGCGCAGCCCCTCTAAGGGAGCCCCGGATCCCTGCATTAGTCTAATATACAGGCACGTCACTGCCTTAATCTTACCCGTGGAAATTACCACATACTGGCAAGGGAGGAAGGTCTGTGGCTCCTCCATTCCCTTTTTCCAATGCTGACGCACAGCAGCCGTCAATTCCGCATGCAAGAGAAAATCATGGGCGGGCAGTTCATGCCTCTCCATGAGGTCCTGAAATGGTAAGAGGGTGCATCCTCGTACAGATCGCCGATGGTGGAGATCCCCAGTTCCTTCCACTCTCGCAATCTCTGCCAATCCCCCCCATGAGGCAACTCCTCACAGAGCCGCACTGGAATCTTGGGCACATATGCAGGGCCTGCTTTATTTCGGCGCAGGGCCCTACTCCAGCATTGCCGCAGCACCCATAAATCTCTGGGTACCTCTCTTTCGCGCATCAGAAGCTGGAACAAAATCCTAGTCAGGTGGCGAAGCCTCAAGTTCCTACCTCTATGGTCCACCTCCACTCCCAGCCTCCCCGCCAGCCACTGCGCGAACCACTGGAACTGGGCCGCATGATAATATGCCTCAAAATTTGGTACCACAAAGCGCATCATAGTATTCAGAGCCACTCTACTCCTCCCTGAGCCCCAAAGAAAGCTCGTAACCATTGAGCGTAATTGGGCAAAGTGTTTCCCAGGCACCCATAGTTGCAACGTACTGAAGTAATAAAGCAGACGAGGCAGGGTTATCATTTTTAGCAATGCCAATCGTCCCGCAACCGATAGAGGCAGAGACCCCCAGAAATCGAAATTACTCTTGGTAGTTCTCAGAGCCCGCCCTACGTTGCCTCAAATAAATCAGCGGCCTCATGATGAATTCTGAACCTCAAATAAGGCAAGCATCTGTCTTCCCAACGCACATCTAGTCCCTCAGGAGGGTCACCTCTACCTCCTTGTACCAGTAATAGACAGGTTTTAGTCCAATTGACTTTGAGCCCTGCCACTCGCCGCAGGCTCTCCAGTAATTCCCGAGCACCCCGTAACTCGTCGGCAGCATTGGCAAGGAACATTAACAAATCATCAGCATATAGAGCAATGTAGTGCATCTGGGCCATCCCCTCTAAGCCCCTGTAGTGCCTCCCCGTCCGGGCACGGACTGCCAAAGGCTCCATTGCCAGGGCGAATAGAAGGGGAGACAGCGGGCAGCCCTGTCTCGTCCCCCTACCTACATCACAAGCCGCGGAGATTGCCCCCCCGTTCAAACCCTGGCTGTTAGGCGATTATACAGAATCTTCGTCCAGGCCACAAATCCTTCACCTAAGCCAAATTCCCTCAAAACCCTAAACAGATACGGCCACTCTAAGCTGTCAAAGACTTTTTCAATGTCTATCGATAGCACACATGCCTCCTCTTCCTCTGCCGCCGTCTCATGTAGCAATTGGCACAGTCGCCTTATATTCATGCCCGTGTTCCGGGCAGAAATTAACCTAGCCTGGTCCCCATGCACCAGTTGACATTTGTGCCATCAGGCGGCTGGCCAAGATACCGCTCAGGAACTTGTAGTGAATATTTAACATCGCCAGGTGGTGATATGCTGTGGGGTCCCACCCCTGGATTGCCCGGTTTAAGGAGAGGTACGATCACTGCCTCCCGTGTCGAGCTAGGTAAATATCCATTTTGTTTTGACCGATTGTAAAGAGTCACCAGTTGTGGGGCCAGCAGATCTACATATGCATAGAACTCAGATGGTAACCCATCAGTACCCGGTGTTTTGTTCTTGCCCGTATGCTTTATAGGCCCCTTGACATCTCCCAACTCCAATGGACGGCCCAGGCTCCCCGCATCTGCCGCCTCAATCTGAGGCAGATCTAACTCTAGGAAGTCCCCCTCTACCAGCTCTCTGGGGTCTAACCTGCTGCGATATAAAGAGGTGTAGTATTCCAGGAACTGCATGTTAATGTCCTGCTGTCCATAGTGTCTTGTCCCCCCATCTTTCCGTAGTTCAAGGATCGGTGTGCCTCTGTGCGCTGGATTTGGCAACCAAGCTAGCAGCGCCCCAGACTTATCCCTTTCAGCATGCGCTCGCGTCACATATGCCCTGTAATCAAAGCACCTCAGCCTCCCTACTTGCATTGCCAGTTCTTCTCTCGCCCTCAGCAGCTCTTCCTGCGCATCATCCCGTCCAGGTCTCTTCCTTTCCTTCTCCCTGAGCCGCTGCTCTGCCTGCTGCATCTCGCTAAATAGTGTTCTACGAATTCCCACCGCTTCCCCAATACACCGCCAGCGTATCACTACTTTGAATGCGTCCCACTCGTTATGCAAACTAGAGGATGTATTAATGTTATGCTGAAAATATTCCTCTATGGCAGTGCCTATGGTAGTTCGGAAGACCTGGTCTTCCAACACTTTCGTTCGGAGACGCCAACTAGGAATCGCCGTTCTAAGGCGAACCCAATTCAGGGACACCAAGAGAGGATTATGATCAGAGGCTGTCCTAGCCAGGTACTCACTCATCGTAATCGTCATGTGGACATCAGGGGTACACAGTATTGCGTCCAACTGGACGTGCAGCGCATGTACAGCTGAAAAGTAAGAGTAAGAGTAGTCTCGGTCCCCAGGGTGATGAGCCCTCCAGGTGTCTATCAGTCCCCAACACTATTGCCAGTCTCCTCTGGCCTCTGCCACCCTACGAGTGGGAATTGCAAACACAACAGTGATGGACAGAATGTGGATCAATGTCACACATTCACCCCAGTCCAAAGATCTGGGCCCAAATCCATCGTTTTTTCCACTCCACACCACCCTGCGTTAGACAATGGCGATATGCAAATCAGCGCTGACCCTGTGCCCCATGGGAACAGTCCAGTCCGAACTACAAAAGCCATGTCCTTCCCAGAACGGAATCAAGCATCCGAGGACTGGCCCGGTTTCGAGGTAACACCTCTCATCAGCCCGGCTAGCTTGACTCCAGTGGTGTGGAGTGTCTGGGACTCACGTCTGAGCATCCCCAGTACACTTAGAGCGGTAATTGCAAACACAACAGTGATGGACAGAATGTGGATCAATGTCACACATTCACCCCAGTCCAAAGATCTGGGCCCAAATCCATCGTTTTTCCACTCCACACCACCCTGGGTTAGACAATGGCGATATGCAAATCAGCGCTGACCCTGTGCCCCATGGGAACAGTCCAGTCCGAACTACAAAAGCCATTCGGACTGGACTGTGGTTGGTGGGTGTGGGTGCAGCTCGCTGGGTGGTTGGTCTCCAAGAGTCGTCCCAGGCAGAGGGGATGGAGCTGAGGATGAGGACCTCTGTCTTGTTTGAGTTAAGTTTCAGGCGGCTGTTCTGCATCCAGTAGGCGACGGCCTTCATTCCTTTGTGGAGGTTGGTTTTGGTGGTGGCGGAGTTCTTTGTGAGTGAGAGGATCAGCTGAGTGTCGTTAGCATAGGAGACGATGTTGAGGTTGTGAGAGCGGACCATGTTGGTGAGCGGTGCCAAGGTTGACTAGGGTTTGAACCCTGGGCAAGCTACAGCCACAAGCCCTTGAAGGGTGAACCACAAAAAGTCACAAAATTAACCTGTGCTCAGCCCTGGCTAGCTTGCCAAACAAAGAAGTCAGGCTTAACTTAGAGGCAATGTACAAAGTATTTATGCAAAACACAAACAGTAATACAATAAAAACACCACACAAGAAAAATTCCAAACCAATTTTGAAAAACAGATTATATTTTAATAAATCATTTGACACCAGAACAACAAAATATAGTGAGTAAAACCAGAGATATTGATATTTAAAGATTTAAGTGAAAATAGCACTAAAAAGCACAAAGCACCAACAAGGGAGATCTGGTCGTGTTGGACCGGGACAAAGGCAACATTTCTGGCCAACCATGCTGAAGTACGGGCCAGCTACAGGAACCAGGTTTATCCTGCTGAGTAAAAGTACCTTAGTCCAGATTGCATAGATGATCCAGTCGTCAGTGAGGATGCTGAGTGCAGACAAGGCAAAGCACCTGTGCTGATGCACGCCGTGGTGCACTGGTCCTGGTCTCGCTGCGGTGCATCAGATCTGATGAGTGATTTGCTGCAATGTGGAGGTTCAGCGTCGACAGGGATGTGAGAACTTTGCGCCAAATAGAGTGTTGCACAGTGGTGGTTCCGAAGATGTATCGACTCCGAGCCACGCAATAGTAGCGATGCACCGGTTCTGATCCAGGCAACATGGCGATGCGCCGGTTCTGATCTGAGCAGCAGCGACAATGCATCAGTGCTTACCCATCCAGTGGCGGTGATGTGCCAGTTCATTTCTCTGCAGCGGCAGTGATGCGTTGGTTCTGCTGGACACAGCACGTTAAGCCCACTTCCCAGGGTGGAGGACTAGGGTGGCATCATTTGGCAGAGCAGACTCACAGATGGCAGAGTCCAGACGTAGATGCAGGATAGTTGGAAGTCCTTTATGTCCCGGGGACTTCAAATCAGGAGCCCAGCCAGCTAGCCCTTGGAGTCACTCTGGGTTCAGAGGGTCAAGTGATGCAGGTCTAGTTCTTCTCACCCAGACAAAAAGGGCATCAGGAAGCAGGTTAGCACAGAAAGGCAGAAGTTCTGTCGGAAAGGGGGTTATTAATAGTGGTATAGATACATCTCACTGGCAATAAGGCCAATACCACATTCTAGGACTCATTATAGATCTCTGTAAATTATTCCCATGCTCAATCCTTGGTAGCTTCGCTGCGAGCAGGCAGGCAGGCTTAACGTAGGAGACAGGTATGTAAAGCTTTTTAAAACACTGAATCAGTAAATATTTGAGACAAACACCAATTTATAAAAATAGGAAATATTTGTATCTTTAAAATGACACCAAAACGACAAACATCCAATGTAGGGAACTGGAGCTATGAATTTGTAAAAATGTAACACTTATAGCACTTAGGGCTAGATGTAGGTAAATCTAATTTACCGATTCTAAAATACAGAATTTTACCGATTCGGTATTTTAGAATCGGTAACTTAGATGTAGGTAATATTTCGGTATTTTTTACCGAATCGGTAAGATTCGGTAATTACTGAATCGGTATTTACCGATTCGGTATTTGCCATTGATTCCTATGGGCCTGGAGGCCCATAGGAATGAATGTCAATTACCGAATCGGTAATTACCGATTCGGTAAATACCGAAAAATTCAAGGGTAGCAGGGTGTCACTTTGATACCCTGTTGCACCCCTGATTAGTGCTTGTGTGCCATGTGGCACACATACATGCCCTAAGGGCATGTATGTCTGTCACATGGCACAGGTGTACATGCACAGATTTGCATATACACAGGTATTTCTTATTTACCACCAACTAATAGTTGGTGGTAAATAACGAATCATTAAAGCCCTGTGGCACTGTTTACAGTGCCACCTACATTTCAACATGCAGATTCGGTAATTACCAAATCGGTAATTTTACCGATTCTGTAAAATTACCGATTCGGTAATTTTACCGAATCGGTAAATTTACCGAATCTGTATGTTTTTGGATGCCCTACATCTCAGTATCCAAATACCGGTCGGTAACGGCCGAAAATCGGTATTTTCGGCCGTTACCGACCGGTATTTGGATACCTACATCTGGCCCTTTGAAACCTATAGCTTCACTATGGGACATCTGGTCATGCTTGACAAGGACAAAGTCAAAATGTCAGGCTGACCGCGATGAAGCCCTGCTCCGATACCCCTCGTGGTAGGCCTCGACCAGAATGTTACCTTCGGACTTAGAAACTTTTCTGGACCTTTTTCTGGCAGGGCTCCTCGATGCTCTTCACCATACCAGATTCAGTAAGAGTTTGCCGGCCTGCTTTTCAGGGATCTCCCAGTCAAACTCTGAAAGTTGGACCTCCGGAGCTTTTTAGCAGGCTGAACCAGCATATCAAGCTGGCTCGTAGTTGAAGGTGGACTGCATGGCTCTGTGGAACAGTGTCTCCATGAGTAGTGTCCACTCATCTCATCATACAGCATCTCCACTGTTTTCTCTTTCCTTTGCATGCAATATGGATGGAGCAAACAGAGCAAATATGTATTCAACACACATCTTCAAACCATAAAGCTTGTACATGTGAGGCGTAACATCAGGAAAGCGGGAACTGAGGTAATTTTGCAATCCTTGAGATGTAGTCAGAACACTTCAGAGGGGATGTTGATTTTGTTGTCCTCGATACAAAAGGGGATGATGGACGTAGCGTTTGAACAAATCAAACACTCACCCCCAGTCAACTGATCTGGGTTTAATCCATCACCATTCTTTAGTTCACTCAGCCACCCCAGTTCAGACATGGCTATATGCAAATCAGTCTGACCCTGTGCCTCGTGGGAACAGTCCAGCCCGAACTGCCAAGCCATGTCTTCCCTGGACAGGAAACAAGCATCCTGGGACCGGTTTTGGATTCATAATCCTCATCAGCCAGGCTATCTTGAATCCAGTGGCCAAGTGAACAAGGGACTCACGTCTGAGCATACCCTGCCACACTTAGGGCGAAGAAAGCGATACAAAAGGGGATGATGGACGGAGCGTTTGAACAAATCAAACACTCACCTCCAGTCAACTGATCTGGGTTTAATCCATCACCATTCTTTAGTTCACTCAGCCACCCCAGTTCAGACATGGCTATATGCAAATCAGTCTGACCCTGTGCCTCGTGGGACCAGTCCAGCCCGAACTGCCAAGCCATGTCTTCCCTGGACAGGAAACAAGCATCCTGGGACCGGTTTCGGATTCATAATCCTCATCAGCCAGGCTATCTTGAATCCAGTGGCCAAGTGAACAAGGGACTCACGTCTGAGCATACCCTGCCACACTTAGGGCGAAGAAAGCGATACAAAAGGGGATGATGGACAGAGCGTTTGAACAAATCAAACACTCACCCCCAGTCAACTGATCTGGGTTTAATCAATCACCATTCTTTAATTCACTCAGCCACCCCCTTTTGTACCGCTTTTGGCCGCCATAAGTGTGGCAGGGAATGCTCAGACGTGAGTCCCTTGCTCACTTTGCCACTGGATTCAAGCAAGCCAGGCTGAAGACGGCTGGAATGCCAGAAACCGGTCCTCGGAAGTTTGTTTCCGGTCCAGGGAAGACATGTCTTGGCAGTTCGGGCTGGACTGTTCCCATGAGGCACAGGGTCAGACTGATTTGCATATAGCCATGTCAGAACTGGGGTGGCAGAGTGGGCTAAAGAACGGTGATGGATTAAACCCAGATCTTTTGACTGGGTGTGAGTGTTTGATTGATTCAGATGCTCCGTCCATCACCACCCCCTTTTGTACCGCTTTTGGCCGCCATAAGTGTGGCAGGGAATGCTCAGACGTGAGTCCCTTGCTCACTTTGCCACTGGATTCAAGCAAGCCGGGCTGAAGACGGCTGGAATGCCAGAGACCGGTCCTCGGAAGTTTGTTTCCGGTCCAGGGAAGACATGTCTTGGCAGTTCGGGCTGGACTGTTCCCATGAGGCACAGGGTCAGACTGATTTGCATATAGCCATGTCAGAACTGGGGTGGCAGAGTGGGCTAAAGAACGGTGATGGATTAAACCCAGATCTTTTGACTGGGTGTGAGTGTTTGATTGATTCAGATGCTCCGTCCATCACCACCCCCTTTTGTACCGATTTTGTTGTCCTCTGCAAAACAAATTGTCTCCAGTGTAATAACAAGTTAAAAACCCTTGATAAGAAAAAAGGATTCTTTATTGTCAACTAACATCCTTAAACAATCTCCTCAGAAGGAATAAACACCTTGGTTCCAACTGTCATAACTGTCTAGATGGAACTGAACGTTCTAACGGATGACTGTAACCCAGGCAAGGAAAGGGGAATACAAACTGTACCAAAATGGTGTGAAAGGATAATGTATAACATGCAACGATATGTGAAACATAATATATACATTCTTAATTAAAGGATAAAGAATAACATATGCCACACATAATATATTCATTCTTAATTAAACACGACAGTAGTCCATACAAATGTTCCCTTTGTTGTTGTCTTTTGTCCATGGGTGTCGTCTATGTGCACATTACAGTGTTCTGTCCCTATCACCATAGTCTAACAAACATGCCACCACTGGTCCAAGGGCAGTGCTAGTGCTAGAGGCAGGCGGGCATTCCGGAAAACTGTGTGCTTGCTCAAATGCAAAACAATTCTAAGGGTGTGCTATCATAGATATTTTGGATGAGTCAGGTTTCAATGGATATATACACTTTTTTCCCTTCTTCTGCCCTGACACACCCACCAGGCATTTGTTACATTGGCAAGAGCTCCCTTTGATCTCTTCCACTCTGTATTGCAGCTGTATTACTGATTCCTTCAGTTCCATGACTTGTACCTGCATTTTATTCACTGTGGGGTTCACGGCAGCCAGTGTGAACTCATTTTCAGTGACCCTGTCTGAGAGTTTCTTTTTATCTGTACACCTTTACAAATGACCTAACAGCTAGGGCTGTTGACCGCGAATCTGGGGAACTGGGTTTGAGTCTCGGCCATGATGTTGAACATCCTGTGATTCTGGGCAAATCACTTAATCTCCCATGCCTAACAAAAATTAATGTGTTCTCATGTAACGCAACGGGTGCTATGTAAAGCGCTCTCATACCCGATACCTTCGGGTCATGTTTGCGCTATATAAAACTCTTGGGGAAAAAATACAGTGTCAATCTTATTTTCAAGATGAAATTTAGTGCCACAAATGGCCTGTAGGGTTGCAACAAATGTATCCGTGGGACCCTTTATTGCTTCCTCAACAGCTTTCAACAGGTTGTTGCTCCCCTCAGCCTGAGGGTCAAGACTGGCCCTGTTGAGAGTCATATTCCTGGCTCTGGGCTTTGGAATTCTGGCCCTACATAAATACCTGTCATACAGAAAGGAGTGAGCGGTACTCCCTGTGTCAGCCCTGCCCGGTACAAATTATCACACCACTGTTTCAAGTGCTAGTGCTAATTTACAAAGAAATCACCTTTATATGGCCACACATGAAAGTGTCCTTAGTACATCAGCATGCATCCATTGAATGCTTAATTCATGGGGTTCAGTTGCACATTTAGCCCGCTTGTCTGGAGATGTTGAAGAACTGCCCTGCAATGGGGTTCCACAGAAGTTTGAAATGGGAGCATTTGCTCTGCAATGTCCCAGCTGAGGTAAGCGGTTCTCCCTAACCCTGAGGCAAGGGTCGCCGGGACGCACACCCCAGACTGGGCCATACAGTCACTCCAGTCCCTTCTTCACAGCTTTCTGGAGATCAAATAACACCTCAAGAAGTCTGTAAGGTCCTGCCCCAACCTACAGGGGTGCAAGGTCACCACACTGGCCCTTTAAATTGCACTGCATGTTGCTGACTGTTACTCCACTAAAAACTGTCTTAACTCTTCAGTGGGTGCGAGTTTTAGGCTCAAGCCTTCTATGATCCATACCTAGAACTCAAATTAAAATGCAGCAGAGGCAGGTGTTTCTCAGGAAGGGGGAAGATCATAAGAGGGGTATCACACCTAAGGCTTCAGCAGGATTAATGGTTATGTGGGGAATATCTGAATATCTCACCAAAGCTAAGCCATGCCGCCCCCCCCCCCCTTATGACACTGATATATGGGGGAACACTCCCACCCCTGCCTACCACCATGCTTGGGAAACATGATTTGTAACCTAACTTTATCAACATATACTCAGTGACAATGTTTACAGTGTTGGAAATGCTGGTGACTTCCACACCAAAGTAGCTTCTCTCATAGCAGAGACAGCCACTTCAGTGGTGAAACACAGACCACACTGTTTGGGAACTCATAATTTAGTTGATTTTCCTCTGTTGCGTTTGCAGAGGTATGAAAAGTACCAGCATGGTGTATAGAGTTTTCACCAACTAACCAGGCATTTGATCATTGCTTGCCATTTTCGTCATTTTTGGATTGCTTGTTAATAAACGTATTTTGCTAATTGATTGCAGCAGTCTTATTGTTCATTGCCTTCTAAGCTCTTTGACCCGCATACATTTTTCTTTTCAGTGATATTTTCTTATTAGAACATATTATTTAATTGCCTTTTTTTAAATGTTTACATTCGTTATTTTTATAATTATACTTCTAGATGAGCCATTTTTTCCACACATATGGAATACATTTCCCTTTTCTCTGCCATAATTCTGGTAAATCTAAGCTTTTTATGAAATTAACATTTTTCATCAACAACCCTGTGTTAGTAATTTGGCAATATTTTGCTGTAAAGTTGAGAAAATTGGATGTATGTGCAATTTAATTATTATTATATACATATTTTATTAATGTGCGTGTGTCCCTGCTATTATGATTGATACCTAAGAAACTTTCTTAGTGCAGCGAGGTGCCGGCAGCCGCAGCTACTTACACTTACATAAGCGGTGCAGTGCTCTGTCTCCTTTCCCCACTGCCACATGTCCCAGAGCAATTCCGGAAGCATGGAAAGGATATGGGCATAGATTCATCAAGCGAAATTGCGATCGCAATAGCTGCGAAACAGCGATTGCGATTGCAATTTCCGCTCCCACAATTCATCAACTTCAAAAGCAGCAAATAGCAAATTCGCAAAACAAAGAATCGCAAAACCATTTGGTAACCCCAATTGCGATTCCTTAACAGTGATTCCCCACATTTTCAGCGAAATAAAATGCGAATTCGCAAATATATTGCGAATTCGCAAAAATAATCGCTATTCCAATTCATCATAAATCGCAAATTGCAAAAATACGCTAATTTTCTAAAAACGAGTCGCAATTTAAGGAGAAGCTAAACCAGGTGGTATCCATGAAGTCCAATTGGAGAAAAAAATAAAATGAAAACAAGAAACAGGTGTAGGGTAAATCAAACACACTTAAGGAGACTCAGTAGGAGCATGAGGAAAGTCACAATGCCAGGTCTCTACATCGTGGCAAGGCGGCTGAGGCCCCAGGCTGCAGCCCAGAACCGACGCAGGATCCAGGAGCGCATCTTCCGGCTGCGGATTACTCTCCTGGGCCAGACTGAAGAGGAGATCTACTCCAAATACAGGCTCAATGGGGCAATGATAAAGAAGCTCATCAGAGACCTTGACCCCCTGATGCCGCACCCAACACGGAGGACTAATGCCGTGCCCACCCATGTCCAGGTCCTGTGCTGCCTGCACCTCCTGGCCTCCGGAAGCTTCCAGGGGATAGTCGCATATGCGTTCGGTATATCACAGCGTACACTGTCTTGCTGCCTAGAGAGTTTCCTGGACGCCATGCTGAGCCGGATACACCACTATATCACCTTCCCAACAACCCAACAGGACTTAACGCAAACAAAACTGGACTTCTATCACACCGCCCATTTCCCCCATGTAATTGGCTGCATTGACTGCACTCACATTCACATCTGTCCACCCGCTGAGACCGAATACATGTACCGGAACCGCAAGTCAAACCACTCACTCAACATCCAGATGGTCTGCAATGCGAAGACCATCATCACAGACATTGTGGCCCAATACCTGGGGAGCACGCATGATTCGTTCATCTTCCGGCACACCGGCATACACACCCGCTTGGCCAGGGGTGAATTTGGTGAAGGACATCTCCTAGGTAAGTACACATGCCCACATACAATATGTCAAGACCATGTTGCTGCGCATAACAGGCACTGACCCTCTGCTCCTACCTTCAGGTGACAGCGCCTACGGCCTCCTTGAATACCTCCTCACCCCATACCTCAACCCTGCTACACCACAGGAACGGCGTTACAATGCTGCGCACATACACATCAGAAATGTAATTGAGCGGTCATTTGGCATGTTAAAGAGTCGATTCCGCATCCTCCACAAGACTGGCGGGGCCCTCAAATACCGGCCTGAGGTCTGCTGCAGCATCGTGGCCGTGTGTGCCATACTCCGCAAGATTGCCACCAAGCTGAGGATACCTGGGGAGGTGTCTGGTAGTGAGTCCGAGGGGGACAACCTGCCACCTGCACATGTGCATCATGCACGCGGGGAGAATCCTGCTGAAGGACACAGGCACCGCAACAACATCACACTGAACTATTTCTAGTGCACCCATACCCCTCACACAACACTGCATTCATGCATGCCACATGAATTAATGACATGAGGAAGATTTGTGTTCAAAATACATTCTTTTTTTTTTGGTCAACAAGCTCTAGATGTGCTTTAAATCAGCAAATAATTGTGCAACTGTATTGAGTCATACAGGCTCTTGTATCCAGAGGAGGCGTGCATGGTTACCTCACCATGGCACTGCCGGTAATGTATAGTCAGTCAATGTTGCCTCCTGCCGGACGCACCCTGTCGCCTCTCCAACTCCACATTGGGAGTGTCCGGCCGTGGTGCAGCATTGGGCCTGGAACTGCGGCGCCTTTCTGGTAGCACCGGCACAGACAGGCTGCTCAGGCTCGATGTACCCTCACTGACATCATCACCCCCCCTTGCATGGCCATGGCCGCACACCTGTTGGTTCTCCACAGCGGTGGTGACCAGCTCCAGGGCCCTTGCTACATCTTGGCAGCATTGTACCATCTGTAGCTGCATGGCCAGTGACCTGCGCGACAACTGTGAAGTGGCATTCCCAATGAGGTGGTTTGACCGGGTGTAGGCAGATAGCCGTGTCAGCAGCTGGCTGTGGCGTCGGCGGGTGATGTCCTGCTGCGCCACCATCAGTTGGTTGCTCTTTTTCACAGCTGCGGTTAGCTCCTCCACACTTTCAGTTAGTTGGTTTATGTTGCGTGCAGTTTTGTACAGCTGCAGATGCATGGCTGCTATGTGCTGTGCCTGCTTGCGGTGCACAGCAAGCATGCAAGCTTCAATTCCTAGCCCTAGATTTTGTGCCTGTTGCTCCATGTCTGGTGGTGTGGCCACAGGGCGCTGCTGCCTTAACCTGCCTTTTGCCTCAGACCGCAGAGAGGCTGTGCGGCGTGTCTGCCTCCTGGGTGGTGGTGGGGTCTGCTCCACTGCCATGCGTGATGCCTGGGGTGGTTGAGCTCCTCCTATGGCTGCAGGGGTGGCCTTGTGCATTTGGGAAGGTGCTTGTCCAGGTGCTGATGCAGGTGCAGGTGCATGTGATGGTCCAGGTGCTGGTGCAGGTGCAGGTGCATGTGATGGTCCAGGTGCTGGTGCTGTTTGGCTCTCTCCCTCCGTCTCATCTGGAGTCTCCACGATGTGGAGTGTCTCGCTATCAGACGTCTCAGCATCTGCAGCACCTGTGATGTGAATGAGTGCAAAATTAATGATATGATTCAGGTACCTGGGATGTAGCAACATGCATGCAGGCTTGCATTCCCTGACTGGCTTTAGGGGTATGTTTCACTTGACTGTTCTGACTGTGTGTGGCTATCAGGGCACATTGTCACACTACAGGTCCCACAATGCAATTGGGCATTTGGGATGGGCAGGGACTGCATTACTGGGGTTACCAATATGGCTTGCTCTGGGGGCATGGGCATTGTTAGGGGACGGGGTCGCAGTTGCATGGCTCTTACCTTGTGATTGGTGTGTGGCACGGGAGGTGTCCAGCTGAGTGACCCCCATGCAGGCTGCAGGGTTGATGGTGTCCTCCACCAAGTCCTCCAGCGGTGTGTTTGCAGGAACTGTGGAGTCTCTTCCTCCCGTGGCCAGTCTCTCCCCCCAGTCTCTCCGCAATGCGCTCCTTGGCACGGCCTCTGAGGTCATACCACCTCTTCTTGAGGTCATCGATTGACCGCTGTGTCACTCCAACGGCATTGACCTTTGGCCTGATGCGCAGCCAGATGTGCCTTTTGTTAGCCTCGGGCACCTTCTGGGACAGCTTACCAAACAGCTGGTCTTGGTCTATGCTGACTCCCTCTATCAAGTACTCCAGCTCTTGTTCAGAGAACTTTATTTTGCGCTTCCTGCCTGTTTCACTGGATCCTGCTGCATCCTGGAACATTCTGGTATCAATGTGTGTCCTGTCTTGGGACTGCAGGGTGTGTCCCCTGGAGCTCAGTGCTGTGCCTCCTCCTCTATCCAGCTCTGTGTTCCAAATGAGGCATGGAGCCGCCTGTTTTAGGGATCTCGCAATCTGCGAGATCGCTATTTGCGATTTCGGTATTTGCGAAATTGCAATTTGGGGCTGATTCTGTGATTTAATAGCGATTTTGGGTAATTCGCATAAGGCGATTGCAGGCGATTGTGAATCGCAGTTGATTAGCGATTTTGATGATGCATCCCATTCTGCGAATTCTAGATAGCGATTCTGTATTTTTCGCTATTTAGAATTCGCAGAGTGGGTGCTTGATGCATCTGGGGGATGATGCCCAATTGCCCTGGGGTGTACCTGCTGCCACCCAGGTGACAGCGGGAACACAAATCACTGCATCCTGATGTACTGTTCATGTTGGGTGGGACATCAGTCTGCAAGAATGGGCAAAGTGCAACTGTGCTACATCCAGGCAAATTCGTGTAACTTTGTATTTCTTAGTGAAGTACAAAATTCAATGGATTTGCTTGAATATGCAGGACACCTTATTATATATACTATGGTTGAGCGTTCCCTGGAGTTTCACTCTGTGCAATTTCATCGAGTTAGGGCAAAACTCTGCAGCATACACAAGGAGATGATGGACGGAGCACTGCAACTTTTCAGACACTCACCCCCAGTCACAGATCTGGGTTGAATCCATCATCCTTCTTTAGCTCACTTCGCCACCTCAGTTCAGACCCAGCTATATGCGAATCAATCTTGACCCTGTGCCTTGTGGGAACAGTCCAGCCCGAACTGCCAAGCCATGTCTTCCCTGGACCGGAAACAAGCATCCTAGGACCAGTTTCTGGGTAACACCCTTCATCAGCCAGGCTAGCTTGAATCCACAGAATTCCACCAATGGGCGCAAAATATGCAGCTCGTGCTGGTAGCATAACAATATTGCGCTGGTAGTGCGAGTAGTACTGAAAAGGAGAGTGAACTGCACCATGTATTGCACAAGTGTGCTGGCCATTCGGATTGATATGGCTGATGCTCAAGTAGAAAATGTAATCAGCGGCAGTAAATTTACTCCAATAGTGGCCCTTTGACCAAGCCAGCTCACCAGAAAATCGAGATAGGAGACACCAACTTGCATTTTCTGGAGCCTCAGAGGAGAAAAATTTTGCCCTGCGGCGGTAAAGAATAATTCGGAGTGGCCAGGTTTTGGCCATTTCCGCAGGCAGAACGGAACATACCGCCCACTTCAATTCATATATATTATACGCTGCACACTTCAATTTGGTTTTATGCCTGGTACAGTAATCTGCAAGACCTTTAAAATAGGTGACAGCCAAATCATAAAACATGATCAGGCACAAAATGTACACCTCCAGTATAAATGATGACCTGCTCTTTATTCCCAAACAGACAATGGGGACACAGCATATGGTCACATTCTCATGTTCCAAATGCCCGCAGATTCTACCATACATCGCAAAATTACTAGGCTCTTATTTCAAGTGCCATATTATTAGCAGATCAAAATCTGAAATTGTATTCTGCTTTGGTTAGCCCAAGAATACATCCACAAGGAGGACAAATTCTGAGCACCTCCATTTCTTTTGAGCTAGAAAAAAAATCAATCTATGATTAATAAAATGAGTAACTGCATTGCATAAATGCCCCATTCGATTTACCTGTTTGCCAATCTATATATGTGCTTTTATTTTCGTAAAAAAACACAAGATGTTAAATAAATTATCTAGCAAGACTTCTGAAAATATCCAAAGCATTTTCATGGATCCTTTAACCGATGAGCCAAATACATAAAATCAATTGAAATTACAGTGGAAAGCTTTATAACAATCCACTAAATTACTTGGAGTGGGTTTTCTAATTTCTTAACCTCTCAGGTTTGGGATTGCAAGTTATAGTATAGATCCTCATATAACAACACCTCCAAGCTGTAGCAGGTTACCAATATTCAATTCTTAAAAGTTACAGCTTTAACAAGATCTGGCATCGAGATGGCACATGAATAGGAAATGACATGCACACCTACAAAAACATCACAACTGCAACCACCATAATACTTCTGCATGTGTTTTTATTCCATTTTTGTATATTGTGCCCATACCAGAACCAAACCTTCAAACTGGGGTCCAAATACCCCTTTCATCACTTCAATCAATCAATCAATCAATAAATTTATAGAGCGCGCTACTCACCCGTGAGTGTCTCAAGGTGCTGGAGGGAGAGGGGGGAGGGTGTTGCTACTGCTCGAAGAGCCAGGTCTTGAGGTGTTTCCTGAAGGTGAGATGGTCCTCGGTCAGTCGTAGGTGTTTGGGGAGGGAGTTCCATGTTTTAGCTGCCAGGTAGGAGAACGATCTTCCTCCGGTGGTAGTTCTCCGGATCTGTGGGACGATGGCGAGGGAGAGGCTGGCAGAGCGCAGCTGGCGGGTGGGGGTGTAGAACGAGAGGCGGTTGTTGAGGTATTCAGGGCCATTGTCGTGGAGTGCTTTGTGTGCGTGGGTGAGGAGCCTGAACGTGATCCTCTTGCTGAGGGGGAGCCAGTGCAGGTTTCTCAGGTGGGCGGATATGTGGCTGTGGCGGGGATGTTGAGGATGAGTCGTGAGGAGGCGTTCTGTATGTGCTGGAGTTGTTTCTGAAGTTTGGCTGTTGTTCCTGCGTATAGGGCGTTTCCGTAGTCCAGTCAGCTGGTGACGAGGGCCTGGGTGGCGGTTTTTCTGGTTTCGGTGGGGATCCACCGAAAGAACTTACGGAGCATGCGCAGAGTGTTGAAGCAAGATGACAAGATGGATGGCGTTGACTTGCTTGGCCATTGTGAGGGAGGAGTTCAGGATGAATCCCAGGTTGCGTGCGTGTTCTGTGGGTTTTGGTGCGGCGCCCAGTGCTGTGGGCCACCAGGAGTCGTCCCAGGCGGAAGGGTATTGTCCGAGGATGAGGACCTCCGTCTTGTCCGAGTTCATCTTCAGGCGACTGAGTTTCATCCATTCTGCGACGTCCTTGATTCCTTCTTGGAGGTTGATTTTGGCAGTGGCTGGGTCTTTGGTGAGGGAGATTATCAGTTGGGTGTCATCGGCGTAGGAGATGATTTTGATGTTGTGTTTGCGTTCGATGGCGGCGAGGGGGCTCATGTAGATGTTGCAGAGGGTTGGCCTGAACGAGGAGCCCTGGGGTACGCCGCAGATGATCTCGGTGGCTGCTGAGCGGAAAGGAGGTAGGCGGACTCTCTGGGTTCTGTCGGAGAGGAACGAGGTGATCCATTCCAGGGCCTTTCCCTGGATCCCTGTGTTGAAGAGGCGGTTTATCAGGGTGCGGTGGCAGACGATGTCGAAGGCAGCCGAGAGGTCCAGGAGGATGAGAACGGCTGTTTCTCCGCTGTCCATCAGGGTCCTGATGTTGTCGGTGGCTGCGATGAGGGCGGTCTCGGTGCTGTGGTTGGCTCGAAATCCGGACTGGGACGGGTAGAGCAAGTTAATTGCCTCGAGGGAAGCGGTCAGCTGTTTATTGACGGTCTTCTCAATGACTTTAGCTGGGAAGGGAAGAAGAGAGATGGGGCGGAAGTTCTTGAGGTCTTTGGGGTCCACTGTGGGTTTTCTTCAGAAGGGCGTTGATTTCTGCGGGATTCCAGCTCTCAGGGAAGGTGGCTAACGTGAAAGAGTTGTTTATGATGTTCCGGAGGTGGGGTGCGATGATGATGTCGGCTTTGTTGAAGATGTGATGGGGGCAAGGGTCAGGGGGGTAGCCAGAGTGGATGGTGTTCATGATGTGGGTGGTGTCTTCAGTGCTGATGGGGGTGCAGGTGCTGAGGATGGTGGTGGGGGTCGGTGGTTCGGTGATTGGAGGCGGTGTCTGGGGTCCGAAGCTGTCGTGTATGTCTGCGATTTTGCGGTAGAAGAACGTGGCGAGGGAGTTGCAGAGGTCTTGTGATGGTGTGATGTCGTTGTTGCTGGCGCTGGGGTTGGAGAGCTCTTTGACGATGCTGAAGAGTGCCTTCCTGTTGTGGGTTTTGCTGTCCAGCCGCTCTTTGAATGATGCCCTTTTGGTGGTGCGGATCAGCTGGTGGTGTTCGCGGGTGGCGTTCTTGAGGGCAGTCATGTTTTCGGTAGGTTTTTTCGAGGGTTCAGCAGGATTTCTTCGAGTTTTTGAGTGCGTCGGTGAACCATGAGGATTTCCTGTTCTTCAGTGGAGCGAGGTCATTGGCGCAATTGGTGATCCACAACGCGAGGTTGTGGGCTGCGTTGTTGGTGTCCGCAGTGTCGGCTGGCGGGTTCTGGGTCAGTGAAAGGAGGAGCTGGTCTGTGGTGATTTTGCTCCAGCATCTGCAGGGGATTTGTTGTGTGCGGAGGTGGGATGTGGTTTTATTGAAGGTGAAGTGGATGCATCTGTGGTCGGTCCAGTGTAGCCCGGTGGAGTGGCTGAAGGAGATGTGGTTGCTGGCGGAGAAGATGGGGTCGAGCGTGTGGCCAGCGAGGTGGGTGGGGGTGTTTACCAGTTGCTTGAGTCCGCGGTTGGCGAGGTTGTCGAGCAGGGTGGTGGTGTTGTTGTCGTTGTTTTTCTCCAGGTGGAAGTTCAGGTCACCTAGGAGGAGGTACTCGGGGCCGCAGGGGCGCAGCGGCGGGAAGGGACAGAGAGAGGAAGGTCAAAAACGGGGGCACAGGGGGCAAAACAGTGGGGGGAAACAGTCAACAAGTCAAATGGACAGTAAAGAAATCACAGTACCACAGTAAAACGGGCAGAAACAGAAATTACAAGAGGGTAAAAAACACGGGCGGAAACAAATATTGCAGGTGAGGCAAGGACTCACACAACAGCAGCGAGGCAGACGCAAGAGCGAGGCGGGACAGGCATCACAGGAGGACCGTGTGGCGGCTGAGGGGGCGACCTGCCTGAGGTCTCATGATAGCAAGATGAGCAGTCCAAGGCTGACTAGTGAAGGCACTGGGAGCTAGAAACTCTGAACTCAAGAATATACAACAATAAAACTCAACAAATCAGTGTCTGGCCTTGCTTTTACCATAAAAAGGAATAAGTACTTTTAAGGTACTCATACCTAAAGACTAGGCAAAAGTTACAAATAGATGTAGTATTTCATTGGGAATAACACTTTGAAAACAAATTCTAAAGGTGATTGGCAAGAGTAACCAAGTTTCAGAGCTCCATCCCTAAAGATGTACCACAGCGGATCAATAACCCCATTAACAATCATGATTCTTCTGTTATTTCTGAAATTCCAAATGACAGTTCTCTGTGCATACAGGCCCTAACATAGAAAACTGAAAGCACACTCATCACAACAGTAACACGAAGGCTCCTGATGGAAACATAAACATTACATTTGGTAAAACATGAAAAAACATCTATAATATGAGCACAAGGTTTCTCAGTAGAGAGACTTTGCAAACATGCAGACAAGCAACATTTCTTATTTGGGCTCTCTTGCTTGCTTTCATCACAACCATCATGATAAGGTGCAGGTTCTTGAAGCCTTAGTAAATAGACAACTAGCCTGCCATCTAGAAGGGCAGAGTCTGCTCGATCCTTCTCAATCGGGGTTCCGTGCAGCACACAGCACTGAAACGGCGGCAGTCGAAATGATAGATAACATCAGGCTTTCCATAGACAAGAAGGAATCGGCTATCTTGGTACCGTTGGATCTATCAGCCGCTTTTGACACCATCTCCCATGACATTTTGTTACAACGGCTCTGGGAGATGGGGGTCCAGGGGAAGGCATTGGACTGGTTTAATAATAACCTAATAGATGGATCTACCACGGTGCATCTCGGTCCTATAGCAGCATGCAGTAGATCAGTTTGTTTTGGAGTACCGCAGGGATCCATTTTGAGTCCCATGCTCTTCAATTTGTATGTTGCTCCCTTGGCCAAGATAATTAGATCTTACAGCTTTGAAACGGTATCAGACACCGATGATACCCAACTGCTGTTAACCTTCGGCCCAGACCCTTCGGACACTATCATCCGGTTCAAGAACTGTATGAGCCACATTGATAGCTGGATGGGTCAAAACAAACTGCAACTGAACAAGAGCAAAACTGAGATAATTCTATCTGGCAGGGCTGAAGATCATTGGTCTAGCGACTGGTGGCCCCAGTCACTGGGCCTCTGTCCATCTCATAAATCAACTATATGCAATTCGGGATCACTATCGACAATAAATTGTCGATGAAAGCCCATGTAAACCGTGTAGTTGGCTCCTTACGCAAATTGCGTAAGATCTTCAAGTGGCTACCAACCGATCCTCGTAAACCAGTGATTCAGGGCCTAATTATGACTTGAATGGACTATGGCAATGCCCTACTGGCTTATATGAACAATGATCTTTATGCCAAATTACAAACCCTCCAAAACACTGCTGCTAGATGTATTCTGGATCTACCCAGGAGATCATCTTCCTGTGCCGATTTGAAATCTCTCCACTGGCTACCGATTAGACTGAGAGGCAAATTTAAGACTCTTTGCCTCATACATAAGAGTCTTTATCACACTGGCCCAGGGTACCTAGGCAAAAAGCTGCGTAAATACCAGACAACCAGAACTTTGAGATCTAGCTTTAAATTTCTTTTAACTCCTCTAAGAGTACACACTGTGAGTCAGGGTGGCCAGTCTTTTTCGTATCTCGCCCCCCATCTCTGGAACAAGCTTCCCCCCCATATCTCGTCCATCTCAGATCATATGTCCTTTGCAAGGAATTAAAGACCTGGCTATTCCCCAACTAATAGCGATCCGGTGAGCCTTACTGTGTCTGCAAGCGCCCTGAGACCTAACGGTGACATGTTGAACTATAGAAGACTCTCTGACTGTGACTTTGACTTTAGGTGAGACAAAGCCTTGCACCACTACCCTCTTTCAGTCTTGCATTTGTTTTTGTACCACCAGAAACACAGCTACCCTAGTGGGTTTTCCATTCTACTCAGGTGCCCCAACCAAGTGGGGTACCCATCACACCTCTCCATCTTACCCCAAACTCACTGCATTACCAAGAAGTGACCTCCTTGAGCCATGCAGTCCTGATAATTTCTTCCCTTTCCTGAAAATGAACTTCAAGAGTCAGAAGCTGCACTTTCCTTTCTACCTGTTATGGTTCTCTTCTTGCATAGGGAGGGAATCAGGTGGACAGTGGTGCCAGTGTCCTCGGCGGGCCCCACTACAGCAGAACCACGCTTGTAATCCTGCAGAGTTCTCTTGGGGTGGTGAACCAGTTTGTCTTTACTCTGCGGAAAAGAGAGAACAACTTCTAACAGAGGAAAGTTAGGAAAGGCCATAGTCAATCTTTTTTTAAGTTGACACACTTCCAAGGGCCTGTTCATGCACAAGTGGTGGTGCTGGGGAATTTTGGTGATGACAGACGCTTACAGGCCCAGTTCACCCAAATGAGGAGGTAGAAATTCTGCACACGAATGGCTCAAATAATTCAAGATTTCTTAATCTCCTTCCTCATTAATTTGAGCGGGTTTGCAGCTTTATGATCCCTGGGGCCTCGTAAAAGCAAGCAGTACTGGCTCATGGATTACTTTGAGTCCTTCTTTGGCCACTCACAGCCTCTGGCACAACTCCTCTGTTCTGTTGGCAACAGCATCTTTACCTGTAAGGGGATGGGCCTGCCCTCCTACCCAGACCTGCTGATCCTCTAATCTAGGGCATATCTGTTCCTCAGCATCACCATACAGGCATTCCACGGAAGACCACACTCTATGCCCCACTCTCCAGCCATGCAGCCTTAGAGCCTCTTGCACAACAGCCACAAGCCACAGCGCACAGCTTTCTGAGCACCACAGTAGGTCAAGTCACAACAGGAGCCAAATGTGCCCCACAATTAGGGCACTTCATTAGGGTCACTTTCCATTCGACCCGGGGGGATGAATCAGGGAGCTCATACCACAGTCTGGAAAAAATTCCAAATTAGTCTGGAAGTACAAGTCAGGTGTGGGATTGGGTGCAGCCACAAGCTCCTGACAGAGATCACAGCATCACTGGTTCTTCCTTTCCTGGCTATTTCTCAACTCTCCCTGCCTTTGCATGATTTTTTAAAACAACAGGTGGAAACCTCTGCAATTCGGGAGGCACCCATTTAATCTGGAGATCCCACATCACTCTTTCACTTCTATTTGACACTAAAAGTGTAACGTTCAGAGAGGCAAGGCAGCCGGCTGTGTACGAGGAGGAGGCATCGTCATTGGGGAACTGCTGGACAAAGTAGTGGTGAAGATTTCTATGTACAGACTTACGGCCTGATTACAATCTTGGCAGATGTGATACACCAACACAAATCTGACAGATATTCTGCTCGCCATATTACAAGTTCCATAGGTTATAATGGAATTGTAATATGGCGGACGGGATATATGTCACTTTTGTGACGGAGCATCCCATCCACCAAGATCGTAATCAGGCCCTTCGTTTTTTGGTTTTTTTTTGGAAGTCGAAAATCTTCAGCTGACAAAGCTTCTGGCTGGATCCAATGAGGGCTCCTAGAAGCCCAGATACCATTACAAACAGAGAGGGCTGAACAGAAATTTCAGCTGTGGAGAAGGCGGCAGTGGGAGCTGCCACAAATTTATGCTGACCGTTGATGTACCTTGGGAGGATCGGCAAGCCGATAGGTTTGGGTCTTCTCCCGGACTTCCCTTCCTTTATTTCAAATAAATGAGCTCCCAATAGGAATGAATCCCAATTCTCTGAAAATTGCATGTAGAATGATCATTTCATTGCGTCCAGATCTGTGTTACTCCTCCCTAACAGACCTTCTCCCCAGGCGTGGCTGGCATAGGTAACAGCAGTGGGGCAGTGAGGTCGGGCGGGGTGGGTAAGTGGTTTTAATATTCTTTTTTATTTTACTGTCCTAATTCGACGATCTGTCCACTTCACCCCCACCCGCCCACCTCGCCTCCGCCACGCCTCACCACTCCAACGCTCTTACCTGTACTGGCTGCGCCTGCTTCTCCTGCTTAGAAAGATAATAACGCACTACGGAGGAGAAGGTCGATTAGGAAGGAGTAATACAGATCAGGTTGTGATGAAATAATAATTGTACATGCATGTGGAATCTCATTTATTTTACGAGCAAATTGAGACGTCAACAGTGGCATAGAAAGGAATTACCTGCCGGGTACATTTGGGACACATGCTTTTGGGTGAAATTAGGTAATTCATAGTTTTTCTTCAAATCCAGGTTGTCCCATACCCAGTTCCGATGAAGACCAGTTTAGATGCATAGGAAGCACACGCTTTATAAGAGGGTTGAAACATCAACGATGTTATATGCTGCCTATATGAATCTCTGTTTTCTAGGTGTCCAAGGACAGATAAAATAGGCCTATCCGCGAGAGATTATAAACTTGTACAGTGTTGGCAGGCTCATCAAAGAATTTAAATTTGCTATTTGCATAGGTACAATCACTATTTTCCTGATGCACTGGACGGGCACGTTTTCACATGACACTTAAAGAGAGCACCTTTTTTTGAACGATATGAACTAGTATTATTGAATTTTTTTTACAAAATTCACGTGATGCATTGAGTTATTCAGATCTGTGTTTTTTGGGAATATTTCCCCATATGAATTAATTTGAAAAGCATGTGTGTTTACAGACTAAACGATACACAGGTTCTGAGGAACACAGAATCACCCCTTTGATGCTTAACATATATTAAAGGGTACGGCATAACCTCCCCATTCCAAGTTCCACAGTTGAGAATGAGGAACACTGTAGTAAAACTGCATATCTACCCTGGTTCTGAGAAGTGAAACTCTGAATGGTGTGTTGTTTGCCTGCACTGATTCTGCCAGGTCTGTGATGAAATGTGTGCTGGAAAAAGTGGGGTTTTTTCAGACTTCTTGCAACCCTCAATATTTGTCCCTGAATATTCATTAATGGCCCGCTACAATAAGGGCCTAAATAGGGAATTCTTATTTTTGTCCCACGGAGAAACGGTCAATCCGTATGCACTGAAGTCAGATAACCCAGTCTTTTTATGTTAGTAGCATCGTCTGTGTTTTAATATGCGGTAATGTTTAGCTTTCTCTTTTCAATGAGCATCAGTAGTTCTGCAGAAGGCAACAGCACCTGCTATTCCTCAAAGGGGAAATTGACTACATGGACACCCAGCTGCATCTGCTCGGGAGACACGTGCTCTTTGTCTTTGTTAACCTGATGGAGAGACATGGTGGAATACATGAAATTAGAAAGGTTCTGTAATGAGTAATCGGCACAATCTTTGCCTTACTCTTGGCGTGTTGTTATGCGCCCATAAACATATGCCTGTATTGAAGGATGCGTCTGCCTAATAAAGTATATCAATCACCAGTCTTCTAATCTACTGCAATTAAGCATTTAGATGTGCTTTGCTTGCCACTTGGTTCCTTTCTATCTCGCAGCAATAAAAACAATTAAGCATTTAGATGCGTTTTGCCTGCAAATTGGTCCCTTTCTATCTAGCAGCAATAAATAAAAGATCAAACACACATTTGAACAATCTTGGTACGCATGTAAAATAACACTGCTAATTGCTATTTTCTTAAATTCATCTGAGGAAACAACGTGTTCCTTCTTTTTACCTTCAGCGGCTTCCTCAAAGCAGCACGATGTAAAATTTGAAAAAATATATATTCATTGACTTGAGTTAGAATACTTAATTAGCTTCCTGGAATATTTTGGGAAAAGTTGTATTTTCCCAAATAGTCTCAGACTGGAGATAGGATAGTAAGGACCATAGGTTTTCATTCCAAATTGCGATCGCAAGCGCGAAAATTTGCAGAGTTTCAGCGTTTGCGATCGCAATTTGGCTCATTGGTATGTATGAAATCAAAACTGCCTCTCAAAATAGGAAATCACAAAATTTGCGATTCCATATTTTGCGATTGCATTTAAGGAAACCCAAATTGCTATTCCTTAAATGCAATGTAAGAAGCACAGAAAAAGTACAATTTGGCCTTAAGGAATCGCAAATTACCACCAACTTCAAGTTGGTGGTAATTTGCGATTTCTTTGAAAAATGCACTTTTCTGCATTTTTCAAAGTGCCATGTGGCGCACATTCCCTTAGGGCATGTATGTGTGCCACATATGCAGAAATGTACATTTCAGGGGTGCAACAGGGTGTCCTTTTGACACCCTGGCACCCTTGAAATTGCATTGTCAATTTGCAATTCTCTGATTGAGAATCGCAAATTGAGAATGTCTTCCCATTCATTCCTATGGGCCTCTAGGCCCATAGCAATGAATGGGGAGATATTCCTTAATTGCGAATTGCAATTTGCAATTTGCAATTAAGGAATATGTAGGATTCGCAAAATTATTTGCAAATCCTATATACTTAGCGTTTCACGATTCTCAAATAGCGATTCTCTAACAATCGCTATTTGAGAATCGCAAAACCAAAGTTTCATACATATGGCCCTAAATGTGCCTTCCTATGGGAGCAGTTCAGTGCAAAAACTCAAGCGTGTGCTAATTACAAGGAATGCTTTTGAATTTTTTTACTGGACCAGAAGCAAAAAAATAGCATTTGGAGACATCTGTGGTCCAATCATGATAGGCTCAGCTGGCTCAATGCAGAGCCAGGTCCCTGTTTTTGTGCTCTTACAGTGTGTGAAGTGAATTCATTTTATCCCCCTAAAGGAAATATCCTGCAGAAAGAAATTGGTGTTCTTGTGCTGCCTTCAACAGGGTACTTTTCTTTGGTCAAATTCCTTGAAGTCTAGCCTGAAAGATTTGCCCCTTATAACCGCATGCTTCATCTTCTTTCCATCAAATTGATTTCTATTTCATCTGCCTTGTAATGTGAGCCTATGTATTATAAGTGGATTATGTAGGATCCTTTATCATCACAGTTACCAACATACTTGTGGTGGGGAAGATAACAGAGGTCATTCTGACCAGGTTCAAATATGTGTTTATCGTTCTATAACAGAGAATGCACATAAAGTCAGCCAATAAAGCAAGCAACAGACGCATCAACAAACTATCTGATATACATGAATGAATTAAATAATGAATGAAATAGAACTTGTATAGTGCATGGCTATCCTGAGGCTTCACAGTGCTGCAGACTGTTCAAGTGGGCAGAGGAGCAAGTGTTAGAGGGGATGTTGAAAAGATGAGTTTTCAGAAGGTTTCGAAATGCCAATAGGTTAGACTCCTTCCGCAGATGGAGGAGGAGAGCATTCCAAGAGTTGGCAGCGTTGAAAGAGAAGGAGCACCCGCCCCATCTGGCCCTCCGTATTCTATGCATAACGGCAGAGAAGGAGAAGCTGGAGCGGAGATTCCTGGGCGGATGATAGGGTGTGACCAGGGATTGGGAAATAGCTGGGCCACACTTCCGCAAGGCCTTGTGTGCCAGGCACATGGCTTAGAACAGAATCCTTGCCCTGATAGGGAGCCAGTGAATGTTCTTTAGTGCTGGTTTAGCAGATTGCCTGCGGGGGATCTGGAGAAGCAAACGGGCAGCACAATTTTGAATGATCTGGAGCTTATGGATGGCGAGTTGAGGGGATCCCAGATAAAGGGCATTTCCAAAGTCCAAGCGGGAAAGGATGAGGGCTTGTACCAGGATCCTTCTTGCCTGGAAGGGGGGGGAGAATCTTGCGGAGCATCCTCAGCAGGCCATAGCATGAAGCTGAGAGCTTAGCAGCCTGATAGTTAAAGCTATGCACAATTTAGTATTTAGTATATAGAATCTCAAAAAGAGAGAGAGGGGTCCTACTCGCCAAACGGACAGGACACCAAATGACACTTTGTCAGAAACAGATTCCCTTTGGGATTCCTCGATAGCATTGGTTAGGTTGTGCATAGTTACCTGCACTTGAGTATTATTTTTATTGTCTCCATACTTTGTATGGTATGTAATGAATTCATGTGGATTATTGTTTGTATTTGTCTAATTATATATTGTGGATTTTAAATCATGTTTATATTGTCATCTTTTGGCTATAACTATCTTTTCTGATGACTGAATGACAGTTTGCATGTGGTAGTGGTAAGCATGGTATGCTTTTGAGGAATCCCCAAGGGAATATGTTTCTGAAAAGGAAACAATCTAGTATATAGACAGGAACCCTTTTGTTCAAAAGGGGAGGGAACAAGAGGCTGCGGGTAGGCAGGGTAAGCTGGCCTCCAACCAATCAAACACCCATTCATCCCCTTACTACTTCAAGGTGCGTCCCTCGCAATGCTCCTACGGTGATTCCTCGTCGCTTCCCTGCTGGTGAAAGGCTTGGGGAGGCAGTGTGGTATTTATAGGTGCAGTCAGGGGAGTATTTGGCGCATTAACGCTTGAATGAATTGCACCTGGGACTTGGAGGGAATCCATTGTCAGGCTCTGCGATAATGCATCATACTTCCGTTGTCCTCATGATAAAGCCTGATCTAAGTGTCATTAATGTGAGGCTGTCAGGAATGAAGGCAGCGTTCTGATTTGGCTCAGTGGATTTGGAACCACACGCGCACCTTAAAGTAGTAAGGAGATGAATGGGTGTTTAATTGAGATACTTGGTTGAACAAGCCTCAATTATGTATAAGAGTGAATGCATTGCTGAACTGTAATTACGCATCTCTCTATCTTTCACCTTTTTAATTTTCTTTAAATTAATTTGGTATTCTAAGTTTCACTACAGGGGTCCCTCTACTCCTCCCTTCCCATGGGACATCCCTACACCTTTAATAGGGTAAGAGTGTGAGTTGGTCTCACAACTATTTTTTTCTTTGGGTACCACATATGCAGTGACACGTTTGCTCACTACATTCACTTTAAATGTACTTCATGCATGTGTTCTTGTCTGATTCCTTCCTGACCAGTATGAGTGTATTTTCCTGTTTCACTTATGCTGTGATATGTCATTTGTTTACAGGTGTTCCAATAATGTAATGGTAGAGTTGGACTAGAGTCAGCCTATGTCAGTGGATTCATCTTTGTCTCTTAGAGATAAGATATGAGCCCTTTTATTTATGCCCTGATGAATGCCATGAACCCTCCTGGCTAAAGTGGCAGAAACATGTTGGCAACACAGGTGGCGATGGGGTATTAAACCCCCTAGTCTCCACCATTACTTTTAATATCGAGCACATTCTGCACAATTAACATTTCACACAGGCAGTACATCGATTTTTAACATCACTCACTCACTTATTCAACATGGGCCCCCACTTAGTTATAGAAGTGCCTCCCTGTCTCCAGGTGTAGGCCCGCCCTTTATCAAACGTGGTTTTAAAGGGTGAGGACAGCTGATGATGAAGCATGACACCTGGTGGTGTGTGAGGCCAGTCCATCCATTTTTTGATATGCCCAGCACCACCTAATTCATCAGCATAATATGCCTCATCTTGTACTAGGAATCAGACACTGAGTCAGGGAAGCTTCTTGTTGTGTGCTATATGCACAATCTAGAGCATGAGTACTCGCAAACATTTATCTAGGGGACCACAAAGTTTGGTCCATGAAGTAACTGAGGTGCGTAATGATGCCAATAAGGTGTAGGTCTGGTGAGGAATGTGTGCAAGGTGGGTGTAGGGAAAGCAAAGCATGTACATCTAGTGGCTGAATTGCAAATTTAAATCAGAAATCCCAGGATGAACCCCAAATTCCCCACTTGACCAACTTGTGTGATTTTTGGCAAATATATTTTTAACTTTGCCTCCTTTTCTTCCTTATCACATATAAGAGAACTTCAAAGTACAGGATCTCAGGATGTATGCAGTACAAAACCTTCTCTTGAGTTTGATTTCTTAAATCATAAGGTTGTCCATGTTTGATAGCAACCCAGGCCACCAATAGGATGCAAATGACAAATGATTTGCCCCTTACTTCACTACTGGCATTGTTGTCTGGGTGGGTGGAGGCAAGAATGTTTCTAAATACAGGTTTGAAAACCATAATTAAAAAACAAATACTCTTAATGCAGCAATTTGATCTGATTTACAAAGGTGAAACGCTTAATATGAAATACATATTTTGAAGACACTTTATCTTATTTTTACACGTTCATTCTAAGATGTCTTTAAAAATGAAGGAGTTTCTAAAGTTAAGCTGTTTCAAACACCTTAGTTACTCTACTTTCTTTTACTGCAGGTACCATGTACATAAATGTTTGCCAGTTTATTTAACATCATATACATCATAGTGGAGAAGTGTGGCTCAATGGTTAGAGCGACAGACTCTGATGCAGAGGTCTTGTCCCACCTCAGCGGGTCTTGGGCTCAATTTCCCCGGACCTGATAATTCTCGCCTCGGTGCCTATTCTAATCATGGGTCCCACTCTGCAACTCTGGGCAATAGCTTGCTTAATCGCCCCAACAGCGCTGGGATGCCTGGGTGCCCAGGAGTGGACATTTCACAGGGAAAAGCCAGGAAGGGTTCCACAGCGGTATGAGTACAGCGCCATGACGCCCCGTTGCTGGGGCAGCAGTTCGCTTTACAAGTACAAATTCATTCATACTGAATGTTAGTGTTCAGTAAAGTAAAAATCAGCCCAATGCTGCTTTTCACCAGGGGGCCACATGTGAAGGTCAGGATGGCTGCAAGTGGCCCGTGGGCCGTACTTTGAGTATCACTGCTCTAGAGCAATAATGGAAAAAAACGCCATGAGCCCTTCTGATAAAGCCTACTTCATAGCTCAAGCATTAGGAAATCTATTGATTGCCAATTACACAATTCAAATGTTAGAGCCTAATCTTTCAAGAGAAGACAGAAATGAAAGTAATTAAAAGTACTAGTCATGAACAATGTGAAAGTCCTGATAGTCTTAATGAAAAAATAGGAAAAGTTGAGGCAATCATTTGACAAAACTACCCCTACTTCCGCATTTCACCTCTCAAAATCGTATTTGCAATGTAATTGCTTAACATCACATAAGTACTAAAAGAGTCAGAAAAAAATCAAAGGATTACTTGGCCTGAAATAACAATGAAGCTCCATGTGCCTCTTTGTTGCATGCTGTTTCCAAGACCTATAAACATGCCATTATGACCCTGTTACTCAATACATCCATAGCCACTTTCAAGAATAAAAGGGTGCCAAATCCAAAATGTCTGACATTAGTTGAATGCTGCACTCATTGCACGAAGCCAGGTAACTAGAAATTCTGTTTGCACAGGACCTATCAGTTACACATGATTGCACAGCAGCGAAGAGCTCAAGAGACGAGAGGCTTCACAGAGCAGCGATGAGCTCAAGGCATTAGAGACTCGTGCAGAGCAGCAATGAACTCAAGGCATGGGCGCCACCCACAGGGCAGAGAGGAGGTAAATGAGAGGCTCCTGCAGAGCAGCAATGAGCTCAAGACATGAGAGGCTCCTGCAGAGCATCAATGAGCTCAAGACATGAAAGACTCCTGCAGAGCAGCGATTATCTGAAGACATGAGATGCTCCTGCAGAGCAGCGATGAGCTTAAGCCATGAGAGGATCATGCAGTGCTGCAATGAGCTCAAGGCATGAGCAGCACGCACAGGGCAGCGATGAGGTCAAGACATGAGAGGCTCCTGCAGAGCAGCAATGAGCTCAAGAGAGGAGACGAGAGGCTCCTATAGAGCAGTGATGAGCTCAAAACTCGAGAGGCTCATGCAGAACAACGATGAGCTCAAGGCATGAGATGCTCATGTAGAGCAGCAAAAAGCTCAAGACATAAGATGCTCCTATAGCACACTGATGAGTTCAAGCCATGAGAGGCTCATGCAGAGCAGTGATGAGCTCAAGACATGAGAGGTCCTGCAGAGCAGTGATAAGCTCAAGACATGAGAGGCACCAACATAGCAGTGATAAGCTCAATGCATGAGAGGCTCCTGCAGAGCAGCGATGAGCTGAAGACATGAGATGCTCCCGCAGAGCAGCAACGATCTCAAGACATGAAAGGCTCCAGAAGAGCAGTGATGAGATCAAGGCATTAGAGACTACTATAGAGCAGTGATGAGATCAAGACGTGAGAGGCTCCTACAGAGCAGTGATGAGCTCAAGACATGAGATGCTCATGCAGAGCAGCAACAAGCTCAAGACATGAGATGCTCCTGAGCACAGTGATGAGTTCAAGGCATGAGAGACTCTTTTAGAGCAGTGAAGAGCTCAAGACATGAGAGGGCCTCCAGAGCAGTGATGACCTCAAGACATGAGAGGCTCATACAGAGCAGCGATAAGCTCAAGACATGAGATGCTCAAGTAGCGCAGTGATGATTTCAAGGCATGACAAGTTCATACAGAGCAGCGATGAGCTCAAGACATGAGGTGCTCATGCAGAGCAGCAACAAGCTCAAGACATGAGATGCTTCTGAGCACAGTGATGAGTTCAAGGCATGAGAGACTCTTTTAGAGCAGTGATGAGCTCAAGACATGAGAGGCCCTGCAGAGCAGTGATGAGCTCAAGACATGTGAGGCACCAACATACCAGTGATAAGCTCAATGCATGAGAGGCTCCTGCAGAGCAGCGATGAGCTGAAGACATGAGATGCTCCCGCAGAGCAGCAACGATCTCAAGACATGAAAGGCTCCTGCAGAGCAGTGATGAGATCAAGGCATTAGAGACTACTATAGAGCAGTGATGAGATCAAGACATGAGAGGCTCATACAGAGCAGCAATAAGCTCAAGACATGAGATGCTCCAGCAGCGCAGTGATGATTTCAAGGCATGAGAAGCTCATACAGAGCAGCGATGAGCTCAAGACATGAGGTGCTCATGCAGAGCAGCAACAAGCTCAAGACATGAGATGCTCCTGAGCACAGTGATGAGTTCAAGGCATGAGAGACTCTTTTAGAGCAGTGATGAGCTCAAGACATGAGAGGCACCAACATACCAGTGATAAGCTCAATGCATGAGAGGCACCAACATACCAGTGATAAGCTCAATGCATGAGAGGCTCCTGCAGAGCAGCGATGAGCTGAAGACATGAGATGCTCCCGCAGAGCAGCAACGATCTCAAGACATGAAAGGCTCCAGAAGAGCAGTGATGAGATCAAGGCATTAGAGACTACTATAGAGCAGTGATGAGATCAAGACGTGAGAGGCTCCTACAGAGCAGTGATGAGCTCAAGACATGAGATGCTCATGCAGAGCAGCAACAAGCTCAAGACATGAGATGCTCCTGAGCACAGTGATGAGTTCAAGGCATGAGAGACTCTTTTAGAGCAGTGAAGAGCTCAAGACATGAGAGGGCCTCCAGAGCAGTGATGACCTCAAGACATGAGAGGCATCCACAGGGCAGTAATGAACTCAAGGCATGAGAGGCTCCTACAGAGCAGCAACAAGCTCAAGACATAAGAGGCTCATGAGGAGCAGCGACAAGCTCAAGACATGAGAGGCTCATGCAGAGCAGTGATGAGCTCAAGACATGAGATGCTCATGCAGAGCAGCAACAAGCTCAAGACATGAAATGCTCCTGAGCACAGTGATGAGTTCAAGGCATGATAGACTCATGTAGGGCAGTGATGAGCTCCTCAAGACATGAGAGGCCCTGCAGAGCAGTGATTACTGCAAGCCATGGGAGGCATCCACAGGGCAGTGATGAACTCAAGGCATGAGAGGCTCCCTCAGAGCTGCAACAAGCTCAAGACATAAGAGGCTCATGAGGAGCAGTGACAAGCTCAAGATATGAGAGGTACCTGCAGAGCAGCGATGAGCTCAAGGCATGAGAGGCTCATGAGAGCAGCAACGAGCTCAAGACATGAGAGGCTCATACAGAGCAGTGGTGAGCTTAAGGCATGAGATGCTCCTGCAGAGCAACAATGAGTTCAAGACATGAGAGGCTCATGAGGAGCAGCAATGAACTCAAGACATGAGAGGCTCCTGCAGAGCTGCGATGATCTCTAGACATGAGCGGCTCCTGCAGAGCAGTTATGAGCTCACTGCATGAGGGGCTTCTACAGAGCAGTGGTGAGCTCATGACATGAGAGGCTCATGCAGAGCGGTAATTCCTGCACAGTAGTGATGAGCTCCTGCTCTGGGGCTCATAAAAGTGTGCAGCCCTTGACTAGAAGACACCTGGCCCATGCTTTAAAACCTTCTTGCTTCTTTTGCATGTTCTCTGTTTTGTCATTCTGGATATGAGGTCAGGAATTGCTTTGGAGACCAATTAGACAATCCTGCCAGGCTGCACAGAAAGATACCATCATTTACAATTTGAGGAAAGACACTTTTAACTCTTTCCAAGAGGTATCTGTGTTCCAGGAAATCAGAAAACCATGAATTGTTCAGCTCTTTCCATTCCCAGGTTAGAATATTATGAAAGGGCTTATGGAGTGGCAAGGAATAGAAGCGTATTGCTTGAAGAAACTATTAATAGCCCGCTGTTTCTGGTGGAATTGGAAACCTGGAAATACTCTTTTGATACTGTTATTGCTATTTGCAGCATCTGATCCTTCAAGGTGATTATGAGGTATAAATATTTTGGGTGATGATAATCATCATTCGTTTAGACTTCTTCTTTTATTTGATACTTTCCCATGGAATTCTGATTTGCGTGTCATAAGATGGCTGCAAGCCATAGATGGAATAAATCCTCTTTGTGTCAGTCATGAAGACTCTTATTCCATTTTCCTTTGCAGTGTTCACAAGATGGCTTTCTGGCTCAGGGAATGATAATTAATGTTTCTCTGTACATTGCCCAAAAGGATGGTTTCATGCAAATGTCTCCATAGGGTTTTATTATAAGTGCCGCAGTAATCCGGTGAGACAACAACCTTTATCGGCCACATGAAGATTAGAAGATCGGTGTGTCAAGGGTTTTGTTTCCCAAAGACTTCAGCTCATAAAACATGCGGAAACTGATGTACAAATGCTGATTCCTTCATGGTATTCACCAAAAATCTGTAACAAAGAGAAATCCCACCTCCTCCAGGTTAGTGATGCCTCTGGTATCGGTAACGGCAGTGGGAGAATTATTTTGCTGTTTTCCAGCACACTCATGATCGCCCCTTAGTAGAGGTGAAAGGGTTCGGTCCACTTTAAAGATTGTTAATTGGTCTTGAGATGGAGTTTTAGGACTTTTAATTTTTACATCATTAGAGCATCCCACTATGCAGTTTGTGTGCAAGATTCAAAAGTGGGCAAATAGTCCCTGGTCTTTCTATATTCAGAACTGTTTGTGAAAACAACTGATACATGTATTGCCTTACTGTGCGAGCCCTTTTTAATTCAGTATATAGAAGTATGTTTCAAGATAAGATAAACATGCTCATCTAATTTTCTGGGAGGACATCACATGTGGAGTGTTTGTATGATGACAGGTTATGTTTCCTTTTGAAATCAAGATTTCTTTTGCAAAGATCATGGAAGGGGGTCATGGAATTTGCTGGGATTTTGAGTAAGGAGTAAAGCTGCATGATATTTGCATCTGTGCCTTTTATAAACTAGCCATTTTCTCATTGCTATACCTATGACATAACATTCTCTTCAAGCCGTTGCCATCTCTTTAGTATAATCCCAGCCACCTGATATACCGTCATACAAAAGTGGTTTTTCAGAGATTTTCATTATTGATTTGTGTTTTTGGATCATTAGAAAAGTAATTTAGCCTGGGTAGAGATTGATAATCCAGGCTGAATTTTTCTGGCCAGCTTTTGAAAAAATGGCGAATGTGTTGCAGTGAACCATGAGACATATTTTCTTCATTTTGGTGTCAAAACATAGGTGTTGGTGGTCAAGTAGTCTTAAAGAGACAGACAATAAGGGCCATATGTATCATACTTCCGTTTAGCGAATTCCAAATAGCGAATTTTAAGGAATCACTATTTGGAATTCGCAAAACGGTATGTATGTACAAAATCGCTTTTCAATAGCGATTCCTTAGCATTCCTAATTTGCGATTAGCAAATTGCTAATCGTAAATTACCCATTCATTTCCATGGGCCAGGAGGCCCAAAGGAATGAAAGTGAAATTTGCGATTAGCAATTTGCTAATCGCAATTTAGGAATTTTTTCAAGGGTGCAGGGGTGTCTCAAGAACAATTGCAAAAACAACAAGAACACCCTGCTGCACCCCTGAAAAAGACATTTGGGGGCATATGGCGCACATACATGCCCTAAGGGCATGTATGGACGTCATATGGCACCTTTGTTTTTTTGTAAAAAAGCTTTTTGAAAAGAATTCGCAACTTACCACCAACTAGAAGTTGGTGGTAATTTGCGAATCCTTAATGGGAATTTTTAAATATTTTTTGTTTGATACATTGCATTTAAGGAATCGCAAAATTTGTGATTCCTTAAGTGCAATCGCAAAATAAGGAATAGCAAATTTTGCTATTCCTTATTTTGCATCAAACATGTTTGATACATACCATTTATCTAATTAGCATTCGCAAAGGCCGAAATTCGCAGAATTTCGGCCTATGCGAATGCTAATTAGCTTGATACATATGGCCCTTACTCCTCAGAACAACCCTTCTGCCATTTTCTGAAATGACGGCTATAAAAGAGGAAGAAGAGACATATATGGAAATTAAACAAATAGTAATGGTTTTTATTCCTTTTATATATACACCAAACAATGGATACGATCTGAATATGAAAAAAATATGTTTATCACTCCTGTTTTAGACACATTTTCATGGTTCACTTTATTTATTTGTGTCGGGAATTGCTCATGGTACATTTGCAGAATGGTGAACATTTGAGAAGAGCATATCAACAGGGATATCTTTTTGTAGCACAGCTTTTGCAAGTACATGTACATGTAAGTTTTTTTTGTGTAAGTTTTGTGGGTAGAGGCTTAAGAAATGTAGGTTTTAGCACCCCATCATTATCTTCTTAACCAAATTCACATGGATCCAAAACATTTACACATCTTCTGACATGTAGAACGCTCTTTTAATGTGCCCACACACAGAATATGATGGCGGTAGAAGGTCACATAGTGGTACTGATCTCTTGAGTTCACAGTACCGAAAATCGTCAAATGTGTGACAGTCAGAACACAAGCACAAGGTATTTTTCTATGTCTTTAAAGTCACATTGCTCTTTTGTCTCAGCAAATCCTTTTAGAAACTTCCCAGGTTCTGCAGTTAAATCTCCAAGCTTTGTTCCAATTTTGCTCAGTGCCATCACCTGTGAGAATATGTTCCTTGATAAGAACACTGGGCATTTCTTGGTCAAGTTGCTTGTACAGAATATGAAGCAGAATCAAGTGTCTTTTCTCACCTGTTCCATAACGTATACATAACCCTGAAAATCCTTGACTTATGAACATTGCAAAAAATCTAAGTAGCACAATATTAACATCTGTGTCATTTGACAGTACAATCACTCGATTGGAATCATTTTAAACAACCCACTCAGCATGTGGCACAGCTCAAAGGTAAGCTTCCTCCAAGTTGCTGTTAGGTTCTTGAACAATACGGCCCATAACTTTAGAAAATATCTTTTCAGGCACCAACTCCTCATTGACTGTCATTCCACTTGTAATAATTGGAAATTCAGTGTTCACTGATGCATCAGCAATGATTTGGCCAGTTAACATTTCCAAGTTCATTTTGTTTGAATTTGACTAGAATTTGTCAAGTTGCACAGGTATAGGTGTCAAATCTTTGATGCAAGCAAGGTCAATTGTTCCAATTGTAGACATTTGTCTGATTCTCTCACATTCGTTGACAGATAGTTCAAGATAACTGTCATAGACAATGTGCAGTTCTCGCAAGGTGCACACTGACTTTGATATCTGTAGAACTTTTTGAACGACTTCTCCGAAGTTTTGCATGGATGAAATCTTGACCATTCGCAATTTTGACATATAGTTCACAACAACAGCAGAGGACACCTTTTAAATTGAAATTCTTCAGGTGAAAGGTTTTTTCAAGCTCTTGTATGAGTTTGTGCTTTACTTGTTTAATTGCAGCTTCTCCATCAAATAATGTGTTTGATGGAAGAAGGTCATGTGAAAGAATGTTCTTGATACATTTACCCCTTTCTTCTGCTACAGTCATCTCTGTTTGTGCTTGCAAAAGTTTTTTTTTTGTAAATGTGTTTTGAAATGGCTGGTTGGACAAAACTCTTACCATGGCAATTAAAGTGAGGAACTTTATTTTTAATGATTATATCAAACAGCTTTTTATCTTTCAATACAAATCTCTCATGCTTCAGTTCTGCTTATAGTTTTGATCTATGTTCTAGGAGGATTAGTAGACATGTCTTTATAGCGTTATCCACATATTGTTTGGTCCTGAAGTTGTAGTCGCAGAGGCTCAGTCATTTCAAAGTGGTTTCCTTGCTGGTGAGTGAAATGAAGAAGGCTGTCAACGTTTATTAAAACATTCCCTTCTCTTTCCCACATGTTTCTGGTGAGGAATAGTTTCACAATGGTCCACTCATTTTGAATTTGACATCTCTCTGAAACCATTGCACATAGAAAGGAATTCATGGTAAGCTAGCTGCCATTGAGCAACATATTCACTTTTACGTGTCTGACCAACAATTCCCTTGGAGCTTTTCTGTGATCTCTGGATCATCTGTTCCAGTTTCATATTTGGAGCCACAGCATTGAACTCACCATCTCTGTCTTGCACGACAAAATGTATTTGGATGGATTTTCTATAGAGGTATGGATTTTTCCACCTCTAGCTTCTTCACTATTTCCAAATACCAGGACCCATATCTCAGGTAGTTTATGTAACCAAATTCACAAAACACAGTAATCAGTGACTCAAGTCTGTGTTCGATGCTGGGCAGGGCGGCAGAGCCTGGATGCGCTAAGCTGCGGAGGTCTTGATGAAGGTGAGAGACGTGCGTGGCGTTTATATGGCGGGGGCTATTGAAAGGGCAAAGTGGGTGTGAAAAATCGAGCTGCTGCTGCAACTGCCGGAGCCTAGGTGCCCTTCTGCCATGTGAAAAGAGTGCTGTAAGGGACGGTGGGTACACCACGGACTCGCCGCACTCCTCTGAGCAGAGTCATAATTTTCACTGCACTACTAGAATTGAGGTGACTCACCCCATAACTTGCAGCAAATGTTGAGCAGGCTACATTGAGGGCCGCAAATGCCCATAACGTGACACTAAGTACAGCCCGGGGCTTACAGACACTGGCACATTGCACTGGGGTGCCCATCCCCCCCTGGTGATAAGTCAGAGCACCCCAAATCAACTCAAGGGGCACCACCAGAGAAACTCAGGGGCAAGGAGTCCTTTGACCAGCAGGACCAGTCACTGGAGGAGCCAGAAAGCAGATCAAGATGCCTGATACAAAATAAGCACACACTACTCTACGCTTTGAGCCATCTATTGCATCACTAAGAGCCACCTGACCAGAACTTACTACGCCTGCTGGGAATGGTGCGTAAAGATCCCAAGCAAAAAACAACTCAATTTCGACCCCATTCCAAAGACGACCGCCCGGAAACCCACCTCAATGGTGGCGAAATCTGCAGCTGGTGTAACCTTCAGCTCTGTACCTCCAAACAACTCAGCCCTGCTACTACACTCTGGATTCAAGGTGCTCAATATCAGATTTGACTCCCTTGACAAAGAACTTGATGGAATGGGTGAGCGCATTGACCGCCACAACAAAAGACCGGACAATGTGGAGGGCCATACTTCAGACTTAGAAGATGGAGCAGTACAAACGATACCACTTCCCCCGGGATCACAGTTTACCGGACCTTAGACGAGGTTTTTACCCGTTTACCAGTTTGTGCCCCATTTCATGCTCTCTCTCACCCTCTCCTATCGCTTTCCCTCTTTTATTCTTTGTCTACTTCTTCTGCCCCTATTCCCTCTCCCCTTAATCTATCCCCTTGCCTGCTACGCCACCTAGCCCCCGTCCCTTGTGCCCTTTAACTAAGCACTCCTTCTCCCCTTGTTGAGGAATGATCCAATTACTTATACTCTGGAGTCTCAGTGATCCCTCTGAGAGATTCCACAGCGCCAAGGGAGCCACTCACAGTTGAGGTATTGTATGGCACCCCTTGCCAAAGCACTCCCTCTCCCCTTTTTGGGGAAAGATCCAGTAGGTAGGCCTTGGAGTCTCAGAGACCCCTCTGAGAGAGTCCACTAAGCAAAGGGAGCCTCTCGCAACCGAGTTGGGGGAATGATACCACTTCCCCTGGCATCACAGCTTACTGGACTTTGGACGCAGCTATCACTCGTCTACCCGTTTGTGCCCCCGTGACCCTCACCCTCCCCTTTTCCTCCTTCATTCGCTGTCTACTTCCCCTGCTCCTACCCCCTCTCCCTTAAATCTCTCCCCTTGCCTGCTTTTCCCTTACGCATATTTCCTTATTGCTTGTCTCGACCTAACATGTAACTATGTAGCTATGCTCTAATAACTGTGTCCCCTTTGTAACAATGTAACTTGTAACTATGGTCTGATACTCATTTAAAGCGCTCTGATACCTCTGGGTCTAGCCAGCGCTATATAAAACCTTTAAAATAAATAATAAATAAAATAAATAAATAGTGACTCCACAGTCTTCACATGCAGCTCCTGATCCCCTTCCCAATCAGCATGTACCAAGGTTTTCACTAGAGCTAATATGTGTAAAACATTTTGCCAATACCTGCAAAGTTCTGATTTTTCTTCACCTGCTTTGACAAACTCTACGAACTTGGTTTTCAGGTTTTCTGGTTTTGAACTGAGTGTATTGAACATTGCCTACATTTGCATTGTCTTGTGAATGAAGTGCACCTTCTGCCTTGTTCACTTGTGAGATAAGATATGCCAGACCACATTTGTATTTCTTCAGAAAGCATTCCAAAGCAATGTTTCTATGGCCTCAGATATAATAAACATACCTTGTAACAAACAAACACAATGAGTTCTGCTCAATACTGACTGGGAAGTTTTTCTTCCAAAGATTTCGGTCCTCAACAAGAGCCTTGGCAAGGTACATCCACTGAGATAACTTCCTGCACACTGCAACACAACTTTAATCATGTCGAAAATGTCCATCATTAAATAATGATTGTCAAATTCTAGTGGATTACTCATAGAAATGTCAGCAACAATACAGAAAATACCTTCATCACAGAACATTGGCAGGATAGGCTGGTCTTGAAGGTGAGCATGAACAATTTGGAATTTTTTTAGAGCTGTGTATACTGTTGCATAGTTTGTGACTGAAGATGGTATTACTGGTAAAAACTCAACCCTCTTCAGTGAGACGATGTCCTGAGAGATCAGAGCATGCATTTGAGCCCATGGAGGAAATGGCTTTTTTTCATCCTTCAGTCCGCACTGAATAAGCAATAAATTTAGTTAAATCAGCTTTGCGCACCGTAGGATCAAGTAGAAGAAGATCCATTTCCTCAGCAGCTGGGAAACTTTCTAGTAGACTGGGACATTTTGATGGTTTATAATGTTTTTGCACACATTGGCAAGGCAGTTGGGTGATACGTTTGCAGCTTCATTTGTTTGTACCTACAGCAGACAGCTTATTTTCCAGCAGCTACTTATTCTGCAGTTTTGAAATATCACCATGGCAGTATCACGTCTGCTGAATGTTCCAGACAAAGAAGAGCTGTCTTCAAAATCAAAATTATCAAGAGCAGCAATTGTTAATCCTTGGTGAATTGGAAGTAGTCTGCTGTCAGATTCACCAGATTTTATAGTATTAGCTGCTAACAAGTTCCTGCTACTTACTTTGTCATTTTAACTTGTTGATACACCAATCCTATTAATCAAAGTGATTAGCTCTCTACTTTGCACTTGTCATAGATTGCGTGGGCAGTCATCATGTGTAGCAGAGTTTATTTTTGCCATGATGTAATTCATAAAACATGATTTGGAAAAGACAGCACATTTGCACAGAGTAAGAGAGTCTTTTCATGGGATTTTCTTACACTTCTTTGCTTATATCTTCAAAGCCATTATCAATGTTGGTGGCTTCTGTTCCGAACTCAAGAACTTTAGTTTGTAACAGTTTGCTTTGCTAATATTAAACAATGACGTAAAAAAAAAATTAGGACATCAGGCACTCTTGTTGACTCTCAGGATTTGTGGAGCTCTGGGGCATCCCAAAATTTGTCATTAAGTCCAAAATCAAATTTTTTCAGGACATTTCTTAAAATGGTTCCTGATGATTTTACTGCATCCTGTGATCCTATTTTGGCAGCAAGAACTTCAGGAGTCAAATCAGCTGAGAATACCATAAGTGGGGGGGAACACGAAACTCAAAACAAACAAATATCAACACAGAAGTGACAAACAGTGATCACGACAATAAGTGTTGTCCCTAAGGACTTGGTGAGTGATAAACATAAAGTGCAGTTAGATAGTGCTTATTAAAACTGGTTCATGGATACCCGTTAGTACTTTATTCATAGGTTCCATGGTCAGGATTAAAAGAAGTGAAGGATGACTAAGTGTTTAGGCAGGAAGTCAAGATCCCAAAACACTCCTCCTTATACTGCGATGGTCAACATGTTTCGACCGTATTGAAGTGCCCTCAATTTACATGGGTCACGTCGGTCTTCTTCAGGACAGTCTATCTGTCCCAGTCCTTATTTACCTCTTACCTCAGTCCGATAATTGTCAGAGGAAAACCACTAGGAGGGTACTTCCACAACCGTGGATTGTTATTACGAGTCTATTAATTCTTAAGGGTCGAAATGGCGCCAGGCGATTGGAGTTTCGAAGAACACAACTGTTCTGATGGAGACGCGGGGGCGTATTGTAAGCAGACCCTATGATGAAGCATGTCACACACATTGTGTGTGAGTGAGGGCAGTTTTTTCAAATATTTTTGATTTTCCACAGCCCTAAGTCTTTGTCTGTTTTGAGTCTCTTTCTCCTCACCCCTCTATGTGTTTTCATTACTGATTAGGGGGTTCGGGTGTTGGAGTTTATTTGTTGACCCTCTCCCCTCCTTTGTGATAAAAGAATACCATAAGTATTTTTTTGTTAAACTGACAAAAACGAATTCTGTCATTGTACATTCTCACCAGAAAATCTCCATACCATAATTATGGATCAATACAGTTTCATCATTGTTGACCATTATTTCTTTGATCTCACTGAGCCTGAACTCGTAGTCAGGATTCAAGAGTGACTTTTGAACTTCATTTGCTTTTTCAAAGAGTGCAAATTTAACTGAAGGCTGGTAGTTATGTTGCTGCAGGGAGCTCATTGTACATTCATATTTTCGAATGCATGCATGCATGCAGTTCAGGTGGGTATACAAAGCCGCTGCAAATACATTCACCTTGCTGTTTCAATCACCTTTGTGGCTGAAAACTTCATCTTGGAGGAAACCAGCTGCAGATAAAAACATGTTTACCCTTTGAGACTCACATACTCTGCACTTTGTTCTTTCATCAATCCCTTTGGCCCTTGTTTGGGCTAAACCATAGATAACACATTAAAGATCATCTGCTTTTTGATCAGTTGTTGGAGATGGACAAGGGGTAGCCATCGATTTTCTAAGTGAATGGGCATTGGGTTTGGTTGTCGTCGCTATCTGAGAAGACTAATTCTAAGAAGACTGCTATTTTTTTACTAATTTTTGACAGGCTTTTCTCCATTGTATACGACTTGCAGCACTTGTTACAATGATAAAATATTTGATCCTCTTCAAGCATCAGCATCAGTTTCATTCTTTTGTGCAGCATCTTGAACTCTCTTCGGCCCAGCCACAATTGATGTTTTTTTCTTTTGGATTAGTTTGGCATAGGAAACATTTTTCTTTGTTGAAGGAGGCCTCACATTTTGTAGTTAGCAACGATCTGTCAGGAGGTTACGATCCTCTGCTACCACCTGCTTCGCTCATGTTTATGAATTTGAATCAACGGAAAACCTGAAACAAAAACAATCTATACTACTATAATAAAGGAAGAACTTTCAGCCTTTGAGGCAGGCAAACTCAAAAACCACAGCGCCAATCCACACACCCGATACACTGTTGGAATCGTCAGGGTGTGTAGATGGTTATAGGCTATATAAATTAAAAAATAAAACGTTATTGAAAAAATTTACAGTAAAAAAAAAAGTAGTCCCTCCGAAGTAGCGCCGTCCGCGACGTTCGTGCTCACATCAGGAGCGCGTGGAGGAGCGGCATCCAGGAGCGGGACGAGGAGCGGCGGAGATCAGGGAAGCAGCGGACATGACCGGCGGACAGGCGGAGAGGATCGGCGGGCAGACAGTGAGGAGCGGCGGCGGGGAGGAGCGGTCAGCGGCGGATGAAGTAGGGCGCCAAGTTACAGTCAGCAACGTGAGGGAGGAGCGGCGGCGGGGAGGAGCTTTGAGCGAGCCACGGGTAAAGGAGGAAAAACAAACGTGTGCAGGAAAAAGTAACGTGGGCAGGTTAACAGGAGGAAAAAGAAACGGGAGGAGCGGTGAGCGAGCCACAGGTACCGGAGGAAAAACAAACGTGTGCAGGAAAAAGTAACGTGGGCAGGTTAACAGGAGGAAAAAGAAACGTGTGAAGGTGACAAAAGCGTACAAAGTGGAGCGGGGAGCAAACGGGCCATTACAGGACGAAAAAGTGAAACGGGGCATTACAGGAGGAAAAAGTGACGTGGGCAGTGACGTGGGCAGGTTAACAGGAGGAAAAAGAAATGTGTGCAGGGGACAAAAGCATACAAAGTGGAGCGGGTAGCAAACGGGGCATTACAGGATGAAAAAGTGCCGTGGCCAGTGACGTGGGCAGGTACCAAACGGGGCATTACAGCAGGAAAAAGTGACGTGACCAGTGAGGTAGGCAGGTTACACAACGTCAGGGCGGGCGGGGGCCCTGAGCCATGATTGCTCCCGGACAACGTCGGGACGGGCTGCTAGTATTAAAATAAATGACTAATATGATAGCTATAACACATATATATAGAGCCACCATTTTATAAAATGGCAGAAGGGTTTCTCTGGGAGTTCATTTGTGTCTCTATAACACTACTTGACCTCCAAAATCCATGTTTCGACGCAAAATGAAGTATATAGGTATCATGGTTCTTGAAATAATACATCATCACTGCAACACATTCAGTATTTTTAAAAGTGTCATCCAGAAAAATGTGGTTTGCCCTGGATTAGCAATGTCTACCCAAGCAAAATACTTCTCTAATGATAAAAAAACACAAATCAAAAATGAAAATCTCTGGACAATAATGCTTTTATGGAGGTATATCAAGGGACCCGGACTAGTAAGAGTCATTGACAATTTAGTAGCCAATCAAAAACTGTTACTCAGCATCAAAGAGGGAATCATGCACTATGGCATTACTAATCCACATAAGCTGACCAGGAAAGTAAACAGAAAAGTCATTTTGGCCTTGATTAATTTAAGTCTAAAAGACAAGTTCGTTTTGAATGTGAAATTGGTTTGAATTTTAATTGGAGGGGGAAGTGTTAATGGGAAAGAGTGTTTAGAACAGATTCAGTTTTATTCTTTGCATTATACCGAATAATACAATTCCATAGATGTTATTGTAAAATTTGTGAAAAACACCTTGAGACAACAAGAACTTATAGAACACCTAAAGAACTCATACTTTTAATAAAATGTACATTGTTATTGGGTATTCTGTAATTCAAACAAACAAGTACATCACTGCGGACAGAGTGCCCTTCAAAATACAGTTGTCAGTTGCGCAAGCCAGTGATGGTGATGTGCGCATAGCATGTCAATATCAGCATGTAGCATGAAAGACATGACATTTCATTGTGCGTCAATGTAATAATGCCAGTGGTTCAATGCAGGAATATCACTAACTTTAAAACTTATAGAGAACATTGAACAGATCCAGTCCTCACTAAACAATTTGCTAATCGCTGTGGGCCTCCATATCTTCTGGGCATATTGCAGTCTTGGCAAACCTGGAGGTGTCAGAAGCACCATGTAGAGTGTCGCTGGATTGTCTGGGGTGAAGGCACCGTTTTGCTGTAGTGTCTCAATCATGTAATGCCTCTAGGATTAGAGAGGCAAGAGTGGAGCATCGGTCCCACCAGGGTGAGAAATTACATCAGTACCTCCAGCCATTGGTCTGCCAGGTACATTCTGCTAAGGCCGCAGCCTTCTCCATCCGAAGGATTACACTCTCCATCACAAACCAACGTGTCACCTCTGTCTTCCACCAGTTATGTCGTGGGCCCTTCCAGTGTTGCGCTATGTTCCTATGGGGACTGCTGAGAGTGTGTTCCACAAACCTGTTTCCAGCGTTCCGCTCCTGCTGTCTGGCAGAAAGGCCAAGCAGGCAGATCTCAGGTGTGTACATAACACATCTGTCCAACGTCTTCTACAGGTTCTCACCACCTCCTGCCAGAAGCGGATGAGTACCACACCATATGTGCAAAGTCAGCATCAGCCAGGGCACTTCTGGGATAGCAGTGGGATTGTGTATGCAGCATCACATTTAGCCTATTAAGAACTGTATGAAATATCAATTGAAAGAAAATCCAGAGTGAAAAAATTATTTACATCTGAGAAGAAACATATTGTGCTGAATAGCAGATGCATTTCTAGGACTAGACATATTAATAGCACTTATTCTGCTGCAGCATCTCGTCTGCTAATTTATCACAATCCCTGAAGTTTCTAGCTCATGAATCTGTTAGCCTTCTCTGGGATGAACTAGATAAAAAGTAAAGGAGAGGTCAATAATGATTTAGAAGCTATAACACGTCTTCTCTTGGTCTCGCAGCTTGGACAGCTTGGATAGCTTCTTCGGGGTCCACCCTGGGCACTGTAAATAAATGATTTCTCCTGAGAGGTGCAGACTTCACTGAGGCCCAAAGAGTAGACATAGATACTTGCCATTGGCATGTTGATTTCAGAGCTGGCAGATCCCTCCTTTATATCTCAGTCGGCAATATAAATGCTCCTCCAATACCTTGCACCATCATCCAATACCATTTGGAGATCTCTTATATGGGGGTGGCAGAGCCTTGTCATTTTCCTTCTCATTTTGTACTTCCGTCAACATCTGTTATCAGTCCATGTGCCCAACTAGCCAACTGGTAGAACTTAAATTTGGATCGATCTGTTGTCTGTGATCTGAGCTAGCTTCCCCCACAGCACCAAGCCACCCCTCTCAGCCATCTGGTCTCATCTCTCAACACCAGCTTCTTCTAAAGGTCTAGCTAATTTGTCCTGCAAACAAGTCAACGTTCCAGGTGAATTCCATATTGGGGCGAAGTCGCTATAGTATGGTATTCTGAGCATCGGTCTGATCTGGGCCCAGAGCTTAAGCACTCACAATCTTTAGTTTGATATTTATGAAAAGGTTTTGACCAAATTTAAATAGGAAATGGTTTCCCTCCTGGGTCAAATTTCTAGTCAGAGCTTGGAATAGAGGGGAGATCTGTTGGAAGCCATCTGTTAGCAATAACCTTGTATTCTTTGATTGGAAAGCCCAACAGTATAGCTGGAAGTCCTGAAAGGCTATGCTTTCTTCTGATTTATTTTAGCAAAGTTTCTTCCAGGCACTTTTTGCTGCCTTGGAAGTTCAAATGAAACTATTTACTGATTCCTTGGCAAAGCCACACCATATGTGCAAAGTCAGCATCAGCCGGGGCGCATCTAGGACAGCAGTGGGATTGTGTCTGCAGCATCACGTTTAGCCTATTAAGAAATCATACTTAATGATGTCAATGTCATTTCTCACCTGAAACTGTGTAATTTTAGGGATCATTTCCTATGAAATATTAATAGAAAGGAAATCCAAACTGAAGAAACGGAATAGCAGGTGCATTTCTAGGACTAGATATAATAATAGCACTAGTTCTGCTGCAGCATCTCATCTGCTAATTTATCACAGTCACTGAAGTTTCCAGCTCATGAATCTGTTAGCCTTCTCTGGGATGAACTACATAAAAAGTAAAGGAGAGGTCAAGAATGATGTAGAAGCTATAGCATCTATAGAGGCAACGTCTGTGTGTGAAAAGCAATATATGTCTGTTTTTTTTGTTCACTGTTTTTAGCCGTGGATGTAAATATTTTTAGCAGATTTCAATATTCATGGCGAACGATCTGGCAATGGTCAGTGACTGTAATGGGTGCATCACCTTGTACGGTGGACCAATTGCTTATCCTACTCTGTCCCTGCCTAATACTTCAAAACACTGCCAATAGTTTCAGGAAGTATGTGGTTTTGTGATGTGGACAAGAACATTTAGCTCTGGCCTAGTGACAGTTTCAATTTCTCTCCAACTTCATGTAAGAAAAACAATTCATATATACATGCACAGAGGGCTTTGGGCCAGCCTCTTCATCCTTTGGTCTGTTTGCCTAACAAATACATTTTGCTTCCACCCACTGCTGCATGTATCATTCTGCATGGGGCAATGGATTTGCAGTGTGAGTAATGGCATTTGCCTGACTGCATGTCACCTTCGCTTAAAAAGATACACAATTTCAGAGACACGAATGGCGGACCATGAAAAACTTGACCAATGTTTTTTTCTTAACTGTATCTTTTTTTATTCATTTATTCTTCCGTAAGGTGTTTAAAGTAAGTCTTCAGGTCAAAATATTTCAAAGCAACAGAACATTTTCTTTACCCCAATAATAATTGCAATATCCTGTGATGAGCATTAAAACTAAAGAGTGTGTCTATATCTGCTATTATTACACTTCCCCACAAGGATGCCGGCACAGTTAGTTGGCAGCAGTTTTCCCTTTTTTTGTGTGAATTTACTTGCAAAGTAAAAGATAAAAGAAAAACACAATCGTTGCACCACCTTGCAAAGACCATTTCTATTATCTTTGACAATGCTTGTTTGTACTGTTACTTGAGGTATATTCATTTGAAAATGTGGTCCTTGTGTCCACTGCACATTTATCCATGCGTATATAGGAGTTTATGTGCGTTGTCTCAATGAAACAGTGGAATTCAACATCAAAGAAGAACAACCTACAAGGAAAAAGCAAACAGATTAGAACAACAATGGGGCATATTTACAAGGTCTTTATCTCCGCTTTTTAGGCTTAAAAAGCTAAAAAAGCGGAGATAAAAATATTGCCCTATTTACAAGAGGGTGCTAACATGTATAAACACATGTTAGCACCCTTTTGCACTACGCCTACCTTTGCATCTCTAATGAGATGCAAAGTGGGCGTTCCTGACATACACTACATGTCAGGACATCAATAGCGCGTCATCGCGCTATCAGCAAAGATACCCTAGCATTTTAGCAGACGTTAGTTTTTGGCGATGTTCCCTTCAAAACGAAGATAACCTCACTATCTCTTGAATTTTTCTCGTCCTGGAGTAATACGTTGTTAATTACGCGCTACCAGGGCAAAAAAAGCAGAGATAGCCTGCAATAAACTAATTATCGCTAAGCACGGCCAGCGATTTATCGCTGGCCGTTGCTAATATGCCCCAATGTTTGTTTGGTGTTGTTTAAAAAAAGTATTTGATTAGTTTTAATTAACTTGAAACACTGTGATTTTCAATGGCAACTTGGTTCAACACTAATGTGTGAATGCAGGAGGTAACGTTTAATGTTTTTTTCTTTTGTGCGGGTTACACGAAATAAATTACCACAATATGTTATTGGTTAAAGCTGTAAAAGAAGCACCTTGCGATTCCTTGACCTTACCCATTTAATGATCTTTTATCCTCATAACAGCCATTCAACTGTTAACTCAAAGTGTTGTGTGCCTATATCTGCAGTGGAGTTCCTGAAACTTATTCAATTGCACAAAACGTTTTTAGGACTAATGAGGTCCTCTCGTATGCGTTAGGTCCTGCTTTTCGCCAAGGACCAAATTCACAACTTTATTTTGTGCACCTAAATCCAACTTAGGTGGTTCAAAACACAATCTGTGTCAGGTGGCAGATCTCGAGTCACAGGCTCTGGTTGGCTTGGACACCTGTGTGTTGCAGTGCAGATGGCGTTAGCTTAGTGTCCATCATGAGGGCAGTGAACACTCTAATGCCAAAGATTTACAAAATGGTTTGCCATTATATTTACACACGTAAAGCTGCTGTGATTGTGTTACTGGTGTTGAAAAGATCCCAATAACCCCATATTTTATGTCTGTGCAGAGGATGAGCTTCCACCACTAATAAAAATATGTTCCTGTCGGAGGAGAAAAGAATAAAAACAGTTTAATGTGTCAATGGACAATCTTTGCATTAAGAGTTTAGCAAATCTACCATTCTGATGCGAATTCTCTTCTCACATGAGACGCGCTTTTCCTTCTCTGGATGCTTGCAGGAGGGACCATCTCTATAACAGCCCACTCTGATTTTGTCAACGTCCAAAACTGGGCAGCTAGTGTATGACGTTGCACGGCTATTGGGGGATAAACAAGTCTGTTCAGCTTCCCCCCCTCCCCCGCCCCCCTTCACAGTGAGACTTACTTCCAATCTGCTGCACCTGTGCATCTCAGTCAAAAACATGGTGCTCCATCATCCCTGTGCTTGCAAAGGGCAGACTTGTCTTTTAGACATTCCAATCAGAAAATAAGCCCTTGCTTCCTTTGACAGCATTTTGTCATCTATTACTAATTAGCACGAAATGGCATTATGGTTTGCAGAATGTTATCACAACAGCAAATCCTCTGCGTTTGTGATTGTGCCTGGGATTAATTATTAATCCCAAGGACCAATTCAGTGTGAAGTGAAAGGGCAATTAAAAAAAAAAGTCGGTGAATTCATGACAGGTTACAACCTGAACAAAAAGCCCCTTGGAAGCACTGAAAATACCAGCACTGCTCAAGAAACCCAAAGACTGTCTGCTTGGTTTTATGGTGATCCATTTGTGACATTAGTTTACAGCCGAAGCTGAGGGGACCATTATTTCATCACTGGACATTTGGAAGAGTTGAACATTGAGAATTGCCAGTTTAGATAGTCAGAGGGGTTTGAGATAAAATAAAAACAGCACAAACTTTTAAAATGGCGCCACCTGTTGGTCTAAAGTTGGAACTAATGTGGGTTTTCATTTTCCCTTAAGCTGTGATACAATCCATCGTCTTGCTCTGATCTGTAAGTTGTCTTTGTTATCAACAATTTGAATTGACCCGCTTTGATTGCTCTGTGCATTCGGTGTGTCTGGCCCTATTAGTAGAGTACTGGTGGCATTAAAAACGATGTAGGTGAAACTAAAGTTGCCATCCTGCATCAGCAGGTGGAAAGATCAGAGCATCATATGGTGTGCAGCAGCATGGTGGCGCAAAGTGCTTACGGGTAGCCAGGGTCGGACTGGGACAGAAAGTAGGTCTGGGAATCAATATAAAAGTGGCCCTCATTACTGAATCAAATAGCTAAAATAGTGGGCCACATTTGGAAATGGGGAAGTTTTGAACTTGTAAAGACACACTGTATGGTTGTTTTGCAAGGTAGCAGAGACTGCATGCAACGTCCTTTGTAGGACTTTGGTTAAACTGTGCCACCGTCCAGTGTACAATTCTAGATACCCCTTTACATGTTTTTATTAGTTGTGTTTTGGTTTTTGCATACTTTTTTATTCAGGCATTTTTAAACTGGTCGTCCAACTATTTACTTCATTTGACATACTTTTGTCAGCATTTTTACATTTTTGGGGTTCATTGTTACCAAAACTAGTTCTGATTTGCCTGGAATTTATTAAAAATTCGGAATTATAATTACGCATGTTATGAAAAATCAATTAAAACTAAAAGAATTCCTGATAGGTCACAAAATTGCACTCGGAAATTCATCATCATCAGTTATATTTATACAGCGCACGGCTACCTCCAACGGTGGTGTCCCGGCACTAACATTGGCAGTAGCAGAAGGAAAAGAAGGGAAGTGGAGGGGGAAGGACTAAGGTAGGCCAAACAGCCAGGTTTTCAATGCCTTCCTGAACCTGGGTTCTGACTCGGCCTTCCATAGGTGGTCAGGTAGCGAGTTCCAGAGAGAGGCCGTTCTCACTGACAAAGCTTGACTGCCAAACCTGTTTTTTGTAAAGCGAGGAATCAGGAGGAATACCTGGTTATTTTATATTAAAGCCCTGGTCTGGTGGGGTTTCTGGAGTCTCTTCTTCCAGTATCCTGGGTAAATATCTATAAGCAAAGGACAGATCCTTGAACTCTATTCTCCTTTTGACTGGCAGCCAATGCAGGCTGCGCAGATTGGGGATAATGTGGTGGCGGATAGGTACATTTTTAATGAGCCTAGCCACCGCATTTTGAATAGTTTCCAATTTCTTAATCAAGTAAGCTGGGAGACCCAGGTACAGGCTGTTATCATAATCAAGCGGAGACGTAACTAATGCGTGGACCACCGTTTTCGGCAATCCATAGGCAGGAAATGAAGGGATCTCCACAAGGCTTTCAGTTTCCAGAAGCAAGATGAGGAACCTTGGCATAACTGGGCCTTGCTTGGGAGGTTGGAATCAAATCTAAACCCTAAGTTTCTAGCTGAAGCAACTGGGGCTGGCGGAGGGTTTCACTCAACCGGCCACCAGAGTGCGGACCGTGGAGGAGAAGGTTGGGCGAAAAACAATACCTCTGCTTTATCAGTGTTTAATTTCAAGCAACTGTCTGTCATCCAAGTAGAAATGTTGCTCGAACAGTGCTTGAAATTATTGAATACTGCCTCAGCGTGATCTTTAAAAGAAACACCAGCTGAGTGTCGTCAGCATATGAGACCACTCTCACTCCACATTGCTCGACGAGAGATGCAAGGGGAGTCGGATAAACATTAAAAAGAGTCGGGCTCAAACCAGAGCCCTGGGGAACTCCGCACATGAGCGGCCTAGAAGAGGAGACATGGGGTCGGAGAAATACTTACTGGGACCGGGCATAGAGAAATGAGCGGAACCAGGCTAAGGTGGTTCCCGTTACACCAAAGCATTTTAGTCTCTCTAGCAGAATCCAGTGATATACCGTATCAAAAGCTGCGGACAACTCCAGCAGCACAAGCATGGTGCAGCTGCCCTGGTCTAAGGTTTCAGGTATAGTTTCCGACACCTCCAGCAGGGCAATTTTTGTGCTGTAGCCCGATCTAAAGCCGGACTGGGAGTCAAGAAGATAGTTGATAGCCTCCAGATAGCTGCCTTTGAGCTTCCTTCTCAAGTATTTTGGCTGGTGCAGGCAGGAGAGAGATAAGCCTAAAGTTCTTAAGTTCAGCTGGATCCACGTCCTCTTTCTTGAAGATTGGCAGGACATAAGCCTTTTTCCAAGTGGAGGGATAGCTTCCTGTTTTCAGAGACAAATTGCAGATGAGGTTTAATTGAGGGTTGAGCCAAGGGACCAGGAGCTTGAAAACTCTAGCTGGGCAAGGGTCAAGGGGCGAGCCAGATTTAATTTTATGTAGTTCAAGAAGGTATGCTTCCGCGCAGAATGAGAGAAATTCGGACCATACATTGGAGTGGTCAGGTGAGGGTAACGTCGTGGAAGGAGACCCTGTCAATGTGAAAGAGGAGTACATAGCCTGAACTTTCTCCTGGAGGAATATAGATACATTTTCACATAGCGTGGCAGAAGGAGCAAAGGTACTCCTCACAGCTTGCGGCTTAATAAAGTCCTGAACAATCCTAAAAATGTCTATAACAAAGTTATCGGAAGATTTAATTTTATTGGCAATGTAGTCCCTGATGGTATTATGTTTCAGCCCATGACATTTTTTTAGTGCTGCTTTGTAGGCACACTTGGCCTCGGAATTATAGGATTTCCACCAGGCACACTCAAGCTTCTTACATAAGCTTTTTTTCCAAGCAGAGTTCTGTAGTAAACCAAGGTACAGAGGGCTTATTCCTAGCCAGTTTCATAGTCTTAATTGGCACAACCTTATGGAGGGCTGAGTTGATCCAACAGTTGAAAATAGGTGCATCGTTACAGGGGTTTCCCGTGAGCTGAGGAGGGGCATTCTGTAATAATGGACCCATAGACTCATGAAAGACCTTCCTCCAATTTCTCCTTTCCTCATATGTATGCTGGGTATTATTGCTCCAGAAAGAGCTGGTCAAACTGAAAGGGAAGCCGCTGGTCCGTCCAGGTTAGAGGAATATGGACTTCTACTTTAAGTGTGGAATTGTTTGAAGTAATGAGATCCAGCTTGTGGCCAGCCAGGTGGGTGTGTGTATATACCAATTGCCTCAAGTTTAACCCCTTGAGCGTATCAGCCAGTTGAGAGGCCAAGGGTCAGTTGCCTTTGTCCAAGAGGACATTAAAGTCACAGAGGACTATAAAGTTGGTGTGGCTCAGTTAGAGAGCTGCGATAATGTCACACAACTCCAGTAAATGGGCAGATACCAAATCAGGGGGTCTATTTACCAGTAATCCCACAATGGAACATGCAGGAGAAGTTATAATGCAGAAGGACAGTGCCTTAATCAGGCCAGAGCTCTCAATTCTCTTGCACAAGCTCTCCTAACCTTCTCTCAGGATAACAGCAAGCCCGTCCCCAAATCTATTGCCGGCCCAGTTAGCCATGCATATCTTAAAACCCATCCGGAATAGCCAGCAGTATGTCAGGGTTGGTGCTTTCCCATAACCAGGTTTCGGTTAGATACATAATATCCCAAGAGTTCGACTCTAAAGGGAACCAGATATCGTCCGCGTGTTTGGGAAAAGATGTGCAATTAATTAAACAGGCCTTAATGTTAGATTTAAAGGCTTTAGTACGAGCTGGCGAGGCTGTTGCCATTATTGTACTAGTGCCATAACTTACCTCTATCAACCCCAACGAGAAGCAACAGGACTTACAGTGTAGCTCCTGATCATGCCATACCGGCCCTACCGCGTAAAAATCAAGGCAGGTGGGTCTAGGGCACCAGACTGTGGTCATATCGAATAGCTGCTCCATAGACCATGTGACTTTGGTTGAGGGTCTGGAACGGGCAGCATGGCTGGCGTTGGCCGCGGTCCGGACGCGGAGGGGTGCAGACGGGCTTGACTTTGACCCACCCGTGGCGGAATTATTTAATATCTGTAAAAAAACTGCTCTTTTCAATCACATTGTAATCAAGAAATACATATTGTAGCCTATGAATATGGAAGATGCTGAGCATTGATAGCTTTCTTAGCTGGGGAGCTACATTACTTGAAAATCAAACGTTTCTGAACTGCCTGTCAATGAACTGCTAGTGAATGTGAGCAGTGAGTGAAGGCCAACACACTTTGTTGTTGTTGTTATTATTAATAATATTATAGTCATAATAACAACAAAACAACAAAAAGATTATTCAGCATCATAATAACAACATATTAAGGAATGTGTTATATTTGTACTGAGGGTTAAGATCTACTATCCTGCCACCATTCTAAGCAACAGTAAGTTTGGTGTTGGGCTTTGGCGGAGTTAAATTTACTCTTTCTACTCCAATCTACTCCAAGAGTAGGGACTGTGTAGGACTTTCGATGGGTTAGTTTGACTATTCCCACTCTAATGTAAGCAAACACAGGGGCAGTCTTGAATTTTGGAAGGGTTACATATAGTATTACAAACCCATATTATTAAAAAAATCATTTATATACAAATTGTACAATTCTGAAATCATATTTAAAGTAAAAAATATTCTGTATAAATAAATTAAATACATGCAATTACGAGCAAAATAATACAAAAATAACTTTATAAATCAAAAACAAAATAAACACATTTCAAGTATATGTGCTTCCCTCCTTACAACCCAAAAAAGGACCAACTCCTAGAAAATTAAATAAATGAAAAATATCACAATAATATTATTAAAGTAGCAAGGATAACATTAAAACCAATCATAAATATGCAATTTTACACCATGAATAATGAAATACACTTATGAATTAATTAACAAAGAACTAGAGTACAAAAAATAATGTACATGACAAATAACCAGTTAAATAACAAACAAAAAGTAATAACCAATTGTATATTTATTAAGCATAAAAAAATGTTGTTTATATTTTAATCAACTTCCCACACTCTTCTCCTACAAAGCTAACAATCTACTACTAAATTAATAATTAGAATTAAACTATGGTAAAATAAAAATATACATTGAGATCACTTACTACACTTAAAATGGAAAACAACAATTCACAAATTACTCCATTTGCATAAATAAGTATTATTTATATATTCAATCAACATGATAATTATTCAAACAACAAAAAATAAAATTTTATAGTTTAAATACCTTCCCACAACATTCCTCTACAAACCCTGCAAACCACGACTAAATGATAAGTAAACTACACACACATAAAATCACAAAATGCACCAAAATAATTAAAATAATTAATCAATCAGATAATATACATCATTATTTACCAATAAATATTTATTTAACATAACAAATTAATTCTAATTAAAATCAATGTTATGTTAAGTTATGTTAATATTTATTTATTAAGCGCACGTACGCCCAAGGGCTTCATGGCGCTATCGAAGGGAACATAACACAGAGTAATACTCAGCAGTAAGCCTGACAAAACAGCCATGTTTTGAGATAATGTCTGAAACTAAGAATGTCTGCACTCATTTTTAAAGAGAACGGGAGCGAATTCCAAAAGGTGGCTGCAAGATGGTCAAAGCAGCAGCCGCCAAGGTGTTTTTTTTTAAAGGATGGGACAACCAATAAAGCTTTATGAGCAGAACGAAGATTTAATGAGGGGTTATATCTGGAAACAAGGTTTTTTATAAACTTAGGGCCTGTATCCTGTAGAGTCTTGAAAATAATGCACCCAGTTTTAAAGTTTTAAACGCAATACGCTGTGCCACAGGTAACCAATGAAGTTGTTTCAAACCAGGTCTAATAGACTGCCATTTTGTTTGTCCAAGGATGAGCCTGGCAGCTTGGTTCTGAACAAATTGGAGCCTTTTTTGCAAGCCCACTGGGAGTCCCAAGTAAAGACTATTTGAGAAGTCCAGTCTGGATAAAATGAGGGCAATGGTAACCTGAATAAGTGCAGCCTGCGTGAGGAACTGGGCTATTTTTTTTATTTTCTTAAGTTGAAAGAAGCTGGCAGAGACTACAGTGCCAATTTGTCCTTTCAAGGAAAGATCCGCACTAAGTTTAACTCCCAGACTTTTGACCGAGGAAGATCTCACGGGTGGAACCCCCATACTAGATGGCCAGAAGCATGGACTCCAACTCAATTCGCTTTTCCCAGGCAAGATTAATTCTGTCTTGCCTGGGTTAAGCTTCAGGTGATTAAGGCTCATCCATCTCTGTATATGGGTCATGGTATTTTGGAATTCCACCACTGAATCTTTGGTGTTGAGAGGGAAGACCAGTTGGAGATCATCCGCATAGTTATAGATGGTAACTTTAGCATTACTTAGAGAGTATAGTAGTGGGCGGAGATACAGATTAAATAATAAGGGTGACAATGATGATCCTTGCGGCACTCCGCACGTGGTGGGGGAAGTAGGGGCTGTGAAAGGACCTAGTTTTACTGACTGCGTGCGTCCTGTGATAAAGGAAGTAATCCAGCTTCAGGCAAGGGCCCTGAGGCCGGCTTGTTTGACACGGTTGATAAGAATGGTATAATCAACCGTGTCGAACGCTGTCGACAGATCAAGAAGCACAAGGGCTTGGTGGATACCTTTATCGGCATTTCGCCTTAAGGTGTTTTGGACAGCCAGGATCACCGCTTCTGTTGAATGACAAGGGCGAAAGCCCACCTGGTTGGATTCAAGATATTCGGACCTTTCTATAAATTTAGACACACTTGTAGAAACGTGGACTTCCAGAATTTTTTATGTATAAGGTAACAGAGATATAGGTCTGTAATTTATTGGATCATGTGGGTCTGCTCCTGCTTTTTTAATCAATGGGATAAGCAGAGCTTTCTTAAGGCAGCTGGGCACTTTACCCTGTAAGAGTGAGCCATTTAGCAAAGAAAGGATGCCCTGTGGAATTGCTAACCCCACCTCTTTAAAAATATGTGGGGGGCAGATGTCATCAGGTGATCCAGATTTAACCCGTGCACAGAGATCAGACAAAATTTTTGCATCGATGGGGGAAAGATTTCAAGAATGAAGGGGTTGTGATAGACATCATCCAGAGGAGAAGGGGGCAAAGAATTTAAGATACTCTGCTTGATAGTAGTGATTTTATTTAGAAAGAACGCATTCAGCGAGTTGCAGAGCTCTTGTGTGGGATTGACCAAAGGGGTGGTTCTATCACTATTACTAAGATCATTCACAATATAAAACAGGTCTTTTTTTCTTGTTCTGTGAGTTTAGAATTTTCTCAGAAAAATAGTCTGTTTTCTGTTTTAAAATAAGTTTTTGATATGTTTTACGGGCCATGCAGTAATTTACTTTATCTTGTGGTAGGTACCTGGTCCTCCACTTCCTTTCTTTTTGACGCACTTCAAGTTTTAAGATCTTCAATTGTGGGTTGAACCACTTGTGGGCGTCATTAGGGCGTGTGCGGGGGAAATTCACACAGGGTGCATAGATGTCAGCTGCCCGTTGTATCCAGCGTGAAAAGGCTTCTTCAATGACATCGATGTCTTTGGTCATTGGAGGGAGGGTCGAGGCCAAGGTGTCCAAAAAAGCCGGTGTGTCAATACCCTTCCATTTCCTAATTTTTCCACCCAATTGAGATGACTGTTTTATGCCTCTATCGATGGTAAGTGTAAAGTATATGAGGAAGTGGTCAGACCAGATGCAAGGAATTATGGAAGCAATGGATACGGGAAGATTCACAACATTCCTCTACAAACCCTGCAAACCACGACTAAATGATAAGTAAACTACACACACATAAAATCACAAAATGCACCAAAATAATTAAAATAATTAATCAATCAGATAATATACATCATTATTTACCAATAAATATTTATTTAACATAACACATTAATTCAAATTAAAATCAATAATTTAATATTTATATAACTTCCCAAGTAATCCCCTACAAACCCAGCATCCACTGCTAAATGATATATTAATAATTACGTTTTAATTACAATGTAAAAAATACGTACTGTACAATAAACAATTACATTAATAATACTAACACCTAAAATAAATATCACAAATATATATTCAATTAAAAAAAGTTCTTTAATACACAAATATTAAACTAAAGAATAATATCTGCAATATTTTTAAAACAATATTCTATATATTTATGAAATGATATCCTTTCTTTCTATATTCTGTTCCTCAATATTTTTGAAACAATATTGCTGCCATTCACCTTTACACACAGTATCATCTGTCTTAATTAACATCTTTTCAGATAAGGCTGTTTACCAATTCTGCACTCGAAAGACATGAAAAGTTACCGCCCCCTATGTAGAGTTTACTGTCTCTGAAAATTGGAATATGCGTTATATTGACTTGAATTTGCCAGCAGCAAGGGTGAAAATTCAGGATTCTCCCAGCAATTCTGCTAAACTGGGTCACCCTAACCATCATGTACATTTATTTAGGTATTTCTTTTGCATGATCGGGAATGTTCACAGTCATTATGTGCAATGGTTTTGAAAAAAAATGATCTTAGACCTAGGAACATATGAACATAGGAAATAGTTGCAGTCATTATCTGCACACTTGTCACACTGGTTACACTTAACTTTACTGTGAGAATGGCAATTGCAAGGTTGAAAATGGACACTGCCCATGAGAACACCAAGGATATACCCTACTCCTTCATAGTCTCCTATTTTTTTATTGCCAGCATTTGTCGAGGGTGATCACACAAGCGTTCCTAGCAAAGCAGTCCACTGGAGATGGAACATAGTCAGCTGATTGCAGGAAGTAGGGTGATTGCAGCTGTATGCAAGAAGCAGTGCAAGTAGAAGAAAGAACAATGGGTTTGCTTCCTTTTAGCCCCTCTGATAAGTGAAGCCATGCCCAAACCTGATTGGCTAGGCTGATGAACTACAAGGGATGCATTCATGGAACTAGGTTTCTTTACAAATGTCAGTACTTGGGAATAACTTCAACACAGATTTATAGGAACCATGCAGAAGCTCGCCTAACTTACCTGGCTGCTGCTTGAAAATGATATTTACATATATTCTTTTGTTATTTCTCTAGCACTAGTCCTACAAGTTAATTGCAATCAATGTTTGGAATTTATCAAAAGTGAAGTGCGTGTATGGGTTATCTAAATGGGCAAGGTGGAGTTAGTGTCCTCAATTTGGGTGGAAGCGCATTCCAAGATGCCCCTGGAAATTTTTCTCTGTGCAATTGCAGAATTGAAGTTCGATACTTCCGCGAATAACACATTTCTACTTCTCAAGCCTCTTTTTTTATCAGAGATGTTAAGTAGATGGGCTGTTGTTGTGAATGACTTTACGGGTTAAGCATCATCATGTAAAGATCTTTCTGGCAGCGATTAAAAGCCAATGTAATACCAGGAGTACACGAGTTAAGTGGTCCTTTGCTATCTAAATCTAATCTGAAGATGATCAGCGCATGAATGGGAGTTTTGAGATGCTGTTGCATGATAAGATTCTTGACTTTCTTCACTGTATGTGCTTGCTTATTGGTGGCTCACTTTAGTAATATGTTGAATTACTATAAAGCCACTGTGAAGCCTAATGATTTTGCTTGGGGGTGGTGATAATGTTATGTTATAAAATTCTTATAAAGTGCACGTACACCGATTGGTTTCATGGCGCTGCTCTAGGAGATGCCAGAGCCCTAATGAGTTAATTGTATGGTTGTGTGAAAAACCATGTCTTGAGAAATTTTCTGAACCTCAAGACTTCAGTGCAAGATCTGATGTCAGAAGGGGGGGGATTCCAGACCTGGGTGCCAGTACTGTGAACCTAAAGTCGCCTTCTCGCTTCAGTTTGTAGGAAGGTGTCACAAGGAGGTTCGTATGAGTTGAGCGCATGTTGTGAGTGGGTTTGTGTTTTTGAATAAGGCCAGCGATGAATTTGGGACTCATGCCATACAAGGACTTGAAGATAAGGCAGCCAGCTTTGAAGGCGCATCTCTGTAAAATGGGATGCTAGTGCAACTTCCTTATGAGAGGGGTGACATGTTGCCATCTAGGCTGCTGGAAAATCAGTCTAGTACAAAAGGGGGTGGTGATGGATGGAGCATCTGAACCAATCAAACACTCACACCCAGTCAAAAGATCTGGGTTTGATCCATCACTGTTCTTTAGCCCAAATCAGTCTAGCAGCCTGGTTCTGCACAAATTGCAGTATTTTAGTTACATATAGTGGTATGCCAAAGTATAAAGAATTGGCATAGTCTACATGAGCTATGACCATGGCTAGAACAATCATTATCAGTGCTTCCTGAGTGGGAAGTCTACTGTTCTTTCTTACCCTTCTTAACTGAAAGAAGCAGGTTGAAATATATCACAATTAATTATCACCCCAAGACTCTTAGCAGAGGGGGATGGAATGGGGGAAGATCCCAGCTCAACTGGCCAGAAGTGTGAGCTCCATGGATTATGGACGCCCCCTGTCAAGATGAGTTCCGTCTTGTCCGGGTTGAGTTTTAAATGGTTGCTGTTCATCCAATTGCAGATGTGCAGCATAGTAGTTTGAAATTCAAATACAGATTCAGGTGTGTTATCAATGGTGAACATTAATTGAAGGTCATTTGCATAGTTGAAAGTACATGCCTTCCTATTTTTTGAAGATCGGATTAGAGGTAGGAGATAGAGGTTAAACAAATGAGGAGATAGTGAGGAACTCCACATGTGGTTCTAATTTTAGGCGCTGTGTACTGGGATGTGCAGACCGACTGGGACCGGTCCTCCAGTAATTATCTAATCCAGCTAAGAGCTGATCCCTGGATGCCTGCATCCCTGACATGGTCGACCAAGATGTCATGGTCAACCGTGTCAAATGCCACAGATCCAGCAGTACCAGGGCCTGCAGAGAGCCTTTGTCGGCTTCCTTCCGAACTATGTCCAACACGGTCAGTATCACTGAGGGGTATATTATCAAGGGGTTTATCTCCGCTTTTTTGGCTTTAAAAGCCAAGAAAGCGGAGATAAAATTATCTCCCTATTACCAAGCTGTCGCTAACACCAGTTAGTGACAGCTAATAGGAGATAGCGACCATCTTGGGCCCCGCTTTGCATGTCAGTGATATTTATCACTAATGACATGCAAAGTGGGCGTGCCAAGATGTTAGCGACTGGAAACAGTCGCTAACATCGCTATCTCCTATTACCAACTTTTGGAGATATTCGCGCTAAGCGCGAATATCTCCAAAAGCTAACACCTGCCCTGAGCAGTTCTTCACCATGTTATCCAATGGGAGGTGGATAACATGGCTAAGAGCATTTGCTCGATAATGCATGAATATCGCTGACTTTTCAGCGATATTCATGCATTGCGGCCGTTTTTTATCGCATTTGCGATAAACCTTGCTAATAGCAAGGTTTATCTGCGATAAAAATCGCCGATGTGCGGCGATAATTTTTGTCTCTAAACAAGTTAGAGACAAAAATTATTGCTAGTTGTTGGTAATATACCCCCGAATCTCTTGACTGGGCTGGGTGAAACTCTGCTTGGTGAGGATCAAGGTGTGCAGAACCTTCGACAAAGGCACAGAGGCATTTGGCCGCATGAGCCTCCACTAACTTGGCCAAGTAAGGGAGCAAAGAGATTGGACGGTAGGTAGTCAGAGCCTGGGGAGCAGCACCTGGATATTGGGATAATGAGAAGCCTATGAGGTTTAGTGCATCAAGAATAGTTGGGTTGGTTTTCATTTTGGTAGCGCTCGATATAATGAGAAATTCAGCATTTTGAGGAGCCAGAAAGAGATTTTGATAAGGCAGTTTCTTAGTTTTGCAATGTATTTAATTGTAGATGTTTTCAGCTATAAATATATCTCATCGGTGCAATGATGTACAGGGTAACATAATTCCAGAGTCCAATTGGCTGCATGCATAGGTTCAAATAAAACAGGGAATAGGACTGATCCTTCTAGTACCCAAAATATTGATTACTTTTTTTCTGAGTACTTGCCGCCAATGTTTTCTACTGCTTGTCTGTATTTCAGGGATGAAGAGAACCATCTTAACTCTTCGTCCCTGAAACCCATGCCATTTTCATGTCAGGATAACTCTGCTATGGACTATTGTATTGAAGGATGCTGATAGGTCCAACTATACAAGTAAAACAGTATCTCCTCTGCCCGGTACACCACTTAGGACCATCAGGGTTGGACTCGATGTTGTGTCATTCATGCATTTGGATTGGGATTTTCCCAGCAGTACTTCTCTGGCTATGGCTGACTTTTTTTTAATAGCTATCGCTTTTTCAATTGACTTAGCAAGCCATGGGAGATTTTTTACTGCTCTATAATTTATTTATTCAGGTCTAGGGTCTGGGTCTGATTTGACTAGTTTTCAAGGCATTTTGGAAAATCCCTTCTCTCAATGAGGCATTCATGAGTGTACAGTATGCTTAGTTGAGGAAAGTGACGTCTTTCATTGTTGCGGAAGAATACAACTTCAGAAATAGTTGGTCTGATATGTTAACCAGATCCCATTGTCGATGTTGGTGCCCTTAGCCATCTGAGGGAATACAGAGATGCAGACACTTTCTTTATATGAGAGAAGATTAGAGGAGGGCTTCCATAAAAATCTGTTGCTAAAAGTGCACATGAACTGATGGTTAAGGACCATCCCTTTCAACATTGACTTTTATATATTTCGTTTTTTGCTGACCATGCTTTGTTGCTGAGGCTCAGCACCCAGTTGACTCGCACACCAGCTTGATTGAGAAAGACCTATGCATGCTCTTCCTATCCTGTGTCCAACAAGCTCTTCCCTTGCCTTGGGTTAGAATGAAGCCTGCCCTTGTCTCATCACTTTTTCCTCTCACCTTTCACCCCAACTCTCACCAGACCAGAGTGTGTGGCTACTAAGCAGGCCCTATAAGCCCCCCCCCCACACACAGTCATGAGATTTTAGAAATTAAAGAACAACTAGTACTAACTCTAATCTATGAGATGTATTTATCATGCCAAATCTTTAGTCCATTTTTAGAGCTTTAAGACTCACAGTTATAGTAATGTCACTGTTAGATTTGATACTGTGTTTCTTTTGTTTAAGCTGTTTTCAATGTTTGCAACCACGCTAAAGTATGCAAACCCAGAAAATTTGGGTGGGAGGATTACTGTCCTCTATTTTACAGTGCACTCCTCATAATTGAGTAGAGATCTCCAACGTTATAGGCGTGTAAACATCCTATGACCATTCCCTCAGCTACACAAAATGATGCATAGTTACACAAACTGCAATTCTGGCACTTAGCTATATATTTGACCACAAAATGCGTCCCTGTGATCATTTTGAATGCAAGGACACATTTTGGCCTAAAAATAGTGGGAAAAACACAAGCTACACAAATAGCAGCCAATCGCGTTCTTTTCGTTCACATGGTTCTAGAGGGGTTCATGACAACTTTTTGCTGTGAACAGCATGTAGTTATACAATGTGAGGTAGTATCATCATTTTGTGAATATAGTGTAACAAGTGTAATACAAAATTCTGTGAGGTTACGTCAGAGTACTGGAAATTTGCCCTGGGTCACCTCTTGGTCCCTCCACCTCATATTCTCAAACTACCAACATACAAATGTGTGTCGGCGCTCAAACTTACATATGTAACCATTCCTTTTGAAAAAGCTCTTGTTCCCCTATCATGGAAAAAAACTATATTTTCTCAGGTAATGAAAAAATAAACACACACTGCTGACTGCTACCATCTTGACAATAGCAGGCTAATTGCTCTTCTGCCTTCTCTTACAATATAATTGAAAAAGCTGTAAATTCATGTCTATATGGAATTTGGGCACTGCACTGACTCTGCCCTGTTGGCTCTTTTGGATGATCTTAGAAACATTTTGTACCAAGCGGGTTCAGCCGACTTGGTTGTCTTAGTTCTTTCCACTGCCTTTTTTACTGTGCCACAAGCAGTGCTGCTTTAGAGACTGACTTACTTTGGTATCTGCAGAAAGTTTCTTGGTTTGCGGTGCTCATTTCCGTCTAACTGAACCCAGATAGTCTCTCTTTCTCGCTTTCAATATTCTCTTTTTTCTATATGTCATGGAGTTCCTCATGATGTTTAACTTATTCTCACACTATTTATTATTTACATCTCTCCTCTTTCTTTCACTTTACATCTTTTGGTTTCAGTATTGTCTTGTATGCAAATGATTCATAACGTATTGCTTCTATCACCATGGTCGTATCTTAGGGCCTTATTATGGGTATGGCGGTCTGACTACTGCCACCACTCCGAGTCTTCCTGAAGTATTCTAAGTGTGGCAGTTGGACTGCTACAAGACCACTACCTCTGCCTGAATCCAGGATCCTGCGGAGGTGGCAGTGCGAACAGCGGAAGTAATATGCTGGTGGTGCTGATGCTGGCACCACCAAGCATATTACATCTTGTCTCTCTACTGCCCTTTTCATGGCAGGGAGCCTGCCATGAAAAGTGTGGTAGAGATGCAGGACCCCCAGTTGCATCTGGACATGGAGGTGCGTGCGAGCGAGGAGGCACATTTTGTGCCCCCCCAACAACTGCACCTTCGTTCCGCCCCAGTATGGCATGCACAGCATGCAAGAATGTGCAGATGGTGCTCTGATGTCTGTGGTCTGCATGTTAGGCTCTCCTATGAGCCTAACATACCACCGCCGTGAGACCGCGGCCGCACTGCCCGCTTGCACTGGATTAAACTTTGAATCCCACTGTGGGTGCATCACAGCCTTGGTGGTCTTTCTGTGGGTGCAGTGGTGGCGGTCCTACAGGAGGACCGCCAAAGTTGTAATAAGGCCCTTAGTCTGTTAGATTCGGTGGGTGTGGAACAGTGCTTTCCCAACCATCACTGCCATTGAAATGGCAAAATGGATGAAAACAGTCTTACATTTAAATGCTTCTCTGCGCCAGATAACAGCTATGCAGTCCTTTTTTGTTCTTGACCTGTTTTGTGTGAGAGGGAAGAGAAGGGGTTGTATACAATCTCTGAAACATTTAACAGAGATGTGTGTCTGTACCATGAGGGTTGTTAATCCAACTGGAAACCCAACCACAGGCACTGCTAGCCAGACTGGAGGCTCCAGGAAGTAAATATCGTTTGCAGAAATAATATTATGAAAACTACAGCTCTTTCGCTATTCACAGTTACTATTAAAAGTACAATTTTCCTTATACTTCACCTAAAAAAACAACAATCTAGGTAAGGACACTTGTGTCCCAGGTCTGCCCAGTGCTTAATTTGTAAAATATGAAGTGCAGGTGCTGAAATATTTTTCGGAGGCCACACCCACGTTTTCAGGCCCCGCCCACTCCCGACACAGGCTCCACCCACTGTATTAGCCCCACCCACATCTTCAAGTGGCACTGCTAAAAGTCAAATATAATACCTGATCTGAATTTCAGAAAGGGAGCCTTCGTAAGGTTTTGATAGGAGGTTCCCCGTGGCGTGAACCATTTTGAAAAAGATGAAAGCAAATGTGCATTTAAATCACAAGTTTGGAATAAATTAGCTAAAACCACTAATGCATTGAAATGGACAATTTCAGTGCTCTGCTCTGTGTGCTGATTTGGGGAAAAGGACAATACTGGGGGTAGCTAGGGCATGCCATTTTTCACAGAGTCTATGATTTCAAAGGTACAACTTTGACATAGCTTAAGTTATATGACAAAATAAAACCCAATGTTGTGAAAACACTAGTCCAAACAGATAAACTGAATAAAATCATGCAATACACTTGAATGAGTCAGTCAGCCACTGTCACTTCCAGAGTCCTCACCCATCTGATGCTCCGCCATCTCATCTCTCTCTCTCTCTTGCTATCTGACCTCACGGCTCACGCTCTCACCCCAATTTACCTCGGTCTCTCAGACAGTGCTAGTGTTAAGCAGCACCACCAACTAGGGGGATATACATACTACAACAGGGCACAGACATATGATTTGTAGCAAGAGAGGCAGATTGCACAGAACAAGTAGTGTGCATGCTTTTACAGTCTTTCATATACTCAAGATCACAGGAAAACATTTGTGAGCTCAGCTGCCACAACTTTTTTATAATTATATTTAATTTATGCCTGTGTTCAAATAAACTGCATACACACTGTACATAATTTGTATACACTGCAAACGTGCACAGTTAGGTTTCAAAGAACAGGATTACTCATACAGTCATACAAATGAGAAGTTACTTCAGGGCAGAAATCCATTTGTGCAAATAACCTGCTCAATTTAAATATATAAACACGTTTAATAACAAGCATTTGCAATGCTAGGTCTCGCATTTACGCAAGTTTAAGCTATTGGCATTGTAAATGAAAATAAATGCCTTTTATTTATGTTTTACAAAGAAATAAAAGGCAGTGTCATTTGCAATGTCAATAGCTCAAACTCGTATAAATGCGAGACCTAATTGCATTGCAAATTCTTGATTTTTTTATAGCTGCTTCCACCATGTTGCCAGACCTCATGCATCATGTCCATATGGTAAACCACAAACAACACCCTTTAAACCATCCTCTACTGGGGGGGGGGGGAGGGACGAGGGGGGCCTGATGCAAATTAAGGTACTTCACAACCTCCCTCGGGTAAAAATCATACAACAACAAGGCCTGCTGTGCAGTGGAGGTTTAATAAAAATACATTTCCTGGGACAGTTTATAAAAGAGATGCAGCCTGCTGCCTTTCATACATAAAGACTAGAGACTTTGACGCATAGCCCTTGGTGGCGGTGCATACACCGGTGGCGTAACGCTAAAAAGGATTCCCCCCTGGGCCCCCGACAGAGCTTGAAATTGGAAGCAGTAGCACCTAAGCGCCTACCTAGCCCAGAGTTATTTAGGCTGTGGCTGGGCAAATAACAAACAAACACCTACAACCAGGCAACGGCTGCTTCTCAATTCCTGGAAAGCGAAGAACCAGCACAAACTACTGCAGTTTGTAACAGGGCCCAAGTTCCAACCTTCATTTTGTTACATTCCTTCTCGTTTTAATGCATGATGTAAATGAGAGGTAAGTAACCCTCACAAAATATCATTCTGAGTAGACTTTACAATTGCTCTAATTTTTGAACCACATATTTATTGAAATAGACTCACTAGACGACTTTGTAAAATGTTATAAAAACATTTCTGGCATTTTAATCGACAGTACTTTGTGTGCTGGGGGCTCTGAGTATTCATAGTTACCATGTTATTCTATTTTTTTAGTGATATGCGAGTTATTCTATGTTTTGGTACTTTTGGGGGGAAACATTTTTAATAAAGATTTGCGAAACAAAAAAAAGCAAAACCTCAAGTCCCACAATGGTTATTAACACCCCTTGGAAAAATTAACCGGCAGAAGAATGTACGAAGCAGCAGATGAACTGTCTGAAAAGCCACTGAAAAGGAAATGCAGTCTGCTGGCACATGGCACTCTTCTTCCTGAAACCATTATCGGCCCTAAAGATGGTGAGATTCAGGCGGAGGCTGAGCGCTGGTAGCCCAATTTTGATATGCTTTGTCTTGGAGTTGGAACAGGTGCCGCGCCGCCGCCAATGCCTGAGGGCTCGGGGTTCCCGCCACTTCCATATGCTGATTTTATGTATATGGTGGTGTAATGTTGCTTTGTGTTGTGAAAACCCAATAAAAACATTTTTTTTAAAGAAATGTGGAAAAAGAACTCAGATCTAATCGATCCCACTCACACCGACCTCTGCCCGTTGGACTGGTACTTGGACGGCTCCAATCTCTCCCGTGTTATTATAGTATACTGTGATCGATTGCACGTCTAAGGGTCTTTCTGAATAAGGTTACCAAATGTGTCACTGGTGAAACCTGTATTTCAGTTCATTTTCTCCTTCAGCAAACCACTGTGATTTAGTACCTCAGTGTAATTGAAGACAACCAGGACTTTAAGTCTCAGAAAGTACTGGGTTAGTCAATAAAATTACAGGACCCCTGATAACTGAGTTTAACTCATCTAGCAATTCATATATCAGAGCGAACAACGATTGGGGACATCCTCTTACGGTCAGTAGAGCCTTACGGGCGCCAGGGCTACACACAGTGTACTACCTAGTTGTAGTGGTACGGAGACCAAAAAGAAAAGTGTCACGTGTAAACTTCAGACACTTCTGCCATTTTACCCAACGTCGTTGCACTCTGGAACTTTTAGATTAACTTTCCTTAAAGTAAGGTCTCAACTCTCATAATGCGTAAGCAAAGCACTGTTGGCTTGCCTAGGAATGGGCTCGTGACAGGCGGTGCAGTGCCTCATTAGGAATGTGTCACGCAGATCGGTGACCGAGCGCAGGGACATGGTCACAGCCACAGTGGGCCGGGCGCCTCCCCCGGGTAACCGCAGGTCTGTGACGCTGCTGCGAGGCACTTGCTCATTTTCCCCGCACACTCACACATGTTTTTTGAATCCTGGCTGGGAGATATCCTAATTAATAACATACCTCTGCGGGGACGGGTAGGTCAAGCCAGGTTCCCTATATGTGGAGCAATGAGCATACTTGAGAGAGAGAGGGTCGAGGAGCCCTGAGCTCCCAGTATGTGTATGTGCAGGCATAGTGCATACATAGGCATGGCTCCTGCAAAACATTCGTGGCTCGAGCAGTTGCTCGAAGTTTTCAAAAATAGCTTCAATACTGTTTTGCACTGTTGTTGCTGCTCGAGTGATAGGAAATCGAGCAGACAGATTTTGTTTATCATGTAAAGATTTTTTTGCACGAGGTGACGAGGGCAAAAGTGGAGGAATATTATTGTGAGCCATAATTTGAGCATATAATATATATTAAGCGTGCGTATTATAAATATATTTTTTCTATTGTGGCATATATTTTATTTCCAGTTTGCCACCAAGAATCTCATCCCCATTTTCCACCCTTCCTTCATCGTCCACCACCACCAGAATAAAACAAAGTGTGGGAGTGGGAGATCAGATCATCAGATGGATCACACAGATGATCAGACTGGCTGACCGACTGGGTCAGCTTGCTAACTTAAGCGTAACTTAAAGTTTAGTGCTGCACTGCTGCTGCCTGCTTCTGTACTGTTCTTCTCTGCTTAATTTGTATTTTTTCTTACCGTGCGTTATCGTGGTGGTAGGGCCGGTCGGCAGGCCAGAGGACACTGGACACACACTGAGTACCCTGCTGCAGCCCAGCCCAGGCCAGCTCTCTCTGCCAGTGCCCAACCAAGTACCGTCGTCACCGTCGACTGGTCGCCGCCGTACTCGTTGGTGGCGGCGGGGGGCCGGGGGCTAAGGCTAACTTATGTGGACTGGTGTGGACGTGGTCTGGTCAATGGGGCCTGACTCGTGGCGTGGGGAGCTGCTGCAGCTTGCCGCCTGTAACTGCGCAGCGCGGTTATGCTGGGGCGTGGGCGTGGGCGTGGCTCATGGCTGCAACTGGTGAGGCAGAGCCAAGTGAAAAAAATCTGCGCGCGCTTCCGCGCGCACAGCCCCTGCCCCCCTACTGTGGCCCCAACCCCCATCAGAACCTCCAGAGCAGCTCCAGCCAGCCCCCAGCCCCCACCAACTTCCGCGACCCGCCCACCCAAAACAGAAACTATTAACAACTACTGCTGTCACGTGGCAGGCCGGCCCAGTCACCATGATGATGAAAAACGAAAGTAGTTAGTTAAGATTCTTAAGAAACGAAAGTTACGAAGTAAAAAATAAGTAGTGCACACACACACATTATATTTTTTTAATCCTATATTTCATTTATTATTCTGATGATTCAATCACTGACTGATAATGATAAATAATCTAATCTCTCTTTGACTGTCTTGGCCTTGGGGGCGACGACGGGCGAGGCTCAGTCAACAACACAACTTGCAAGTAAGTGTGAAGAAGACTCTAAGAGAAGACGGCCGCCGTCACCGGCCCGGTTGATTGATGACTCACTGAGTCAGTTTGAAATTGACACAGAGACTCTGGCTCGCCTCGGCGGCCGGGCGGCGGCCGCGGGAACGGGATATTGACACAGATTGATTGAATGCAGGTCGCGTCTCGTGGGTCGGACTCTCGGTACCAGGCAGAAATTAGAATGAACACACACCACACACACTCACGCTGCAGGGCGAGGCGCCGAGGCGAGCCTTTGGCCTGCAGTGCTGCACAGAGACAGACAGAGAGTACAGAAGCACCTGGGTGAACAAAAAAAACATCATGGGTGTCGGCGTACGCACAGGCACAGCAGATGATTCATAGACCCGGCCCTGACATTTAAGTGCCGGTGCTAAGCACCGGATAGCACCGGCACAAATTAAGCACTGGGTCTGCCCCAACTTCTGTGTGTTTCACAAAGCCGTAACAAATCTTATTTATCTACAACCTGTTCATAATTGCAAGGTCACATAATAAGGTAAGGTATCCAAAAAACCTTTACACCAATTCGCTTCAAAACTCTAGGAAGACAGCCCTTCCCTTTTTGTCTATATTATTCCTTAACCTGCGGTCCAAACACATCACATCAACGAATCAATGAGAAACCCTCCCACAAAGCCATTCATAGGTGATAAATGAAAATATTCCAGTTCAAAATAGAATACCATGGTATAATAGGTTCCCCATGAATACAGAAAATAAAGGTCTTTAAATACAGGACATCCACAAAAAGAGAGATGCTCCTTTGACATACTTGAGATTGTCAAGTACTAGTCCTCAGATAAGTATGAACACACCCATTTGCCCATGTGTAAGGAAGGATGTATACAACAAAGGTACAACAAAGGGACGTGATTGGCCCATCTGAGATGAATACAGGACAGGAATCTTAAACTGAGTTGTAAAGCTCAAAAAACGGAAGCATCCTCAAAGATGTAAAGAGACATTTGATGACACCGCCAAAACTAAAACAATATCAATAGATATTGACTGGAAAAGGTCTCTTTAGTCGAAATGAAAGCCAGTTGAATGCATAAAGGGAGAGTTATCAGCATATTCATCCAACTCCAGACATGCATGTTGTAGTGTTAGTAACTGATGGAAGTAATTACATCCTGATGAAAGTTGTAATGAAATGTAATGTCTGAAAACCAAAATGCTGCATCAACACATTAAACAATCATTGCACTGTAAGCATCGATATGGACAGAAATAAGTGACTAACTCAAAACTATTGGAAGGTTAACAAACAATACTGATGGAATAGATGATACATTGGTTAACCACAAATAACAAGACAATTAAATTGTATGTGGGTATATTTGTAATTAATTGTTTCAGGAGGTTTTTAGGTAGATATGGATGGAGTATCACCTGGATGTGATTTAGAATGTATAAAATGAGTTAACAAATAATGGTTTATACAATGTCATCGGGTGGATATACATTCTCTCTTTGTCTAGGAGGCTCAATATAGGGGCACAGTGTATTTGTACGTATTTACCCTGACCCACATTGATAATGAAGAGTACCTACATATATGTAAATGGAGCCTCCAATAAAGTAAGATATTAGTGTACCTTGTAATTTGAACACTGTAATATTTTTAAGACCTTGGTAGAGAGTAAGTCCTTAGTAGGGAGTTTTACAGATCTCAAACTTAACGAGCTCCAGAGGAGGCCCACTGCAGGCCGACTGACTGCTGAGTTCCTGGAAGTAAAAAATAGTTACACCCTAGAATTGGTGCTGGATGACATCCAGCAACTCGTCGCCAAAAGACTCTACTCACAATTTAGATATGAAGTCCTTCCGCTGAGCTCATTTGCATAAAAAAGGGATGGCTCTACCAACGGGGAGTGCCCAGCGTGCAATAACTCAGACGAGACGGAGCTTCACATTATATTTTTTTGCCAGGGCTAGAGGAGGGCTAGGTCTCGTTGGTTACTCCAACTTTGTAGGAACCTGGGATTTAGACTCTGCAGTGAAGTGTACAGGCTGTTAAAATCTGACACACATATGCCCATTGCCTTCTCTATCTCACTCTTCCTATTCATCATGTGGTGTACCCATAGAGCCATTCTAAAAAAAGATTGTCAATTGGAATGGCAATAATTCATGACCACCTCCTGATTTAATCTCCCTACTGTGAAATTGGTATTATTGTTTTTATCTTTTCTATGTTAATCTGATTGAACTGTTGTAATGAATTACTCTCGTCCACACCAAATGTTACATATATTGTGGCCCCTTATGGCTATTGTAGTTGGAGCAAATATGATGGACGACTAAATATTGTTTCTTTTGGGGGGATTAACATTTTCTACTAAAGCTTTTTTAAAAGCTCATAGCTTAAAGAATCAAATAGGAGGATTACCATGACCCTTGTCCTGTAAGACATAGATTTTCTGTTCATTTGACATCACAGTGGGTGCATCGCACATTTCAAAAATGTAACACACAATGGGCCAACAATGACCACTTGAAATAGCATTAACTAGCACAATGCACCAGCACTTTTGTGTCCTGTTTATAATCAAGGCAGATGTGGGGAATAGTTGCCGCAGAAATAGGAAGATTGGCACTTCTTACATCTATTTTTAAATTGTGTAAATTTTATTGTATTTTAACTGCTATTTTCATGATGCTTTTATGGCCTTGTGTGCTGAAATAAAGTTTTTATGAATGAATGGAATATTTGTATTTTTCACATAAACATTTGACGTGACATTTTTCATTTATGATGATAGGTTAACAAGAACTGTTGCATAGCTACTTGCTGTTCACTGTAAGATAATCAAAAAAAATTGTCCTTGTTAAGAATTCATCTAAAAAATATATACGCTAGAGGATGGCAAAAAGAGAGTAAGGCTCTCATGTGATGGAATTTCACCCGGAGCGTTCACTCTGGGTAAAATTACTGCACTTTCAATTCCAAGTGTCTTGTGGCCTATATTTATATATATTTATCGGATAGGCCAACTACTGATCTGCAAATTTCAGGTCCACTGACACTGAACGTTGTTAGAAGCTCCTGGGGCTGTGTGTAGGATCACAGCTAGGCATTCTCCCACCACCTGTCCTGAATCCCATACCCAAGTCCCACACAACCTCCAACCCTGACACTTACCTCCATCGCTCAGCGCCAGCGGAAAATGTCAGCAACACAACAAAATGAACCTACAGCTGACTCTATGCTGAGCACATCAATCATAAAGTCCCTTGTTAAGTGAAGTCCTGTGCCAGCCCACCACGGGACCTGCTGCAGCTCGGTCCCACTGGAAATACATAGACAAAATTAAATGCAAGGATGGAGGCAGCACCAGGGATGAAGTCACAGACCGGTCACTTTATTTCAAAAAGTTCTTTATGTTTCTTCATAAAACCAACTCGACAACAGCCAATGCGTTTCGTTCCTGACTCCAGGATTGCGTACGTTGAATAATGATGCCATGACTCTGCGCGTGAATCCGATTGCATGCCTTTGAGATTTATCATGATCTTCCTTGGTTTCTGATGTCAGGACCCTCAGTACGAACTTTCATGTGGTGTGGTCTGCTGTAGCTCAATTATCTGTCTATGAGAAACAATATCGCGCCTTAACCATCACAATTGACCCGAAAGGGTCGGTTAGAAGTTGTATTTTATACTGCGGGACTACAGATTTTTAGCTACTGCTCTGCAAGATTGCTGCGTACGTTTTTTTATCAACATTACGACGGTTTGACCAAGGCAGATATACTCTTCCTGTCTAATCACGCCTTTTGTACAGTTTTGTGAAAATAGTTTTTCATGATATTGGCTTTTGAATATTAAGAAGGAACAAAATAAAAAAGGATTGGGACTACAACGTTCAAGGCCAGTATTCTGGGTCCACTCTTCGAATTTATACAAACACTTTTTTCTTGCCCTGAGAAAGTTCCTCTTACAGGAACGAAACGAGTTGGCTGTTGTCGACTTGGTTTAATGAAGAAAAATAAAGAACTTTTTGAAATAAAGTGACCGGTTTGTGACTTCATCCCCGGTGCTGCCTCCACCCTTGCATGGAATTTTGTCTCAGGTTTTCCAGTGGGACCGAGCTGCAGCAGGTCCCGTGGTGGGCTGGCACAGGACTTCACTCAACAAGGGACTTTATGATGTGCTCAGCGTCGAGTCAGCTGTAGGTTCATTTTGCATGGAAAATGTTTGCAATATTGTCCCTGGAATAAGGGAAAACTGCATGAAAAAGGACCCAGTATTATCAGGTCAGTGCAGTTATTCCCATGACATTGAAAAAAGTCTTAATCACCAGAATTTGTTGTGGGGATACTAATCCGGATTCAGAGATTTCCAGCATTCTGGTCCCCACACCAAACATTGGCATAATCGTAATGAAGGTCTATGTGTAGCTGATTTTCAATCCTTAAAAGATACTTAATAAAGCACAACTGGCCAGCTCTTAGGGTCCTATTACGAGTTTGGTAGTCCCTTTGACTACCGTATCGGCGATGGTGGTCTGAGCGCGGTGAGCTCGGCGGTCCGACCGCTGTATTATGATTTGGGCAGATCGGCTTTGCAAAGACCATCGCAGTACCACTGAAACTGCCAGCAGACCACCAAGTGCCGGGTTCCTGGTTGGGGAAAGGCAGCTGCCTAAGGGTGGTATGGGGGAGCTGCACCACAGTGCGTATTACGAGTTGCCTGATCCCCGAGTGGACCACGGCAGTCCGACCCCTTGCTTCAAGGTGGCTGTGACGAAGGATTCAGGGTGCTTACTTTCCCCTTTCTTCTTCTTCCAAGCAACTTCCAATGTGGATCCCTTTCTCCAGGTCCCCTCTTCGCAGCAGGATCTTCACCCTGAGGATTATTACCCTGTGTGCATCCATCTACAGGTGAGTCCTTTTCGTACCAAATGCCCATTGCTAACACTGCCCACATATGGGCTGTACCCCGGTTATTTCTGTTGGTGATAAATACTGCCATTTTAAATGGTCATCTCTCCTGTAATGCTGAAAACACGGGTAATGTATTTAACACCAGCAGTAATTTTACCTTTGGTTGTAATTTAAAGGTGATCTACAATGATTTTCTCTTCTGAAGTGGCAGTATCTTAATATTGTATGCATTTTCATTTGCTACCAGCTCTAAAACTACCACTCTTTTGGGAAAGAGGCCCACTATGGTCATGAGCTGTGTGGCATAGGAAATGTTAAACAGTCGCGAGACGCTAATCAAACTTACGAAGCTATTTCTGCAGTTAGCCCAATGATGAAAGCAATAAAGAATATTGTTTTTGCAGATGTGGCTCTTCAGTTGAGCAGATCTATAATATCATAGAGTTTTTTTGCCGTCATAAAAATACTTAAAGAAATTTCTCTGAGTAAAGGGGAAAACAGTTTATTGCAATGAATTACAGTGCTGTGGAAAGCAATATCATAGCAGTAAGTAATTGCCTTGTTGCAGGACCTAAAAGATTGGAATGTATCTTTTCAATGTCTCAAGCTTTGAACATTGTGTGGGTTATAAAACGTAATGTGCTCCAAATACAGGGACACTTAGAACCAAAAATTCAATATACTTATCTTAAGCCAGGTTTCCACTGTGGCAAACGGTAGATTGAGCTGCGCTGTTTTTTTAAATCAATTTCAGTGAGGACACAACGGACCTGGTGTCGTATCATAATGCCGTGTTCTGTGCAGCACCAATGCAGAGGGGATTTGTGTGTGCTTCTGTTTGGCTTCTTGAGCGCGTACATTAACTCAAAAAATCTCTGAGTTAATGCATGTTTTCTGACAGCAGAGATTGGAATCACAGAGTTTTGCAGTCAGAAAAGCGTGCTTTAACTTGGAGATGTTTTGAGTTCAAGTATGGGGCTACAAAAAAGAAGCCCACATATTTTCTTTTCTTGGGTTCTCGGGCCCACCCAGATCCTTTCTTTAAAAAAAAATAATAATAATAAAGTAGTGCAGAGCTGTGAGTCCACTCCTGTTTTGCCACGCTGACTCCCCGCCTGACAGCAGAGTTTGTGGTTGCGCAGGAGCCAACACTTTTCTGCTCCTTGCCCGCTATTAGCGAACAGGGAGTATTAGCCTGGTGTTCCCCTGCTTTCCAGGTGATGGGGAACTGGAGGACACACCATAATGGGGGACGTGCGGTGGTGACCTCCATCCTTTTTGATCGGGTATCGGGGATCAGCTCCCAAGATGCCTACATAGAGTGGCACCCCAAGGTGAAAGTGGCCCCAAGGGGCTGCAAAAGTGAGGGGAGGGGGCCCATTCACACCCCATCCCCAAACTGACATATGTGCAGCTGCATCCCAGGACCACTTAATATACGTGGTGCTCCCGGTGAGATGGGGCCCCCTAGGAGTTTTACAAAGATTGAGAAGGGGCACTACACACGTCCTTTCCCCAAATATCTTTAATAATAAAAACATCTGCGCAACCTGTTTGGCCCGGACGCACCCTGGGGTGTTTAATCCAAAGGGAGGGAGCTCAACAAATATATTCCCCATTTTACCACTGTACCATGGTACATCCACAGTACTGAGGTATGGTTAAAAAAACAGTTTTAGCTCTAGATGATTATCTCTGTGACCAACCCACCAGGCCTAGTGGATGAGGGTGTTGCTACCCTGTCCCTATATGTTTTTTTACTTTTCTTTCAGGACAAAGGGACTGAGACCCCAAGTCCTAAATTAGAACATTGCATACAACAAGATAATCTAAAGGTTTGGTATAGGCAACAGTAATACTACACTAAGAAAAAAAAACTTGACCTAAGGTGTGTGTGATTGAGGACCCACAACGTGATTTATAAAGCGCTGGATTGTTGAACATCTGGTACATGCTTGGGTGCAGGAATCAGTGATCATTACAGCCCCCTACAAAATGCAGTTTGACATTTTATTAAAATATAGAGCCCAACCCTGAATATCAGATAAAAAAAGGTTATTCGGGACACCATCCAGCCAAGCGGCTTTACCAGCAGCTATGGCTTATATTGAGCACAGTCTCACTCACCTCAATCTTAAATGACCCAGAATTGAGAGGGTTCACTACCATTGGTCGATTCTCTATGTCGACGGTCTGCCCCAATGGGAGTTCATAAAGCCCAGAGAAGTGGGAGTGCCATGCCTCCAGAGTAATAAAGTTCAGCGCTCAATACCAGCGGCAGCTTCTCCTCAATGGTGGAGGAACATCAACCAACTGCCTGGCATGGGCCATAATGCAAACATGTAGTCACATCTGGGGGTGAGCTGTACCTGTGTCCACCTGGGTCTCAGCACACTTTTACCTTCAAAAAGAATGTTTTCAGATTTCACTGGTTCTGTATCCCCATCACAGACTGTATGTTTCCACAGGTCTGTAGAGCTGGTTGACACAACCTGGTAGGAATTCCTTTCTTCTGACATTCCTGATGCACCCATCTGACCCCCAAACCAATGAGCACCTCCCAAGTTGTCCCTATTCAGAAGGAACCTAAACTGCATTGAAATCTACCATCAACCATTTATAAAATACTGTTCCTATTTGCCTCTTTTACTAAATTTGTTTCAGTCTGAGCTGCAAAAACCGTGTACTGTACTTATTTTAGTCATACCCTGCTTTAACTCATAGCTGAGACTTTACTTATTACTGCAATCAAACTCTAAGCCTAACCAACGCCAGCAGGTAAGGGAACTGAGATAGAAACAGATAAACTGATTTGCTGAGGATCATTGTAAACATGGGTGTTTGGGGTTCCCAGGAAGGCTTCATGGTTGCACACTCGACATAATTTAGCCACCATGAATCTTAGTCTCACCGGGGCCATAATACTTTAAGTGCCCATGGGAGCAATGGGCATGTGTTGGCTCTGCAATTCACTAGCATTTAGACAAGTTCAAAATTCCCTTCCCCATGTATGAATTTGACTAATGCCGGAGAATTACTGTATGATTACAAGTAGGTACCACTGGATATTGTTAAGAGGTGAGATACATCTCAACGTTTGTGTGTATGTCTGTGAGGAAAATGACAGAAAATTATGTCAAAAATTAGTTTTCTTTTTGTTTTGACTTAAAGCCCTTGCAGGATATTGTTGGCAGTTAAACTGTTCCGGAGGTTAGTTAGCGAGGGAGAAGAGGGGGAACACTTAGCAATAAAGCCCAATATAGCACCCAAAGCTAGGGAGTCACATTTTGGGGCCCTGTACGACTGTGACGTTGAAAACCATCTAAGTCCAGAGTACTCGTGCAACAACCCGGAGCTGAACCTCGGGGGAGGAGGGGACATCACGCTGCTGGAGGTGCAAAATACCTTAATCAGCCTACTCCCTAATAAAGCCCCGGGTCTTGATAAACTTCCGGGGGACCTTTTCCGGGAAGAACCAACCATCTGGGCCCCATACTTGAGTGCACTATTCAATGCAATCTTGAAGGGCATGAATCCCCAGATACCTGGAAAGGGGCAGAAATAGTTCCTATCTTGAAAAAGGGTTGCCCTCTCCTACCCACCAACTATAGACTCATCAGCTTAATTGATAACACCCAAAAGCTGATGGGAAGGGTTCTCCTGTGTCGTATACAGGGGTGGATGGAGGAGCAGGGAATCTTGAGCCCATATCAGGCGGGCTTCAGATCAAACATGTCCACCGTGGACCAGATATTCAGGCTACAGCTACTTTTCTGGAAAACGGTGAGGATGTAGGGTGGCAGCCTCTATCTTATATTTGTTGATCTGAAGTCTGCCTTCGATCTCGTGCCTAGAAAGAAGTTGTGGAGGTGCTTGATGATCTTGGGTGCCCGCCTTATCTTCTCAATGTCCACATGAGGTTACACACAGAAAACTACGCCCAGGTTAGATGCGGCAAATTTGGGGAACTTTCATCTCGATTCCCAGTTAGAAAGGGGGTCAGACAGGGTTGCGTCCTGGCCCCCACATTATTTTATCTTTATATTAATGGGCTTATTGCTTTTTTAAATAATATCAAAGATGCGGATGCCCCGAAACTGGCCACAGGGAGAATATCTGCGTTAATGTTCGCAGATGATACTCTGTTATTGTCTAAATCAGTGGTCGGCATACAACGCACCCTGAAAGGGTTTGTTCAGTATTGTCATTTGAGAGGGTTGGAGATAAATTTAACCAAAACCAACTTCATGGTCTTTAACCCCCCGAAGACCACTTGTCCCAATCCCTCTCTAAATGGTATTACCCTTGAAAAAGTAAGGATATTCAATTATCTAAGGATAACACTGTCGGAACAATTTGGGTGGGGACCCCAGATCGTTAAAGCACGACTTAGGCTTGCCCAGACAACAGGGGGAATAATGAAAATGCTTAGATTATCCACGTTCAAGCCAGCTTCCCCTCTGGTGGAGATTTACAAGGCGCCAGCTGGAGGGGCTACCTTGTATGGGGCAGCACTCTGGGGGCACAGCTCCGCCACAGATCTCCTGAAGCTGGAAAATAACCTCATGCGCCAACTTATTGGCTTACCACGCAGCACCCCATTGGTTCCCGTACGCATGGAAATGGGCATGAGACCAATTGATCAAGAGATTGCCCTCAGGTCCTTGACATTCTGGAGGAGGTTATGGGCAACTCCTGAGATGAGTGCTTTTAAAGAAGAGCTAAAGGGGTTTCTCCTCAGACTCCTCCCTAGTAAAAACCCTTGGTTGGCCCACATTAGAAGTCTTGCCAACCAGATTGGGAGACCAGACCTTTGGCTATCCCCTGAGCTAGTGTGTGAAACAATATCAAGGACGGGTCTTGTGAACCAGCTTAGGCAATCGAATCTGCTGCTATTATAGGAGATTACCAAAGAGGGCAGGTTGACTAGGGAGTTCCTACAAATAAAGGAGATGTACACTAAAGAATCGTTTCTGGATGTCATCCACCCGCCCTTGGCGAGGAAATTGTATGTTCAATTTAGATGGGGGAACTTACCTCTGTCAGAATTCACTAGCTCATGGGCCTTGGAGAATTAAAGTCTCTGCCTTTGTTGTAAACAAACGGCTGCAACCGAGATCAATGTTTTATTTTTCTGCCCAGCATATGCATTGCCCCGCAAATGCTGGGTAATCGAGTTATGTAAAAATCTTGGTTTCACCCGCTGTACCGAGGCTTTTAGAGTCTTAAAATATGATACCGAGCCTTTAATTGTATTTGCGATATCACCGTTTTTAAATGCTATGTGGCATATTAGGAGAAGTCTGTCTTTAAGATCTGTGTAACTGAGGATTAACTGAAACAGCCCATTCGCCACATGCCTCATCATATATTTTAATGTTTAAATTGGTTGTTTTATTGTCTTCTTTTCTTCTTTTAAACTATGTACATATTATGAAATTGTAAATAATGTACAAATCGGGTGTACACTTAGGAATTGTTTTAACCATGTACCTGGTATGGCCTTAGCAGCCGAAATAAAGTTTTAAACAACAAACAATATTGGCAGTTAGTTTGCTTTGAGCTGTGCCCTCATGGCAGCACTTAGTGGCATTGCAAAATTACAGCATTTTACTCCTTTCCAAAAATCTACTCTAAGATTTGAGTTAGAATGGCACATTTTGGTCCTAAGATTGACACAAGGTTCCCCTCTGCACTAGTGCATGCATGTTTGACCAAAAGCTCTTTTGGATAGAGACTTTATGAGACTGTTAATTTGCCTGTGAAGGGACGCAGCATACTACACCTCTCAAGGGAGACAGATTTAGGCCTAGCTGCACAAGGGAGAAAGGAACCATCCAGCCCCCACATTTTTCACTAGCTGATGATTTATTGCCTCTCTGGAGAGGCCACAGCTGTTGCCATGAAGGTAAATGTTACCAGCCACTTTGGTCCTTGTGGCCAGCAGACATTTTAGGCAGGACAGCTCCTACGTGAGTGAGGTGATGCAAATTCATGTAATGGCATCATAGGGACAGGCGACATATGTCATAATTCCTGGTGCCTGCATTATTACGCAAATTAGTCATGAAACCTTGAAAAATGGCAATTTTTACTCACAAAATGTTGGTTAGAATGTGTATTTTACAATATAAAAACTAATGTTATTCAAAACACAGATCTTCATAAATTATTAAAAGAACATATAAACTTAAGGTGCACGAACTAAACCAACGAATTAGCATAAAGAGTAGAGCAGGACTCAAACTAGTAGTGTAGCCAGTGCGAACGCTCAAAACGTGGAATTCTTCTTCCTGGCCCATTGCAATGGAAGGTTTTAAGTTCCTGAGGAATAAAAGGAGTTAGGATCAACTACAATGTACTAATTAGAGTGCAGTTCATTTGGTCACACAGTAACTATTAGGGTTGATTGATAGGATAAATAATGATTTATTAAAAATCTGAAGCCAACCTGATATAAATCAATTACAGAAACATAGTATAAAAGTACTGAATCACCAGAGGACATTTGAAACGGTGTATAAAATCGATCCCCAATGAAAGAAAATAAATGAGGAATTCAATAGCTACTATACAAAGAATGATAAATACAGTCTGAAGTGTAGATAGAAGGTTTTGATCCTTTTGCTTATACATGAGGTTGTCTAAGAAGACCTACTAAACCCTATTCCAACTTGGAATCAGGAAACTATTAAATCGTAGAAGCAGAGAAAGGTGTCAGAATAGCAGAGCATCTGTAGAAGTTCTCAAAAGAAAAGTATATTGCATAGAATAAAGCCAGACAACAGAGATGTTGCAAAGTGGTCTGTATCTGAGTCTAAAGGGAATCTGAACAAAGACAAAGTACAATGCCCAATTATACCCACCAAAAGAACCTTTGAGAATCCCAGGTCACATGTCAATTAATTCTCATCTTCAAATGGCAACTACACTCGAGATTTCTTCCCTTTGGTCTACACTTTTAATACACCCTTAGATTCCTTCAGTGTCCTTATTCCACTTGGACAGAAGTCCTCCCTTCCTTTGTTAAATCTTCTTATCCTTGCCAAGAGGTACTCCTTTGAGCCTCGGTGTCGCTTTCACACAATGTGCCTTTCTTTAACTAGTAGCTAATGCAACTGCATTGGCAGAGGAGAGAAAAACATTGCTTCCAAAGGAATCATTCACATGAATAGTTAAGCATTTCAAAAACACAAAACCTTAAGGCCTTTGGTCAACTTTGGTACATCAAGCATTTCAGTGCACATTTTAAATGCATGATTACATATACATATACAGGTACAAAATATATGTAGAGCGCTACTCAAATGGATGCATTTTCAGTTATAAAATAAACCCGAGAGCATCATTTGAAGAAATACATGAACATATAAGAAATACAACCAACAGAAATGTAGATATAAGTAAGAACTGCACCTTGTTGCTGCTGTAAAGAAAATGTTAATATACACACTCATATAAATGTTGAGATTACACAGTAAATGCACTTTTCTGTAAATATTCAAGTGCACTTCATAAGTTTAATAAGGTTGGGGAACATCGTTTACAACAAAACTTTTACCCCGCACTACCCTTACAACGCAGGAATTACAACGAAAGTTGTTACAACGACTTTCGCTGGAGGGTGGTGTTGGATAGGAAATAGTTTAATTTTCTATCCAACACTTTCCCTACTATCATACGGGGACTGGAGTTGGAATAGAAAATTAAAGAATTCCACTATCCAGCGCCCCCAACGCAAGTCGTTGTAACGACTTGCGTTGTAATCCCCACGTTGTAAAGGCATGCGTGGTAAAAGCATGCGTTGAAACGACATCCATCCATAAGGTTACATCACACAAGTACATAAGGCCATACACACAGATGTACGTTGCCTAATTAAAAATGTGAAAGAACATAAACATTTCCTATAGAATTAAGCATTACTAATGACTATCCTGCCTTGGGCTTCAGATTTAAAAGTGAATTTAAAGAGTAACAAGATGACATTTGGTGCTGCAAAATGAAAATATGAGGCTTTGATAGTTACAGGGCTTTAGTTAGACCGCTTCCTACTTAATAAATCATGTAAAACATTGCACAATAAATTCATAGTTTGATTTAATGTGGCTAGGTTAGATTTTGTCCTCACTAGAGAATGTGGTTTTAATTTGCAAAAATGTAACATGTTTGCAGTAGTAGAATATAATTTGTACTGAATTAATACAACATTTTAAAGTATAGAACACAGAAAGCAGCTAATGATTTGGCTTGCTCTGAGACTCCAGTTTGCCCCTAAAGTAACTTTTTTTTCCTGTGAAAGAAGATTGCCTCCCATAATGTACAGCATGTAACCTGACTTATCTATTTAGTTGCTGGAAATGTTTAAACAAAGCCTCAGTTAATTATTTGTCTTAGAGAGAATAGAAAACACACAGACTTAAAAAATGCATTACCATGTATGCTTTAATTATTCTTGCTTAAATAACATGGCTCTTTTCCAGCAAATGTTATGTGTTTAGTTAAAATAAAACTAGGCACAGACTTGTTTTGTCATGAGCACAAGTTCTAGTGTGCTCATGACAGAAAAATTCCGTCATGAGCACATGCTCAAGAATTCCCTCTGCTGCAGACAGCAGAGGGAATTCCTATTTTTGTTTTTCTGCCTTGGTAGGTGGGGAAGAGCTTCCCCAACCTCCCCAGGCCAATTTTTATATTTCATTGAAATGACGATCGCGCACATGGCACACTATCGTCATTACAATGAAATCGAAACTGAAATTTAGTTTCAGCTTCTCAGTTTTGTTGCTTGTGGGGCTATCTCAGCGCCCCCGAGCACCGAAAAAGCTGAGAGAGGTTTTGTTGGAAAGGGGAGAATCTCCCCTTTCCAATGGTATCCTTCTCTAGTGGATCCCTGCTTGGGGATCACCCCAGGAGGGTGATCCCCAAGCAAGGAGCCACCCACCAGCACCAGGGAGGGGGGAGCGGCCCCTTGGGCAAGGGCCTTTGTTCCCCCATTTTCTTTTGGGCACAACAGTCTTTCTGCCCCCCCGGGGGTGGATGGTGGCAGTAGCCCCCAATCTGCCCCCGCGGGGTTAGAAAGCCCACTAGACATGAAGGATTTTTTTTATTGATATTGGGGTGGGGGCTGCCCAAAAAGGGCTTGGCAATGCCCCCACCCCCACCCCACATAAATGTCAGCCCCTAATCTGCCCCCCCCGGTGGCCAGAAAGCCCACTAAAAACCAGGTCTTTTTTTTAAATGACGTTCAGGTGGGGGCTGCCCAAAAAGGGCGTGCCTTGCAGAGAAATGTAAGTTTTTCTGCCCCCCCAGGGGTCAGATGGGGCAGTAGCCCCCAATCTGCCCTCCCTGGGGTGGCAGAAAGCCCACTAGACACCAGGGATTTTTTTTATGTTGGGGTGGGGGCTGCCCAAAAAGGGCATGGTAATTCCCCCAGCCGCCCACACAGAAATATCGATCTGTTTGCCCCCCTAGGGGGGCAGATGGGGCAGTAACCCCCAATCTGCTCCCCATGGGAGCAGAAAGCCCACTAAAAACCAGGGATTTTTCTTTTTATTGACATTGGGTGGGGGCTGCCCAAAAAGGGCATGCCAATGCCCCCCCACCAGAGAAATTGCAGTCTTTTTGCTCCACCACGGGGCAGACGGGGCAGTCGCCCCCAATCTGCCACCGGGTGGGCAGAAAGCCCACTAGAAATCAGGGATTTTTTTATTGATGTTGGGGTGGGGGCTGCCCAAAAAGCCATGACAATGCCCCCACCAGCCCACCAGAGAAATGTCAGTCTTTCTGCCCCCCTGGGGGGGCAAAAAGCCCACTAGAAACCAGGGATTTTTTTTTATAACGTCGGGGCTACCCAGAATGGACATGGTAATGCCCCTACCCCAAAAACAATTACCACAGTCTTTCTGCCCCTCCCAAGAGGCATATTGGGGCAATAGCCCCTTATCTGCCTCCCGGGGGGCAGAAATCCCACTAGGCCTTAGGATTTATTTATTTTTAAATTCAGGGGTGAGGTCAGCCCACAATGGGGGTGGCAGAAAGCTTAATAGGCATCAGCGATTAAACTGGCATTTTTTATGCATGGGGTAGGGTCTGCCCAGAATGGGCATCCCAATGCCCCCCACCAAAAAAATAGCCACAGTCATTCTGCCCCCCTTAGGAGCATATCGTGGCAACCCTCCGCCCCCCCCCCCGATTTCACCCAGGGCTGCAGAAAGCCCACTAGGCACAGACTTGTTTTTAGCAATATGCCTAGCTGTCGATTTTGAACTCTAGCTCTGCCGGCACCTAGGGAAACCTAGCAAACCTATACATTTTCTTTAACTAGACACCCATGGGAATCCAGGATGTGGTGACTTGTCTGGCTCTCACCAGGTTCTGTTACCCAGAATCCCTTGCAAACCTCAAAATTTGCCCCAAAAACACATTTTCCTCACATTTCTCTGGTGGAAATTTCTGGAATCTGCGTAGATTCACATAATTCCACCCAACCCACATTCTCCAAACTCTTCTGAGAAAAATGGTACCTCATATGTGTGGGTAAGCCTAGTGCCCACGACAGGAAAAGGCCCAAAACGCAACGCGGACCCAACACATTTTCACAGTGAAAATGGGCCCTTTGTTTGCAAAGTGCCTAGCTGTAGATTTTGAACCTTAGCTCTGCTGGCACCTAGGGAAACCTAGCAAACCTATACATTTTTTAAAACTAGACACCCTAGGTGTCTATAACTATTGTTCGTACATCTAGCCTAGTATCTGCTCTTCAGGGCTTTAAGTGGGCTGAAAAAAGTGGGAGGTCTCTAAAAGTTCTGTGGATTATTTAACTAAGGGTGTGTCTTAAATACAAAATACAAAACTAAATTTCTGTGCTTTCCATATTGTGACCCCCTAACAGTATTTTTGTGCCTCTCCGAGCTTTCTGTTATTACTTCCAGATATCTAACACAACAACTAAAATACACCTAAAACCAGCGAGGACTGTTGACTTTGTCAATGAGTTTGTTGTAAATAATGATTATAAGACTGTGAATTAAACATTACTGTGGTCTGCGGAAGGGATCTTCAGTGTCTCAATCATATCCATTATATTCACTCAATACTAGGCATTTATACCATCCATACGTTACATCTCATCTCGTTCCTCTTCAGTACCCTTTTTTAACTCTCTCTTGAATGCACTTACTCGCATCGCCTCACTTCACCACCTGCAAACACAAGACACACCCACCCACCTGTAGGCACAGCATTTTATTTTACTTTGGCTTTGTCAATATTTTGCGAAATGTGTATCTACTTCAGGAACATTTGCGCAAAATCAAAAATGCAAATACAAGATGGGATCTTAGTGCTGTGTGCTCTGCAGATAGGCCAAGGATTGGGGGCCAAGGACTGTGAGAAACTCGTGCTGCCTTTCGCCTCAGCTCCAGACCTTTCAATTGTGGTCCATTGTAAACACTTGGATTCAACTCAGTTCAAAGTATGAGCCATACAAGACTAGTGAGCTCCATGAAAAAAAAATACAGAAACATATCTTTCTGGAAATAGCAAACAATCTTACAGAATGCAAGATTAAGATTAAGTAAACATGTGAAACATAAACTGGAACTAAGGGCCATGTGTACGAAACTATGAAATAGCAAGTTCCAAATTGCAATTTCCAGTATGATTTCCTGTGAAACGCAATTAGAAAATTACTATTTTAAATGTATGAAAATCATTTGAGTTTTATTTGTGATTCTCAGTGGGTCACAAATAGACCTACCTCATGAATATAAAAAAGGTAGATCTCGGTTTGCGACCCATTCATGGGAAATCGCTAAAATCACAGGGATGGTGGCCTGCTGGGGTCAGCAAACCACCATTTCTGTGATTGCTTTTACATAAAGCAATCTTTTGTGGTTTTTCCAAATGCAGTCTGTTTTCCTTAACCCGTTGCATGCTCGGGATGGAACCGTTCCGTCACGAGCCTCGGGTGGGCTGTGCTGGTGACGGAACGGTTCCTTCACGGCCCGCTCGCCGCACCTGCGCGGCGTGAATTCCGCGCCAGCGCTGAGCGTTCTGATGAGCGGGCGGGCCGTGACGGAACCGTTCGGTCACAAGCACAGCTCACCCGAGGGCCGAGACGAAGTGTTCCGTCGTGAGTACGGGAGCGCCGCGCGGCCCCGCCTCCCCCTTAGCGCTGCGGCGGAATTGCCGCCGCAACTACGGGGTTAAAGGAAAACAGGATGCGTTTCAAAATAAAAAAATGAAAAGTTTTATTTTCATTTTTTAAGAAAAGGCAGTGGTCCATGAGACCATTACCTGCTCTTAGAAAATGTTTTTACAAACATTCACAAAGGGGAAGGGTTCCAATGGGGACCCTTTTCCATTTGCGAGTGGCTTACCACCAATCTGAAATTGGCGGTATATTGCAAATGTTTTGTGACCGCATTTTGGTTGCAAAATATTCACACATACCACTGCGATTCGGTATTAAGAAGGGACACTCTAAACACACCCCTTCCGAATACCAAATCGCAAACACAATTTGCGATTCAGTAAGAGGTTACCGAATCGTAAATAGGGTTTTCTACATCCCCAAAAGCCTTTTTGCATTCACAACCAGCAAAAAGGTTTGTACATATAGCCCCTGATTACTGATTGTAATTACCTTAACATTTTACACATGCATTATTCAGATATCCCTCTGTGTTTTTGCCTGGACAGTTCAGGACATGAATATAGTGCCTGCTAGGGTCCTGTTTCAAAGTTCATTTATAATTACAGCCAGGTCTAAGACCCGGACGAACTTGGCCCAATAAAGCCCTGCTGCTCCCAGATAAACTATTGCTTTCCTATTACTTGAGAAGTGAGGTAAACGTGGGATTCAGATATTAAAACAGATAATCCATTCAGGGCCCTCATTACGGAATGAGACACAGAATGCTGCTGTGGGCAGGGGGCACACATATATTTTGTTCACGTGACGTATAGCCACTGTCCCAGCGGCAGCCCATGAAGGAAAGAGCAGTGGGGCCGGGTTGGGGGGCATTTGACAGGTGACCGTGAGGGGAAATTAAATAAATAATTATTTTTCCCTCATCGTCTCTGTCAAATTCCCCCCACCCGGCCCCACCGCTCTTACTTGCACGGGCCGTGGCTGCTCCATCATTGCACTTAAGGGGGACTGGAAGACCCAACAAGGCTGCACACATAATGGACCACAACCAGGGAGACATCAGGCCTTTTTCAGGGACCAGTGGCGCACTGCCAAGTAGTGTGTGTATATATAGCTTCTTATACCGTGGAAGAAGCAGCACAGGGAGTGTGCTAAGAGACCACCACCTCATTGCTGGCAGACTCATGCCACCCCAGCTACCTCCTTTGGCTGGGAACACCCCGCCCCGATAAATAATAGTAGGCAGTCATTCAGTATTAAGTAGGAGTCATTATTCAACCTTATTAAAAAACAAACAAAAAAACAGTCTGTGGCTCCTGTGAGTAAATGGCAACATGTGCTATTTGGCTGAGCATCATAGTCAGGGTTGGGAAGGCCAAGTATACCATTGGGCTAGAGCCCCTGGTAGGCGGGTCTACCTCCCTGAGATTCATCACAGCAGGAACCGGATGAAGGGAGGTGAGAGAGGTGAAAGGGAGACGCCTTACTTTTATTTCTCAGTCTAGCCCTGGTCATAGCTTTCGCAATAGTGCACCTGGAGGACTAAAACAGCATATATATATATATATATATATATATGGTCAATTATTCAGAAAAGAGCCCAGCAATCTTGAAATGTCTGCTGGCCGTCGTAAGAGAAGCAGACACAACTAAGTGGCAATTGATTTTGCTGCATTTCTTTCAATTAAGATGAACAGAGTTTAAACAGTCATAACCAGGTGTTCATTTCATAACAGTATTTTTTTGTATTTGTTTAAACATACATTTAATGCATTAGTGCACATACGACAATTAAACACGCATCCCTCAGCTTTGGCACATAGTTAATGTTGCTTGTTCTCATACTCGTTATATAAATTGGAAAACATAATATGCTTAGAAAGTAATGCCAAAAACAAAATAATTTTATATTGTTTACTATGTTTTATGTGTCGTTCCTCGAGGATAATGTGGCTGCTTAGTATGCTAATAAAAATCGTGTTATTACACAAACACATCATTTTTCCGTTTATGAGCTGATAATAGCGCAAGAGATTTAAAACCGCGGTCATCAGCTTCTGAAATATGTGCCCATTACAGGCCCTTTCTCAAGTCCTCGCTTTTGGTACTCCGCGTCCTCCCGGCTTCCGTCAGCGCATTAACACTTGAACTCTCCCAATTTTCTATAATCAGTGAAGGTGAACATTTGTTTGCTTTCCTTGTTGTGGCCTCGAGCTTTCCGCTCGCTGAGATTTTTAAGGGAGACGCATTCATTATAATTTTAAGAAGAACAGGCTGGCTACTTTGTTGTTTTCCAGAAAGTGCTGATGTCAACTAGGGACAACGGTTCACATCCTTTAAAAAAAAACGTTTATATAGCTCAAACTTGGCCCAAGGGAATTAGAACGTTTTACATGAACTACAGATAACATTACACAAAGGCAGACTAATTATTTTTAGGCATGGGGCGATTAAGTAATTTGCCCATAATCATAGGCTGTTGAGGCATCAAACCTGGTTCCCTAGTTCCAAAGGGGGCATCTTTGGGTTACTTATCTCATTTAGGCCAACTAACTACAGGCAGAGAAATAACATTGTATTCTAGACAAAATACATCACCTTGGCCTTACAAATGGCCCACTATTGTAGAACAAATGGGAAAATACTTGCAAATCCATCATTTTTATTTTGTTTATTTCAACTTATTATTTTCAACACAAATCAGTCCAAATACTCGACTATTAGTATTTATTAAACATTTTAATCTCGATCAATTTATTAATAAGGGTCATCACCCAACGGTCATGCTAAAATTCTTCTGGTATTGATACTTACTTTCCATAAAATACCCACAACCAAGTATTCAAACATTTATTGCCCAGGATGCTACCGGTTTAGAAAAATACGCAAAATGTTATAATGAACGTGTAGCATACAGGAATTCTTTATTAATGTCATATATGCCCAGTGCTAAATTTGAGTCAGTGGTTGTCATTGGGGCCCATTAGCACTTATTTTTGGGGACCGGCACTTATTTTTGTCGTCATCAGACTTTTACCAAGAGCAAGAGAGGGAAAAACACACAAAGGGGGAAGAAGATGGAAGAGAAAGATGGAAAACCAAGCACAAATGAAAAAAGCTGGGACCGTCAAGAGTAAGAGAGAGGGGCAACAGTGTCTGCTAGTATGTTAACGAGGCTTGAGGTGAATTCAAGACTATGCAGCCTTTGTTTAATAGTGCCGACCGGGGTCTTCTGAGCAGACCTTTAGGCACTTGCACTCATTCTTTTACAAATAAAGCACTGTGTAATCTACCACCCTATCCAAGAACATTGTGAATAATTAAAAATTCTTCTTCCACTGGGGTCCAGTCATATCACCACTGAGACCAATCACCCACTCTTCTTCACAATAAGCTTTGATCCTATATTATGAATCTATAAATAGGATTGCGAGTTTCAATGAAGACTTGTGTATACATTGTTTCAACCCTCCTATCAATTATTACTGGCCTTCTACAGGGCTAGAAGTAGTTTAATATCATTCAAGCTGGGAAAATCACCTAATTATTCGTGTCATACATGTTGAGAGACCCTACATAATCTCAGTTCCAAATACATGTGTTGAACCATAAACATAGCTAGCAGCAAACATGACAAAATAAGCAGACGTGAAATCAGCTATTTGCTGGCTCAATGAAGACATTTGTTATCAGGTTGTAGGCTGATAGTTGAGTGGGCCCTAAAACGCTTCAGGAATGCGGTGTGGTAAATGTGTGTATACTTGTAAAGCCCACTGCCGCCCCATCTCGGGGCATTCTGGCGCTGTATACCACTGTGGAACCCATCCTGGCTTTCCCTGTGAGATGCCCCCTCCAGGGCACCCCCAAGGTGAAGCCAGGCATCCCAGCACTGTTGGGGCCACTGCAGAGATTAAGCAAGCTATTGCCCAGAGTTGCAGGGTGGGACCCATGATTAGAGTAGAAACCAAGGCGAGAATTATCGAGTCCGCGGACATTGAGCCCAAGACCCTGCCGCGTCGGGAATTGAACCCTGGCCCCGGGCCTGACCTCTGCTTCAGGGTCTGCCGCTTCTAACCAGTGAGCCACACCTCTCCACCTGGTAGGTAGTAGGAACATATAAACAAAAGTGGTAGACTGTTGAAATAGAAAAAAGTAGGTGCTAATGGTGACTCATACATGAGACCATCATTAACTAACACACATCTCTCAGTTTCTGAAATTTGACCTGTGCTTGACATGAAACTGTGAGAGGCCAATACCGTTGTCACATAGGTGTGCACTCTGCAGTTCTTCACTTGCACATATTTAGGCTTGTTCACCCTTTGCGACAACAAGCTGCTAGTTTCACTTATTGGTGTAACTGTGACTTTGGAAGCAGCTCTGATGCCTTAGGATTTAAATGTCTAGAATTGTATAGAATGCCCTCTGGTAAGGATGAAGATAGTATCTAGATTCTAATAAAAACAGTGGCTAAATATATTTTATTAGTAGAGGGATTATTGAAATTCCTAGTAAGACTGTGATTGTAGATGTACAAAAGGATATGCAGATGTCCAAATAAGGTTTCTGTACTCTCTCTGGTGACTCAGTTGGGATGAAATCAAAAAACTTGCTCTGCATTGGGAAAAGGGCTGTTCTGAGGTGAGCGATGGAGCACTAGGACTATAATATGAATTAAACTTGAGAGTTACACTGATATGCCTGACCCAATGGGCTAGATTTCTTTTTTATACCAAGTGTCTTTTCTAGTACGTATAAAGGTCTGTTTAAGATGTCACATATGTATTTGGTCTATTTAGATCACAGATCTGTTCTTAGGTAGAATTGCCTCCCTGATTCCTGGTGTAGGTTCGCTCTCCATCAAACCAGGTTTTTGGAGGACGTGGGTTGTTCTATGATCAAGCATGACATCTGGTGGTGTGTGAGGGCATCCCATTATATTTTTGGGTATGTCCAGTAAGAGAAGCGGTGTTGAGTAGATTCATGAGGGATATATAATCGCCAAATAAAACCTTGTTAGCTTTATTGTGTTAAAACATTGTGTTGGAGGGCAGCTCACCCTTGAAGCCCCAAAGCCTCTAGTTGTTTCGTACCTTGGAAAACCGGAAGCTAATAGCTATTGAAAGATAAATGGAGTCTTTCCACAATGACACCATCACTGAGTAGAAAAGAAAGATTCTCATTCAGGCATGTGACCATGAAGGAGATGGTGACTCTTATAAAATCTACTTGTCTTATCCCACCTCCATCTCTGGTGACCAGTGCCCTACTAGGAAGAACAGGAATGTATTAGCCCCATTCATTTATGAATATATACATATTTCATTTATATCTTTTAAAGTAGAGCATGAGTGGTAGCTGGCTCAGTGAGCAAAGAAATGGTCTTAGTTGAACCTTGGATCCCACAGAGGTTGAGTCTGTCTGTGTTCTTTGTTTTTCTACTTGCAATCACTGAACAAACTGTATAAGACCTTGCCATTGGGTTTTAAACTATCCTGACTATACAAAATGTGTACTCCACTTATTTCAAGATCGAATTGTAGATAAAATAATGTTTCTCAGATGTTTACCTGAATTGATGCTTGCCTATGTCTGCATCTCTGTATCCATAATCCCATAAGCCTTTGAATGTGCTTTTTATGCTAAAATCTATTTTCCAAAGCATGCCCGTACCCTGATATAGGCCACCACCACCTGTATTATGATCTCTTAGGTGTGCTATCACACTTTCACCTTTGAGAGCATGACACCTTATATTTATACAATAGTAGATATTGCCAGGAATATGTTTTGTTTGTTTTTACGATAGGCTGTGGAAAGTCTTGAAATGTGTGTCTTCATTTTTAATTTCACTCCTACCTGCAGTCATGAAATATGATTTTAATTCACATTGGAAGCCATCTTAAGTGACATGATTGCAGATGCTTTATTTCTTTCCATATCCATAACAAGAATTGTGTGTGCAACAGGGCAAGTCTTACACATAGATATGTAGATGAACGCCCTCTCGGCCAACTCCTGTTTAAAAATATTTTCAATCACCAGCTTGCTTTTTCCTGTCAAAGAATATCACAATTCATCACCACATGTGATTTCTAGTCCTCTCTAAAATTGAGCAAATATAGCCAATACACAGAGTGTTGGTTATTTATATACTTTCTCTCCTTCTGGACCACCTTCTTTTTTAACTCACTATTTTGAAGTTTTATACTACAGTTGACACTCCAAAATGTAGACTGAAATCAAATATTCTGTTCATATGGATTTGCTGGTTATTGCACATGGTGAAAAAAGTGAACTCAAAAGTGGCATCAATTTATAAAATGTTCCTAGTATTGAGAAAATAGGAGCACTGAAGGGCATTTACAGAACTACTGCTGGAGTCATATTCCTGGTGATGAAGGGACACCCTACTAGACTTGGTGAAGGGGAAGAGGTTGAGGTATACCATCTTGAAGGAGGCCCTTGTCAGTAAGTATGAATTCACCCCAGAGGAGTGCAGGTTGAAATACAGGGGCAGGATTTCAGGAGTACTTTTTAAATGTTTGTAAAAACATACTACTGTTTTTTAAGAAGCTTTTTCTAACAGTTTTGTACTTTTTCTTAAAGGTAACTGGGAAGAAAGAACTTGCTTCAAACTGTGAAAAACATGAAGGCTCAATGGAGAGCTAAGAAAACACTGAAATATTTCTGCAGATAGTACTTTGGTCATGAATGCAGGGAGCCTGGAGGTTTTTGCCTGCACCTGAGCCTGCTTGCCTGCATCTACTTAGCAGCTCGCCTCTCCCGCTCCGTGCAACGCGCGGGGGTGTGTGCCGGGCAAAACCCGGTCCAAGGGCGGGCCTGTTTGAGCACGTTAGAGACCTGATGAGGCTGAGCCGGGCTCATTTTCTAAGCTGGTTATCATCAGAAGGTTAGTCCAACTTGATAGACGGTTGGTCTCGGGAAAAGTGTCATCAATTGGGAAGGTGGAATCGTTTAAACTGTTATTTAACCTCCCATCATTTCAGAAGTTCAGTGAGGATGAATCTGCGCGAGGGCAAGGGTAGATCTGCACAGCCTTCTTGCAGCGTGGTGGGGAATTTGGATCGGTTTTTAGTTAGAGCCAGCTCTGTCCTTGCTCACGAGATAGCACTGAGAGAGCGTTGTGTATCTCTCGATTTACAAACAGCTAAGCGATCGTCTCTGGGTGCTCTGGCTTGTGCTCGTACTCCTGATCGCTCCTTGGTTACAGTTCCTGATTCTCCTGTCAATGCAAGTGACCCTGGACTATCCCAAAATGAACAATCGGAAATACAAGGTGGACAGGGAATACAAAATATTATGCCATCTGTTGAGCTGGTTGAGGCGGTTACTGTAAATACCCGAAGCAGTCAACCTCCTCTGCCGCACCCTCTGACTCTTCACAAAAGAGGAAGCGGGGAGGGGGCCCTCAGAGACAGAAACCGGCATAAATTTAAAAGATGAATACAAATGGAGGAACTGCAGCATCGCCATCCCCAATAACGGTGGTTTCACAGCCAAGTTTGCCACGTGACTCGATTTTAGATCCTTTAAGCGATTCCTTTGACAAAGCCAATGAAGTAATGTGGTCCAAATTGGGTAATTTAATTGCATCATCTTTGTCTTCAATTATGCGTAGGCTGTCCAAAATTGAAGAAAGATTAACCGATTTTGAACTGAAGGTTATGAATAACTTTTCCAACCTAGAGGGTTTTTTAGCCTCTAGAAACAGACTTATGGCTAATACATCAAACAAGCCAAGCAACGTAGTTCTTGGAAACTCCATTCCTCCTAAATCCCTCGTAGTGATACAAATATCATTAACATCGTCAGCATGTGGGAGGAATGTGGATGTTGCAGGTAATCATGATACTGGTTTAGTGCATGCAGGTGATAAAGTGGGTGAGCTAGGGGTTAATTCTAGTGGCCCTACTCAGGCCAGCTCTTGTATTTGGGGAGGGGAGGAAAGCGGACCATGTGTGGGGATTGTGGGTGACGAAGCACCAAGGCTGATATCGGGGCCTCAGCGCTCGAGGGTGTGGATCGCAGTTTAGCCTTAGAGGGCTCCCAGGTCTTGCATCTCCCTCCAGCCACTGCCCCGTTGGTAGTGATCTTGCGGAATGTCCCAGGTTTACAGGGAGGACAGATAGAAACTACCGATCAGCTGATGGCCAAAACTTTGCACTGGCTCACTACTCAATTGAAGGATGTCGGGGTTTGGGATTTGGACATCTGTAACCAGACCATGTAAATTTTAATATTGAACAGGTTGTGAGATTTCTGCTGGATCGTACTGGGAGTATTATTTTAGAGTATTAATCCAGTAAGATCTCTATTTTGCATTAGGGTTCTTTTACAGACCCCATTCTATTTGGAAAGGGTGGTCAACACCTCGTATATTAAATTGTCGGAGAGCACTGCAGTGTCCTACCCAATAACCACCCTAACTAAACTTAGTTTATAGATTTGCCCCACTGTCCAGTCTAGATGGCTGTGATTGACTACAACCTCCAAGTCCCCCACTGTTGGAGAACATCATCGCTCGATCTCCCTCATCTCCTGTGATTAACTTGCCTACCCAGCTAGATATATTAAACTTTGCAGGGAGGAGTATGAGTCAGATAACTAAAGCTAGGGAGGCTAGTACTGTTAGATGCAGGAAAGGGTCTATTACAGAAGCCGAGACAAATCCTTCTAGCCATTCGCAGCACAAACGTTTACATATAATGACATGGAATGTAGCTGGGGCCAGGCATAAACTGCAGGATGTAAATTGACTTAAAAGCATCCAACATTGCGATGTGGTTTTAATACAAGACACTTGGCTTACAGATAATTTCTTCGTAAACGGGTTCAAGACAATCTCAACAAATGCTATCCCCTCAAAGGCATGTAGGGCTAGTGGGGGTTTAGCAGCACTTATATTACTGTCTTCTAGGCTGACTTTAAAAAAAAATTATACGAAGGCGCAAAATTTCCAGTTTTTATTTTTTGGGGCAGAGGGATTACAGGATATTGTAGTGAATAATTTTTATAATAATATTTTTAATGTTTCAAAACATGAGGTCATTACATTCTCAGATAAGGAGCTGACGGACTTCATGAAGACTGTAGGTCCGGATTGTTCCCTAATTTGGTCGGGAGACTTTAATATAGAACCATGCAATCTTATAGCGGGATTCAATGTGGCTATGAAGAGGAATTAGGCAGTGTTTCTGCACATTTTCCACATAACAATTATGGCGAGAATATTAACCTTGTTATGTCTAAGTATAACCTAGAAATTACAGAGAAAGTTATAAAAGGGAGCGGATGTGAGGATATGGGTAATACTTTTTCACCTTTGAAGGAGTAAGATCATCCTCATGTATTGATCACTTTATCACCTCAATAAACCTTAGGTCCCTAATAGTTGAATGTTTTGTCTCACCAGGTTTATTCAGTGATCATCACCCTGTGTTAATAACTTCAAAATCTCCCTTTTTAAAACAACCCGAACTAAGTATCAATGCTATGGATATAAAAACACAGGGAGAGAATGGCATCTTAATCAAATGGGAAGGCGTTGACCCAGAAGTCAAAAACGAATGATCATTTCATAACCTGCCTTGAAAAATCCTCAAATAGCATGGACATAGTCAAGGCTTTTTTAAGCATTTCTACTGTAATTTCTGATAATTGGCGAAGGAATTCTAAGAAAAATGTTTTGAATTGCCCAAGATGGTTTGATAACCAATGCTCTAGATTAAATAGAGATTTAAAGTTTGCATAAAAAATTGTCCCGTGTAACATGGAGGAGATTAGAATTCTTCGGAAGTCATATAAAGAAGCTCTTACCCAAAGAAAATCAGAGATTAGGGACAATGCTTGGGAGAATTTGCTCAAAGCTGCTGAGTTTAAAGACTCTGTTCTTTTTTGGAAAACTTTGGATCAACCATTCTTTAAAAATGTCTATTCAGTAAAAATTGATACGGTAGTGACCCCAGCGGATTGGGTACTCCATTTTAATGAAACCGATCAGGGTTTTTAAATAGAGGAGATAAAACTGTTATAATCTTAAAAAACACCAAAATAGGGAGCATGAGTCAAGATGAAATCAGAACAGCCCTTAAGAATTGCGCTAGTGGCAAAGCGGCTCGCCCCTGATGGGGTCCCAATTGATATATTTAAATACAATATGGATCTTTGGGTACCGGTTTTGTACAAATGTTTTAATATGACAACTGATGGGGTGATACCTACCACTTGGGCGGAGAGTTTGATAGTCCCCATTTTTAAAAAGGGGAATAGGAGTAGTGCTAATTGCTATCACCCAATATCTTTGCTTGACTCACCATCTAAAGTCATGGGCAGAATGTTGTTGGCCAGGCTACAGCAATAGGTAGAAGAAAATAACATTTTATCTGTAGCTCATTATGGCTTTAGAGGAGGTGTTGGGACAGTCGAACAGTGTTTGAACTTAGAACTAATAATAGGAAAATATCCCTTTGCAAGGGAGGGCTCCCTTCACCTTTGCATTGTAGATTTGTCAAGTGCATTTGACTTGGTGAATCACTCAAAGTTATAGGAGACATTGGGAGGGATGGGTGCCCCAGAGGATATTATTAGTTTTTTATCTCAAATTTATGCTCGCCTATCCGCAAAGGTACGTTATATATTACATAGGGAATGCACTAAGCACTTTAATATTACACGTGGGATAAGACAGAGCTGTACCCTTGCGCCTCTTCTGTTTTCACTTAATATAAATGGTGTTGATATTTTATTACAGAATTTGGGGGTAGATGTCCCAGAGATCCGTAAGCGGGCCACACCCCTATCCCTGTATGCCGATGACGCTGTCCTAATTTCAAGGACAGCGAACGGCTTACAGGCCCTGATGGACAATTTTACTAGTTTTATGAGGGAAAAACATTTAAAATTAACCTGATTAAGACTCTGGTTATGTCCTGTGGTAAAAGGAATATTAAAACAAAATCACATTATATTAACGGGACATTAATAGAGAGAACATTTACATTTTCTTACTTAGGGATTCTTTTTAACAGTAAGGTCACTTGGAACACACACATAACTCTATGCAAGTTAACATTTGTGAAAATAGTGGAGGCTATTTTTAGATTCTCCCAAAAAATTGGTAAAAAACGTGTACTGGAGATTCTCAAGTTATACGGAGTAAAGTGTATTACTGGGAGTTGCTATGGGGGAGCACTATGGGGCCAGATGGATACCTCGCCAATACAAATTCCTGAAATCTATTTCTAAGATGCTTGTTAGCCGTACCTGCCTCAAGCCCTCCATTATTTTGCATAGAGAAACTGGAACACCATATATACATGACCTGATTAGCATGGACTCCTTAAATTTTTGGCACCGTGTCTGGCCTAGGGAAGAAACTCAGTTTACGAGGGATATTATTTTAGACTGTTTGTCCCAAGACCGATGTAAGAGAATACCTTGGTTAAGTTATATTAGTGGTCTCTTAGATGAATGCAACTTGCCCCTGAATGGAAATCAACCTGAAGATATTCAACACATTAGTAAGGTTGAATTAAAAAGGAGTCTTTTGAATGTTAGGACAGTCTTAAGAGATGAGGTTTCAAGTTTCAAGAAAACTGTTATATCCTATCTTTAGGGACCAATTGCTATGGGTTTGCAGCCATACCTCGTTTTTATAACTAACTAGCTTACCCGTCGCACGTTGCTGCGGTCTCAGAAGACAGGAAATTCAAGGACACTTGTTATGATAACATTTCATTTACATTGTGTCATTTTTATTGAAACATATTCATTTTAATATGGAAAACATTTTAAAGTGTTGTTTTAATTCTGTTTATTTATTCGAGTGCTTGTGGATACACAGTATTTTTTATTTTTCCGTCTGGAGCGTACACGAATAAATCAGAAGGTTTTCCGACATGTGAGCTGACCACATACAGTTGTCCATGTGAGAAGCACGGATTCTCCAAATCTAGTCCACACACTTGCAACGATTGTCCTTGTGCTTTGTTGATGGTCATTGCAAAAGCGAGTCGCAAACTGTAAACGTTCGGTATTGGAAAGATTATGAGGGCCCTCATTTAACACAATTTTTTTTTCTTTTTTTGCCAGATACCTTCGCGGGAGTGTACTCAACAACTTTTAACACATTTAAAAAAAAAAATTATTATTTTTTTTTTTGTTGCCAGAAATTTTCGCAGGAGTGTACTCAACAACTTCCCAAAGTTTCATGCCGAATGGATAAATGGTGTATTAATGCATAAAGGACAAACAGACATACTTTCGTTTTTATATATATATAGAAGATGTACGGCATATATTTTACCTAACCAGATTACGATTGAACACATTACACTATCTTTTTGCTTTTCCTAAAAGAGGCAAGTGGTGTGCTAATCTTCCAAACTGCCAGTGTGATGATAGGTCCAAACAAAGCACCCTTCACTTTTTACTTTTTTGTAAATTTTATATTGAAATTAGAAATATGTATCTCCGTCCAACTTTTAAAGATAATTGCCTGTTCTCCTATAAAACTGCTTTGAATTATTATGGAAATTGGAAAGAATACCAGTTTGCAACGCAGTAATTTGCTATGTAATGTCAGCAATAAAACAAAGAAATTAACTCGTTCACTTAGAAAAACGGAATTATGAATTAATATAAGTATACTTGTATAATGATTGTGCTTATTTAACTATGTTAAGATGTTGTTTCCTTTTGATATCTTATAAATGGATCTTATTGTATTTTATAGCATGCTTTTATGAACATTTTGCATAAGCGAAATAAAGCTTAATTTGATTTGATTTGATTTGACATGAATGCAAATGGAAATGCAGTACTTCCTGATTAATGCTTTTTTCCTCAGTGTCTTTTGGAATGGTACATGTCATATACTATTCTATGAAAGAAAGTAGAGTCATTTGTGTCTATTCCAAATGTAGGTACATTTTGTACCCACAACAGCAAATGAATATGAGGAGCACCTCTTGCTTGGCACTCTTTTTCTGTAAAGAAATTAATAATTTCTCCAAAAATTGTTTTTTGTTGTTGTTGTACATGAAGGACAGCATGGTATCAAATCTGTGCTTAAAGCAACTGCAAACATTTGGTGTCTTGAATTGGATGTCTTTAATGTTGCAGTTTGTTTGTATGAAAACATTGTGTCCGTTATTCCTAATATATTCTACTTAACGCAGAGTTACAAACTAGGTTTTGTACAATTTTTATAATTGGTTTTTCCCCACTGTTCATTGATGATTATTTAAACAGTGTATCAATTTTGGTGTATGAGTATAGAAACTGAGAACAGTAAATAGGGGAAAATGCACCCACAGAAGACATTTGTATGGTAAGAAGCATGTGGCATTTTGTTCAGTGAGTTAGCATATCGATTAAATTATTGAAGGCAGGTGCTATTATAATGACTGCAGCAGATGGTGGTTCTCCCAAGGGTACTGTTACTGTATAGGTGAACTGTCCTGCTGCATCCTCATTGTCCTGCATTATTTGGGGAATGATTAAGTACGTCGGCCAACATTTCGAGGACCCGACATGCTGTCAGCGGTCCCATAGTAGGGATTAGGATGCAACCACCACCACGGCGATCACAATGGCTATATCTTACATTGCAGTGTGTGCTGTTGGCTGTAGCACCCACCACAATGTAAAAATGACACATGTAACATTTCCGTGCACTACGTGGCAGGCACCATGTGGTGCCTGCCACATGATGCAGGGAAATGTAGTAGGGCACAATGGGTGCCTCCCAGTGCCCGAAAGTTTGGTGCATGGGCAAAGAGGGGCCACTACGGGCCCCCAATGTCCATCCCCACCAGCTTTTTCATGGCAGGTAAACTGACATAGAAAGGCTGGTGGGGAGGCACATCCTAATCCCAAGGGCGGTGCCTGGTTGGCACTACCACCATTTTGGGGATGGGAAGGTTTCCGCTGCACCGCAGACTCAAGGAGCCCGTTGGATGCGTGGTGGTCAGATCTCTCCACTGCCACAGACCCGTCCACCATTATAATATGCCGAGCGAGAAACGGCTTCACGATGGCAGTGAACACGCCACCGACAGCCTGTCATGGCAGGTTCACCGCCATAGTAATGACCCCTCATGTTGTGGCCCATTTCTGGAATTGTTTTTAAGTGCTTCTGCATGAAGGTTATTCCATATAAATAATGCTTTGTAGTGCCCCTGGATAACTGATTGCTGTAAGTATTGCAGTAGAGATATTTATCTATAACCTTTTTATCCTTGATAGTATTGTAAGATGCTTCAAAACATCACTGTTTTGGGCTCCCAGAAGTATGTCTGCAAAAAAGTGTATTGTAAATAGTTAAATAAGTTAGGTTATGTTTGTTAATTCTTTGGTTTAAATTGTTTTAAAATGTGTTAACAAAATGTATTTGTCAATTTATAAAAATGTGTATTTGCAATTTTAGTTATTGGTCACAAACACACCCACCCAAGTAATCACACATGTATTGGCACACATATAGAGTCATTTACACAGGTATGGACACACCCATACATACACTCATACAGCTACTCAAAATCCCATACAATCAGTCACATACCCATTTAGACATGGAAACTGCTACTTAGATAGACTCATACACCCATACAGCTATTCACGCACTGACTCACACATTCATACACTAACTCGCACACCAAGGCACATACCGATACAGTGACTCATATACCCAGTTATACACTGATACACCCACTGTCACAACCAAACAGATATACCAAAACAGCTACTCTCATACCCAGTCATACAGTGATAAAACTACACAGAAACTGACACATTCAAGCACGGACCAGTACAGTCACTGACAGACCCATGCTCACACTGATACAACCTCTGACATACCTAGGGACACACTGATACAGCCACTGACATATCCAGACACACACTGATACAACTACTGATACTCCCAGTCACACTCCAATACAGAAACGGACACACCCAGGCACATACCCATATAGGCAATGACACTCCCAGTCACATATTTGTACAGCCAATTAGACATTCATGCAAACACTGATACAGCATCTCAGACACCCATATATACTAATACATCCAGTTACACATGCAGCTACACACTACAATAAACAATGCCACAGCCAGGCAAACACAAATTCATCCAATACTACACCATTGCATGCTCTGTCACACCCAGACATACAGCAATGCAGACACTGACACACCCAGTCAAACATGAATGCATCTATTAAGACAATCAGGCACACACTGATGCACACACTGACACACCCAGGCATATACTGATGCATAGCTTGACACACCCCGACATTCGGCAATGCAGGCACTGGCACACCCAGTCAAACACTAATGCAACCCATAACACAGTAAGGCACACACTGATGCATACACTGACAAACGTATGCATATACTGATGCAGACACTGACACACCAGGCAGACAACAAGCAGAAATTCCGACACCAAGCTATACACTAACGCAAGCAATAACACACCCATGCACACACTGATGTATAAACAGACTCACCCAGGGACATACCAATACAGACACTAACACGCCCATGCATACACCAAAGCAGGTGCTGGCAAACCCAGACAAATACTAATGCATCCACTAACTGACCTAGGCAAAAACAGATGCCCACACTGACACACACTATCACACCGTTACAGTCACTGGCACATTAAAAACACAGTGGTATCTCTTTGTTTGAGCAGATGGTGGTTCTAACAAGTACCGTTTTTTTTCTAAAAAAGGGGTTTTAACAGTTTTTTAAATTTTTTCTTTTTTTCCTTTTTTGAACAAAAAGTGAAGAGGAAAGTAAAAAGGGTAAGGATGGGAAATGCAAAGAAGCAACTGGCTTCAGTCTTGAAAAAACATTATGTGGTCACTGTAAGCCTAAAAACAAAACAGCAATGCTTCTTCACTGTATGGAAGAATGCACCCTCTTAAGACATTTTTACAGCAACAAGTATGTGGCATTTCACGCAGTGTCATCACTATGCCACTTAATTCTTTGCAGGCAGCGGGTATTGTAATGACAGCAGCTGATAATGGTTCTCCCAAGGCTGTTGTAGAGGTTGACTGTCCTGCTGCACCTGCTTTCTCTTTCATTAGCTGGTTGTAGATGCTATCTTGAACTGTTTTTAGGTGCTTCCACATGGAAAATGTCCTACGTGAATATCTCTTTGCAAAGCCTCTGGATAACTGCTTGCCGCAAATATTGCACTACACATGTTTTGCTGTTATCCTCATTTCCCCAAAAGGTATAGTAAAGTGCTTCCACAAATCACTTTCATTTCAGTGAGGTGGCGTGTCTTCCTCTTCATTTTCAACAGATTGTGGATGCCTATTTTGGACAGATGATGTAGCTTCAGCCATTGTGTAAAATCAGAGCACCACTGGTTCTTAATCCTCTTTTTAGAAACTTCACTGTAGAAGTAACTGCTTTTGGGGTGTGGTTTTCCATGTGCATGGTTGGGGTTTTAATATGTCCAATCAGAAGGCAAGGTCTTGATCTGCTTGCAAGTTAATTCGTGAATCTGGTCCATAAATTTGCTGATTCGCGAAAGTTGCAAAATGGGTAACTTTAAAACAACTGATATAGGATGATTATATATACATGTAAATATGTTCACACTGATGTGATTAATGACAATGGAGGGGGGTACATATTTGCAGTCATCTCTAAAAATTGCTCTAATCCCTGGATTCAGACTAACAGATTCATCCTGATCACCTTATTGGGATTAAAAACCATAGAATAGTAATCCATCTATGTTTACGGACCTGTGAAGCGACTGCAGTACCACAATAAAAAAGCCTTGTATACTTTACATTAACTACATATGTGATTTTTATGTTTCTAAATGTATAAGTATACTTATAAGAATGTCTACAGTACAAAAATAACTACATTAACCCCTTCCCTGCTCATGACGGAACCACGCCGTCTTGAACCACAGGCAGCGTGTGCTCATGACGGCGTGGTTCCGTCATGCTGCGGCCGCTCTGCCCATGGGGCACTGATTCCCTGCCTATGCAGGCGAATTAGTGAGTGGGCGGAATCGTGACGGAACCACGCCGTCATAAGCACAGCCCGCCTGTGGCTCATGACGGCATGGTTCCGTCACAAGCATGGTGGCACTGTGCTATCCCCCCTCCCCCCCAGCGGAATTACCGCCGCGGTTAAGGGCTTAAAAAACAAAATCAATTAGAATACACTTTGAAAATAAACCATACAAATTAACTAAAAAAAGTAAACATTATTGGAACATAATACTAACAAAATGGAATTTGAAAAACCTTTACTATTCACTGAAAAAAACAAAGGTTACAGAGACATAATAGTTAAGCTCAGATTTCACTTGTGCAAAACCATAGAAATTCAGCAGTTAGAGTTACTTGAGCGAAATATAACTTATGCACTTCAATGCACTTCTTATAACCTCACATATTACATCACTCATGACATGATCAGTGACATCCCTGATGACATCTCAAATAACATCCTGCTTGACATCATCGACTGAAGCACTCACATACCCACTCACACACTCACACACCATACAACCTCTCATATAGCTACTCACACACTCACACGACTGCTTATATACCCATTCACAGGCCCTTACAACTACTCAGAAACCCATTCACTCATCCATAGAGCCACTCACAAACCTATTTACTCCCCCATACCGCTGCTCCCACAACTACTCACTCACTCATAGAGCAACTCACACACCCACTCCCTCACTCATACAGTTGCTTAAGAACACACTCACTCATACACCCACTCAGACAGCCACTCACAGGCTGATACATACAGTAACACAGCCACTCACTAATCCATGCAGCCACTCACTCATATAGCCACTCACATAGGCACTCACTCACCAATACATCCACGGACACAGCCACTCACTCTCCCCTACAGATACTCGCAACACCACTCATTTACCCATATAGCAAGTCACACACCCAGTCACTCACTCATTCAACCACTTACATACCCACACATGTATTTATTAAGACACTCACATCCACTCATTCTCCCAGACCACTACTCACACAGCCACTCGCCCATCCATACAGCCACTCCTGTACCCACTCACTCATCCATACAGCTACTAACACACCCACTCACTCACCATTACAGCCACTCACACAGCAACTCACTCACCCACACAGTTACTGACATTCCCACTTATACGCACATACAGCCACTCGCACACCCACTCATACACCCATATAACCACTCAGACACCCACTCACACACAGATAAACACAGTCACTCACATAATATATGGTACAAATAGTATCACTCATTAGTAGTATACCTAGTATACTAATTTAACTTTTGTAGCCCCTTAGTATATGTGTTTAACACTCATAAACCTTTAGAAAACACTCACAATCACTGGATTATGGCATCAGAGATGTCATTTGAGATGTCCTCAATGACTTCATCTGTGATGCCACTTACCACGTCATGAGTGATGTAATATGTGAGGTCATAATCAGAGTATTGCGGGGGCATAAGTTATAGTTAGCTCAGGTAACTATAACGGCTGAATTTCACTGGTTTTGTAAAAGTGAAATGTAAGCCTAACTATAACGTCCCTGTAACCTTTGTTTTTTTCAGTGAATATCTAAGGTTTTTTAACTTCTTTTTTCTAACTATAACGTACTAGTAACCTTTGTTTTTTCCAGTGAATTTCTAATGTTTTTTAAATGCTAATTCCTAACTATAATGTCCCTGTAAGCTTTGGTTTCTATCAGTGAATGTTTTTTTTAATTCTATTTCATAGCTATATTCTCCCTATATTTTTTTCTATAATTTGATATTGAACATTACATCTGCATGGTGCACCACTGTTTGTTGTATCTGTCATCTATTTATTTTTTTATTTAAAAAGTACATTAATCATCTTATTTCGAGTTATTTTTGATTTTCACATATATAGACTTATGTTACATAAAGTATGAGTGTAGTTGTTTGGTAACATATTGGTTTAACTTTATTTTCACAACACATTTGTCAAGAACAACAGTTTCAAAAAATAACTACCAAATAAAGAGAATTCATTGGTTTACTCAGATTCCTTTATGAAAGGAAGTATACACCCATTTCTCCCTTACTGAACTTCCAAAGTACTGGTTAGTTTGCTATAGGAGCTATCCCAAACTGATTTTGAAAATTGTGCTGGTTTTTAACTTTTTGTGGCTATTTTTACAAAAATATAATGGCATCAGAGGAACCAGAGGAAGACCTACAGCTGGTTGAAGTTATTGAATACCAGGAGGGCTCAGCTGCACATGAACAGTCTTCTGACGAAGAACCACCAATGAAGAAACAAAGCATTGCTTTGGATTTTTTCACTATTCCATCGGGTAAATCGAAGACTAAATTGGTGAGGTGCAGCATATGGGAGAAGACATTGTCTTGGGACTCAGCAAAAACATATTCATGTGGTACCACACGCATGTGGTACCACTTGAAAACATACCACAAGAAGTAACTTAAAATTGCACAGAAAAGAAAACGGAGAGGGATCATCAGCCTCCAGAACTCCAGCCCCTGCTACTGGTGAGAAAGTTCCAGCTGAAGTGGAGAGAAGAAGCAGTGAAATGTCACTAGAGCTAAAACATTTTGCTACCTTCTGCATGGACTGTAACACCATCGTAACAACCGGGGAGCAGTCTGTGGATGTAATTTTGCAGAATGTGGAAAACCATACTTGTTAATTATTTTTACTTTTTTATTGCAGCAGTTCAACCACTGTGAAAAAAATAAAGAAAGGAAAATGTATTAGAATTGCATTTTGAACATTAGGCAACCAAAACAAGATACAAGGGTGAAATGGTCAAGAGACTTCTTAGATTCAACTTAAGGCTGCTGGTATTGTAGTACCTTCATTTAGTTTTTATCTGTAGTATCAGAATGAAGTCCTATAGTGCTTTATAAACCCCTTTCCTGCAGTTAGAAAGAGCTTGCTGTAGACAATAACACTAATAGGCTGAATAATGTCTCAGAAACACATAATTTATATACATGTCAACACAATACCACATTTTGTTATCCTATATTGTCCTTAGAACTTTGGTCCTAGAAATAGCAGATATGATTTTGGCAACTTTTTAGGTACTCTTGATTTTAATGTTATTTCTATGTCATTGCACTCTGTCCATTCTCTTTGGCATCCTAAATATGTTGTGTGGTATGTAAAGGTTATATTAACTGCTTCATGACATGTGATTACTATACTTGTGAAAGTTCTTTTTGAAATGGAAATGTTTCCAGCTACAAAGTTTGTAATTTCACTTTCTAATGTAATACTATCCTATCTGCATTGTTGTAGCATGACTATGACAACATAGACCTAAGTTCTGAACTGCAGTTTGGACAGGTCATATCTTGATGGGCGTTTTTGGTTAAATTCTTAAAGGCCACAACTTTACAATCTGGTAATGTCAAGTAGAGGAATCGTTCTGAATTGATTTCAATACTAGAGATAAATTCACAATGTTAACAGTTATGGTTCCATTTATAAGTTAAACCAAAGAATTAATTGATAGTCACATCATCTTACTTTAATAGTCTTATGATTACCAATAAAAATTGCTGCTGAACATTTTGAGAACACACTACTAATCCAGTACACTACTCTTCCTTTTTGGCCTTTCTATAGCTCTGTTGGTGGTAACTTGTCTGTCTTTGGCTCCATACATTCACTGGGGTAAATGTATGACATTGTTCTGCATTCTGTCCATCAACTGTTGTTTTGCATTTGTCACCCCGAGTGGGATGGGTATGCTCAGACGTGAGTCCCATGCTCTCCACACCACTGGAGTCAAGCTATCCTGGCTGAAGACGGCTGATAGCCAGAAACTGGTCCTAGGATGCTTGATTCCGGTCCAGGAAAGACATGGCTTGGCAGTTCGGGCTTGACTGTTCCCATGAGGCACAGGGTCAAGGCTGATTTGCATATGGCCATGTCTGAACTGGGGTGGTGTGGAGTGCAAAAGACGATGGATTTAGGCCCAGATCTCTGTACTGGGGTGAATGTATGACATTGTTCTGCATTCTGTCCATCAACTGTTGTTTTGAATTTGTCACCCGAGTGGGATGGGTATGCTCAGACGTGAGTCCCATGCTCTCCACACCACTGGAGTCAAGCTATCCTGGCTGAAGACGGCTGATAACCAGAAACCGGTCCTAGGATGCTTGATTCCGGTCTAGGAGAGACATTGATTGGCAGTTCGGGCTGGACTGTTCCCATGAGGCACAGGGTCACGGCGGATTTGCATATGGCCATGTCTGAACTGGGGTGGTGTGGAGGGCACACAAACGATGGATTTAGGCCCAGATCTCTGTACTGGGGTGAATGTATGACATTGTTCTGCATTCTGTCCATCAACTGTTGTTTTGCATTTGTCACCCCGAGTGGGATGGGTATGCTCAGGCGTGAGTCCCATGCTCTCCACACCACTGGAGTCAAGCTATCCTGGCTGAAGACGGCTGATAGCCAGAAACTGGTCCTAGGATGCTTGATTCCGGTCCAGGGAAGACATGGCTTGGCAGTTCGGGCTGGACTGTTCCCATGAGGCACAGGGTCAAGGCTGATTTGCATATGGCCATGTCTGATCTGGGGTGGTGTGGAGTGCAAAAAAATGATGGATTTAGGCCCAGATCTCTGTACTGGGGTGAATGTATGACATTGTTCTGCATTCTGTCCATCAACTGTTGTTTTGCATTTGTCACCCCGAGTGGGATGGGTATACTCAGATGTGAGTCCCATGCTCTCCACACCACTGGAGTCAAGCTATCCTGGCTGAAGATGGCTGATAGCCAGAAACCGGTCCTAGGATGCTTGATTCCGGTCCAGGAAAGACATGGCTTGGCAATTCGGGCTGGACTGTTCCCATGAGGCACAGGGTCAAGGCTGATTTGCATATGGCCATGTCTGAACTGGGATGGTGTGGAGTGCAAAAAAACGATGGATTTAGGCCCAGATCTCTGTACTGATGGTGAATGTATGACATTGTTCTGCATTCTGTCCATCAACTGTTGTTTTGCATTTGTCACCCCGAGTGGGATGGGTATGCTCAGACGTGAGTCCCATGCTCTCCACACCACTGGAGTCAAGCTATCCTGGCTGAAGACGGCTGATAGCCAGAAACCGGTCCTAGGATGCTTGATTCCGGTCCAGGAAAGACATGAATTGCAGTTCAGGCTGGACTGTTCCCATGAGGCACAGGGTCAAGTCTGAATTGCATATGGCCATGTCTGAACTGGGGTGGTGTGGAGTGCAAAAAAACGATGGATTTAGGCCCAGATCTCTGTACTGGGGTGAATGTATGACATTTTCTGCATTCTGTCCATGAACTGTTGTTTTGCATTTGTCACCCCGAGTGGGATGGGTATGCTCAGACATGAGTCCCATGCTCTCCACACCACTGGAGTCAAGCTATCCTGGCTGAAGAAGGCTGATAGCCAGAAACCGGTCTGCATTCTGTCCATCAACTGTTGTTTTGCATCCATACAGACTATAGCCTGAAATGGATGTATACTTTGGATAAGAATTGACTATTAAACATTTAAACCTTGAAGTGGTTCTGGAATGGGAAGCAGTACTAACTTGTTATACACAGCTCTAGCTGGCATTTTACTATCCTCTAATTTATTGTAAAAGTTCTTACATATAACTTGCTGTGTGGACAAGTCAAAACTTTCCTCCACAAATAAGTACACAGCAAACATTTGCTAGTGATCATTATTTCCTTTGTCACATTTTAAATGCAAGTCAACACTGTGTTTGAATCTTGTAGTGAGTATGTTGACAACATATACAAACATTCTCTGGTTTTTCGGGGCACACTGTGTTAAATTTGGTAATCTCTTTTTCAAAGCTATGAACTTTAATACCTTTGTCCTGTTCTGCAACTCCTACCGTTAGCAACTCTTCACTTTCCGTAGAGTCCCGTTCTGGACACAAGAAATGCAACTGTACATCATCACATACCTTTTCTACCTCTGCCACAGTACCATGCAAAAGTGCTCTATTCATTTTTCCTAAGCATAAAGCAGGAGTTTTTACATAGCACAACCTCCTAACTAAAGTTTACATGGTTGAGAGGTGTACAGCGTACATCCTGAAATTATGAAAGGTGCTTTGGCACACTTTGTTTTATAAACAAGCAAGTGAGTGTCCCTCAAAATTTGTATGCTTTTGAACCTTGCAAGGATCCAATCCTTGTAAAGTAATTATTTTTTATTTTAATCTTCGTCTTGGAAAGATATGTAGAAATGTTGTTAGTGTATTAATGGATTGCTGACAAATACTGCAAACACTACTGCAATTCCATTTGTGTACAGTGCCTGACTATGCCTTCCCTGTACCGCTTCTACAATAGATTGTTCTATATTTCTAGATACCATCACCTCTTTTGCTATAGGGTTGGCAGTCTTCATTTCATAACATCGTCCTCTTTCATCAATAGCATGAACTAATTTGTTATCCTGGAGATAGCTTTCATCATTAAAGAAAGGCTCTGTAGGAAAAGTATGTATTCATTATCCACTAAAAATTGTACAAAAGTTACTTCATTCACTATTCTTTTCTTCTGGTGTTGTCTCCTCAAATACAACACCATTTTGTCAAGAGTCTTCATTCTATTTATAATCAAATTGAAAAGCATCCTCTTCAAAGCAAAGGCCTTATCAACAACTCCATCAACTCATTCTTTCTGTTTCAGTGCCTCTCTCCTTCTTTTATACTTCTTCATATTTCTTAGTAGATTTACAAGCACTCTCCAATGAAACATCTTGGCTCTGACCCTTAAATTGCTCCTGTCTCCTGATTCAGTTGTGTCCATCTTTGTTACATTCTTTCCTGTTGTTGTAATATAGATTTTGTCCACACTTATACTTTCTGATAATTTGCTTTTTATTTTCAATATTTTTCTATCTTTGCAGGTGTCCACATATATTTTTAAGAAATTACTTTGTCCTCTTAGCAGTAGCTCCTTTTTCCTTTCACCACTTTTTCTGCATTTTGTCCTTTTTGTGTCTCAGTTCTAAACAGATACTGTAGTTGCTTCTGTTGCTTTATCCGCCAATCTTTTGGAGACATTCTAACTGTCTGTATTCATGTAGATATTGTTCTATAAAAAAATGAATTTACATTATTACTCTAGCTAACGTACCAACTACTTTATTGCTGACTTACACATAATACAGAGACAGTTTTTATAATATCTCGCAGTTTCAAATCTGCAGATGAACCTAGCTCTTTAACTACACACACATACTTCAATATACCAAACCTAAAGCAAAAGATAAAACTTAATTTATTGGTTAACTTTTAACATTATAGAACCTACTCCTACAACACAGCTGCACCATATTTCAGTTCTCACTAAGACGTGGTGAAAGACCAGTTTATCCCTTCTGTAGTAAATTTTAAAATTAGCATCAACCAAAATGTAGAAGTACAGGCAATGTCTCAATACCGTAAATTGGAAAACACAACATAAGAGCTATTTGTGTGCCTCTCGTTTCCTCCTGACAAGGTCGCTGTCCAGGCCAAGAATTTGGGAGTGATAGTAGATTGTGACCTATCCTTTGGACCCCACATCTCGTCCACTGTTGGGAAATGCTTCGGCATCTTACGGATGCTGAGGAAATTTCTTCCTCTACTATCACTCAACCACAGGAAGACAGTTGTTCAGGCACTAATCGGGTCGCGTTTGGACTACGCAAACGCGCTGTTTTTGGGTCTACCGAAATACCTTGTGACCCGTTTGCAAGTGGTCCAAAATTCGGCAGCCCGCGCCATCTTTGGACTCCCGAGGAGAGCTGGTGCCACTGCCTTATTGAACACCCTTCATTGGCTGCCTATCTCCAAGCGAGTCCTTTTTAAATGCCTGACGGTGGCCTTTAAGGCCCTACATGGTATTGGCCCCAAATACCTTGGGAAACGTTTTTCTCGGTATGTGCCAGGCAGGACTCTCAGGTCATCGGGTCTGTCTTTGCTGACTGTCCCTGCAATCCGTCGTGTACGCTTGGGAGGTCGATCTTTCCGTTATTTGACTCCCAAGGCTTGGAATGAACTGCCACTGTCCCTGAGATCGGCCCCCTGTCTTCTTGCTTTTAGAAAGGACTTGAAGACATGGCTTTTTAGGAATTAGTCCTTTTATCTCTTTTTCTGTTGTGTGGTTGCTTTTCATGCTGTTCTTTTCTTTGCCAAAGCGCCGGGATGCTCCTCTGGAGTTGCCGTGCGCTATAAAAGAAATAAAGTAACATAACATCTCAGGACATATAAAAATCTGCAAATTATTCTCTGTTAGAGCATATAGCTCACTAATTCTTCTGAGTACATGCAAAGAGTGTCTGTCGAGTAACATATATAATTCACCAGATGCTTCTAAAAGACTACATATTTCTCAGTAACACTTGTAAATACATGTGTTTGTGGTTCAGTACATCAATACTCCCTGGATGATTAAATGAGTACATAGTTAGTACCAAGGTGATTCCCTGAGGATACAGGTAGTGCCTGGACAATTCCCTGAGTAATTAGGAACTCAGTGGGTCGTTCCATATCTGCATAGTTAGTTCCTGTATGTTTGCATGAGTATATCACTACTATCTGGGTGTTTGAATTAGTACATGAGTAGTGGCTGAATGATTAGATAAGTGCATGACTAATTCCTCAATAATTCAATACATTCATAGATAGTGGTTGGATGATTAAATGAGTGCACCTCTAGTGCCTGGATGATCGCAAGTGTGCATGCATAGTATATAGGTGATTTATAGAGTGCATGGATAGTGCATATGTGATTGTTTAAGTACATGCATAGAACCTGGCAGATTGGATGAGTACATGAGTAGTGTTTAAGTGACTGGATGAGCCCATGGCTGCTGCCCATGTGTTTTTGTTTGAGTAAACAGGTAGTGCCTGGGCGATTAGATAAGTACATGGGTAGTGCCTGGATACTTGAATATGTGCATCAGTTGTGCCTGGCTGATTAGATGAGTGCATGACTAGTGTTTGAGTGATTGCATGTGTCCATTGTTAAAGCATGAGTGATTGGATGAAGGCAAGTGTACTGCTGAGGTGATTGTATTAGTGCAAAAGTATTGCCTCGGGTATTGAGTGAGCGCATAGGTACTGGGTGGGTGATAGGTTCACTGAAATGATACTGCATGCATAATTTAATGAGGGCAGGGTTTGTGCTTCAGTATTTCAATGACTGCATGGGTTGTAAGTGGGTGTTGGATGAGTGAATGAGTTGTGCCCAGGTGTTTGAATGACTGCATAGATACAGGCTTGGCAATTGTATAAATGAATGATTAGTGCCTGGGTGATTGCATGAATGCATGGGTAGTACCTGGGTGATTGAATATGTATGTGGATAGTACATGAGTGATGATTTGATGCCTGCCTGGGTAGTGACTGGGTGATCAGATGAGTGCCTGAGTAGTGTCTGGCTGACTGTGAAAGTACCTTCATTGCTGTTAGAAACATAACAGTTGTGTCTATATCTGCGACTCATTCTCTAAGTCCTTCTGTCAGTATCAAACTACCTGTTTTAGTGTATCTCTTCTTTTCTACAGATCTATGTGTGAGTGAAGTCTAGATATCACACTTGATATATAACTGGATAAATGGCTCTCTAGGAGCATACAGTGCTCTGTTACTCAAAGTGCACATGCATCAGTAAGTTTCTGAAACTGAAAACAACAATTCTCACTTTTTCAAAGCACTAAAACTTTTTCAAGGCATACCTACATTTCTCAAATATTTCTTGAGTCTTTGAAACATATATTCAGCATTTCTCTACGAAAAGCTACACACCAAGTGAAGCTAGCTCAAGAACTCTCAACACACATTCTGCACTATTAACCTTCCTCAATTTTAAACACAGCATGTTTAAAGAAATATACCACCCTCACCATATACATGAAATGTTCAGCACCCTTAAAGAACATAGATCACCATGTAAGCATATATGTGATTTCATAATAGATACACACCTTCAGGTCATCTTTCCAAAAATATATAGTTCCTTGCAGCTTTAGGTATACTCACAAGTTACATCATACATATAACTATCTGAAACCGATAAAACACATCTCACCATTTGAACATATGCAAACCAATCATATAAGTTAAAAATCACATTTTCAAACACTTCCTAATACATACCTAACAAATATTACTGCTAAATAATTCATATACAGGTGCCACATTTGTTCTTATCTTTTATGTGTGACTTCAATACTCCTGTTTATTAATGTGACTAAAAGTACTACAATTCCCAGAATGCAAATAACATAGATGTATCTATTCTGCACAGAATGCTTGGATATTTAAAAAATTCTTAGTTTTAAATAAATTCCTCATTGTGACTTTCAAAAATACTGTACTGTTGTTTTTGTATAAAGTACACAATGGAATAAATTAGCACAAATTCATATTCCTTTTGCTCCCTAAAACATTCAGTACTAACATCTTAAATGCATACCCTCTTCCAGATACAGTTCATCTGATATATTTTTTCCATATCACTGTGATATTCTCTTTTTATCAAACTCCCATATATATCGTAATTTCTAATGTAAAAGTAATAAAAAAGTTATGTGCATACCAGTGAATTAAGCTCATAGATTATATTGTTGTTTAAGCTCTTTTTGGATAGTTTTGACATTGTTAGGACTTGGAAAAACTAAGCACAAGAATGGTACACCACTCTCATACAAAGCAACTATAAAATGGCAACCTCTTCAACTTTCCACTCTATGATCATGAAAAAGGCATCAAATGAAATCATGGCTTTCATTTTAGAATACTTTATCTCCATTTGTGAATGGTTAGCATCTGTTAACTCTTTCCCTCTCTTTCAAAAAGAGATTCCGGTTTATGTGGGTTTGCAATGTTTTCGCGATCATTGTGGAGTAGTTGTGAAAGAAAACAAGAGCCCAAAACTATATTTAGCTTTAGTTGTTTTAACTTTAAATACTGTACAACAGTTTATTACATAGTTCTTAGTTGGAAATTAAAGTTTATCATTACTTAAATTGTGTCATAACTCCTCAACTTAAAACAAAAATTCTGTCAATTTAACACTCTTCACCCATAATACACTCTTAGCTGAGTGTGTAGCAACCCAGTGGAACCAGTGGGTGACAACTTCACAGCACTTTCTAGAAGAACCATGCTACTTCCAAATCTCAACAGATTCAAAAGCATATCCATGTTTGTATAACATTTATTTTTTTACTTCAGCCAATAATAGGATGTCTTGCTAATGCATCTAACACACTTCTTAATTCTACTCACGTAAATGCTGACAGCATCTAATCAACTATATATTTTAATATTTTTTTAAAAAGAAAACATCTCCATTTTAACTGCTTTTCATTTGGAAAACTACCTCTTTCGGCTCCAATCTTCTCCTGACTGCTATTGCTCCTTCACTTCAAAAGGCTCGAGAGTGTTGCTTGTTGGCCACAGTTATGTCTACAAGGCTAAAGAGGCTGGAGAAAACAGAGGACTTGGGTTCACCAAATGTGGAGATTTCTTGGTTTGACCAGAGAGGGTTAATGTTTCATCGGTTGCTGGCTTGGGATGAAATCATTCTGGATTGCCAACCTCCTCACTTCATGATTGTGCACTGTGGTGGAAATTACTTAGGCACACTAACTGGGGTCGGGCTAGAAACCCTAATGAATGATACCTTTGAAGAACTGAAGTCACTTTTCCCTCACACTGTCTTGGTGTACTCTAATATATGCCAAAGTCAATAATGAAAATGGTTGAAACAATTCTGTCCACAGATTGACAAAGCCAGAAAACATGTTCATGAAACTGTTTCTGCATTCCTCAGAGACCATGGCATGGGCTGTACCTATAATAACAATTTGCATTTTGACATGCTTGGAATTTATAGAAATGATGGAGCGTAGTTTACAGACAAAGGTACAGCACAGCCAACAATGAGGGGAGCGCAAAACGTGGACTGGCTGTATCATGTACCATGATGCAAAGGAGCAAACGTTTTTGGGATATGTAGTGTCCGGCCACACCCTTTTCCCTACCCAAACTGATTTTAATGACCTCCTCTACCATTTATCACACTTCCTAATGTTCCTTTTGGTAAAAAATGATATCCCGTCCCATTGATTACACTTCATCTGGCCTGAGCCAGAGAGTACAGCCCCAGCAGGAGAGTACGGCCTGCGTGCGGGTAATACGGCCCAGGTGCGGATATTCTTTCCCAATTGTGGACATAAAGATACGACTCATAAATTACCTCTGTGAATACCAAAAGTCGTAAAGTTAGATTTTGTCTCAGATTGCCTTTGTGAATCGGCAACTATGGGTTTATTACTGTATTGTGTAAAGTCGTGTTTTTTTTAGTGAGTTTCTATAAAAACCATCTCTAAAAAGTATTTTCAATTTTTGCAGTGATGCCGGGACTCGCTATGATGTCAATGCAGGCAATCACATCAAATACGTCGTGAAAACGCAAAGCAAAAGAAGGAATTCAATAGCCACCACCACATTAAAAATGACTACTATATAATTTATTCTCACCATCACACTAGATAAATCACAATCTAGAAAACTCTATAAAACGTTGATCAGCCTCTCAATATCTCTATAACAGTGTGTATTAATGATTCAATGGGTTATGTGAGTGAGGTGCATAACTCTCCAGGTGGGTCTCTGACTGGCTTCATGACTCCTTCAGTAGGTCTATAACTCAGTGCGTAAGTCGCCGAGTGGGTATATAAATGGACACATGAGGAATTGATGTATTTGTGAGTGATTGTATGAGTTTCTGACTAGGTATGTGAGTGGGTGTGTGGGTATCTGAGTGGGTATGTAAATGGATTTACGAGGGTCTGAGTGGGTATGTGAATGGGTACATGCGTTTGTGGCTGGGTCTATGAGTGAGTGCATAATTGTCTGAGTGGGTCTGTCTATCATTGGGTGTGTGAGTGGAAACATGTGTCTCAGTGGGTCTGTGAGTCAGTGCGAAAGTGACTAAGTGGTTATGTGACTAGGAGCATGAGTCTCTGAATGGGTCTGTGAGATGGTGTATAAGTCTCTGACTATGTTGGTGAATAGGTCCAAGAGTCCCTGAGTCCATCTGTAAGTGTTTGCATGAGAATCTAAATGCTTATGTGAGTACACAAATGGGTCTCTGAGAGAGTCTGTGAGGGGGTTCACTAATGTCTGAGTGGATATGTGAGTAAGTATATGAGCCTGTGAGTGAGACCAACGAGGGTACGTTTATAGATTTAGAAATTTTTCTTCGATATTTTCACCAATATTTATGGTGTCACTATGATAGTCCTGATATCCCCATGACAGTACATGGGGAGTCGCACTGGTGGTCGTGGCATCATTGTCAATTTTGCATGTGATTTAAAAAAACAATATTGGACACATAACTTATGTCACTAACACCTCCATTTCTCAAACATGTACCTCCACACTGGCCACTTATGTTAGCTTTCATAGACATTTTCAGCCCCGGAAACAGTTCCTGATTGATCAATTGGCAGCCGCAACTTTCTGTTGAGGTTTAGTCCAGCCAATCACAACATTCCAGTTGGAGCGCTCATTCGCGATTAATGAGGAAAGCGCTGCGAAATATCTGCGGCCAGAGATTTAACTATACATTTAAACTTACATTTCTCAAAAACTACTGAACGGATTTGCATCAAACAACAAAAAGCATAATCTGCGTAACAACATCTACCTTTCTGCCAAATTTTGTGTGATTCATTAGAGCAGTTTGGGCTGTAGGTTCGACAAAGCGTTCCCAATGAGAATTAACATTACAAATGCACCCTTACTTTATGCCCCTATTTCTTGGCCCCCACTGCATGGATCATCCCCAAACTTTCCATGACACAGAAAACTACCTTGACACCTTTTTTGGGGGGAAATTTCATGTAGATTGGTCAAACGACACTAAAGTTATAGCCAAGTCAAAAAATGCTTTTCCTATGGAAATATAATCCTTACTATAACTACCTACTGGCGACTGTCAGTAGGTTTTATATATATATATATATGATCAAGGGTGGTGGCCCGAAACATGTTGAGCTGCATTTGCCGTTGGATGGCTGTTTGTCACGTCTGTTAGGGCTCTCGCTGAAATGACGCTTAACTCTGGGTGGCCTCCTCACTTTGGGCAACCTGTTTTGAAATGTTTTAGCGGCCAGGCTCGGTCGCGAGGATGGCCCGCCGCAGAGATACGGATCCTGGTACTTGGGAGAACACCGGGTGTCGTAAGAAGCAGAGTTTGTCTACACCACGGGTTGCTGAATCCGACTGACTTACCTTTCTGCTTTCCTCGGACCCACTGGGGATTTTAATTGAAATTTTGAACTTGGCGCAACCCACTGAGGCAACACAGATTGGAGCTGAACTGCAAGTAGCAGAAGGCATTCTGTTGCCAAAGCCGAGCCAGGCTTAAAGACACACCCACGTAGGCGGACTTGATTAATTAAATGCAGGTGTTCTAACTCCAAGCGGCCATGTTCATTATTTCTGGAGGCTCGTGATCAAGGGCGGTGGCCCGAAACATGTTGAGCTGCATTTGCCGTTGGATGGCTGTTTGTCACGTCTGTTGGGGCCCTCGCTGAAATGACGCTTAATTCTGGGTGGCCTCCTCACTTTGGGCAACCTGTTTTGAAATGTTTTAGCAGCCAGGCTCGGTCGCGAGGATGGCCTGCTGCAGAGATGCGGATCCTGGTACCTGGGAAAACACCTGGTGTCGTAAGGAGCAGAGTTTGTCTACACGAGGGGTTGCTGAATCAGACGGACTTACCTTTCTGCTTTCCTTGGATCCACTGGGGATTTTAATTGAAATTTTGAACTTGGCGCAACCCACTGAAGCAACACCGATTGGAGCTGAACTGCAAGTACCAGAAGGCATTCTGTTGCCGAAGCCGAGTCAGGCTTAAAGACACGCCCACGTAGGCAGACTTGATTAAATTAATGCAGGTGTTCTAACTTCAAGCGGCCATGTTCATTATTTCTGGAGGCTCGTGATCAAGGGCGGTGGCCCGAAACATGTTGAGCTGCATTTGCCGTTGGATGGCTGTTTGTCACGTCTGTTGGGGCCCTCGCTGAAATGACACTTAACTCTGGGTGGCCTCCTCACTTTGGGCAACCTGTTTTGAAATGTTTTAGCAGCCAGGCTCGGTCGCGAGGATGGCCCGCCGCAGAGATGCGGATCCTGGTACCTGGGAAAACACCGGGTGTCGTAAGGAGCAGAGTTTGTCTACACCACGGGTTGCTGAATCCGACAGACTTACCTTTCTGCTTTCCTCGGACCCACTGGGGATTTTAATTGAAATTTTGAACTTGGTGCAACCCACTGAGGCAACGCAGATTGGAGCTGAACTGCAGGTACCAGAAGGCATTCTGTTGCCGAAGCCGAGTCAGGCTTAAAGACACGCCCACGTAGGCGGACTTGATTAAATAAATGCAGGTGTTCTAACTCCAAGCGGCCATGTTCAATATTTCTGGAGGCTCGTGATCAAGGGCGGTGACCCGAAACATGTTGAGCTGCATTTGCCATTGGATGGCTGTTTGTCATGTCTGTTGGGGCCCTTGCTGGGTGGCCTCCGTACTTTGGGCAACCTGTTTTGACATATATATATATATATATATATATATATATATATATATATATATATATATATATATATATATATATATATATATATATATCTTACTTACTGGTGGTCGCCAGTAGGGAGTTATAGTTAGAACCTAGTTTCCATGGGAAAAGGGGGAGGGAAGATGCCTACCCCCATATCATTATATTTGCTCCAAGGAAGCCGTGCTCCCCATGACAGAAGGAAACCCCACATCATAACTAAACCTAGCTCTCGGGAAGCCCCACCCAGGGCTTAATTAAAGAAAGCACTCAACACCACACTTCGTTTTTCTTTTTCCCGCTGTGGTTTCCAGTTCCTACATAAATTCTAATGAAAACATATAAAAATGTTTCTTTACGTTCCTACTCCCTGTGACACCCCCTGAGCACCCTAGGAAGGACACAGGGTTCCTACCCTACCCTCTTCTACTTTTCCCCCCCTCTTTCCCCGTACTCATTTCAACCGAGTCACAAAATGGGTGCCAATCCCAGGCAAGCTCGTGCTTGGAACGCCTCAGCTAAAGAGATCGCACAATTCTCAATATCGATATCTGTAAATCTTTAAATATCTCAAAAACGACACCATTTAAAGGTAAGTGTGCTTTCTGGACCAAGAGCTATCTCTCTGCCAAATCTGGTGTAATTCCGTTCAGCAGTTCGGGCTGTAGCCGCGTCTAAAGTTTCCTATTTAAATTAACAAGGGGAAAATGCGTTTTGGGATCCCCCCTTTTTCTTGGCCCCCCCATAACTCCCCCCCAAACTTTCAAGACAGGAGTTGACATTTAGGGCCATATTATCAAGGAAGTGGTGGAGAGAGGCGTTAGCCTTCTTGGTTTAACGCCTCTCTCCGCCACTTCAGAAACGCGAGGCTGCAGCCTTGCGTTTCCCCCTGTGATGGCGCTAAGTTTCACAACTTGGCGCCAACACTGGCACCCTTGCACCAGAGTGCAAGGGTGTCTATGAGCAGGGAGGTTTGTTTATGTAGAGGAATGTGTCCCTTCCTGCAAATAAACAACCCTAAAATGCCAGTTTGTAACTTACATGTGTGGTGCTTCATGCTGCACCCATGTAAGTTACACAACAGGAAGGGACACCTTCTTGTACATAAACAAACCATGGCATTTTGCTTTTTCCGTGTGTGCTGCACAAAGCAGAGCATATGGAAAAAGCAAAAATGAGGATAAATAAAGTATTTCTCCTTGTTTCGCCAATTTAAGACCAGGTTTTTCCTGGTCTTAATTTTGGCGCTGCATCCTATTAATGCTGCCCTTGTTAATAGGGGCAGTGTCAAAATCAATGGGTGTTGTGGTGGAACGCCCACCACAACACCCACTGCACGACCCTTTCACGCTAAACAAAGCTTGAAAGGGGACCTTATTAAGAAGGCAGCATTAAGCAACATTAAATGGCTTATCACTGCCTTTTTAATAAGGTGAGGCCCCTCTTGCCACCACGTAAGTTACAAACTCGCATTTTAGGTTTGTTTATGTACAGGAAGGGACACCTTCTTCTACATAAACAAACCTCCCTTCTAGCAGACACCCTTGCACTCTGATGCAAGGGGGCCAGCGTTGGTGCTACGTTGTGAAACTTAGTGCCATCGCAAGGGAAACGCAAGGCTGCACCATATCCTTGTTAATATGGTGCAGCCTTGCATTCCCGAAGTAGCAGAGAGTGGTGTTAAGCCAAGAAGGCTTACGCCTCTCTCAGCCACTTCCTTGATAATATGCCCCTATGTATGCAGAGATTAATTTTTTGAAGTACTATCTATGAACGTATCCATTCAGTGATTCACAATGGAAGCATTTCTCCAATTATTCTGCAATACACTGTGACTCATAGAAACTGTGAGGCAGTATGTTATGACGGCCAGTAACCTGTATTCCAGATTGTTCAGTCCTGGCACCAACAGGCTCCCAACCCTCCGAGGTGAAATAGAATGACAGTAGTAGAATATACGCAGCCGCACTATATCATCTCAGGGGAATAGGAGAATAGGGACGAGAAGAGAGAAAAAGAGAAATTACTAAATGCCATGTTTCTCTTCTCAGGCACTCGGGAAAGTAGGGTTCCTCAAGGCATTCACTGAGGTACTATGTGTGCAGAGATTCATTTTTTAAAGTACTATCTATGAACTTATCCATTCAGTGATTTACAATGGAAGCATTTTTGCAATTATTGTGGCAATACACTGTGACTCATAGAAACTATGAGGCAGTATGTTATAACAGCCACTAACCTGTATTCCAGATTGTTCAGTCCTGGGGCCAACAGGCCCAAAACCCCTCTGAGGTGAAACAGGCTCACAGTAGGAGAATATACACGACCACACTATATCACCCAGGGGAGAAGGAGAATAGGGACACGAAGAGAGAAATATCGAAATGGCAAAATTTCATCAAGCGTCTTACTGCGTTAATGTTTCTCTTCTCAGGGACTCAGGAATGTAGAGTTTCTCAAGGCATTCACTGAGGCGCTATGTATGCACAGATGCATTTTTTAAAGTACTATCTATGAACTTAACCATTTAGTGATTTATAATGAAAGCATTACTCCAATTATTCTGGCAATACACTGTGACTCATAGAAACATGTTATGACGGCCACTAACCTGAATTCCAGATTGTTGAGTCCTGGCGCTGACAGGCCCCCAAACCCTCTGAGTAGCTATAGAAGGAAAGCAGTATAATATACAGTTCAGACTATATCTCCACAGGGGTGAAGGGATTGGGAAGAGAAGAGAGAAAAAGAGAAATGAGGAAATGTTATCAAGCGTCTTATTGCGTCAATGTTTCTCTTCTCAGGGACTCGGAAATCTAGGGTTTCGCAAGGGATCTATGTCTTCTGAATTCCGTCTCATTGTGAACAGGAAATGGTGATGTTAAATGTGAATGCAAATAAACAAATAATGTAACAACTGAATATCAAACACACATTGAACTTTTTAGCATCTTTTATACAAATACCTAAAGTTTTGATATCTTGATGCGCATTCCTTGTGAGAAATGTGCATGCGCGGGTGCGCGCGCATGCGCAGATCACTGTGAGATGGGAAGGGAGAGGATGATGGCAGCCCTGGGACACCGCAGTCAGAGTAGTCTTTCTTATTTTACCTTTAATGTCTATTTATTTAATTCTTACTAGGAGGGTGGATGCGGGCGGTGGAGCAGGGCAGAGCAAAGTTCCATGGAGTTGGGTCCCACCTCCGTGGACCTCTGCGTAGTCCCGCTCCGCCAGCTCAGCCCAAGGTTAACTATCACATGCATTCATACACCTATACAAACACTCATACACCGTCATTCATCCATAGAGTTACTCACACACCTAGTCAGTCATGCAAAGAATCAATCACACTCCCATTTAGTCACCTGTAAGGGTATACACACACCACCTCACTTATTCATACAGATACTAAAACAAACTAACTCTCTTCTACAATCATTGACACACAGCACACACTCATCCATACAGCCACTCTCACAATCACTTACTCTCCCATATAGCCATTTATATACTCCAACACTCACATATACTGCCTTTCATATGTGTAGTTACTCACACATGTGCCACTGAGACATCGATTCCCTCACCAACACACCCATACACACATTCACCCACCCATACAGCCCTTCACAGATGCACTCTGGTACCCATACACCCAGTGAATCACCTACTCACACATCTATGCACATAGTCACACAACCCCCACCCACCCACAGAGACACTCAGGCACTAATACAGATACTCAGACAAAAAATCAATAATCCATATAGACACTCATGTAGCTGTTCACCAACCCAAACAGCCGCTTACACACCAACTGACAGACTGATTCAGACATTCACTCAGTTTAGTCACTAACCCATGCATTCAGTAACACATGTTCAATCACTCGCTTATACAGTCAGTCACGCACCTACTAAATCATCCATTTAGACACTCTTACACACACTCATTCATCAATACACCTTGGCATTTACATATATAAAACATATTTAAACTTTACAGAAACACACAGTCACTGAATGATGTCATCAGTGATGTCATTTGAGATGTCATCAGTGATCTCACTGACCATGTCATGAATGATGTAATATGTGACGTCATCAGCAGTGCATTGCAGGGGCGTGAGTTATAGTTAGCTCAACTAACTATAATGGCCAAATTTCTCTGGTTTTGTACGACTGAAATGTCCAACTAACTATAACGTTCCTGAAACCTAAGGTTTTTTCAGTGAATTTCTAAGGTTTTTTAAATGCAAATTTCTAACTATAACATCAGTGAAATCTATGTTTTTTTCAGTGAATATATATATTTATTTATTTATTTATTTATTTTTCACTGAAAAAACAGGTTTCAGGCACGTTATTGTTAGAAATTCGCAAATAGGTTTCAGGGGCGTTAAAGTTAGTTTGACATTTCATTCGTACAAAACCATAGAAATTCCCCTGTTAAAGTCAGTTCAGCTAACTATAACTCGCGCACACGCAATGCACTGCTGATGACACCACATATTACATCACTCATGACATCACTGATGACATCTCAAATGACATAACTTTTCTGAAAATTAAATATGTTTTATATGTATATCTTAAGGTCGATGGAAGAATAAATGGGTATATAAGTGTCTAAATGGATAATTTTTTTGTAAAATTGATTGTATAACTGACTAAGTGTATCTTAGTGAATACATGGGTTGGCAAGTAATGTTTAAATATGTAAATATCTGTATCAGCCTCTCACTTTGTGTATAAATGACTGCATGGGTTGGTGAGTAGCTACATGAGTGTCTATATGGGTTATTAGCTGGTTTTTGAGTATCAGTACGAGTGTGTTAGTGTCTGTGTGGTTTGCTGGGGCTATTACTTAGTGCATAGATGCATGAATGAGTGAGTCACTGTTTGCATGTGTATGTGTTTTTATAAGTGATAGTTTAAAAGAGTAAGTATGTGTAAGTGTCTGTAGAAGTAAGTGTGGTGGTGTGTGTATAACTGTATATTCAATAATTGGATATTTGATACTTTGTTTGCATGTGTGACTATGTGTGTGAGTAACTATGGATGAGTGGCAGTGTGTAACAGGATGTATAGGTATATGAGTAGATATGATGAGTGACTACATATATGAGTGACTGTATAGGACTGTTGGTGAATGAGTGGATGTGTGTATGAATCTTGAAATTACTGAATAGGTGTGTTGTAACTGGTATTGGAATGTCCATTGTTTTGAAAATGTAAGTTTGTATTTTTGAGTGTGTGTATCAAAGGTTATATTTGGGTGAGAGGAGGTTTGCCATTCTATCACAAGGAAGATTTCTTTAGTGATGTCATTTGAGATGTCATCAGTGATGTCATGAGTGATGTCCCTGACCATGTCATGGGGGATGTAATATGTGATGTCATCAGCAGTGCATTGCGGGCGCGCGAGTTACAGGAGAATTTCTATGGTTTTGTACGAATGGAATGTCCAACTAACTATAATGCCCCTGAACCCTATGTTTTTTTCAGTGAATTTCAAACATTTTTTTAATGCAAATTTCTAACTATAATGTGCCTGAAACCTATGTTTTTTTCAGTTAATTTCAAAGGTTTTTTAAATGCTAATTTCTAACTATATAAGTGCCTGAAACCTATATTTTTTTCATTGAATTTCAATGGTTTTTTAAATGCTAGTTTCTAACTATGCCTACAGAGGTGGACATGTGAAGAAAGAAGAAACAATGCACAGAAAGAAGCAAAAGAAATGAAGAAAGAGGCAACAGAAGTCCACAAAGATGAAGAAAAGAGCAGGAAGAAGGAAGACATGTGCATTGTGCCCGCCAGCGATCATAATTAATCAGAGCCCTGGGGTAACGGTTCCCGGGGCTTGGGGGGCCTTAGAGGCTCCCCAACTTTAAAAAAACAAGCCCCGGGGGGTGGTGGTCCCAGGGGCTGCAGGGGTGTGTGTGTGCCCCCGCAAATATTTATGCGAAGCCCCGGGGGTGGCAGGGACTGGAGGTACCTGGCGGTCTAGTTGGCCCCCAGAGACCCTCAGGATTGAAGAGGAATTAATTCTTCAACTTAAAACGCACCAGAGGGCATGTTTGCACACATGTCACCTCAGGCCCTGCCCCCTCCCTTCACCACTGTGCAAACGCACCCCTTGGCGCATTTTGAGTTGGGGGCTTAGGTCCCCTTGAATCCTGAGGATCCCTGGTGACCTACTAGCCCACCAGGTACCTCCTGTAAGCGCCACAGAGCTGCGTTGCAGATAGGTGTAAAAAGGGGCATGGCCTGGACCATCTTTCTGCAACGCAGCCCTGTGGCGCTTACTTGACTCCAGTATAGAAGGGGAATGAATTCCCCAATTTAAAATGCAGCACAGATCACGTTTGCAGAGTGTTTCTGGGAGGGGCAGGGCCTCTAACACGATCACGGTCTTTTTTTGTTAGAAGGGGGCTGTGTGGCCCCCTTCTTTACCCTTTTTTTGGCCCCTGGGGTCCCATCCCCCAGGGACTGATCCCTTTAAAAAAAAAAAAGTTAACAGGAAAGGGGCCGCATGGGTCCCCCTCCTGTGGCCAATTCCAGCTCCGGGGACCCCATCCCCCGGGGCATGGCCAAACATTGTTTTTTTATAGGAAGTGGGGAGGCATGGCCCTCCTCTTAAGGTCTATATTGGCCCCGGGGACCCATCCCCCAGGGCCTGCCTTTATTTTTATTTTTTTTTGAGGGGTAGGGGGGCCACTTCTGTTCCTGGGGACCCCGTCCTTTGCTTCTTTTTTTATGTTATAAATGGGAGGGGGGCCATGTGGCCCACCTCCCTGGCCACTTCCGGCCCCAGGGACCCCATCCCCCAGGGCTTGGCCTCTCGTTGGGGACCGTGCGGCTTTCTGAACCACGCACTATTTTTTGCCATATTTGGTGTAATTTTGTTCAGCAGTTCAAGCTGTAGCCATGTCTAAAGTTTCCTATGGGAAATTGATTTTTTCACCTCTTTTTCTTGAAATTCTCAGGAACTACTGATCAGATTTACACCATTTAACAAAAAGAGTTCTTTCTGAAACAAGAGCTAGCTTATTGGCAAATTTGGTGTCATTCCGTTCTGCAGTTCGGGCTGTAGACGTGTCTAAATTTTCCTATGGGAATTAAAATGGAGAAAACACATTTTGGGACTCCCCTTTTATCCCGGCCCCTGCTTGCTAATTCACCCCGACACTTTCAAGATAGGAGTGGACCGGAGCTCCCCGCTTGTTTTGAACATTTCGCGAAGATTTGTCAACCGGCGTCAAAGTTATTGGGAAAAGAAAAACGCTTTTTGAATAGAAACAAGGTCCTAACTATACCTACCTACCGACGACTAGTAGTAGGTAATATTCATATTCATATATATATATATATATATATATATATATATATATATATATATATATATATATAACACGAAAGAGCGGCTGTTCAATTTTTCCGCCAAATAAACCTTGAGCACTGAGAATTTACTTGGGCCTCGACTCTGGTTTCTTTCAAAAGGATTATACCAGTTTGTGGACACATATATATATATATATATATAAAATTCACCACTCCGCTTCTCAACAGATATATATATATCCGGAAGGAGAGAAGACTGCAGAACCCCCTTTCTGACCGAGAATATCGCACGAGGAGCCGGAAGACAGACCGGGACACGACTGGATCGGAGGAGACAGCCAGTCCTGTTATCTGCCTGAGGTACGTGTGCGCAAACGAAAGGTCGTTTTAAGGGGTGAGAGGTGTGCACTTAACAGAGGGAGTAAGCAGAGCAAAGGAAAAAGCCTCAACGCTCGTACTCCTGAGTTAAAATAATTCAAGAAATTGTTAGTGTTTCCCTTAAAATGTCATCGGACACAGTACAGGAAAGGGAAAGTGCGGCACTCCTGATGTTTGATGAAAAGAAAACAGCACCCATTAAGGAGACTAGTGCAACTGGCAAAACGAATGAACCTAATATTACATTGAAGGACAAGTTTAAACTTCTAGAGAAAAAAAGTCGTGCAGAACAGAGTAAATGGTGGGAGGCCAGGTCTTTAAAAATGTATTTGGATGTGGATAGGGTCCCTTGTGGGCTCCGCATCCTCCTGGCGCCAAGCTATGAGAAGCCGAACCCTACTCTAATGCGCGAATGGGCTGACTGTAACTTAGAGTCCTCTAAGAAACTAATGCACATACTCATAAAACATGCCGAATTGGATAGAGCAGAATTGCTTGAAGAAATAAACAAAATCAATGAGGAAATAGATGCATTAAAAGAGGGAGAGGAGGCCAACAAACTTAGGAACAAAATGTGTACGAGGCTAAAGAAAGAGGAGGAAGTTATTAAAAATAGAAAAACATACACATTTTTCCGAGACAAAACCGATTTTGAAACTGGGCAAATATTTACCTTCTCTAGAAAATATGAAGCGATAAGAAAATCTAGACAAGCCAAAAAACAGCCCACAGTGAAACCAACAACAGTCAGACCGGCAAATGAGGAAACAGTTTCAACTAACTCCGAGAACAGCTCTGAACCCGATAGTGACCAAGAAAGGGCTGAGAGCGCAAGAGCGGCTGGCCCAAAAAATACACTGGATGAAGAGCTGGAGATTTTTTGCGAGGACAGAAGGCAAACGTTGCGGCCTCGGACAAGACAACAGAATTACACCGCTCAAAGAACTGGAAGCGCAGAGAGCGGAGGAAGGCCAGCAAACGCAGGGGGAACTCGCAAAAAGAGAGGAGGATGGGGCAAGAACAAATAATCCCCATTGATGTGGACAAGACTGTGGTAAATCTGGCCAATATAGAGTTGAATCAAAAGGAAAAAGAAATACTAAGCCTTGGCCTTTCGTTTTGCCCAAAGAGGGATTTTAACTATGTAAATACCAGACTGGATGTCTTCAAAAGTACAAGGAAACTAAAGTTGAAAAAGTATTTTATTCTGAATAAACATGAGGACACACAAACCACATCATCTAGTGATACCACTGTTGGAAACACAGCTTATTCGCAAACAACAGTTGATCTAATGGAGGAACTTGATGAAATGTGGCAATCTAATTCACAGAATGAATGTGGTCTGGTACAATCGCAATCTACATTGGGAACCTCTGGGCTTAACGTCAATTCGCTAGGGCTCAGGAAACCTCCTACAAAGTTCAAAGCCAAGTCAACCTTTAATCCAGTCATGCTCAAAGACTCTATAGACTTGTTTCATGACCAAGTAACCAATCAGCTGAAGGATCTTAATATCAAAATTCACAGAGGCAAACACAAGTACGACAAACAGAAGGCAGAGTATAGAGCTCTAATGGTCAAGCTGCAAAAGTACCGTAATCTTATAATTCGTGCTTCTGATAAAGGAGGAAACGTTGTGTTGATGCACAGAGAAATGTATTTGAAAGAAGCTCTTTTGCAGCTTAATGATAGAACCTGCTACACCAGATTTACAGGATTGGAACTAAAGGCGTTATATATGGACTGTTACAAAAAACTGTCCAAATGGAAAACTAAGGGCCTGATTACTAAATCTGAATACAAGTTCCTTAAAAACGATCATCCCATTGTGCCGACAATGTACTTTTTGCCTAAGCTGCACAAAGACCCTCTGAATCCTCCTGGGCATCCAATTATTTCAGCTAGGAACAGCTGCTCTGAACATTTGTCACAATATGTGGATTTTTTCCTGCAGGGGGAGGTAAAAAGGCTGCCGTCATATATAAGTGATACTAGCGACTTTTTGAATAAAATAAAGAACATTGTATGGAACCAGGATTATTTACTAATTGCACTGGACGTGTGTTCACTATACACGAGTATCATACACTCAGACGGCCTCAATGCCATGAACTTCTACCTGCAGAGAGCACAACCCAACATGACAGAGCATAACAATATGTTGGTGGATATGGCAAAGTTTTGTCTAAACAGTAATGTTTTCATGTTCAACAATATGATGTATAGGCAGCTACAGGGTGTTGCCATGGGGGCCAGCTTCTCTCCTAGCTACGCGTGCTTGCACATGGGCTATTGGGAGGAGCTGGTCCTCATGGTAGAACACGTAGAGACAATGCAAAACAGGGTGGTAACTTGGTTACGTTTCATCGATGACCTGTTTGTTATCTGGAGGGGGGATGTAACATCAGCAGAATCATTGATTACTAACATCAATAGAAATAATCTGAACCTCCAGTTTACTGCCACTATAAGTAAAACATCTATCACATTCCTAGACACAGAAGTGTTTGTTGAACAAGGCAATTTAGAGACGAGACTACACTGCAAATCCACCGCAGGGAACTCCACCCTGCATGCCAAAAGTTCACATATTAAACATCTAGTGAACAGCATCCCGTATGGGGAAATGCTTAGGCTTAAAAGGATACATAGCAGGGAGAATGACCTGAGAGACGCACAAAAAGAGAGTAAGAACAGATTTTTACAGAGGGGTTACTCAAGTAAAATCATAGATGCGGCTATCCAAAAAACTGAACTAAAAGATAGATCCGAACTGCTGCTAAGACACCCTGAGTTGCCACTGGAAGCGAATGCTACAGTCACTAGCCCACCTGAAATCAGGATAATTGTGCAGTATAGCGCACAATTCAAACAAATACAGTCTATCATCAGCAAAAATTGGCCATTAGTCCTTAGTGACCCGGTGATAGGAAGTGATCTTCCTAAAAGACCATCTATTACTTACAGTAGGGGGCAGTCTATGAGGGACGAACTGGTGAAAACCAGCCCAGAGATCTTGGAGTCGACAGCCTGGTATCAAACACATACAGGCTTTTTTAATTGTAAGGTATGTAAGGCTTGTCAACAAGCAGTTAACAAATCTTGCTACCGCTCGCCATTTGACAGGAGGGAACACAAAATAGATAAGGTGTTAACATGCAAAACTGAATATGCCGTCTATGTCTTGATTTGTCCATGTGAGCTGCTCTATGTCGGGAGTACTAAACATCCCGCACACAAAAGAATTCTCCAACATCTCAGAGCAATTGACAATCAAGATAATACCTACCCTGTCGCGAGACATTTTAAAGCTAAGCACGACTCCAAGAGCAATAAACTTAGGTACTATGTAATAGACTGCGTACCGGCAAGTAGACGAGGCGGCAACAGAGAGGACAAACTTCGCCGCCTCGAGACCCATTACATACTTGCACTGAACACCAAACACCCGTCAGGCCTTAACATCACTGAAGATCTTTACACATGCTTATAGTGGGTTTACCGGGGACATACACGACATTTTAGGATATGGTCCATTTTTAATTGCATTTTTAATTAGCATGTTTTATGGATATTTGATACATATTTATTATGATGAATTCTAAAGTTTGTTATGCCATACCATCTTTTAGCAACAATATTTACTGTGATGGTTTTTTAGATATGTACAATTTATAAATCAATTTTAGCCTTTATATACCATTTCAAGGTTTTAATTATAGGTGTAATAATGAATTGATTTGTCTATGTATATTTATCTATTTATTGCTGATGATGGTTGGTATTTTGCAGATGGAAATTTATTTTGATATGAATTTCGGAATCCATTTATGACATGCGTTATTTTGCACATAAGCTGTAGCTGGACTGTACAACTATGGTACTTTACCGATTGCTTCTTAAAACCCCCCCATAAGTGGCTCTCCATGAGGTCATATGATATTGCCTTCTTGCACTTTATCTCCATCCCTTGGGGATTGTAACTAAAGGGACATTTCAAACGTATGGGGCTCCATACCGTTCCACCCATGAATACACCCAGGGATGTAAAAAAAATATTATGCTGCTATAATTGAATGATATATATTCATCACAAACGTCAGGAGTCATGCTGCACTAAGACTCAATAATAATGAATTCATGTATTTTAAATCACGTTTAATATTGTTTCTCACCTTCACAATATTTAGGCATTGTATGTTTTTTTACTGATGCGCAGGATTTAATTTATTTTATTTGGCTGACTGCATATTGAATGCATTATTCATACATAAACACAATGTATTGAAAAGAACACGTTATTGTAGTTCACAAACAAGGATTTTCTTTATGTCTATGCACTCTGTAGGCCAATACTTGCAATGTCATCAGTGTATATAAACCAATGCCGCAATCTTACCTGTGTCATGTGATCAAGCGCTCTGTGTAGCGCGAAACGCGTCATGATGGCTGGGAGAACTAACACCGATTAAATCACCTTGCACCGAATGTGGGTCCTTGTCCGTGTTTTCAAGTAGAGTGAAGCCTGCCTTGCTGCCGGATTACCCTTGGAATATATATATATATATATATATATATATATATATATCCAAAACAAACAGGAAGCCCAAGTGAAGCAGATCCACACGAAGTTGAATAGGCACGTTTTCTTTATTTGCATCCATTTCACAGCTCGATCCCCAAAATGCTCCGAGCACCACCTTCTATCATAAGAGCCTGACGCGTTTCAGGAATTGTCCTTTCATCAGAGGCAAGGTTCGAAAGTTCTGAGAAACAGTCTCTGGTCGTACACCTCTTCAAATACAAATCACCTGCCAAATGGGCGTGGCCTATCTTGCACTGCATTCTGTGCCTTGTAGTGTACTAACCCTCTTCCCACAGTGGGGCTGCTTCTCTGACTTCTCAATAACCACTATTGTTCCCCCAGTGGGGTGAAGGGCAGCGCTGGGAGCCTTCGGAGAGCGCTTTGTAGCTGCAAAATCGTGCCAAAGCAGCGCCACCTGCAAGGCGCCAGTCTTTGCTTCGTTCCGTGGCAAACTCCTGGAGTGAAGCCTGCCTTGGACCGTGGTCACAGGTGGGGTCCGCCTCTCGACCGAGCAGCAGCCGAAAATTATCCAAAACAAACAGGAAGCCCAAGTGAAGCAGATCCACACGAAGTTGAATAGGCACGTTTTCTTTATTTGCATCCATTTCACAGCTCGATCCCCAAAATGCTCCGAGCACCACCTTCTATCATAAGAGCCTGACGCGTTTCAGGAATTGTCCTTTCATCAGAGGCAAGGTTTGAAAGTTCTGAGAAACAGTCTCTGGTCGTACACCTCTTCAAATACAAATCACCTGCCAAGTGGGCGTGGCCTATCTTGCACTGCATTCTGTGCCTTGTAGTGTACTAACCCTCTTCCCACAGTGGGGCTGCTTCTCTGACTTCTCAATAACCACTATTGTTCCCCCAGTGGGGTGAAGGGCAGCGCTGGGAGCCTTCGGAGAGCGCTTTGTAGCTGCAAAATCGTGCCAAAGCAGCGCCACCTGCAAGGCGCCAGTCTTTGCTTCGTTCCGTGGCAAACTCCTGGAGTGAAGCCTGCCTTGGACCGTGGTCACAGGTGGGGTCCGCCTCTCGACCGAGCAGCAGCCGAAAATTATCCAAAACAAACAGGAAGCCCAAGTGAAGCAGATCCACACGAAGTTGAATAGGCACGTTTTCTTTATTTGCATCCATTTCACAGCTCGATCCCCAAAATGCTCCGAGCACCACCTTCTATCATAAGAGCCTGACGCGTTTCAGGAATTGTCCTTTCATCAGAGGCAAGGTTTGAAAGTTCTGAGAAACAGTCTCTGGTCGTACACCTCTTCAAATACAAATCACCTGCCAAGTGGGCGTGGCCTATCTTGCACTGCATTCTGTGCCTTGTAGTGTACTAACCCTCTTCCCACAGTGGGGCTGCTTCTCTGACTTCTCAATAACCACTATTGTTCCCCCAGTGGGGTGAAGAACACCCCACTGGGGGAACAATAGTGGTTATTGAGAAGTCAGAGAAGCAGCCCCACTGTGGGAAGAGGGTTAGTACACTACAAGGCACAGAATGCAATGCAAGATAGGCCACGCCCACTTGGCAGGTGATTTGTATTTGAAGAGGTGTACGACCAGAGACTGTTTCTCAGAACTTTCGAACCTTGCCTCTGATGAAAGGACAATTCCTGAAATGCGTCAGGCTCTTATGATAGAAGGTGGTGCTCGGAGCATTTTGGGGATCGAGCTGTGAAATGGATGCAAATAAAGAAAACGTGCCTATTCAACTTCGTGTGGATCTGCTTCACTTGGGCTTCCTGTTTGTTTTGGATAATTTTCGGCTGCTGCTCGGTCGAGAGGCGGACCCCACCTGTGACCACGGTCCAAGGCAGGCTTCACTCCAGGAGTTTGCCACGGAACGAAGCAAAGACTGGCGCCTTGCAGGTGGCGCTGCTTTGGCACGATTTTGCAGCTACAAAGCGCTCTCCGAAGGCTCCCAGCGCTGCCCTTCACCCCACTGGGGGAACAATAGTGGTTATTGAGAAGTCAGAGAAGCAGCCCCACTGTGGGAAGAGGGTTAGTACACTACAAGGCACAGAATGCAGTGCAAGATAGGCCACGCCCACTTGGCAGGTGATTTGTATTTGAAGAGGTGTACGACCAGAGACTGTTTCTCAGAACTTTCGAACCTTGCCTCTGATGAAAGGACAATTAATGAAACGCGTCAGGCTCTTATGATAGAAGGTGGTGCTCGGAGCATTTTGGGGATCGAGCTGTGAAATGGATGCAAATAAAGAAAACATGCCTATTCAACTTCGTGTGGATCTGCTTCACTTGGGCTTCCTGTTTGTTTTGGATATATATATATATATATATATATATATATATATATATTCACCACTCCGCTTCTCAACAGATTGCTCGAACACACCACGCTGCTTGTGAAAGTAATTTATTGCAGGAAACAACGCGTTTCAGCTATCGCCTTGCTCATGTTTGCGTTGTTTCCTGCAATAAATTACTTTCACGAGCAGCGTGGAGTGTCCAGGCAATCTGTTGAGAAGCGGAGTGGTGAATTTATATATCGGTCTGCCGATAGCCCCAACTCAGACCGCCCGATAGTTGGCCTTGCTGTTCCTCTTACCGGGACTGGTGTTTATCCATATATATATATATATATATATATATATATATATATATATATAATTTTTTTTTTTTTGTAAACTCCATTTCTAAATCCGCTTTGCCAGCAAGAAAGGATGCAAACACAAAATAGCGCTAAAGCAGTTTTATTTTGCCCGCACCTCTTCCATAACGCGTTTCCCCCTGATCCCAGGGCTTGATCACATGACAGGATTAAACCATTTTTTTAACCATTTATAGTCACCCTTTCTGTTACGTCTACACCATAATGGGATTGAGGCAAGGACATAAAAGAAATTTGCACACTCATTTTGCAAAGGCAGTCTGTTTTCTTCCAGCTTTAACCTAAATAATTCTCAGGTTGTTTTATCCATATTGTGAAAGGTAGAAATGTACAATTCACATCGTCCTTATAGGTTTACATGACAGTATAAATACTCAATCATAAATATAAAATATATAAATATATAAATACATAAATAATTATCATGTGCAATAAAACCCAATGACATAATATATTGTCAAACATGCTGTCATTATAAAACATTATGTATTGATGAAATGGCTAGTAAAATAGCATATATTGCTTCTGGCTATTTTCCAAGGATATAATGGGTTAAAGCTAGACTGTTTCTTCGGTTGCACAAATAAATCCCCTGTTAAATTTATGTAAATGGTATTGGTCTATGTGTCACGTAAAGTGCATTAGTGCAAAATGTGCAAACTGAGTAATTTTAATATCTGGTTCTACAGCAGTAAAAACCTGTGAGATAAAATTACTCTAAAAACCATTATTATAAAAATAGCTATAAAATGGATAGTGCAATCAGGTGTTTGTATATGTGTTAAAAAAGTGTAAATAAAAAATATTTGTAAAAATTGTTGTTTACATGATTTCACATCGGAATGCAGGCAACATATTTCCCCTAATGGGTATCTGCAGCTTAGGTGTATAAATACATATACTATACTACAGTCTGCACAAGTTGCTAATAGAAAATGCACCTCCAACTCATTCTGCATGGCGCTGCTATGGGCACAAAGGGACACTAATCCTACAAATGAGTATAAAAATCCTCACTAGAGTTCATTCCTTTCGGAGTCTTACTGTCCAAATTGAGGATGTAGCTAGTTTCCATTCTCCTCAATTTTGCTTCTCTATTGCCACCCCTTCTCTCAACCAGTATTGCGTCAACCACCCAATAACTGAAATCCTCCAGTCTGCTCCCATGGCGTTCTTGGAAGTGGCATGCCACCGGGTATTTCATGTCGCAATTGGTGATTGCCCGCATGTGCTGGAGTATTCGCTTGTGGACCTGCAGCTTGGTGCTGCGCACATAACGCAGGCCACAGGAACACTCCAGCACATAGATGGTAAACTACGTTTTGCAGGTGAGATGTTGCGATATGCATATGGGTTTGGGTGAGAATGGGCTGCTGTAGGACCAATGATTATCCCCAAATTTTTAGGCCTTGCACGAGGTACAGCGATAGAACCCTTTTCTGACTGAAAGCCAGTAGCTGGATATTACTTCCAGGCTGCTACTGACCAACTTGTTGCTCATAGACTGAGCTTTCCTAAATGTAATTATGGGTTTCTTATGAAGCTGATTGCCTATTACTGTATCTGTGACAACCAGTGGCCAGTTTTTATTGACTATCTGCCTTAGTTCTTTAAGCTGTTGGTTGAAGGTCAGGATTAGCCTTGTTTCCTGATTTGTTCACTGCAGCAAAATAGTTACGTTGGCCGTCTTTTCCGCTAATGCCTTAGCCTGACTTATAGCATTTGTCCTATCTATCGCTGTATCAAGAATCTTTTCTGTGTAGCCCCTGGCTAGGAATCTCTTCCTGCACTCATCACGGGCCAATTCAAACTCTGAGTCTGTGCTACTGATTCTACGGATACGCAACATTTCCCCAAACGGGATACTGTTAATTAAATGCTGGGGATGGTGACTGTGCGCATGGCGAATGGTGTTCCCTGCTGTCTCCTTTCTATGCAACCGGGTTTGAATTAGCTGCTCCTTTATAAATATTTCCACATCCAAGAACACCACTGCACTTCTGCTCATCTGTGATGTGAATTCTAAATTCAATGTATTCACACTGATTTCCTCAATAAATCTGATAGCAGAACTTTCAGATATATACATCACCAACTCTCTTTGTCCGCAGGGAGCATGGACCTCAACAGGGCGGTCTAGGCGCTGGGGGCGGACAGCCTCCATACAAATCCAACACAACTACAATTCACAAGAAAAGAAGTACGCCAGACCAGACTCCAGGGATTAACTTGCACTTTTATTCACAAAGAAACAGCCTTGTCCAAAGTCCTTACGCGTTTCAGCTAAAATCGGTAGCCTTGATCACAGGTGAGCTGCTTAAATGGAATTGCGGCATATCTGCGTGCTTTATACGCCTTCATTGGACTACAGACATCGTCACGTAGTCCTGACTTAATACAATTCCCAGAGTGCACTTTGAATGTAAATTCTCACTGTCCTTTGATGTTTGCATTGCTATTCATTTCCCAGTAATATACATATATATATATATATATATATATATATCTATATATATATATCTATATATATATATATATATATATATATATATATATATATATATATATAGATATATATAGATATATATATATTTATATATATATATATATATATATATATATATATATATATATATATATATATATATATATATTTATATATATATATATATATAGATAGATAGATATATATTCGGTATGTAGATGACTTCCAAGTAAACAGACACTCAGAAAGTAGACAATGCCAGACCCGTAGATAGTGCGAGAATATTTTATTTAAAGACCCAGCACCAGTCCGCCATGATGCGTTTCGGCTTCACAAAGCCTTGATCACATGACACTATCATGGGGGCTGATCACCCTTTTTAAAGTGCACAAAATTAATTAACATAATGAAGCTAGAAAAGGTACTGTTGCTGTCTTGAAAGCCTGTCACATACGCTTAAAGGTTTAATCCTAACAGTCAAACACAATATGTAACACAAAAATAGTTATGCAAAATTAATACATTCAAATTAATTTGGCCGTCATGAATGCATACTGTGGAGTGGGCGAGGCAATTACGAATAATGTTAAAACAATTGCAAAATCGAACTGTCATAAAACAATAAATATTCCCAATCATTGCCTCTACTGCTGTAGCATATATTTGTGTATATTTTTTTCTCTGCCGTGTACTTGTCTAACAGCAACAGGAGAGATATATTATACAACCACATCTTAATGCTAAAACATGTATATACAATATAATACATATTGTTGGACGGACTAGCATAACATCCTGCCCAAGTGGGCATAAAGTGCTAAAGAATGGCTACGACTGTGTATGGCATTATAGTGTTAATCAATCATGCCCAAGTGGGCAAAACACACTGTGCAAAATTGCGCAATCTTCATTATGCATGATTTCAAGACATATTTCATTATGCAATTAAATATAAACGTGCTACCAGTGAAATTAAAATCATAAGTATGATGTTAACTTTCATGTAATTATAGTCATGTGGAGGACTTACTCTCAGGGCACTTCACAATTGTTTGCTGCTATTTACTCAGTAGCAGCAAATAACAATATTTATAGCTGTTAATATAATATACTGTTAGACCAATTTGTAGGGAGCCGCCAATTCATAAATGGGTGTAACAATCCTCACTGTTATTGAGCCCGTTAGGTATCTTTGAATTTAGAAGGATGATATGCCTAATCTCCAATTTCCTAAGTAGGGACTCCCTGTCTCCACCTCTTCTCTGTGGGGGTACAGTGTCAATCACAAAGTACAGCAAAAGTGAGGCATTTCTAGCATGAACCTTATCAAAATGTCTAGCGACCGGATACGCTGGATCTGCATTGGTGATGGCTCGCAAGTGTTGTAAGATCCTTTTGTACACATGTGGTCTGGTACTCCCCACATACCTCAGACCACATGGACATTCCAGTACGTGTACTGCGTATTCCGAACGGCAATTCAACTTTTGCTTGATCTTGATAGGAGTGGGAAACAGTGGGGACATGTATTCAGATCTACTAACCCCATTCCTGCATGCCTTACATGAGGAGCAGCGCAGAAAACCCTTACTACCGTCCAACCACGAGCCCATGGTTATTTCGGGACTGGGCTATCCTGCATGGACCTAGCTTTTCTAAAGGTGATGTTTGGGGATTTGTTGAGCAATTTACCTATTATTGGGTCACTGTTAATTAAAGGCCAATGTTGCTTAACAATTTTATGAATGGCCTGATGTTGGTTACTGTATCCAATAATTAGACGAACTTCATTTTGTGCTGTTTGTTTGTGGACCCTAACAGAACTAGGATCTAGGTCCAACAAGATCTTTCTATCACACTTGTTCGCTCTTTTCATGGCGTTGTCAATGCAGGAGTTAGTTTAACCCCTCTCCAGGAATCTAGTCCTGCATGCATTCTGTGCTCTTTCACAATCCATATTGTTACTACAAATTCTCCTGATACGGAGCATCTCCCCATAGGGGATACTCCTTATCAAATGTGCAGGATGATGGCTACTCGCATGCAATAGGGCATTACCAGCCGTAGGTTTGCGGTGGAGTCTGCTTTCCAAATGACCATTATTGATAAAGAATTCAACATCTAGGAACACGACAGATTCCTCACTCATATTACTGGTGAACTTTAGGTTTAATCTGTTTACATTAAGTTCCTCTATAAATGCAGATGCATCCTCCATGGAGCCCTCCCAAATGAAAAAGAGGTCATCTATATATATCCACCATATTTTAACTTTGTGGTCATGGTCAAGTTAAAATCCACCATGAGAACCTGCTCCTCCCAGTAACCCATGTGTAAACATGCGTAACTGGGAGAGAAACAGGCCCCCATAGCAACTCCCCGGTCTGCAAAAACAGCTGGTTAGAAAACAGAAACACATTGTTTTCAAGGCAAAGTGTGATCATAGCCAATAACATTTTGGAATGTTCCTGATAGCATTGAGGTCTATTTTTTAGGAAATTCTCAACTGCTCGAATACCGTCCCTATGTACAATACTGGTATAGAGGGATGACACATCCATTGCCACTAACAGGTATCCCTGTTCCCACTTGAAATTGGCCATCTTTTTAAGCAAATCCCCAGTATCTAGGACAAATGACGGTAGAGCTTTGACATGTTCTTGCAGGAAAAAATCTATGTACCTGCTAACATTTTCCAAAATACTGTTCCGAGCAGATATAATAGGACGGCCAGGTGGGCGTAGTGGGTCTTTATGGATTTTCGGAATAAAATATATAACAGGGGTAGTTGGACATTCCACCTTTACATATTTATATTCCTCCAAAGTAAGCAGGCCTATACTTCTCCACGCCGTCAGTTTGGAGTAAATATCTTTATGTGCCTGCTGCACTTCCATGATATTAGTTCTTTTGTAACAGTCACGGTCCGTGAGTTGACCCAACGCCGTTTCCATGTACTGTTTCCTAGTCCATAAGACGACATTGCCGCCCTTATCTGATTGGCGTATGATCACATTTTTATCTGCCTTAAGTTTCTTGATCAGTTTATGGTATTCAGAGTCCCTGTAATTTCTTCTTCTGGTTGCCATCGCCATCTTAACATGCAAGTTCTTAAGGTCAGTTGACACCATGTCATGAAAACTATCCAAATTGTCTTTCAATAGCAATGGGCAGAATTTGGATTTAGGCTTAAATGGGGTAGATTGTATAGCTGGTACTAATCCCCCACCTGGAACTGGTTGCGTTAACACCTCATCCTCTTGTTGAAGTTCCATTAGTTCCTGCATTAGGGCCATCCCCCTAATCGCAGGATAATCAGGTGCAGAGACTGCAGAAAACTCATTGGGCTTGGTGGTGGCGTGATACTTCTTAAGTTTCAATTTGCGGACATATTTAAAAAGGTCTATTTTGGTGCTGGCATAGTCAAAATCACCACGAGCACTATATGACAAACCTAAAGATAGAATGGAGGTTTCTCCCTGAGTAAGTGCAATGTCTGTCAAATTGATAACTGTCTGTGCATCAGTTATTGTTGTGCCTGATTGCGCTGCCACCGTGCTCGTTGCCTTCTCTGTCTCCCTCCTGAGTTTCCGCCTCTGATTGCATTTGCGCCTTTCTGCGCGTTTCCTATTGCAGATTTGTTTGCGCTTGCTCCATGGGTACCAGATCGGAGGGTCATTCTTCGATCCATTTGCATTACCTCCAATTCCTGTCCCATGGTAAATTTTCGAAACCCCGACCTTTCTTTACGTTTTTGCTCAGTGTCAGACTCGCAATCAATTTGCGAGCTCTCCTCTGAGATAGATGAGGGTTCAGCCTGACTGATGTTAGTTGCTGAGCCAGTGGGTCTCTCGCTGACAGAACTGCTGATCGCCTTGCTCGCTTTCAAGCTATCATATTTTTGGGAGAATGTGAATATTGGTCCATTCTCATAATCGAGACGATCACGCTGAAACTTAAATGCCTTGCGTTTTTTTATCACCTCCTCCTCTCGTTTTAGCCTTATTTCCATATCTTCCCGGTACTTGATTATAGTAGGAGTGCTGGGTAGTTTCTCAATTTCTCCATTAATTTGATCTATCTCGGCCAAAAGTTTCACTCGATCACTTTCAGCATATTGTACCAGTATTAACATAAGGCGCCGAGATGAGTCAAGGTTACATTGAGCCCAGTCCGAGAGCATTTGGGGGTCAGGGTTTTCATAGGAAGGGATCAACATGCTTCTAAGCCCACGGGGCACTCTGCCAACTTCCAGGTATCCAGACAGGGACGAGTGTTCCCACCACTTCGCCTGTTCATGTTTGCAGCATTTTTCCAGGGCTTTAAATAAGTTCTTAACATTGTTCTGGGGCTCCGGCAGTGAAGCAGCGACTGCACCGGTCAGACCATCCCCCGCCGGGGAGTCCGTGAAGATGCCCCTAGATGCCTCCACACGCCCCCTGACCGTGTCTGCGGACATGGTAGTTGTTATAGTTGGGTACAATCACTTAAAAGGCTGTCTAAACTCTTACTTGAGTGTGTGCTGAAGAGTAGACGCCTTGCACACTCCACACAGGATTTTCCGCAGGATCCTTCAGCGTCCCAGGTGATCTCGATGCGGCTCCCGTCCACGACCGGCTTCCGCCGACCTCTGACCCAGAACCACCACCTTCCTCCCTGTTTGCTGATGAAATATCCGCTTCTCCTGGGGCTCTGACGGCAACTCCTTCACCGGGAGTACAACAAAGGAAAGTTCCGAAAAACGAATCAGCAGCTTCAAGCCGTTCTTGCCCAAATTGCGGAGGGGTCTCGCAGATTCCGAGGAAGCAGTCCCGGAAATATTTTCGGTATGTAGACGTCTTCCAACTAAACAGACACTCGGAAAGTAGACGATGCCAGACCCGTAGATAGTGCGAGAATATTTTATTTAAAGACCCAACACCAGTCCGCCATGACGCGTTTTGGCTTCACAAAGCCTTGATCACATGACACTATCATGGGGGCTGATCACCCTTTTTAAAGTGCACAAAATTAATTAACATAATGAAGCTAGAAAAGGTACTTTTGCTGTCTTGAAAGCCTGTCACATACGCTTAAAGGTTTAATCCTAACAGTCAAACACAATATGTAACACAAAAATAGTTATGCAAAATTAATAAATTCAAATTAATTTGGCCATCATGAATGCATACTGTGGAGTGGGCGAGGCAATTACGAATAATGTTAAAACAATTGCAAAATCGAACTGTCATAAAACAATAAATATTCCCAATCATTGCCTCTACTGCTGTAGCATATATTTGTATATATGTTTTTCTCTGCCGTGTACTTGTCTAACAGCAACAGGAGAGATATATTATACAACCACATCTTAATGCTAAAACATGTATATACAATATAATACATATTGTTGGACGGACTAGCATAACATATATATATATATATATCCAACGTAAAAGTTGTCCCAACTTCAAAGAGCCAGCATTGAAGTAGGTTATGTAATTTCGTTTTTATTTTCAGGAAAACAGCACGGTATGATGAAAACAAAGTCCATGCAATTTACAAGCCTGACGCGTTTCATGCTCCCCTGAGCATTTCTTCAGAGGCTTCTGTAAACTCTGTGTGGAGCTTTCAGAGTATTTCAATGATTAGCACCTGCTCCAGTGGGCGTTGGCGCCCCCGGGGCCTGCTGGTGCTAGTAGTTCAATAAATCACGCTGCAGTGAGCTGCTACCAAAGTGAAATATTACTTCAAAATTAAAACCCGAGTGGGTCTGGAAAATGTTCAATCTACTCTGCGCTGCAAATAACATCCTGAAAAACGACCTTGTCTGCCAATATATATATATATTACCTACTGGCGGTCGCCTGTAGGTAGTTATAGTTAAAACCTAGTTTCCATAGGAAATCCACAACATTCTATTTGGAATAACTTTGGCACCGGTGGATGAATCTTCGCAAATTTCTCCAAGAAAATGGCCTGCTCCGCTCCTTCCCTGAAAGTTTGGGGGTGATTCGTCAAGTGGGGGCTGAGAAAAAAGGGGGGTCCCAAAACGTGTTTTCCCCATGCAATTTTCCATGGGGACCTGTAGCCAGGGCTACAGCCCGAACGGCTGAACGGAATTACACCAAATTTGGCAGAGAGGTAGAGTTCGGTTTGCAGATTGTGCTTTTTGTTAAATGGTGTAAATCCGTTCAGTAGTTCCTGAGAAAATCAAAAAAAAAATCATAGTGATATCTAGAGACAGAGTTCAGTACTCTGTACTGTATTCTGTACCTTCCCAAGCACGAGCTGCATGCTGATTGGCTGTCAACTGTCTGTCAACACTCCAAACCAGGAAGCGGTGGCAGCCACCTTGTGCCTCGGTAGAACCGAGGCACAAGAAAGCAGTGAAACAAACGTGCAAAACACGCAAAGGTGGCAGGGTAGAAACACCCTGATCCCCAAGGTCTGCTCAGGGAGTCCCACAAGGACCCCCAAGGCCCAAAAATATATATATATCTTTTTAAATCACGGGATACGAAGTACCGTACTCTGTACTGTACTCTGTACTTCCCAAGCGCATACTGGAGGTTCCTGGTGGGCTAGTTGGCCCCCAGGGACCTCCATATGCAAGTGGAATTAGTTCCCCCTCTGCAAACGCCCCAGGGGGCTGCGTTGCAGAGAGGTGTAAAAAGGGGCGTGGCCTCATTACACCTCTCTGCAATGCAGCCCCCGGAGCATACTGGAGGTTCCTGGTGGGCTAGTTCTGCCTCAGGGACCCCCAGTATGCAAGGGGACTTAATCCCCCAACTTAGAAAACGCTACAGGGCACGTTTGCACAGAGGTGAAGGTAGGGGGCGGGGCTTGAGGTATTGTGAGTGCAAACATGCCCTGTGGCGCGTTTTAAGTTGAGGAATTAATTCCTCTTCAATACAGAGGTCCCCTAGGGGGCAACTAGTCCAACAGGTATCTCCAGTAAGCGCCACGGAGCTGTGCTGAAGAGTGTTGTAAAAAGGGGGCGTGCCCTCTGAACACCTTTCTGCAATACAGCTGCCTGGCGCATACTGGAGGTACCTGGTGGGCTAGTTGGCTCACAGGGGAACTCAGGATTGAAGAGGAATTCATTCCCCCAATCTAAAACATGCCACAGGGTGTGTTTGCACACATGTTACCTCATGCCCGCCCCCTTCCTTCACTATTGAGCAAAATATTCCTCTAAAATCAGCCGAACTACGAATTCTGATTTACTCACCTGTTATCACAAGAAACGTCAGTGCTGCATCTTTGAGCGCACTACTGATCTTGAAAAGTTATTCTAACCATACTTACAGTAACTTGAATTTCCTTCCATAGGCTAACATTGACTGGTTTCACTCGGAAATTTTTCCAAGTGTGGAGTTTTGGAACTTTAAAAACTTTTTCTAAAATCAGCCGTACTACGAATTCCAATCTCACCTGTTATCAGGAGATACCTCAGTGCTGCATCTTGTAGCTCACTACTATTCCTGAAAAGTAAATGTATCTGTACTTACCAGTAACTTGAATTTCCTTCCATAAGATATCACTGCCTGCTATATAAAATATATATAAATTAAAAAAATATTAAATTAAAAAAATAAATATTACAATTTCAATATTTTTTAAAACATTTTTTTTCAATTTATATTAAAAATCTGTAATGTTATTTAAAAAATAAAATATCTAAAAATAAATACTTTAAAACAATGTCGTATATTAGTATATAAAAATAACAATTAATACATTTAAAAATTATCATTTACAAAACCTTTGAAATTCACTGGAAAAACCATAGGTTTCAGCCACGTTATAGTTAGGAATTAGCATTTAAAAAACCTTTGAAATTCACTGAAAAAAATCATAGGTTTCAGCCACGTTATAGTTAGGAATTAGCATTTAAAAAACCTTGCAAATTCACTGAAAAAACCATAGGTTTCACACATGTTATAGTTAGCTGGACATTTCACTCATACCAAACCATTGAAATTCCCCCGTTATAGTTAGCTCAGCTAACTATAACTCGCGCGCCCGCAATGCACTGCTGATGACGTCACATATTACATCACTCATGACATGGTCAGTGACATCACTCATGACATCACTGATGACATCTCAAATGACATCACTGATGACATCATCCTTGTGAAAGAGTGGCAGACCTCCTCTCACCCTAATATAACCTTTGATACACACATTCAGAAATAGAACCTAAAATTTTCAAAAAAATGGAGATACCAATACCAGTTAGAACAACCTATTCAGTAATTCCAAAATCTACATACACTTCCACTCATTCACCAACAGTTCTATATAGTCACTCTTACATGTACTCACTCATCATATGTACTCATGCACCTATACATCCTGTTACACACCTACACTTATACATAGAGCTGCTCACACATATACTCACACATGCAAATAAACTATCAAACATGCATTTACTTGCATATACAGCTCTACACACAGCACTACACTTATTTCTACAGAAACGTACACATACTTACTATCTTAAACAATCAGTTATAGAAACACATACTTTTACATTTATGCAGGAACTCTTGCAATCTGTCACTGTCCTATATCCTTACTTATATACATCAATACTCACATATACTAGTTTAAAACATATTTACTTACTCATAAAGACACTATTGAGGCTGTCATTCACTCACTAACACACTCATACACACACTCATCCACCCATACAGTCCTGCACACAAGCTGTCTTCAAAACACATAGAAACAGTGAGTCAGTCATTCATGCATCTGTGTGCTAAGTAATACCCCCACCAAACCATAGACACTCATTCTGATACTCAAAAAAACAACTAATAACCCATATAGACATATAGACCCATGCAGCCACCTATACACAAAGTGAGACACTGATACAGATATTTACATATTTAAACATTAGTCGCTAATACATGTATTCACTAAGATATACTTAATAAGTCAGTTATACAATCAATTTTACAAAAAAAACCATCTGGGGCCAGATGTAGGTAGGCACATACAAGACGGTAACGGACGAAATTCAGTAATTGGGCCGAAACCGACCGGTATTTGGAAAATGAGATGTAGGTGGGCATTTTACTGATTCGGTAATTTACCGAATCGGTATTTTAAGGAATCGGTAAATTACCGATTCCTTAAAATGCCGAATCGGTAAATTACCGATTTTGCTATGTAGGGAGCACTCAAATTAGTGCTTTTCCCCTTTTAGAATTCGTTATTTACCACCAACTACAAGTTGGTGGTAAATAATGAAAACCTTGGAAAAAGCTTTTTTTTTGCTTTTCCAACAGTGCCATGTTGCAGACATACATGCCCTTAGGGCATGTATGTCTGCAACATGTGCACCCATACACAATTGAGGGGTGCAACAGGGTGTCAAAGTGACACCCTGCCACCCTTCAATGTTTCCCCCTTTTACCGAATCGGTAAATACCGATTCGGTAATTGGCATTCATTACTATGGGCCTCCAGGCCCATAGTAATCAGTATTTACCGATTCGCTAATTACCGAAACTTACCGATTCGGTAATTTTTTCGGTAAAATTACCTACATCCCATTTGCCTGTTCTTAAATACCGAATACCGAATCTGATTTGCTGTTTTACGTCTGTCAACATTCGATTCGGAGGAAATCAGGAAGTGTTGACCGCCATTTTGTCAGTGCGAGTCAACATATTGTAGAGAACAAAGGGGCAGAACATGGAAAGGGGAGAAGGTAGAGACTCCCGTGACCAAGGCGAGTGTGTTTCGCCGAAACGCGTTGGGTTTGTGATTCCGATTGATATCATGCTGGTACCGAAATAAATTTGATTTTCGAGCACACGCGCTCCTTGTCTAGATATTGTGAAAAGCTGGATTGGAGTGCATTGGCATAGCGGCTGCTTTGCTGAGTGAGAAGAAATATATATATATATATATATATACATATTACCTACTGGCGGTCGCCAGTAGGTAGTTATAGTTAGGACCTAGTTTCCATAGGATATCCGCAACATTCTATTGGGAATAACTTTGCCGCCGGTGGACGAATCTTTGCGAATTTCTGAAAGAAGATGGCCCGCTCCGCTCCGCTCCTTCCCTGAAAGTTTTGAGGGATTCGTCAAGTGGGGGCTGAGATAAAAGGGGGGTCCCAAAACGTGTTTTCCCCATGTTATTTTTCATAGGACGATTAGACACGGCTACAGTCCGAACGGCTGAATGGAATTATATGAAATTTGGCAAAAAGGTAGAGTCCGGTTCGCAGATTACGCTTTTCTTTAAATGGTGTAAATCCCTCCAGTAGTTTCTGGGAAAATTAAAGTTGAAATCAATTATTTATCTTTAAGCGTGCCCTGTGCAAGCACGGGTGTGCGCACCCCTGTGCGCGAGCGGAATTCTGATTTGCTGTTTGACGTCTGTCAACATTCGATTCGGAGGAAATCAGGAAGTGTTGACCGCCATTTTGTCAGTGCGTGTCAACATATTGTAGAGAACAAAGGGGCAGAACATGGAAAGGGGAGAAGGTAGAGACTCCCTGACCCCCTAGGTTTTCTCAGGGGGTCCATTAAGTACCCCCAAGGCCAAAAAAACAATTTTTTTCTAAAAAGTTGCGAGGTTCGCGCACCCGGTTGTGCACCTCGATTTACAAGAGTGTGTGAAAAATACCGGTGCGCGCACGGTGCGCGCACGTCGACATACAAACACAATAAAAATATAGTTAAATAACATGTTTGCGAGTTTAGATGTTGGTTGGCCATAACAAGAGCCGTTGTGTTTATAAAGTGTTTTTGATACCTACAAGTAAGTACCAATGCAGAGTCGTAAATTCAAAAGGAAGACTCTATTCCCCTCATCTGTAAAATGTACACCATCTCTCCTATAGATGCCTTGCATGTTGTAACACAAGTTGTTGTGGTATATAGAACCCATGCCATAGTCTCTGAGGAAAGCAGAAACAGACATATTCACATGTTTCCTTGCTTTCTCAATCTGTGGGCAATATTGGTTGGACCAGTTCCATTTTTTTCTTTGGCATATATTTGAATATATAAAGGCAGTTTGTGGAAAAAGTGACATCAATTGCCCAAGGGTGTCCTTTAAAAGCATTTCCAGACCTACCCCAGTCAAAGTGCCCAGGTCATTGCCACCACAGTGCACAATTATGAGGTCAGGGTGTGGTAGATGCATAAAGGATTTTACCAATGGCATCAATTGGTGACATCTCAGTCCTCTCTTGCCAATACACATAATATCCACATTTGGTAAATCAAGGTTGTGAAAGCATCTATTTGCTACATACCTTTCACTCCAGAATATATAGCTATGTCCTACTATCCAGACTTTCAGCATCTTGAAGGCAGATGTGGTTGTACTCTGATGGGTTGTGGAAATGAAATGGCAGTTTGAAAGTAGGAGTTTAGAAAAAAAAGTAATAATAATAGTGCAAATTGAAGCATAGAGTTGTAACATATTTATATACATATGTTACATTTCAGTGCTCTGGAAGTACTACAGTATACTATAGGTAAACACCCTATAGATTCGTGCTGTACCACATCCTTATAGTTTTGCACTAGACATTCACTATGACAAACTTTTACATACAAACATAGAAATTGAGTTCTTTTTTTGACCAGTAGAGGTAGTTCTAAAAATAACTTTTTTTGTTTGTTTTTGGTTTGCTTAAAAAACGAAGAAAAAATGAACTTTATAAACAATTGTTCAACAGGAACAAGGAATTATAAAAAAAGAAAAAAATTATTTGGAGCAGTTGTGCCTCCTGTTGTTTTCCAGAATGACTTCTATGGACTCTTGACCATAAGAAATTAGTTGGTTGCAATGCATGCAACGAACCACTAAATTCTTAAATTCAGGCTGTATATTTGGAATCATGTTTGTTGGTATTGGTGGTGGTGGTGCTGCCCTTGATGTGCTTGGAGCAGACTCCTGGTTTTCCTGTGATCTTTGCACCAGAGCTCTAGCCCAGTTGTTGGGGTGTATGTTTTTGACATGGCGTTCCATGCTATAACTACCAAAAGAATACTTTTTATTTGGATTGCCTCTAGACAATACCGTGTCACAGATTTTGCATGTGACATGCGGTGCATTCACTTTCTTTAAACCTTCTGGGAAGGTAAAAAACTTCCACACTATGGACTCCTTTTTCTTGGTTGGACGGGGGTCCTCTTCAACAAATGCTTCTGAAGAAGAATGTTTAGACTCTTCACGTTGAGCCATTTGGAAAGAATTTTCTCAAGCCAGGAGTTGTAGAAAAAAGATATTGCTTTTCTGAAAGCCAAAGAAGAATGATGAACATGGGAGGGGTCTTTCTACAATTGGAGTAGGAAGTATTATAAACCAATCAAATGTCTTGTTTTAAGGTCACATGGTTGGACGTCATCTAAACGTGCGCTCACGGAGCGTTTACGGAGCGCTTACGCAATCTCGCGATGCGTTTACGTTTTATTTATGGAGCGCTTACGTCATCTTATGATGCGCTTACGTGGGACGCACCCTCGCGAGATTCGTAATTGCTTTTATAAAGTAATATACGGTCTTTAAAAGTTTTAAATAAACATATTCTTTATTATCCCACATAATGTGTACCTTTACTTTCTACAATAAATACGTAGATACAACGTTTTTAAGTATATAAAACTTTTGGGGGTAAGCGCTCGAAGCATTTAAGGTGCGCGGACAGAGCTCTCACGATGCGTTCACGTGCGACGTACCCTCGCAAGATTTGTAATTGCTTTAAAAAAATATATACTGTTCTTAAAAGTTTAAAAAACCCATTTTCTTCATTATAGCGGATATTGTCTACCTTTAAAATGTACATTAAATCGTAGATATTACGTTTTTGGAATTAAAAAAACTTTTGGGGGTAAGCGCACTGAAAGTTAACGGTGTGCTTCTGGAGCACTCACGGTGCGCGGACCTTGTATCATATTAAAAAAAAAAAAACATTTGAAAAAAAAAGACAATTATTTTTGTACTATGTTTTATAGTTATTTAACTATAAAATGTGAAATATAAAGAAGGGAAAAATAATATGGTTTTTTTTAAATGCTAATTCCTAACTCTAACGTGTGTAAAACCTACGGTTTTTTCAGTGAATTTGCAAATTTTTTGTTTCTATTTTTCAATGTGTGTATCAAAAGTTATATTACACTGAGAGAGGGTCTGCCACTCTTTCACAAGGATGATGTCATCAGTGATGTCATCAGTGATGTCATTTGAGATCTCATCAGTGATGTCATGAGTGATGTCACTGACTATGTCATGAGTGATGTAATATGTGACGTCATCAGCAGTGCATTGCGGGCGCGCCAGTTATAGTGAGTACAACTAACTATAACGTGGGAATTTCAATGGTTTTGTATGAGTAAATTGTCCGGCTAACTATAACTGATGTGAAACCTATGGTTTTTTCAGTGAATTAGCAAGGTTTTTTAAATGCTATTTCCTAACTATAATGTGTGTGAAACCTAAGGTTTTTTCAGTGAATATATATATATATATATATGTTCAGTTTTCCTCCAAACCTCCTTCCCACTCCTGGAACTCGGCAAAGGATCACAGCACCACAACCGGCATTGTTTTTAATGGCTCTCAGGTGTTGTAGGATTCTTAACTTGAGTTTATTGATGGTACTTCCTAGGTATAGTTTTCTACATGGGCATTCCAGTAGATATACAACAAATTTTGATTCACATGTAATGTGATCATACATTTTTTCAGTTTGGCCATTTTGGAGTAGATATCTAGTCATATTTTGACCACGATCACATGCTCTACACTTGGAGCATTTCCAGAATTCTGGAGTATTGAGCCAAGATGGTATGACTTATTTTTTTAACCAAAGTGACTGTGTGAGTATGTCTCCCAAGGAAGCTGTTTTCCTGTACGTGATATTGGGTTGAGGAGACAATACCCTTTGGACTGTTTCATCTAACATCAATATTCTCCAGTTCTTTTGGATGATCATTTTTAGTTATTTGCTTTGGTTGGTGAAATCAATGATTAATCTGGTTGTAGTCTCATCTTTTTTACATCTCTTTGGAATTTCTATGTTTGATGGTGAGAGATCTGCTCTTGTTGTTAGGGTGACTCTAGTTTTTGCAGTTGTAATCACTTCAAGGGGAGATCCTCATTCTCAGAAGCGCTCACTCATTTATTTTAGTTGTAAATTCAGGTCTGATATCTCAGATCAATTCCTTTTTGCTTGCAACATTTCCTCGTAGGGAATGATCCATTTAAGATTTTTTGGATGCCCACTATTCGCATGCAGGATACTGTTGCATGAAGTGGGTTTCCTGTGCATTTTCATGCATATCTTTTGACCTTGAATGAAGACTTCCACATCCAAAAAGATGATGTTTGTTGAACTTACTGTGGATGTGAAAGTTAAGTTGTACTTGTTTGTATTGAGAGAATTTAGGAAGTGCTGGAGGTTTGTATAGTCGTTTTCCCAGATAATGAAAAGGTCGTCAATAAATCTCGACCAGAATTTGATTTTACAAGATTTTTCATTTCTCAGTACTTCTGTCTCCCATACCACCATCAGTAGATTGCCGTCGGTTGGCGTGAATGATGTCCCCATAGCAGTTCCTGATTTTGCCGGAAAAGATCACCTTTAAATAGGAAGATGTTGTGTGTTAAGCAGTATGTGAGCATTTCTATTAGCATTTCCGAGTGCTCGTGATAGCTTATAATTCCTGTCTGTAGAAACTGTCTCATCGCTGCTATCCCATCTGAATGGAGGACAGAGGTATAAAGTGACGAGACATCGATTGAGGGCATGATGTACCCTTCTTTCCATGAAATCTCCTTGATTTTGTTCAAGAAGTCCATCGTATTCCTCAGATAGGATGGAAGTGCTGTTACATAGTTCATGAGGAAGGTGTCAATGAAGCAAGATGTTGATTCCAGAACAGATTAGATGTAGCTCACTATCGGTCTTCTTGGTGGATTTTGGGTTGATTTATGTACTTTCGGGAGAAAGTAGATTGTTGCGCTAATCGGGTGGTCAATTTTTAAATACAAAAATTCTTCCAGGTCGATAAGGTTCTTATCTTTCCATGTAAGTAGTTTCTGATGATATTCTTCTGTCCAGGTCGCCATTGGATTTGTTATACATTTTTCATAGTGGTCTTTATTACCTAGTTGTCTTTCGGCTCCTGCCCTGTCATAGCAAACTCTTGCTTTGGTTTTTGGAAGCAAGAGCAGGTAAACCGAAGCAGAGTTGCTTTTGCACAAGGGGAGCTGCATGTCAGCTGCTCCTCTTGTGCATAAGCAATGCCGGCTCCCGCAGGAGATGGAGAGCCAGCGGGACTATGGGGGCATTTGGGCTCCCCCCCACAGTTCCCGATGGAGATGCCAGCCCCCGGGGAATGGGGCCCCTGGGCCAGAAGTGGCCTGGGATGGGGGCCACGTGGCCCATCTACCCTGAAACTAAAAACACATTTTTAAAAAACTTCTGGTGGGCCCTGGGGGGTGGGATTCCCAGGGCCAATAGTGGCCTAGGGAAGATGGGCCATTGTTTTTTTTAATTAGAGGGGCCCCCGTCCCCTCTAATTTAAAAAAAAAATGATGCCAAGCCCCAGGGGATGGGGTCCCTGTGGCCAGAAATAGTCCATGGAAGGGGGGGGGCGCTCGGCCCCCCTCCTCACAAAGTGGACTTCATCCCCTGAGCAGAAGTGCACCAAGAGGTGTGTTTGCAGAGTGGTGTAAAAAGGGGGCCTTGGACCACCTCGCTACAATCCAGCTGTGTGGCGCTTACTGGAGGTACCTTGTGTGCATCGTGACCCCCTGGGACCCAGGGTATTTAAGGGGACTTAATCCCCCAACTTAGAGCATGCCAGGGGGCACATTTGCAGAGCGGTGGAGAAAGAGGGTGTGGCCTTTGTCCACCTCTCAGCTATCACACTGTGTGGGGCTTAATGGAGGTAAGAGGTAGGCTAGTTGGCCCCTAAAGGACCCCCAGCAGTGAAGGAGACTTCAATCCCCATCCAAGAGCTATGCCAGGGAGCATTTTTGTAGAGTAGTGGACAAAGGGGGCGTGGCCTCCTCTGAGAACTTAGCAATCCTGCTGTGTGAGACTTACTGGAGGTAATAGGAGGGGGTAGTTGGCCCCCAAGGATGTCCTTGGGGGCCATCTACCCCATCTGTTACCTCCAGTAAGTCCCACACAGTGGGATTGCTAAGACGTCTTCGGAGGCCATCCCCCCTTTCTCCACCACTCTGCAAATGCGCCTCCTGGCAGACTACGAGATGGGGGATGAAGTCAAATTTACTCCTGAGGGACTTTGGGGACCAAGCAGCCCTACTCGTACCTCCTGTAAGCCCTACGCAGCGGAATTCCTGAGCACTGGTCGGAGCCCCAGCGCCCTTTCTCCACTATTCTGCAAATGCGACTACTAGTTAAAGAAGTGTTTGCAATGTGATAGGTTTTGCATTTGTGAGAATTTGTGCTATTAGCGTTGCAAATGCAAAAGTTTTTATTAGTGTTTTTTGGAGTGGAGTGCATGTACGTTGTGTGTAGTGGAATTATATGTAGGGGCGGGCGGAATTTGCATAATCTCCACGAAACGGTAGCAAATCTCCGCGAACAAGCAGAAATTCCGGGAAAATGCGGAATTGCTTGTTTGCGATGCTATTTTACTGTTCGCAATCGCTGTTTGCGTGCTCGGGGGGAAATAACCGGCAAACATGCATTTTGAAACCGCGAACAAGCGAGTGGTAACCTCAGTTTTAGACTTCCACATTTTTCAAAGAAGCTCAACTATGAACTCAGTGAGACGAAAAAAGATGGAATCACTGAGGAGCACTTGTGGACCTTGTCAGAGGTATGAGCAGGGCCACTGGAATTATGCGACTGTTTGTCTGCACCAACTTTTACACAATTATACATTTTCTGCATTAGCCACATAATTCATCATCTGCACTCTAATCTGCAGATTTGAACAAAAAAAGCCTTGTTTCTAGCTCAAACGGCTCAAACGTTACCAAAAATGCAGCAGCAAGTGTTACAGCGTGGTGGAAGTCCCTTTGCAAACCTAGAATGGTCACCTGTTACTTTTTGCTAAATGTGGGTGTTAAATTGGTACTAATGGTGTGCAAGCCAATCTTGCTTCCCTCTGAGCCTCTTTTGCCTCTTTCTGTATTTCTGTTGCTCCTTTCTGCACGTTTCTTTCTTTTTCTGCACTTCTCTTGCCCTCATGTGATGTCACTGACCATGTCATGAGTGATGTAATATGTGACGTCATCAGCAGTGCATTGCACGCGCAAGTTATAGTGAGTCCAACTAACTATAACGTGGGAATTTCAATGATTTTATGCGAGTAAAATTTCTAGCTAACTATAACTGGTGTGAAACCTATGGTTTTTTCAGTGTATTTAATAGGTTTTTTAAATGCTAATTCCTAACTATAACTGGTGTGAAACCTATGGTTTTTTCAGTGAATTTCATAGGTTTTTTAATAGCAAATCTCTATAGGTATGAAATGTAATATTTTTTATAATGAATTTTATATTGTATAATTATGTAAAACTATTTTTTTTATGTTTATTTATTTATTATTATTTTTTTTGCCCTGGAGCGCTCCCGGGGCGCGTACCGATGCGCTCACCGGTAAGTGCAGTGTTACGGCGCCCCCCGGTGCGCGTACCGGTGAGCGTCCCGTTAGCTCTATTGCCGCGAACGAAAACATCATCGTGATGTATCGCGTAGCGGCGTGATGCCTCTTATGACGCACGGCGTAAACGCACCCGGAAGCGCCCGAACGTATACGATCGTGCAACGTAAGCGCCGCCGGGCGCGTCCTGACGCGCTTCCGCTACGCGCCCCCGGGTGCGCCCCGGGGCGCGTAGCGTAAGCGCGTCGGATCATGTGACCTGAAAATAACACTTATCATTGGTTCAGATCAGTTTTGGTTTCCAAATGATGAAGGCCCGAGTCATGTGACCTGAAAGTAACACTTTTCATTGGTTCAGGACAGTTTTGTTTTCCAAATAAAGAAAGACGCCACCTATTTTCCTCATTCTCACTTTGTACTTTGAGTGAGGAAGACCTGTTGAAAGACCTCTCTGTACTTATTTGTCTGAACAATGGCTACAGTAGCAGCAGCTGCAGGAGCATCTGCACCACCACCACCACCACCACCACCACAAGGACCACCACAACACCACCGTGGTGGAGAACAAGAAGAAGAGGAGGGGGAGGAGGAGGAGGGGAGGTTCCTACCAGAAGATACTACCCCATATAAGCCAAAGGAGCACTTTATCTGGCAGTTTTTTCCCATCCCAAAGGACAAGAAGAAAGTTAATGCGCCAAATGCGACTTGTTTAATCTGTGGCTTTCAACTTTCAAGGGGGAACCCTAACAAATAATACTCTTTTGGCAACAACACCATGATTCGGCACATGCAACACCGGCACCCTAATAACTATGCTAGGGCAGAGGTTAGGGAACTGGCCAGAAACCCTGCCCAATCTTCTGCCAGCACCTCCCAAAGTAATCAACCCACCCCATCGGGTCCAGAGGCGAGGGAGATGACCCCAACCATTCAAACCAAGTTTTCCAATTTAAAAATCGTTTGTATATTTTGTGGAGGGACAATATGCTATGGTGAGCAAAGCATTACACTTATCACCCGTGCTTGGGATCACCACAAGTGCCCGAAGAAACATTAATTTTTTCCTGTTTTTTTTTGCTCCAGTTGAGCCATTTACAATTCCGTTTTTTGTTTCTCCCCATAAAAAATACAAAAAAAATATAAAACTGTTCAGAAAAGCCAAAAAAAGTAAAAAATGTTCAAAAAAACAATAAAAATAATATAAAACAACAAAAAGAATAAAAAAACAGTTCTTTTTAGAACTACCTCTAATTTATAAAAAAATGCTACATTTTTTGGAAACTCTGTCATTCTTTTTTCTCCAGGGTACGCTCCCCGGTACGCTCCCCGGTGCGCGTACCGGGCGCTCCCCCGCGCAAATCGAAAAAAAAACAACAATTTTTGCCCCGCAGGGCCCTTTTATGGCCCCCACATCAAACCTTGGGGGTCAGGGGGGGTCTACCCTGCCCCCTTTTGGTCATTTCCCCCTTTGTTTTTGCCACCTCTTGTGTCTCGATCCTACCGAGACACAAGATGGCGGCCGCTCCGGACTGTTTGGAATGTTGACAGACACCCGAGAGCCAATCAGCTTTCCGCTCGCGAACTCGCGTAGCGCGCTGGTACGCGCCCCGGTGCGCGTACCGGGGCTCGCCTATAGATATATATATTTTTTTTAACCTAAATTACTCAAAATCCACTGGAGCACATATCTTGAGACATAGCAAAGGCACATCGGGCTACCAGTCCCTACAATTTTGCCAAGTTTGGTGGAAATCCATTCAGCCGTTCGGGCTAAAAGTGAGTCCAACCGCCCTATGGAAATTAACATGGGGAAAACACGTTTTGGGACCCCCCTTTTATCTCGGCCCCCGCTTGACGAATCCCCCCAAACTCTCAGGGAAGGAGCAGAGCGGAGCGCGTCATCTTCTTTGAGAAATTTGCGAAGATTCGTCCACCGGCGCCAAAGTTATTCCCAATAGAATGTTGCGGATTTCCTATGGGAAGTAGATCCTAAGTATAACTACCTACTGGCGACCGCCAGTAGGTTATATATATATATATATATATATATATATATATATATATATATATATATATATATATATATATATATATATATATATATATATATATATATATATATATATATATATATATATATACATATATATATATATATATATATATATATATTTGCTTCAGTTCGCCAATCCACCAGCCTCCGATGATGGCGGGCTCCGAGCGAGGGAGCGATCCCTCCAATATTGGACACAGCTATTTTGCGTACAAAAAGCGAAGCTCGAGCCCAGATTCATAAAGCGTGCTATTTATTCATAACAAAAGTGTCAAAAAACACCCGATGCGTTTCGGTGCAGCCGCACCTTGGTCACGGGTAAATCAGTTTCCTGAGTGCCTCCATTATCTAGTGCTCAAACATAAACATAAAAGTAGGATTACCCGTCCCAACACTGTTGTTTCGAACAAACAATGGCAGACATCTTAGATGGTCTCAAAGATATTTCAAAATACTGTGGTAAATGCATGAACACACCTTGTATACAAGGAATCACAGCTATTACATCATAGTCCGTTTAAGTGAATTCTGGCATGCTCGACTCCCATGCATTGTCTACATAATAATATTCTGTAATTGTGCCCCAGTGGGCGCGCGCCTCTCTTAAGTTCACCAACAAGAATACATCTCGCCCATGTGGGCGTTTCGCCGTATCAGCAGAACATATATTCAAAACTATTGTGTAAAAAGGTGCAATCTTGCCCAAGTGGGCTTACATCCTGAAAAATTAGTGCATGAAAAACCACTTTCCCCAATGAAAATCCTTTGATGTATTACTTAAAGTTGTCGTTCCATTATTCCTTCCCACACTGTGCAGACAGCAATGTCTCCTACAAAAATAGATAAATATACAATCACTAAATTGTTCGGTGCATGTTAAAACCTATGTTTCACATTACAAACAGAATCATTTTCATCCTACAGTTTAACAAACAATAGCTATTCTTCTCTTGCTAACCCAAATGTACTTCCATCTACTCATCCTTATTAAGGCCCTTGGGTTGTACTGTATCATACCTGATTATAAATCTTGACTCCAGTTGTCGCAATTGCCTGACTCTGTCTACCCCTCTTTCTGAAATTGGTACCCTATCCAGGGCACAAAATTGTAATAGGCCAACACCCTTGTTATGTCGTTCCTTAAAATGTTTAGCAATGGGATAATTCTTATCCTCATTTGTTATCGCTCTTGCGTGCTCAAGGACCCTTTTCTTGACCTGGTGTATTGTACTTCCAATATACACTAAAGGGCACGGACAGCACAGAGCATAAACACAGAAATCCGACTTACAAGTCAAGTGTTTCTGTATTATGTACGGTTTCTGGGTGTTAGAAAGTCGTATCTCTTTTCTGTTAACACTATTTTTACATGCTTTGCATGCTCGTCATGTGTAGAAGCCTTTTATTGAGTTAACATCCGTTTTCTCTTTAGGATTGTTACTACATAACAGATCTTTTAGCGCTGTACACTTTCTGAATGTAATCCGTGGTTGACTACCCACATGTCTCTTAAGTACTGGGTCCAGGTTTAGTACTTGCCAGTACTTTTTCAAACTTCTCCTCACCTGCCTCGATTGATTGCTGTAGGCTGTAATGAACCTTATGGGTTCCTTATCCTCTGTAATTTTGGCTTTTGGATTTAACAGTTTCTTCCTTTCAATAGTTCTCACCTTTAAACAAGCTTGTTCAACCACTTTATCAGAATAACCTCTTTCTTGAAAACGTATCTTCATGTTTAACAATTCATTCTCAAAATCAATGTCTGTAGCGCAATTGCGTCTGGCTCGTAACAATTCGCCAAAAGGGATGCTCATAATCAATTTCTGTGGGCGGCAACTTGCCGCGTGTAGTAGGCTATTACCTGCAGTTGGCTTACAGAATAACCTGCTCCTAACTCTGCCTCCTTCTGCATACACCACTACATCCAAAAATTCTAGAGACTCCTTGTCTATATTACATGTGAATTTCAAATTGCAGTCGTTCACATTTAAATCCTCCACAAATTGTAATGCATCCTCTCTACTGCCTCTCCAAATACAGAAAACATCATCTATGTACCGAGCCCAGAAGACCACATTTTGGGAAAAGGCCAAGATGTTAACGGCCACCTGCTCCTCCCACCAGCCCAGGAATAACCCCGTGTAACTGGAGGCAAAGCAGGTTCCCATCGCGGTCCCCCGGGACTAGCAATAGATGGTGTGGTTAAACAGGAAGTAATTGTTTCCTAGGCAAATCTGCATCATGTTTAATAACATGTTGGTATGGGTTAGATGTTGGTCTCCTCGTTGTTGTAGGAAGTGTTGATTAGCTGTTAATCCTAAATTATGGGGTATACACGTATATAGACTGTTGACATCTAGTGTCAACAGCCACATGTCATCCTCCCACTGGACTGGTTCAATCCACCGCAAGAAATCCCTTGTATCTTGCAGATACGAAGGTAATTTCTGGACAAATGGACGTAAATAGTGATGAATGTATTTGGAGGTGTTTTCGTAGGTACTACCCATGGACGAAACAATTGGTCGTCCTGGGGGGTCCTGGGCATTTTTGTGCAGTTTGGGCAATAGATATAATATTGGTAACTTCGGATGATCACATTTTAAAAATTTGAACTCATCCTCTGACAATAATTCCTCTTGTTTCCACTCTAGCAACTGACCTTGGTATTTACGATTACTCTAGCTATAGCTATTCCTGTCACTCTGTACATAGCTATCTTTATCTTAATGATAAAGATAGCTATGTGGCCTTCATTGAGGTACATCTGTATAGGCCATACCACCACATTCCCGCCCTTATCGGACATTTTTATCACAATGTCATTATTGTTTTTCAATTCTTCTAGGGCTTGGCGTTGTTTGTTCTGGAGATTGTCACGTGTTACATTATTAGTTTGATTCAGTTTCTTAAACTTTTTAATCATGCCCTTCTCGAAAACGTCTATAACCTCGCTGTGGTTCTGCTGTAAAAATCTGGATTTGGATTTAAATCCACTGTCTTTAACCATCTCGGAACTCATCTCCTCATTCCTTAAACCATCATCAGTCTCAGTTAATCTTTGTTCCACCTCTGTATTGATTTCTGCCAAATCAGAGGAATTTTCCTGGCTAGTTGTGTTCATATATGTGTGTCGCACTGTTCCCCCACCTTTCGTAGTACTAAACCATTTTTTCAATTTTAACTTACGAATAAAATGAAAGAGATCAATCCTTCCCTCTGTATAGTTAAATTGACTAGATGGGCAAAATGTTAGACCCAACGACAAGACTTCTATTTGATCAGCAGTTAGGTTAAAATTGGATAAATTTACCACAGTGTGGGTGTCCTTCATTTTTTGGCCGTGTTGACTCTTGTTCTTACTCCCACATAGGCATCCAATAGTCCTTGTTTTTTTGCGCCGTGCGTGGTTCCTCCTCTCGTGCCTCTTCCTCGACCTCGAATTGGCGACTCCTTGGGCCCTGGGCTGGCTAGCCCTTGTCTTCCCTGTGCCATTAACGAGAATTCCATTAAAATGTTGGTTTTTACTCCTCCGTCATTGGATGTTGTACCAGCATCTTCAGCCATCATACTCGGTCCCGCTGTCTCTTCATTATTGGTTGTTTCAGTCGGTGCACTTACTAATAATCCTGTTGACTGATTCGGAGTGATCATTTGTTGTTTATTGAGTTCCCGTAGGTGGTCAAATTTCCTCCCAAATGTAAAAATCTGACCCCTTTCATAGTCTAATTGGTCCCTATGGAACTTGGTCTGTTTTTTAAATTTAATTTCTTCCTCTGCTTTAAGTAGTCTTGCCGTGAGTTTTTTCATCTCGGTTTCAAACTCACTATCCGAGTGTTGTTCTTTCAATTGTGCGGAAACTGCCTCTATTTCTTCCGCCAAAACGAACTGTATCTTTCAGTGCATACTTTATTAGCAATTTCAACATCGTGGTTGAGCATTCGTGATTGTTTTGGACCCATTCCTCAATGAGCTCCGGGTCAGGGTCCTGGAATGTCGGGGTTATGAAAATACGCAAGCCTCTTGGCACGCGTCCGTGCTCCACATATTTTTCGAGTGTGGTGGCCTCCCACCATTTAACTTGTTCGAATTTTGCAAGTTTTCCAGCTTAATCCAAAGTTCTTTTTTGGTGGTCTTATCTCGGGCTCCCCCTTCGTCCGGTCTGTTTGATGTTGCTGATTCTGAGTCAAGCGGTACAAACAGCATTTCTGCTGCTTCGCACCGTGAAACATTCCTGTTTGACAAATCCATTTTGTTAGATGTAGAGAACTCTCCGTCCGGGAGTCTCGCAGCTTGTGACAGTGCTGCTACACGCAGTTCCTTGGCAGCGACCCCACGGATCACGCCGGTTCCGTCAGCCTATTCCACAAACGCCGGTCCTTCAACCAGAGACAGTCTGCTTCTTCCGGGCAAACTTTTTTATCGTGGACGGCGGACACCGACCGAGGGACCGACCCCTGCAATATTGGAAACAACAGTGTTGGGACGGGTAGTCCTACTTTTATGTTTATGTTTGAGCACTAGGTAATGGAGGCACTCAGGAAACTGATTTACCCGTGACCAAGGTGCGGCTGCACCGAAACGCGTCGGGTGTTTTTTGACGCTTTTGTTATGAATAAATAACACGCTTTATGAATCTGGGCTCGAGCTTCGCTTTTTGTACGCAAAATAGCTGTGTCCAATATATATATATATATATATATATATATATATATATATATATATATATATATATATATATTTCGCTCCAAGGTTCCACCGATAGCGAGTCACTCCAAAGACAGGTGCTGTAGCGTGGCGGTGTACCACGCCAATATTACGCTCCAAAGAGTGCCCTTCTGAATCCTGCCCAAAAGAGACACACAGCACTCGCGGGGTCACAAAGCGTTGAACGCCAACCTTTATTTCAACAGACGCATTTCGGGAAAGACTCCCTTCATCAGTATCACAGAGAATGCATTTTGCGGCACCATTTTTAAAACCACGAGAGTTGTCGGAAATTAACATAAACTAGGGACTAAGCCTCGTATTCTCATACGGGCGCCATCTTTGAGAATGTTTTTTTCACACAGTTTACATACTGCAAATAGCTTTCAAAGGGGCATGTAACCACATATTACACACAATTCCCAGGAGTTGTCATCTCGCCGTGGATCGGCAATTGCAGCACAATAGTGCTGCCCATTGTCCCACTTTTCAAATGTACTTTCCCGATCCCATAGTCTAACATGATGCATTGAAGTGATAAACTTGTCATAACACAAACCTACTATTATTAGATTGCGTATATTATCTTCACATTTATGTGTATAATTAGACTAATTTTTTAACCCATAATTTATATGACTTCAAACCATTATCCAGATATTGCCGTGGATCGGCAATCGCAACCCAATGGTTGCCCATATGTATAACCACTTCGATCATATTTACTATGTAATTCAATTCTTCCCGTGCTCTAAAATAAAACATTTTCCAATATTGATAACAACCTGATCCTCACCCTTCATTAGCATAATTACACAGTAAATGTTACAAAAAAGACAAGAGAAAGAACATTGCACGTACTTTCAGACCAGTTGTAACTATTCATAATTTCATCAAGTTGCATTTTTACAGATTTGAATTACATAATTCTCTTATCCCAAATGTATATATATATATATATATATATATATATATATATATATATATATATATATATATATATATATATATATATATAGGCCAAGGTGTATTAAAGAATGAGTGCGTACTCCCACGGGGTACTTCCTATAATGCTCCCCTAGTCGTAAGTGTTTAGAGTTGATTTGGCCTATTTTGTTTGTCAGTTAGTGTAACTGATGCAATCATCATTCCAAAATGTTGATCTCTGGCAATATTAGTACTATTGAGCACTGAGATAAACAGAGGAAAACGTCTCATAGGTTTGGATTTTTAGCTGTCAAATATGGGTCAATTGTTCTGCTGCATTTCAGGTCTGCACCACTTATCAAGGTCAAGTTCTTTAACAAAAGCAAAATGTCATAATGTCAGATTATTTTAGTGAAGATTGAATGGTGCTTAAATGACAGATTACTTAATTGAAAAATGACTAGTAGTGTACCATTAAATCATCACCTTCACGTTAGTGCAATATGATGAAATGACTAGGGCACTTTGCTCTACTAAGAAACTAAGAACTACATTTAGAAGAGATTGGTAAAAGGGTGTTAGAAATGGGATTCCAGTTGGCTGAGGTATACACCTAGGCCAGGCAGGAACCACCACTCTAGTCTGTGTAAGCTAGATATACAATAAGATAACCTGTGCTGACCCTCTGGTAGCTTGTCACAAAGCAGTCAGGCTTATCCACAAAGGTAATGTGTAAAGTATTTGCGCAACATACACACACACACACACACACACACACAGGACCACAATGAATATGCCACTAAGAGACTTCACAGGTTTAGAAGAATAGAGAATCTCTATCTGAGCAAAACGAGATGAAAACAAAACAAGTCCAATCAGTAGAACTTGAGATATGAATTTTTAATGATAACATGCAAGAATAGTGCTTAGAAGTCATTAGCAGAACAAAGGTTGCTTGAGGTCACGAGAGACCAGGGTAAATTCAACGTTCAGGCTGACAGTAATGGAGGGCAGGCCAGCTACAGGGCCCATGCAGCGTCTGCTGAGAAAGTACCATGGATGGAGCAATGCGTCGACGCTGAGGGCTCGATGCATCGATCATTACAACGCTGTCAGGTTGGTGCATCATTGTCGAGCTTCACTGTTGCGTTACTCAATGAGTGTTTGTTGAGCCAGGCAGAACGTTGTAGGGCCGTGCAGTGGAGGCTGTAGAATGGCTGTCGTCGAACAGTCTCTGCATCGGTGTCGAAGGACGATGCATAAGTTCCGATCAACAGAGTCGTGATGATTTGTTGGATTTTAATGAAGCTGCTGCAGAACCCACTTCTGACGCCCAGAACATGGAGAGGGCACCTAGGCAAGTGTAGAACTCAACGAAGCCAGAGTCCAGCAGTGTGAGCAGTATTGTGAAAAGTATTTTGTGTCTCTAAGACTTCAGAAAACAGGAGGCAAGTCAGCAAGTTCTTGGGAATCAGTTGGAGGGAAGGCAGAGTCCTTCCAGAAGAGTGAGGGAGCAGCTGGGCAACAAGCAGAAAAGCAGTCCTTCCAGAAAAGCAGTCAATTCGAGTCCTTTAAGCAGCACTGCAGCCCTTCTGACAGAGGTTCAGTTCCAGATCCAGAACTGTCTGGTTTTATGTGGTGAGAGACCCAATACTTAAACCCAAAAGTGACTATGATGTAGGGGGTGACTTAAAAAGAACTCTCTGAAGTGTGCAAGGATCCCTTTCAACCCAGTCCTGTCTTTTAGGCTATCTGTGAGGGGCACATCAGTGCTTTGTGTATGGACAGGACACTACCTATTGGAGTGTAAGTGTCAGCCTCTTCAATTCCTCTCAGCTCAGCAAGACCCATCATAATGCAGATGAATGGAGATGAGTCCTCAGAATGCAGATGAGCCTCACCTTCCTGTGTTTGTGGCTGTCTAGAGGGAATTACACAAAGTGTAGCTATCACCCAACCCAGATGTGTATTGGAGACAGGATGTCAGGCACAAAGAGCAGAAAGTAAGCAGAAATATCCGCTTTCTAAAATGGGCATTTCTAAAACAGTAAGGTTAAATCCAACTTCACCAGTATGGAGGATTTATCCTTACCATTCTGAACATGAAAAAGCTACTCCTCTCTGATCAGGAATTACATCTTAAAAGTGTATTCAGGAATTTCCAATACTGGTCTATGAGAGGGGTAGGCTTCACAGTAGTGAAAAATGAAATAGGCTGTTTGTCATTACTACCAGAACATGCAAAACATACAGGTACATGTGATGGAGCAAGGTCTAAAGGTAAAAGAGACTTTCTCAGAAGCAATTCACTTGTTTAACTCACTAACAAGTTATTAATAAAGTTTGGTGAAAACTAATATGCATTACATGAACATGTGGGATAGTGAAGCTGCAGCCCACAGTAGAATTTCAATGAGAAGGCCCTGGGTATCGAGTATACCACTTTACATGGGACTTACCATTACAATAAATATGCCAATCAGGTATACACCAATGTCAGCATGTTTAGGGGAGAAGGACATGAACTTTAGCACTGATTAGCGGTGGTAACGTGCTCCGAGTCTTAAGGACAACTAAAAGATTCAGCAAAAATGAAAGGCAAAAGGTTGGGGGAAGGACCACCCTAAGGATGACAGGCCAAACACTTGGCACCTGCCAAAAATGTAGCTGAGCCATTTACTTTTCTTTTGCTTCACATGCCTCATTTAGTGTATGGGGGAATGCAGTGTTTTCAATACAAGAACTGCAACTAGCTCCCCTTTTGAAAATACCCTTTCAGCAATGATGAATCTGGTAAAAGTGGGATCCTTTCTGTGCAATTCAAACATATAAATCAGGGCAGTTCTGGAAAAGCCCCCTCTGCGAGAAAACTGTCAGTGCATGGTGGAAATTAGTTATCATATTCCTTTAGGATGGAACCCCACCTTGTAGACCCCACTTTGGGGCCATTTTCAGGGTAAACGTAAATTATGACAGGTCCACCATGCTAGCACAGCATAGCAGACCAGCTGTCACTGATCATTTTTGCCCTGAAGCAGCTCCCTCCATTTAGCAAGAGCCATTTCATAGCGAAAATGTCTATTAATATTTCAGACAACTTTAAATTACGTGACCCAGAGTTATTGACACCTAACCTAAATTCATTGCCAACAGGGTTCCATTGGAATTTCTGCTGGATATAAACCATTGCAAGTGGGGTAGATTAAGCCTACAGCAGGGGATATTTTAACGGAGCTGGAATTTAAATTGTGATAAATACCCTTTATCTCACATTCTGGTTTCTGTTTCTGTCTCAAAGTCATATCATTGACTCTCTTTCCACCACTTTTTTTTAACAGACCATTGCCAAACAAAAGTATAGTGGAGAATATAACTCACATTTGGTTACCATATTAAAGTAAATCTACAATCAAGAAGCAGTTGATGTGAACCAAGGAAAAGCAGGGGTCTGAACCTCTGGTAGTAAAGGGCTTTGCTAATAAGATAGGAATGAGTCATGTTTTAGTCAATTTCCTGATGGTGCAAGTTTTTGCAAACTCTGAACCTCTATTGATACACTACTGTGTCATGATATCTTGCCATAGGAGCTCCATGAAGAGCAACCTATCTTTAGATGAAGATAATTGAACTTTATTTTGCCCAGGCTAATAATAATAAAATAACATGTTGAGTGTATTCAATAAATCTAGGTCACATATGGTGTTTCCATCGAATGTATGACGTTACAACGCATACATTTACAAAGCATGCCTTTACAACACCGTTTTAAACCGCAGCATCCCTTACAACGCATACATTTACATCGCATGCCATTACAACACATTTTTTAAACTACATTTACAATGTATTCCATTACATTGCATTATACCTTTACAACGCATACCATTACATTGCATTTAAGTTAAGTGTTGGATAGCTTAGGGGTAAAAAATTACTGTTCGAACTCCAGGGGGTGCAACAGTAGGGTAAGTGTTGGATAGTGTAGGGGTAGAAATTGCTATTCTAACTCCAGGGGTGCAACAGTTGGGTAGGTTTTGGATAGTGTAGGGGTAAAAATTACTATTCTAACTCCAGGGGGTGCAACAGTAGGGTAAGTGTTGGATAGTGTAGGGGTAAAAATTATTATTCTAACTCCAGGGGATGCAACAGTAGGGTAAGTGTTAGATAGTGTAGGGGTACTATGCGTTGTAATGGTATGTGTTGTAATGACATGCGATGTAATGCCTGCGTTGTAGTGTCATGCGCTGTAAAGGATGTTGCGATGTAATGACTGCGTTGTAAATGTAGTGCGATGCGATGACTGCATTGTAAAGTTTGTTTCCCGTTACCATCATAACATTTTGATCCTTTTTTCTCCAGACTTTCTTGCAAAACATAACACTTGGAAAGTAGAATGCTCACATATGAGGGGGATCTGAACTGTATAGCACACCTCTTGAATGGTTTGATATTATACTGATACAGCATTTTCATGAAAAACATTGGTGCCCTGAATGTGTGCTGTGCATCTTCACACTATATCACATGCGTAACATCATTTGACGATTACGTTGTCATACACTATGTCCCGAGGTAAGTATAGGTACATTTAGTAAGTGAATACAATAGTTATTAAGGTTAGGTAAATGATGTTAAGGTCAAAATGGTAATATGAAACTTAACATGACAATTCAGTGACATATGATGCACTATTTGCAATATACTTGTTGGTCGATAATGGCAACTCGACCAATACCAACATGCAGTAAAAGAGCATCATCATGTTCTACCAGAGTGGTACATGTCCTTCCAAACTCAATGGAATAACTCTTGTAATCAGGTCAATTTAACTGTTTTATTTTTAATTAAGCTCATTTCAAGATTGATTGCCCTCTCTTATTTTGATCAAACTGTTTATTGATGAGAGTCAATGATTCAATGCATTGTGACTGTCTATCCTCTGGAAGTGCCTGTTGATGCCCTTGCCTTGTCGATGGATGCCAAAACACACATTTTCTGATCTGTCAAGGTCCTGCATTGATTACAAAAAAGACACTCTGCCCTCCCTTCTCTTGCATGACACAATCCAGAACCTTGCAGATGCCGTTAATTTAATGCACTGTTTATAAAGAAGCGTTAATGCACACTGCCCCCATTCTACCATGAAGTTGGGCTCACTCTGTAAATTTTTAGGGGCTTATTTATGAGCCCTTGCATCACTTTTGCGCCACCGTTGCGTTACTTTTTGTGACAGACCAGCGGCGTAAGAAATTTGCCAGGTTGCGCCATATTTACAAAGTGACACATCTAGGTAGATGCATCACTTTGTAAACCCCTGCACCACATTATACCTGTGCCAGGTATAATGTATGCAGGGTGGTGTTCCGACACACGAAAGGATCGTAGAAGTGACGCAGTGAAATCTATGAGATTTCACTGCGCCACTTCTAGGACGCAAATGCGTCAATATCTTACGCCTGCCTCAAGGCAGGCGTAAAAATGACGCAGGTACATTTAACATGGGACTTGCCCATGTGTAAATTACTCAGTGCTGAAGTTGCGACACTTTTGTGACACACTCCAGCAATGTGTCATTTTTGCGCCTACAGATACGTGAGAAATACAGACGTCTCTGTAACTCCTTGCGACATGATGTGTCATACTGTAAATATGATGCATCATTGCTATCGCAAGGAGGGAGCAATGAAAAGTGATGCATCGCTGTTTTCACGCAGCGATGCATCACGTTTCATAAATGAGGGCCCGAATGTTTAAGCGAATTGTAAAGTGTATGAAAATGTTTGTTATTAAAAGTTCTTACAAACTATCTCGCCCAGCACTAGATACTCATGTAAAAAGTGGACAAAAATCTGGTTTAAACAACGTTTATTCATATCCGTCCATTGCTCCCTGATCCATCTTTGAAGCATGTATGTCAAGTCTTCGATGATGCATTTTAAAGGAAATTGACTTGTTAGCTTTTTCAGTCATGTTAATGAAAGCAGAAATGACTCCATTAACTTCAATAGCAAAAGATTAGACCGCCGAAGTAACCTCATTTTTATGTCTCAAATGGAAATCTTAAGGCACATGTAGCAGATGTGAACGTGGTTTAATTTCTTATCGCTTTGAAAGATTCTAGGGCTCTGCTGAAGGTCATTCCCACTGTGAAATAAGGCTTTGAAACCACAGCAAACGAGGACAGCGCTCCACACGGGGTGCACACGTGAGTTTAGAGACATAAACAAAATGCCGCATTGAAAAGGAGAGGCTTCAGATATATTCAATTCTGTGTTTTGAATCAAAAATATTTTAAATGTTCACATTCTGCTTTTCCAAATACATTACCTATTAGAATGTCAACTGTTTTCAAGACAGTCCTTTTATTTATCTTATTTCTATGTAACATATTACTTTGTTGTTGTTAGTTTCCTTAAGGATACACAGCATTACAACTTGCTTTTAAAATTGAGCTTCATGCTGCACTATTCATTCTAAGCGTTTTATATAATGCGTGTTAAAATTACAGAATTTTAATAATATTCAATTTGCTGACCTACAGAGAATGGTAGGCTAGGTCGTCCTCGTGGGAACCCCAAAGATCATCACGTGTCAGCAGCAAGAATGTAACTCTTGAAGGGCATTATTATGAGTTTGGTGGTCCCATGGACCGCCATATCGGCGGTGGCGGTCCAAGCACGGAGATCGGCAGTCCAACCTCAATATTATGAGAAGGGCGGATCGGCTTTGCAAAGTCCACCGCTGGACCACTGAGATAGCCAGCAGACCGTCGACTGACGGATTTATGATCGGGGAGAGGCAGCCGCCATAGGGAAGTAGAGGGGAGCTGCACCACCATTCATATTACAAGCTGCCTGTTCTACAAGTGAATCAGGGCAGTCCGACCACCTTCAGGGATTGGTGTGCTTAAAGACATGCGCTCCATGTCTCTAAATAGGATAGTTAAGGATGGAACTCAATCAACGGTCAGCTACCTCTCTTCAAGCATGTTTTGCAGCCATTCTTTCACTCACACTGTTGAGCCAAAATGGACCTAGGAGATTGTTGAACTTTAGGAACTTGGGGGCATATTATCAAGGGCGTTTATCTCCGCTTTTTTGGCTTTAAAAGCCAAGAAAGCGGAGATAAAATTATCTCCCTATTACCTAGCTGTCGCTAACACCAGTTAGCGACAGCTAGTAGGAGATAGCGACCATCTTGGGCCCCGCTTTGCATGTCAGTGATATTTATCACTAATGACATGCAAAGTGGGCGTGCCAAGATGTTAGCGACTGGAAACAGTCGCTAACATCGCTATCTCCTATTACCAACTTTTGGATATATTCGCGCTAAGCGCGAATATCTCCAAAAGCTAACACCTGCCCCTGAGCAGTTCTTAGCCATGTTATCCAATGGTAGGTGGATAACATGGCTAAGAGCATTAGCTCGGTAATGCATGAATATTGCTGACTTTTCAGCGATATTCATGCATTTCGGCCGATTTTTATCGCTTAGGAGATAAACCTTGATAATAGCAAGGTTCCTAAGCAATAAAAATCGCCGCAGCTCGGCGATAAAAATATCGCCGCTAAACCAACATAGTGATAATTATCGCTAGTTGTTGGTAATATGCCCCTTGTTCTGGTAATCTGGACAGGCTTTTTCACAAAAGAGTTGTAATATGGTTACCTATTATAATATTTTCCAAGTCAGACAACCAGACCTAATTCACTTGCATATTCAAGGAGATTAACCTCAGGCACTTAGTTTTCGGTCCCTCCGATCACCATAACAATGTAAGTCTGGCCCACTTGGATCCACTCAATCAGAATGACATCTAACTCTAAACCATCCTTTTAATCAATCGATACATCTCTCCATCCATTGCTTATATCGCATCATAATGCCCAGGCAGTTCTATTTCTGAGCCACCCTTTTCACCCATCCATCCAGCCATTCATCCATCTTTCCAGCCATAAATTATCAATCAATTGTAGCCACGATCGAAGAATAACAATAACTCCAAACTGCCAAACTAAGCTGCTCTTTAAAGAAGATCTTCCCTCTGGAAATAAAAGCACAGGATTGGATGCCTATGATTTTTTTGTATTAATAGATGAATGGCTGACTGATACATTGGCATCCACTGAAAATTATATTTTCTAGAAATAAAATGTACGATGTAATCTTCATAGGATCTAAGAGAGCATCATTGCATTACCCATGACGCCATATTTCCATATAGCAACCAATAAAACTGGAGGTACTGTTTGTCGGGCTTGCTCCACTCCTGATAGCGTGTGCGCATGTGGCAGAGCAAAGCAAGAATAAATGTCGAGCGGGATGGAAGGGCCCTTCACCTTCCAGTTGATGCGTGCAGGTCTTCCGCCCTACCCCTCTCACACTTACCATATTCCTTCGGGGTTTGTCAGACGTGGATCGGTGTTCTCTTGTTGAGCCTCTGCTGCAGTGATGTATGGCCTCTCCTTTGGCATTTCTTCTTCTCGTCAGGCGCCCATGGACCTTCCCTTTGCTTCTGAGAAAACAAAAGACATAAGAAAATGTTCTAAAGAATACTCGTATATAAATGCGGTAACATTTACTTTGAGCTAAAATATTGAATGATGTACTTTTCTGATGCATGTCTCTACAGTGTATGGAGATCCTGCTTCCTTGTTGGCTGTAAAGACAATATACATTAGTTTCCTGACTGTTTAAGGGGCTGACTGTTCATCGTACCTTAGCCCTGCACATTTTGTTTTCTTATCCATTGCAGGAAAATATGTTTTTGACTTTTTTCCCTGATTTTAAATGGACATGAATGTATTGGGCTTCATTTGGACCGCAAGCTGAGCATCTCTTTAGGTCAGATATATCAGATACTTCCTTAACTATAATATCCCATTGTTCTACTCCTGAATATACCTAATGATTTAATCTTCCTCATATAGATAATACAACTGATTCTGCTCTCGGACACCATATATACCAGGTAGGTATTTCTAGTAGGACTACACTAATTGGTTGTAAAGTGTTATCACCAGAATGCATACACATGGCAATACTTATACCTTTATCTCCACTGCAGCAACCACATAAAGACCACTCAATGAGAATATTCATACCTGAGACACGTCGGTGACTTGTCTCCCTTTCTTTCCTTGTTTTGTTTCTCTTTGTTGTATCTCAGCTATATTGCATTGTCATCCACTGCTCCACCAGTGGAACCCTGTAAGGATGATGTAACATGGAATGTTGGTGTCCGAAAACCACAGCTGGATAAGGGCTGAGCACCATCTGGCTGCTCCTGGTGGGGCTATATTACTGCTGTACTATTGATCTACAATAAATACTCCTATAACATGTTAACCAGCTTGGAGTGATTACTACACTCTTCTTCCCCCATTTCCACTGTGTTGGCTTTGACATTGTTGGGCTTGAACAGGTGGGTGGGAGAAGTTGGGATATTGCTTCAGACCTTGCATCTCACCCCTATAGAAACAACAGTTGAGCATTACACTGTTCTATTGAACAACACAAAGACCAATATGTGGATTATTTTCATTTTAAGACACATGCTGCAAGTGTGTATTTTTGTCTTTAGAGAAAAGCATATAGATCAATTTACAAATACTTTTTACACATTTTTTGTCATTTTATAGTCACCTGTGGTATTTTATTTTATGTTATGTTATGTTATGTTATGCTATGTTAGTGAAGCTTTTAAAGCACATTTATACCCTAGGGTGTCCTGGCACTGAGGACTGCCTAACTGGTTTTCAGAAAATATGATTATTCGGAAAACAGCCATGTTTTCAGCCTCTTCCTGAAAGAAAGGAGCTTGTGGTGTTCCTAAGATGCACTGGTGGGTTGTTCCACGCTTTTGCGGCATGGACGATGAAACTACTGCCGTCCCACCTAGCTTTTTTCACTCTGGGGATAGTCACTTGCTTCGCTTCCAAGGAATGCAAAGAAGTTCTGGGAACGTACCACTGAAGGCATTTTTTCAGATAATCAGAGCCACTGCCCCTCAAAGAACTGTGCACACTGATTTACTGGGAGCCAGTGAAGATGTCGAAGTCCCTTTCTAACTGAGGCAAACTTTGGTGTGCCGTTATCAGTCTGGCTACTACATTTTGTACCAGCTGTAGTCTGTTCAGATGTTTTTTGTGAATGTTCAAGTACAGACTGTTGCAATAGTCCAGCCATGACAAAATGAGCACTGTGGCTGCTATCCTAAAGCTATCTACTGGTAACAAGAATTGTATTTTCCTCAAATTTCTGAGGAGGAAGAAGGTCGTAGAGACAACCCCACTGACCTGATTGCCAAAGGTGAGTTTATTATCCATAATCACCCCCAGATTCTTAGCTTCCATAGTGGGGGCTGGGAGCATTTCCCTTTCTTCAGGCCACCAGTCCGATGTCCAGAGGTTAGGATTACTGCCAAATATTATGACCTCCATCTTTCCTGCAGTGACTTTTCGGCAATTCGAAGGCATTCAGCCAGCAATGGCTTTCATGCTGCATCTTCAGCCAGTTTCCACTTCCTTGCCTCGCTGTAGAGACAGCACAACTCGTGTGTCGTCCGCGTAGGATTTTAATTGGAGCCTAAACAATCTTATCAGGGCTGCCAGCGGGCACACGTATATATTAAAAAGCGTGGGGCTAAGGGATGACCCCTGTGGGATTCCCACACAGAAGGGAAAATGGCTTAGACCTAACTCTACCCAAATCCACCGTTTGAGTTCTGTCGGTCAGAAAAGATTTCAAAAGCTTCCATGCCTTACCCTGAATCCCTGCAGTCGATAAACGGTCCATCAAAACTTCAAGATGGACCATATTGAAGGCAGCTGACAAATCCAGCATGATCAGGATCGCCACACCTTTCTGGTCCACAGCTTCTCGAACCTCCTCCATAGTTTTGATCAGGGCTAGCTCAGTGCTGTGTTCAGCACAAAAGCCATATTGCGTATGATCTAGCAAACTGTTGGTCTGAGTGAACGTGCTAATTTGAACGTTCATAGCCCTTTCGATCATTTTTGCCAGCAATAGGAGGCGAGAGATAGGTCTATAGTTGTTTGGATCACTTAGATCCAGATTTGGCTTTTTTATTAACAGGAGTATTGATGCGGATTTCCAGGTTTTGGGAAACTGGCATAACATAATGGTGGTGTTATACAAAGGGGTGAGGATGGAGTCAATGACCTCAGGGATGCCTTTAATCACCGACACTGGACAAGGGTCCAGACGAGATCCGGATCGGGTTGCCATCAGAAAGTCGATTATGTCCCGAGTCTTTAATGGTGTAAAATCCTCTAATATAGGTAATGATTTGAGGGCAACGGGTGTTGGCCTATCTGAGACCTCCACCATCTCTCTTTGCTGATGGATAAATGGGGAGAAAATAACTTCCACCTTTTTCCTAAAGAAGGAGGCTAAGGATTCGCAGAGCACTGGGCTGGTGTATGATTTGGGTCTGGCAGGGTTCGTCAGATTAGTTATAGTTTTGAAAAGCTCTCTGGAGGAGGATTTTGCCTTCGTAATCTGCTCCACAAAGTATGCTTTTTTGGTTTTAAAGAGTAATTTTTTCATAGTTCGCGAGGATTGCTTTATAAGCCTTTTTGTTGGTGCTGTTATACCCTTTTGTCCAGACCCTTTCCAGCCTCTTACAGTCCGTTTTGTGTTTTTGTAGGTTGTCGGTAAACCAAGGGGCTGATGGAAGGGCTCGCTTGAGGGTATAGTTTGACCAGGGCTAGTTTACAGCATGCGGCCTCGATCCATCCCAAATATGCAGCCATGGCCTCCTCTACACTGGCTAGGAGACTCGGGCTGTTCCTTTGAGACAATTCCCTAGGTCAAGGCTAGTCAGGTTTTTCCTGGCCCATATAGCTGTCTTCTCCCTGGGTCTAGTTTATGTTGGTGATGTGGGGTCCGCAATAGTGGAAAGATAATGGCGGCATGCTCTGTCCAGGGGAGTGGCATTAGCTCAGTGAGGGACAGGAGGGAGTTATTAGAAAAAATTCCATCCAGGGTGTGTCCCGCCACATGTGTAGGGCCTTCTACTCACTGCTCAAGGTCCCCACCATTCGCAATTTGCTTCAACCTCAAATTTATACGGGTCCAAAGGATCCTTCCGATGAAAGTTGAAGTCCACCATTATTGTGAAGGAGTTGGCACACAACCCCATCTCCAAGAGAGTGCCAATGGAATCAAGAAATGCACCTCTGGGGCCAGGGGGGTGGATAAGTGAATAGCTTTGAATGTGTCCTGGGTAAATCCGTACACTTAATGACAGCGCTTCACAGTCTGAGTTGGAGGCTGTAGTGAATGTGGGCTCTAGGCTTTTATGATAGATAACTGCCAGCCCTCTGCCCATCCTTAGTGGTCTGTCAAGAGTATGACAAACAAAATCAGGGGGAGATGCTTTGACAATGTCCAGTCCTGAGGAAGAGCGGAGGTTCTTGCAACTCAATCACCTAGTAAAATCATCAAATAGTTACTCTCCACTGATCGTATGGACCTTTAATTTTCCAGAAAGTAGCTAGCATCGGCAATATATTTCCAGTACAGTGAAACCAATGTGGCTCCACAGAAATGACAGAGAGGATGATGTCCAAGCCATTAACAGTTTTGCGAAGTCATACTGTTAATCGGTTACCAAAGGTTCAGTAAAAATATCATAAGAGCATACATATAAAATGACCAAGGAATCAAAATGTGTATATTATGAGAAAAAGGATGCAACATATTATCACATAGGAGAGGGAAAATGCCAAATATAAATGTTCTATAAAGGATCTCAGAATATAAAGTAGATATGTTCCATAAAGGAACTTGCCTATCATGAATAACACATCAAAAGTGGCAAGGAGATATTTATGAGGAAGGTGTCAGCATCAATTGAACCAAATGTAAAAACACATAATCAAAAGCAGGGAAGTAACCTCTGGAAGATTCTCCTTCTCAGTTCCCACCAAATGGACCGACCAGGAGACAGTGTTTCTGGCAGCAGGTACACTCCTTAGTCTCCCAGCTCTTTACAATGTGTTATACACCTGTCCGGCCTTGAATGTAACATCACTCCAGTCTGCTTGGTAGAGAAGGTCTCTTCCACCATCTCAATCTCGATATCCAAAGTCAACTTCCAATTCTTTAAAAAACTTTATTTATCATTCTCAAATGAAAACAGACATCAAAAATGCCCATAAGCACAAGGGTTTAAAATAAACAGTGATTAAAACGATAGCTTTAAGGTATGGAGGTCAGATTGCAGAGGCATTCAATAAAGAAAACACTTGTCAAGAACAGCCAGAAATGGGAAAGGGCAATACCCAGTCACACAGCATTCATGGCAAGGTCCCAATAAAATTTGATTGGCAAATCAAGCATGGGGCATGAAGATGCCATTTCAGTCCAGATCGTCAGTGCTGGACATTAACACGTAGTCTCATAATGGTTGCCATATATCCTTAGGTCTTGTAGTAATTAGCTATAAAGTGGCATAGTCTTCAGTAGTTGTTTTACAATAAATCCTACTCTATAGTTTCAGCTACCTATCGATCTAGCACGGTAAGCAGACACTTCTGGCTATGAGGCATTCAATAAGACATCTGTATAGTAGAGAAAAACAAGTCTCTGGAAAAGTATTTAATAAAATGATATTCACAATATTTAGGTCTGGTTACAAGTTAGGCCGATGTTAAATTCAAAATGTGCTTTTTTAGAAAGTACACATTGTGAAGAACTGGGATTTCAAGTACCCAGCGGCGCCAGGGACACGCCCAAAGTCCTCTGGGTTCACTTGCCTTGGTGTACAGAGACACGGAATACTTCTAGGTGGCGTCAGAGATCAAATTTATTAGCTGCAGCTAGTAGCAGAAATCCCAGCAATACAACACGGTGTACAACTCAATAAACTGCTCAATTTTACTAAGGCGAGACATCCCTATTTATACACAAAAAGGTACATTTAAAATGCACGCCCCTGCACCAAAATTCAACCAATAGAAAATACATGACATCACACAGCATCATATAGTAAAGCTCATTTTACAGTGTCCCAACCCACAAGTTAATATTTAGGCATATCTAAATATTAATCTGGAAGGCCCGGACAAACCCTTAATTGAAAGCGTAACCCATGAAATGAAGAAACAGTAAAGAAAAGTAGTTTCAGATAATGTGCAAGATTACAGAAACGTAAAGAAACTTAAAAGTTAACAAATGTCTTGAATGGTGATTGGGAAAGTGGATAACGATCTTGCAGGGAAATTGGCTTGGCAGGGTCAATTCCAGGTGAAAGGCCAGCTTCTGAAATTAACTCCAGCGCACGAAGGAAACCTTAGTTAATGTACACATGACCCACAAAAGGTCAGACTGCTTTGCTCGCAGACTAACTTCTGAGGCCTACGTAAAAGGCAACACCAGATGGCAGTCACGACACATGGCAAAACCCATGTTTAGAAAAGAAAGTCGTGCACTTTAAAAGCACGCAAAATCACAGAACCTCAATTGTTCCATTTAATGTGGACACATTGATTATACTTCAACAAGATATATGGACAGCTTCTTATTAAGGTAAATATATCCATCTACTACATTTTGTTATTATAAGGCGCACAATTTAATTCTGTTATTCACGAGTTGAGTACATGTGTTGCATATAGAGGGGTGGAGCACTACATTACGCTGCTCTGCCTACTTTGATTGCTGTATAGAAATGGAGTGAAAACAAACAATATTGTTTTCATCTGATACGATTTACAGACACATCAGAGGAGGTCACATAATAGTGTATAAGTAAGTAAATAGACAACTAACATAAGTACAAGTCAAAATAAGTTTATATTAGGTTGAGACAATCATGCACTTCATGGTTTTTCAATATGCACACAGCTTTGAGCAACTGTGCAGGTTTTTTTTGTGGTATTATATATGATCATAATCAATTTATATGGTTATTGCACTGGGTTGTCTAGTCTGATGTTTTGTTTACAGTTTATGATCCTGAGCAGACATGTTTGGTGAGAGAAATGTTCGGGAAGATCTGCTCAGATGGACTTTGTTCCTAACATGCATAGAATGTAGCTAATTGGGACTTGCAGTGCTGGACTAGAGTTCAGTCCTCTGAGGCCCAAGCTTTATATGTCAGATCTCCTCTGGTATTCCATTCCTGTTCAGCTGGTGATGACTGATTTAGTGGCTGGTAAAATACTGAGTGATAGATAAGACCCATATCAGACAGGTCTTGTGTGATGGTAAAAGAATGAGCAAGAAAAATTAGTTATTTAACAGCCTGCATTAGCTATAACTCTCTGCAGACTGCTGAGTGGTATAGTATTGTTGTGGGCCAGAGCAGTTTGATTGGAGTTGAAACTACTATATAATGCTCTGGCTAGCCATATATCAGCCCTCCTTATTTTACCTGTATATGGCAAATAACATACTGATTGGGCTGTTTCATTGCTGTGAGCTATAAACTGCTGATTCTCATTGATGCACAGAAAGTGTGTTACAAACTAGAAACTGTAGATGTTGTTGAGGCATTATTGTAGGACAGACGGAGGCAAAATCTTTAACATACAGAACATTTTCCATTGAAGTGCAAGTAAAATAGCAGCATGGAGTTTTACTGATAAAAATATATAGCGCACAAACAATAATGGCTGGAAATGTGAATTCAGCAAATATGTATCATTTGTACATCTCCAAGTAAATAAAGTGTCTTGATTGTTTTGATCCTATTAAAATTATGTTTCCAGCTCACTTCTGAATTACAAAAGAAAAGTGGTCAATTTGTGGTTTCCTAACTGCTGATATGTTTTGAAACATTAGCGCAGGTCATTTACAGGTATATAAAAGTTGTTGTGTTTAGAAAAAAACTGACAGCTTACAGCCTTTGTTTTCACATGCTCTTTACCACCACAACAAGACTGTCAACTAGTCCACTTTACCATTCTATCTTTGACTGCAACGTCAGAGAACGGCCAGGTAGGCGTTACATGGGTGGTGCATGGGTGTTCCCATCCATCTCAATTTAAACCCATATTTACGAGAACTAGTAAAAATGGGTTTGTGCCAAAATGGTGTGCCTATCTGAGGTGGGTGTAACAAGAAGAAATATAATTATTCCTGCTCGTTACTTCCTCTTTGCAGGTGTGCTACATTCTGCAGCACACCTGTACTGAGTAAATAACTGCAAAGGATAGGTCTCCCTTCCTGCACTAAAAGCTTACTTGACCATAATATTTTGGGACTAGGCAGCCACAAGTGCCCCAGTTCTTGGAGAGTTCAGAACTGCGCCATATATTTAAAAGTATGGTGCTGTTGTGCTCTTTCCGTTTCAGGCAACACAGTGTAGAACTTCACTTGCCGCACTGTGTTGTATGAAATGTTAGTTAATACGCTGCCTTTTTGCCAGGGTCACACTACAGAAATAACATATACATACATACAGACAGAAAATCACAGTTTGTTATGAAAATAGGCTATTTTTCAAAGAATTAGGGAGAAATATATCCAAGGCTCAGCTCAGTGCATTTGTCTGGCAGGTTACAGTGTGGCACAACAAGATCTTGGGATTAGTGCACACCAGTTTGGTTATGTTAGACATTTCTAATTGTGTTCTTCGTTCTCCATTAACCGGACCTGGTGAAATAAAAACTGTACAGGAACAGAGGTTTATAATAAAATAAAATCCCTCCATTCATAGGTTAGGCCTTCCTACTAGTCCATCCTTCATTAAACTTCTGAAGTGCTTTTAGCTCAGGGCCTGGGGCACAGCCCAGGCTGCAGGAATGATAGGAACGACCCTGGCAGGACCGTGCTTGTGGCACCCGGTGCACAATCTTTGTTGGTGCACCCTCCTGCGAAAGTAGTGGCATAATGTAAAACTATGGGGGCCCTTGCAGAATGAGATGAGGGGCCCCTGAGTCTCCCATATCTGACATATGTGCATTGACTTTAGGCTGTATGGGGTTTCCTGAAGATTTGGGGTTCACTTGAAGGGGTGCCCCCCCATACTGCAGGGGATGCAGAGGCCTTCGTTAATCCCCTTCACCAAAGTCCTCCATCTGCACAGATTCCCTCACTATCAACCTCCAATGGGGCCCCTCATCTCTATATATGCTCTTACCCATGTGTATTTCATTTCTTCCATAGTGCTACTCAGCCCAATGTAGGGTGTTCAGCGCTTTAGCTCACACACATATCGTTCACAATGACTCATATAAGTGTGTAAATCAATGTATAGGAAGTCCACTTAAGACAATGAGAGCTGCAAGGTGAAGGAGTTACATGTCATCCATACTGGTAGGTACTATATGTGGGGCCACTGACATTATGCAGCAGGGATGGTCAAAATATTCTGCTGGGTTGACTAAATTATTTGGCAAAAAAAGGTAAATTATGCAGCTTAATCCTGCAAATTTTGTGATAATATTACCACATTATTTTATCATTTTTACACTTTTTAACACTTTCTGGGCATAAGTTGTTCTTCATTAGTACCAGTTTAACACACAAATATAGTAATATGCAAAAGAAAGGTAACCAGTCAATCTTTGCAAAGGGCCTTTACAACACCTGTCACTGCATTTTTAGTTATATTTTTAATCATTTGAGCTAGAAACTATTTTTAATTTAGAATCTTCAGATTATGCAGCTGATGATGGATTATGTGGCAAATGGGGCAAATCTATATACATGCGAAAAATGTTGCAGCCGCACAATCGCATAATTCCAGTGGCCCCAACTACATGTTAAGAGTGCTTGACACGGCGAAATACAAACTCAGGAATTAAAGCATAACATAATGGCTGTCCCTACGAACAAAATATTTATTATTATCTAAATTAATTCTTTGATCTGCATGTTACACTTTGTGCTTTGCAAGAGATGCATTATCCCTCTGTGCTTCTTTATGATGAGTCAAAACTGGGATTAGTGAAAACTCAGATCTCTCCAAGAGATACATTAATCACCAGAGTAAAATAGACATTTTTTATGGGCGCCAAAGCACTCAGAAGTCTTTAACTTTAATCCTGTTGGATATTTCAAAATGCAGCATAGTCCTCCAGCATGGCTCCTCCACAAAAGCAGAATGCTGTGCCCTAGGTCAATGCAGGTGAAGGCACACCACATGCTGTAACAACACAAGGGCCCATTGCAAAGGAGTAGCCAGGAAAATGAAATATCCCCCGCTTTTTATGGCCCTAAATAAAGGAGCAAAGTGAGCTATCCAGGCTTTTGCTTTTGAAGCCACTGAGAATTGTTCCCCTGATGAAAATCTGCATAAAATAATGCAAAATTATGCTTTTTACATGAAAGAAGCTTGGTCAAAAACTGCATTTACCTATATTGACATCTTTCTTTTATTCTTTCCGCCTTTTCATCATCTATCTTTGCTTACGTTCTTCTTTCATCCTGTCTATCTACCTTTGTTCTCTACTTTTGTCTTTCCATCCTCCATTTATTACTCTTTCCATCTTTCTACCAGTGCATCCTTTCATTTCATCTCTCATTCTTCCTCTCTATTCTTGAAATTCATATTTAATTTTCTTTTCATATTTCCATATTTTATATCCCCCTTCCTTTTTTCTTCCTGTTTTTCATTTGATGATCCTCTTGTCCTTTCTTCCATTGTTAAATCCTTCTCATATCTTTCCAGCTTTCTTTCATTATTTGGATTATATTCTTCCTTTACTTTCTCACTCCATTTGTCTCATACTTTTTTTATTTACAATTTTAATAATTTCTCTTTCTGCTGCTGCTTTTGGCTACCCTCCCCACAGCTGCATCTTGGTGATTATTCTTGCTTTGTGTATTGGTTTCTTATTCTGTCTTGTGCTGACATGCGAGCCATGGATCAAAGTTAGGAAGGGCCATGAAAACACTTTTATCTAACCTCGTGACACCCCCCACTTGAGCTTATACTGCAGGTGTTTCACTAAGCCCTTGGCCCATTATCAATCATTATGTTACAACTCACCCACAATCAGAAGGACAATGGGTCTGTCCACAGTCTGTGTGAGGTCGGGGAGGGAATACTGCAGCCGCTAGAGTTTAAATGAGAAGTGCAAGCCGGCTCCAATTGTGCGAACTTTAAACTCTTGGAGCTTCTTGCAGGGGAACAGCACAGCCTGCTGCAATCCCAAAATTACAGACAAAAGGCATCCTAAAAGGAATGCTGATGGACAACGCATGTAACACCAAAAAAAGTACAGTCTGTGAAATTTACGGATGGTTGGTCTCCCTATCTGCAGCAGAACTTTCAAAGGAGCTTTCATCCCCCACAGCATGGGGCTCAGCCGGGAACTACCTGAAGGAAGACCAGGCCAAAGGAGACCCACATGCACCCGTCAGAGCTGAATTAAGGCCCTGTTACAGTGACCACCCACAATTATGGTGACCAACGTTACTATTCCTGATCTAGGTATAGTGGACCCACCAGTCTTGCAGGGGGCTAAACCCTCTTGTGTTTCTGACTCCATTCATAATATAGATCTATTAGGAAATAATGGTACAAAACCATCTGACTCTGTAGGATCTCCACCAGCAAAGAAATAAAAAGGATTCTTTACATGCCCAGATTGAAATTCCAATGCTGTGTCAAGTACCAACCATGCCACTTGTAATCTGGGAAAAGAGGACTTGGGAGACTTGAAAGATTTTACACTACTCAGCGTCACAGAGCTAGGTAAAATAGCTTGGAATTTAAGTTGTTTGACTTTGTTGTGGGGATGCTTGAGGAACGCATTATGAATTACATTTAGTCTCCACATGCCCCCATGAACAGTTTATTGACACAAGGACTTATTTTGCGCTAAAAGTACAGAGAACAACAACTTCTTGCGTTCTGTTGTTCCCATGCATTCATTGTAAATTGTTACCACTAAGGGGACATAATTAAGTGTCATAATAGTCTCACTTCAGAAATTTTGCTAAATAAGAGTAATGTTAGATTCCCAAAAATAGGCAAATTTATGCAAGCGTAATTTAAATTTCACCCAGGCCTACTCCTTTAGTGCAGAAATATCTATTTTAGATTGTTGCTGGAGTGTGGTGACTGTTTTCACCGGTTTAGCAATTCCTTATCATGGTTTGCATACTACCATGTAATGGCGACTCTACGTCTCCCTGTTTCCAAATAGTTTTTATTTGTTTCTATACTGTAGGAATTGACTTGCTGGCACTTGAGTGTTTTTCTTCAAATTATAGAAGATTATGGTTATTAATAGGTCTTCTAGCATGGCTATGTTACCACAGTCCCAACACACTCTCCCTAATGGGGACAAATGTTTCCTCCTTTTCAGAGTTAGCCAAACATTTTTTCCAGCAAGGCTTGCCAACATCTAGTAAGCAGTGTTTTAGCGTCCGGGAGCATGTGTCGCGCAAGGCGCGGAGATCAACGCAAAGGATTATTTGGGATTTGCAAAGCCACGAAAGGCATGATTTATGTGGCCTTGAGTAGCTTGCAAAGAAATGTAATGCAATGCTGCAGCCAGCACTGTGCTGTGTTACATTTCCTAGTGGTAGGTTATGCAGCTGAAATTGTATGAAATTGGTACACCTACCACAGACAGGCATAAGAAGGAGAAATATGTTTATTTCTCTCAGTTACTTCTTCTTTCTATGTGTGATACACTGTGCATCACGCAAAGGAATAGGTATATGCCTCTTTGAATTTTTTGGGCGAGTCAGTGATGGGACAGGCACAGGGTAAGTGGTTTTATTTATTTTTCTATTTAATTTTACCTATCCTGTCATCTGTTGACTTCCAAACCCCACCCCGCCCTGCCCCACCCCACCTTCCTGCACAAAAAACAATCCATAGAGGCAGTTTCCTCTTTCTATGTGTGCTGCAGAATGGAAGGAAAAACGAGGAAAAATAAACATATTTCACCTCGTTACGCCTCACCAGGGGAGGCATATCTTTTTGATGTAATCCCTGGATTACTAGGAGGTCCATTAGGATGGCGGACGGACAACGTCCCTCTGCCATCCTGTCGGGGGCCGGTATCTTTCGCCACAAGGGCGGAGGAACCGTGCCCCCAATTAGGATGCATCCGCCACCGCGGCGGGTGCATCCCGCATTTTCTACATTGCGGTGGACGGTGCTTGAAGCACCGGCCGCCACAATGCAAAAAATGCACGTTGTACATTTCAATGCACAACATGACAGGCACCGCGCGGTGCCTGTCATGGTGTACATTGAAATGCTGGGGGGTACCATAGGTACCCCCCATGTGCACCTCCCAACCCCCTTCACCCTGAGGGCCCACGACGGGCCCCCAAAGCAAAGACCGTATGCCTTCCCGTGGCGGCAATGCATTCCTCACCGGCCATCCTAATATGGCTGGCGGTGTCTGATAGACACCGCCACCATATCAGGCCTTTTCCGAGTTTTTTCCGCCGCGGTCGGCTTGCGCCGACCGCGGCGGAAAAAACTCGGACGGTCTTCCCCTCCACCACGATCCCCCCGCCATCGTAATATGGCGGGGGGGAGAAAGGTGGAGGACGGGCAGGGATGGCGGACGGATCGCAACCGCCTGCATGGCGGTGGCGATCTTTCCGCCATCCTAATGGACCCCTAGGTTTGGTAAATCTGGGAATATGTCAAAAATCATGAAATTTGCGTGGGAACACCCACAGCAACACCCATGGAATGCCTCCCTTACGCAGAGTAATGCAACGCAGAGATTTGCACTGCATTGCTTTACTTCATATTTTTGAAGCATTTCAAAGCCACGAAAAGTGGTTTTGCGCGGCTTCATAAACATGATTTAGAGGTTTTCTTCATGTTTGTGCGACGCTGCCTGGTGCAAGCATGATGCAAAGCCCTCATGAACATGGCAACTATGTTAAGCATCAATGTCTCGGGCGATACCCAAAAACCCGGGACATGTATCGGGTCTAGAGATTCATCAGTCCAACAAGTACCGACTTGCATCCACCTGGGTGATCCACTATTGAACTACAAGTACCAGAGTCCCGAGGGGCGATCCGGAGGAGGGGCTAGCGGTGTGCGCTCCATTGCGGTGGTTTCTATTAATTGGCTCCCTTGAGCTTTGAGCCGACGGGCTCCTGGATGCTGCTCTGCGTGCCGGTTCGGGCATCGAGGCCATTGACGGTTGTTTGGCGGCCTTCTCCTCCACCCCTAACCATTTCTCTACTGATGAGGGAAGTTATCCCGAAACCCGAGCCATGTCTCGGGCGATACCCAAAAACCCGGGACATGTATCGGGTCTAGAGATGCATCAGTCCAACAAGTACCGACTTGCACCCACCTGGGTGATCCACTATTGAACTACAAGTACCAGAGTCCCGAGGGGCGATCCGGAGGAGGGGCTAGCGGTGTGCGCTCCATTGCGGTGGTTTCTATTAATTGGCTCCCTTGAGCTTTGAGCCGACGGGCTCCTGGATGCTGCCCTGCGTGCCGGTTCGGGCATCGAGGCCATTGACGGTTGTTTGGCGGCCTTCTCCTCCACCCCTAACCATTTCTCTACTGATGAGGGAAGTTATCCCGAAACCCGAGCCATGTCTCGGGCGATACCCAAAAACCCGGGACATGTATCGGGTCTAGAGATTCATCAGTCCAACAAGTACCGACTTGCACCCACCTGGGTGATCCACTATTGAACTACAAGTACCAGAGTCCCGAGGGGCGATCCGGAGGAGGGGCTAGCGGTGTGCGCTCCATTGCGGTGGTTTCTATTAATTGGCTCCCTTGAGCTTTGAGCCGACGGGCTCCTGGATGCTGCCCTGCGTGCCGGTTCGGGCATCGAGGCCATTGACGGTTGTTTGGCGGCCTTCTCCTCCACCCCTAACCATTTCTCTACTGATGAGGGAAGTTATCCCGAAACCCGAGCCATGTCTCGGGCGATACCCAAAAACCTGGGACATGTATCGGGTCTAGAGATTCATCAGTCCAACAAGTACTGACTTGCACCCACCTGGGTGATCCACTATTGAACTACAAGTACCAGAGTCCCGAGGGGCGATCCGGAGGAGGGGCTAGCGGTGTGCGCTCCATTGCGGTGGTTTCTATTAATTGGCTCCCTTGAGCTTTGAGCCGACGGGCTCCTGGATGCTGCCCTGCGTGCCGGTTCGGGCATCGAGGCCATTGACGGTTGTTTGGCGGCCTTCTCCTCCACCCCTAACCATTTCTCTACTGATGAGGGAAGTTATCCCGAAACCCGAGCCATGTCTCAGGCGATACCCAAAAACCCGGGACATGTATCGGGTCTAGAGATTCATCAGTCCAACAAGTACCGACTTGCACCCACCTGGGTGATCCACTATTGAACTACAAGTACCAGAGTCCCGAGGGGCGATCCGGAGGAGGGGCTAGCGGTGTGCGCTCCATTGCGGTGGTTTCTATTAATTGGCTCCCTTGAGCTTTGAGCCAACGGGCTCCTGGATGCTGCCCTGCGTGCCGGTTCGGGCATCGAGGCCATTGACGGTTGTTTGGCGGCCTTCTCCTCCACCCCTAACCATTTCTCTACTGATGAGGGAAGTTATCCCGAAACCCGAGCCATGTCTCGGGCGATACCCAAAAACCCGGGAAATGTATCGGGTCTAGAGATTCATCAGTCCAACAAGTACAGACTTGCACCCACCTGGGTGATCCACTATTGAACTACAAGTACCAGAGTCCCGAGGGGTTCCGGAGGAGGGGCTAGCGGTGTGCGCTCCATTGCGGTGGTTTCTATGTTAAGCATCAAATCTGAAATATTTTTATATTACCATTGATGTAAACTTGCGGTGGTGTGAATGGAGAAATTCTCACTACACGTTGAATTTATTCATGTATTTTAACCGCTCCCACGCTGGTGACGGAACCTCTCCGTCACGCCCCTCGGTTGGGCTGTGCTGGTGACGGAACGGTTCCGTCACGGCCCGCTCGCCGCGCCGGCGCGGCGCGTTCTATTGAGCGGGCGGCGCCGTGACGGAACCGCTCCGTCACAAGCACAGTTCACCCGAGGGGCGTGACGGAGCGGTTCTGTCACCTGCGTCGGAGCGCCGCGCGCCCCCCCCGCCCCTTAGCGCTGCGGCGGAATTACCGCCGCAGCGAAAGGGTTAAAGTTTCTTATTTACACAACAATATCATGTTGACCTAGGAAAAGTAAAAGAATACTAAACAGATTGTACAGTGAACTATGTTATAAAGTTGCATTGATTGTGATGGAAAGCATTTTACAAAATCTATGTGTATTTGCTTCAGCTCCCTTTTAATGAATGCAAGAAAATTGCCATGGAAATATCTTGCGTTCACCTATTCATCAAGCAGTCTGTTTTAAACATGATTGGAGCAATGGATATTATATAATTTGCCCTTAAGATTTGCCTCTCAGAGGGTTTCAATTTCAGTGCATTCAAGGCGAAAAGCAATGGGTATTAAATGAGTTGAAGATATCCTCGACTGAACCCACAGTAATTCCTGCTGTTGCTTTCTGTACTGCAGGTTGTTTGATCAGCCCGGTGCTGTAACCAAATCCTGCCAGCGCTAACGCACCTCGCCTTTTTAATTTAAAAGTGTTTGCATGATTTCACGCCGAAGCTCTGTTCGGATTCCTGGTCACTTTCAGTGGCTCCTGCAGGCTAATGTACCTTGCTGGTCCGTTTTCACAGTATATGGGGCTGGGCTTAAAATGCAATTATTAATGTTACCTTCTCGCTCCAATTGAGAATGTGGGAACAGAAACAGTGGAACGGACCACAAAAAGTGAACCTTGATAAGTGTTAGCCAGAGGCGAAGCAAGGTAGGTTATCAGCCTTGAAGGAAGCAAGAACAAGCATTGGCAAAGCCAATATGTCTCGCCTTACCAGCGATATCTTGGCTTTGTTAATGTGTGTTTTTTTAACCACGTTCTACAGCAGCGCGATGGGGGAGGGGAGAGCCGGAGCCAACATGAAGGGACAGCGAGTTTGTGCTGACCCTGCAACGGAGGACAGAAAGGAGGAGCAGGAAGCAAGCACACAGACAAGAAGGGCGGGAGGCAGTGGTGGCTTCTCTGCTAAGGCGGAGGAGTGCCGCCCCACTGAACAAAAGTAAAAATATAATGATAATAGCTATAGTTATTATTATGTTAGTTTTCCTATTACATCAATGGCTCTTGGGGCAGGGCAGGGCTGGCCAGAGCAGGGGGAGGAGTGGATTATACTACCTAAGCAGGCACGACTGCTTGGACGGCCCTCTTTGACCTCCCATTAATCATGGGCACTTTGTATGTTCCACACCAGACTGCATTACACAGCCTGGTGAGGAACACGCAAAGCCTCCCATTCCCTGTCTGACCACCGAACCACAGCGCTCAGACAAATCACAAAGCTACATTGCAATGTTGTGATTGGTTCAGGGGAGTTTGAGAGCCCGGGTCCTTCCTGCTGCTAGCTAGGATGGCAGGAAGTAAAGGAAGATGACGGAGGACGGAGGAGAGGCGGTGGCCGGCCGTTACAAGTAGGTGTTTTTTTATTTGTATTTTTTGTCTCTCCCTCCTTCTCCCCCACCTCACCACCTGGGTCCTGTAGAAGCCGCTACTGGTGGGAGGCAGTGGCTGGGGGAAGCTAATGGCAACAGAGTGTGAGAGGTTGGGGTTGGGGCAAGCATGGGAAGTTCTTTAAACTTTTTTTTAAAAGTAGCGCTTAAAAAATGAGCAGTGAAAGTACACAGGTAATGCATTCATGCTGCAAGGAAGTGACACATATATGAAGAGGAAGGAATCCTAGGGCAGCTGACTACTAAGAAGTAAGGAAATTAAAGTGACAGTGAAGCCAACCAATAGTAAGCAATGGGCAGCCTATTAGCTCACTGCCAGAAAGCTAAATGTTTTAAATGCTCTGTCTAGAGGAGACCTAGAAATGGATCCCTCTCTTCGCAGGTTTATATTAAAGACAACTCTGCGTGTAGTGAGCTGCTTGCACCTCTGGAGGTAAGTGTCACTGCAATAGTGATAGCTGTTCTGCTGCCTATGGCTCTCTGATTTCAACATTCTACCTGTCTTTCCTCTATCTTCTGTATCGTCATCTCTCTCTCCTCCTATCTTCTTTTTTCCCACCTCACTCTCTCCTCACTAGCCTTTCAACTGTGTTTTTCTTAATCACCCTCTCTTAGCCTCCCTCATCTCCTTCCTCCATTTGTCACTATTCACCACTCCTTTCTCCCTTTTACCATCTACTTTTTCCTGTTTCCTCTGTCCCTCTCTCTCTCTCCCTATCTCTACCTCTCTCTCTCTCTTTCTTCCTCTCTCGCTTGTCCCTCATCCTTTCCTTTCTAACTACATCCTACCCTACAGTTCTTTCATCCCGACTTCCACTGAATCTCTCTACCCCCTCTCTCCTTCATCTCCTTCATACTGGTCTCTCTAGTGGCTTCATTTCTGCTCCCTTTCTTTCTCCTTCCACTCTGTTTTGGTTGCTCTCATCTTCTTTCTGCCTCTCGCCCTTACTTCCTTCATCGTTCTCTCTTCTTTTCCTCTCCCTACCTGCTTTGAATTTCCTGTTTTCCCTCTTCCTTCCTTGTATTCCATCCTTCCTTCTCCTCCATAACTCATCTCCGTTTCTCCTTCTCTTTTTTGGCTTTACAATTCCTATTTTTTGTTTCAACATCTTCCCCAAATATGGTAAGCTTGGAGAGTGTACTGTAAATGTCATCCCTTTAGTGTCTAACACCTTCTCCAGATAGGTTAAAATTGGAGTGGGTATAGTAAATTCAGCCCTTTAATGTCCAACATCTTCTCTGAATTGTTTTAGATTGGAGTGGGAATAGTTAATGTCAACCTTTAGTGTCCAACAACTTCCCCAACTCAGTTTACATTGGAGTGGGAATAGTAACTGTCACCCCTTTAATGTTCAACACCTTCCCCAAATCTGGATAGATTAGAGTGGGAATAGTAAATGGCACTCCTTTAGTGTCCAACACCTTCCCCAAATATGGTTAGATTGGAGTGTGAATAGTAAATTTCACCCGTTTAGTGTTCAGTCCCTTCCCAAATAGGTTTAGATTGGAGTGGGAATAGTAAATGTCACCACTTTAGTGTCCAACTCATTCCCCAAATTGGTTTAGATTGGAGTGGAAGTAGTAAATGTCACTCATTTAGTGCACAACAACTTCCCCAAATGTGTTTAGATTGGAGAGGTAATAGTAAATACCACCCTTTTAATGTCCAGGACCTTCCACAATATGGTTATAGTGGAGTGGGAATAGCAAATGTCACCCCTTTAGGGTTCAACACCTTCCCTCAATTTGGTTAGATTGGAGTAGGAATAGTAAATCTCTCCTCTTTAGTATCCAACACCTTCCCCGGATTGGTTTACATTGGAGTGGGAATAGTAAATGTCATCCCACCGGGCCCAATATAGGAGATCCAAGAGGGACGGGAGTCCTGCTTGGTGCCCCCAAATTTCCTTTCCATATGTCTTTTCATTGCTGCCATGAAAAGGCAGAGGGAAATGGACATTGTAATTTCAGGCACCACCGCCATTCAGGGATTACTAGTGTGACCGCTTCCCCTACGTGATCTCCAATCATGTCCCCCTGACCACAGCACTCTGACCACCAGCATTATAGTCTGGTGGGTGGACCGTGGCCCTGGATGTCAGGTGGACCACAACCTACCACCACAACCGTTGGTGGCGGTCCATCAGACATCGTAATCAGGCCCAATATAATTTAATGTATATGTTTGATATGTTTTATGTGTTTAATAATTGTTTACATTTTTTTAACATTTCGAAACTTTTATATATATATATATATCCAACATTATTTTAACATGTTTTATGATTGTATATTAAAAAATTATATGAATTTTTACAACTATTTAATTTCAAATTTACAATTTTGTAAAAAAAATTCTATAACATTGTTTGATATGTTTATCATGTTTACAATAAAAAAACAATTTTTTAAACATTTGTTCAATACTTTTGCCATATTTCCCATTCATTTTCATGCGGAGATAGCCTTTTTTTAGTGTCATTTCGCAACCATTATTTTTTACCATTACCTTCTATTTTGTAATTTACTTGTGTTATTTTTAGACTATTTTACGGAACCGGGTCGCGGTAAGGTGCTGCTGTTTGTCGGAACAGGTAAGCCCTTTTTAAAGTTTTTTAAAGTGTTTTAAGGGTCGGGGGATTGGAGGGGGTTAAAAGTTAATTATAGTGCTGTTTGAGGGTTTTGAAATATTTAGGGCCTGATTCCGATCTAGTTAGGTGAGCATTCCCAGCTAGGGCCTGATTATGATGCAGCTAGGAAGGCCTCCTAACGGCATTTGCTCCTTCCAAATCAAATCGGGAACGTGTCTTTCCGACCGAGGGCCAGATGACGATGTGGTTAGGAACATAGGGGCTAATTACGATGGCAGAGCGATCTCCACCGCAGGCCAGGTGGTGGCGACCACTCCACCATCGTAACTTGAAAAATCTCCCACCCCATTATGATGGCGGTGGGTACCGCACCGGAGGGAAATTCTTTCCGCAGCTTTTCCACCGGTAGCAATCGTTACGATTGCCTGCCGGGTGGAGCGGGACCACTAAAATGGTGGTAGTGGCTAGCAGGCACCGTCCACCATATTAGGATGCCGGCGGAAGGCAGTCGTTCCGTGGTGGTTGGACCACCATTGAAAGGCTGGTGGGGATTGGTCCAGGGGCTGTTGTAGACCCCCCTTGTGTGGGGTGTGTGGATGCACTGGGAGGGTATCCATGATGCCCCCATTTCACTGCACCAAGTGGCAGGCACAGTGTAGTGCATGCCACGTTGTGCAGTGAAATGCACAACATGCTGTTTTTCACATCATGTCGGTGCTGCTGCCATCACTGTCTGCCGCAATGTTAACGGTGAGGAATCCGACCGCAGCGGTGTCGGGCCTATCATAATTGGATGAGCGGGACCGCCGCAAGCATGGCAGTCAGACCCAATCTCCACTACGGTGGCGGCTGGAGAAAATCCGGTCGCCATAGTAATGATCCCCAAAGGCTTCCAAGGAAGTCAATGGGAGTCCAACCAAATCGTATCTGGAAGCATTGGGATGCATTATGCTCGGTCGGTCAGACTCTCCCGATCCAAGTCGGTTAGTAACCATTTCCAAACCGATTAGATCTGGAAGATTTTCTAACCACATCAGAATCTGGCTCTAAGATTTAATGATGTTAGTGTTTTACACTAGATTGTTATTTTGCATTCTTTGCAGTGCATTAGTATTGTATTATTATACAATGTTACATTATATTATGTCAGTTATTTTTTGATGATTATCTGTAATATACAAAGTATTTTGCGTGTGGGTTTTTTTCATCCGCTTTCCAGATTTTCGTCTACAAACACATTCAATGGGCATTTGGAGTTGACATTTATTTTTTTAAGGAAATCACTTTTGGTTTGTATTAAATGGTTCACTGGTTGAATGTCAATGGTAAAAACACTGATGGTAAAAAGATCGAAAAAAAATATAGATAGTACAAATATCAACTCCCTATACTTAAACAGGTAAGTACAAAAATATTGAATTAAACATATGAAAGTAAAAAATATAGATGTAGAAAACATCAATTTATCCATACTAATATTATAAAGAGAGAGCCCAAACCTTTGAGGCGGGTAATCTCAGTAACCACAGCACCAATCACAACACCCAATACAGCATTGGAAAGGGCAGTTGCAGCAGGAGGACATAGGCTATGCAGACAGCCACCATATTTTTTTATTTTTTTTTGCAGAGTTTTATATAGAGCGAACTTGACCCAAACTGAATCAGGGATCAGAGCGCCTTACATAGCACCAGTTACGTTACATGAGGACACACATTCATTTTTGTTAGGCACGGGGAGATTAAGTGATTTGCCCAGAATCACAGGATGTTTGGCGTCGTTACCAAGACTCGAACCCAGATCCCCAGGCCGGAAGTCGAGCGCCTTAGCCGTTAGGCCAACTCCTCTATACATTTAATAGGTAAAAGAACCGTGCCAGCAAAGTAGTCCCTTTTGGGCGTGTCTGCGTTGTGCTGTGGGCGTGGGCTGGGGGCGTGACTAATGCTGGGGGCGTGTGGTACGGCCATCACATCGCAGGCTGTGGGCGTGTGCTGGGGGCGTGACAAATGCTGGGGGCGTGTGTCCACCCTTCATGCCATTTGAGTAGTACATACAAGCGCCAATTACGTTGCTGCGCAGCATCAAGGGGCACGCTGGGGGCGTGACACGCTGGGGGCGTGACACGCTGGGGGCGTGACACGCTGGGGGCGTGACACGCTGGGGGCGTGAGAAGTGCTGGGGGCGTGTGTCTGGTCTTCATGCCATGTGAACGCAATTGCGCCACATCAAGGGGCACGCTGGGGGCGTGACAAACAGTGGGGGCGTGTGCTACGTTCCGCCCTTCATGCCATGTTGGTCGTACATTAATCAGAAGATCGTCTGCTGTGGTCGTGTGCAGGGGGTGACAAACACGTTCACCTGGCAGCCTGGTAAGTAACGTTACTGCAGCCTCTCCTGCGCGTTGTTACTGAACTCTCTCATTCAACGAAATTACACGCGCATGCTACCATCAACCAGGGCTCTAGCCAGGCTCAGGCGGCGGATCAGTACACTAATTACACGCGCCTGATAACATCAACCAGGGCTGCAGCTGGGCCTCAAGCGAGGGAACATGCACCTGCTAACATCAAACAGGCCTGCATCTGGGCCTCAAGTGGGGGAACACGCAAATGAGCGTGTCTGCGGGGACAATTACTGGAGCCTCTCCTACTCTCTGTCACTCAACTCTCTCATTAAACGGATTTAACCGCGGATGATAACTCTCTCATTCAACGACATTACACGCACCTGCTAACATCAACCAGGGCTGTAGCCGGGCTCAGGCGGCGGATCACTACACCAATTACACGCGCCTGCTAACATCAACCAGGGCTGCAGCTGGGCCTTCTCCGTCCCTATTCTAATGAAACAAAAAATGTTGTCTACCGCGAGATTTTAAAATAAATTGCCCTTGCCAAATACACACATTACACACATTCTATTTCATACCCGGACAACGTCGGGACGGGCTGCTAGTTAATATAAATAAAATAAAATAATATATATTAAAATATCAAATATTAATATTATCTTTAACAAAATAAACTCAATTTATTATACATTTGAACTAAATATAAAAATGAAACTTAATTAAAAAATATAAACACACAAACATAATAATATATACATATCTTTACTTTAAAATAATATTTTAACTATTATCTTTATTTAACTTTAAAACTATTAAATGATAAAAAATATATACATATATCAATAATTTAAAATAAAAAAATCTATAATTAATTAAAACATTAAACTATTAAAACAAAATGAAAACGTACATTTCGCAACACAATAAATACAACAATAGGAAAAATGATGGATAGCGAAACAATTACATTTACTATTCCAACTGCAATAAGTGCAACAGTTGGGAAAGTGTTGGATAGCGGAGGAGTAAAAATTATTATTCCCACTCCAAATAGTGCAAGAGTAGGGAAAGTGTTGGATAGCGGTGGGGTAAAATGTACTATTCTTTTGGTCTGTTTGCTAAGTTTAGGGCCAATTTGGCCAGCAGATTGCTCCATTCATAGTTGTTGATAGCCTTCCTCTTTTTGTAATACGTCTATAAATGTGTATAGTGTAGGTTGAGTTCTGCCAAATATGGATTGTATGGCGTTCTGTCATCCTTTCCCTGTGTAGTTGGTTTTGGCTTCCTGTGCCAAGGTGCTGACATAGACATTCCACCCTGGTATTTAGAATTTCGTTTGGCATCTGTGTCCAGAGAGATGCTGTCTGCCAAGTGTTTTTCAAAATAGTCCACTAGGGGACTCACTTGTTTTCCTTCTGTTGGTAGATAGGTTTTTCAATTAGTAAATTGTAGTGGTTACTAGTGCTACCTCTGTCACATGGACATAGGCTAGTGCTATCATGTATTGTATTTCAAAGGTGAATTGACTTGTGGTAATTATACACTTAAATGCTGATTCTGATGTGTGTGTTTATGTGGAGTAAAATCCATTTTTGGCGGCTTAAGTATTTCCTCGATAATTGGTATTTGCATGCTATTTTGTATGTTAGAAAAGTGTCTTTAACCTGCCCATTACTCCAAAACTATTGGAGGTATATACATTTCCCTCACCAACAGTATATCTCCAAACATCTGGAGAGCCTTTCATGGTTACCACTGCTGTTGGTTTTTACCCCAAACGAGTTGGTATGCATCTAATGTTTATTCCACTTACCTACAGTTTTCTTGTGTTATTTTCTGAGGTATGTTCCTCCAGGGAGAAGCTGGATTAGCAACGTAATTTTACTTCACTGAGAAGGATTGTGGTAATTTCATCTCGAGAAACTAGTTACATCTTTGTTATTTGTGTATTGTATCATAGAATACACGTTCGCCAAAATGGCAGCAAGAGGAGCAATTTTGTCGGTCAACGTTTTACATCTTGTGCAGAGGCAAGTGCCTGTTCAGTCTGCTGACATTTGGCGTTTTATTATAGCCAGAGCCACTGGAATTAGACAGCAGGAGAGGGACAAATTATGCAGCAGGGTTGAGTAAATTATGATCATGTGGCAAATGATGCCAAATCTGCAATTATGCTAAAATTTCTGCAGCCACATAATTGCATAATTCCAGTGATCCTGATTATAGCAGAAATAGCGTGTGTGCATCCATTTTTGATGACAGGATGCATTGCTCGCTAAATACATAGGGCCAGATGCATCAAGCTAAAAACCGGTCGCAAAGGGACAGATTCTCAGAATCTGCCCCTTTGCGACCGGTATTTTTGCATTTGGGATGCATCATCCCAAATGGAAAAATCGCTAATAGAGAATTCGCTAAATTGCGATTGTTTGCATTTAAGGAATCTCAAATTGAGATTCCTTAAATGCAATGCATGAAAGTTTCAAAAATAGCGAATTCGCTAATAGGGCACGCAAATTACCACGAATAACAACTTCTTGGTAATTTGCAGAAACTTAGAAAAATGCACTTTTGTGCATATTTTAAAGTTTCATGTTGCGCACACACATGCCCTAAGGGCATGTGTGTGCGCAACATATGTGCACAGATCAAAATCAGGGGTGCAACAGGGTGTCCTTTGGACACCCCTGCACCCTTGAACTCGCAATCTCAATTTGCGAATCGCTAATTGCGATTGGCAAATTGAGATTGTCTTCCCATTCATTCCTATGGGCCTCTGGGCCCATAGGAATGAATGGGGAGGGATTCATTAATTGCGACTCGCAATTTGCGAGTCGCAATTAAGGAATTCTAAGGATTCGCTACTTTTGTAGTGATTGCTTGATGCATTCCATTTTGCTATTCCTTATTAGCGATTCCTTATTTTTCGCTAATAAGGAATCGCAAAATGTATGCTTGATGCATCTGGCCCATAGTGCAAAAAGCAGAACGACTGCAAAAAGCAGTCACTAGATTTCTTGTCATTTACATTGTTCTCTGCTACATGTTTGCTGTGTATAATGCTTAATTATGAAACATGGGATAATACATTCATTTCAGAAATGTTGCTTAACAAGCGTAATGTAAAAATTACCGAAATTATACGACGTTATGCTCACTTACTGGACATTTCATTGGGGCCTAAAGTTATTTTAACAAAAATAAAAGGGAAAAAGCATATCTGGCTATACATCTTCTGTACATTTCAGGGTAGTAATAAATTCCATCTAGCAAGATCTATAATGTCCAATACTTTTAATTCAACATTACTAAGGTTAAGCTCTAAGGAACACCTGCCACCTGCCCCTTTAGTGTACTGCTTTGCCTTGCTATAATCTTCACACACTTTCTTGCGCAGATCATACCACCTCTTTTTAATATCAGTTACAAGGTGTTTGTTAGTGGAGATGGCATTTATAATTTGCATAATAATGTCCCAGATTTCATTTTAATATGCAGAGATGTACGATGGGACTGTGCACCAAATAAAAAAATCCTAGTTTCAGAGTCAACAAGCAGTTCTAAAGATTGTCCAGAAAATGTAGCCTTCCATTTACTAAATATCAATTTCCAATCTTTATTTCGACCATTTGGTCATAAAAGATACACAATACAAAGAAGGAAAAACACATATTCACACATCATTACATTTAAAATATGAATACGTAACAGGGTTCAGTACAGGGATAAACAACTTTATAGTGAATTTAAAAAAGTTCAGTCACTACCCAACATTCTTTAAAAGACGGTTTCGTGTAAACCACACATTGGTAAAAAACTTAGAAAGTGCAAAAACAGTTGGGCCAGTAACATCAGTTTTTAAAACCCTGTACATTGGTGCGTATTCCCTGCCACCCATGTTCCTTATCAACGGAAGCAGCCAATACTTTCTAGCTGCCCTATAGGCTGGGCAAAAAAAGACCACATGCAGGTCGTTCTCCTCCCTATCCTCACACACAGGGCAATACTTGCTGGGGGCAGCCATCGACCATCGACTAGTAAAAGACCGGAGGGGCAGTGTGCCATACCGCCACTGGAGATACAGTGTTCTTGCCAGTAAGGGAAAAATAGGGTCCAGAACCTTTTCAAACTTATAAGTATCCTTGCTTTGCAGGAACACGGCTGACAAAGACCCATCTGGCTGGGCAGCTATGGCCCCTGCCAATTTATGTTCGTGATATAAATTCGACAGAGACTTCTTAGAAATATTGAGTGCTGCCGTGGCCGGGTCTGTCCATAAATCAGGAAGCCCCAAATCCATGCAGATGGCTTGGATATTTTTAAATAGATTTGCATTGGCCATGTTTGCAAATAGATTAGCCTTTATCCCATAACTGATCTGCCACACAAACCTCTGAACAGAATTTTCTTTTCTCTTTTCTTCCTGAACTTAGCTTTTCCAGCAGCTGCTTTAAGAATGATTTATTGGTAGCAAAGTTCACAGGCCAGATTATCTGTTAGCATACAAAAATGTTAACACCCCTGACATGCTTTGCTTTTGCTTTTAACTCCATAAATCCTACCCTTTAAAATAGTTTTATAAATAATATTACACTTTATATGCTAAACTATAATAAAAAAAATGGAGATAATTAATTGCACTTCTCTTTGAACAAAAGCAGCATCTTAGTGCAGATTTTTAAAGGTGTCTCGATATATTTTGATTGGAACGATAGTTACTACCTTGTATTGTTGTGTGGGAGGTATATTTTTAGAATTATTTGAATCATGGCTTGCTCAAAGTCTATGATTATTTTGTGTGGTAATAGTTATTTGTTGCATGTTGTATATAGTTTAAGACCTTGTAGTAAGTACTGCTTTGTTTATTTGATAGTGGAGTATATATAAAAGGGATATTTGTGTTTGATAGTCACCATGTATGGTGTACATCTGAGTGAATGGTTGAGGATGCATTTTGAAGGTTCTATCTATCATCCACGTTTCATTAAGTTGTTTACTGTAGAGAATATTAGAATTTGTTTCTCATTATTCAGGTTCTCATGTAAAAGGAAAGGTTTCTCTTTATATGTAATATTTAAATGTTCACGTATATATCTTGGTATCTTCTAGGGACATGTGAGGTATCGCTGGTGCCTTTTTAGATCATTCAATTAGACCTGTTCAAGTGGGGATAGGTCGTAGTTGCCCGTTTATATGTTCGGGGACTCTAGGCAGTATATCTTTTAGGGTTTTTGCTTATGGGTTTCTGGGAGCTAGTGCTTTCCTCTCTTATATCTTACAATATTTCTCTTTCTTCTGTTGTTGTCACATGTGGGGGGTGGTTGTGCTCTCTTACACAAATTACATATTTTTACACCATTTTTTGCAGTTACCCTCCCATAGCATGCATCAGAATATTATTTAGTATATTTGCAGTTTACAGTTTCTGATGATGCATTTTCTCGGCGGTGGGTGTAGCCCATGTGATTTAGGAACTGCTTTCTTTGCTGTGAAGTGATCAATTTGGCTGCCTCTGTCAATGTATCTGTAAGTAGTGTAATAGTTTAAATATATAATATGTTTTAATTTTTGCATGTTTGTTATTAAGATGTTAAAAAATGCAATTACTTCTATTTTGTATACTTACATGCATGCTCTATTGAGATTTTTTGCGCGGTTTTGCAGGTTGGCTGCTGGGGTTGTTTTAATGTGAGCTGGATTTTTTTCTGTTGAATGAAAATAAAACGTAGAACCCCTCGGCGGAACCCACCGACCTCAAAAACTACAGACCCATTTCCCTGGTCCTGTTCCCAGCGAAAGTCATCGAGAAAGCCATCAACAGCGAACTCGCCACATTCATCGACTGCTCCCAATCCGGCTTCAGAAAAAAACACAGTATGGAAACCGCCCTCCTCGCTGCAACAGACGAGATATGCACCCTACTGGACAACGGAGAAACAGCAGCCCTCATCCTCCCCGACCTCTGAATGGCGTTCAACACAGTTTCTCACCAGTCCCTAATACGCAGACTCCATGATGCAGGGATCCAAGACAAGGCCCTCAGCAGGATCAGCTCCTTCCTCTCCTGCAGAACATAGTGGGTCAGACTACCCCCTTTCCTCTAGCACCCTACACCTACCACCTGCGGAGTCCCCCAGGGGTCCTCCCTCAGCAATACACTCTTCAACGTCTACCTGACTCTGCGCGCCCCCATCGTCAGAACCTACGGACTTAACATTGTGTCATACACAGATGACACCCAACTCACCTCTCCCTATCCAATGAAACCAATAATGCCAGACACAATTTTCGAGAAGGCATGGAAGCCGTCGCCAAATGGGTGAAAAACAGCTGCCTACAACTAAACGTCAACAAAACAGAGGTACTCATCATGGGCCCAACCCCTAATGCCTGGAATGAAACCTGGTTGCCCCATGCCCTCGGAAGACCGTCCACCCCCACGGACCACACACGCAACCTGGTAATCATCCTGGACTCCGAGCTCAAAATGCACCGCAACAATCAACTCCGTCTCATTCTTCTGCTTCCACACCCTCCGCCTCCTACATAAGACCTTCAAATGGATCCCCCTCATACACAGAAAGACTGTCACTCACGCCCTGGTCACCAGCAGAATCGACTATGGCAACGCATGCTACACCGAAATGAACAAAAACCTCACCGCAAGCTACAGGACATCCAGAACACTGCTGCAGGACTGGTCCTTGGCCTGCCAACACACTGCCACATCTCCCAGCACCTACGCACACTCCACTGGCTCCTATCAAAGCTAGAGTCACCTTCAAGATGCTCATCCGTGCCCACAAGGCCCTCCACGACACCGGACCAGCATACCTGAACAGCCGACTCAAATTCCACAAATCCTAGAAGGCCCTACGATCAGGCCAGTTCTCCTACGTCGTGGTTAAATGGTACTTTGTGGATAGTTTGTAGAGCTTGAGGCTTATTTTTGGTCACTCACTATTTGGATGAGTTTATAATTTGCTATTTACCTATGTATACTTAATTGCTTATATATTTTTGCTACTTGGTGATAGTTTGTATTTTCTGCCAGTTTATCTGTTTTCAAGTTGTAGATTTTTTCTTTTAGGAATTCTTTTTAAAAAGATAAAAGTGGGAGAGTGTGTTAATATTTATTTTTTTATTTTAAATTATCAAGTTTCATAACATTTAAGTTTCAATTTTAAAAAAAAGCATAACTTACTTGTCTATTTTTTTGTTCATGTGTTTATTTTGCCTTTTTAATGGCTTGTTCAGAGAATCCAGGAGAATTTTCTTGACTTGCAGCGTTTGTTGATTTTGAAGTATTTAGTATACATTAGTGGGCCTTTTATATTGTTGATTTAATTGTGTGGTTGATTGTATTGGTTTAAGTTGTTTATTGTTATAGTTTATTGGTTGGTTTGGTATAGTTAGTTTTTTTATCAAATGGGTCCTCTATGGTAAATGCTAATTTAGGTTTTACTTTTTATGTATAATATATAGTTTGATATTTTTGGTAACAAATTTACATACTCATTTTGGGAGAACACAAGAAAAACATAACAAAGCCCTTACACAAAATGTTGTAGTTCTCACACTGAGCGCCACAAAGTGTGACTTTCACAATACCAAACTCAAGTTTTTTGGCCAAATATTCTCTGATGGGGAATTACTCCAGACCCAGACAAGGTGCAAGCACTGTCATGCACTTGCCCTCAACCCCCAATATGCTACCATGTTGCAAGCCTTTAAAGGCATGGCCAGTTATTTAATTAATCCACAAAAAGACCAGGGTCCTGGGACTTCGGAGATCTTACTATATCGTATCTCCTCAATGTAGTCCTATTTAGAGGTTTATAGTCTTCTACATAACACTCCGTGTACTCTATTTTGTAGTATTCATATATGTGTAATCCTAAAACCTAATCTCACACTTTTTGTTGACAGTATTTCAGTATATGATGGGATAATGAGTTGCGGTCCCAATCATACAGCTCCCAAAAGGTGAAAAAAGTGAAGCGAGCGTGATGACACCTCACGGACGTACCACCATGCGGACCACTGATAGGTACTCACCAGTGAAGTCCATTGTTGTCATCATTGGCATTCATCATGCTCTTAACAAAAGAAAGGAGTGTCCAGCAGAGAAGGAAAAAGTAACAGAAAAGGTGCAAGATGTGAAGTGCAGGAATATGTCACACCTCACAATGTGGTGAAAAACACTTCGCAACAACTTTATTCTTTCACTCAGTGAATCCAATCAAAGTAAAAAACAGTGTAGGTTGCTATTTATGCATACCACTGTTAGATGCCAACATGTTTCTCTGCCTCTAAACTTTATGCAGATTCATCAGGGCTATGTTGTATTTGCCACTGCACCATGTGTTGGACACATCAATCTGGAAGACTGTCAACAAAAGGTAAAATAAAACGCATAGTTACAATGGATCTATGTGTAACTTCATCAATATAAAATTACATATCACTCTTATTTGCATATTTACCCTCAGCAAGCCATCTTGTAGCCTACCAGCAGCCAGGTTTCTAAGCAAGTTTCCTTTCGTACAACTTTTGCTCTTGGGGTACCAAGTGTTCCTATTGTTGTCGGTATCTATGAATAGAAGGACCGTGAAACAGCCAGCCTTCATTACCCAGTCCTATCTACAAAATTTTTAGTCGGAACAAATGTTCAGTCATACACACGTGTTCCAGCTAAAAATAAGCCTTCGAAACACGGAAAGATACTAAAACAGCACAGTCTCTCCCGCTTTGGTATTCGGTGAGCACATATTGTCTCTCAAAGGACATGTTTCCGATTACACTGCGGAGACGCATAACATGCTCAATCATAGCGTTTTCAATATCAGAGTTGTGCAAACGCCTCCCAGTTACTCTATACTTAGAAACACAGACACACTACCTTCTCGCCGGGGAACCCCCTCCTTACCGCCCAGGCGAAGCGGAGCATACTCTCTCTCTCTCTGCGTGTTGGTGCTTTTACTTCCTGTATTTATCTCACTAATCGCGCTATTACTCGCGTGATATCGCGAGAGTGTGTCCGCCATCTTAGGTTGGGTGAAACACTTAACGAGATTGCTAATTCTAGTGTCGGCGGCCGCCATCTTCCTTTGGGATTATTATCGGGCCGATTTTTTATTTAAAAAGCCTAAAGATTGTTAAGCCTATAACTTTATCAAACGTTTTTTTGTAATGATTTGAGTGGAGGGCCACCAGGGATTTTGTTTCCCTCTTTGCTCCATAGGGTTTGTATGGCCAGTTATTTCTCAAGATACATCTGCAACTTTGCTACAGTGAGTGCCTCTTTGAGGGACTTGACAAGGCAAAATGTACTGTTTCAATGGTCTCCGGAATGCGACCAGAGTTTCAAAGACATTAAACATGCGATTGAAAATGCAACTGAAATGGCTCACTTTGACTCCAAGTTACATACTGAAATAACTGTTGATGCAAGCCCGGTAGGGCTAGGGGCAATCCTTGCTCAACACAATGGTCATCCAAATGCTCAGAGACACATTGTTGCCTATGCCAGTCAAAACCTGTCTAAAACAGAATGTGCCTACTCTCAGCTGGAGAAAAAGAGTCTGGCTGTGGTGTGGGCCTGTGAACATTTTCATGTATTCCTCTACTGAAAACAATTCACAGTCATCACAGATCACCAGGCATTGCTTACAATTTTTGGACACCGGAAGGCTAAGATGTCCCCCTGTATCGAGAGGTTGGGTTTAAAACACCAAGAGTTTGACTATGAGATTGAGCATGAACCGGGGAAAGATCGAAATCCGGCAGATTAGTTTCCACGGATGACGATACTTCATCGCAGTTCTACCTCAAGGACAGCCGAAGTATATCTAAACTTTAATGTGAGATCCAGCACACCAGTCAGTGGCTCTGTCCGTGGAGCAAATCATTGCTGCCTCCAATGCAGATAAAGACATGACCATAATGAAAGAACTTAATACCACGCACCCATGGAGAAGAAGTATCCGGCCCCTAGCCGATGATGTTAAATTCCAAAAGTTAAAAAATGTGCAGGATGAGTTAGCAGTCACCCAAGAAGGCATAATACTGTAAGGCTCGAAAATCGTCATACCTGGAAGCCTAAGAAAGCGGGTCATCATGAAGGCCCATGAAGGACACTGTGGTATTGTAGCTACCAAAAGAGCCTGAAGTGATTGATTGTGTTTCCCTCGGCTAGATGAGAGAGTTGAGAAGGAGCTGAAAGCATGCCACATTTGCAACTGCTTGTCCTCCAAAGGTGACGCAACACCAAGTGACATTGTCGGACCTTCCTGCCCATGTTTAGGAGAGGGTTGCAGTTGGCCTTTCTGGGTCTTTAGAAAATGGACACCATTATATGGTAGTCATAGATTAATATTCACATTTTGATGGACGACCTATCTTTGAAAGCTCATGACTAAGTCATAGAATGGCTTGATGATATCTTTGCAGAGTGGCCTATCCCCGATCCCTCAAATCTGATAATGGCCCGATCTTTAATAGCAAAGAGATCAAAAAATGTTTGTCCGACTCAACGTCAAACAGCAACTGAGTACACCCTTCTTACCCGAGCTAAGAGTGTAGTTGAACGATTCATGGGTACCCTTTATGAGCGTCCATGAGGGGAATCGATCTGAACCAAGCCATGTGCCAGGCCCTCCGGGACTATTGATCAACTCCTCACTCAACAACTGGTGAGAGTCCAGCCATTTTACTATTTGGGAGAGCCATAAAAAAAAACACTTGAATGGACCCCGGTCCGATAACTGACAAAGTTAGAGTCCCAGATGCAACTCGGACAAGGAAAATGAAAATGTATGTAGATCAGTGTCACCATGACAAAAAGACTGTGTTAAAAAAGGGATTCTGGTTGGCTAGGGCATGCATCTAAGCCAGGCAGAAACCACCACTCTTGTCAGGGCTAGGGAATTACACTCCAAAGATAACCCCTGCTCACCCCCTTAGTAGCTTGGCAGAGCAGTCAGGCTTATCTCAGAGACAATGTGTAAAGAGTTTGCACAACACACTCATACAGCAGTGGCACTCAAGGCACACCACAAAAGAAACTCCGCACAGGGTTATGTATAAATAGCCTTTGTATTATCCATAAAACACATTAGAACATAATCACATATATATATATATACTGTGCCACCAGGCACTTGTCATGTATTTACAGGGATTGCATAACTCATTAGGCCAATCGGGCCACAGTAAAACACATCACAGTAAGGGTGACCAGTAGCTACTGGTAAAAGTGCACTTAGCACAACACACTGTACCAAACCCAATGAGCAGTGGACCAAATGAAACATTAGTCATAGTACACCATTAGCACAAATCAGTCACTACTGGTAGGGACTGTTCCTAAGAGCACACATTATGCATGTATCATAATCAGCAATGTACCTTAATACCCCCTAATAGTAAGCACATATTAGGAGCCCTCAATCACTAGGAATGCAATCCATAGCCCCATCACATCAGGGCATAACACATTTGGCATGCACGTAATCCACTGTGCATCCTAATAATCACCATCCATGTCCAGTAGTCCTGAATCATCAGGAACCCTCCTGGCCATGCAAGTACTCCCCCGTAGGGGGTGGTTGTAATCCCCTTGGCCTCCTTTTGCACAAGGCTTCCAAATTAGCCCCAGCTGCAGATGCAGCAAGGACAATGCGCCCAACAAGTCAGCGGTGGGACCTTGGTCCAAAGACACAGACCCAAAGACTAGCGGTGCAGCCAATCCAGAGCCCTTCGGGGTGCACGGACTGCTGCAGAATTTGTATGAGTGGGTGGCCTCACCTATGTACTCCTGCAAAGTGCCACCACAGTGCTGCTCCCCTGGTCAGAACGCTCCGGCCCTGGGAATGTTGGGCCCTGGATCCTGGAAGGTCTCAGCACATGGAGCAAAGTCTTCCAGGATGCACACGGAGCGCATGCAGCTCTGTCTCGATTGCGCCACTGCACTGACCCTGCTACCAAACAGTTTCAGGCGACACGCGGGGCTCTCCTTGTCAACACGGGAGCCTCGCCCACAAACAGGCTGCACCTCCTCCTGACTTCATTTTCCTCCTTCGGGTTCAGCTCCTATTCGTTCGCTGTTCACCGCAATGGGCCCCGCCCACAATCAGGCATAGCCCTTGCCTGGCTCCCGGCCTCTCTTGCGGCTCACTCATTGCTACGGCAACTCACTGGGGGCGCGCTCAGCTTCGGAGACGAAGGCACTTCATTTGAAGAGAACAGAATGCAGGGTAGAACGCTCTTGAACGCCAAACAAGGAGGCGCTTCCGATGCTTTAGGGCAGTTTGAGCCCACCCCTGGGGATCAGGTCACAGAGGGGAGGCTGCCGCTGCCCGAGCTGCATGGTAAAAAGCGCTCCTCTCTGAATCAGTCCTGCCTAAGCCCACACTTTGGGCAGCAGGAATAAAGAGCGCACACCAGCACTATAATTTCCCCCAGCACAGGGGGCGGAAGAAAAATGGAGGGCACAGGTAGGCCAGCACGCAGGGCCCCTTGGCAGAGGGCAGTCCTTTCAGTTATGCAGCAGGCAGCAGGTAGTTTAGAGCAGGGGTTCCTCCTGACACCCAGTATTCCTTGCTGTCCTCTTCTGTTTTAGTTCGTAGCAGGTACAACAGACATGGGGTTACAGCCCCAATGTCCTCTTCTGTTTTAGTTCCTAGCAGGTACAACAGACATGGGGTTACAGCCCCAATATTTATACTACCAGGTGTCTTTGTTCTTCCCCCTGGCACAGGGCTCTGTGCTCAGTCCAAACCAGTTCTGGTGGGCACTTTTAAAGTGCAGAACACTTCCCATTGAAAGTGTAGGCTCTGGCCCCAGACACACCACAGGGGGCGGAGCCGGTATTGTGGAAGGCAGGCACAGCCCTATTCAGGATCAGGTGCTACTCCTCCCACTACTCCACATGCAGATCAGGCCTATTCAGCCTAGCCCTGACTCACGCAGACCCTCTGGAGCCACTGCACCTCCCCAGCCCCTGTCACTCCAAGGCCAGACAGTCAATACACAACAGGCAGACACAAAGACACATAGCACACAGAAAGGCATACTTCTAAAAGTGGTATTTCTAAAATAGGGATAATAATAGGGATAATACATCTGTGAACACCAGTACACAGCATTCATCACCACTATTCCAAACATACCGAACTTGATCACGCTACTCCTCTCAGGTCAGGAATTACCATGGAAACACATATCAGGGAATCCCCAATGCATTCCTATGAGAGGGCAGCCTCACAATAGTGAGAAACCAAAATTGCTGCTTGTCACTACCAGGACATGCCACACAGTTAAGGCACAAGTCTTACCATTCACCTACAGCGCACCCTGCCCATGGGGCTAGCTAGGGCCTACCTTTGGGGTGACTGATATGTAGTAAAAGGGGAGTCACAGAAGTGGCAGCCACGTCACAGTGGCAGTAAACTGAGCGCTCAGACCCTGCAATGGCAGAGGCCTGAGACAGGTTTGAAAGGCTACTTTGGTGGGTGGTGCAAGCAGCGCTGCAAGCCCACCAGTAGCATTTAATTTATTGGCCCCAGGTATATGAGGTACCACTTCACAAGGGACTGATAAGTAAATTAAATACGCCAAACAGGTATAGACCAATCTTACCACATTTACCATAGAGAGCACCTGCCCTTTACACTGGACAACAGTGATAAAGTGCCCAGAGTCCTAAAACCACCAATACCAGGCCAGAAAAAATACTAGGAGGAAGGCAAAAAGTTCAGGGATGACCCTAAAAAAAGGGCCACGTCCAACAGACTGCGTACTAGACTAGTTAAGCAGAGACGAAGATGGAAAACAGACACCGGACACTCCTTTTGCAGTTGATCCTTTCAGGATGTGATGTGTACGCAACATATGGTGACAGCACATCATCCTGCACAATCCATCACTTGAGACACATCACATTTTCAACACCAACTGCGACCCTTGTCGAGTCCTGAAACCATACATGAAACGGCCCCACCAGCAGGGCCGGCACAAACACCACAGCCTATGTCACCGTTGCTTGATCAGGATGGACCTCGATCACCTCGGATCACCCGGGCCGGCAGACAAGTGCAAGTGCCTCACCAACTAATCAAGAAATACTGAAAGCTTGATAAGAGGCAATACAGATAAATACAGTATTCAGTCAATGAGCAATAAGAGTTATTTCTCGAGTTCTATTTGTTGTGCGTTGTACATTATTTATTTCTTATATCCCTTATACAGTTAGATACAGCCAAGTTTCGCCCTTGAAAAGGGGTTCTTCAGGGTTGTAAGTACATGCAATGTAGTTCATTTTAAAATTCTGGTAATCAATTTTATCAGGAGTTACAAGACAGTTGAACTGGTAAAATTGAACAAAATGGTCTTAGGAAACAGGTCAAAAGAGAAAGAACAACCAGCCATGAACAGTCGTGATAGAGATGGTGCGCTCATGCCAAAGTCTGTGTTGAACTGGTAGAGTGTGCTCAAGCCTAAAGACAGTTTTGCAAACATATCAAAAAAATTGTGATGACGTTGTCATAGAGTGTCCTGATCTTGTGGTGGAAGAAGGAGCCAGGTTTGTTACAGAGGTCCTGGGAAGGAGGGACGTCAGAGGTTTCACTTGGGAGTTTGGTGAATTCTTGTATGATGTTGAAGAGTTCCTTGGAGTTGCGGGAGTTGGAGAGGATTTTGTCCTGGATGAAGTTCCTCTTGGTGGACCTGATGAATTGGTGGTGTTCTGTGATGGTGGTTCTGGTGGCGGTACATGCTTCTGGGGTTCTGCTGTTCCTCCATGCTTTCTAGAGTCGTCGGCACGAGAGCTTGGATTCTCGGAGGTCTGTGGTGAACCTGGTGGCTTTCATGATGTGTTGTCTGTCAAAGTCCTGGAGGAGAGCGATTGTGTTGGCGCAGTCGCCGATTAATCTGTGGAGTTCATTGGCTGCAGAGTTGCCGTCAGTTGTGGTTGGGGGAGGAGTGTGGCTGAGGGCGAAGGCTTCAGTGATCATGCTCCAGTTCCTGCAAGGGCATGGCGTAGGCTTGGGTGTGGTGGGTTTTGAGAAGGAGAAGTGAACACAGTGGTGGTCACTCCAGAGGGGTTTTGTAGTGTGGCTGAAGTGAATGTTGTTTCCTCCAGCGAAGATGGGGTCAAGGGCGTGTCCTGCCTTGTTGGTGGGGGTGGTGTTGTGTTGCTTCAGTCCGATGTTGGTGAGGTTGTCTAGGAGTGCAGTGGAGTTGGGGTCGCTGAGGTTGTCGAGGTGGAAATGCAGGTCTCCAAGCAGTACGTAGTCCGTGGAGGTGAGGGAGTGGGGCGCGATATGGTCTACAATTGTGTTGGTGAACAGGGCGGCAGGTCCGGGAGGTCTGTAGGTGGGAGGTCTGTAGGTGAGAGTTCTGTGTAGAGTTGTTCTGGGGTTGACCTGGATCTGAAAGTGGATGTGTTCCATGGGGGTGGGGGGAGTCATTCGAGATGAAAGTTGTCAGTCCCAGGGAGCTTTTGTGGATGATGGCGAGTCCTCCCTCAGGGTGGTTGGGGCAGTATTTCCTCTGGATCTTGTATCCATCAGGAATGGCGGTTGCGATCCCTGGTGCGGACCAAGCATTAGTCCAGGTCTCTGCGAGGAAGGCGACTTCCGGTGAGAGGGTGTTGAGGACGCCTAAGATTTCTACTGCATGTCTGTTCAAGGAGCGTACATTGAGGAGGATGCAGCTCAGGGGTTTGGGTGGGCTAGCATCCGGTGGGGTGGCAGTAGCTGTCAGGGTCAGGAGGTGGGTGAAGGTGCGGTGGCAGTGATGGCAGGAGAATGGGCCTTGGATGATGCTCGGCGTTGAGAGATGGTAGTTGTTGTTAGTCAAGGGTTGAGTGCTTGGAGGGTTGCTGAGTCATAGTGGCAGGGGTCGGAGGACCAGGGCCTCTGGCGCTGGTTGCAGTCGAGTTGCGGACGGGTGCAGACAGGCTTGCCTTCAGCACTCCTTCGGTGCACCAGCGGCAGGCCCGCTGAGTGTGGAGGCCATTAAGTAGGGGTCAGGGAGGAAGAGCAGCTGGGAGACAGGACCGGGAACATGCAGGGGGGAGGGGCCGCAGGGGCAGCAGGAAAGGGAACAAAAAAAGCAGCGGGAAAAACAGTGAAAACAACAAACAGAAAATGGCACAGACAGACAAAAAAGGCACAAACAGTCAACAAGGCACTAATAGTCAACAAGGCACAGACAGACAACAAAGCACAAATAGTCAACAAGGTACAGACAGACAAGGCACAAATAGTCAGCTTGGCACAGACAGACAACAAGGCACAAATAGTCAACAAGGCACAGACAGACAACAGAGGCACAGACAAACAGAAACAGAAAAAAACAGAAAGGCTAGCAGAGAGGACCAACAGAAGAGCAAGGCTCTCCCACTGGACCACCACGGATGAGGCACAGGCAGGAGCTTGCGGGTGGAGGAGGGCCTCGTACACCTTACCTGGAGTCCATAAGGCGCTGGGGGTAGTGCCTTAAAGACAGAGTTGCGCGAGGGGACAGCAGTTAACCTGACAAGGAGGTCAGAGGTATTGCTCCTAATAATGAGAATATCAAGGGGGCGCAAGAAGCACCTTTCTAAATGGCATTCGAGAATTTGACCTTTCTAGACAAGGTGCGTCTGATATTCTGCCTGTATACAATATAACAAGGCGGGGGGAATACAGAGGCTCAATAAAGTTTCACCAGCAGGTTGTCTGGTCTACCTTATGAAAAGGCTTGGGAATTCCACACAGTAGGTATACAAAGTGCCAGACGTTATGACCTTCCTAGCAGGAAACCAAAATGAAATAAAAGGTCGGTGGATAGTGCGTGTGACCTTGCAGGAGTGACTTTCTCCTTAACCACCATTAAATAGTGGATTACATCCCAGAATCAAGGTGTGGGCAGAAGTAGTTGTGGGTTAAACCGGCTTTATCTGTCAAGGACAGTTATCTCTCAAAGATGTTCAACAATCAAAGATGGATTCATCCCTGTATGGACCTCGTCACCTACACACCTGCCCAAGCTCTTCTTGGTACCCTCTCGTGTGAATAGTGAGCTAAAGAAATCAATATGATATAACATAAAATAACAGAACAGAACAGAACATGTGTGCAGTTGACATGGTCATTTAGGTCAGTCAAAAGGAGCAACAACAGCTGCTGCACTGCTGCTGGTAAGATGGCCCTTTAAACAAAGCACACCTTACTATACGAGTATTGTAAATTTTCAAAGTTACATAAACCCCTTTAATCCAAGTGCTAGAGTTAACAATTTTAACATCACACGGTCAATGAACATCAGACTTTGAAATATGTAACTTTGAAATCTCTTGTCCCATCGTAAGGTCATATCAATTCCCGTTTTTAGGGATATAGACATAAGATACATAAATAAACAAGATAAATAGGACTCATTTAGAATTATTAGTGTTGAGACTATGTATCCTGAAAATCTGACATGATTGGGAAACTGCAGAAAGTAAACTCGTCACCTAGAGCCATGCTTACTTTAAGTGTGTTCCTGTCTTCATATGACCTTTTTGTAGCAAGGAAGTACCAGTAGTTCATAATGGCACTCCAGGGACCTAATGATCTCTAGACTAAATGCAGCATTTGCTACCTACAGAAAGTTCATACCGGACGCCAGTGCATAAATTGGCGAACTGCAAAGGCGCTATACATTCCTCTTCCCTGTTTGCCGTGCTATACTTCAGATTCGCTGAGCGACAGTGCCCCCTTCCGGTAAATAAGCGCAGTACTGCAGTCTCTTTACTCAAATCACGTTCAATTCACATGCCATTTTCGTGTCTAAATCTGAGGCTGCTATTCCACTAAGGGAGAGTTCTCCATAAGTGATAGAACAAGCAATTACGAAATATACTTTTGGAGCAAGGAGCGTGGCTCCTATGTATATGGAAATACACATTCCTATTAAATATTTTACCTTCATTGCTGTATTAGTACACACGTGTGAGGTGGCTCAAGGGCTACTAAACTCTTGGACTGTCATTAAAGTTCACGTGATCGAATCCGGCAAAAAACGAGTCATCTTTTAGTAACCGAAAAAATGGGAACATTTGTCACTCATTCTATATTGAGCCTTGCATTAAAAATGTAAGTAGGAAATATTATATGAAAACAAGCTATTTTCAGTTTGGGGATGAGTCACTGAAGCTTTTGCATGTTTCTTGCCTGCGCTTTTTTCTATGCTTTCACTATATAATGCACATTGGGTTTCTTCTGCATGATCTGTAATTTCGTAGGAAGTTTGTTGTTCTGAAAAAATCGGAGCTGAATGTGCTTCTGTGACCTGAAGGGCGCAGTCACTGCACATAAATTGAATGAGCGAAGCTGAAATTTGAATGATGTGAAACAATAACCTCTACCTGCCGTGCTGTTTGGAAGAAACTGAGCATGGAAAAGACTGCATTTGTCTGAATGCTGCAAATGTTTCTTATTCGCTGTCCTGATGCCTGGGAATCAGCAGCAAGAGCTATAGAAGATCTGCGGGATATTGCTCTGGTCCTTTGATTTGTCTTTTCATCGCTCAGGACTTTTTCATTCTCTACCATACCCGACCCAGTTTCTTACTAATCAATTTTATCAGGATTTACAAGACAGTTGAACTGTTAAAATTGACCAAAATGGTCTTAGGAAAGAGGTCAAAAGAGAAAGAACAACCAGCAGTGAACAGTCGTGATAGATATGGTGAGCTCCTGACAAGGAGCTCACCATCTCTAGGACTGGATTTATGCAATTTATCGACCGCAGCTTTTTTCGCATAATTATAGATTTGCCGCATTTGCCACGATTCTTTACTTTTCAAAGTATATTGAAATGGCTGTCGTGTGACATAATGCACAAAAACAAAAACTACACAAGACTGTACAATGAGTGACTTATCGTGATGGGTGACAGTTTTGCTGTACAAAAGTGACATGTGAATACAAATAAGGGGGGGGGCACTTTATGGTCAGGTCCAAACTATAAGCATAACCCTTAAGCATAACCCTCCGACAGTTATTATGATTTCCTGTTCAGTTCAGAGGATTGCGTGGATTGATAATGACAGTAACGTCGATGTTTTGACCTTAGAAATTGGTGCGGAATAATGGGCATCCAGAGCGGGTCTTCATCAGGACGGGGGATGGGGAGGGAGGACAGCTGCTATCAGTCGATCTTAGTAAATCAGACTCCTACTGGAACCAAAGTGCATTGAGGTAGGTTGTGGCCTTAATTATTTACACAAACTTCACCAGCCGGTTGAAGTCAGTGGTCGAAGTGGAGAAAAAAAAGTAGGGGAACTGTGGGTGGAGAATCAGGGGGCGGGAATAACCAAAGATTGGATCAGTGGGCGGAGTCAGGGGTGTGGCTAGAAATAGCAAAACATTCCAATTTTTAGTACGTTTAGCATTTAGCATTTCACTGACCAGTTACAGCTTATAACGTTATTTAATTCAAACAATGGATAAACATGTTTATTTTAGGTTTAATTCAGGAAAAAGCAAACACTCATAGAGAATGCAGGTTTATGTAGAGCGTGCAACATATGCAAATCAGTCTTGATCCTACGCTCAATGGGAGCAGTCCAGCCCGAACTGCCAGGCCAGGTCCTCCCTGGACTGGAATCAAGCATCCTAGGACCGGTTTCGGGCTTTCAGCCCTCATCAGCCAGGATAGCTAGATTCCAGTGGCATGGAGAGCACAGGACCCACGTCTGGACATACCCGTCCCACTCGGGGTGACAAAAGCAAAAAGAACAAGATGGACAGAATGCAGAACAATGTCATACATTCACCCCAGTACAGAGATCTGGACCTAAATCCATTGTTTTTTCTCACCATGCCATTCCAGTTTGGACCCAGACATATGCAAATCAGTCTTGATCCTGCACCCAATGGGACCAGTCCAGCCCAAACTGCCAGGTCATATGTATTCAAGTGTGCTTTCATTCGAGAAGTGAACACAAAGCAGTACTCACTGAACTATGCACATAAAATATTGCTCTTTGATATGCATGGTACACTTTGCAGCAGGCATATTACCCCTCTGCGCTACCTTAGATGAGTAAAACAGCCACTAGACAAAACACACTCCCATCTTTCGCCAGCAGGTACATTGATCACCGAAGTTATCCTGGCACTTGTATTGTTGACCAAAACCTGCTGAATATACAAAGAACTTTGCTGTGTTTTTAAAACTCCTGCACTTGTACAAAACCGGTCCCCCCAAACTAAACTGGCCCCTACCCTTCCAGTAGCCCTGGGAAACGCCTAATGCCTGGAACGGGCAGTCCGGTATAGTTACCTTTTTCAATGCAATACTGCAGATATGTATACTTATTAGATATAAACTTCATGGATCACTGTTAGTGTAAGATACAGATTCTTCCTGAATATCCTTTGAATTGGGTTCCTGCCTGAATGACACACATGAGCATGTTTGGTACACAAAGGAAGGTATCTGGGTAGACCTCTGAGGTAAGCACATTAATGTTATTCATAAGGACCCTCACACAGCACCACTTACCCTTTTGATCTTCCTGTATAATTCCTGCCTGTGCTTAACTATGCATAATCTTTTGGCAGATGTTTTAAAGTTTGCACCTTTAACATAATCTTTCCAACAAGCAATATAATGTTTTTTTTAACTTCTAGCCAATTTTGTAAATTTTTTAGGGCCATGCCGAACAGAATAGAAGTAAAGGCAGAATGCATTCATGGCATCTGCAGTCCTGTGACTTTGAGTTGAAGAGAAGTTGTATTGTGCAGAGATGGGTTTGGGTCCAGGCCGGGGAAACTCCAGCCGAACCCTTACTGAGGCAGAGGTTCCGGTGTTGTGCCAGAGGCTAAGCTCTCCTCTTGCTGGTTCAGAGACACGCTTGCCATAAGTGGATTGGAAGCAGCGTGACCTAGACGGTGCTTTGTCAAGGCAGAGGATCACCCAGCTCTTTAGAATAGAAGCTGTGTGTTCTGCCTCTTCATGGCCTTTCTACTAGTCCCAGATTTGACGGCACTGTCTAATCCCAAGTCTCTTGTGTTATTCAATGTGTTTCCAGTTTAGGACGCACAGGTACTCAGTTCAGTGTAGTCAGTTTGTTAAAATAAACTAGTTTGTGTGCCTGTAGATAGAAGGGAAGGGGGAAGAGGTTGTGGGCACTCCAGACTAGGGTGGCCAACTGGCATGGGTGCAAATTCAGGATGGTGAGTGTAAGAGTTCAGGACAAGGGGTCAAAATTCAGGACAAAAACTTGGGGCAACAGGTATGCTTTTCAGACACATCAGTACATGTCATGCAATAGTATATAAATAAATAGGCAAGTCAGTTCTCCTGCCCTGTCACTTTCTCCTGCCCGGTCACTTCTCCTACCATGTCACCGCTCCTTCCCTGTCATTTCTCTTGCCCAGTCACTTCCCCTGCCCAGTCACTTCCCCTGCCCCATCACTGCTCCTGCCCGTTCACTGCTCCTGCTTGTTCACTGCTCCTGCTCGGTCACTGCTCCTGCTCGGTCACTGCTCCTGCCCGTTCACTGCTCCTGTCCGCTCACTGCTCCTGTCCGCTCACTGCTCCTGCCCGTTCACTGCTCCTGACCCGTCACTTCTCCTGCCCAGTCACCTCTCCTGCCCAGTCGCCTCTCCTGCCCAGTCGCCTCACCAGCCCAGTCGCCTCTCCTGCCCAGTCGCTTCTCCTGCCCAGTCGCTTCTACTGCCCAGTCGCTTCTACTGCCCTGTTGTGTCTCCTACCCAGTCACCTCTCCTGCCCAGTCAACTCTCCTGCCCAGTCACCTCTTCTTTCCCATCACTGCTCCTGCCCAGTTCACTCTGTGTAAAACATTGAAAAATTACACAAGGTGGCAAGTTCCCCACAGTACTCTGCTTGGGGAAAGCTCTGTAATCACTAACCAGGATTTTATTTATGTTTATTATTTTGAGTTTTATATAGCGCTGGCTAGACCCGGAGGTATCAGAGCGCTTTACATAAGGTTCCACAAAATTACATCAGTTACAATTTCCATCAGTTACAAGAAAACATTTCAAGAGCATCAGTTATCAGAAGTATCTAGGATGGGATGAATCACATGCTTGCCTGCGTCTCGTCAGCAATGATTCGTCTGAGCAAGAGAGGTCCTAAGGTTTTCCAGGACCCCCAGTAAGATTCCAATGGCCATGTCCCAGAGAACCTTATAAACAAACAACATTGACTGATATCAATGCCTGGCTAGCAGAAGATAACATATGCGTGAGTTTTATGACACGTGCACTCACAGAGGCTTACACTGTAGCCCCTTCGATGTACAATGGTGTCATGGCACACTCACATAGGCTTGTTCTGGAGCATCTTAGATTTCCCAAACTTCCCAGCACACTCACAGGGGCTTGGGCTGGAGTACCTCTGGTGTACCCGAGTCTTATGGCACACTCACATAGACTTGCAATGCAGCATTTCGGATTTACACAAATCTTATGGCATACTAGTGCTTAATTTGAGCCGGTGGTTGCCGGTGGGGAGCACCAGCACTTATTTTTGGGCACCAAAGAGCAAGAGACTGAAAAACGAACAAAGCAGAAAGACAGAGGAAGAGAATGACGAAAAACCCACCATAAAGGGAGAAAGCAGGAGTGTGTAAGGATGAGATAAAGGGACGGTTAGTGTCTGGCAGCAGAATAAAGAGGCCTGAGGCTGTTTCAAGACCACACATCCTTGGCATTCAGTACGCTGATATTTAATTGCACCGGCTGCGGGGTTCAGAGCAAAGTTTTGGGCACGGGCACTTATTCTATTACAAGTTAAGCACTGTGGCACACCCAGGGGGCTTGAACTGGAGCTTTTCGAAATGACACAGATGTTATGGCACACTCGCAGAGACTTGCAACAGAGCACCTCAAATGTACACGCATTCCATGGAGAACTCACCAAGGTTTGCACTGGTAAAACTCTGATTTACACGGGTATTATGGCATGCTCTTGCCGACTTGCACTGTGACGCCTCAGATTTACACAGATCTCATAGCACAAACACTTATACTGGTGCATCCCCAATTTGCACGGACCGTATGGCAGACTCACAGAGATTTACACTGGGGAATCTCTAGACTGCACTGACCCTGTGACAGACTCACAGAGATTTACTCTGGAGCATCCCCAGATTGCCCAGATCGTATGGCCGACTCACAATTTACTATGAAGCATCCCCAGTTTCCACGGATCGTATGGCCGACTCACAGAGATTTACTATGGAGCATCCCCAGTTTGCACAGATCGTATGGCACACTCACAGAGATTTACACTGGGGCATCTCTAGATTGCACAGACCCTATGGCCCACTGCCAGAGCCGTGCACTGTCCGAAGCACTTCATATTTACACAACTCTAATGGAGAACTCACCAGACTTGCACTAGTGCAACTCGGTTTTACACAGCTCTTATGGCACACTCACACTCGGGCATCCACTGGCGCTACTCCGAAGATATCTATTGTCTCGTGGGTGCAACAATTATATGACTATGGTAAAAGCAAGTTGAGCACCTTCTTAAAGTTCGAGAATAATTTATCACAAAAGTGAACTCTATTTCAGAAATGTTGCAGTGAGAAAACAAAGGGATCCCAATAAAAGTCAACAAAGAGCTCAGAAGCCCTAGAGAGCAGTCCCCTCCGATGACTTCTGTGCGAAGTCCAGAGGTACACCCCTGTAGCACACTCTCTGTTACCGTGTTTGCGCAGGACTTTAACTTCAGGTTTAGACATTTGAAGTGGGATAAAACATAAAGGAGAGCTGGATTACTGTTGCGGCTGTCGATCACTTTTGTGCATTTTCACCAATGCAATTACCACCAGCAAAAGTCTGGGGTAGTGGTTGACGATTGTATGCACTTTTCACCAAAGGGAGCTCAATTGACTCACAGTGAGAGACAGTGAAGATGTAGATACTTCTCCAAGCCATAAAGCAGCTAAAAACTATTCAGTTCCAAGAGCAGCGCTATACGAGTGCAAGTTCCTTCCACCCTTCATCATTAAATTATTCATAAGAGGGACGCGAGACAGCTGGGGGCGGAGGCACACATACATAGGTCGAGTTAAATGAAGATTAAGAGGTAGCCATAGAGAGGGGCAGTGCGAGAGAGAAGCAGAAGATAGGGAGAGAGAGAAAAAAAAGAGAGAGGGAATAACAGGAGTTCTAAAGCTACAGGGGCGAGCGGGGGAGAGCGCTATGGGATAATAAAGAAACTCAAACAGAACGACAGAGATAATTAAACAATGAAAGAAAGAGACGTGGAGAGGGAAGAAGGAGACAGAGAGAACGACCGATGGAAAGAAAAAGACAGAGTCCAAAAAACGATTCAAGAAATAGGGTTTACAGCCTGATTCATGAAAAACGGGATTTGCGAGTCTCAAATAGCAATAAAATGCGAACCGCTATTGAGAACTCGCAAATCTGAATTCATGAAGATTACCGGAAAAAAAAAGCGACTCGCACGCGGGCGTAAAATCCGTTAGCGACTAACGATAATCGCAGAATAATCGCTATTTCCGGCTACCTGCGTCGGGAATGCGAATCGCAATCACGTGCGTCGGGAATGCGAATCGCAATCACGTGCGTCGGGAATGCGAATCGCAATCACGCGCGATCGGGAAAACGGGAAGTCGCTTTTCGAGCACAGTGATGACATCACAACCAGGAAGCAGGCAGTTCCCACCCCCATTCACCACAGTGAGGCAGACCTCGAGGGAGCAAGTTGGAAAGCAGCAGCTATTCTTGTGATTGTGAATTTGCTACTACTCTGCTGCCATGTCAGAGGAACCTGTTCCTGGCCCCAGCAACAGCACAGGGCGGAAGAGGAAGCTAAAGTTTTCTGAGCAGGAGCTCGAAAATTTGATAGAAGGGGTGGTGGCCAACCACGACAGACTCTTTGGGATAAACTCCAGGAAGGTCCCGGAGCAAGACAAAAGGAGGATCTGGCTGGGAATAGCCTCTAGTGTGAACTCCGTGGGTGTGGCCAATAGGTCACTGGAGGAGCTCAAGAAACGTTGGTATGACCTCCGAGGTCGTGCCAAGGAGAGGGTGGCGGAGCGCCTTGGAGAGTCATCGGGCACTGGAGGTGGCGGACCTACAGTCCCTCCCAACACACCCTTGGAGGACCAGGTGGAGAACACCCTTGAGAGGGAGGCGTGCGTTGGCGTCACACTTCTGGACTCCTCCCGCCCCACCCAAGACACCCAAGGTAAGTGGCATGCGACTGCGACCCTGTCCCCTATGACCGTCCCTGACCAAATAGGCTCACATAATGTCCCTTAGTCATGCCTTTGTTGCGCATCAGGAAATGCCCTGAAGCATTGTGGGAGATGTAGTTTGTCCACAATGTAGTAGTACCACAATGCAGCCAGACAGGTTCCAAAGTACGCAAATCCACAGCCATCCAGGGAATGTCACCCAGCATGCATGTAACATCAGCACGTCTGACAGTCACATGCAACTAATGAGTATCCACTTACCCTCACAGGTGGCGCAGAAAGCAGCGACAGCGAAAGGCTGCAAATAGATGAGGAGGCCCAGGAGGAGGATTGTCCACCGCAAACACAGGCACCAGCCCCTGCCGCTGCAACAACACCAGCAGCCAGGCCCCCCACCGTTGTGGCCCCTGCATCTGCCGTTCCACCCACAGCCAAAGCCAGGCACCCCACCGTTGTGGCCCCTGCATCTGCCGTTCCACCCACAGCCAAAGCCAGGCACCCCACCGTTGTGGCCCCTGCATCTGCCGTTCCACCCACAGCCAAAGCCAGGCACCCCACTAATGTGCCTCCAGTCCCTGCCGCACCAGCAACGCCTGCTGTGACACCACCTGCAGCTGGTGCTACGACATCTGGGCCTGCGACAGCGCCAACACAGCGGCCAGCCACAGTCACAGGCCAGCAGAGCAGGCGTGGGAGTTCTCGCCATCACACCACTGCTGCAATCAGCAGGAGGGGCAATGGACAGAGACATGCCTGTTTGAGCGTAGAAAGACGCATGTTGAGGATCCATCAGCGCCAGTCACAGCAGCAAGGTGCCATTCAGCTCCAGCTACACAAGATTGGGCGCAATGTGGCCGGAGTGGGAGACCGCATGGACCGCATGACGGCGGCCATGGGCCGCATGACTGCAGCCATGGAGGCAAACACTGCTGCGATGATCAAGCAGCGCAGTGCAGCAAGCCGGCGCCACCACCAGCTCATGAGCCGGCTGGCCTCCTACAGCAGGTCTAATTATGTGGCTGCAAATGCCACCTCACAGTTGTCGCGGCGGTCACTCACACAGCAGCACCAACTTGTACAGTGCTGTGAGGACATCACCAGGGTCCTGGAGCACCTCACCACGGCGGTAACGGCACTACACCCTCCTGCTCTACCTGCCACTGTAGGGGGTGACGATGGCAGTGAGGGGGCTTCCAGCGTCAGCAGCCAATCTGCCACACTAGTCCCGCCACTTAGGCGCAGCACCAGGGCAACGCCAGGTACAGGTGCCCCGGAAGAGGAAGTGCCTCAGAGGCGCTTGGGCATAACGCGCAGGAGGCGCAATTTACTCTTTCAGACTATCACTGGCACAGGCTGACTATAAGCCTGCCCTGTCCTTTCACACTGCAGTATGAAGGAATACTGTTAGTAGTAAATAGTTGTACTGATTACCTTTTTTTTTGTGAATGAAACAAATATATTTATTTTGCAGCACACATTAGCGTTGTGTAATCATTACATTTTGCATGCAATTGTGATTTGTGGGGTGAGGGAAGAGGGTGGGCTAGAAATTGTTCTCTGTGATGTGGTTGCGACGTCTGTGGCCTTCAGCTGGGTTCTCCCCGCGTGCATGGTGCGCATGTGCTGGTGGCCGGTCGTCCCCTTCTGATTCACTGCCTGAGATGTCAACAGGTATCCGGCGCTTGGTTGCAATGTTATGAAGCATTGCACAGACAGCCACTATGCGGCAGCACACAGCAGGACTGTAATACATGGCCCCACCTGTCTTGTGCAGTATACGGAACCTGCTCTTGAGCAGCCCAAATGTCCTTTCTATACAGTTCCTTGTCCGGATGTGCGCAACATTGTAGCGCCGTTGCTGAGGTGTGGCAGGGTTGAGGTAAGGGGTCAGGAGGTATTCCCGTAGGGCGTAGCCACTGTCACCTGAATGAGAGGAGCAGATGTTGATTGCCTGTGCAGCGCAGTTACTTCATAGCAATGTGACATTGTCGACAAAGTGTACTTACCAAGTAGGTGTCCTTCCCCAAACTCTCCCCTGAGCAGTCGTGTGTGGAGTCCGCTGTGCCTGAAGATAAAGGAGTCATGGGTACTCCCTGGGTACTGGGCGACAATGTCAGTGATGATGGTCTTGGCATTGCAGACCATCTGTATGTTGAGGGAGTGGTAGGACTTTCTGTTGCGGAACATATACTCCGTGGCAGCTGGTGGGCAGATGGCGACGTGGGTACAGTCTATGCAGCCGAGGACATGGGGAAAATGGGCTACATTGTAAAATTGTAGTTTTGTCAGGTCCAATTCCTGTTGGCTCGTGGGAAATGTGATGTGACGGTGGAGCTGGGTGAGCATGGCGTCAACGAAAGTGTGGAGGCAGCGTGACATGGTGGGCTGGGATATCCCCCCAGCAGCCGCTACTATGCCCTGGAAACTCCCGGAGGCCAGGAGGTGCAGGCTACACAATACCTGCACATGTGTAGGCACCGAATTGTTTCGCCTTGTTGGGTGCTGCATGAGGGGGTCAAGTTCATGTATCAGCCAGATGATCATTTCCCCATTCAGCCTGTATTTGGCATATATCTGTTCTCTGGTTTGGCCCAGCAAGGTGACCCGCTGCCGGTAAATCCTTTCCTGCCTCATGCGTCTCCTCCGTGCTGCTCGCTGTAGCCTTCGCCGCCTCACCACCATGTACATTCCTGGCATTGTGGAACGCCTATTGCTGCTGCTGAATGTCCTTATGTGTGATTGGTCAGGCCTGAACCTGTTGGTGATTGGCCAACGGTTTTTCAAATTTTACTTAATCATGGCTTTTATGGTTACCACCTGCTTTGAGTTGTCCTTAATTTGCGCCGCGCAAACTGCGATTTTGGGGTTTTTCGCAATTGTATATTTTTCATGAATGCCGATTGAGAATATATTGCGACTCGCTATTTATTTTCGCAGATTCCGTGGTTGGTCGCTATTTCCGTATCGCTAATGCTCGACTACCGGGAATCTGCGACTATTATAGCGTAATCGCTATTATGTGTTAGCGTATTCGCTATTATGTGTTAGCGAATTCGCTATTTTGTTCTTGAATGCCAATTCCGTAAATTGCACCCGCAATTGCATTTTCGCTGCGATTGCGGGCGCTATTTCGCTTCATGAATCAGGCTGTTAGTTGTCTATAAACAGGGACACTTGCAATTATGTGGCTAAAGAAGACCAAACTTGGCCACAGGCGGCATATTCTATGTCAGTATTATTTTCAGCATTATCCTTTTCAAGGCAGTAATACTATGTGAGCAAAGGGTGCGTTTTATTTGTAGCAGCTCAGCACTTGTATGGAGGGATTCACAGTTGAAAGGTGAGCTGTCAACCCTACCAAGCGTTTTCATCCTTTTGAGGTAGAAACATTTTTCTTTGAAAAGTGCTAATTATGCAGCATATTGTGGGTGATGTGACAAGTGGGGCAAACAGATAATTAAGCGGAAAACACCATGGTCGTGAAATCACTCATTCTAGTGGCCTGTGGTAAAAGAGACAGAGGCAGCAGCTAAAATCACCCAATAATTGCAGAGACAGACAGGAAGTCTGCGAGAGGGAGCGTGACAGAGAGGACGAATAGCAGATTCTATAGACAGAGTGACAGACAGAGAGAGCGCAAAGGGGGAAGATGGCTTAAGCAGAAGATACTATAAACAGAGACAAGCTGACCTTGAGAGAGCTTCCAGGTCCCCGGACTGTGCCAGGGCCGGGTGGGCACAGAGCAGTCCAAGCGCCTGAACCCACAGAGCCAGCCACCGACACATCTGACCACTACTCCAGCCTCCTAGGCTTGCAGACTCACCTGACCTGAGCAGTACTGCCAAGTGGCACCCATCAGGCGTTAGGCTAACACATTCTGGGAGTTTCCCCGCATTACCGCGAGGGGCCAGAATGCTCACGCAAATCAGCTGAGATGTAACATTTTCCCCATCCTATAAATCTTTCTTGTCGAGTTTGCGTTGTTCCCGTCCCTTTCTTCCAGGGACAGACAAAGTTTAGAGGGTGTTTTGAGCCCTCACAGGATGACGGTTCAGCCCACGTGCGTTCCAGCGATCCCAGTTTGAACTTATTCGGCCTTCTCCACGTCATGCACTATGATTGATGCCTGCTGCACGGCAGCATATCCCACGTGACTTGCTGTACGTTGTAACTCTTCTTTACGGTCCTGGGACTTGTACCCAGTTATCGCTGTGCATCACTTAGCTGCTGTTTCCCCTCTCCTGTGAGACAGCAGCACTACTGGCTGGCACTCACAGGTAGAGCTGCTGAGACTCCAGTGTGTGCTAACTGAACAGTGTCTCCTGTGCACAGCTGGAGCGCTCTTCACTGGGAGTAGCGTAACCTCTGACCTCTCTGCTAGCACCGCTGGTAATATACGCTGCTGTATCGCACTGACAGGAGGAAATATGGAAGTCCTTTCGAGAACTGATAGTCTAATTTGTAATGTCTCTATTTAGTGACATGAGCACACTCGTCTTGCAGGGCTAATCCTGCTGACAGATGCACCATACCTTGCTACCTTAGACCCGAACATGCTCTGCATGTGGCCTAGTGCACTGCACAATGAGCTTCGTAGTGCTTCCCAAGTCCTAACCATTAGCTTATGCCCCCTGATCACCTGTGTAGGGGTCGCCTGCATCTCTGAGACTGCCTGGGCTCAGACAGCTGCAGCAATGCTCAGCTGTGGTCACTGACGGGCCAGTGTCCTAACACATCAAAACATGAAGATTGTTTTAGTGTGTGCCTCTTTAAACTGCGCTCTGAGAGGTGCCCTTCTCTTGAAACCATGTAGAGGCCTGTGCAAAGGTTGTACATATGTTTGTTGTAATATTTGAGAGTGCTCGGATATAAAATATGCACTTTTTATTTGTATAATCAAGGGTGCGCATTGGACTAATGACAGTATCCATGTGTCTCCCAAATAGCAAGATTGTTTATCCTACACCTCGAGTCAATAATATAACATTTACAAATGTTTTCATGTTTGTCATTTAATTATTGCATCCTCATTATGATACTCGTGGTTTTGTCTAATAGCCATCATAGGCCTTTAAGAAGCAGAGCAAACGTAAAAACAATAGGATTGATCACGTATTGCAGATTGATAGCTCAAAGGATGGTAGTGGAAGGGAAGAAAAGATGTTTACCTGTTGCATTTTGAGGCGGGAGATCATAGGATGTCAGGAATGCGGCTCGGAGTTTACTGAGCACTTTAGCTGAGCATTTGCCTGCTTCAGTGTGCAATGGTCAGACACTCATGTGCAGCCAGCAAGAACAGAGGGTCCGCTGCACTGATGATGGCCTTCTCGTTGTGACCTTGCCACGTTATCCTCTTTCATGACGCCATCAGTCAGGCTGATGCTCTCTGGTGTTCTGAGCACCCAGATACCAGAGACACCTCATGCAGATCTCACTGGCATATGCTAACGGCAGGCAGCGGGCGGGCGCATTGTCATTCCAAAGGGGATAATCTCCCTCAATCGGAATGACAATGGGCCTGCCCTCAGTCTGTGAGAGCTCAGGGAGGGGCTGCTGCAGCCTCTGGAGTTCACAGAGAAGTGCGAGCAGCCCCTGGAAGCTGAAAAAAAAGTTGTCGGTTTAACTTGCCGTCCCGGGATGCTTTTTTAAAAGAAAGAAGTAGGGGAACGGACTGAAATAATTTTTAGAAGTAGGGGCACGCCGTGCCCTTCCGTCCCCGCCCACTTCTACCGCTGGTTGAAGTAGATTAAGGGGTGGCCACCTGCTTTGAAAGAGGGAGACGTCCTCATCCGTCGTGCTCGATTCCTTTCACACGACAGCCATTTCAATATACTTTGAAAAGTAAAGAATACCATTTACTGCTTATCCAAGTTGTGTTCTCTTGGTGTGTTTTTTTAAAATGCTTTTAATGTATTGAATACCATGTACAAATTATTTGACCTACCCGACAGAACAGTTTTTCCTTATTTTGTATACTTACTCGGGTTCTGAGGGATACAGGGTCACCCCATATCTTTAATGACATTTGCCACGATGCCAACAGTGATGTCATTTGAGATGTCTTCAGTGATGACACTGAGCATGTCATGAGTGATGTAATAAGTGAAGTCATAAGTGCATTGCGGGAGGCATAAGTTGTAGTTAGCTCAGGTAGCTATAGCTGCTGAATTTCTGTGGTTTGGCATGAGCGAAATTTGTGCCTAGCTATAAGGTCCCTGTAACTCTTGTGTTTTTTTCAGTGACTTTTTTTTAAAATCCTATGTTCTAACTATAATGTCTCTGTAACCTTTGTTTTTTTCAGTGAATTTCTGAGTTTTTTTTAGTTTTATTCCCTAACCACAACATCCCTGTAACATTAGTTTTTTCGGTGCATTTCTAAGGTTTTAAAAAAATCCTAACACTTCTGTGTTTTTAAAAAAAGTCTAATTCCTCATTATAACGCCCCAGTAATATTTAGTCTTTTTAGAGAATTTCTAATGTTTTTAGGGTGGTTCTGAGGTGTTTACAGTACTATGGTTCTTATATAAATAAATAAATAAATAAATAAATATATATAATATATATATATATATATATATATATATATATATATATATATATATATATATATATATATATATATATATATATATATATTATTTTTCATTTTGGGAGTTGCGGACCTGTTGAGATAATTTGCTTAAGGGCTGCAACTCCGGCATGCTTTTGAAAGTACTGAAACATGTAAATTGACACTTCAAAAGTTTTGTTTAAGGTTAGTGGCTTACTAATAAAGTAATGAAAATAGCATAATTGTAGAGAAAAACATTTTACAGGTTGTTTTAATACATTTTCCGGAGTCACAACACTTTTGCGACCCGTGTCAGTACATATTTTCAGCGTTGTGAAAGGGTTGCATCTTTGGTGAAATTCTGACAGTAGTAAAACACATATACTGACATTTTAAAGGTTGTGTGTAAGGTAAGCGATCTGATTAAAAATTATGAAAAATGCTACAATTATAGAGAAAATATATTTTAAAGGTTCATTTGATACATTTTGCGGAGTCGCGACATCACCAAGAAGTAAGTGCGACGGGGTTGCAAATCCCTTGTGACACAGAAACAAATGGATTTGATAGGTTGAACACCTTTCTATCATTAAAAGAGGGAGGTCCCACCCCATTTCCTCCATCTTTTCGGTGTGTCTGTTTTTTTGACACTTGTGTATTTTCCTGACAATTCTGTGCAGTTTTTTGGTGTTTGTATCCCTTTTTTTATGTAGTCAAGATGGCATCCGCTCCTCCATCTCTTCACAGGATGAAGGCAGCTTTTCACAAGATGAAGAGCCAATAAAGCCAAAGAAGGAGAGTATTGTTTGAGCATTTTTCACAATACCAGCTGCAGAGAAGGTCAATGTGAGAAAGGGGACATGCAATACGATCCTCTCTAGAGGATCTGTCAAGAAATACTCCTGCTGCACTTCATCCATGATGAAGCATCTTTGCACCATGCACTCGACATGCCAAGCACCTCATCTGCTCCTGTGCTGTCCTCAGATCCTCCACCAAGTTTCCAGAAATTTGCAGCTGTGGGACAGCTTTGCCTCCAACGTGAGGCTATTTTGAGCATAGGGGAGCAATGTATCCCTGCTGTTGTTGCCAGCATCAACACTCATATGTGTTGATATTGCGTGGCAGTTCAGCCTTTGACGCCGTCACCGGCCGGCCACGGTTACGCTGAATTCAGCTACCAAAGCCCACGGATTCACCCGCCCAAACCCCAGCCTAAACCTGCGGCCTAAACCCCCGGCAGTGACTCGAACAGGCGGAGGGGCTGATGGTGGTGGTGGCCGGGAGTGGAGTTTTCGGCGCTCGATGCAGACAGCTGGGGACAGCTGAACGGTGCAGTTGAGGTAACAAGTGGCGCATCTTGGGGGAAGCGCAGCTGAGAGAGAGAATCGCTTGTACCAATGGGGCTCAGGGCGGCAGCCTGCGGAGACGGCTCGGTTCTGACCGGGTGCGGTTTGAGATGTGCCCCCGATGAGCCTTTAATCCCTACTTTTATTTGCAAATTGATTACCTGACATCCTGGTATATCGTATCCTTTCCTCGCACTCATTAGCGCACTGACCCCATTAGCCCTGCCTCCCACTCTTGCATAGATTCTGGACTTCCGAAAAAGGACTTTGTACCTGAACCTTGCTTTGTGAGATGGACAGGAGAGAGGAGACTCAAGCGAGAGTGGAAAAGTGTGGAGGCCCAGAGGAACCCGCAATTTGAACCTGCACTTGCTCCTCCACATCTAGGCAATCCCATAAGGAATAAGGGCATAAGGGAAATGCCTCCAAAAGTGAAATCACATGGGGTTAAAAAGGGACTGAAAGCTGATGTATTACGAAAGCACAAAAAGGACCAGCATCAAAAGACATTGGAGAATACTAGTATTGAACTCTTAGAAGAAAAGATGACACCTAGCAGACAAGATAGACTGTTACTTCCTGCAGAAGAAGCAAGTGGAACATCCTTGGGGCAATCTATAAAGAAAATTTTAAGGGAAATAAAAAAAAATATTTTGGGATGTTAGTGATCATTCCTCTGTGTTAGGTGGACCTCATAATAAAGACCATACAAGGAGCCAAAGGACTGTAATGAGTGAAATAAACAATTCCATACTTCCAGCTTTGGACCAAGTCCTGGGCGAACAAGGGGGGGTAAACGAAGGGGGGTTGTTTTAATTGGAACCTAGGTTATCGTCATCACCCCACGTTTTCCGTAGTGGAATGGATAGTCCCTCTGTAGATAATGAAGTATTGGAACATACAGCTAATGGGCAGGGGAGGAAGGGAAAAGATAAATACCCCACAGGGCTCTATTTCCCCAGATACTCCTCAGTCGCCATTGGCACTTGATATGACAGCAACCCCGGCCTCATCTTTACTAGAGGTGATGTTTCTAATGCAAAAGACTCTTCAGGTAATATTAGAACGTTTATCCGAGAATAATGTGCAAGTGAAAACACATAAAACCCAATTACAACAGATAGCAGAGGAATTAAAATTAAATTAATAACTGCATGTCGACTATAGTCCGCCCAGTAGTGGAGAAGAGGGATCAGGAGTTCTATGTATCATTGTGTGCGAAAGAGGATGATACACAGATTGAAAATCCCCCGACAGAATATATCTCAAAATGCCCTATGTTGGTAATTAAAAGGAGATCTTATGCGCGATTTAAGAGGTATAAACCCGAGCATAAGAACAGAAGGAAGTTGCAGAAAAAGCTGAAAAAGACAAGGGGTTTACATTCAGGGGAGAGCAACAAACAAGGTAGGGCAATACAGGTTACAAAAGAAGTCATCAAGAGTTGGGGCCAGAAATAAAACGAGCGCAGGAGGGAACCAAAATAGAAAATCTACAAGGACAGTGACGAGGACGAAAACATTCTGTGGAAGTTTGCAACCCCAAGGCCCGGAGATCCAGAGGAGTAAGGAAAGAACGGGGCATAGGGGGGAGGGCTATCTAACCAACAGGAGAATAAGGGGAGAGACCTCTCTAGACCAACCCACGATGAGAGTCTGCCCAAAGCCAGAGTCTGCAGTAGTAGTTGGGAGAAGCAGTGGGAGCATCAGGAAGTAGGATAATAGGGAGCACCTATGGGTGTGTATGGAACCATGGGGGCAAAGAGGGGGGAGAATGCAGCAAAGCAAAATAAACCCCTTAAATCACTCCGACCTATTACAAATACTGGTCAAATGCCCCACATTGGGTGGGGTTACTTCTGATGATATAAGACAAATAGGTTTTATAACTAATTAAGGAGGAAATGAGATAACAAAGGTGCTTTTTTATTCTGAATTTGTAAAGCAGATGATGATAACGGCAGAGGGAGACCTGGAAAAGGAGGGAATAAGTCTTGTGTATGATTGCCAACTTGGTATAGATGAGGGTAATCCCGGGTACTTTGGGACCCCCACCTATCATGCAGGTTTACGCGCGGAGCAAATACAGTATGACATACTAGGTGCCCAATATAAAAGAAAATGCACTGATAAAAATCGAGGAGGGCTAAAAGTAACGATAACAAATAGTGCAAAGGGGCCAGCCTTGAGCAATCAATTTGATCTATTGTCCGAATCCGCAATAAATTGGGGGAGTAGTGTGGGCGAAGGCTTGAGTGAGCTGGATTAGGAATTAGGGTCTTCACGCAGCCGACGGACACTTTCATGGAATATAGGGGGATTCAGAAGATAGCTATCCCAAAACACCTTTAGAGAAATGCTGGGTAGCTATGATATTTTGTGTTTTCAAGAGTCCTGTCTGTGTGAGATACCCGAACCTATAGATGGCTTTTTTATGCTTACTAAAGAGGCAGTACGAATTAATCTAGGGCACCCCCCAGAGGGGTTAATCATGCTGGTATCATCAAAATGAGCCAATAAAATAACTAATTGAAAAGCGAAATGTAGGTGGCTATTAGGCTGCCAGGTAGAACTGTATAGTGGTATGCGAGCAAGGGAACAAATAGTAGTGATCAACGTATATATTCAGCCAGGTGCAATAATAGATTATGAAAAGCAACTGGACCTGCTAGAGAAGGATCTAGATCTAGTACAACAAAAGCACCATATCTGATAATGATCTTAGGCGATTTTAACCATAAACTAGATCCTTCCCATAGCGATAAGCTTTTTAAACACCTTTTAACCATTGCCCAAGTACCGGCATCAAATGTCGCTGGTGCTGGCAATTCCGCATGAGATAAACTTTTAGTAAAATTCCCTGGATTCATAGGATTACTTAGTGCCAATGGATAGTTGAAACTAAACCTGCAAGGAAGACATTCCGCAGAGGGAATCAGAATTGCCCAATTGATTATGCTTTTATAGATGCATGGGATTTCAAGGAAGTAGACCGATTTGAAATACTGCAGTGTGAAGGTAGCGACCACTGGCCCTTACAATTACTAATAAAGATGGAACAAGAGTCGGAAAGGGAAAAAGTGGTCCCCCTACAGATTGAATATCTTAGACGTATAACTATGCGAATAACTGAGAACAGCCTGAAATTGATAATTAATTTAATTAATAATTGATTCCAGCGCTGTGGATGAATTGTTGTAAGGTGATACAATTTTATCCCGGTATGAGCATTCAATAGAGCAGGTCGTAAATTGTCTAAGGATTCAAGGAAAAACAGGGCCCGCCTTTAAAAAAAGAAGAGAGCACAAATGGGTGGTTTAATATTGAGTGCAGGAAGCTAAAATTGAGGGTACGAAAATGGGAAAGACAGTTAAGAAAAAGACCAGATAAAGGAATTATGGAGAGCCTTCGAGTGGCAAAATTGGAATATAAAAATAAGTTGAGAGACAGGAAATTAGAATATATGTCCAAAAATTGGGATACAATGTTTGACGTGATATATACAAATAATATAAAATCATTCTGGCACTTGGTAAAAGAGGGAAATGTACAAGAGGAAATGTAGTGTTTAGTGAGTGAAGACGACTGGGTTAGCCATTTGAGTAAACTGTACAATGGTATAAATAGGGAAAAGCACCTGGAAATAAGGTATGAGGAGACAGAACTACTAGGGCCGCTTTTCTCCATTCAAAATATAAATGAAACTATTCAATTCAACCCCTAAAGCTAACTAAAGCTGCAGGGCCAGATAATCTACCTGCAATCATATTAAAAAATAATATAGATTGGTGGGCAAGCTTCCTAAATGGAACCTTCCAAAATATTATAACTTCAGGAGTTTTCCCAGAAAGTTGGAAGGGGGCTATTGTTAGGCCAATTTAGAAAAAAGAGGATGCTGCATTACCTCAGAATTACCGTCTAATATGTTTGCTGGAAGTGGGTGAGAACGTTTTTTCTAAGATATTATTAGGCGTAGTGAAGACCTGGACAGAGCAGTATAACTTAATGCCAATAGAGCAAGTTGGGTTGCAGGAGGGCCAGTCAACCATCGACCATTGGCTCAGTCTACATACAATGGCAACAAAAGGCACTTGAAGTGCAAGGTAACCTGTTTTACTGCTTTGTGGACTTCCGAGCTGCCTTCGATTCAGTATATCGTAGTCTACTATAGAGTATACCAGCAGAGCTCGGAATCAACAACTCAGTACTTGCTTTAATCCAGGAAATGCACTCAATGAATTGGGCCAGGATTATCTTGGATACCCATGGAACCCTATCTAACAAAATTCAGATAATGAATGCTTTGCGGCAGGGCTGTGTTCTTGCCCCATCGTTATTCCCCTTATTTTTATCCGATTTGCCTAATATATTGAGTAGGGCAGCTGGGGTAAGCCCCAAGAAGGGGGTACCCATATATCTTGTCTGCTATATGCAGATGACTTAGTGATAATAGATATGACAGAGTTGGGCTTGCAAAAAAAACTGGCTGCTTTTTATGAATATTGCCTAAAAAAATGCCTCACGCTCAACCTAGAAAATACCAAAATAATGGTATTGGGAAAAAAGAGCTCCCTGTACTGGAAATTGGGAGAGGTTAGAGTAGAAGAAGTGGATAGATGTAAATATTTGGGTATGTGTTTCGACAATAGGCTAAACTGGAGGGATCACATACAGTCACTTAAAACATAGGCTCCCTCTTCAGTATGGGGCCTTAAACAATTCAAGCAAAAGTATGGAGGCCCCTCTCTGCAGCCAATTCTATTGGCTTTTAATGCATTGGTACGCCCACAGTTCCAATATGGCGTAGAGGTCTTATATATGGGAGGTACATCGGATTGGAACTTAGAAGAGGGTACATGCGTTAAACAGCTCCTTTCACTCCCCTTGTCAACAATGATACAGGCTGTACGAGTGGAATGTCATCTTACAGCCTGGAATTTTCGGGGTATGCAAGGACTATTGCATTTTTGGCAGAGAAAGAATGGAGAGGGACCCGCCAAAATAGCAAACCTCTGTAAAAAAGAAATAGAACTAAATTGGGCGTCCCATGCTAGAATTAGGCTAGATAAGTTGTGTCTCAAACTTTCCCTAGAAGCAGATCAATTGAGGTAGGGGCAGCAGATTTCCAAGCCAGTGTTGCGTGCTATGGATAATACGAAGGCCCGAGAGGAAGATTTGGGTTATTTGAGGAGTAAATCGTCCTCCCAGTTCTTGATAAACCGGTGGACCAATGATCAAACATTCCCCTATATAGAGGCCATGCCTAATCCATAGCTTAGATATATAATCCTGAAATTTAGAGTTGGCCTGAATCCATGCAACACTGATTGGAAGATAAAATCTGCTATGATGAATTAACAAATTTTAAAACCCCTTTTTATTGCCTATGAAGTTATTAGTAGGGATCAAGCGCTTAGTTTATTGGTAAATATGAGATTTTTAAATCAGACATGTGCAATGGGAAGATTTGTATTTGCAATACAGGAGTCGTTGAAGGAATTGGTTATATAATTTAAAATGGGTAGGGTAGAAATGTGATGTTACCATTGTTTGGGAATACCCCCGGCTCTCGTTATTTATGGTGGATGTACAAATGTATCCCTAACGTATAAGTGATCCCTTCCCTTTGTTGATGATGAATTAGGTACTCCTTATGGTCTGGTAGATTTCCCTTTGTTTATATACTGTTTTATGGTTACAGTGTTTGTATAATTCAGATTTTAATTTTATGTATTGTGGTACATTCTTTATATGGCTATGTATGCCAAATAAAAATATAAGAAACAAACGAAACACTCATATGTGTTAGTTATTTTTTCCTTCAGTTGCTGCTGCAAGTTGTGTGCTTTTTGTTAACAAGCACTGAGTTTGAAACGTTTCTTTCAAGAACTAAAAAAAGGTAAAAAAAACAACATTATTAAAAAATGTAAAATAATTTTTAAACGTTTTGAAAATAGAATACATGGGTGAATGACTATGTGTCATTGGCTGTATGTGTGAGTGAGTCAGTGTGTTAGTGATGTATGTATGTGTATGTGTGAGTGTACAAGCAGGTGAGTGGATGAGTGCGTGCTTGTATGGGTGAGTGCATGTGTTAGTGGTTGTATGGGTCTGTGAGTGCCTGGGTGTGTCTCTATTAGTAACTGAATGCATGTGAGAGGGGGAGTATGGGTTAATGTGTGGCTGTGTGAGTGTTTGTATGGCTTTTTGACTGGGTATGTGAGTAGCTCCATGGATGCGTGAGTGGGCATGTGAATGTATGTATGGGTGTGTGAGTGGGTTTATGAGTAGCTGTATTGGTGAGTGAGTGGATGCATTAATAGAGTATGGGTTAGTGATTTGGTGTGTCAGTTGCTGTATGGGTTAGTGAGTAGATGCATGAGTGGTTTATGGGTGAGTGTGTGGGTGCATAACTATTATGTAGGTGAGTGAGTGGGTGTATGGGTATGAGTGTGAGTGAGTGAGGGAGTGAGAGGCTGTGTTAGTAGTTTTATGGGTAAGTGAGTGGGTATGTGAGTAGCTGTTTGGGTAAGTGAGTAGATGCATAGGTGGTGTATGTGTGAGTGAGTTGGTATGTCAGTGGCTGTATGGGTGAGTGAGTGGGTATATTAGTGGCTGTATAGGTGAGTGAGTAGGTGTGTGAGTAACCGACATCGTGAGGGGAACGGCCAGTTTAATTTCTGCATAACGCCTCACCTGATTCTTCCTTCAGCACTGCCGTGAGGGGAACGGCTCGTCAGTTGCTTCTGCGCTGCCGTGAGGGGAACGGCTAGATCTGGACCTCAAGTCCCAGGGGGTAGTGCGCGGCGCACGCAGAGGTCAGCATCAAAGGGCGCCAGAGGCCCTTTAAAACCATCAAGGCTCTCCCGCTGCGCGGGACGCACAAACCTTTATTTTTCCGACACCATGAGGGGAACAGCCAGTTTAATTCCTGCTTACCACCTCACCTGATTGTACCTCCAGCACTGCTGTGAGGGGAACGGCTCGTCAGTTGCTTCTGCGCGGCCGTGAGGGGAATGGCTAGATCTGGATCTCACGTTCCAGGGGACAGTGCGTGGTGCACACAGAGGGCAGGATCAAAGGGCGCCAGAGGCCCTTTAAAACCATCAAGGCTCTCCCGCTGCGTGGAACGCGCGCAGGCGTGCTCGGGCGCTCCCTGGGCAAAGCCCAGGCCAAGGGCGGGCCTGTCCTGCGCCCGTCAGAAGCTGGAAGAGGCTGGGCTGGGCCACCCCCCTAACTTCACTGGAACTCGGAACCTGGAACCGACCTGGAACCCTGGAACACTCCCCCAACCGTTTGGACAATTTGCTGCCTACTTGAGGAGGTGAGGACATCCGTACCGTGTCTAACCATAGTATTAAGTCGTAACACAGTGGGGTGGAGGCTGCATTATAACAGGGACACTCATCCCGTGAAGACTCACAGAGGACTTGAGTAGATCCCTTCTAGTTCTTTGCTAGGCTTTGGATTCCACGGACGGACCGGTTGGTCATCAGGTCGTTTGGGTTATTTGGTCTTATTCGTGACTTCATAATTGTTCACCCAGTAGGATGAGTCCGAACAAGGCTAGAGATTCCAAGGTGGGGGGGAGCATAAAGGGGACACTAGACACATTTCTGGTAAGGGCAGAATCACTATTAGTGCATGAGATCCAGCTAGCTGAGAAGAGACTCTCACTGGATTCAATTGTGATGCAGAAAAGGTCATCATTCGGGGGCCTAGTAACGGCCAGGTCATCTAAAGTTGGCAACCTAATAGCCCAAGACGTTGTAAATGGTGACCGCACTGTAGGTAGCTTGAGTGTCGCTGTTGCAGTATCACAAGTGACAGGATCATCATCGCAAACAACTGAGTCATCACAGGAGGTGCTGTGTACGACAATACCAGTTGTAGACGAGAGTGAGGAGGGTGGCCACCCACATATAGTACTATCTTACGGGTCAGATCAGGCAGAGGGATGCCCCACGTTGGTCACGACACTGCACAGGTGTGAAAGAACCACGAGGAAAGGCGGGGAGGAGGTCACCCAATCAAAAAGGGCACTACAAGACAAAAGTGAGACAGTTAGGGCTACCACCCCTTTAGCTGGCCGCATGGTAAAAGCTAAGCGAACTTGAGGGGTGGGGAGCCACACTGTGAATAACAAACCCAAGAGGAAAGGAGTGCTAGTTCCAGCCAAGGCTACAGTCATAGAAGGTCCTTTAGAGGACTCACAGTGTATAAACTGTGGGAAGGCAGGAAATGCGGGGGGAGGATGTAGAATTGTGGTCCAGGCTAGATACAATGTTAAGTACCCACCTAGGGCCCATACATAAGAAACTCACACTAATGGAAGACAAAGTGACCTTGTTGGTTGCCAAGACTAGTAACCACAGAAATGCAGAAATGGCACACACAGCAAATAGCTTGGGGGCACTAGACGTCCCTGCCCCTCAAGGGGCCACTTTGACCCCTGAGAGAGATAGTGACAGGACACACAATGGTGAACATCAGAAGGGAACAATGGAGTTGGCAGATAAAGAGCTCTTGGCAGGGTCTAGGGAGGGACATGCCCCAGGTGTAAGATGTGATGTGCGCGATACTAGTCAGAATCTGTTAGCGTATGGAGGCCTGGAAAGCACAGGGGGTATAGTAGGTAAAACACCAGCAACACAGGATATTCGGACCATGCCAGATGATTGTGTTAGTAGCTCCAAGGCCCTGCCGGTCATGGACCTTCTACCGGCAGTTTGCCCTTATACAATAATTCTGACAAGGGTCCCTGCGCTTAGTGGAATTAGAGAGAAAACTCCACAAATGCTCATTAATAAGGCGGCCCACTGGCTGAACAGGAACTTGTAATTTAATGTCACAAATCATAGGCACATATTAATGGCGAGATGGGTGTCCTGGATTGGTTGTACCAGGAAGTGTTTCCCAGGAGACACTGTGATCTAAAATTTTAGGTATCCAGGACTGGTACAAGATCTCCTTACCCAGGGCAAGGGGCTCTTCCAGGCAAAGGACGGTTCGACCATTAAGATATTACCACTTGGGTTTTTCTATAGGGATAGGAGGGGAGTAAATACTTTTAACCAGAGGACTGCTCAGGCAGGATGTGACAGAGGGGGCACCCCAGTTCACTTACACAATCGATAGGCCCCGCTTGTAAAAACTTTAGCTCTAGACAACATTGACTGACGCGAAGAGAGCACCCCACTGGGGGACGCCCGTGTATTGGATGACATTCCCCGAATACAGGCACAACAGGGACATCACGGTTACAGGCCACGGAACCTATGTTGCCATTTACTCTAGGAGACTTTTGGGGCCCTGTAAGTGAAAGGAACACTTTAGCATCTAGTTCCTCCCCCGGGGTCATTACCCGTCCGACGCCAGATAGCTCAGACATTTATAGTCATGGTTCTATTGAGATAATCTCATGGAATATAGCTGGCCTGTCATCCAAAATATCTAACACCGAATGGCTACTCTATATAAAGCGTTTCCAGGTCATCTGTCTCCAGAAAACATGGGAGACGGACAGTAGCTCGTTCTCCCTTGAGGGTTACAAAATGTACTTTGTCCCGGCGCGCAAGGGAACTGTGGGAAGAGCAAAGGGAGGCCTGATTATATATGTGGACTTAAGTCTCAAGGGCAGGTGGGCCGCTTTAGGCTGGGATTCAGAACTCGTTCAGGGGTTGAACTGTGCATGAGGGGCCACAAGCTAATTTGTATAAATTTTTATAATGCCGTATCATTGGGTCAATCAACAATAAGCCGGAAGGAATTGGAGAGCAGGTTAGCTGGGATACATGACCAGGGGGATCAGGCATACCAGTTGGTTCTATTAGGTGACTTTAATTGTCACCTATGCCCAAACGTCAAACCTAGAATAGGGGAATGGTCTACATGTCCACTGGAAAAGGGCCCGCATGTAGAGCATATAATAGAGGGAAAGGAATTAAATAAGCTGTCAGGAGCCTATGCCCTCACACACACTATGGACCTCATTAAAACAGGGAAGAATGTCCTGGTTCATCCAACTTTTAAAGAGAGAGGTTGCGTTTCTTTCATCGATTTTATTTTAGTTTCTAATATGTTAAAGAGCTAGATTTTAGGGTTTGAGATACAGCTAAGTATTTTTAGCGACCACAATCCACTGGTTATCTCCCTCAGGGACCCAATTTTATCCAAGTATCCTCCCCGTGTGGGGAAGAGTGGTGTTTGATCAGCAACTGACCAAGGGAGGAGACTCAGATGGTCTCAGGCAGATGGCGAAGCCCTTCATAGAGCCTTACTGGCGGACAAACAACAATCTGTGTGGAAGTGCCTAAACCCATTGGTGCAAAAACCAACACAGAAGCCAGTACTGAGTTTGTTTGACAATTGTTACTACAGCAGAGTCCAATGTAAATTTATCACTGGTCACAATGAAAAGTCAATTTCTCCACATGTTTTATTTTCAAAATTTGTTTTTTTCTCTTGAACAATAAATATTATAACACAAAATATTTAACAGAAAAACAATACCAAAATATCAAAATACCACCCTGACATATGTTATTAGAAAACAATCCTCTACTCCTTATCAGACAACCCACGCAAAGACAACATGCATTCATCATCCAAACAAAACATTCAAACGAAGAAGCCCACAGGAGCTCCCACATAAAAGTTATAATTTGAACAAAGGGGGTTCCACCCGAAGGAGGGCAACACACGCACCCCGTACCCTTATCCAACAAATGTAGGACTCTAATATAGTGCACTATGAATTAATCCACAAATGTTAAACAACAGTTTCTATGTGCACTATCAATGGCCACTATAATTGGATTATGTCGGCTTGACTTTAGGGGGGCGCCAGGTCGACGCGTTTCGAACCCTGTAGTTATCAGGGTTCTCCTCAGGACCATCCAAATCTTATTGCACTACGAATTACTCTTGCCGTGCATATGGTGAGACTGAACCACTTTGATAGTGTACCGTGGGCGATGGCCAGACTGATACCCAGTTTAATAAGTTTGATCGTTTCTCTATGCGTTAGTCCAAAATGCCAATGAGGGCGAAGAGAGAGAACGCTAACACCGTAAAGGTCCCCGATCCGTTTTGTAAAGTTGATTCCTAATTGCAGAAGAAGGTAAATCTCCAGGTTTGTAGAAGGCGTCCTTCGATCACCTCTGGACTTCCGGGAAGCTCAGTCTCGCGGGATCATGCGAAGACCCATTGGTGGAGAGGGCAGAGTTGGTAATAGCATTTGAAGGCATCACTAAGCAAATTAATAGTCTACTTAGGACCAAATCTGCCAGGAAAGGAAAGGAGGACCCCAGGTGGTTCGACCGTGACTGCTCTCTGGCCGCGAAAGAATTGAAGCAAGCCCTAAAAATAGCCCCTAGGGAAAAGAATAGGGTGTCCACATGTCGGGCACTCTATAAGCAGGCAGTAAAGCGCTGTAAAATCTCTTTGCAACAGCAGGCTTGGGAGAATATGAGGGAAGCGGCCGAGTTGAAGAATATGACTGCATTTTGGAAGGTTATTAATGACCCCTGCATCCAAGAGGCCAGTAACCCGAAGATAGCAAACCACATCCTGCCAGAATCCTGGTATGCGCATTTTAGTGGGCTATACAATTATGGTGTGACAGAGGAGTATACAGTAACCAAGGAAGGGGGTGAGAATGCAGGACATATAACCTTTTCCCTGGGTGAAATAAAGGCGGGCATAGAGGTTCTGACAAGGAACAAGGCTCCAGGACCCGACGGGGTCCCCCCTGATCTTTTCTTGAGTCAGGTACATCTCTGGGCACCAATTCTGACCAGAGTTATTAACACTGCACTGGTCTTGGGCATGCCTGCGTCCTGGTCTACAGCTACTATTGTACCCATATTCAAAAAGGGAGATAGGGATAGCCTACTGTGCTACCACCCCATCTCCCTTATTGATGTGACAGTGAAAGTCTTAGGTAGGGCAATCCTAAATCGATTATTGGATTGGGCGGAAGAAAATCATATAGTCACTGACACTCAGTACGGGTTTAGATCAGGACGCTCACAATGCCTCAATTTATACCTATTTACAGCTAAGTACACCGTTGGGAGTCAGGAGACGGTGTACCTGGCTTTCATGGATTTGACGGCGGCTTTCGACTGTGTGAACCGCAAGAAACTGTGGGCAATTATGGGGGCTCTTGGCGTGGACTTGGGTTTAGTGCACATTTTAAGAGCATTACACAAGAATACTTCTGCACAGGTCAGATATAACGAGGGGAGTTTGACTGACCAATTTCCATGCTGAAGGGGGGTAAGGCAGGGTTGCATATTGGCCCGTTCTTATTTACACTATATATAAACTGCCTGGAGCAGGCGTTAGATGTTCTGAGAGTGGACTCTCCAAAGATTGGAACCAGGGGGGTCCCCGTTCCGCTCTAAGCAGATGACGCGGTTCTTCTTGCGCGCCCCCCCGAGGTTTACAATGCCTAATAGATGTTTTTTTTCCAATTTATGGAGAGTCTAGACCTGTCTGCCAATCTTTCCAAATCTTATAATATGGAGGCAGGAAAGATGCCGAAAAGAAAATACAAATATATGATTGGTGCACATTGCCTGGAAAAAGTACAGACATTCTCTTACTTGGGGATTTTATTTGACACCCGTCTTAATTTCAAACCCCTGTTAGATGAGAGATGTCGTTCCTTAGCTAGTTGTACCGGTGCCATTATGAATTTTGCACGTAGAGTGGGTCGCTGGCCACTGGAACAAATTTTAAAACTCTATAATTCGAAGTGTTGTGCCAAAATACTCTATGGTAGTGAGGTTTGAGGATTTACTAATTCGCAAATTGTCCAAATCGAAGAGAATACATACCTGCGGCAATTGCTGAGAGTTCCGCAAAGTATCCCGTCATTCATCACACACGAGGAATTGGGTGTCAGTTATCTGAGAGATAGGATAAAACTAAAACCCATTAATTGTTGGATTAAGATCTGGACCAACACTGAAGCCTCACTAACCAGGGAGATTATAATGGACTATTTACAAACAAAGCAAAGGTGCACCACCAGGGGGTTCTAACAAGTCACCTCAGGACCACCGTTTTCTTTAATATATTGCCCTTGATGGGGAACGACGGTCAGTAAGAAATTACACGCCATACTGAAAATGACTGGATGGGCTTTTCCGACTTCATTCTTGTGCCCTGAAGAAGTCCTGTATATGAACGAAACGCTTCGGCTGTCCATTGTGTTGATTGCACTGTTTCTTCTGGAATAATAACAAAGAAAAAAGAAATAAAAGAAACATCAAAGAACTGTTGAATATGGACATTTGATTTGTCTCTGCTGTTAGAACCCCCTGGTGGTGCACCTTTGCTTTGTTTGTAAATTGACTGTGGTCCCGGTTGGGAACTAGTACTGTGGCGGTGGGTACTATACAGTGTGCACACCTCTCCCACCAGAAATAGTGGGTAATTATTAATAGAGTAGACAATCCGGGTTAGGTGCTGTCAGAAAAGAAGTTACACTGTCTGCACTTCTTTTTCTCAGATTATAATGGACTGTTTGGCACGTGGTCAGGGGAGGAACATCCCATGGCTGAAGTATGTGAGGGAAACCCTGTCAGCCCTGGGCTGTGCAGACCTTTTTAATAACCCCACTAAACTGTTACCGTGGGACAGAGCCCATGTCAAAATGGTATTCACGAAATATGTGGCGACCGGAGGGAAGACAGTGAAGTGAATAAACCCTCTGTGAGAACGCACATCTTGACCAAATCTTGCTTGGGCACTGAACCTTATTTGTCTTTTATTTATAATGCTCAAGGGAGGTTTTTAATGACACGCTTCAGGCTAGACTTATTACATCACAGTCTAGCGGTGCCAGCAGGTTACACTAGGACTACAGAGCTGAAGGGCCCGTGTGGCTGCGACCAACGGTCTCCGCAGGATACCCTTCACTTTGTTTTATTGTGTCCCTACTACAAGCACCCTAGGAAGCGTTTTTTAAAAAGTATTTTAAAAAAGGGGGGTTTTGAGCAGGCCAAGGTGGCTTTATTGTTTCTGAAACTGTCTACAGAGGTTTTAACTCTTTTTTCTACAGTTAACTTTTTAAGGTCGGCAATGCGACTTAGAAATACCAGAGGGGAGGAGTATCTATACTGATTTTAGTATTGCTAGGCCAAAGGTCCTGTTAATGAATTGTGTGGGTGAGGGCACCTCTCTCAAAGAAAGTAATACTTATTGGGCCACCTGTTAGGAAATTGAATTTTTGCACATGTATCTTATTTAATGATGCCAATTCCTTTCTAAAAAACACGACATTTATCAATCATCAGTACAAGATTGGTAGTAGAGAACGGATTTTATCTGCAAATGTTTTGTATTTGTATTTTAGGCTGGGTCTGACTAATTGTGATACATATGTCATTTGAATGTCTTTTTATTATCTGCACTTTTATGGTATTGTTTGATGCCGAATAAAGTATATTATGATGATGAGTTGCTGTGTGGGTAAGTGAGTGGATGCATAGGTGGTGTATGTGTGAGTGAGTTGGTATGTCAGTGGCTGTATGGGTGAGTGAGTGGGTATATTAGTGGCTGTATAGGTGAGTGAGTAGGTGTGTGAGTAACTATATGGGTGTTTGAGTGGGTATGTGAGTAGCTGTATGGGTGGGATATATGGATTAGTAAAGTATGGGTGTGTCAGTGGCTGTACAGGGGAGTGAGTGGATGCATGACTGGTGTATGGGTGAGTAAATGGGTAGAACCACAAAACCTCAGGGGAGACCTGAGGAGGGGAGCTAGAGGCACAGGGTGCTAGGAGAGGCAGCCTCCAAACTATAATGGTTACCACAAAGGAGCCGCTCCTAGTATGATGACCTAAGTGCTACAGTGTAATAGTGTTAGTTTGTGAGTGCAGGCATCTCACAAAAAGTGAAAGACTGATCTCACACACCACCTGGTGTCATGCTTCATCATTGACCAGCCCTCGTCCACTAAAAACTTAGTTTGATAGAGGGCGGGCATGCGCCTGAAGACAGAGATGCACTTCTAACGCTAAGTGGGGGCCCTTACAAAAAATATGAAGTTAAAATGCCATTACAGATGTCATACTTATTTTAATGTAACTGGCATCTGTATGGTGTCTAAAAACAGAGGTCGGTGTGATGGGGATTCTATTGTCCCCCACACGTACTATAAGTGGTCAACCTGTTTTTGCCTGCTGGCCCCATAAGGGGTCCGTGGCATTCATCAGGACCTATACTGCTCAAATGGGCTTTGCCCTTACCGTGCTTAGTAGGTGAGGGTTCCACTTGGTGGTGAGAGCAGTGCTCGCCACCATTTATGCGATTGGATCTAATGCCCTAACAAATGGGACCTACTAGCCCCATAGTAGAGTGAGGAGGGGAGACCCCTTTGGTCAAGCATGTAAACAGGGGGAACTCCCGCCTCTACACCTGCAGCCGATCTCCTCGCTTCCTCGCTAAATGGGTGTGCCAGTGGCTGTATTGGTTTGTGAGTGTGTGTGTGTCAGTGGCTGTATAGACTAGTAATTATTTGTGTGACTCCATCGCATCTATGTGCGGCTGTATGTATAAGTGAGTGTTTGTTTGAGTGGCTGAATGGGTTTGTGAGGAGTTGTATAGGTCTGTGAGTGCCTGTATGAGTGACTGGGTAAGAGAGTACCTGTGTAAGTGCCTGTATGGGTAGTGACAGAGGGTGTGAGTAATTGTGTGGGTCAGTGAGTGGGTGTTTGAGTAGATTTTGGGTGAGTTACTGGATGTGTCAGTGGCTGTATGGGTGAGTTAGTGCCTGTGTGAGTGTATGTATGGGTGAGTGACTGTGTGACTAGCTATATCGGTGTGTGGGTGGGTATGTCAGTGGCTGTATGGGCGAGTGAGTTGCTGTATGGGTGAATGAATTTGTGTGTGGGTATAAGTATGGGTGAGAGCATGTAGGTATGAGTGCATGTATTGATGGAAGAGTAGGTGTGTAAGGAGCTGTATTGGTTAGTGAGTGGGTGCATGAGCAGTGTATGGGTGACTAGATGTGTCTGTGATGTATGGGTAAGTGATTGCATGTGTGTATGGCTGTATGAGTTACTGACGGACTGTGTGAGTGGCTGTATGGGTGAGTAAGAGGGTGAGTGCATTTAGCAGTGTGTAACTGGGAGTGTGAATACCTGTATCAGTGTAATGCAGATGGCTCAGTCCCTGTATCATTATTTAACTCGCTGTATACCTTGACAATGTAAGTTTGTTGAACAATATTGAAAGAACTAATTAGGAAATTTGACTACTGCAATAGACAGTGCCATTTATCTGTTTAAAAAGAAAAGAAACATAAGTATGAGTTAGTATTACATTTTCCAAAATTGCACAATAAACTTCGAACAAAACAGTAGTCATGTCTTATACTGTAATAATATCTTATCTTACATTACAGCATTTCATTTTCCTTTTTTTTACTGTATGAAGCTTCATTATTGAACAGTGGGGAAAACCCAATCACATAGACTATAGATAAAAAACAGCACAGTATATCACTGTAATTAAGTGTCACTATGTATTGCACGCACTACAATTTGTTAATCAGTTATTTTACTTACTGTTGCTACTCTACTCTAAAGAAACCTATTTTGAAAATTGTGGACCATCCCTGCCTTTTAACAGTTATAATGTTTTAAATAGAAATAATGAGTCAAAATGTAATGTAATGAACAAAGATGGTGGTGCATCATCTGTCTATGCTCATTTTTCTTTCTCTCGTTTTACATTAAATAAACTGGGGTATTTTATTATGTAGATAAAACATATTTTATGTATTGGAATATTGTGATGGTTTTAATTAACTATACAATAAAGATATTTTTCACTTTCACTATTTAAAAACTATTTGTTTTATTATTATACCAGGTACAATACTAATCTATTTATATAAAAACCAAAGTATGTCCGTTTGTCCTTTATGCATTACTACACATTTCATCCGATCGGCATGACACTTTGGGAAGTTGTTGAGTACACTCCTGCGAAGGTTTCTGGCTAAAACAAAATAAAAAAAATTCTTAAAAGTTGTTGAGTACACTCCCGCGAAGGTTTCTGGCAAACCAATAAATACAGAAAATAAGACAAATGTGTTAAATATCGTCCCCCCTGGCCACCCAGGGCCCTCATAATCTTTCCAATACTGAAGGTTTACACATTCCGGTGCGACTCGCTTTTGCCCTGACCATCAACAGAGCACAAGGACAATCGCTGCAAGTGTGTAGACTAGATTTGGAGAATCCGTGCTTCTCACATGGACAACTGTATGTGGCCAGCTCACGCATCGGAAACCTTCTGATTTATTCGTCTATGCAAGTAATCAAAAGAAGAGTGACCAATACAGGTAAGGTGTATAAAAAGAGGTGGGTGTCGCACGTGAAGTCTGAGGCCAGTTGTTAGTGATCCGATGGTAGGACCAAATTTCAAGAAAAAATGCACTATTTTTTCAGGAAACCCTCACTCACCCTAGTGGTGACATGCTTCATCATCGGGTCCACCGGGAGAGATCGAGTACCTCCCCGGTGTGCTGCGACGCCAGGAGACTGCGGAGCAGGTTTTTGTGAAGATGAAGTGTGAAAAATTATAAGGTTTAAAAATGTCAGAGGTTGTACCAAAAAACTTTATTCACTGGTTAACCTGACATATTAAAAATAAGATATGTGAAGGGAAACTAGCCAATTACTTTATACTGGTGTTTACCCTGTAAAGAAGGTCAACATGTTTCTGCCCATTTATGTGTGTAAATTTACTGGGCTTTCATCAGGACCGGTAAGAGAGTGTGCCAATGACAGGAGGGGCACGCTAAGGCCCGCCCTGCCAATGGTCGTGAAAGTTAAAAATAGCACTATGTGTAAAATTGGTGCACAAAGAAAAAGAAAACAAACTCATAAGTAGTGGGGGTTTACCTCTTTTGTGAGGAACCTAGGAGTCTGTAGGAAAAAAATTGACAGACAGACAAACACAAACATAAACACAGAAATATCGAGTCATTGGATTGTGCATATGTACAGTGGCCATAAAGGGTGACTTTGTGGCTCGACACGTGCTAGCATACATATCAAGGGCCGTGGCCGGTATGCCTTGGTTGCGTAGTTGAAATCATGCCAAAATCCGGGGTGGAGGGACCTCAACTAACGCCGATTCAAACTGTTCAGCGCAGACTGTTGCATATATGTGGTATAGCAGCAGTGGCTCAAAGAGCAGACTAGACAATTATAAGTCTGTTTGTGAGGAAATACAAGATATATCTTGCTACCTATAGTGGGGTGTCAGGGATTGAACCCCGAAGGAAGACAATGCGAGGAAACAGCGTCCCGGTGCAAAAGTGCCGTGACACTGCTGGCCGTGGTATATATATTACCCAAGCACACAATCATTCAATACAGAGTATAGGATAAATGTCCTTACTTGTAAAGGAATAGATCCACGCCCCATAGAACACAGGAGGGGGGTGGGAGCGACAATGGCAGACCCTGTAATTGAGGGAGAAAGGGAAACAAATACACACAGAGGAGGATTTTTAGAACTGGCAGAATTCCAAGCATTCAACTTATCTGGTTAGAAAGGAGTCTTCAGAGAAAGGTCTCTTACGCCCGCAACGCTCGGCACCCGCTCGGCACCTAGCTTCACCCTCGCTGGATCTCGTGGATCCATTGCGGTGGGCGAGCGAGGCGTATGAAGGGCGGTGGCCGAGAGCGGACCAATCAGGCGCCTGGGTTGGAAACGAGGCTTGGAGCACAAAGGACGCTGAGCCAATGAGGGAGTAAGGGGCTCGCGTCGTCTCGCGAGAGAATTAGGAAGCGAGGCTTGCAATGACACGCAAGCCTTGAGTTTGAGAAGGGCGGGACCCGCCTGGTTAGAGCCAATAAGGGCGTTGGGTAGACTCACGGGTGATTTCGAAGGCGAGGCTTGTATATGACACGCAAGCCTCGAGTTGGAAAAAGGCGGAGTTCGCCTTGTTTTGTTTGCACCGGAGGTTGGAAGAAGCGATAGCTAAATCGCGTCTGGATTGGCTGGGGTGACAGAGAGGCTTGAGACTCAAGCTCTGGTGGAACACAAGCTTAAATTACAGTGTGGCTGGGATATGTATAATGCGGTATGCGCAACGCCCAGCCAAAGTTACCAAATTTCCGATGGGGATGAATAAAACCACATAAGTCTGAATAGAGTAAGTAACATGGTTATTGACATGAGGATGTATTCAAGTGAGTCCAAAAGGCGTGGATGTGAATAAACCACTTGACATGTGTGGTCATGGTATCTGCATTCAAGAAGAAAGGTAAAAGTTTAATGTTTCAGGACACTGGTCCACGGAATCTGATCATTAAGCCCATTTATATGGGTGCTGAGTCGATAGACCCAGCGTTGCTCTTTTTCGAATAGAATATTTTCTCTGTTTTTCATACAGTTGACCTGTTCGATCACTGTCCAGGTCATGTCATTTGGAGTGTGGTTGGTTTGCAGGAAGTGCTCACTGAGTTTGGTGGTGATTTTTTTGCATCTAATGTTGCTGCGGTGTTCCCCGATGCGTGTCTTCACTTTCCTGGTGGTCATCCCCACATAACGTTTCGCACAGGGACATGTGATCAAGTAAATCACGTTTGTTGAATTACAGTTAGTGTGGGATTTTTGTGTCCACACTTTTCCTGGTTCCAAGTTGAGTTGTTTTGAGTGAGTGGTCAGATGACAGACACTACAATCTGTACATGGAAAATGGCCTGTGATTGGGGGAAGGTGCCAAGCGTCAGTGACAGACCTGGTTGCTGTGTTTGCACTGGGGGTTGTTAATGGTCTTGTATGCACCAAGGCATCTTTGATGCTTCTGCCTTTTTTAAAAGAAAAAAGCGGTTTTTCCCAGTTGCTGAAATTGCTGCTGATAGTTCTCCAATTTTTATTGATGGATTTTTTCACTGAGTCTGAGAGGGTGCTATAGGTGGTTACACACGTCAGTGGTATTTCCGTGGTTGTCCTTACATTGTCCTCTAGTAATCCCTCTCGAGGTTGGTTTCGTGCTCTGGTTTGGCTTTTTTTCAATATTCCTTTAGGGTACCCCCTTTGTGTTAGTTTGTCTGTTAATTCCTTGGCCTGTTCCTTGTAGTCGGTAATTTTACTACAATTTCTTCTCAGTCGAAGGAATTGGCCATAGGGCAAGTTTTCCCTTAGAGGTCTTGGGTGGAAACTCCTAAAGTCCAGGAGATTGTTTTTTGCCGTTGGTTTGTGGTGAGTCAAAGTCGTAAAAGTAGTGCCCTCTATTTTGATTACCACATCAAGGAAGACGATCGATTCCCTACTGAAGTTGCTAGTGAACTTTAAGAAAGGATCCAGAGTATTGACCCATTCCAGGAAATGTATAAGACTGGCTTCTGTTCCTGTCCATAGTAGGAGGATATCATCAATATACCTCCTCCATAATCCAATGGAGGAGGCATAGGGGTTGGTAGGTGGTAAGATATGTTTTGTTTCGTAGTCATAAACATACAGCCCCGCTACGCTAGGAGCGAAGGTACTCCCCATAGAGGTCCCTGTGCATTGTAAGTACAATTGGCCTTTGTACTCAAAGTAATTTTCTTTGAGTGCCATCCGTGCACATTTCAGGATGAATTCTTTGGGGGTGGTGTAATCCCAAGCCTCTTTGTCTAGTGCTTCCCCTAGTACCCGTAGTGTGTCTTCCTGTGGGATACTGGTGTACAGACTCTCTATGTCCATTGTTACCAATATTACTGTGCTATCGGGTAGACTGGTATCGTTCAGTAATTTAAGTAAGCTTTTGGTATCTTTTAGGTAGGTGCTGGAGTTCTGTACTAATGGTTTCAAGTAGTGGTCACAAAAGGTGGATAAGGGTTCTAGAACTGACCCGATCCCTGATACAATCGGTCTGCCAGGAGGGGGGTCCACATTTTTGTGTGTTTTAGGCAGGGTGTAAAAATAGGGTATAGTTTGTCCCCCTGCCATGAGGAATGCTGCTTCATGCGGGGAGACCTGACCTTCAGTCTCCGCCTCCTGTACTAGGGCCCGAATTCGTTCCTTCATTTCTGTGGTAGGGTCTGTGTTGAGGAGCAAGTAATTTGTTCTGTTATTCAGTAGTGTCATGCAGGCCTTATCATATTCAGTGGTGTCCTGAATCACTATCCCTCCGCCTTTATCGGCGGGTTTAATGGTTATTTCCTTGTTGTTTCTCAGGTTGTCCAAGGCTTTGTATTCCACAGCGGAAAAATTGTGGAATCGTTTGGGTTCTTCACAATTTTCCAGGTCTTGTATTACTGCCTGTTCAAAGGCGGTAATTGCCGCGGGGGTCGTATGCGGAGGTGGCATAAATGTAGATTTGAGTCTGAAGTTAGTGTCAAACTCTTCTTCTTCCGTCAATGGCTGATCCTTAGATTCAAAGAAGGCCTTTAATTTTAATTTCCGAAAGAATTGCGAAAGTTCACAATGTAAGAGGAATTTGTCGGGACGACTGGTCGGGACAAATCCCAAGCCTTTTTCCAAGACTTTAGTCTCCTCTTGGGTTAGGACTTTTTTAGAGAGGTTTGTGACCAAGCTTACACTGCGCTGGTGCTGGCTGTCGCTGTTCTGCTGCGGGTGTGTTTCCCCACTGCATCCTCGTCTTCCCAGGTCACTTGTGTGTTGCCTCTGTTGCCTCTGTTCCGTCCGCGTCCTCTCCCGCCCCTCCCTAAAAAAGGCATCGGTGGGTGGTTGAGGGGAAACTGGGGGTGCATGTACGGATTCCAGTTCATCATGGGGAACTGGGGTTGTTGGTAAAACAACGGTACAGGACCGTTGTTAGGCTGGCCATAGTTCTGCCATCTAGGTTGTTGGTTTGGGAAATTAGATCTGCCCCTTCCTCCTCTCCGTCCTCTTTGTCTTGGACTCTGATTGCTATCTGTACTCCCTCTTGAGGAGTTGCTATCGGAGTCATCTGATTTATTTGTGTCCTTTTTTGGAACACTGTAGTTTGGATCGGAGTAGGGATATACGTTCTCAAATTTAAATTTTTTGAGGTCTTTTTGGAATTTTGTGAGTTTCGCCTGCATCAGGTTGTCCTTGTACTCCGTAAGATCTTTATTAATTTCATCCAACTTCTTTTTATAACCCGTTATTGTAGTTTTATATTGGGCTTCTGTTTGTTGGATTTCAATTAGCAGAGTTTCGGATAGGCGTAGTGCTGTCTTGATAATAAGTACCAGCCAGTCTCTGGTGCAGTGCCAGGCAATCATGGCCCAATCTCTTCTAAATGTGGCGTCATTGAGAAAAATCCTCGGGGCATTCGTAACTAGTAGCCCTTTGGGCGCTGAATTAGAGGTGAGATACTGTTTCAGGATAGTACCATGAAGTATAGTTCTTATTCGGTCGCGCTTTAGTTCAGTGAGTTGTTCCCATTCCGCTGTATGTGAAATAGCCTGAGCTATTGCTGGATCAGCGAACATATTAGGATCTGCCAAAAGTTCGTCTACCTCCTCCGTAGAGAAAGTGAGTCCCAAATTTGCTGCCATTATTAGTACAAAATATAAAGAATTTTTATATTTGTAAAAAAGAGAGGTGTGTGTAACCAGAGAAAACTCTCACTGCTGTGCGCAGCTAAATATGTCTCAACAAAAGGAGAGAAAGGGTTTTTAGGGCACTCTTAGTCCCCAAGCAATATACAAGTAATCAAAAGAAGAGTGACCAATACAGGTAAGGTGTATAAAAAGAGGTGGGTGTCGCACGTGAAGTCTGAGGCCAGTTGTTAGTGATCCGATGGTAGGACCAAATTTCAAGAAAAAATGCACTATTTTTTCAGGAAACCCTCACTCACCCTAGTGGTGACATGCTTCATCATCGGGTCCACCGGGAGAGATCGAGTAACTCCCCGGTGTGCTGCGACGCCAGGAGACTGCGGAGCAGGTTTTTGTGAAGATGAAGTGTGAAAAATTATAAGGTTTAAAAATGTCAGAGGTTGTACCAAAAAACTTTATTCACTGGTTAACCTGACATATTAAAAATAAGATATGTGAAGGGAAACTAGCCAATTACTTTATACTGGTGTTTACCCTGTAAAGAAGGTCAACATGTTTCTGCCCATTTATGTGTGTAAATTTACTGGGCTTTCATCAGGACCGGTAAGAGAGTGTGCCAATGACAGGAGGGGCACGCTAAGGCCCGCCCTGCCAATGGTCGTGAAAGTTAAAAATAGCACTATGTGTAAAATTGGTGCACAAAGAAAAAGAAAACAAACTCATAAGTAGTGGGGGTTTACCTCTTTTGTGAGGAACCTAGGAGTCTGTAGGAAAAAAATTGACAGACAGACAAACACAAACATAAACACAGAAATATCGAGTCATTGGATTGTGCATATGTACAGTGGCCATAAAGGGTGACTTTGTGGCTCGACACGTGCTAGCATACATATCAAGGGCCGTGGCCGGTATGCCTTGGTTGCGTAGTTGAAATCATGCCAAAATCCGGGGTGGAGGGACCTCAACTAACGCCGATTCAAACTGTTCAGCGCAGACTGTTGCATATATGTGGTATAGCAGCAGTGGCTCAAAGAGCAGACTAAACAATTATAAGTCTGTTTGTGAGGAAATACAAGATATATCTTGCTACCTATAGTGGGGTGTCAGGGATTGAACCCCGAAGGAAGACAATGCGAGGAAACAGCGTCCCGGTGCAAAAGTGCCGTGACACTGCTGGCCGTGGTATATATATTACCCAAGCACACAATCATTCAATACAGAGTATAGGATAAATGTCCTTACTTGTAAAGGAATAGATCCACGCCCCATAGAACACAGGAGGGGGGTGGGAGCGACAATGGCACACCCTGTAATTGAGGGAGAAAGGGAAACAAATACACACAGAGGAGGATTTTTAGAACTGGCAGAATTCCAAGCATTCAACTTATCTGGTTAGAAAGGAGTCTTCAGAGAAAGGTCTCTTACGCCCGCAACGCTCGGCACCCGCTCGGCACCTAGCTTCACCCTCGCTGGATCTCGTGGATCCATTGCGGTGGGCGAGCGAGGCGTATGAAGGGCGGTGGCCGAGAGCGGACCAATCAGGCGCCTGGGTTGGAAACGAGGCTTGGAGCACAAAGGACGCTGAGCCAATGAGGGAGTAAGGGGCTCGCGTCGTCTCGCGAGAGAATTAGGAAGCGAGGCTTGCAATGACACGCAAGCCTTGAGTTTGAGAAGGGCGGGACCCGCCTGGTTAGAGCCAATAAGGGCGTTGGGTAGACTCACGGGTGATTTCAAAGGCGAGGCTTGTATATGACACGCAAGCCTCGAGTTGGAAAAAGGCGGAGTTCGCCTTGTTTTGTTTGCACCGGAGGTTGGAAGAAGCGATAGCTAAATCGCGTCTGGATTGGCTGGGGTGACAGAGAGGCTTGAGACTCAAGCTCTGGTGGAACACAAGCTTAAATTACAGTGTGGCTGGGATATGTATAATGCGGTATGCGCAACGCCCAGCCAAAGTTACCAAATTTCCGATGGGGATGAATAAAACCACATAAGTCTGAATAGAGTAAGTAACATGGTTATTGACATGAGGATGTATTCAAGTGAGTCCAAAAGGCGTGGATGTGAATAAACCACTTGACATGTGTGGTCATGGTATCTGGGTCTATCGACTCAGCACCCATATAAATGGGCTTAATGATCAGATTCCGTGGACCAGTGTCCTGAAACATTAAACTTTTACCTTTCTTCTTGAATGCAGATACCATGACCACACATGTCAAGTGGTTTATTCACATCCACGCCTTTTGGACTCACTTGAATACATCCTCATGTCAATAACCATGTTACTTACTCTATTCAGACTTATGTGGTTTTATTCATCCCCATCGGAAATTTGGTAACTTTGGCTGGGCGTTGCGCATACCGCATTATACATATCCCAGCCACACTGTAATTTAAGCTTGTGTTCCACCAGAGCTTGAGTCTCAAGCCTCTCTGTCACCCCAGCCAATCCAGACGCGATTTAGCTATCGCTTCTTCCAACCTCCGGTGCAAACAAAACAAGGCGAACTCCGCCTTTTTCCAACTCGAGGCTTGCGTGTCATATACAAGCCTCGCCTTCGAAATCACCCGTGAGTCTACCCAACGCCCTTATTGGCTCTAACCAGGCGGGTCCCGCCCTTCTCAAACTCAAGGCTTGCGTGTCATTGCAAGCCTCGCTTCCTAATTCTCTCGCGAGACGACGCGAGCCCCTTACTCCCTCATTGGCTCAGCGTCCTTTGTGCTCCAAGCCTCGTTTCCAACCCAGGCGCCTGATTGGTCCGCTCTCGGCCACCGCCCTTCATACGCCTCGCTCGCCCACCGCAATGGATCCACGAGATCCAGCGAGGGTGAAGCTAGGTGCCGAGCGGGTGCCAAGCGTTGCGGGCGTAAGAGACCTTTCTCTGAAGACTCCTTTCTAACCAGATAAGTTGAATGCTTGGAATTCTGCCAGTTCTAAAAATCCTCCTCTGTGTGTATTTGTTTCCCTTTCTCCCTCAATTACAGGGTGTGCCATTGTCGCTCCCACCCCCCTCCTGTGTTCTATGGGGCGTGGATCTATTCCTTTACAAGTAAGGACATTTATCCTATACTCTGTATTGAATGATTGTGTGCTTGGGTAATATATATACCACGGCCAGCAGTGTCACGGCACTTTTGCACCGGGACGCTGTTTCCTCGCATTGTCTTCCTTCGGGGTTCAATCCCTGACACCCCACTATAGGTAGCAAGATATATCTTGTATTTCCTCACAAACAGACTTATAATTGTCTAGTCTGCTCTTTGAGCCACTGCTGCTATACCACATATATGCAACAGTCTGCGCTGAACAGTTTGAATCGGCGTTAGTTGAGGTCCCTCCACCCCGGATTTTGGCATGATTTCAACTACGCAACCAAGGCATACCGGCCACGGCCCTTGATATGTATGCTAGCACGTGTCGAGCCACAAAGTCACCCTTTATGGCCACTGTACATATGCACAATCCAATGACTCGATATTTCTGTGTTTATGTTTGTGTTTGTCTGTCTGTCAATTTTTTTCCTACAGACTCCTAGGTTCCTCACAAAAGAGGTAAACCCCCACTACTTATGAGTTTGTTTTCTTTTTCTTTGTGCACCAATTTTACACATAGTGCTATTTTTAACTTTCACGACCATTGGCAGGGCGGGCCTTAGCGTGCCCCTCCTGTCATTGGCACACTCTCTTACCGGTCCTGATGAAAGCCCAGTAAATTTACACACATAAATGGGCAGAAACATGTTGACCTTCTTTACAGGGTAAACACCAGTATAAAGTAATTGGCTAGTTTCCCTTCACATATCTTATTTTTAATATGTCAGGTTAACCAGTGAATAAAGTTTTTTGGTACAACCTCTGACATTTTTAAACCTTATAATTTTTCACACTTCATCTTCACAAAAACCTGCTCCGCAGTCTCCTGGCGTCGCAGCACACCGGGGAGGTACTCGATCTCTCCCGGTGGACCCGATGATGAAGCATGTCACCACTAGGGTGAGTGAGGGTTTCCTGAAAAAATAGTGCATTTTTTCTTGAAATTTGGTCCTACCATCGGATCACTAACAACTGGCCTCAGACTTCACGTGCGACACCCACCTCTTTTTATACACCTTACCTGTATTGGTCACTCTTCTTTTGATTACTTGTATATTGCTTGGGGACTAAGAGTGCCCTAAAAACCCTTTCTCTCCTTTTGTTGAGACATATTTAGCTGCGCACAGCAGTGAGAGTTTTCTCTGGTTACACACACCTCTCTTTTTTACAAATATAAAAATTCTTTATATTTTGTACTAATAATGGCAGCAAATTTGGGACTCACTTTCTCTACGGAGGAGGTAGACGAACTTTTGGCAGATCCTAATATGTTCGCTGATCCAGCAATAGCTCAGGCTATTTCACATACAGCGGAATGGGAACAACTCACTGAACTAAAGCGCGACCGAATAAGAACTATACTTCATGGTACTATCCTGAAACAGTATCTCACCTCTAATTCAGCGCCCAAAGGGCTACTAGTTACGAATGCCCCGAGGATTTTTCTCAATGACGCCACATTTAGAAGAGATTGGGCCATGATTGCCTGGCACTGCACCAGAGACTGGCTGGTACTTATTATCAAGACAGCACTACGCCTATCCGAAACTCTGCTAATTGAAATCCAACAAACAGAAGCCCAATATAAAACTACAATAACGGGTTATAAAAAGAAGTTGGATGAAATTAATAAAGATCTTACGGAGTACAAGGACAACCTGATGCAGGCGAAACTCACAAAATTCCAAAAAGACCTCAAAAAATTTAAATTTGAGAACGTATATCCCTACTCCGATCCAAACTACAGTGTTCCAAAAAAGGACACAAATAAATCAGATGACTCCGATAGCAACTCCTCAAGAGGGAGTACAGATAGCAATCAGAGTCCAAGACAAAGAGGACGGAGAGGAGGAAGGGGCAGATCTAATTTCCCAAACCAACAACCTAGATGGCAGAACTATGGCCAGCCTAACAACGGTCCTGTACCGTTGTTTTACCAACAACCCCAGTTCCCCATGATGAACTGGAATCCGTACATGCACCCCCAGTTTCCCCTCAACCACCCACCGATGCCTTTTTTAGGGAGGGGCGGGAGAGGACGCGGACGGAACAGAGGCAACAGAGGCAACACACAAGTGACCTGGGAAGACGAGGATGCAGTGGGGAAACACACCCGCAGCAGAACAGCGACAGCCAGCACCAGCGCAGTGTAAGCTTGGTCACAAACCTCTCTAAAAAAGTCCTAACCCAAGAGGAGACTAAAGTCTTGGAAAAAGGCTTGGGATTTGTCCCGACCAGTCGTCCCGACAAATTCCTCTTACATTGTGAACTTTCGCAATTCTTTCGGAAATTAAAATTAAAGGCCTTCTTTGAATCTAAGGATCAGCCATTGACGGAAGAAGAAGAGTTTGACACTAACTTCAGACTCAAATCTACATTTATGCCACCTCCGCATACGACCCCCGCGGCAATTACCGCCTTTGAACAGGCAGTAATACAAGACCTGGAAAATTGTGAAGAACCCAAACGATTCCACAATTTTTCCGCTGTGGAATACAAAGCCTTGGACAACCTGAGAAACAACAAGGAAATAACCATTAAACCCGCCGATAAAGGCGGAGGGATAGTGATTCAGGACACCACTGAATATGATAAGGCCTGCATGACACTACTGAATAACAGAACAAATTACTTGCTCCTCAACACAGACCCTACCACAGAAATGAAGGAACGAATTCGGGCCCTAGTACAGGAGGCGGAGACTGAAGGTCAGGTCTCCCCGCATGAAGCAGCATTCCTCATGGCAGGGGGACAAACTATACCCTATTTTTACACCCTGCCTAAAACACACAAAAATGTGGACCCCCCTCCTGGCAGACCGATTGTATCAGGGATCGGGTCAGTTCTAGAACCCTTATCCACCTTTTGTGACCACTACTTGAAACCATTAGTACAGAACTCCAGCACCTACCTAAAAGATACCAAAAGCTTACTTAAATTACTGAACGATACCAGTCTACCCGATAGCACAGTAATATTGGTAACAATGGACATAGAGAGTCTGTACACCAGTATCCCACAGGAAGACACACTACGGGTACTAGGGGAAGCACTAGACAAAGAGGCTTGGGATTACACCACCCCCAAAGAATTCATCCTGAAATGTGCACGGATGGCACTCAAAGAAAATTACTTTGAGTACAAAGGCCAATTGTACTTACAATGCACAGGGACCTCTATGGGGAGTACCTTCGCTCCTAGCGTAGCGGGGCTGTATGTTTATGACTACGAAACAAAACATATCTTACCACCTACCAACCCCTATGCCTCCTCCATTGGATTATGGAGGAGGTATATTGATGATATCCTCCTACTATGGACAGGAACAGAAGCCAGTCTTATACATTTCCTGGAATGGGTCAATACTCTGGATCCTTTCTTAAAGTTCACTAGCAACTTCAGTAGGGAATCGATCGTCTTCCTTGATGTGGTAATCAAAATAGAGGGCACTACTTTTACGACTTTGACTCACCACAAACCAACGGCAAAAAACAATCTCCTGGACTTTAGGAGTTTCCACCCAAGACCTCTAAGGGAAAACTTGCCCTATGGCCAATTCCTTCGACTGAGAAGAAATTGTAGTAAAATTACCGACTACAAGGAACAGGCCAAGGAATTAACAGACAAACTAACACAAAGGGGGTACCCTAAAGGAATATTGAAAAAAAGCCAAACCAGAGCACGAAACCAACCTCGAGAGGGATTACTAGAGGACAATGTAAGGACAACCACGGAAATACCACTGACGTGTGTAACCACCTATAGCACCCTCTCAGACTCAGTGAAAAAATCCATCAATAAAAATTGGAGAACTATCAGCAGCAATTTCAGCAACTGGGAAAAACCGCTTTTTTCTTTTAAAAAAGGCAGAAGCATCAAAGATGCCTTGGTGCATACAAGACCATTAACAACCCCCAGTGCAAACACAGCAACCAGGTCTGTCACTGACGCTTGGCACCTTCCCCCAATCACAGGCCATTTTCCATGTACAGATTGTAGTGTCTGTCATCTGACCACTCACTCAAAACAACTCAACTTGGAACCAGGAAAAGTGTGGACACAAAAATCCCACACTAACTGTAATTCAACAAACGTGATTTACTTGATCACATGTCCCTGTGCGAAACGTTATGTGGGGATGACCACCAGGAAAGTGAAGACACGCATCGGGGAACACCGCAGCAACATTAGATGCAAAAAAATCACCACCAAACTCAGTGAGCACTTCCTGCAAACCAACCACACTCCAAATGACATGACCTGGACAGTGATCGAACAGGTCAACTGTATGAAAAACAGAGAAAATATTCTATTCGAAAAAGAGCAACGCTGGGTCTATCGACTCAGCACCCATATAAATGGGCTTAATGATCAGATTCCGTGGACCAGTGTCCTGAAACATTAAACTTTTACCTTTCTTCTTGAATGCAGATACCATGACCACACATGTCAAGTGGTTTATTCACATCCACGCCTTTTGGACTCACTTGAATACATCCTCATGTCAATAACCATGTTACTTACTCTATTCAGACTTATGTGGTTTTATTCATCCCCATCGGAAATTTGGTAACTTTGGCTGGGCGTTGCGCATACCGCATTATACATATCCCAGCCACACTGTAATTTAAGCTTGTGTTCCACCAGAGCTTGAGTCTCAAGCCTCTCTGTCACCCCAGCCAATCCAGACGCGATTTAGCTATCGCTTCTTCCAACCTCCGGTGCAAACAAAACAAGGCGAACTCCGCCTTTTTCCAACTCGAGGCTTGCGTGTCATATACAAGCCTCGCCTTCGAAATCACCCGTGAGTCTACCCAACGCCCTTATTGGCTCTAACCAGGCGGGTCCCGCCCTTCTCAAACTCAAGGCTTGCGTGTCATTGCAAGCCTCGCTTCCTAATTCTCTCGCGAGACGACGCGAGCCCCTTACTCCCTCATTGGCTCAGCGTCCTTTGTGCTCCAAGCCTCGTTTCCAACCCAGGCGCCTGATTGGTCCGCTCTCGGCCACCGCCCTTCATACGCCTCGCTCGCCCACCGCAATGGATCCACGAGATCCAGCGAGGGTGAAGCTAGGTGCCGAGCGGGTGCCGAGCGTTGCGGGCGTAAGAGACCTTTCTCTGAAGACTCCTTTCTAACCAGATAAGTTGAATGCTTGGAATTCTGCCAGTTCTAAAAATCCTCCTCTGTGTGTATTTGTTTCCCTTTCTCCCTCAATTACAGGGTGTGCCATTGTCGCTCCCACCCCCCTCCTGTGTTCTATGGGGCGTGGATCTATTCCTTTACAAGTAAGGACATTTATCCTATACTCTGTATTGAATGATTGTGTGCTTGGGTAATATATATACCACGGCCAGCAGTGTCACGGCACTTTTGCACCGGGACGCTGTTTCCTCGCATTGTCTTCCTTCGGGGTTCAATCCCTGACACCCCACTATAGGTAGCAAGATATATCTTGTATTTCCTCACAAACAGACTTATAATTGTCTAGTCTGCTCTTTGAGCCACTGCTGCTATACCACATATATGCAACAGTCTGCGCTGAACAGTTTGAATCGGCGTTAGTTGAGGTCCCTCCACCCCGGATTTTGGCATGATTTCAACTACGCAACCAAGGCATACCGGCCACGGCCCTTGATATGTATGCTAGCACGTGTCGAGCCACAAAGTCACCCTTTATGGCCACTGTACATATGCACAATCCAATGACTCGATATTTCTGTGTTTATGTTTGTGTTTGTCTGTCTGTCAATTTTTTTCCTACAGACTCCTAGGTTCCTCACAAAAGAGGTAAACCCCCACTACTTATGAGTTTGTTTTCTTTTTCTTTGTGCACCAATTTTACACATAGTGCTATTTTTAACTTTCACGACCATTGGCAGGGCGGGCCTTAGCGTGCCCCTCCTGTCATTGGCACACTCTCTTACCGGTCCTGATGAAAGCCCAGTAAATTTACACACATAAATGGGCAGAAACATGTTGACCTTCTTTACAGGGTAAACACCAGTATAAAGTAATTGGCTAGTTTCCCTTCACATATCTTATTTTTAATATGTCAGGTTAACCAGTGAATAAAGTTTTTTGGTACAACCTCTGACATTTTTAAACCTTATAATTTTTCACACTTCATCTTCACAAAAACCTGCTCCGCAGTCTCCTGGCGTCGCAGCACACCGGGGAGGTACTCGATCTCTCCCGGTGGACCCGATGATGAAGCATGTCACCACTAGGGTGAGTGAGGGTTTCCTGAAAAAATAGTGCATTTTTTCTTGAAATTTGGTCCTACCATCGGATCACTAACAACTGGCCTCAGACTTCACGTGCGACACCCACCTCTTTTTATACACCTTACCTGTATTGGTCACTCTTCTTTTGATTACTTGTATATTGCTTGGGGACTAAGAGTGCCCTAAAAACCCTTTCTCTCCTTTTGTTGAGACTTATTCGTCTATGCACCAGATGGAAAAACAAAAAATATCGTACATTCACAAGCACGCGAATAAAAAAACAGAATTAAAATAACACTTTGAAATGTTTTCCATATTAAAATGAATAAGTTTCAATAAAAATGACACAATGTAAATTGAATGTTATCATAACAAGTTTCCTTAAATTTCCTTTCTTCTGAGATCGCAGCAACGCGCGACGGGTAAGATAGTCTATATATATAAAAAAGAATGTATGTCTGTCTGTCTGTCTGTCTGTTTGTCCTTTATGCATTACTACACCATTCATCCGATCGCCATGAAACTTTGGGAAGTTGTTGAGTACACTCCCACGAAGGTTTCTGGCATAAAAATGTTTTAAATATCAGCCCCCCAGGGCCCTCATAATCTTTCGAATATCGCGCGGAATTACAAAAATCATCAGTGGCTCAGTGCACGTGCTATATTAGCAGCTACGAACAACGATGTAAATGCCATCAATTTCAGCATTCAAAACGGAATACCAGGCGAAGCTACAACGGATAAGTCCATCGATACTGTGATGAATCAAGACGAAGTTGTCAATTACCCAACGGAATTCTTGAATTCACTGGATTTGCCCGGTATGCCACCGCACATTTTGACATTGAAAATTGGCGTACCTATCATTCTTCTCAGAAACATCAATCCACCACGACTTTGCAACGGTACAAGACTTTCAGTGAAAAAGATGATTAACAATGTCATCGAAGCTACAATTTTGAATGGGAAATTCAAGGGGGAAGATGTACTGTTGCCACGTATTCCAATGATCCCAATAGATATACCATTTGAATTCAAACGTTTACAGTTTCCGGTGCGACTCGCTTTTGCAATGACCATCAACAAAGCACAAGGACAATCACTCCAAGTGTGTGGACTCCATTTGGAGAATCCGTGCTTCTCACATGGACAACTGTATGTGGCCAGCTCACACATCAGAAAACCTTCTGATTTATTCGTGTACGCACCAGACGGAAAAACAAAAAATATCGTGTATCCAGAAGCACTCGAATAAATAAATAGAATTAAAACGACACTTTGAAATGTTTTCCATATTAAAATGAATAAGTTTCAATAAAAATGACACAATGTAAATTGAATGTTATCATAACAAGTTTCCTTGAATTTCCTTTCTTCTGAGATCACAGCAACGCGCGACGGGTAAGCTAGTAATAGATATAAATCATACTTGAATTTTTTTTCAAATCCTTTTGAAAACATCACCTCTGGTATGTTCAGGGATGTCTAAAACGCTGATGATCCATGTAGAAAAAATCCCATATATTACTTTCTTTCCACACTTCATATGTAGAAGTATGCTTGAAAAAACAAAAGGTGACAGTGTTGTAGTTTGAAAGGCAGGCTTTGGTTTCACTTTAATGTTCCTGTGATTGAATTGTGTCCATCAAGTTTCACTCTTTAATTGGTCAGTGTAGTATCCAGATGCTATATTAACTCATTTGTGGAAGATAAAAGCACTCTTGAATTTTGGAGAACCTTTTAAAGACATCACCCCTAATAGGTCGAATAAGGTCTAAAACACTGACAATCCACATAGAAGAAACACTGTGCATTATTTTTATTTAAAAAAAATACTCCTTAGAACTTTGTTTGAGGAGATCAATGGTAAATGCTTCGTGGTTTATAAGGCAGTTTTGATTTGAACTTAAGGTTGATGTCCTTGCAATCCGTAAATCCAGTTTCACTATTTAAATAGACAACATAGTGTAGTATATTAACTCCTTCATGAAAGATGATAGGCATAGAAGCATGAGTACTTACAGAACTTTATAGGTTTCCTATTTTGAAGTTTGTAACTTCAGTGCAGCATTAATATAAGGTATTTTCCACTTTTTTGTATTTGCAATGTAGAGATTACATCTGATCTACAATTTGGGCAGGTCATATTTTGGTTAGCCTTTTTTAATCAATATGTCAAAAGGCACACTTTTGGAATCTGGTAGTGTGAAGTAGAGACATTTCTCAGAGTTTATTTGAATGGTAGGCGTAAAAGAGTAATCTTCACAGTCATGGTTCCATATGTAACTCATTCTAAATAAGGCATATATATTTATTTCTTATTCTTCTAAAACTTCTAGCAGGATCATTATAAATTCCTGTGTGTCATGTTGAATGTTCTGAGTAAATAGTACTTATTCCCTACATATATCTACTAGATCTCAAATTCCTAAAGCATAATGTGTTATAGTCCTATCAGTAAGTATATATTGTTGCAAAGCACACAGTGCTGAACATAATCTCTTATATGGTTTCTGTTCTATTGCATTTATAAGATGTGTACACGAAACAGTACATTGAGAACATTTGCATAGCAGTTGACACCAGAAGTGTTTAACGCTGGTAACCTACAATTCTCTCCCTCAGTCACCATTTTTCTCTCCTTTACACCTTCCTCGTTGTCCTTCTTTTCAGCAACATCTGCTGATTCTTTTGTGAGCTTCTTCTTTAGACAGATTATCATTTTTTCAAAAGTGGGATACTGTTCTAAATGAGAAGCGAACACACTCCTTAACCGATTATACTCTCTGACACAACTTCCATTGGCACTAACTTTCCTGTCATCAAAATCAACCAAAAACAAACCATACAATGTTCTCACTTGAGACAATGCAACATATGCCATGCCTTCTTTAAACACAGTACTATCGATATTTATAAAAGTTGCATCTACTCTTAAACCTTGAGATTTATTTTCGCTCCGGTCACTCTTGATAAGGCGAGTGAATTGGGATACTCTGGCCATGTCAGTTTAGCGGGGAGGAATTGGTGTCCCTGACTTCTATTTATGTCACATTGTCGTCCAAGTCCACTTCACATACCACTGGTTTTACCCTGATGAGCGCCTTCAATATCTTAAACCCTATAGCTCCCAGGTGCACCCCTAATCTCTCTCCACATTATTGCCCTGGGGCCTGCCAAGTTGCATGACAAAAATACAAACCGTCCCCAACACATGCAGGGCATGGACGAAACTAAGCAAATACCTAACCTAAAGTATATTACATTATATTTCCCACACTTGCCACTGGCAGATAACCCATGGATACCCCCTGCGACCGAGGCACTCACCAAGAGGACGTTAACATCGCATAGGCTGTCTGCATTGGGAGACCTGTTCCAGAACTCTAAACCATGATCAACCACTACCCTGAGCACAAGGGGATCTGAAACACATATGGATAGATTCTTGCTACAGAACATGTGCATACGCTCCCGGACCCCACAGCTGTACCAGCTGATTTTTCTCCACTCACGCTCCTCATAACCTCTCCTGACAGTACACATTTTATGTCACGCCGGTGTCATTTATCGCTTACGCTTCCCCTCTGTGGGCTCTAAGGTGCGTGCATCTTGGGAACGGGATCTGGGTGCTATTATTATATTTGATGACATTTGGAAACACTGTTGTCCCCAATGGCGCTATATTTCAGGAAACTACAGACACAAACTCTTACATTTTAAGTATCTCCACAGGGCCTATGTTACCCAAGCTGCTTGCGAAGATGGGACCCCCAGTCTCCAGCATCTGTATGCGTTGCGGTGTGCCTGTAGCAGAATTCATGCATTTGTCGTGGCCGTGCGCGTCCGTGTACGAATATTGGGAGAATGTTTTCCGACAGCTGTCCATAATGGTGGAGCATTCTATACACCCCTCCCCCTTCATGGCCCTTCTGGGATATGTAAAACCATTGAAGAGGAGCATTAGAAGGTTTGCAGCGATGGCCTTATTGATAGTTAAACGCCAGGTATCATTGCAGTTATGAGGCAACAATCCCCATCAGTGAACACATGGACCAGAGATCTTACATACTTTGACACCATGTGTGATACATATGCCACATTTTTACCTACTTCGTCACGACCTTGCGACATTTGGCAACTACTGAAAAATTATCTACAGTCCCACACCATTGACCCCTTATGGACCGAATTACATCTGTACACCATTATCTGGTCTGCTCCACCTACTAGCCGTAGTTAATGTACATTCAATTATGTGCTCTTTGTTAGAGACTGCACTTCCGCACCAGTACTAATGACTTGATAGTACTCAACAAGACTGCTGCTTGCTATTTCCTACTGCTCTTTTTGCCAGTCCGATGTGAAGAGTATACTCCTTTGTATTAGTTTTCTTTTCTTTTCTTTTATTGTTGGTTGATGTTGATTGTAATGAGACGTCTCCATTCAACATGCTGGTGACAGCTGGCTTTCACCAGGTTGAGCCACTACCCTTCTCACCTATATGCCTGATTGTAATGTCTTTGAAATTTTCAATAAAAACATTTTTTTTTTTAAACTTGAGATTTATTGATAGGTAAAGCATAACCTAGAGATACTAGGAACTCCTGTCAACAGACATATAAGTCTTTTACAAGCAAAAAATGTACTACACATCGGCCTATCTGCTTTACACCATTAATCGTATGCTTAAGTATTGAGCCTCATCCTTATTTGGAACATGAATGAAATCAATAACTTTACCTATAGCACAATCTACCAATCCTTTCTCAACACTTAAATTTCTATGCAAAATTACTTTACAGTTTTTGCATTCGCATAAACTCTTTTCTAATCCTGCAATCTTGGATACAGATTTTGCCAATGAATCCAGTTTTGTTTGTAGCTTTCCACTTACCAGTACTGTTAGTCCCTCGTGATCCATTTTGTCAGTAGCTGTAAGCTTCAAAATGTCTTCTTTCTGCAATTTTAGTAACTGTTCAATAAAATTGGAGCACTCTTTTTTTCATATTTTTTTTATTAAGAGTTCATAAAAATTTGAGATACATAATTACCTACTGGCGGTCGCCAGTAGGTATATATAGTTAGGATTTTTTCTCTATGGGATTTTTGAAAATTCTATGTCTAATAACTTTGGCGTTTGTGGACGGAATTGGCTGAAATTTTCAGGAAAATGGAACATTTTGTTTCTGAGCAGCCCCTGAAAATTTGGGGGGGGGGTCGTCAAGGGGGGGCCGAGAAAAAAGGGGGGTCCCAAAACGTGTTTTTGCCATGCAATTTTCCATAGGGCGGTTGGCCTCACTTTTAGCTCGAACGGCTGAATGGATTTCCACGAAACTTGGCAAAATTGTAGATATTGTTTGCCCGATGTGCCTTTGCTAGGTCTAAAGATATGTGGTCCTGTGAATTTTGAGTAAATTAGGTTTAAAAAAAGATATATATCTAGAGCCGCGCCCGGTACGCGTACCGGGGAGCGCTCCAGGCGCGCCACGCGACTTGCGCACGGCAAGCTGATTGGTTCTCGGGTGTCTGTAAACATTCGAAACAGTCCGCAGCGGCCGCCATCTTGTGTCTCGGTAGGATTGAGACACAAGAGGTGGTCAGAATCAAAGGGGGGAAATGAGCAAAAGGGGTCAGGGTACACCCCCCTGACCCCCTACTTTTGATGTGGGGGCCATAAAAGGCTCCCGCGGGTGGAAAAAAAAATAATAAAAAAATTCGATTTTCGCGGGGGGAGCGCCCGGTACGCGCACCGGGGAGCGTACGGGGGAGCGTACCATGGAGATAAAAAATGACAGACTTTTAAAAAAAAAAAAAAAGCTTCTTTTTATAAATTGGAGGTAGTTCTGAAAAGAACTTTTTTTTGATTTTGTTGTTTTATATATTTTTTTTGTTTTTGTTGTTTTATATTTTTTTTAGACTTTTTAAAACAATTTTATATTTTTGGGGGATTTTTGTCAAGGGAAAAACAAAAACAAGGATTCCAAAACTGCTCAACAGGAGCAAAAAAAATTGAAAATTTAGGGACTGGAAGAGCAGCGGTGTTGCTGTTTCTTTAGGGCAATGAGTTCAACACTCTGCTCCCCATAGCAGAGCAGTTCGTCACACTCCGTGCACAAAAATTTTATGCCTGCAAACACCGGCTGAATGTTAGGGACCATTCTTCCACGGGGTGGTCTCGAAGGTGTTGCTCCACCAGTGGAGGTGCTGCCGCCATCTGTGGGTACATTCCGTGCCAGCTCTCTGACACTCTCCCTGGCAAAGTTGTTAGGGTGTCTTCTTTTCACATGCCTGATCAAATTAGCATTTCCAAAACTATATTTTTTCAGAGGATTGCCTCTGGGTAAACTACTCCCACATATTTTGCAGGTTACTTTGGGAGCGTTGACTTTTTTCTGTCCTTCAGGGATGTCGTAAAATTTCCAGATGAAATGGGTTTTTTTCTTTTGCTGAGGAGGGTCCTTATCTAAAAATCCATCTGAATCACTGCTGGATGACTCTCTTGCAGCCATTGCTGGAGATCAGAAAAGTAGGAGATAAACAGAGTAGACAGAACAGCTCTTGCTCTCTCCAAGTACAAAGCAATAGTGAGAGAAATGGGTGGGTTTCACACAATTTGGAAAAAAAAAAGTTCTGAACCAATGAAAAGTGTTATTTTAAAGTCACATGGTTTGACGCGCTTACGCTACGCGCCCCGGGGCGCGTCCCGGGCGTGTATCGTAAGCGCATCGGGGCGCTTACGTTGCGCGATCGTATGCGCTTCCGGGTGCGCTTACGCGGTGCGTCATAAGACGCATCACGCGGCTACGCGATACGTGTCTTATGACGCAAGGCGTGGCGGCTACGCGATACGTCACAATGTTGTTTTCGTTCGCGGCAATAACGCTTCCGGGACGCGCATCAGTACGCGCCCCGGGGCGCGCCGCAAGATTGCGCTTACCCGTGCGTTCACCTGTCCGCGCCCCGGGAGCGCACCAAAAATAATATTTAAAAAAAATAAAAAAATTATAAAATATAAAATTCGATTTAAAATGTATTATTTTTATAAAGATTTGCTATTAAAAAACCTATGAAATTCACTGAAAAAACCATAGGTTATAGACCATATATAGTTAGGAATTAGCATTTACAAAACCTTGAAAATTCACTGAAAAAACCATAGGTTATAGACCATATATAGTTAGGAATTAGCATTTACAAAACCTTATTTTACTCACACAAAACCATTGAAATTCCATATATAGTTAGTTGTACTAACTATATATCGCGCACCCGCAATCCACTGCTGATGATGTCACATATTACATCATTCATGACATGGTCAGTGACATCACTGATGACATCACTGATGACATCTCAAATGACATCACTGATGACATCACTGATGACATCTCATTTGACATTACTCATGACATCATTCATGTGATGATACGATGAACCTCTTCAGACTCTAATATAACCTTAGATACACTCAGTGTAAACAGACACTCACAGACTGTCACTCATCCATGGAGTTACTCACACACCTAATCAGTCTTGCAAAGAATCAATCACACCTCCATTTCCTCAACTATATAGTTAAACACACCTTACTTATTGAAACATATAATAACACATATTTACTCTGTTATACAATCCCTGATACAAGTTCACAATAATGTAGCACTGAGATATCCATTCACTCACCAATACACTCATGCACACAGTAAACCACCCATACAGCTGTTTCCACATGCACTTTTGAACCCATACATCTAGTGAATCAACTGCTCACACATCTATGCACAGAGTCATACACCTCCCAGACACCCACACACACACTCAGTCTCCCATACAAATACTTGGCCAACTAATCAATAACCCATATAGTTAGTCATATAGCTAATGATCAACACATGCATCAGATTACAAAACAACAGACACAATGGTGCACAATTTAAAAACAGTTTAGTCACTAACCCATGCACTCAGTGAGACACATTTAATCACTCACTTATACAGTCAGTCATGCACCTACTAAATACATCATCCAGACACTTATACATCCACTCATTCTTCAATATATAAGACATATTTTAACTTTACAGAAACATACAGTCACTGGATGTTGTCATCAGTGATGTCATCAGTGATGTCATTTGAGATGTCATCAGTGATGTCATCAGTGATGTCACTGACCATGTCATGAATGATGTAATATGTGACATCATCAGCAGTGGATTGCGGGTGCACGATATATAGTTAGTACAACTAACTATATATGGAATTTCAATGGTTTTGTGTGAGTAAAATAAGGTTTTGTAAATGCTAATTCCTAACTATATATGGTCTATAACCTATGGTTTTTTCAGTGAATATCATATATAGATACATATTTCAAACTGTTGAAGGAGGAAAAGATTGGCTTAAATCTAAAGTGTTAAACATTATAAATAGTAATTTCAAAGTAATACAATCATAAAATTCCTGTCATACAAACATGATCCTATTAAGTGCAAAGTGCAAAGTGCTAAACCAGGATACATAGATACATATGTATTCTCTCTTTTTATCCCAGATGCTACAAAAGTGCAAAAAAGGATCACCTTAAGGTAAATTATAAAGTGCAAAGTGCTGTATCAGATTAAGTACCCACATGTGTTTTCTATCTTCATATACCAGCTACAAGATGTTATCCTATATTTCAAGCACACTCCAATATTTCTCATACTTTCTTACTGCTCCTGATATTATTGCATATTTTTTCCATTTCTTGTATTTTAAACAGTTTTGCCCTCCATGCATTAAAAGTAGGTACCTTCTCTGTTCTCCAAAGTTGTAGGATTAGAGATTTCACTAGTAGTGCTGCGATAAACAAACATTCCTCCTGTGCGCCAATAATAGAAGAACAGCCCAAAACAGCAATGGATTCATCGAGGAAATGAGGGGATCTATCGTAAATCTAAGATATTTCCCGATCTCCCACAAACTCTGGATTTTTGGGCATTCCCGGGTAATATGTGCCCAGGTGCCTTTCTGTGCACAACGAAAGCAGTTATCTTCTATTTGTGAGTATATTTTGTGAAGAAAAGAAGGTGTTCTATATATCAACCATTTCAAATAGTATTGCGTACGTTTAAAGTTCGCCCCTCTGAATATACCTGCGTTATGCTTATGAAGCCTATTCCAGGGTGGTTTAAGAATCTGTATGTCTTCCCTTTTTTCAATCTATCCCTAACTTTTTCATATAATGAAAGGGACTTAATCTCATAAAAGATTTTAATCCAGTTACTAATCTTCCGTTGTATAGGGCGGTTAAGGGCTTCACTGGTATTAGTTTTATAACGCAGGTTTTCCATATCTAGCATTTCCAATATAGGTTTTAATCTAATAAATGACCACTTTAAAATTATATTGGAATGCTGAATCCCCATTTCAATCTCCGCCCAAGTTTTCCACTAGTTCCCCTTGATAAAATCCTAGATCTGAACATACATATTTTCTTCCCACAACCTTAATATGTTGTTCTCCAAAATACCTGTTTCCCCAGTGGAGACATTCAAAAGCCTGGTTGAAATATTAATTCTTAAAATATCGTAGTGTGCTAAAAGCTATTTTTTATGTTTAAGGAACCATTGTAGGGTCTTATAACATACTTTCTTAGGGTACTTTGTGATTCTTGTAGGGTCTACGATGTTATATTCCCTTAGGATCTTTTTCATAAAGAAATTATCTGCCTATTGCGGAGCTAAAAAGAAGAATCTAATACTGTGATGTACAAATGTCTCATAATAATAATTTCTAATATTCGGAAGAGATAATCCTCCTTATGCGACTGGATAGTTAAAAGTGCAAAGTGCCAATCTTGGCACCTTATTTGCCCATAGAAAAGAAGAGAACATACTGTCTATTTCTTTAAAAAAATTATTCTGTATTGCACAGGGGGCTGCACTAAAAAGAAAATTAAACAATGGGAGAATAGACATTCGAATTAACGCAACTCGTCCTATTATTGATAATGGGAGCTGAATCCATTGTGTTAGCTGAGAGTGTACCTTTTTCAACAATGGAGTATAATTTAAAGAAAAAAGGTCTTCTACTCTCTCAGTTATATAGATCCCTAAATACCTCTTTGGGCGAGTGTTATATGTCTGTCTAAATTCTGACAAAAGAGAGTTCGCACCACAGTTACACAATATGATTTCTGTTTTGGTCCTATTGATTTTATATCCTCCTATTTTTTCGGAGTCTGCAAAAACTTTCATAACTTCCGTCTGAGTGTTTAATTTTGAGTCCAGGATCAGAATAACCCTGGGCGAAGAACTACGCTCCGTTCGCGGAGCTTGCGGAGTTTCGGCAACTCCGCGTTCTACGGAGAACGCGAAGCTGTCGATTACTCCGCGATCCAGTGCGTAGCGTAGTTCTCGCGCGCTGAATAACATTATCGCGTGCGCGGCAATGTCTTACCTTGGTTCTGCGTTCGCTTTTTCTTGGTCGCGTGTGCCACCATGTTTGTAAACACTCTCGCACAATCCCGTGCGACTGTGCGAACGCGATAACGTCATTTTGATGCGCGATAGTGTCATAAGGATGCGCGAGGATGCTTGTTGGTAAGATCGAGTTGCCGAACACGCAGAAACTGCATTATTGCACAGAATAACTCGCGAGCATGTTAAAACCATAATAAACTACCATTTTTGGTTAGCAAAATTTTTTTTAAAAACCTTAAAGTTGTACCTTTGGCTGTATTTTTTGGGGGGAAGGAGCCCTCTTTTTGTTTCTACTCTTGTTTTGAAGAGTAAGGAGGAAGGGCCCTTGAGTTTATAACTTCCTGTTCCTGTCCACCCGGCTCCTCCCAGTGCTTTGTCCATGTGGTGCTCACTTTCCTTTGGATTTTGAGCTGGAAGGATCACTTTCTGTGTGTGTTGGCTGCATTACTGATTTTTCTTGGATTTATTGAGGACTTTTGGATTTGGAATTCTCTTTTTCAAGTAAGTTTGTGTAATGTATGAGTGAGTATGATGTAGACTTGTTTTTGTTTGATTTTTAATTTTTTTTTAACTACAGTATTCAATCCTGGAATTAAATTATTGATGGAGGCCTGTACTTTTATGAGGTCCCAACTTGTATTTTTTTTTTAAATTTCATCCAGGCTACATAGAGAGGTACCCATGGGTCCAATCATGTTTCTGTAGTCTGTGTTAACATTTTTATTCCAGTTTGTAAACAAACATCATGGATGGCATTGGATTATGTTCATTATGCAATAGCAATGTCTGTTGTGGAATTTCTGTTTGTGGAATTTGAAATGTTTTTATTTTTTAAGCCAATAGCTGACCCTAGTACTCCATGTAGTTAGTGTGTAGGCATGCTTGAGTTCATTGTATTAACTTTCTGTGGTTGGCCTGGCTATGTGTTGGCGGCCATTTTATGTTTCCAGCCACTTTGCTCTTGCCATAGGCCTCCAACATTGTGGCCTACTCTGCCAGTAGGCCAGAGGTACTACTCATAGGGTCATGAAAGTTAATCAACTGTTTTTGTGGTGTACCCTTAATTTGAAAATCATGGATGGCTTGGATTGATGTAGAAAATCTTATTTTTATGTGTGGGGTATTTCAGGTTTTGGGTGTGTTTAAATACTCTGTCAATTTCTGACATTAGGTAACCCTAGGAATACAGCTTGGGTAGTTTGGGTAACTTCGCACAGTGTGAGAACGTGACCTTACATTTTTTGTCTTGTTCGCGCACTCAATGTACTTTCTCGGGAACGCGAAAACGACGTTTTCTTCCATTCGCGCTCCCGAACACGCCGAAAATGTTTAATGTGTTTCTTGTCATTTATGTTGTCATTTGGTTGTAGTTTTCTCTTTTTGGAGCATGGACCACTTCCATTTTCTGTCCTCTATGTAATGATTTCTTGTTTATGGGTGGGGTGACCAATTTGGGCGGTGGTGGTGTGTCCATTTTGTGAAGCAAAGCATTGTCCCTTTGCCATAGGCATTATTGTCTGTCTTCTCTTTCTTTTCATGTTGTTGTTGGTGGCCAGGCCATGTGGTGGCGGCCATTTTGTGTATGCTTCCTTTGTGATTTTGCCATGTTGTTGTTGGTTGGTGGCCAGGCCATGTGGTGGAGGCCATTTTGTGTATACATTAAAATTTTCCATGTTGTTGTTGGTGGCCAGGCCCTATGGTGGCGGCCATTTTGTGTATGCTTCCTTTGTTATTTTGCCATGTTGTTGTTGGTGGCCAGGCCCTATGGTGGCGGCTATTTTGTGTATGCTTCCTTTGTGATTTTGCCATGTTGTTGTTGGTGGCCAGGCCATGTGGTGGAGGCCAGTTTGTGTATACATTAAAAATTTCCATGTTGTTGTTGGTGGCCAGGCCCTACGGTGGCGGCCATTTTGTGTATGCTTTCTTTGTAATTTTGCCATGTTGTTGTTGGTGGCCAGGCCATGTGGTGGAGGCCATTTTGTGTACTGTATACACATCCTTTGTGATTTTTCCATGTTGTTGTTGGTGGCCAGGCCCTATGGTGGCGGCCATTTTGTGTGTCCTTCCTTTGTGCTTTTGCCATAGGCATCCAAGGTTTTTGACTATTCTGGCAGTAGGGCAGAGTTACTACTACTCATAGCCATAGGTGCATTAAAGTTAATCAACTCTTGACACGCGACATTACATTTTTTGTCTTGTTCGCGCGCTCAATGTACTTGCTCGGGAACGCGAAAACGACGTTTTATTCCATTCGCGCTGCCGAACACGCCGATTTTGCATTCTCGCGAACAATATGTCCCGAGTTGCATAAAAGTTTCTCGAAAATGTTGCATGTGTTTCTTGTGCACCCAAAAATACTGAAGTTGTCATTTGGTTGTATTTTTTGGAGTCTGGAACAATTCCTGTGTCTGTCTTCTGGTTTGTGGGTGGGCTGACCACGTGGGCAGCGGTGCGGCTACTTTGTGAAGCAAAACAAAGCATTGTCCCTTTCCCATAGGCATTTATTGTCTGTCTTCTCTTTTCTCTTTCTTTTCATGTTGCTGGGGGTGGCCAGGCCATGTGGTGGCGGCCATTTAGTAGGTACTTCCTTTGTGCATTTATCATTGGTCTCCCAGCTTTTGGTCTCATCTGACAGTAGTCCCAGAGGTAGTAGTTAGCGGGGGTGCTGCCTTCATGTAGCTGTTTTAATTCGGTGTATGCAATTAACATCATTAGGGCGTGTGACTGTGTATGGCATTGCATTCCAAAATGTGTTGTCTGGGCAGGGTTCTTTTTTTAATGTGTTTTTGCGGTGTTAGGTTTACAACCTCTGTCTTAGCCATGGGGTATTTTTTATTCCTTGCATTAACCTGTCATGTGCAGCAGGCATCCTCCTTTTTCTGTCCATATTGGTATATATAGGCCTGCTTGACTTTATTGGTTCTTTCTGGACTTCATGTGGCTTGGAGCTGTGGTGCTGGACTGGTAGTATTAGTCTTCTGTTTTGTCTTTTATACATTGGCCTGTGTGTCTTTCAATTGTTCATGTTGCCTTACTGCTTGTTTGACTGATGTTGTTCTGCCTTCTTTACTTGTAGGTGCACAAAAAAAGACTGAGGAGGTGCTGGTTGTTTTTTCATCCATCGCCCGTTCTACTGCCAGACGGACGTCCTTCAGTTGTACGCCACGTGTGGTGTGTGACTCATCTGACCAGACATCTCTGCATTTTGTGCTGCTGTGAGGCTGAGCTGACATCAGAACAGAGGAAGATGGGCCCTAAGAAAGCTACCAGGTCCTCCACCACGAAGAAAGTTGCTGAGAAGAAGGAACAGAAGAAGGAAGTGTCACTTCAGTCTGGTATGGACCCCAAAACCTTTTTTGGGACCCCAAAAGGTATGCCCGCAGCAGCGGTGTCTGGGGTGCAAGCTGGGACCAGCACATCCGCATTAGTGGGGGCAAGCTACCAACCCAGGGCCAAGCACATGATGAGGGTCGAAGAGGTAGCCAGCCTAATGTTTGCGAGCAGTGATACTGAGCCTGAACTAAACTTATCGCTGTCTCAAAGTAGTACACAATCCACGCAAGATGGAAGTGCTCAACAACCACCGCCAGCAGTAGATGTTCAACAACCACAACCACCGCCCGCAATAGGAGTTGTTCACCCACAGCCACAACCACTTCCCGCAACAGTTGTTGAACAACCACAACCACCGCCCGCAACAGTTGTTGAACAACTACAACCACCGCCCGCAATTGGAGTTGTTCAACAACAACAACCAAATCCCACAATATTAGTTGTTGAAGAACCACAGGCCGCAATAGTACTTCCTCAAGAACAACAACCACCATCTCCGCACGCAATAGTACTAGTTGTTCCTCCCGAAGTCGGGGCAGTTCAGGAAGTAGAGCCTCATTCCGAGCAAGAAGAAGAGGAAGCCACTTCTGGAGGTGATCTATTGTCTTTGAATTCACCAAGGGAAAGGAGGGTTAGTGCATCGAGTTCTTCGCCAAGCATCCCTTCCGATGACCTTGATACGGATTGGCAGCCACAACTATCTGAGCATTCAAAGGAGAGACATCCCAAGAAGACCAGGCTAGGAAAAAGGAAGTTTACAGCAAGGCTTGAACTTATGGAGGCCGATGTAGGTGAGCAGGATACTGCTGGTGATAAAGACGGGTCTGACACTGTCATCATCACGAGCGTTATTCCTGGTGCAGAGGATGTAGAGACCAACATTTTCACCCTATCCAGAAATGCTGCGATTAGTGATGAGCAGGTAGCACGCATAACTCCTACACACTCAACACCCAAAGTAACACCAGCTCCCATTTTTTCATCAGCGAAGGCCCGGCAGCATCCGACATCCAGCAGAAGCGCCACTTCAACAGAAGGAGGTAGTGGCACTACTAGGACTGAGCTGTCACATAGTGAAAGTCAACAATCCTCCAGTCCATCCGGCATTGGGAGTGGGTCCTCCTCTTCCTATGGCAGGAGACAAAAGTTTACCTCCCAGTGTGGGACTTCTTTACGGTTCACCCAGTTCAGGAGAACATTGCTGTATGCACCATTTGTCAAGTCAATGTTAGTTGAGGTAAGATTGGTACAAACTATGGTACTGGAGGCCAAACGACCCATTTGAAAAAAACACACTTAATCAGGTGGGAGAACCACCTTGCAAGCTTAAAAAATGTGAGCACTGGTGTTGGTGGGGATACAGTGCTACAAGGTCCACTCATGGTTGACCAGGAGGTAGAAGAAGAGGGAGACGATGACCTTCTATCTAGGAGTGGTACACAAATGATCCCTGTCGCCAGCACTGGAGTGGTAAAGTCCACACCCTCCGCATCAGCAACTTCTCAGTGGCACCAGAGTCAGCTGGAGACACCAAGGAGTGCAAAGTCTGGGATGCAAGGTGGTCCGTCTAGCATAACTGAAAGAAATACAAAGCAGCGTACCATTCCTAGCATGTTTAGGCAGGAGGGAAAGTACGAGCGGAACCAACCAATAGCACGTTTGTACAATGCGAAACTTGCCAAAATGTTGGCACTGGACCTTCTCCCATTTTCATTTGTTGAGGCTGTTGGATTTCTGGAATTAGTGGCAACCCTCTGCCCAAAATGGAAAGTTCCCAGTCGATACTATTTTGCCCGAGTTGCTGTTCCAGCACTACACCACGACGTGCTGGAATTGATTGGGAAAGCCTTACAACAGAGTGTTGTCCATTATATCCACCTGACAACAGACATGTGGAGCAGTTGCGCTGCTACAGATTTCATGTGCATCATCGCACACTGGATCTCTTTTGCAGGTGTTAAAGACAAGTTAACTTCAGGCCTCCTTGACGTTGCTGGGATTTTTAATGATACGCGCAAACATGCAACTATAGCCATGTTTGCTATGGAGAAAAGTCATACTGCTGAAAATTTTTTGTCAGAGTTTAACACCAAGGTCTTTGAATGGCTGAAACCAAGAGGCCTTAAGATTGGTTTTGTTGCCACCGACAATGGCAGTAATGTAGTGAAGGCAATGAGAGAAGGACATTATTTCAGGGTACCCTGTTTGGCACACTGCATCAACTTAGTCGTGCAAGACTTTCTGAAAACTGAAGCCAAAGTCAGCAACATACTGATCATCTGCAGAAGAATATGCACGCACTTTAACCATTCTTTTAAAGGACGGAAGCTGCTACGGGTCATTCAGCGTGAGCATAAATTGCCAGTCAAAGCACTGATCCAGGAGGTCCCAACACGTTGGAACTCAACTTATTTCATGCTTGAGCGTCTCTTTGAGCAGTACATACCACTGAATGCTTATGTCATGTCAAGAACATTAGGGGATCCTACTGTTAATCTTAAAGCCCTGACCATTGAGAGGTGGCAGTGGGACCTCATTAAATGCATCACAGAGATGCTACTACCCTTTGAGGTCTTCACACGTGCAGTTAGCAGGGAGGACTGTACTATGGGCCAAGCCATCCCATTGTTGTACATGCTTGAGCAACAGGTGAAGGAGGTCTGTCAAACATACGAAGGTGACGAACAAAAAGTTGATGCATATACCTTGGCCAAGGGCTTAGCCAACCGCTTATCTCTAAACGCAAGGCTTCAAATGATTGTGTCAGGTGAACATTACATAACTGCAACAATGTTGGATCCACGGTACAAATTATTTGTCAGCAGTAGCGCAGTAATTCCTTTTTCAGCTGAGGATGTTGCCAAGTACAAAACTTCCATAGCTGCGGAAGCTAATGATTTAGAAACTGAACGGCTGTTACTTAAAGGTCTGCCAGTGCCAGCCCAGGCCAGTCCAAGTACTCCTGACGCAAGTTCTTCACAGCATGAGAGCAGTGCGTCTGCTTTCCAGCAGGCACCAACAGTACCAAAAGCAGCACCTACACGATCTGATTCAGCAGACCCAACCAAAAGCATAACTGCTTTTTTTCTACAGAAAGGGATGGGTAAGTCCGTTGCTGTTGGAAAGGGGAAAGAGGACCAGCAAAGCCGAGCCCCAATGAACACTGAGCGGATGGTTCAGGCCTATCTGGATGACACAACAGAGGTGTTCATGGAGCAAAGCCCATTGGTCTATTGGTATGAAAGAAGGAGACAGTGGCCAGTGCTGAGCAGTCAGGCGATAAAGTATCTGGCTTGTCCTGTAGCCAGTGTCTCTTCTGAGCGGGTTTTCAGTGCTGCTGGTGCCATTGTGACATCGAAAAGGACTAGTCTCTCCCCCAAAAGCGTGGAGAGGCTGACAATGATAAAAATGAATCAACGCTTCATACCACCAGACTATAAAGTACGTGAATCACAGCAGGATGAAGAAAGCGAGTCCGAAGCCCTCCTCACTACTGGGTTACATGACCTACTTCTGTCCGAACGCACAGAGTTTGAGGACAAGCTCCTCTTCCCTGACAACTAGGCTTTTAAGTTGTTACTTTCTCCCTTCCTTTATTTGTGTTATTTTCTTATTAACAATGGCTTTCTGGTGCTAAACTGCAAAACCACAACCAAATCCATCCCCACCACTGATTCTTTTTATGTACCTACTGGAGTTGCACGCCTGTGCATTTCTTTTCACTGTATCTTTTTATTTACCTACTGGAGTTGCACGCCTGTGCATTTGTTGACTGCAGCACTCCTCAGAGTCTTGCTCCATCTTCTTGCCTCCCACTCAAGTCAATACAATTCCATCTTGCCAGCCATACATTGGATGTTGTATGTAGATGGAGTATAGTACAATAATGTAGCCTCTAACAGTCCCTCCATAACAAGTGAACCGTACAGTCATGACTACAGCCATCCTCTATATCATTTGAAATCTGCAACTCATCACTGTCTTACTCTTAAGGCTACCACCTCTGTCTGCAGGCATTCATAGACGACTCTTCAGTGTCATTGAGCAGGCATCCACAACTGAAGTCAACTTGTTGTGACTCGTCATTATTTTTAAAAGGCTCTGCAGCATCTGTGATCAATCATCTGATAGTGAAAGACAAGAGCAAGACAGGTATATTAAATGAATGATGCACTGCATTGCATAGGATGTTTAGCTGACTCTGAGCAAATGTGCATGGGATTGAAGTATACTAGTTCAGACTCACGTGATGGGCAATTTTTCCATGTTATTTAATAATATAAATTATTTACGCACTTGTGATCCTACTACTACAGGTGCAGTCAGGACTTAATTTATCATTCGTAGTCACTCACTACAGAGTAGACTGAGTTGCTGGTGCTGTTGGACTAGACGTGCCAGACCTGATAATGATGGTGACACCACACATATCATTGCACGCTGTCAGGCAGTTGGATCTGCGCTGATTGATGTACGATGTTTCTTGGAGTGGAATACAAGGTAAATACAAATAAGAGGCACAGCACAGTAGACCCAGGCTACTTCATGTGTGTGCACTGCGCAGTGGTACAGTGGTGACTGAGAATGACGCATTGATTTTGTTGACTAATTTTGAAAACGCTTGGTTGCTTTTTTAATTTTTATGCCCCTTTCTCTGGCTCAGTCAAATTGTTAGCTAAATGCAGTTTGTGTTACTGGCGACCCTGTGTCGTGGGTCTGTTCTGTGCTGGCTCCTATCTTTTCTTGTACTTCTAGATTAATAATGATGTGCAACTAGTAGACTTATACATAACATATTGTATCGAAGCCGCCTCAGTCTGAAAGTCCTCTCTTTACGACTACTCCGCTTGTATTATTTTTTTGATCTGCACTGTATTTCAAATACACTTTGTTTAGGTCATTCACATTCTTTTGTATTTGCCTTTTCTTTTTCAATCCACACAGGCTGGACGTTTTTCACCCACTGCTATTATACTATGAGCGTCTACTCACCATTACCACTAATCATCATCATCAAGCAATTGGATGGCGGGAAACAAAGAATGATATTCTGCGTATCCTGGTTCTACGTTTATTCCTTACATTCATTGGCTAGTGGATCAAATTCAACATCATAAATCATCGTCTTCATTGTTTTGCTTTTGTTGTCTACATGCGTACTGTTTTTATTTCTCAAACCTTTCCGCAAACCCCCGTACCCATCCATTCAACAAACCCTAACCCTCTTCCCCCGGGCTGCGTTTTTTTCATTGAGGTGCAATGTTTGTTACATTAAATATACACCAACAATTTGATCACGCGCTTGCTGGGGCAGATGTGGTGAAAGCAACAATAGTGTCATCATTTCAACAAGGCATGGCCGGGATCTTCTTCTGCTTCCCAACTCAAGCTCTGTGTATAATGCCAATTAATTAACCATTACCATCAAACAACGAATACGTAATGAATTGGCGTCATTGTTTGTCTTTAAGTTTACAGCATTATGATTTAGAAAAGTTTGACGTTGACGTGAGTACTACAACTACAGTTGAACTTCTTATCTTCTCTTGCACTTACTTTCCAGTCCCCAAAACCATTGTTTTGTTTCAGTTTAGCAGTTGCAAAATTGTATTGGGTCAGTCATGTACTGTACTTATACTTATACTACCCCCACATTGTCTATCACGAAAATGACTGCCTCTTTCTTTTTGTCTCAAAATGCTACTGGCAGGGTCTGTCTACTACTACTATCACAGAAGTTCAGAACAACAGATTCTTATCCATTGTCTTGGGAAACAAATGCAGCCCACTTCATCATCAACAATCACAGGTAAGATAAGTTTGCTGTGAGGTATAACGCAAGACAGACTGGTAGTTCTTCTAATACTACAAATATAACTCGGTGAGGGTTTACCGCATCTACCTGTCTGCATGTTAAAGATTTGGACAATATATTTTCTAATTCGAAAGCACTGTCCCCTGACCTGCATGGCCAATTAAACGTTGTGATGTTGCACAACGTACATTTTTGGTGAAACAGTCCCCCCTCCACCCGCCCAACAAACACAAATGAACTTCAAATGTTTTCTTTTGAAAATAACTTTGTCTCATTTTTATTTTAACATAACATAAAGAAAGATGATAGAAAAATAAAATATATATCAAATCGTACCCCAGGCCCACAGCTGTCCCTACCCTCCCCTAACCCCAACCAAATTTCAAAGTTAAATGTACACCCCAACACCAACACCTAAATCCCACCCACCAACAAAAGGATTTAAAAAGGGGCAAACAACAGGGTCCATTTCAAAGCCGGCGGGCTTTCAGGTGTTTGTCCACCATGATCTTGACACGCTCCTCTATTCCATCCTCAAGCTTCTTCCGCTCCTCCTCAAGCCTCGCTACCCGGCGGAGAATCTTTTCCTGAAATTCCCGGCACCTACATTTGCACGCATGTTGTGGGGGGGGCCGCCGATGATGTAACAATTCGGCGGCGGGCGGCTGCCAGACCACGGCGACGTAGTCCTGCAGGCTTGGGGGCCGGGGCATTGGAAGAGGCAGCAGCTGCTGCCGCCGCCTCCTCCTCCTCCTCCTCGGCCTGATCCACCAGCCGGCGGTAGGCCTCTACGATGGCCTGCAGTTTCCGCTGCCGGGCCCGGACTGCCAACTCCTTCCTTGTTGGTTTTTTGAAGGAGTAACTATAAAGAAAGACACAGAATTGTTGTAATCCAAAATCCCCGCAAATCAAGAACACAACATTGATTCAACACATAGTGGCACAGTAGCACTAGAAAGCAAGCTGAGTACAAAAAATTGTGTTGCATCAATCTTGAACATTCTACGGCCTATATAATTAATTTGTTGGACTTTTTGGCACGGCATTATGCCTGCCCTAGTAGCATGGGTGTACTTCAACGGTCACACACATTAGAACGAACACCTGTCTTTTTCATATCTCGTTTTATATTATATACTCTGATTACGGGAAGGCGGGAACAGTCTCAAACTAACATTAATTAACAGGGGGCAGCTAGTAGTACATGTCTAGTAGAGACTATCATTCTTTATATCGCGCAACAAACCTTATTTGGTTTGTGTTTCACCAGCAACGACCCATGCATCCAGTCGTCCCCTCCTTCCCTTGCCTTTGGGTTTGACCAAAACACCGCTGCTGCTGAGACTATCCACTAACCACCGATATTGGGTGTGTCTCCCAACCACGCTGGCAGCTGTGTTTTCCCCTTTCCATGCTTCAACAACAACCCATGCATCCGACTGCTATCAGCCACTTGCATTACTGTAGTGGTAATGCTAAGCATGGTAATGACAAGTAAAGGTACCATCATATATTGTCCAGTAGAGTACAGTGAGGAAGTTTTCCCCTCCCACCAAGTAATGCGGATCACTATTGAATGTAACTTACCATCGCCCGCCGCTGTTGGCTCCCCCCCCCACTGCTGCTGGTGCTGGTGTAGGTGCCTCTGGGCCTCCTGTCCCTGCCGGGATCGCTGACGCTGCGCCGCTGTCCCCGTCGGCACTGGTGGATGGTAAGGGTTCTGCACCTATAAAAATAAGTACACCTTTTTAGATGGATGCACAGCCCCCATTGTACTTGTTCACCAAGAATGGAGTTCTTCAAAACAGTTAAGTACAACATACGTAATCAGTAGGATTCCACATTGCATAGTACAGCAGAGTCACTACACATATTAGCATTCATTGTTATGGTATGGTACCCAAGCTCATCTCATCTGTACTGCTACTCTAGTCCTTGGAAATTTGAAGTGAACTATGTAACCTTTGTACATCAATGTATCCAGTTTTGCGCATGCTACCTCGCAGCTTGTTGCGCAGTACGAGAAGACGCCTTTGAGGCAACATGATTGTTCAATGCATACACCTGAAGAGGTTGGAAAATAAAAGGGCCCGTATTTAAGTTTTCTATGTGGATTGTGGAATAGAGTTTGCTTACAGGTTACAACTTCTTTTTAGCATGGCTGCATAAAACTGGCCTAAATGTATTTAATACTGTCTAACGTGCACCACTTTTGTCATTAATTTTCGGCAGATGAGAAGATTTCCTTCTACGAAGTTGACATTTCCAGAGCTTACCAAAAAGAGGCATATGTAACCAGTATACGTTCAATGGTGAGGGGGTCTCCGACATTTCCCACATTTCCCTATCGTGCACTAGTAGCTGTAAAAATGTTGATTACTTTATTCTGCCTTTTTTAACTCTGGATTTTTTCTGGTGGGCCCCTCGACGTATTTCACGGAACAACTTAAAAACATTGATGTTACTTACTTACTTCTAACAAAATAAAGCTTTTCAAGTACCACTTTGACTCTGAAGTTTATTTTCAGTGTCTGTTGTCCTGTAGACTCACACGAGTGAGTGAGCAAAAGGGTGTTTCTTAGGTTATGGTTTGTGTAATAAAAGCATTGGGCATCTTGGTATTGGGGTTCAGGAGTGTGATAATTGAATAATTGACCAATGACTGAGCCCATATAGGTTGTCGTTCAGTGAATTGTGGGTTCCTCAGAGTTCTGTGACTGAGGTGTAAGTAAGGTCCAACCTGCCTATCAGCACCAACATCCAATTTTCTGGTGCATAGTTATGTAATATGTATATGATGACTCCATAGAAGATAGAATACCCACAAGACTAGTAGTGGTATAATAACGTTTACAAACTACTAGACAAACATCTGGATGCATACTTGGTTGGTGTCAATTGCCAAAGCAGAGACATTACAGAGGAAAAAACATAAGACCGGAGTGGACCCTGTGTCTACAGCTATTCTAATTTTTTTTATCACATATTTATGGAAAAGATGAATAACTTTACTAAAGAGTCAACATTTCTTTAGGAAGTAAATGTAATTAATCGGTTGGGAAAAAAAAGCTCCGTTACAAAGTTAGGGAAATATCATTGTTCCAAAAGAAAGCACTGTTGGACTTACTGGGGACAGCAGCAGGAGCCTCAGTAGAGGAGCTCTGTGCCTGTGGTGGTTCACCCGCCGACTCGGTCCCCGCATTCTGCTTTCCCCTGGGTTCTGGGGTTCATGTAAGAAATAATAAACAAAGAGAAAAACATTGAGTGCTGTGAAACATAGACATCATTTCAAAAACCACTGCTAGAACATTAAAAGAAACAAACATTGATCTACCAAATGACTACTGCCTTGCAGGATTCACTGACTGTATACTTGTAGAAAACAAATCACATGTTCCATAAACATTCTGATTGCAGATTACTAAGTAACACAGAGGCAGTAACACCTGAACAACACCACCGATTCAAGACAGATTCAAGAATGGGGTAATCAATTATCTGTGAGTAGTCATTTCTTTTTCATTTTTGCCAGCAAAATGCATAGATCACAAGGAGGAGACATGCAGACATTTTGTGCATACACGAAATTGTACGTTCGTTGCATCATATTTTGTTCTGCTACTGACTGAATGCTACTGCTGCCAAGCCTACCACTCATTAAACAAACTAGTAACTACATCCGTTCTATGGAGGGCTGAGGCAGGGGTGGCTCTAGGCTCATGGTGGTCCTCCTGGGCAGGGAGCGTAGGTAGGGGGCCCCGGAAGAGGAGGTCGGGGCGGAGGACGGAGGACAGTGAAGAGGGGGAGTCAGGGTGTTTGGAAGTGGAACAGAGCCGGAGGCAACAAATCCCTGCCAGGGGCCGCCACGCAAATATGTATCCATCCTCAGAGGATTATTAAATTAAGGATATATATTGGTGCGGTGGCCCCTGAAGTTTGGTGGCCCTGTGCAGTTGCACAGCTTGCACATGCCTAGAGCCGGCCCTGGCTGAGGTAAGAAGAACAAAGTAACTTTAGCATTCATTGCCAGAGGAGGATTCATGCAGAAGAGAAGGCCGTGAAAAAAATGCTACAATATGCAAACTACGTACTATTATCCATCCACCGCTATTTCACTGACGGACAAAGGAAGGACAAGACTCTATTAATAGCATTAACTAACTTCAGTTCTCTACAATAAAGAAAATCTCACATCAATAAACAGCAACAGCTAGCGCCAAGTTGAAACAACATGCAAGAGTCAGTGAAGAAGAACACTGTCATACAATTACAGTAGATATACCGGAATACATCGGAAATGTAACTAGGAGCAACAGTCATCGCGTTACTTATTCAGCCTATATTTACAAAGATACAATAACAATATTTATACTACTATATATATATATATATATATATATATATATATATATATATATATATATATATATATATATATATATATATATATATAACTATATATATATATATATATATATATATAGATATACACACACACTTTTTTTTCGGGTAGCCACTCACCAAGACCCACAACCTCGACACCAAGCAGGTCCAACAGGTCCTGCTCCCGGTCCAAAATGTCGGCCCAGCGGTGGGACAGCTGATGGTGGGTACGCCGGATACCGGAGCAGCGGAAGACTGCCCGGCGCACCTTCGCCCACCGCCGGAGACGCTCTTCAATACGGTAGCCGGAGCCGGGCCTGCCGCCTGCTGCCAAGGTCAAGGGGAGGTGGCGCTGGATAAAAAAGACCAGGTCAGCCACCTCCTCCTCCCCAAAAAGTTGGCGGGCCGTCACTCCTGCAGGGCGCATTCTGCCGCAAGGCAGCCGGGTTTTTTTGGGCACAGCCGCCTTGCCCTTTGAGCCGCCGATGCTGCTGGCACCCTTCACCATGGTTCTGGGTGGAGGGGAGAAGAAAAGTTGAAGACAAAAAGGTAGGGGAAAGAAGAAGCAAGGTAAAAGAAGGAAGTAATATAAAACAAGAGAAAAGTTGCAAAAAAGTTGTAAAAGTAGAAATAAAATGAAAAATATAAACCTAGGCACAGAGAGAGATAGGTAATAACTAAATAAAGTTTGAAAAAGTGGGTGAAAAGACAAGGATTGAAGAGATAGGAGCTAGATGCTAAAGTAGGCCCAAAACCATAGCCAGAGTGTGAAATCCAAGATGGCTTCGCCCGTCGCGACCGCCTGGGTAGGTTTGCGCGATATTTAGCGCGATCACCCACTTTTGTAGTGCGAACGAGAAGATGAGTTCCCGAACATGTCTTACACAACGCGAACACGTTACTTGTGACCCGGAACAGGAAATAAGGGAACGCAAGCGGGCGGGACAAACCTCTTGGGTAACGTAGCGCGCTAGCTATCTCGAGCATGCAGGCAGCACCCCGAACACGCGCACCGCGCTCCCGAAGACAAAAAACGGCGCGCGAACGAGTCTAGCAAGCAACTACGCATGTCCGCGGAGCTACGCGTAGCTCGCGGAGTGCAAGTGTGTCTTCGCGTAGCTCCGCGTAGTGCGGCTCCGCGAACTACGCCCAGGGTTAGATCAGAACAATATCGTCGGCGCATAATTTTATGTTTGTCATTCCTTGAACTGGGACCGTATGGGCTCTTTTTTCCCTGATTGCAATTGCTAATGGCTCTATAAAATTGGAGCACTCTTAAAGTGTAGTCATTAAACAGACTATAGATTTACATTCTTCAATAAAATTGAATGTTAGTTCATTGTATTCAAAGTTTAGCCAAATGTTTTCATTGCCAATACTTCCACAAAAATTCTGAGTTTTATCATGCAGAAGTGTATCGAAAACAGGCTGTGCCTTTGACAGGGGCAAGTTGCAGTAGGTCACCAAGGACAATTAAATGCTTTCCTACAAACAGCACATCATACTCTGTTTTAAAAATCTGTTGCATCTACAAGTGTACGAAGACAAGACTTATTTTTGAGACCATGCTCACCTAATCAATGATCAAAAGCTTTACTTTCTTCAACACTCTTGAGACCTCTTGACAAGCTTCCCCGGATAACATTTGATATCGTAATTTAGTGTCATGTTCAACAGGTAACAATAGTAGAAAATGTAGAGTAATTACTTTAATGTTTTATGTAGCCACTCCAGTGGGTGCTGTTACTACACACAATAAACGTGATTCTGTAATTCTCTGTAGGAAAGAAGTGAGAATTAAAAAACGTTTCCCAGTGCCAGCTTGACCACTTATCTATAATAGTATAGGCTTAAATGATGAACATTTGCATTATTTTTTTATCTTGAGTAGGAATTTGTGCTCTATTTTCTCTTTTACCTCCATATAAATTTCTTTCTGCTGATCGTTTAATTGTCCAACTAACTCTTCAGAATCAACGCTTTCCTATCTGGCTTGTTCCATTGCAGTTTCCACCTCATTCCTAGTTGTTATGACTTTGTTTTCTATAATGGGTTGTCAAAGAGGATCTTGACTCAATGGTCAAGACATTTTAGCTGCTTTGTGAGCTCTCCTGAGCTAATTTAGCAGCAATCGTATTCCCCTGTTGAATCTCATCATTTAAACTTGGGCAAATAGGTTAGAAAGAGTGAACATTGAAAGCTGACTTTGACAGGGTTGAAAGAATCTTCGTAGCAGTCATAGTCTTCAAGTAATTCTAATTTGGCACACCAAGGCTTGAAGAGTTGTAGAATTGCCAAACAGAAAAACTCTCTTTTGTCTGGAATTTGGCAGCTACGTTTTCTGTGGTTAATTAGATTTCCTTTTGCATGTTTCACCAAAGAACCATCACATCTATCTACAGCGTATCTTCCTTCTTTCATGTTTTCTATTACATTCCCTTTGTAGCTGTAATATTGAAGTCTATACTAATATAATAAAGAGAGAGCCCAAACCTTTTAGGCGAGTAATCTCAGGAACCACAGCACCAATCACAACACCCAATACAGCGTTGGAAAGGGCAGTTCCAGCAGAAGGACATAGGCTAATCAGACGCCCACCATATACATTTAAAAGGTAAAAGAACCGTTCCAGCAAAGTAGTCCCTTGTGGGCGTGTCTGCGTTGTGCTGTGGGCGTGTGCTGGGGTCGTGACAAATGCTGGGGGTGTGTGGTACGTTCTGCCCTTCATGCCATGGCCAATATCGTGTGCTGGGGGAGTGGGCGGGCATGGGATTACGGAAAAAAAAAGCGAGCGTTGTGCCCAATATTTCATTGGGCCAGATGTAGGAGCCCAAATACCGGTCGGTAACGGCCGAATTCGGCCGTTACCGACCGGTATTTGGGTTTCCAGATGTAGGGGCCATTATTTTATAGATTCGGTAAATTTACCGAATCTGTAAATTTACCGATTCTGTAAAATACCGAATCGGTATTTTTACCGATTCGGTAAATCCAAATGTAGGTGACACTCCTGAGAGTGCCACAGGCACTTAAGAGTCGGTATTTTACCACACAATCCTATTGTGTGGTAAAATACCGAATCCAGGTGTGCATGCACATCTGTGCATGCAAATTGTGCAATGTGACACACAGACATGCCCTTAGGGCATGTATGTGTGCCACATGTTACACGTGCCTGTATTTGGGGTGCTAGAGGGTGTCAAAGTGACACCACCTGCACCCTTGCAGGATTCGGTATTTACCGAATCGGTAAATACCAATTCGGTATTGCCCATTGATTCCTATGGGCATCAAGGCCCATAGGAATCAATGGGCAATACCGAATCGGTATTTACCGATTCGGTAAATACCGATTTTTACAGATTCGGTAATTCAAATAAAGAATTTACCTACATCTCCCTCCTTCTATTTTACCGATTCATAAATTCCGAATCGGTAAAATTCGGTATTTATGAGTCGGTAAAATAGAATCACCTACATCGTTTTTAATTCCCAGGTTCTGTACATTTCAGCTCTGGGTGTCCACCCTGCTCCCTTTAAATACCACTGCACCCCATAATCATAACCCACCCTTACTCCTTAAAATACCCCAACACCCTTAAACACTAACCCATCTTAACCCTATAAATATACCCTGTACCCCAAAACCCAAACCTATCCCTAAACCCTAAAAATACCCCTGTACCCCAAAACCCAAACCTAGCCCTGAACCCTATAAATACCCCAGTACCTCAAACCCCAAACCTACCCCTGAACCCTAACAATACCCCTGTACCCCAAAACCCAAACCTACCCCTGAACCCTAAAATACCCCTGTACCCCAAAACCCAAACCTAGCCCTGAACCCTAAAAATACCCGTTCCCCAAAACCCAAACCTAGCCCTGAACCATAAAAATAACCCTGTACCCCAAAACCCAAACCTACCCCTGAACTCTAAAATACCCCTGTAACCCAAAACCCAAACTTAGCCCTGAACCCTAAAAAGACCCCTGTACCCCAAAACCCAAATCTAGCCCTGAACCCTTAAAATACCCCTGTACCCCAAAAACCAAACCTACCCCATAACCCTAAAAATACCCCATACCCCAAAACCCAAACCTAGACCTGAACCCTAAAAATACCCCTGTGCCCCAAAACCCATACCTATCCCTAAACCCTAAAACTACCCCTGTACCCCATAACCCAAAACTATATCTGAACCCGTAAAATACCCAAACACCCCAAAACATATACCTCAGTACCCCTAAACAAATACCCCTATACCCATACTTACCTTTTCCAAACATTACAAAAAACATGCTTTTACTATTCATGCATTTACAACGAATTTCGTTGTAAATGTATGCGTGGTAAAAGCATATAAAATGTAATGCCATGCGTTATAATGGCATTGCGGAGTCATGGTGCTTTCGTAATGAAAGTATGCGGAGTGATGGTATGCGGAAAGAAAGTTGCGGAATAATGGGTGTTTACCCTCCCCCGGTAAGTACATTGGTGGCACGGCGGCCCACATCTCCAGCAACATACTCATATTTTTTCACCACCGATTTGAAAAATGCACAGGTCTCTCTCATTGTTGGCCAGCACCGACATACACTTTTAGACACACCTCCCGCCACAAGTTCTAGAATTGTGAACTTTACAGCTGGGGAGTTACGTTCGAATCTCGGCAACAGCTCAACATCCTGTGATTCCAGGCAAATCACTTTGTCTCCCCGTGTCTACCACATATGAATGTGTTCTTCTGTAATGTAAATTGTGCTCATGCCATGTTGTCAAGTTCGTGCTATATAATATTGCAAGGAAAAATAAAGTAGGGAAACTTGAGTTCACACACTACTGAACGCGCACTCTTAAGTGCATCAGCAGTGCACTGTGAATTGGAGCATTTCACTGGCCTGTCACAGATAAGAAATGCTAACAAAATGAAATCCTACAAAACAATATACTACTGGCCGGCAGCAATTCATACCCGGACAACGTCGGGACTGGCTGCGAGTTAGTAAATAAAATGATGGTCACGTTGGACACCCCAACGTGGGGTATTTTACTTTTTCTCATCTAGGCTACTGATTACTGTGCACCATGGCTGGAAGGAAGTAGTAAGAGGAGGAGGGAACCATTATATTTTCCAACGAAGACAGTAGAATCGAGAGACCTCATGCCCGAATGTCCACCCAGTTGGCCACTCTTTTTCTTTTTAAAAACTCAGATTCACCAATAGCTCTAGCCACTGAGTGCTGTACTTTGGGTTGTCCTCTTCTTGAGAGGCTTTTTGAAAACTGCCACCAACAAAATACCCAACCAGATATTTAATTATTTTTTATGGGATAGGACATACTGTCTACTCTACTCTAGTAGCCGATTTTTTTACTAGTGAGGTGTGTAAAGTATTTATGTATTGCATTTTCAATCTTGCTAGTGAAAAAAAAAAAATAGGGTGAGGCGTATATGGCATCTAAAAAATGTGCAATGTTTTTTCTAACCACCAGTGCTAGGGCCAGCGGCGAAGGCGAGGCCAGTAAGGAGGGAGCAGCAGATGCAGCAGCTGCAGGGGCCGAGCCAGCAGCAGTGGCAGTCAGTGGTAAGTTATAATCCTTACTTATTGACAATACACTCACTGCAAGGGTGTACACTGTACAGTTGAGAAAGACTGTTTCGAATAACGGTTGAGCCTTCCCCGAGAGCTGGAAGCACGCAGAGATCAACGCCCTTCTGAAGAAACCCACAGCGGACCCCAAAGACCTCAAGAACTCCCACCCCATCTCTCTTCTTCCCTTCCCTGCCAAAGTCATCGAGAAGACGGTCAATAAACAGCTGACTGCTTTCCTCGAGGCAAACAACTCGCTCGACCCATCCCAGTCCAGATTTCGAGCCAACAACAGAACCGAGACCGCCCTCATCGCAGCCACCGATGACATCAGGACCCTGATGGACAACGGAGAAACAACCGTCCTCATCCTCCTGCACCTCTCGGCAGCCTTCAATACCGTATGCCATCGCACCCTAATAACCCGCCTCTTCAACAATGGGATCCAAGGAAAGGCCCTGGACTGGATCACATCGTTCCTCTCCCACAGAACCCAGAGAGTCCGCCTCCCTCCCTTCCGCTCAGAAACCACCGAAATCATCTGTGGCGTACCCCAAGGCTCCTCGCTCAGCCCAACCCTCTTCAATATCTACATGAGACCCCTCGCCGCCAACGCACGCAAACACAAGCTCAACATCATCTCCTATGCCGACGACACCCAGCTGATACTCTCCCTCACCAAAGACCCAGCCACCGCCAAAACCAACCTACAGGAAGGAATGAAAGACGTCGCAGAATGGATGAAGCTCAGCCGCCTGAAGCTGAACTCTTACAAGACAGAGGTCCTCATCCTCGGACAATCCCCGTGGATTCATCCTGGACTCCTCACTCACGATGACCAAGCAAGTCAACGCCGTCTCGTCATCATGTTTCAACACCCTGCGCATGCTCCGAAAGATCTTCCAGTGGATACCCACCGAAACCAGAAAGACGGTCACCCAGGCCCTCGTCACCAGCCGACTGGACTATGGAAACACCCTATACGCCGGAACCACACCAAACTTCAGAAAAGACTACAACGCATACAGAACGCCTCCGCACGACTCATCCTCGACATCCCTCGCCACAGCCACATATCCGCAAACCTGCACTGGCTCCCCGTCAACAAGAGGATCACTCACATTCAGGCTCCTCACACACGCACACAAAGCGCTCCACGACATGGGCCCCGAATACTTCAACAACCACCTCTCGTTCTACACTCCGACCCGCCAGCTCCACTCCGCCAGCTTCGCCCTCGCCACCGTCTCACGGATTCGCAGAACCACCGCCGGAGGAAGATCGTTCTCCTACATGGCAGCCAAACATGTAACTCCCTCCCCGCACATCTACGAATGACCCAGGACCATCTCACCTTCAGGAAACACCTCAAGACCTGGCTTTTTGAGCAGTAGCAGCACCCCCCCTCCCCTTTTCCAGCGCCTTGAGACCCTCACGGGTGAGTAGCGCACTCTATAAATGTTTTGATTGATTGAATAAGACAGCCTTTATTTAGCAATAGCATTAGCAGCAGGAGTTGAGTAACTAATGGCCTCTTTTATCCGACTTTGACTCAGCTGGGAAAGTTTTATGAAGAAGACTAAAAGTCAGACGACCTTGATGAATGGGCTGAACGAAAAGGAAAAGAAGGATGGAAGGAGGAAGGACAGGTGACATGCAATATATGATCGGCAGAGAAGGATGCGTGGGGGAAGGAAGAGGGCCCAGGATGCACAGGTGGCTGATTGAATGCAAGGGTGGTTGAAGGATGGGTGAAAGGTGAAAGAAAGGATACCTACCTGGGTGGGTGGGTGAAACTGAAGGGTTGAAAGGAATCCTCCGGGGGGTGTGATGGGTCAACCTCAAAGGCAAGCTATAATGCATGGGTGGTGGTTAAATAAAATCCAAATGTATGTTGTTGGTGGATGGTTTGTTGAGATAAAGAAGAATGATAGCCATGTTTACTTTGAATAGATGGATGCCTGGATGGTATTCAATCCTAGAATAGGTGGAGACTAGATGAAGAGAATGTAAAATAAAAATAAACTGTGCCAGAGTAGCAAAGCCAAGGGTGAAGATTAGAATACCAAAAATAATGATAGAAGAGCAATGCAATAATAAATGGGAAGAAACAAGGACTGTAGTTTTTTTTCAAGGTTTTTGGTTCAAGGTTGTATTTCAAAATACTCCCTTGACTCACAGTAGTTTGTAAGCAAAACATATATATTTTGTATGTATGTACTCACCCATTATCAATCGCCTTCCAGTCTGAGGCCCACTCCCACTCCCTACCTATTTCATTTCGACAGAGTCAGCCTTGGGTGACATATCGGCTGCATGGTTACACATTCAAACAATAGTAGTACCGTCACCTCATGTCGTCCTGCATATCATCATTCATATTAGTAGTGAGATATCATCTGCATTGTAGTAGTAGTCAGGGTGTAAGTAAAATTGAGCAGTTGCGATTGATTTAACAGAGCATGGCCATACCAGCAAAATAGATAATTGTGTAGTACACTTGCCACACCTGCAGAGAGTAGTAAAGTAACATGAGTCTGCAACACTTGTATGTCTGTCTAGGGCACAAGCTGACTGAGCTGGCATGCCTACAAGGTTAATTTAGCTAAACAAGAGAGAAAAGAAGAAGGCTTGTCTACTCCATAGTGCCTAGTAGCCTGAAACTGTCAAAAATGATAGGGGCTGAGGAAGTGGGAGGATACCACACATGTTATGTACCTTGCTTGCTAGTGCTACTATGCCACTATAATTTTATGTGTATACTTTTGTGTTACTGTGTGGCTAAGAGTATTGGCTACAATAGTCTTTTTTTTCTTGATATAGCTACTCCTTCCCAACCAAAACAACCCACTAGGCAGGAGTTAGCAGCAGGGACCTGGCAACACAAGCTGGAGGCCATCTAGGATGAATATCGGAAACTGGTGGTTCTGGCAGAGGAGGAGGAGAGTTAGCAGCTGCAGATTCCTCCAATTCCCCGGGCCCGGGCCAGCCCCCCCCCCCCAGTGCCTCCAATGGTACAGTGCCGTGGTCTGGCAGCCACCTGCCACACTTCAAACACTGCTGCCCAACCCTGTTGTTCATGCAAGACATTTCAGTGCCCCATGCTCCTCCGGATGGTGTGCCTAGAGGCCAGGATTGAGGAGCAGTTAAACACCCTAGAGAGGAAGATTTACCAAGCCCCGATAGACCTTCGCCTTGACCCTTGCCCCTTTTATTTTGGTGGGTGGGAATTGGAGAAAACCTGGGTTTTTCTTTATGGACATTTTGATTTTTTAATTTATGTACAATTGGACTTACAGCTGGACATTAGTTGGGGTTAGGTAGAGGGGTGGGTTAGGTGTTGTATTTTTTTTTCATTCTAGTTAATTTGTTAGGGGAATAAAGTATTTATAGTTTACATTTGATGAAAAAAATGTGTGGGGGGTTACTCTTTTACTTCGCATTGTTACCTTTGCTGCAGGGCTGCAGCCAGTTTTTGATTGAAATCTGCTCATAGTGTAACACACCAACAGATAGATACAGTACCCTCACTTGTCCTACTAGCACTGTCAGTCTCTCCTCCTAGTTTATGTAGTTTGCAACTAAAACCCCTACGGACTCGAAAGGGTGTGTGAAATAATTAATTTCCATAGTATATACTTTATGCCTCTCCCACACTTCATCTTTTACCTGTGATTGATGTTTATACTTTATAGGTGCAGTGATAGCTGCATGGGGATGGTTTGGTTTCCCAAGGTGCCATGGTGGTGGTAGTAGTAGTAGACACTGACAGTAGTATTTGCAAAAAAAAGAAAACGAGACCGTCAGTCTTCTGAGGGAGACTAGGGAACGAGTAGTAGAAGTACAGTACACAAGAAGACTGCCAAACAAGAAACCATGATGATAAGCAATGCTAAAGTAAAATGAAACAGAATGGAGGGCTAGCCTGATACAAGTTACAAACTGAAGTTGACTTGAGCTATGAAGTGGACAAGCGGCTGCGTAACCTTTAGTGCTGGAACTAGGATGATTGATGACTCGATGCTAGCAATTATATAATGATGGTTTATGTTCCTCTAGAAAAAATGTGAATATCGAAAACTGTGCATGGGTGGGCAATCTAATATCTATATATTGCCAGTGTGGGCTATAGTATATATACTTGGAGCAGAAGAAGATCCTCGCCCTGCCTTGAATTAGTGTTGCTTTCACCACATCCGCCCCAGCAAGTGTGTGATCAATAATTGGTATACATTTTATTTAGTCACACCTCAATATAAATCACATAGTCCGAGAGAAGAGGGTTAGGGTTTGATGAATAATTGGGAAGGGGGATTTGAGGGAAAGGTCTGACAAAGACAAACACTACACATGGACAACACACATTCATCTTGACAGTTGATTATCATAAATCTGTTAAGGGAGAAAAAGGAAATGCATGCATGATGATGACTTGAGGCCAGATGTATGAAGCTCAAATGAGTTCGCAAACGCCGAAATTCGCAGAATTTCGGCGTTTGCAAACTTATTTTCGCAAAATGGTATGTATGTAGGAAATGTCAGTGCAAAATAAGGAATGGCAAACTTGCGATTCCTTACTTTGCGATTGCATTTAGGGAATCGCAAATTTTGCAATTCCTTAAATGCAATGTATGAAGCTCCCAAGTTGTGTGATTTCTCATTAAGAAATCGCAAATTACCACCAACTTGAAGTTGGTGGTAATTTGCAATTTCTTTCACAAAAGTACATTTTTGCATTTGTGAAGGTGCCATGTGGTGCACATACATGCCCTTAGGGCATGTATGTGCGCCCTATGCGCACACATGTGAATTTCAGGGTTGCATCAGGATGTCCTTATGACACCCTTGCACCCTTAAAATTATTCTCAATTTGCGATTCTCAAATTGCGAATCGCAAATTGAGAATAACTTGCCATTCATTCCTATGGGCCTCCTGGCCCATAGAAATGAATGGGAAATTATTCCTTAATTGCAAATTTGCAATTTGCTATTCGCAAATAAGGAATATTATGAAATCACAAAAAAATTGTGATTTTTTAGATACATACCATTTTGCAATTCTCAAATAGCGATTCTAAAAAAATCGCTATTTGAGAATCGCAAATAGGTATTTTGATACATCTGCCCCCTAAAGAGCAGTACTAGACTAGTACTGGACAGTGTATTATTAATTATTATGCAATTGACTTGCCTGTCTGCCCCCAATGAGACCCAAGGAACATACATTTTATGTTCTTTTGTACCGGGCTTCCTTTCAAAGATAGAAAATAAAATTAAAACATATCTGTAGGAGTCAAATATAAGCAAACACACACCGTCGTAATGATTATGGATCTATTGTCAGCTTTTGATCTTGTGAACAGATCAAGGCTATGGTCAATTTTACTTGATATAGGGATTGATCCCGGCCTGGTTTATTTCTTAGCTGACCTACATCGGGATCTTTCAGCGGCTGCCAGGGTTACTCAGGAGGGCAAATGCACATGACACTTTAAGTCTGATAGAGGTGTTCGCCAAGGCTGTATATTGGCCCCTCTACTTTTTACGCTATATATTAATGCCCTAGATAAAACATTAGATAAGGCTAGCTTGGACATCCCGCGTGTAGGTAATAGGACCATTTCGGTCCTTCTATACGCGGACGATGCCGTGTTACTAGCATAAACTCCGCTAGGTCTTCAGAGACTTTTAGATGCATTTGGGACCTTTATGAACTCCCTGGACTTGGTGGTAAATATTTCCAAATCCCACGTTTTGACTATAGGTCAGCATAAGAATAAAGTTACAACTTTTTACTGCAATGGGGCTGAGGTGTCCAGAGTGACAGTTTTTACATACCTGGGGGTTCTATTTGATGATAGATGTTCTTGGCTCCCCCATCTCAAAGACAAAAAGAATGCTGTAGCGAGATCGTCATCAGCATTACTAGGATTTGCACGGCGACTGGGAGCCAGGCCCTGTGAGGCAATTCTCGCCATTTATAGGTCGAAATGTTTGGGTATCGACACATATGGTGCAGCTATTTGGGGATACAAGCAAGCGGTAGGGGTTCAGATGGCAGAAAATAAATTCTTCCGCTCCCTCTTGTCTGTCCCCCAATCTACTCCAACCTTCGCTATCCACCAGGAACTGGGGATGGGATATGTGTCTGACTTGGTGAGTCTGGCCCCCTTGATCTGTTGGATAAAAACCTGTCTCAACCCCGAACTAACGTTGAACCACCAGATTTTAAGGGATAGTGCTGTTTTAGATAAAGCTAGTAACATTCAGTGGTTGTCTTACGTTAAGGATAAGTTCATTAAATTTGTGTGTCCAGACATTTATAATGACCCTGAAGGGATCAAGAAAACTGACCTAAAATGGGTAAAAACAAGTTTCTGAACATCCTGGGGCTGGAATGGGAGGATGAGGAAATAAAAAAAACCCTGGTTAGGGCACATTATTTATTAACTTCCTTGCCATCAATTGAGCCCTACTTAAGAATTGTGACTAAGTCCTTCCACCTCTGGCTTTTGACCAGGTTTTGTTTTAACCTGATCCATTTTTCATTGAGCAGTGTTTCAGGGTGGTGTAAACCTGAAGATATGGCCCCATGTAACTGTGACAGCTTTTCAAACCAGGATACCATGTACTTTATAATGTTTTGCGACTTTTACACTGATATTAGGAAGACATTTTTAATTCCGCTCCTGAGAGGAAAGGGCTTTTTACAGGTTAGACCAGCCCTAATGTACCTTCAACTGTTAGTCAATACCTGGAACATTTTTATATTGCCAGTTTTTTTGTTGCTGCTGTTCAACTTAGGAGAAAAATATCCCCTGTAATGATTGAATCATGAACGTTTTTGAATTTTAACATTATGTAACTATTCTTATCGGATATATCTTTGGAGTTTTAAATTATTTATATATTTGTGTAGAAATTGTTGACATTTATGTATCGCCCTTATGTCTTTTATTGTCTTGTGTTCTTGTGCTTTTATGATTTTAATTAATCGAATAAAGTGGTTTGAAGTACTGACTAATTGAAGAGAAAAAATTAATCAAATGAAATGATACTATAATTATTGCCAAATTGGGAGTTGCATCGCCGCATTACTCTTGGTCCTTCCTTGGACTGTGTGTCTGTCAATCTTGGGTGCCTGCCTGGCAGATGCGGTTTGGTAAAGTAAGCCTAAGTTGTTTTCCCAGTATAGCACAGGTTAAAGGCCGGCCTTTAGATGGAAAAAGAACAGGACATTGAAAAATCAAGGAGAAAAGTTAAACTACATAATTAAGGAGGAGTGCAACAAGAAGACTTTCAGAGGCGACGTGGCTAAATCATGTCTGTTTCCAGCAGTTACCTCCAACAACAGGAACAGGCCCCCATCCAAGCTCCACTTAGCTTTGAATTTAAGCCAGAGAGCACTGAGCACACACACCCACACAGGAGCATAGCATTTTCCAATTAGGTAACAAAATCAATACACCTCTGTCAGTCACACCGCAACAATTGGCTCCACCACTACACCGACATGATGGTCTGGTGATGCTGTTTACCTTTTAGGCCACTTCACACCGAGTTATTCCATCAATCATCTCTGATCCTACTGACTCTGATTGTGAGTATGGTATAGTCATGGTGTCCAACTCTGTACCAAAAGTGTCCAGAATGAGTCTAGACTCAAAAATCAATGGAACGGCCTGCAGTCGTACAGTTTTGTTATTGAACAACAAGAAGGGAAAGATTGACTTGACTCACTTTTGTATGTGTGTAGGATACTAGTAGACATCATGGAGAACAAACACCAAGCACTCAGTGTGCAATGCATGCCATCATTTACCTGTTACTCTGGGCAGTCATTCTAGTCTCAGAAAGGCTAGATATATAGTCAAGTTTGGACTCGAGGCAGGGACACATTTCACATTTGTTGTATGTATTCTCCAGCTAATGTCTGGCTTGAGGGAAATTGATTGAGGGCAAATCAGGAGGAGTGGACTTACTTCTTCACTGAATGTATACAGTTGCATCTCCAATCCTGCAATAAAATAGTTCAACAGTGGTGATGGATTTGTTGTGAATGGAACCAGAATCACAGTGACGCACACAAATAATAAAGTAAATAATAATCCTTAGCTATTTATTTTTTGTGGGCGTCAAAGGAAGAAAGAAAGTATTTTGAAAGCCTAGTTGTCAGGGAAGTAGAGCTCATCCTCAAACTCTGGTGGTTCACCCAGAAATAGGTCACCTAACACACCACTTCCATGACCTGAGTAGCCGTCATCCTCTTCCTGCTGTGCTACTTCAGGTATGGTGTAATCCGGTGGTATAAATTGCCGATTCATTTTGATCATGGTCAACCTTTCCACGTTTTGGGGTGAAAGACTGGTCCTTCTCACTGTCAGAACGGCATCAGCAGCACTGAAAATACACTCATAACAGACACTTGTGACAGGGCAAGCCAGATAGTTTATCGCCAGCCTGCTGAACACTGGCCATTGGCGCCTTTTCCCATACCAATACAGGAATGGGTTTTAATCAAAGTAGACCTCTGTTGGGTCATCCAAATAGGTCTGGACCATCTGTTCAATGCTCATGGGTGCTCTGCTTTGCTCTGCCTCTTTTGCCTTTGCCTCACCACTGGACTTAAGCCCTGCCAGTAGAACCATTCCTGTACCAATTTTGAGGCTGATGCTCCTGTTCTTGTTGTTGTTGATGTTGTTCTTGTTGTTGGTGGTTTTCGCTGCTGTGAGCCAATCACACTGCCCTCATGCTCTGAAGTTGAATTTGAAGGATGACCTGCAGTACTTGTTTTGCCCTGCAGGAGCAGGATTCTAATTCCCGGCCGTTCTTTTTCCAGCTGACTGGCTTGCAGAGCTATCCAAGTTTTGTAGCTGCCAACATCCCCTTCTTAAAAAGGAATACAAGTGTGCAGTAATGGTTTGTGCCATCTATCAAGAATTGTGGCACAAATATAATGGTTGGATAACACAATGCCTCATTGTACCCTTGTATTTTCAGATAAGCGAAGGGTTAAGCTCTCCACCAAATCATATGCTTCTTTTTTCCTCCACACCTGCGTACATTGCAGACACCACCTTCAGCTGTTCCTGTAGCATGTGCAACAATGGGATAGCTTGGCCCATAGTACAGTCCTCCTTGCTGACTTCCTGTGTGAAGACCTCGAAAGGAAGTAGCATCTCTGTTAGGCCTTTAACTAGGCCCTATTGGTCCATCTCAATGATCATGCCTTTCACAGTAAGATCCCCCCTTTGCATTACATATTCATTGATTGGTCTCAAACAGACGGTCAGGCATGTAATAAGTTGAGTTGCAACGTATTGACACCTCCTGGATGAGTGCTTTAACAGGCATTCTATTATCACATTGACTGATCCACAGCTGCTTCCTGGATTTAAAAGAATGGCTGAAATGTGTGCAGATTTTTCTGCAGATGGTCAGTAAGTTGCTCACTCAGTCTTCTTTTTTCAGAAAGTCTTGAACAATGATGTTCATGCAGTGCGCCAAACAAGGGACCCTGAAATAACCACCATCTGCCATGGCCTTAACTATATTACTGCCATTGTGCATGGCAACAAAATCAATGTTAAGCCCTCAAGGTTGCAGTCATTCAAAGACCTTGTTGTCAAGGTCTTCCAAAATGTTTGCAGCAGTATGAGATTTCTCCATTACGAACATGGCTACAGTTGCATGTTTCAGAGCGGCATTAACAATCTCAGCAATGTCAACACCTGCAGATATCTTTTCTCTAACCCTCACAAAAGAGATCCAGTGTGTTGTGAAGCACATATAATCAGTGGCTTGACAACTGGTCCACATGTCAGTTGTCAGCTAGCTAGTGTGAACAGAACTCTGCTGCAAAACTTGTCCAAGCAATTCCATCACATCGTGATATAGTGGTTGAACAGCAACTCTGGCGAAATAGGACTGGCTGGGAACCTTCCATTTCGGGCAGATGACGGCCACAAATTCAAGAAAACCCACCCCTTCCACAAAAGAAAAAGGGAGGAGGTCCAGTTCTAACATTTTAGCCAGCTTCGTGTTGTACAAACATGCTGTTAGGTGGTTGCGGTCATACTGCCGCTCTGACCTAAACTTTCTGAGAATTATAGCCTGGATATTTTCTTTTCTGGTGCCACTGATGCAAGTGAGTTTGTGTGACCAGATATTGTTAGGCTCAATGCGTGTTTTTTTATCGTGGTACTCTCTTGCCTTGGACTGCTTGGTGTCTCAGCCTGACTCTTCTGCCATTGTGATGTTGCTGATGATGATGTGGGTGGTACTACTGTACTGCTGGGGACAGGGATGGTTTGTGTAACAGAGAACATGCCTCCCACTCGTTCACTTTCCTCTGTGATTGGATTTTCTTCCTTCCCTTCACCAACAACACTTGCCGTATTTTGGCCGCTAAGGTGTGGCTCCCACTGGACCAAGTGGTGTTTCTTCAGACAGATTGTTTGGCGTCCGGTACCATAGTTTGCCCAAGCTTACACCGACTAACACCTACTCCACAAATGGAGCAATGCTCACCTCCTTCCTGCTAATCAAAAAGAAGTCCCAGACTGGGGAGGTCAATTTTCTGATGCTGCAGGTGTCACTTGCAATGTCGGATGAACTGGTAGGTGGGTGTGATGTTTCACTCCATGCAGTGCATACTTCTACTGAGGGTATTGTGGTGGATGTAGAGCCCTGCTGGGAACTTGAAAATATGGCCGCTGGAGTTGGTGTTGGTGGTATCTGTGTTGATGGTATCCGTGCCACATCCCTCACAGCAATTTACAAAGGGGTATTGTCGGTTTTCACTGGGGCGGGGCTTATGTCCATGATGACTTGCTCATTATCATCCTCCTCATCTCCATCTACCTCCATAACTCTAAGGCTTTCTGGAAGCTTCCCTTTCCCTAGCCTTGTCTCGTGGCGTGTCTCACTCTCAGACTGAGGTGGCTTCCAAGTGGCGTCTAGCTCATCAGAATGGGGGCTTGACAAAGAAGTTGATAGACTAACCCTCCTTTTCCTTGCTGGGGCCCTGGAAGACAATGGATCTTCTGAAAGAGTGGCTTGCTCTTCTTCCTCTTCAGGAAGCGCGATCTCCTGAATTGCACCTACTTCGGGGGGAATAAATACTGTTTGGGGTGGTTGGGGCCATTGTTGCCCACTTAACTGAGTTTCCTGCATTAATTGGGTACTACTGTGCGATCACGATAAATCAATTTCAACATCACTGCTCGTCGACGTTGTCATGATTAGACTGGCTGCCTCTGCAACAGACCTAGGTCAGTGGGGTGGGTCCAATGATGCGGGGGTGCTGATCCCAGCTTGCTCCCTGGACACCACTGCTGCAGGCACAATTTTTTGTTTCATATCGGTGGTGGTAAGGGGCAATGCCTTCTTCTCACTGGCAACTTTCTTGCTACTGGACCTGGTACCTTTCTTTGGGGTCATCTTAAAGATGTCAGTAGCACGCAATGGCACAAGTTGAAGAGATGTCTGTGATCACACATCACGTGACATTGTGACATCATGCATAGCAGGACTTTTTTCTGGCAGTACAATGGGTGATTATGTCTCCTCCTCTTTTGTGCACCTAAAAGCAAAGAAGCAAGAAGAACATCAGTGAAATGTGGCACTCACTGTTGTGGTTCAATTACTAGAACAAACAAATGGAATATAACTTAGTGTGTGATCACACTTGCTAGTGTTAATAATATTATTATTACATTTATTACCTCAGTTATTAAAACAATTAACAATACATTGTAGCCATTTGTGAGACGTTGACAACAACAAGGGCTTTCATGGTGTACTGTATGTACAGTAGAATCAGGATGAATAGGAAAAAAGAAGAACAAAAATACAAATGTACCGATTTGGCATTGTGCATCGTGTGGGATGCAGCATTCAGGGAGCTGCAGATGACAAATGCCAATGGATGGAAGAAATAAGCCAAGAGGACCAAAGGAAACACATGCAGGTCTATGGCAAAAGCACACTAACTGCTATCCCAAAATGGTCGAAAGCCACATGGTTACTCACAACAACAAAAGCAGGAGGCCTAGAAAACGATGAACTCAAGGAGGCCAATATGGACACAGATTTTACAAAATGGTCAATGGCCACATGGGGAGGCTCAGGCAAGGCAAATGCCAGCCCACTATTACAAAAAGCATATACACTGGCCAGACAAAAAAGGCATGCTAAACAACACATCTTTAATGCAACAATGCCAAAAAGGTTTGCAAGTTACAACAACTACACACAAAGGCATTTATTTAACACACATGAAAAAAATGAAATATCCCCCCAAAAACATTGTGTATTTCAATCCAATGCCATCTATGCCCTAAATGATGTTTAAATTCAACTGACACCACAGAATCAGTTGTTTCATGCACCCATGAATAGCTCTGGGCCTACTGGCTGAAAGACCTATTGGCAGACTACTGGGCTACATAGTGGATTACATAAATATTTCAAATTGATTTCAAAAGTTGGAGAAAATGTAGTGAACTGTGCAACACATTTCCTTTATAAAAGAAGAAACATTACTTACAAAGAACCAACTAGGCCCCTACTGAAACTACAGGCCACCCACCACAATACATTTTTTTTAAATGATGAAAAGTACAAATACATCTAGGTGCATGGCCCCAATCAAACAAATAACACACATTTTCCAAATTACTTGTTACATCTTAAATCCAATAATATATGATGCAGCAGACACAAGTAATGATTCTTCCAGCTCCAAATATAAATGAAAAGTGAACAGGAGATGGACAAAGCACCTGCTGGACAGGAACAGGAAGTTGGAGACTCTGGGGCACTTCCTTCCTCTTAAAAGAAAAATTAAAAAAATGAAAAAGAACTCCTTGCACAAAAAGTACAGCCAAATGTCAATTTGAGGAGTTTTTTCAATCCAAACTGTCATTTTGATAAGGTTTTAATGCTGCTCAGGAGAGAAACTTCTCCAGGTTGCAGTTGCAGTAGATTCTGCCTGTTCGGGATTGCGTTCTTCACAAAACCTCCACTGGAAGTCCGATGGTGTGTCTGAATGACGTGTTCGCGATCGCAAACTCTCGCTGGACAATGCGGCCACCTACCAAATCTCATTGCGCTTGTGAACTGCTCGGGATATCTCGTCAGTGATCGCAGGCAACCAGTAAGTCACGCACGTGCATGCAAAAATGCATTTCAGGTGCGCGAACAAAAATAACGTCTGCTCCGTTGCAGAGTTTTTCTGCAACTTCAGGCTCTACACAGAACCTGGAGTTGCCAAAACTCCACGAACTCCACGAACGGAGTTTTACACCCAGGGTTAGTCTTGAACACAGAAGTATTACTCCCTGACCTCATGCTCCTTGCTGCTTCTATTGCATTTTTTGCAATACTTGTGGGTCTATTGTATATTTCAAACACCAAAGTCTTCACAGTTACAATTCTTTATGCAGTACACACATTGAACACATTAAGCAATTCTTTTCATTCTTTTTTCCCACTGAAGTACCCTCTTTCACTTTTTTAAATCAGGATTCAAGTGTGAGGCTGACCTTAGTAGGGCCATCCCATTGCATTCTCATTATTTAAAATCATTTTTAAATTAATATATCAAGTCAGACATGTTCATACAAGAGGAAGAAATCAATTTAAATTAACAGCACAAACACATATGCTGATAGGATGGATCAGAGGAAAAACAAAAGTTTACAGACCATCAAGAAATACAGCTCAGATATATTATTATGTAAACAAAATAAAGATAGAGATGCATAGGTAGATGGCAACATAGTAAATAGGAAATGCCAATAATACAGATATTATCCATTATCTAAAGACTATATTAGAATCAGATAACAAATTCATCACTAAACCTGGGAATTAATGCAGATTAGTTTAAAATACTGGGGCTTATGTTACTATAGTAGTCCCTAAAAATAGCACCCCCCTTGGGGGGGGGGGGTGTCCTCTCAATCCACAGCGAACTGTCTATTGATTTACAATAAATCAGATTTAAGGCAGATTAGTTTGTTTTCATTAACTGTATTCAATTCACTTTAAATGTTGTTTATAATTCACATGAATTCAAACTGAAAATAGTGGAACTGAAAACTCCAAGTTATATTCAAAATTAGTAGTCCCAATATATTTTGGGCTGCTGGGAGCCCTTCATCAGGGAAATCGTAAACTCTGGTATGCCAACTGGTGCTGTTAAAATGTTGTCTTCTCAGTGATAATGAATGTGAAGGTTACAGGATCACTCCTCACACCCGGGAAAGTCTATAGTAGTCCCTACTGAATCTCGTCCAGTTCAATCAAATTTTTTAATAGATCGGAGTCCCCTCGATTTAGTCAAAGAAAGTTCTAAATCATGGATTTGCTGCAATGTAACCCACCATGCAGTTACCCTAGGCCTAGGGGATAACGGGGAGATCCAGGCTCTAGCTATGCAGAGCATGTCTGTAATATTAATTATAGATTTGCTTTAACCCAAAATTGTCATCCATCCTATAGCCTAACATGATTTATTTTTGTGTGAAATGTATATCATAACCAATACATGATCTAGAAAGCTGTGTCACACCTGCCTAGAATTCTTGACAACAAGGGGTGGTGATGGACAGAGTCTCTGAATTAAGCAGAAAACTCTCACCCAGTCAAGAGATCAGGGCTAAATCCAACACCGTTTTTTAGCTCATTGCACCATCCCAGTTTCAGAACCTGGCTGCATGCAAATTAGTCTGTCCCTGGCCCAGTGCATCATGGGAACAGGGCAGACCAGACTACAAAAGCCAATTCTTACACTGGGAAGGAAACAAGCTTCCGGGGACTGGTTTCTGGCATTTCAGCCGTCTTCAGCCCGGCTTGCTTGAATCCTGATGGTGCAATGAGCAAGGGACTCACATCTGAGTATACCCTTCCACGCTTAGGGTGGACAAAAATATTTACAACAAGGGGTGGTGATGGACAGAGTCTCTGAATTAAGCAGAAAACTCTCACCCAGTCAAGAGATCAGGGCTAAATCCAACACCGTTTTTTAGCTCATTGCACCATCCCAGTTTCAGAACCTGGCTGTATGCAAATTAGTCTGTCCCTGGCCCAGTGCATCATGGGAACAGGGCAGACCAGACTACAAAAGCCAATTCTTACACTGGGAAGGAAACAAGCTTCCGGGGACCGGTTTCTGGCATTTCAGCCGTCTTCGGCCCGGCTTGCTTGAATCCTGATGGTGCAATGAGCAAGGGACTCACATCTGAGTATACCCTTCCACGCTTAGGGTGGACAAAAATATTTACAACAAGGGGTGGTGATGGACAGAGTCTCTGAATTAAGCAGAAAACTCTCACCCAGTCAAGAGATCAGGGCTAAATCCAACACCGTTTTTTAGCTCATTGCACCGTCCCAGTTTCAGAACCTGGCTGTATGCAAATTAGTCTGTCCCTGGCCCAGTGCATCATGGGAACAGGGCACACCAGACTACAAAAGCCAATTCTTACACTGGGAAGGAAACAAGCTTCCGGGGACCGGTTTCTGGCATTTCAGCCGTCTTCGGCCCGGCTTGCTTGAATCCTGATGGTGCAATGAGCAAGGGACTCACATCTGAGTATACCCTTCCAGGCTTAGGGTGGACAAAAATATTTACAACAAGGGGTGGTGATGGACAGAGTCTCTGAATTAAGCAGAAAACTCTCACCCAGTCAAGAGATCAGGGCTAAATCCAACACCGTTTTTTAGCTCATTGCACCATCCCAGTTTCAGAACCCGGCTGTATGCAAATTAGTCTGTCCCTGGCCCAGTGCATCATGGGAACAGGGCAGACCAGACTACAAAAGCCAATTCTTACACTGGGAAGGAAACAAGCTTCCGGGGACCGGTTTCTGGCATTTCAGCCGTCTTCGGCCCGGCTTGCTTGAATCCTGATGGTGCAATGAGCAAGGGACTCACATCTGAGTATACCCTTCCACGCTTAGGGTGGACAAAAATATTTACAACAAGGGGTGGTGATGGACAGAGTCTCTGAATTAAGCAGAAAACTCTCACCCAGTCAAGAGATCAGGGCTAAATCCAACACCGTTTTTTAGCTCATTGCACCATCCCAGTTTCAGAACCCGGCTGTATGCAAATTAGTCTGTCCCTGGCCCAGTGCATCATGGGAACAGGGCAGACCAGACTACAAAAGCCAATTCTTACACTGGGAAGGAAACAAGCTTCCGGGGACCGGTTTCTGGCATTTCAGCCGTCTTCGGCCCGGCTTGCTTGAATCCTGATGGTGCAATGAGCAAGGGACTCACATCTGAGTATACCCTTCCACGCTTAGGGTGGACAAAAATATTTACAACAAGGGGTGGTGATGGACAGAGTCTCTGAATTAAGCAGAAAACTCTCACCCAGTCAAGAGATCAGGGCTAAATCCAACACCGTTTTTTAGCTCATTGCACCATCCCAGTTTCAGAACCCGGCTGTATGCAAATTAGTCTGTCCCTGGCCCAGTGCATCATGGGAACAGGGCAGACCAGACTACAAAAGCCAATTCTTACACTGGGAAGGAAACAAGCTTCCGGGGACCGGTTTCTGGCATTTCAGCCGTCTTCGGCCCGGCTTGCTTGAATCCTGATAGTGCAATGAGCAAGGGACTCACATCTGAGTATACCCTTCCACGCTTAGGGTGGACAAAAATATTTACAACAAGGGGTGGTGATGGACAGAGTCTCTGAATTAAGCAGAAAACTCTCACCCAGTCAAGAGATCAGGGCTAAATCCAACACCGTATTTTTGTCCACCCTAAGCGTGGAAGGGTATACTCAGACATGAGTCCCTTGCTCATTGCACCATCAGGATTCAAGCAAGCCGGGCCGAAGACGGCTGTAATGCCAGAAACCGGTCCCCGGAAGCTTGTTTCCTTCCCAGTGTAAGAATTGGCTTTTGTAGTTTGGTTTGCCCTGTTCCCATCATGCACTGGGACAGGAACAGACTAATTTGCATACAGCCAGGTTCTGAAACTGGGATGGTGCAGTGAGCTAAAAAACGGTGTTGGATCTAGCCCTGATCTCTTGACTGGGTGGGAGTATTCTGCTTAATTCAGAGACTCTGTCCCTCACCACCCCTTGTTGTAAATATTTTTGTCCACCCTAAGCGTGGAAGGGTATACTCAGACATGAGTCCCTTGCTCATTGCACCATCAGGATTCAAGCAAGCCGGGCCGAAGACGGCTGTAATGCCAGAAACCGGTCCCCGGAAGCTTGTTTCCTTCCCAGTGTAAGAATTGGCTTTTGTAGTTTGGTTTGCCCTGTTCCCATCATGCACTGGGACAGGAACAGACTAATTTGCATACAGCCAGGTTCTGAAACTGGGATGGTGCAGTGAGCTAAAAAACGGTGTTGGATCTAGCCCTGATCTCTTGACTGGGTGAGAGTATTCTGCTTAATTCAGAGACTCTGTCCCTCACCACCCCTTGTTGTAAATATTTTTGTCCACCCTAAGCGTGGAAGGGTATACTCAGACATGAGTCCCTTGCTCATTGCACCATCAGGATTCAAGCAAGCTGGGCCGAAGACGGCTGTAATGCCAGAAACCGGTCCCCGGAAGCTTGTTTCCTTCCCAGTGTAAGAATTGGCTTTTGTAGTTTGGTTTGCCCTGTTCCCATCATGCACTGGGACAGGAACAGACTAATTTGCATACAGCCAGGTTCTGAAACTTGGATGGTGCAGTGAGCTAAAAAACGGTGTTGGATCTAGCCCTGATCTCTTGACTGGGTGAGAGTATTCTGCTTAATTCAGAGACTCTGTCCCTCACCACCCCTTGTTGTAAATATTTTTGTCCACCCTAAGCGTGGAAGGGTATACTCAGACATGAGTCCCTTGCTCATTGCACCATCAGGATTCAAGCAAGCCGGGCCGAAGACGGCTGTAATGCCAGAAACCGGTCCCCGGAAGCTTGTTTCCTTCCCAGTGTAAGAATTGGCTTTTGTAGTTTGGTTTGCCCTGTTCCCATCATGCACTGGGACAGGAACAGACTAATTTGCATACAGCCAGGTTCTGAAACTGGGATGGTGCAGTGAGCTAAAAAACGGTGTTGGATCTAGCTCTGATCTCTTGACTGGGTGAGAGTATTCTGCTTAATTCAGAGACTCTGTCCCTCACCACCCCTTGTTGTAAATAGAATTCTTGAAGCATAGGGCAGGTAACAAACATATGTAAAATATCACCCGCCATACAATCTCATTTGTGGCACTTAATCTTATCCACCAGGCTATTCCCAATCCATTTTGAAATTCTGTCAGGCACATACTATAAGAAAAATACAGTTTTAAATTGTTGCAATTTTAAATTAATAGTTTGATTAACAGTGTCTAAAACAACATGTATTTCAGAGGGTAAACATCATCAGAGAGAACCTGACTCCACTTAGTGGCAAGACTAGCAATATCACTAGGCTTATGTTGTGAAAAAGCTTGATATACGGTACTGATATAACACTTCTGAAGTGCTTTAAGTCAAAAAATAGGTACATCTGAACCAACCACCAAAGTTGTAAGCTTACAGCCAATCATAAAACAATCCATAATCTGTAAGAAAAAGGAGGAAGCTTGAAGGATGCCTGAAGCCCAGAAAATGAGCATAAGCCATTAAATTATAAATATGTCCAAAACAATTGACACTGTACTTAGACCAGGCTCTGCCTGCCTGATCCTTGAATATTGAAGGAAACATTGGGATATCCCTCTGCGGTGTGTCCTGGTGCATAGAAAAGCACATTTAACAGAGATCCCCTGCCATATATGTACTATATCCATAGTAAACTAAAATTGTACACTCTTAAAGTAGTTAGGATCCCCAAGTCTGTACAAGAACAATATAGAATTTGAACCTAGCGCAAAACAAAAAGAATAATCAGTTAAATCAGAATTACCAATAGTCAATAGATTACAGAGACATCCAGCGAAAACTGCCCAAATGCTGAGCTTAAAGTCAGAGAGGAGAAGCCCCCCTTGATTGTACAGGAGTGAAATAAACCATATTAAACACCCAGCTCACAGGTAGCCCCAGATAAATCTGCCAATATTTCCATGAAGCCTTTTAAAAAAGGAGTTGGAACAAGTATGGGAATTGCCCGAGGTAGGAATAAGAATTTAGATAAGACATTCATTTTAATAAATTTACATTGGCCTATAATAGAAATGGGGAGGTGCTCATAACTTAACATAACCATCTGCACCACCTACGGAGTCAACTGGATGCCAAGAAGTATGTCAGACGAGCAGACCCCTGGGATCGAAACTTTGAGTTCGAAGTTAACCCGTTCGCTGCACGAGTCAGACAATGGCCGTCGGAAGCACCACCTCCATAGTGCTGCACACGTCAGTTGGCCGACACGGCCCGCCCGCCCACTTTTCAAAGCTGCCGAACCGTGGCAGAATTTAGGCCGTGATAAAGGGGTTAAGGAGCACTCGGGTTTTAGTCATAATAAGCTTATAGCCAGAAAATGCTTAAAATCTACTAGCTTTGTTGATGACAAAGTTGAGAGCAATCGATGGATTCGAGGAAAATAACAAAGCAGATCATGGAAAGAGGGCAGCTTCAACTCATAAAATTGCATATTTATTATTGCTAGTACAATGATTCTTGCTTCCTCTCTACATGTAAAATAAATAGGGTTCCCGGTTTTATGGTATTTATTTTTCTGCCATTTCCGTCTGTATTTATCCATATTTATTTTTTGGGCATTTTTTCTGTATTTATCCACATTTATTTTTGGCACAAGTAAAAGACCACGCTACAGCTAGTATTTTTCCACATTTATTTAAATTGACAATGCACACATGCGCTCACTTAAACTAGCGATTTGTTGTGGCTTTAGCAGTGCTTTAAATGGTCCGGCAGTTCTGCTATAAAAACACTTTAGTATAGAGTTTCCAGAAGCAGGAAGGGGGCTTAGCTGGATTCGAGCAAGGCAGAGTGGCTACATTTTCTAGTTTTTTTCCGTTTCTAAATATAAATACAGACAAAGGAAATATAGATTTCCGTCTGTATTTATATGTAAAAATCCGTAAAAACGGAAAACCGGGAGCCCTAAAAATAAATAACCCAAAGATGTATGTTCAGGAAGCACTGGGTGAAGACACCCTGATATATACAGGTATTAACAGTCATTTGTACTTAGAAAGTGCCTATATTATGTTTAATTAGCAGATCTGTATGCATGTGAAGCTGTGTGGAGCTCAAAAGTACAAGCCTCTGTGTAAAATTAGACTTGTAGTTGTGACATGTCTTCTTAGATATATCTACACTATTTCTGAGAGGAAATACATTGTGAAAACTGTAAACATATTAGGATGACCAGACTGACTTGAGGTTTTGTGCGTACATAGTTTTTGTGCTGACCTCTCACGACTTTGGGGTATCTTTCTTGGGGTCAAGCTGTTTTGATCTGCAGGAAGGGACAGGCTTTGAACTGGGTCCCTAATTAAATATTAAAAACTCACCCACTGGGACATTTTATAACATTAGAGTAAATCAATGCCAAAAAGAGCAAGTAGAATTGTAAATTTATCAACATTCATTTACATTTTCTTCACATGCAATGCAACTTAGTACATTGATTTTGACAATGTCTTAAAACATTCTTTCACTGATGTGTAAAATGTTGGAGAACCTTGTATTTTTTTTATAAGTTGTGAAAGCTGTTCTTTAGCTAGTCTGTGAATTAAATATTAGAGATTATGCTACACTTTTCCATGCATAATGTGTTGTTTCTAGTGTAGGAATCATTCTTCTAAACTGGCTTCTGCATTTAGCAATTAGCCCTGCATTGCAACGAAAGCACTCACACAGATATGCCGAATATCCTGCAGCATATGGTGAGAGTGATGTGTAGATCCTAAAAAATATAGGATCTGCATGTTTCTTGGACAACATAAATTAAGGGCTTGGTGCTGAGACAGGTTACGGGCACCCCCACAGGATATGTCGGCCTATAGCCCAGCTAGCTCACAGTGCCACCATAAGCCCCCTAACTTTAGCAAAGAGTGAATAGTTTCTGGCAACCATGACAACCATTGACTCTTTAGAGATCGTGGAAACAGTACAGTACTTGTCGCTCTGTCAATCATGCTCACTTACTCTCAGAGATATACACAGAAAAAAGTTGAGGACGTTTTTCAATAAGCATTTATTGAACCAGCGCCATTCTAGTATAAAACATATGTGCTGCAACAATCAGTAGAAAGAAGCAAACATAAGAGATTACAAGCACCAAAAGAGTGAACAGTAGATGTATTTCCACCATAGTGCTAAAGCAATGAATATAAGCAGGCATATATAAAAAAAAGTAATCTTTGCATACTCCTATGATGCGGACCCTACCTAAGTATACCTAGCATATATATGGGTGTGAACCCAATAATCCGCTAGGAAAGAGCCAACCCCATTACCTGATGGGAGAGAATGAAGGACCCCATCTTGGTCACGAGTTGGACACCCCTTCAAGGGATGTCAGGCCACCGCACGTTGAAACTTCAGCATGCAGGGACCTCCGTGTTAGTGTCAGCGTAGAAGCGTCTCCTCTTACTATCAAGTGAAGGTGCAGTTCTTTTATACCAAAAAGGTAGCCTCTGGGGTTCTACCCTGTCGCCCGAGGATGAAGATCGCAATGACTTTTGTACAGAATATGTTAATCCTTTTATATACCTCATGTGCAGGGGATTTAAGATATGATGCTAAGAATCCTCATGCATATTAAATGAGGCTAGTTTCAAGGAAACCAATCAATATTTATTTAGCGCATAACTGGGTAAAAGGTCACTGGTAGAACAGTTATGCAGATAAGGCAGGACAAATGTAGGCAAAAGGTTGCTTTGCTACTTAGGCCTAGGTTAGGAAACATAATAAGAGATGTGCACTCCTGCAAACGGATAAACATTGTTTAGAAGAGTAGTGAAGAAAGCTCAGGCCGCATCAGCATTGTTAAGCCTGACCTAAAAAGTTAGAAGGTGAATGCTGAGTGTAATACAAATAGGAAGATTGTTACAGAGGTTCAAATGCCTTCATTGGTTGTCAAACAGCAGGCAGATCTCATTGAAGGGGGAAATTAGTTCATGGCATGTTGTTGCTGTTGAAATGTAGCTCATTGCCCAGGACCCATTAGTAAAATTTCTTTAAATACCGAATACCCAGTCCATCACACTAAATGAAGGTTTATCTTTTGAATTCACAAAATATTTAGTCAACATGACGAGAGTATGATGGCATGGTCCTAAAGAGGGCACTTTCTAATAGTATCACTGAAAAAACCATAGGTTTCAGGAGTTCTATAGTTAGGAATTAGCTTTTAAAAAACCTTTGAAATTCACTCAAAAAACTATAAGTTTTAGTGGTGTTATAGTTAGCTGGACATTTTACTCATACAAAACCATTGAAATTGCTCCTATATAGTTAGTTGTACTAACTATATTTTGCGCACCCGCAATCCACTGCTGATGATGTCACATATTAGATCATTCATGACATGGTCAGTGACATCACTGATGACATCTCAAATGACATCACTGATGACATCACTGATGACATCATCCACGTGACAATCACATACACCTTTTCATACACTATTACAATTTTTCATCACTCTTTGTAAAATACATATTCAAAAGAAACTCTTTAAAGCAGGTTTTGCTTCTTCTTTTCGGCTTTTCTTTTTCTTTTTACTTCAATTGTGAATTTTCAAAAATATTTCAAAACAATAGATGTTCCAATACAGCCAATTCAATTGATGATCGCATGTATTCCCATGGTTTTTTCATTGAATTCGCAAGGTTTTTAGGTTTCGCCTATTATCATTCGCTTGCGAATGTAATAGGCGAAAATTCAAGGGCTCGATCGACTAGTGAAACCACTGCGGTTTCTTCACAGTGCATGTGAGGTCACGTGGCCACAAAAGCGGGTCACGTGACCACACAAGCACGCGCATCTCCCTAATCCGCAAACAGCATTCATTCAAAAACACAGAAACCCCCGCCCCCATCCGGCTTCCTCTCCGTGCATCTGCCTGCCACACTTCTCCTCCCCTCTCGCATTCCCGCCCCCCCACCAGGCTCTCCCACCCCCATCCGGCTTCCCTCCACGCATCTCCTTTCACCATGCCTGCTTCTATCCCCACACTTCTCCCCTCGCTCGCATTCCCGCAACCCAAAATACCCTTTGTTTAATGGGGTCTGTGCCATACGATATTCTCACGTCCTTCGGGATGCAGTTAGAGGAACAGCTTTCACCCTCTACAAACTGCAGAACCCTAATACTGCGTGAATGTACCTACTTGGCTCATAAACTGAAAGCACACCCCCATACCCAGAGCAGGATTCTTCGAACGCACACGGATGCCGATGTTCGGTTTTGCGGTTTGGAGTTAAAGTGTTCGTGTAGAGCAGACTTATTTTCCGCAAACAGCATTCATTCAAAAAAACACAGAAACCCCTGCCCCCATCCGGCTTCCCTCCGCGCATCTGCCTGCCACACTTCTCCTCCCCTCTCGCATTCCCGCCCCCCCACCAGGCTCTCCCGCCCCCATCCGGCTTCCCTCCACGCATCTCCTTTCAACATGCCTGCTTCTATCCCCACACTTCTCCCCTCGCTCGCATTCCCGCAACCCAAAATACCCTTTGTTTAATGGGGTCTGTGCCATACGATATTCTCGCATTCTTCGGGATGCAGTTAGAGGAACAGCTTTCACCCTCTACAAACTGCAGAACCCTAATACTGCGTGAATGTACCTACTTGGCTCATAAACTGGAAGCACACCCCCATACCCAGAGCAGGATTCTTCGAACGCACACGGATGCCGATGTTCGGTTTTGCGATTTGGAGTTAAAGTGTTCGTGTAGAGCAGACTTCTTTTCCCAAGTGTAACCAAATACATAACTTAATAGCCGTTGGAGATGGACACTGCCAGAATTACTAGAAGCATTCTCTTCTGCTAAATTGCTACTGAAATAAAGTAACGTGATGATGAAGGAAAGTTTGCTTTCATGGCAGAGAAAGCGAAACTGGAGGTTCAACTTAAAAGGTCATTTCTGCTAAAAACAAACGACGGGGCAGAAGGGGGTACAGTTTGATGAAGGATGGCGTGGTACAACGTAAAGTAACCAGGCAGTAACTTCCATAATGCGGGTAAAATATTCACAGCTTTTCTAGTGGTTTATGTTCGAAATGTTGAAGATAAAACGCAAAGCTTTGGCTAAGTTTATCGGATCATGGCAGAGTGCGTTCTCTAGCTTCGGGGCGCTGTATCAGTAAAAGACTATGTCCGCCACTCAGAGAAGCAGAATTTGCAATCAGTTGCACTCAGTGGGAGGACATGAGGTTCATAAAGTGCGTGCTTTCACACGCACCGCGAGAGCATGGCAATACAACGTACAATGAAGAACAAGCAGCGCGCACATATTTCAGTGATGGTAGCAAGGACGTGCGATTAAAACAAGCACTGGCGTTGCCAATAGGTTTCGCATTTGGAAAGTTGGAGCTATTGGTTTTGTAAATGACATTTTATATTTATATATTGTTATTGACAATGCCAATAACGATATATAAAAATAAAATGTCATTTACAAAACCAATAGCTCCAACTTTCCAAATGCGAAACCTATTGGCAATGCCAGTGCTTGTTTAAATGCTAATTCTATTAGCGGATAACGTTTTTATATATTAAAACATTTTTTAAATCTCAAATGCCTACTTTGCTAACAGAGTTTTTAAGCACAGGCTCTTTTGTCTCTGGTGGCCATCTTGGGAGACTGCATATCAGAATTTTTTTAATGAAATATAAGAGGATTTGAGAAGTCACTCAAAATGTTCCCTAATTTTTCTTTCTTCAGCACTAATCATAATTTCTATGGCAAAATGAACCCCCTCATTTTGTTCCTTTGCAAATTAAATGTTTTAAGTGTTAACACTTTATTCCAATCAAGAGGACTTCAGGTGTGCCATACTTTTGTCATAAGTAAGACTGTTAGCGCTCTAGTTGTTCTTTAGAACACTCTGGGACATTCTGTCATTGGGCTATAGTTGGGCTACATCTGGCTGATATTTGGGCTACATTTGTTTTTTTTGTCTCTGGTGGCCATCTTTGGGCTACATTGGGCTACATTGGGCTACATTGGGCTACATTTGGGCTCTAACATATATATAGCCCAATGTAGCCCAATATATATTTTTTCAAAGTTAATTTTCGTAAAAACCACTGGAGCACATATCTTGAGACATAGCAAAGGCACATCGGGCTACCAGTCCCTACAATTTTGCCAAGTTTGGTGGAAAACCATTCAGCCGTTCGGGCTAAAAGTGAGTCCAACCGCCCTATGGAAATTAACATGGGGAAAACACGTTTTGGGACCCCCCTTTTATCTCGGCCCCCGCTTGACGAATTCCCCCAAACTTTCAGGGAAGGACCGGAGCGCCGCGAGGCAAAGTTAAGGAAAATGTCAGGAAGATTCCTCAACCGGCGCCAAAGTTATTCCCAATAGAATGTTGCGATTTCCCTATGGAAAACAATCCTAACTATATATACCTACTGGCTATCGCCAGTAGGTAATAATCTAGGAGTAGGTTTGCCTGACAAGGAGAGCTACACAATATTGTTCCTGCTCTGGGATCTTGACTCTGAACAACAAGCATGTACTATGGTTAACAGTGAACCATGGGGAGTGACAGTGTATTTTGAGAGCACCACTGAAGGCAAAAACTATGTATGCAGTTTGGGAAGGAGAATTGGAAGTGATGTGTGTTAGGAGTATTATGCTTATTATTTTTTTTAAAAACACAGAATGATCAGTGTTGAAGTTTGGAATAATGTACAGCACAGCTTTTCACATAGTCTAAACACAAGAGCACTGCCTGCATTACTTTCACTTCATTAGACAATATGAACTATGAATCTTGATGAAAGTGAACACAATATTAACCACCAAAAATCAAAACATAACATCAAAAGAGATCAGGAGACCCAGCAAAGATTCTCAGCAAGAGAGTCTCTAAATTCTATGCTCCTAACATCCAGCGCACACTTATCAGTTTAAATATGAGTAGCTCTTGCTATCCCCTACCATAGGCCAATATAACAACTCCTCCTAAATATAATACAGATCACCTTTGACTGCCCACTATGATCATGACTAGGCTTCTTGGTAAAAGAAAGGAGATAACCCTCTGGGGGTCGAGTCCTGCGCTATACAAGAATATAAATAAATGAATAAAATAAACTGATGTACATCTCTCAATGTCCTTCATAAAGGGTGGGGAGAGATGGAAAATATTATGGCATAATCTTGGCAGGACCAATTTGGTGGAATGCAAACATGACAACTCTTGCTCAATAGCCATGGTGCCATAGCAAGCTCCTATCCTGTATTATGAAATGTCCGGTAGGGTCTGCTTGACTCCATGCCTTTAAATGTAAACTCACCTCATTTAAGGTCGGATATTCTTTTGTGTGATTTCCAGAGCAATCCCCTCCTGTTTTAATACCCCAGGTCTTGCTGAATAATTAAGCAGGGTAGTCCTGGGCAAGAGTCTCACACCTGGGATACTGCAAAGGCTACCATGTGTTTTCTTATATTCTGTCCCCCAAACACCAAACAAAACCACCAAAGAAGCTAAAACAAAGAGCCGTGTGACTGCAACGCACACGCATATAGATTATAAAATAGTGACATTATCTTAATCTAAGCCTGGTCTTTGTCTTTTTTTGCATTTCTTGACAATCTCTGAAAACAACAAAGGTCAATTTTTCATGTACTGGGCGAATATACTATGTTAATAAGTTTGATTTGTTAAAGCACTGTATACCACACTTCTATTGTTTCAAAGTGCTGTAAATGTTATTAATATCCTTTGTAATTGTGCTCAGTTTATGATCTCAGAAGGAAGGACAGTTGGGCTGTCTTTGTCTAGATTCAAATTTATAACCTACCCAGCATAGCAAGATTCTTCCAGAAAGGGACTTCAACATTTTATTTCAAGCCTTGTACTCTTGCATATGGGTAGTGGTAACTTCCTGCTCCTGGGCCCCCCAGACTCCTTACTGACACCACTTAAGGGCATCCTACATGCTTCAGTACATCCCATCCAGGGCTGAAGACATACAATCAAATTACCCCTATCCTGAAGACAGGGTCAGCGTTTGGCATGGGCCTGCTGGGCCAAGGCCCATGGTGCCGCTCTTCAGAGGCAGAGCATTTTTAAAGTACGGCAGACCCTCTTTTAAGCACCGTATCAAGCTGACTTCCTTTTTCTCCCATCTCCCTCTCATCTTCTGCCGCCACACACAAACACCCCCTCCTCACCTTAACAAACAGCTTGGGCCCAGCTTGCAGAGTTTTGTTAAGAGGCAAGAAACTGATTTGATGTAGCCTGCCAGGGGCTGACCTGTGAAGGGGGCCCACCGCTGCCTCATTTAATTCACCAAATTGAGCAAAAGAATGATGAATTTAACCCAGATCTCTTGACTGAGGGTGAATGTTTTGATTTGTCCTGCACTCTGTTGATCAATTGTGTGTCTTTTGTTTTCTCACCCTAAGTGCACCGGGTATGCCCAGACCAGGGTCCTGGGCTCACTCTGCCACTGGATTCAAGCTATCCTTGCTGACGAGGGGTGAAACCCCGAAACCGGTCCTAGAATGCTTGTTTCTGGTCCAGGGAGGACCTGGCTTGGCAATTTGGGCTGGACTGTTCCCATGAGAAACAGGGTCAAGACTGATTTGCAAATGATCAGGTCTAAACTGGGGTGGCATGGTGAGCAAAAGAAGGATGGATTTAACCCAGATTTGTTGATTGGGGGTGAATGTTTTGATTTGTTTTGTATTCCGCCCATCAATTGTGTGTCTTTCATTTAACTCACCAGCAGCACGGCCCTAACCGAGTACTGGACGACTCCTGGTGAGTGTCAGATAGCCTCTCTGTAGGTGCAGGGTAGAGAGAGCAAAGTGTAGAGGGCAGTCTCCAGGAAGGCTCTGTGTTGGGAATCATCATTTTTAACAAAGGCTCCACAACGAGAAGCCTTAACAAAGAAACCGGCGCCACGACGGAGTCATTACTATGTACGTCTTTACTCCGACTCGTTTTCTCCCCCAAATGGAATTCCAACCCATGTCACTCCAACAAAATATATCGTTGTAGTTTACAAAGCCAGTATAGCAATGACTTTTTGGTTCCATGCACTCAGGTAAGAAATGAATATGTGGTTTATATTTATTTATTAATTTAACACATATATTTAATTTTTAGATGGAGAGGAAATATACGATTTATGTTTAATAATTTTGAAATATGGACTTTTAAGTGCAAGTGGTAATGGACATAGGCCTTTTGGGTGGGGCAGTAAATCAATAGCCAGGTATTTACTTTAATACATGAGTATTAATGTAGTAATGTTAAAAAAATTGCATTTACCATAATAAATATTTGTGTTAAATTTATTATGTTGAGGACACCAACTTCTAGGGATGGGATGAAAGGGACAGAGGTTTTGAGTGGGGGAGTGTTTTAATACTCAGGTATTTAATATTATACCTGAGCATTAATTTGTAGTTTATTTCTTAACAGTTATTTGAAATATTAATTGATTAATAATGACACATTTTAAATTAAGGTACCTACCTTTTTGGGACAGGATGTAAGGAAAATAAGGGTTTTAGATGGGGGTGTATTAATTCTCTGGAATACATTTTAATACCCGAGTGTTAATTTGTAGTTAATTTAAAATACATGTTTCCTATATCAATTAATTACTTATAAATAAATTAAATTAAGGACACTAACTTTTAGGAGTGGGATGAAAGGGAAATAAGGGTTTCAGGGTGGGGAAGTGTATTAATACAGAGGTATTTATTTTATTACCTGAGTATTAATGTGTCTGGTTTTTTTTTTACATTTAATGGCAGCAGATACCTATGTGACTTTGAAGGACACTGATTCAAATTATAGTAACATGTGCATTTATACTTTTGCTGCAGAGATCTACCTGTGACGTACAGGTGACAGTTTCACATCACACCACTTTGAGTTAGGTGCCTGTTACAGATGTGTGTATAAACTGCAGGTCACGGGAGCAAAAGCAGTATCACATTTAATAAGCAGCTGAAAAGGTATAACATGCAAGACAGCAGATCTTCTCTATTTAGTATTGAGATATTGCAATGTATTAGATGCCCTAACTGAGTTCTGGGTGTCACCGCAAGTTCATATATTAAACTTCTAGTAAGTTGTTATGGTGGATTTATACACCCCCAACAGACATCTGACTGTATTGTGGAGGGGCCACCTCCGAATTCTGTCATGATTGATTCTGTCCTTATCATTCCACAATCAACACTTGTGGCATTTTGTTGGATAAAAATAGCAGCAACTGGTAAATTCCACCAGAGGCAACTCTGTACTAGTTTGAATCTTTTACAGTTTGTGGCATGTGCTGAGCAATTTATTACCCGTAAACAATTAACTGCAAACCTCATTTGCCTGCCAATGTATGGTTTGGTGTACAGCACAATAAAATAAAACATTATTTTTTTAAAGTAAACGTTGTACTCAAAACAATACATAACCACTGACGTTTTACATTGTAATGACTTGCTGTTTAGATGCAGCCTTTTGACTCATAAAGCTTAGAAAATATAGGTATTTGTATTAGAAATTCCCATTGCGTTAATTTCAATTGACCTTAAAGGATGGTAGGCGTTGGCCTCACTTGGATTCAGAGCTTTATTTTTCAAAAACTTTGCAAGATGCAAACCCTTTGTCAAATTAGCTATTTTAATGGCCAGCACTGCCTACTACTGTGGCCCTACAAATCCTCATATGGACTGACTGGCAATAATATGGGAAGATGGTACTGTATGACTAACATGGGTGATACACAACTCCCTTGCCGGTGTTCAAGACTCATCAGTCCATATGGAAAACTGTCTATGGATGTTTTGGGAGAGAAGGAGAAAATAAAGTGTTTATATAGTCTGCATTTGTATTAGTCCAACATTGAAGACATAAAAACAAACCAGGGGCACCAAAATGCAAAGATAAGACCATGACTGGATGAACTACTACACTCATTTGAGAGCCCAGACACTGTGAACACAAAAGGCACTTCCTGCAGCCTAATTTTCTTCACCAGCAGCAGATAAGGTGACACATTTCTTTCCACCCAGGGCGCTATCTGAGCAAAGGTCAGTCCTGCCTAAAGAACTCCATTGGCTGCCCTTGCTGGCCTGCACCATCTTCTAAACCAGCTGCATATCTTACAGACAAGTTCACTGTCTTTGCGGGTTTGCTGCTCAACCTCAGACAGGACACTATCAGACTGCAGACTATGAAGTGGAAAAAAGGAAAAAATAAGGCAGTAGTTATTTTCCTTTTATGTACCCAGCATCTTTAACAACATCCCCATATCCATCTTGAGTACCTAAACATTGCTCCAAATTCGGAAAAAGTTGAAGACTCACCTCTTTAAAGAACACTACATCACAATGCATTAACCTTCCAAAACCCAGCTAACTCTATTTTCGCTTGTTGACCTTATGCTTGTCTTCGACCCTGTACAGCGCTCCACTGCCTTTTGTTTAGATTTGATCTACAGAAATACCATTTACTTATATACATAGCGGTTACATCATTGAGCCATCTCGCAGTGAAACTGAAACGTTTTGGGTGAAAATGCTGTACTTTGGGATTTCAAAGTATTGCATTGCATTACACCACAAATTCTGTATTATCACAGGATGTTTATACCCCATGAATAGTCTCTCTCTGCTCTTATATTTCTTTCACTTATTTATTCTAAGATATTGATGAAAACGTTATTTTTTAGATCGTTTTACTTAGGATTCTGATTATATCCTTTTTATTCTTTTGTTTTGTTACTTTTTCCCCCCTTCCTTACAAAATTATAAAGGCTTTATTATTCCTCCCATATACTTTATGCCATATGTAAGTTGCTAAATATCTATCAGAGTTCTTTATGTTGTATTATGGTATTTATTGATACTAAATAGTCTTTTTAACACAAATAAAAGCTTTTCATCTTGAAACTTTTTGACAATATTAGTCCTTAAAGCATCGTTTAAACCTATAGTTTCACTAACAACAGTTTGCCATGCTCATTATACCTTGTCTACTTAAAGGATTCCATAGAAAAAAGAAATGTTAGTGAAAAGACGTGTTCCTGTGCATATAATGTAATAATGTTTTACTAACTGCCTTTCTTTTTCATGGTGCATTGGGTTTCGCTGCAGACGGCTCATTAGGGGGTTTTATGAAACCTTCTGGCTTTCTTTAGAGTCTTTTGTGAATAATTGGGTCCCATGTACATTATGTACCAACTCTGGCAACTGCAGGTCAGATATGCTCATCTCTGCAGTTTTAATTACTTTTCTGCTCCTGCGACTCGGATCTAGGGAGGTCGGTGCTTTGTTCGCCCTCCTTTCTTCCTCTACGGTAATGGGGCCAGAATAATGGCAGCGGAGGCGCAAAAACCAGACGAACCGCACAGATGTTTGATTCTACAGATCTCTTTTTTCCATCACAGTTAAGGTGTTATATAACAGGGGCACCACGTGAAATATATAAGTCCACTTTGAAAAAATACTTTTATTTGGAATGGTTGTGAGGAAGACAGTAGGATTTAAAATATTTCTTAAAATCCCATTTGAGAAAATGACAGGGGAAGAGGCAAGTCGCCCCACTGAAAAATAACATGATAATAAAACCACTTTATTATAATTTAATTTTTCATTACTTGCAGCCGCGGTTAGGGCGGGGCGGGGCCATCCTGCCGAGCGTCGAGCTAAAGGAGGAGTGTTTGGGCACTTGTAAGTGCGCATCTCTGTTTTGGCCGGCCATCTCAGGCCAGCCAAACAGACATGCACATTCATGTTTCTCCAACCCAGCTGTGTTGTACAGCCAGGTTGCAGAAAATCCCCAGGCTGGCTGGGCCTGGGTGAGTGTCAAGTCAGTCCGCTCAGGCCAATCACAGTGCTGCTCTCCTGCTATTACCAGCAGGAGAGCAGCTCTGTGATTGCCCCCTGGGAGCCTGTGCAGCGTGACCAGCGCCAGAAGAGGTGCACCAAGGAGGCAGGAGCAGGGATGCTTTAAAAAATGTATTTAACCCTCACCCCATCTCTCGTCCCACCCCTGCCTTGCCTCACCACCCCAAAATTGGAGCAGCTGGCACTGAAAATCAACTTAGTTGGAAGTTCAGGCGCTGTAACCCGGTTTAATACAGGATAAAAGGGGCAAGAGACTAAATTAAATGCCATCAGAACATTGGGAATGCTGAGAGCTCCACAGAAGACAATGAAGTGGCTCAGAGCTTAAGATGTCGGGCATAGATCTTGTCAATCAATCAATCAATCAATTATTCAGGGTTTTATGAAGAGCACTACGTGAGTGACGGTTATCCTGGAGTGACGGTTATCCTGGAGTGACTGTTATCCTGGAGTCTAGGATCCACATGAACGTCTTGCGAAGTATGCAGAGGGTGTTGAAGCACTGATCTGGTGATTCATGCTAAGTGCTGAGTCGAGCATGATGTGAGGTTGGGTACATGGTCTGTTGGGGTGGTTGGGTTTCCGAGGGAGGGGGGCCTCGAGCTGTCATTTCATGCAGAGGGGTTGGAGCTGAGGATGAGGATTTCTGTTTTCTCCAAGTTGAGCTTCAGCCAGCTGTTCCTCATGAAGATTGCTACGACTTTCATCCCTTCTTGGAAGCTGTGCCAGGTGATGTTAGGTTCCTTGGTGAGGGAGAGGATGAGTTGGGTGTCATTGGTGTAGGAAACAAAGTTGAGCCCGTGGTTTCTGATGATGGTTGCGAGGGGGGCCATGTAGATGCTGAAGAGTGTGGGGCTGAGGGAGGATCCTTGGGGTACTCTGCATCTGATCTCTGTCGGTTCTGAGAGGAAAGGCGGGAGTCTTATTCTTTGTTTTCTACCTGAGAGGAAAGATCGTATCCAGTCTAAGGCCTTTCCTTGGATGCCTTGTGGCTAGTGTCCGGAGGGAGATGGTATTGAAGGCTGCTGATAGTTCCAGGAGCATGAGGGCTGCCGTATGGCCTTGGTCGGGGAGGGCGCGGATGTCCTCTGTGGCGGTGAGGAGAGCGGTCTCAGTGGTTTGTTTGCTGCGGAATCCAGATTTAGAGGTGTCTAGGAGGTTTTTGGTTTCTATGAAGGGTGCTAGCTGGGTGTTGACGCCTTTTATATTACTTTTGGCAGCAAAATGAAGTAGTGAGAAGGGTCTGAAGTTCTTGAGGTCTGTTGTGTCTGAGGAGGGCTTCTTTAGGAGGGGTGTTGACTTTCGGGCGCTTCCAGTTGTCAGTGAATGTGGCTGTCGCGAGGGAGCAGTTGATAGTTCAGCGTAACTCGGGTGCGATGGCAGCCATGTGGAAGATATGTGGTGGGCAAGGGTCAGAAGGTGCTCTGGCGTGGATGCTCTTCATTGTCTTTAAGGTGTCTTCTGTGGTGAGAGGGATTCAGATCAGAAGGGTTTGTTGGGTGGCATCATTGGGGGTGGGGGTTGGGGCGGTGCAGTGGTCTTGGTCATTGAAGTTGTCGTAGAGTGTCTTGATCTTGAGGTGAAAGAAGGACCTGAGTTTGTTGCTGAGGTCTTGGGAGGGAGGGACGTCGGTTGTTCTGCTGTTGGGTTTGGCAAATTCCTGTATGACGGCAAAGAGTTCCTTGGAGTTGTGGACGTTGAAGAGGGTTCTGTCTTGGATGAAGATTTTCTTTGATGATTTGATGAGTTGGTGGTGTGCATGATTCCAGGGTTTTGCTATTTCTCCATGTCTTCTCCAGCAAGAGTGCTTGGATTCTCAGAGATCTGTGGTGAACCAGCTGGCCTTCTTATTGTGTCTCCTCATGGTGTTCTGGAGGGAGGCAAGAGTGTTGGCGCAGTTGGCAATCCATTGGTGGAGGTTGCTTGCTGCTGTGTTGGTGTCTGTTGTAATTGGGGGTGGAGTGCAGGTGAGGGCAGAGATGAGGTGTTCTTTGGAAACTTTGTTCCAGCTTCTGCATGGGAGGCGGTGCATGTGCGGTAGGTTTCGTAAGAGAGAAAAGGATGCAGTGGTGTTCGGTCCAGAGCAGTTCCATGGTGTGCTGAAGCGAATGTTATTTCCTCTGGTGAAGATGGGGTTGAGTGTGTGTCCTGCTGTGTGAGTGGGTGTGAAGACAAGTTGCTTCAGTCCTATCTTGGTGAGGTTTTCTAGGCGGGCGGTGGTGTTTGGATCACTATGGTTGTTCAGGCGGAAGTTCAGGTCTCCGAGTAATATGTAGTCTGTAGAGGCGAGGGCCTGGGCTGCGATGTGGCTGGCGATGATGTTGGTGAAGGTGGTGTGGGGTCCATGAGGTCTGTAGTGTTCTGAGGTTGGGCTAGATCTGGAAGTGGATGTGTTCCATAGGGGGGTTAGGCATCGTCTGAGTTGGTAGTTGTCATTTGGAGGGAGCTTTTGTGGACGATGGCGAGGCCTCCTCCTGGGCGGTTGGAGTGGTCTTTTCTCAGGACCTTGCATCTGCCAGAATGGAGGTTGCGATGTCGGGTGCAGGGCTGGCGATGGTCCAAGTCTCTGTGAGGAAGGCAATGTCGGGTGTGTGAGTGTTGAGGAGGTCCCAGATTTCTATGGCATGTATGTGGAGGGAGCATACATTGAGGAGGATGTAGCTCAGTGGTTTGTGTGCAGTGGCATCCGGTGGGTTGGGGGTTGCTGGCATGATCTGTAGCTGGGTGAAGGTGGGGCGGCAGTGTCAGCAGGAGATCGGGCCTTGGGTGTTGCTCAGCTTCGAGAGCTGGCAGTTGTTGCATCCAGGGTTGAGAGCATGGAGAGTGTGGGGGTCTTAGTTGCGGGGGGTCGGGGGACCAGGATCCCTGGCTCTAGTCGTGGTGAGGTCGTGGACAGGCGCAGACGGGCTTGTCTTTGGCATTCCAGCAGCACGCCAGTGGCTCAGCAGCCACCATTATGCAGGGGCCGGAGAAGGGCGATCAGCTGGCTGGTGGGTTGTAGGAGCAGGAGCAACACATTGGGGGGAGGGGTCATGGGGCAGCAGTGGCGGAAAATGAGGGAAGAGGGAAAGAAGTGGAAGGTGAGGAGTAAAAAAATGGAAAAGAGGCAAAATAGACAAAAAGGCAAAATGGAAAGGAATAAAAAAGAGGCAAAAGAAGAGGAAAGAAATAAAAAGAGGCTAAAAAGGCAAATGGAACAGAGGCAAAATAGGCAAAAAGGCCAAATAAAAGGAAATTAAAAGAGGAAAAGAGGAAAAAGAAGAAAAAAGGCAGAGAGACAAAAGACACAGAACAGAGTGGAATTTCTGAAGCACAGGGTGCTCTTCCACTAGACCACGAGGGATGAGGTACAGGAAGGAGCCTGCGAGTGGAAGAGGGCCTCGAACACCTACCTGGCAAGGAGTTTAAGGTGGCACTAAGGGCAGAGCCCTAAGCTGTACGGGGTAGAGCAGTGAATCTCAGCAGGAGGTCAGTTCTCCAACATTCTGATGTTTGTATTTCTTTTTCTCCCTTTTCAATTTACAACAATCTATCTCTGTGGGTGGAATGTTCTAGAAGCCTTATGGCACTTCTGCCTCAGACTGTATCAGTTGACAAAGGTCATGTCCTCGTTATAGGCCCTTCCCTGCAGTTTCGGCCTATTACTCGTGTTTGGGACCTTTAGCAGCCAGTCTAGCCTTGGATTGCGGGCTATATTGTACAATCCACTAATGCATCTACTGTAGGCTTGTGTGTTTGATCTTATGGTTACAGGAGGTTAGACTCCCAAAGGTTTTACTCAGCATTTTATCTTTCAAAGGTTGATAAAATAAAATCTGTTGGATATCAGTAAACATCTGTTATCCATTCAGCCCTAAGGTGAATATGCACAGTAGAAATCCACATGCTATGCTATTAAAAATGGAAATTGATAGTTGACATCCTCTCAAGCTGGCTTGAAGAATGTACGTGTGAATATGCAGAGTAATCTGAGTGAAATCACTGTTTGGCATGCAATGATAATGGCTTGGGTTAGACCAACATGACCACTGGGCAGCATATCTTTAAGCAGTGGTTTTTGCAGAAATGTTGATTCAACACATATAGCTTTTAAGAGCCATTGCTTCTTTTCAGGAGTTGTGCAGACTTCATAACTTTTCTAGGTGTGTCAATGTTACTATTTAGCATCATATTACATATTGAAAGGAGAGTGCAGCTGCTTCGCTCTGTTCTGTTATTCAGAAGTCATAGAAAAGGCTCATAAATTCTGCATGTAGACTTAACCGGAACATCGAGTTTTGCTTTTTGTGTGTTTTACAGAAGCCATAATCAACTCCAGAGTGGTTTATATCACATTTTGCATTTGCATTACTTGTAAGTCGATTGACAAAAACAGGAATTTGTGCCTGTAAACTACAAGCCTAGCTCACAACTTATTTTCAAAGACAGTGCTCCTTAGACAAGAAGGAGATTTTCAGGGAATAAATATAGACTAAATAGAACTATATTTTTAAGAAATGTCCAGCCGGACAATTTATTATCTTGATGAAAATATTCATGGAGAAATAAAACACAGAGTGTGATGAACGTGGGACACCAGCCAATGTCCGACTAACACACTGGAGGGACACAAACAGAAGGGGAAAGTAGTAGGCAAAATCGGGTCATCTGAATATCATAAATCATAAAACAGATAATCCACAATATACACATATGCATGAACGATTTATGTCAGCTATGCATTTAGTGCATTTAGGTCGACGACGTTTCGAACCATACAAAATATCGGTTCATCCTCAGGACAGAAAATAATTGCCAATGGGTGGGGCCAGAGCGAATATTGAAGGGGTCAGCGGGAACAGTGCCCTTGTTAGATGATCTGACAGTAGGAAATGCAGGTCCACAATGGGGGTCCTTGCAAGGCGTGAGAAATCTACCAACTTGGCAACATTGTGGATGAGTGTTACCTAATCTAATTTGCTGATGTTTTCATTTTGTTCATAAGTAAACTATTCATATTGTAATGTACACATGCACTGCTGATGGGTGTTTGACTAATCCCACATTTGCATACTTGCAATATGTAGATCTGTTCTTTTTTTTGTAAAAGTCATATTTTTTTCCGCACAGTCTTTTTTTCTTATACATTTCTGATAGGCATCAAACAAGTTAGCATTTTGCAAACTATCCACACCACCCAGGTATATATAAAGTAGATATGTAGTTACATGCTTTTGAAAATGAACATCTACGAAAATATGACCATATGGTTAATTACTAATTTCAATAGAATGTCTTTTCCCACTCCTCTGACACTCCCTTAGAAAATACCAATAGTGTAACAAAGTGTAAAATGAGTGCACCTTGTGTACACTTGCCTATTTACATATTTAATTGATTCCATAACATCGTCACCAGACCCCATATATGCTATATTTCATGTTCTTGGCTTCTCATCCTTTCTCTGCAAGCTCCTTTGGGGTCTATTAACATTCTAGGCTCTGGCCTGACTATCAGCAGTTGTAACTAGGGTTGTGTGAATTCAGGTATTTTGCTTTTTCATAATAAAATGAAATTCTGCACAAATTATGTGAAATTGCACAATATTATGTGAAATGCAGAATCGTAATTTACCGCAATGGTTTAGCACAAAATGCTTCTTTGTGTCCATTTTGGACAGAAGTTCACATTTCACTCCTAAAAGAATAGGGTAAAATAGGGAAAAAAACAGGTGCTGCAAACAGCCTCACATTTTCTGATCGTTTGTATTGTTCCCATGTTCATCTTGCTGTGCTGCCCTATGTCAAAGTGAAACGGCAGGAATGCATCCTATTTATCCAATACGGTGCATTCCTGCCCTTTCCCCCTGTGCTGGTGCTGTTTTGGCAGCCTTGCGCCATCGCAGGCACTGTTGCACCATGGTGCAAAGGTGGCTGTGTTGTACGCAGGATTGTTTTTGGGGCAACTTCCTGCAGAGAAACAATCCTAAGAGGCGTTTTCCTCTTTCTATGTGGGGGTGACTTCAAAGATCTTTCATGTGCATATAGATCCATTATTCCCAGACCTGGCTCCAGGCTGTCATTAGGGGTAATCAGCCCTTTGTGTGGGAAACATGACACTGCCTATTGATGTGTAAGTGGCAGTACCCCCCTCCCTACCTGCTCAGGACCAGCCATCAGAATGCAGATGAGTATGCAGACACACCTCACCTTCCTGCGTTTGTGGCTGTCTAGAGGGAATGCACAAAGTGTAGCTGTCACCCATCCCAGACGTGTATTGGAGACAGACTGCAGGCACACAGAGCTGTAAGAGCAGAGGAATGAAATCATTCTAGCAGTGGCATTTCTAAAATAATAATGTTAACTCCAATTTCACCCATAAAGAGGATTTATGATTCCCATTCCAAAAATATCAAAAATGATGCAGCTACTCCTTTCTAATCAGAAATTATAGCTTAAAAGCGTATTAAGGAATTCCCAATGTTAACCAATGAGAGGAGTAGGCCTCACAGTAGTGAAACACAAATGTAGGTGTTTGTCACTACCGGGACATGCAGAACTTTGAAGTACATGTCCTACCATTTACTTACATAGCACTTTGCCCTATGGGCTACCTAGGGGTAACTTAGGTGTAATAAAAGGGGAGTGTTAGGCTTGGGAAAGGGTTTTAAATGCCACGTTGAAGTGACAGTAAAGGGCACACACAGGCCCCCCTGCAATGGCAGGCCTGAGACAGGTGTGAAAGGCTACTTGTGAGTGTGGCACAATCAGTGTTGCAGGCCCTCTAGAAGCATTTAGGTTACAGGCCCTGGGTATAGGATATACCACTTTACAAGAGACTTATAAGTAATAAGGGTGGGCGTAGTTCGCGAAGTAGCACTACGTGAAGTGCACTTCGCACTACCCGAACTTCACGTAGCACTACGCGAGCTGCGTAGTAGCATGTTCGCACTGTGCAAGATGCATTTTCAATGATTGCACAGTGCGAACAAGCATCCAGCACTGTGCAATCATTGAAAACGGCATCTTGCACAGTGCAAGCTGTAGCTTTCTGCCGCTCGAGTAGATTTTTACTCGAGCGGCAGCTTTCTCAAAGCAAACTGGTAGTTTCTCATCGCGAGCGGTCGCGAACATGCATGACCACTCGCAATGAGAAACCTGACCTCCCCGCGTTGAGATTCTCTCCAGGATGTCATTTTGCTTGCTCGTGGTCGCGAACATGACGTTGAGGGCCGCGAACAAGCAAAAAATGACCGCTGCACTACGCTACGCGTGTTCGCACTGTGCTACGTGCAGCTCGCGTAGTGCGAAGTTGCGCAAACTTCGCAAACTACGCGAGCGTAGCGTAGTGCTTGGCCCAGGGTTAATAAGTAATATAAATATGCCAATTGTGTATACACCAAACTTAACATGTTTAGGGCAGAAGCACATGCACTTTAGCACTGGTCAGCAGTGGTAAAGTGCTCAGAGTACTAAGGCCAGCAAAAATAATCAGCAAAAATAGGAAGGAAGCAGGCAAAATATTTGAGGGACGATCACTGTTAGGATGACTTATCTAATGCCAATGAAGTGGCTCCAGGCTAATAATGGCTGGTATAAATCTTCTGCTCCAATATTCCAATGTTTGTCATTCTGTTTCTCCCTTTTTATTGTAGAACATTCTGCCCTCAGTGGGTGGGATGTTCTCATAGTCTTTTAACAATGCTGCCTCATGCTATATATTGGTTGTTAAAGGTCCCATTCCCTTGTCTTTGTTCAAGAATTTACTAAGCCTGGGCAGAGCTGGCAGAGTGGCACTACGTGGAGGTCCACGGTGTTGGGGACCCACTCCGTGGAAACTCTGCTCCACCGCCCGCCTCCACCCCCACTAGGAAGAATTACATTAAATATACTTTAAAGATAAAATAATAAAGACTTACCTTGACTGCAGCGTCCCCGGGCTTCTGTCCTCCTCTTCCTCGGTTTCATGATGCCCGCTGACGGCCTTTCTTGCAAGGAATACGCATGCACGGGCGCACATGCATGCGCAGATCATCGTGAAACCCGGGAAGAGGAGGACGGCAGCCTGGGGACGCCAAAATCAAGGAAAGTCTTTATTTGTTTTTTACCTTTAAAGTATATTTAATATAATTCTTCCTAGGAAGGGTGGAAGCGGGGCTGGGCAACTCCGCTCCACCGCGGAGTGTGCCGTGTTGTGCCCACGTCGCGTTTTCTGCGTAACGTGGAGTAGACACAACTCCGCGGGTGGAGCGGAGCTCTCTGCTCACGGTTAAAATTTACAGAGGCAGTCTAGAGTTGTTTCTGATCCCCCATGTGTTCTGGAATAAAATGTTGATATTGTAAGGATGCTCACAAACTTATCAGAGACTGCAAGATACTACTCAACTTTTAGCACTTATTCCTCTAATAATATTGATAGACGTGTTGCTCTATGCAGTAGAGAATGAGATGATTTGATTTAAGAGCTTATATATTATTTTTATTAGAGGCGGCTCTCCAGGTGATACAGCTCCCTGACATGAGTGCACAGAAATACTCCACTATGGCCCTGATTATGAGAGTAGGCGCTATTTAGAGCACCTGATAAATAAGAATACCATGGGGTGCATTATTTGTTGGGTGTGAGAAATAACACTTATTATGAGTTTATGGGGAATAACAGAGGTTTACACACAGGTCGGAATACACCAACCACATCATAATTAGGTCCTGTTAGACTTGTCAGCCTTAGGGTGGTCTTCCTCAAACTTTTTGCCTTCCCCTGCACATTTTTGCTGATCTTGTTTTTGCTGGCCTTAGGACTCTGTACACTTTAATCCTGCTAACCAGTGCTAAAAAAACGTGTTTTCTCCCCTCTAAACATGGTAGAATTGGCTAACACCCAAATGGCATGTGTAACTTACACGTAGGTAAATAGCAATATGGTACTACCTGTGCCCAGAGACTGAAAATTACATGCTGCTAGGGGGCCTGCAGCACTGACTGTGCCGCCCTCTTAAGGAGCCCTTTGAACATGTCTCATGCCTGCCATTGCAGCGTTTGTAGCTGTAATTTAAACCTGGCATAATACATCTTTTGCCAGGCCCAAACCTTCCTCTTTAGTACGTATAAGTCACACCCAGGGTAGGCCCTGAACAGCTCAGCTAGAGATGTGCTACATGTCGTGGTAGTGAAAAACTCTTACATTCGTTTTTCACTAATGCTAGGCTTACCTTTCCCGTAGGATAACATTGGAATACCCTATTACGTTTTTTTAATGAATGCTAACTTTTAATTGGAGGAAGATAGACAGGTCAAGTTTGGTGTTTAAAGAATTGTAATTAAAAGCCCTCTTTCATGGTAAAGTCAGATTTTAATCACAATTCTGAAAATCCCACTTTCAGAAAGTTGGCATTTGCGCGTCCTAACAATTTGATGTCTGCAGCCTGATCCGTGGTCACATAACCATGTTTAGTTGACAGTATGTCTTTGTGTATTTCTCCCAGACAGTGAGAGAAACGTGAGCTAGATGCTGGTAGGATGGGCTACTCTGAGTTAACGAGGGGGAGGTGCTGTCACCTACCACACTCGCAAATCACAAAGGCTCTGCCTGGGAACACTCACAAAAGGGGCTTAACACTAGTCTTTTGTGACCCCAGACAATCTTGGGCCAGGGCAGGAAGGCAGTAAATTCCAAGCACCTCCGGAGGGGTGGGGGGGAGGGAGTGGAAAACTCTGAAAGTTTCACCTACTTCAAAGTGTGGATCAGGTATAAATATTGGACCTCAGAATCCAACCGTTCAGATTGCTTTTGAACCAGTGGACTCTTCCAGAAAGAAGGACTGCCCAGCTGTGAAGTTTGCCCTGTTGACTTGCTTTGCTGCCCAAGGACTACTGTTACTGCATCAGGCCATTTCTGCTGTGAGCTACCCTACTGAAAGCAGCATGCCTATCGGTCCCAAGACTTCAAGATCTCCAAGGGTCAGTCAGCTGGCCTCCTGTTCTAAAGCCACAGGGACACAACAGGCTTCTCTGCGCCATGCATCTTCTACGCAGGAGTGCACATCACCTTGGCAGCTCCACAAGCTTGATCCACTGCGACTCAATGCAAACAACAGGCCCAGCTCCGCGCAGCTCAGACACAAGACAGCCTATTGCCTTAGCAGCTCTCCCAGCCCAACCCAGCACGATGAATCTCATTGATGACAACAGGCCCAGCTCAATGCAGTATGGTACATCTTGATGTGACCCCTCACAAGCCCAAGCAGCTTCACCAGCACTGGCTTAGCTTCACGGGGTGCCGCTCGTAGCCGCAAAAATGTGCTGGGTTGTTGGACGCTGCTTAAGGAGGACTCCAAGGACCAGGAGCCCTCCAATCCGCCTCACCTGTGCCTGCCTGCCCCACCTGTAAGCGCCACATAACGGCTTGCGGCCCCCGCTTCGCGGGACGCATGCGGGTGCGTCCGTTTAAGCCCGTTATAGCCAGGTAGAGGCTGGGCTGGGCCACCCCTCTAAGTTCCCTGACCCAAACGAGGGTTTCTTAAGTGGCATTAACCACTATTTACTATTATTTGTGTGTTAAAGTTATCTGTTTTTGATACGCAATGTCAGCCCATGAAGGAAGGGGGAGGAAAGGAGCGGGAACTGGGTTTCGCAGGGACCCTCGACCAATTTAGAACGAGGGCTACCTCAGTATTGGCACATGAGATTGCCCTTACGGAACGTCGCCTCTCAATGGACCCAGTATTCTCTAAAAGATCATCTTTGGGGGCCACTGTGAATGTGTCCACGCCAGAAAAACATGGCCAGACCGCTCCGGCTATCGCGTCACAGGCTGAGAATATAAGTATATAGGAAATCACAGCTTCCCTAACACCCCATAGCACAGGGTTGAACTCGCCATAGTAACGGGTGTGGCAGCAGTCCATGAAGAGCCCCGTCAACCAGCTGATCATTCGAAGGGGGCTACTTTGAAGAGAAAGCGAGGAGTAACACCAGGTGGCACACAGCAGAAAGGGAAGAAGCCCAAGACCTCTAATCAAAGTATACAGAAGGATATCCCTAATGCTGACCCCCCAATTACCAAAGCCCCACAAGGAGTCCAGCTAGGGGGAAATGACTCAAATAGGGCTGACCCTGTAACCACAATGGGATTATTGCAGAATGAGGAAATGTACTGGAGGAAAATAGGGGCCCTTCTAACATCGCATTTGGAGCCCCTATGGAAAGACTCTCTGCAATTGAGAACAGACTTGGGAAGGCGGAAGGACTGATAATGCATACTCTGGGTAGCATTGATGACAAAATAACGAAGTGTGGCCATTTCAAGAAGTCAGAAAGAGAGGGTGAAATGGAGGGTGCAACTGGCTCGAATCTTACTGTTCCACCTGTGGTGGATCATGTTGTGCAACCATTGGCTATTGATAAGTCAGGGGGGGAAACCGCAGGTAGTGGAATTGCAGATTGTGCAAGGTCACAGGGCGTACTAAGTAATGATGACAAGGAAAGAAATAAGGCAAAGATATTGCATCCCCATTTAGACCTACCCCCAGACTGCTTGCAATATGTTGCTGTCCTGACCGCGGTCCCAGAATTAAAATTGGGTGCAGAGGAACCATATGACCAACTTAAAAATAAAACAACATATTGGTTAAATCATAACAGACCTCTGCCTCGAGATGTCCATTGTAAGATTCTTTTTGTGAGGAGAGTGAGTTGGGTGGGACATAGGCAAAAAAATGTATCAGGGGATTGTATTTTTGTGAATTTTAAAGACTCAAAAGCAGTGCACTATGTCACCCAGGGCACTCAGATAGGCTCACGATCCAAAATTCAGGTGCAGGATTTGAGTTATTTCTACAGGCCAGAAAACTATAGGCCCAATTGTGGGCATTGGGAAACCTATAGGGGGAGGATGGTGCAGCCAGATAGATTGAGAGGAGGGCCAATAGTGAGAGGAGCGAGTTTCCGTAAACAGTTGCAGTGGGAGTACACACATATGATAGTCAGGTAGCCCCATTGAGGGAAGGAGGAGGGCCCGCACTCCCGCTATTTAACAAATATGCGCCACTTGGTTGGGGAAGACACCTCAGCGAAGTGGACTGACTACATGATGAAGAGACCGGAAAAGAAATGGAGCTAAACCCAATATCACAAGTAGGGGAGCATCTGGAATGCGTACCTCTGAATGAGAACCAGTTGATATTGTGTTACCCACATCCAGTTAGACTCAAGGGTGTCCAAACCAGCAATAGCCCTATTATGGCCATTTGCCCCCTCAACAACTGTCAAGGGAGCTCCTTTGAAGTAGTATCCTGGAATGTGGCCGGTTTATCTGCCAAATTTCAAAACACAGAGTGGCTTGCATACATTAAGAGATTTAATATAATCTGTTTGCAGGAAACATGGGAAGTAGATTACACTCATTTTCATTTAGTTGGGTAAAAGTCTTTCGGGGCCCACGCAGGTAGGTCCACGGCGAGCAGAGCAAGGGGCGGTCTCCTAATACTGGTAGATTTGGGTTTGGAAGGCGTCTGGTCTGACCTAAACTGGAACTCGGAATGTATGATAGGCTTACGGTTTAAAAATGGGGATCTTAATTTAATTCTGGTCAATTTTTATAATGCGGGAGGATGTAGAGCAGGAGAATTGGACGAAAGACTTGAGTTACAGAGAGAGCAGTACCAGGGTGCAACGGCCCCGCTGATTTTAATAGCTGCGGATTTTAATTGCCATCTGTGTCCGAAGTTGATACCGTTCACAGAAGACTGGTCGTCATGCAATTTAGAAGCACATTTTGAGCACATGGTGGAAGGTAGGGAACTGAGTAGGGCAATGAAAAGACATATAATGGAACATTCAATGGACCTATTAACCATCAAACCTAATAAGCAGGTTAACCCTACCTTTAAAGGAAGGGGATGCAGCTCATACATTGACTCTATACTAGTGTCCCAATTGTTTAAGAAGCGGCTTTTGGGTTTTCCCATAGAGTGGAGTGGTTTTACTGACCATAACCCACTAACACTGTTGGTGGCAGTGACAAACGTTAGTAAGGCTATAAGGAGTGAAGTGGGGATAAATAGGGAGAAGGTTACGGACCAAGGTAGACTCCTGAAATGGTCTAGGCTTAATGGAGAAAGTTTTTATAAGTCCCGCGTGGAAGAGGAGAAACAGCACTTGGAGGTGTGTCTAGATTTAGCAGTGGAAGGACCCCCGTTAGTGGAGGCATTTGAAGATATAGGGCGGTTGATAGATGGCCTTGTGTATACGACAGGGCAGGGCAAGAGAAAAAAGATCCCAAGTGGTTCGATAGAGGGTGCTCTTTAGCCCAAAGGAATCTAAAAGCAGCTCTTAAACATAAGCCAAGGGATAAACAGAGGGTTATGCGCTGCAGATTAATCTACAAGCAGGCAGTAAGGCACTGGAAGAAAGCACTCCAAACTCAAACGTGGGAGGACTTGAGAGGAGCGGCTGAACGGAAAGACCTGCCCACCTTCTGGATGATAGTTAATAACTCTTGTTTCCAAGACACAAATAGCCCGCAGATAGCGTCTAACGTGCTCCCTGAACAATGGGTGGAGCATTTCAGAGGGCTATATAACCGGGGGAACACCGAGACACAGGAGTATGAGGAGAGTGGCGGCGGGTGGAAGGTGGCGCTAGAATTCACTCTAGAGGAGATCATTGCAGGCATTGGGGGCCTAACTCAAAATAAGGCCCCGGGACCAGATGGGATCCCTCCGGATCTTTTCCTAAGTAAGGTGGACCTATCGGGACCAGTCCTAACAAGAGTGATAAATGCTGCCATAGCCTCAGGGCTCCCCCGCTCATGGTCAACAGCCATAATAGTTCAATTTTTCAAAAAGGGGAACAGAGATAGCCCCACAATGCTACCGTCCTATCTCTCTGATAGACGTGACTGCTAAGGTTCTGGGCCGAGTAGTTTTAAATTTTTGATGAGTTGGGAAGATGAACATCACATCCTTACTGATGTGCAGTATGGATTCAGGGCCAACAGATCAACGACTGACCAATGCTTAAACCTATATTTATTGGTGACAAAATATACAGTTGCCTATAATGAAGCGGTTTATCTAGCCTTCATGGACTTGGCCGCAGCCTTTGATTGTGTGAACAGGGAGAAGTTGTGGGCCATAATGTTTAACTTAGGGGCGGACACTGATCTCATTAAGATCTTGAGAGCTTTACACTGGAATACAGGGAAGGGGTCCCAGACAAAGCAACAAAATTCACAATTTTAAATAAACCTTTACAAAAAGACAGATAAATCAATGCAAAAAGATTTATTTCAAATTTTGCATTCTAACCATTCATTGGTTGCATTTCATCAATAACACATTACAAAAATTCTTATCTATGTGCCCACATACACAACAGGGAGGGGGGTGAAGTGAGGGAAAGTGCCAAAGTTTTTAAAAAGGATAAAGAAATGATCAAATTCGTTCGTGATACGGATATATCCAAATTCAAAAAAACACAAAAGTTCACGTGATTCCTTGAGAACAAGGTCCACAATACTATGCTCATATAGAGTCCATCATAAAATTCCTTTAGACCACCTAGCTCCCCTGCAGCTGCTTTAGTCTAGCTTGGGGGTAGGAGTTGGTGGAGAGATTAGCGTCTATGTTTCGACCCGCTTAGCACGTAGGATGTTCGTCCTTACAACGGGGTCTTCTTCAGGACGGGAAGGTTGTGGGTGGGCAACCTCCTAAAAAAACATTTAAAAAAACATTTAGTACGCAACTACCTTGTTATAACATACGAGGCAGGTGGATATTTAAAGGAATTAATTTATAGGTCAGGAAGGGAAAGGGCATGTTGTCTGCTGTCCACTGTACAAATCGACTGTGGGTAACTACGATTGGAGTGAACATCCATAGTCATTTAAAATGCAACTCACCTAACATACACAGGAAGCTGAACCAGATGCGAGTCTTGATCCAGATGATTCCCAGACCTTAAGGGTATGTTCCTAGGTGAAAATCATACAAAAAATTAGTGGGTCCTGCATAGGCCGTCCAGAAATGTCTCGCACAACCCAACTCGGGTTTGCTTTGACGTGAAAGCTAACACTGGGATTTGCCGGATATTTTTGGCCAACCTACCTATTAGCAAATATGATGGCGATGGCCAGGGGGTACTCCTGCCTGGAGCTATCTTAAAACGGGATTAAATTCAACCGTAGGGCCATCAGCGTGTCACCAGACAGTCTGTTGTAGAGTATGAATCAAAAAGTTCAAAAACACCACATATTGTATCCTTATTAGCCAATAATTACGTATACTAGAAATGGGGGCTAATACTAACTGGGCTACACGTACCTCTAATTGTTGGGTGGCTTGGCTATATTGAGAAAACAGCTATGATGCTGGCAGGTGAAGATAAAGTCTGAAGGGTGCTTGACTCAATTGCCTGCTAGTCCAAAGAAAAAAACCCAATGCCATTATTGTCATGGAAGAATCAAAAAGGACTTTCCTTAGATAGATGGCTACATTCCACAAATATACTGCACCTTAATTTCAAAACAAACTCGGGATAGTTCGATATCGCGTTCTCATCACTAGTGGAGCCCTACTGCAAAATGAGGACAACGTTAGACACAGTCCACCTATCAATTGAAGACATTCAGGGGCCGGTGGAAAACAAAGATCTCACCTAGAGACTCGGTACGTATTAACTGTTCGTGTACCCGACTAAGCTGATTAATCATTGGCTCCCAAAAGGAATAAATCTGGAAATTCAAAACAGTTAGGCTGTTAGTCCAATGCATGTAATGCGCTGGCCGTAGTGTGTTAAACGGGGCATTTTTAAACTGGCGCTCACCTTCTTACTCGTCACAAAAATGAAGGCTGGCGGCGGTGACCACCTGTAGAAAGTCAAAAAAGGGTGCAGACCGTATTAGAGGGACGTGACCCTATGCGTTGTGTCAGAATGATTGCCACACACTTGAGCAGCCTCTCACCTGACACCGCCGGTTCGATTTCCTAACTCCGTCGGGCCGTCCTTCTCCCCAGCTCAGAGTGCAAACAAACTTCCTGGTTCGAACACAGTGGGCGGGGCATTCTCCCGGAGTTTTAAAGGAAATAGAAGAGCGATTTTGTTTCCTTTGGAGCACCGATAGACGGGCATTCACCAGAGTGAAAAAACAATGTAAACCTATTTGTCTACACGCAGATAATATTGCTGTAGATTATTTAGAATGGAAGCGAAAGAACTTTTTTATTATTGAATTGGTGGATTGTTCACCCGAATTATCGGCCATAGTTCCTTAAATGAGGGTGCATCTAAAAACCATTTTTATATGGCAAAAAGTAGTTGAAAAAATTGCAGGGCAACATCATTGCTAGTTATAATATTCGTGCAGGGTCCCAGGACAGGTTGTGGCACCGATTAGCCACCAATGCTTACTTGTTATGTTTCCAATCAACATGGATGTCATCTTACACAGTACCTTGTGCGAATTAAATTACACAGCATTTTGAGTTACCAATTAGCCCCAAGAAAGTGACATTTCATAAATGTATGTGACCGATCGCATATATACATAATGAAGACCCATCCGGGTCTAGAACTGCACCTTCATCGATAAAAATTGAATACATCATTAACACAGCAAAAGATGCAAAGTTCAATCACTAGTATACACGGACTACATCACAGTGCAGTACAATGCAAGGCAATTCGTGCCCAGAGTATGCCTTTGTGCCAGTATTAGACGTTAAAAATTGTTTATTATATATGCCAGAACACATATATGTATATCCTAGACTGTCGTAGCCTCCTTGTCTCAGCAGTGTTCATACATAAGCAACCATAGAGGAGTGCGCACAATGCTCGCAGGTTAGTGAAAAGCACTGCTCAACACGGTTGCTGAAAAACTCCAAAAAGTAACCTTAAAGAGGACTGTCCAATTCAAAGGTTTGCCAACTGTACAAAACTGCTTTCGGATTCATTTAAACCCTCGGATACAGAGTTGAAGATATGAATCCATTTCAGTTCTCGAACATTCAATACAGTAGATACATCACCACCCCTGGGGCCTAGTGACACATGTTCAAGGACTGCCCATTTGAGAGTTTCTGGCAGATGGTTTGCTTTTAGACAGTGTTCCACTAATGGTGCTCCCTGGGTTTTGCATCTTATGCGGCTGCAATGTGTCAGGAATCTCACTTTCACCCGTTGCTGGGTTTGACCAACATATATTAAATTGCACGGGCAGATAATCCCATAAATGACATTAGTGGTGTTGCAATTGGTGTGGGTCTTGTATGTGTGACGGTGGTTCTTGAATGTAAAGTCCTTCGATTGTATAGTTGAGGGACAAGCTTTACAGCTACCACATCTAAAATGCCCTACTATGGGAGGTTGTTTCCAACACGAGGCCAGGGTGGGAGTTTTGGGACATTCTAAGAAGGATGAAACCACATAGTCCTTCAGGCATCTAGCTTTCTTGAAAGCATGCATGGGTACCTCGGGAATTTCCAACTCCTTGCTAACTATACCCCAATGTTTGTTGATGGTTTTCTTTATTTCTTGACTTTTTGTAGAAAAAGTGGTTACACATATCATGCGTTTGCCTTTTCGGTCGATCCGTGAAGCGGGTTCAAGAAGTGAATCACGATTGTTAAACCATGCCCTTTTCCGTGATTGTTTGATCAACCGCTTGGGATAGCCTCTTTCAATTAGACGAGTCATCAGAATGTCCGACTGAGCCATATAATCTTCCTTCCTGCTGCAATTCCTCCTGACCCGGAGGAACTGCCCATGGGGTAAATTATCACGCAGACTGCGTGGGTGGTGGCTTGAATATAGTAATAGGGAATTCCGTTCGGACGGCTTCCTAAAAAGGGTGGTATATAGTTTTCCCTCTTCCGCTATTATACTGATATCCAAAAAATCTATCCTGATGTTACTGGCATGCATTGTAAATTGGATATCCGGGGATTGTAGGTTAAGCCATGAGTGGAAGCTGTTCAAATCATCCTTGTTTCCATTCCAAATGAATATAACGTCGTCAATATATCGCATCCACATGCGTATCTGCATTTGAAAAGGGTTGCTGACGTTCATGACGAAGGTGTTTTCATAAAAGGACATGAATAGAATTGCCAGATCCGGGGCAAAGGCTGCCCCCATTGCCACGCCCTTTGTCTGCAGGTAGAATACATTCTGGAAGGTGAAAAAATTCCTCATCATTGCTACTTTCAACAAAAGGATGATAAAACTGGTAGGTACTTGTACAGGGGCAGGCCGGCTGTCAAGAGCTAAAGTCGCCACAAATAGTGCCTCCTCTTGGGGAATACTTGTCTTCCCTTGACCTCATCGGTCACAATGTTCTCATAGGCCAATATTTGATGGCTCATAGTGTTGGCCGACTTACCTTAGAGACACTACCCATGTCATCAATCTGGTAGATGCTGAACCTTTCAACCCTGAAGAGGAACTATTGGTCACATGCGACATCGTGTCGCTTTATACAAGTATTCCCCAAGAGGAGGCACTATTTGTGGCGACTTTAGCTCTTGACAGCCGGCCTGCCCCTGTACAAGTACCTACCAGTTTTATCATCCTTTTGTTGAAAGTAGCAATGATGAGGAATTTTTTCACCTTCCAGAATGTATTCTACCTGCAGACAAAGGGCGTGGCAATGGGGGCAGCCTTTGCCCCGGATCTGGCAATTCTATTCATGTCCTTTTATGAAAACACCTTCGTCATGAACGTCAGCAACCCTTTTCAAATGCAGATACGCATGTGGATGCGATATATTGACGACGTTATATTCATTTGGAATGGAAACAAGGATGATTTGAACAGCTTCCACTCATGGCTTAACCTACAATCCCCGGATATCCAATTTACAATGCATGCCAGTAACATCAGGATAGATTTTTTGGATATCAGTATAATAGCGGAAGAGGGAAAACTATATACCACCCTTTTTAGGAAGCCGTCCGAACGGAATTCCCTATTACTATATTCAAGCCACCACCCACGCAGTCTGCGTGATAATTTACCCCATGGGCAGTTCCTCCGGGTCAGGAGGAATTGCAGCAGGAAGGAAGATTATATGGCTCAGTCGGACATTCTGATGACTCGTCTAATTGAAAGAGGCTATCCCAAGCGGTTGATCAAACAATCACGGAAAAGGGCATGGTTTAACAATCGTGATTCACTTCTTGAACCCGCTTCACGGATCGACCGAAAAGGCAAACGCATGATATGTGTAACCACTTTTTCTACAAAAAGTCAAGAAATAAAGAAAACCATCAACAAACATTGGGGTATAGTTAGCAAGGAGTTGGAAATTCCCGAGGTACCCATGCATGCTTTCAAGAAAGCTAGATGCCTGAAGGACTATGTGGTTTCATCCTTCTTAGAATGTCCCAAAACTCCCACCCTGGACTCGTGTTGGAAACAACCTCCCATAGTAGGGCATTTTAGATGTGGTAGCTGTAAAGCTTGTCCCTCAACTATACAATCGAAGGACTTTACATTCAAGAACCACCGTCACACATACAAGACCCACACCAATTGCAACACCACTAATGTCATTTATGGGATTATCTGCCCGTGCAATTTAATATATGTTGGTCAAACCCAGCAACGGGTGAAAGTGAGATTCCTGACACATTGCAGCCGCATAAGATGCAAAACCCAGGGAGCACCATTAGTGGAACACTGTCTAAAAGCAAACCATCTGCCAGAAACTCTCAAATGGGCAGTCCTTGAACATGTGTCACTAGGCCCCAGGGGTGGTGATGTATCTACTGTATTGAATGTTCGAGAACTGAAATGGATTCATATCTTCAACTCTGTATCCGAGGGTTTAAATGAATCCGAAAGCAGTTTTGTACAGTTGGCAAACCTTTGAATTGGACAGTCCTCTTTAAGGTTACTTTTTGGAGTTTTTCAGCAACCGTGTTGAGCAGTGCTTTTCACTAACCTGCGAGCATTGTGCGCACTCCTCTATGGTTGCTTATGTATGAACACTGCTGAGACAAGGAGGCTACGACAGTCTAGGATATACATATATGTGTTCTGGCATATATAATAAACAATTTTTAACGTCTAATACTGGCACAAAGGCATACTCTGGGCACGAATTGCCTTGCATTGTACTGCACTGTGATGTAGTCCGTGTATACTAGTGATTGAACTTTGCATCTTTTGCTGTGTTAATGATGTATTCAATTTTTATCGATGAAGGTGCAGTTCTAGACCCGGATGGGTCTTCATTATGTATATATGCGATCGGTCACATACATTTATGAAATGTCACTTTCTTGGGGCTAATTGGTAACTCAAAATGCTGTGTAATTTAATTCGCACAAGGTACTGTGTAAGATGACATCCATGTTGATTGGAAACATAACAAGTAAGCATTGGTGGCTAATCGGTGCCACAACCTGTCCTGGGACCCTGCACGAATATTATAACTAGCAATGATGTTGCCCTGCAATTTTTTCAACTACTTTTTGCCATATAAAAATGGTTTTTAGATGCACCCTCATTTAAGGAACTATGGCCGATAATTCGGGTGAACAATCCACCAATTCAATAATAAAAAAGTTATTTCGCTTCCATTCTAAATAATCTACAGCAATATTATCTGCGTGTAGACAAATAGGTTTACATTGTTTTTTCACTCTGGTGAATGCCCGTCTATCGGTGCTCCAAAGGAAACAAAATCGCTCTTCTATTTCCTTTAAAACTCCGGGAGAATGCCCCGCCCACTGTGTTCGAACCAGGAAGTTTGTTTGCACTCTGAGCTGGGGAGAAGGACGGCCCGACGGAGTTAGGAAATCGAACCGGCGGTGTCAGGTGAGAGGCTGCTCAAGTGTGTGGCAATCATTCTGACACAACGCATAGGGTCACGTCCCTCTAATACGGTCTGCACCCTTTTTTGACTTTCTACAGTTGGTCACCGCCGCCAGCCTTCATTTTTGTGACGAGTAAGAAGGTGAGCGCCAGTTTAAAAATGCCCCGTTTAACACACTACGGCCAGCGCATTACATGCATTGGACTAACAGCCTAACTGTTTTGAATTTCCAGATTTATTCCTTTTGGGAGCCAATGATTAATCAGCTTAGTCGGGTACACGAACAGTTAATACGTACCGAGTCTCTAGGTGAGATCTTTGTTTTCCACCGGCCCCTGAATGTCTTCAATTGATAGGTGGACTGTGTCTAACGTTGTCCTCATTTTGCAGTAGGGCTCCACTAGTGATGAGAACGCGATATCGAACTATCCCGAGTTTGTTTTGAAATTAAGGTGCAGTATATTTGTGGAATGTAGCCATCTATCTAAGGAAAGTCCTTTTTGATTCTTCCATGACAATAATGGCATTGGGTTTTTTTCTTTGGACTAGCAGGCAATTGAGTCAAGCACCCTTCAGACTTTATCTTCACCTGCCAGCATCATAGCTGTTTTCTCAATATAGCCAAGCCACCCAACAATTAGAGGTACGTGTAGCCCAGTTAGTATTAGCCCCCATTTCTAGTATACGTAATTATTGGCTAATAAGGATACAATATGTGGTGTTTTTGAACTTTTTGATTCATACTCTACAACAGACTGTCTGGTGACACGCTGATGGCCCTACGGTTGAATTTAATCCCGTTTTAAGATAGCTCCAGGCAGGAGTACCCCCTGGCCATCGCCATCATATTTGCTAATAGGTAGGTTGGCCAAAAATATCCGGCAAATCCCAGTGTTAGCTTTCACGTCAAAGCAAACCCGAGTTGGGTTGTGCGAGACATTTCTGGACGGCCTATGCAGGACCCACTAATTTTTTGTATGATTTTCACCTAGGAACATACCCTTAAGGTCTGGGAATCATCTGGATCAAGACTCGCATCTGGTTCAGCTTCCTGTGTATGTTAGGTGAGTTGCATTTTAAATGACTATGGATGTTCACTCCAATCGTAGTTACCCACAGTCGATTTGTACAGTGGACAGCAGACAACATGCCCTTTCCCTTCCTGACCTATAAATTAATTCCTTTAAATATCCACCTGCCTCGTATGTTATAACAAGGTAGTTGCGTACTAAATGTTTTTGTAAATGTTTTTTTAGGAGGTTGCCCACCCACAACCTTCCCGTCCTGAAGAAGACCCCGTTGTAAGGACGAACATCCTACGTGCTAAGCGGGTCGAAACGTAGACGCTAATCTCTCCACCAACTCCTACCCCCAAGCTAGACTAAAGCAGCTGCAGGGGAGCTAGGTGGTCTAAAGGAATTTTATGATGGACTCTATATGAGCATAGTATTGTGGACCTTGTTCTCAAGGAATCACGTGAACTTTTGTGTTTTTTTGAATTTGGATATATCCGTATCACGAACGAATTTGATCATTTCTTTATCCTTTTTAAAAACTTTGGCACTTTCCCTCACTTCACCCCCCTCCCTGTTGTGTATGTGGGCACATAGATAAGAATTTTTGTAATGTGTTATTGATGAAATGCAACCAATGAATGGTTAGAATGCAAAATTTGAAATAAATCTTTTTGCATTGATTTATCTGTCTTTTTGTAAAGGTTTATTTAAAATTGTGAATTTTGTTGCTTTGTCTGGGACCCCTTCCCTGTATACCACTAAATTACCCAGGTCCCTTGACTTTATTGGGTTCAACCCTTTGTGTTTAACATTACACTGGAATACATCAGCCAAAGTTAGGTACAATCTGGAAGGAGATAACACAGAGCCTTTTATCTGCACCAGTGGGGTAAGACAGGGATGTATCCTGGCCCCGTTCCTGTTCTCCTTGTATATTAATGGCCTAGAACAATCGCTAAGTAGTTTAAAAGTGGACTCACCTAGAGTAGGCAGCAGAGTGATCCCCGTCTTGCTCTATGCAGACGACGCGGTCTTGCTGGCACGTACCCCACTGGGACTACAGCGTCTGATAGACGGTTTTGTGGATTTTATGACCAGTCTAGATCTATCTCCCAACATGACTAAGTGGTATGTTATGGAGGTGGGGCCCAAACTCAGAAAAAAATTAAATTATAGAATAGGCACATTCAGCTTAGCGAAGGTGCAGTCCTTTTCATACCTGGGAGTTTTATTTGATAGGGGCTTAAATGTTAAATTACTGATTGAGGAACGATGCAATAAGTTAGGGAAACAACCTTTACAACGCAACTTTTACAACGCACTACCATTACAACAAAACTTTTACAACGCAACATCCATTACAACGCATGCATTTACAACGCAACCATTACAACGCATGACACTAAGCCACAAACCACTAATACGCATGTCATTACAACTCAGTCATTACAACGCATACCATTACAACGCATAACATTACCATCCAACACTCACCCTACTGTTGCACTCCCTGGAGTTAGAATAGTAATTTTTACCCCTACACTGTCCAACACTTACCCTACTGTTGCACCCCCTGGAGTTAGAATAGTAATTTTTACCCCTACACTATCCAACACTTACCCTACTGTTGCACCCCCTGGAGTTAGAATAGTAAATTTTACCCCTACACTATCCAATACTTACCAAACATGCAATGTAATGTAATGCGTTGTAATGGTATGCGTTGTAAAGGTAGTATGCGTTGTAATGGAATGCGTTATAAATGTAGTATGCGTTGTAATGGCATGCGTTGTAATGGAATGCATTGTAATGGATGTTGTGTTGTAAAAAATGCGTTGTAAAGGTATGCGTTGTAAAAGTGTGCGTTGTAACGTCATACATCCAATAAGTTAATATCTAGCTCAGGGGCAATAATTAATTTTGGTCGTAGATTGGGGCGATGGTCGCCTGAGCAAATGATGACTTTATACAACTCAATATGCTACTCAAAAGTGGCGTATGGGGCAGAACAGTGGGGGATTGCTAATGTAGCCAAATTGTAGATAGAGGAGAATAAATACTTGAGAAGGCTCCTCAAAGTTCCACAGTGTGCATCTTCCTACGTCATACATGAAGAACTGGGCGGAGCGTTTATAGAGGATAGGGTGGGGAGTAGGCCCCTGCTAGCATGGCTAAAGATTTGGGTTAACCCAGAAGCTAGTCTGACCAAACAAATAATAATGGACTGCTTGGGGAGGGATAGGGGAATGAATATCCCATGGCTTAAGTATATAAAGGGTGCCTTGGAAAGCATCGGCTGTGAGGCCCTTTTTCTGACACCGTCTTGTATAACAAGACGGGATCAGGCTAGGGTAAAGGAGATGTTTTTCAAACAAAAAGCCATAGCTCGAGAAGTTTAGGACGGGGACAAACAATCAGTTAAAGCACATGTTTTAGTGAGGTCCTGTGAAGGAATAGAGCCTTACCTTGCCCTCATACACAATGCCTAGGACAGATTTTTAATTACACGTTTTAGGCTCAACTTTTTACATCACCTATTAGCTGATCTGAGAGGTTATACGAATTCAGTTGAGTCAAAGGGTCCCTGCGGCTGCGATCAACGATCTCCGCAGGACATCCTTCATTTTGTATTATTATGTCAATTTTATTCATTGCCCAGGCGTCGCTTTTTAGTAAGTTTGCTGAAAAAGGCTAAATTTAGACATGCGAAAGAGGCCCTTTTATATTTACAAATGGTCCAAGATCCCCTGACCTTACTTTCTGTGAAACGTTTTTTAAGATTAGCAGTCAAACTAAGAGATACCAGAGGGACTTGTTGAGTAAAATACCACTATAATTTTGACTAACAGGTGGGGGGGAGATGGGCCCAATGAATGAATGAATTGTAGGAGTAACAGTTCCTGTATCTTTCTTGTTTTCTTTTTAAATTGTATATGCTGTCATTTTTAAACTGTACTTTTATGGCGTTAAATGTAAAATGCTGAATAAAGAATTTGAACAGAACAGAATACTACACAATTTTCCTCCAGCCTGAGGTGCATCTTGACGATGACAACGGACCTCACATAGCAACCTCCCATCGATAGTGACTGACTTCACTGCATGACACATTTTGCCACAGGACCTTGCATCGCAAGCTCCACGTCGATGGCTTGTTGACGTCTGCCAGTGCAACTCAATGCAACAACTTTGCATCGCTCCTCAACCGGGATATAAGGTACTTTTGTTCAGTGGGCCAAACTGGGTCCATGTAGCTGTCCTGTGCTCCATCAAGGTAGGCCTGAGCTTGTGATTTTGTCCCTGTCCAGCACGACCAGATGACCACAGATGGTGCTTTCTGCTTTTTGGCCGATTATCACTTAAAGCTTTAAACTTGCATATCTCCGGTTCTACAGATTGGATTTTTGTCATTGTGGTCTTGCCTTATTTATTAAACTTTACTCTATTTTTCTCAATTGGTGTGTTGAGTTTTCATAGATTCCAGTTAGTACGTTACAAAACAATTTATATGAAAGAATCATGGCCGAGAGATGGAGTAGGGCTGCACCATAATACTAGTCTAGGGCCACACTGCAAAGGAAAATGCAACAAAAATAACATATCATCAAATGTAGTATATGTGTAAGTAATACATTGAATAAGTGACTACCCAAGCAAATTTCATAATCTTTTAATTCATATATGTGGATAAGGCCACACATTAATTTTATATGCATTTGAAACGTGTTGCTTTTGGTGAGATGCACTAAAGAGATGTATAAGCCATTATGCCCAGTATTTCTTGATCCAGAAAAGCATTATTATGCTTTTGAGCTCTTCTCCTTCACTTATCTCCACATTCCATCAAATATCACAAATTTGCAGTTCATGACTAGATGGCAAATCATCTTAAGTCAATTTGTCTTATTCATAGTCACCTTAAATATCGTAAAAAACAACTGACTAGATGGGCTGAGGACAATGATCCACTGAACAGTAAAACTTAGGTGTTTTTTACGATATTTAAGGTGACTATGAATGAGACAAATTGACCTATGATGATTTACCATGGTAGTTGTGATGAATGAATAGGTGAATAAATGAAGGAATGCATGAATGAGCCTTTTTCTTTATCAAAGCGCATAGCGCACAATTGCCAAAAAGACATCCTGGTGCTAAATTAGCTAGAAGGTGGGTAGTTCACAGAGAACTACTAGATAAAATGAAATAGCCAGGTTTTCAGTTGTTTTTTTAAAGGTTTGGTCATTTGAGGGAGCATGGATACCACACAGGAGAGCATTCTACAGTTTGGAGGCTAGGAAAAATAAAGGCTGGCCATCCATTTGGGAACAGCACACTCTAGGAACTTGCAACAAAAGCTGACTGGATGATCTCCAAAATCTGGAGGGACGATATACAGAAACTGGATCAATTGCAAAGTCTAACCAGAAGGTGATCATATAATTATTAATTACTTTTCTAGTGTACTCTAGGACTAAGCTGAGGAACGTTTTCACATATTTTTAGAGGAGAGATCCTTTCAAATTTATTTTCAAGATTTCTCACCTCATCCACCGGAGACGGATATGGCCCAAATTCTATTGGCCACCAAGCACTGGGCCAGATGGAAGGCAAGCACTTGAACAGTGTTTCGTTTTTGTCCGAATCAACTTTTATGCAGCTGTTCTTCATCCATTCAGCTACTTTTGCAAGGCATAATTTGTGTAGGTCCTGTAGCTCACTATTGATGTCATGAAAGAAAAACAAGAGCTTGGTGTCACCCACATATGACACCATCTTTGAGCCAAATGTTTGGATGAAGAGATCATGTAAGCATTGGACAGAGTAGGACTTGGAGGATCCTTGGGTGACCCCATGTCTCATAAAAGGAAACAAAGAAAGCTTCAGTTGGAAGGTGAACAGACTGGTGGTGATCAGGTAGAAAATATTTAAGCCAAAGCAAGGTGGAACTAAATATGCCACTCAGAGCTAGAAGTTTTATGAGAATGGGAAGGTGTCAAAGGCAGCAGAGAGATCTAACAGTACCACTGCCACTGCTTGTCCTTGATACAGGCTCATCTTGATGAATTCAGTTAATTCAAGCACAGCCAACTCCATAATGTAACATGGTCGAAACCGGACTGCATATTGCGTAAGAGAATATTGGCATATTTGCATAGTGTTCATATTTGTGGCTCATTGTTTAACCTGCTCAATGTGAAATTTGCTGGAATTTGCTGTGATTCGCTCAGTGATGCTAGCCCTAAAAAGAGAAGTTAGACTTTACAATAGTTGGACATTTTTTGACAACTATGTGGCTAAGTATTCACATAGACACTTCACTCGTAGAACCTAAATCAGGGGTTAATATGGGCAAGCAGCTGAAATCCATGGTGAGCTCTGTTTGTGACAAATTTCATGAGGTCACAGAATTATTTTGTGAGTATTCATATTAGACACTAATATTTTTATTCATCCATGATTCCATTAAACTGTGCTAGACAATGGGGGTAGTAGCATGTTTTTGTGTCTCTTACATAATGGACGCAACAGAGGATGAGCATAGATAAATACATCTTGAGATGTCCCAGTGTGAGAGTTCATCTGTAAATGTTATAGCAGATACACAATGACATTGAAAACATATCACACCACTAATCGGTAGGTAATGATGTAATTCTTTATTGTAGCATTTTATAAAGCAGACTTCACATATATTGATAGTGGAATTCAAATTCAGGCATTGTCCTAACATGATTGTGACAAGAAATACAATCTCGTAATAGAAAAGTAAGTATACATTTAACAGATTTTAGCACATTTGAAGCTTTATTATAATAATTGTTAATTTTAGATGTTTATTTTATTCACGATTTTGAGCTGGCTGCAAACCTTTCATAAATACAAGTTACTTTGACTTATGAATTGGTTAGGCGGATAAAAGGTAACTTCTCTGTCCTATGTAAATTGTAATATTGCAAGCAACCCGAATAAATGTTAAGAAATTGCTTTTTAGTTCAACTTCATGTCTGCAACAGGCAAAAAAAAAAAGGTTGATGAACATTTCCATCATCCCTCCTGAAGATATTAATTTTACCTTATCTATGACCCTAATCAAATTTGTTCTTTATCCGAAGGAAACACTTCAGAATGTTTATGCTTCCTTCTTTCTTCCTGTACCAATCGAACAATACTGGAAGACATCACTGAAATAATGATTTAAAACCCATGTTGGTGGGCAGTAGAATGTTGTTTCTTCATATGGTTTTGAGAGGTTACAATGGCCACCATTCTACACATTCGCATGAGGACAAACTGTTTAACTATGGTCCAGCGTCTGAGTGGCTGTCCTTAATACCCCTCCTAGCGTGGTAATGCCTTGCTTTTTGTGAACTCCCATCATCTCTCACTGGAGAATGGTGCTGTCTAAAAGTACATTGTAGGATCTTAAGTTGATAGCACTTGAATTTGTTAGGCACTAGTACACTGCAGTTATCTGATAACGCAAAAATAGTGAATTAATTTACTGGAGTGCTTTAGCAGTAATACTGAATACACTCACTACACAATTGATTATTCTGAGACAGCATTTAAGTCTAATTTATAAACAACTAAACAATCAGTGGTGATCACTGACCTACTAGAGAATGATCTTAATGTCTTGTTAGTCCTACTGTATTTTGAATGCTATTACTTGGGCAAGAAAGAGGATGATCCAAAATATTTAATCTGCCGAAGTAGAATTTGTTGACCTGTAATTAAAGTGAAATAGCAACTACGATGGCATGACAGAAAAAACACTAAATATTCAATCCCTGCTGTTTATTCTGTAAATAAGAAATTAAATGATAAAGAGACCACTGGTTCTGATTTCAAAACAATATTTCCCAGCTCTTGACATAAAGATATGAACGCACAGAATGGAGCAAATATATGATACATGTTGCTTAGTTGAGAAGCAGAGGGTATCTCACTGCTAATGGCACAAGCTGGTCGGAATCCATTTATAGGAGTAGGAAACAGAAGATGACGCCAAAGACAGACATTATGATTGTCCATGCTGCAGGTACTGTTACACCTGAAAAAATAGCAAATATAGCAACATTAAACTTTTTCATTGAAAGGGTAAGACATTTACCTTGTAAACAGAGAGCCTGATTCACAAATAAATTTCTCCGAAACGCTTAGTTTACAAGCACAAGTAACTTGTTTATGTTTCACAATTCACAAAAGGTGATTTTATTTTTAGTTTTTATTATTGCGACTCTTTAAACAAGCCAAAGTATATCCAGGTGACAAAAAGGCAGGAAGAGTGGGATCAAGAGAAAAAAAGACAACAGGAGCCCAAACAAATTAACGGGCGACCACTGTATTAAAGCTGTATGAAAAGATGGCAAATATTGCTCTTTTTTTTGCAAAGCACTTTGTTCCATGATCTCAGTCTTAATATAGAACAATTTCTGGTCACCTCATGATTTGCCTTTTTATTTATGCTTTTTGTAAGGCAGCAACTCAGCTGACCACTCAGCCCTATAGGGAAGAGTCTTCTTATTTTTTTTCAGAGACACCATGGTACTGTACCGGTGACAAAATTCTGAGGTGGATCTACTTTTAACAGACAGCCAATGAATCAAGTTCTGGAAGTCAGAAACTCTATACATTTTCCGCAGTCTAAGATGAGGTAAATTGTCACATAAAAGACATTAACTAAATTCGATTTGGAATTAATTAAAGCTTTTTGTAGGATTCCTGCAATTGATAGTAAAGTATCTTCTGGACTTGGCAGTACTTGAACAAGCAATCAGGGTATCCTTGTGAATTGGGGGTGGGGGTACTCATGTTTGAACCCCAAAGAATCTTAGATTATTTACCTTCATAGCAAATTTAAAGGTGACATGCAGCAAAGTAGGAGCAGGATGCAAAGTGATGGAGGCATGCATGTGTGTTTCACTCTACACACATTACTTCCATTTTGGAAGCATTACGTTTTTGACCACTAAAAATTCAGTTGGTCTGCACCTACATGAAGGCATATCACGTTTTACAATTGCAAAAAGATTTGCTCACAAGAAGATGTTCATGTGCGTGCATGTCTACTTCTAAAAGCAGGCAGTGTGTGGAGATTAGGCATTCCTGATGGGAATGTCTTGAATGCTTGGCCACATCACTAGTTTCTCTATGAGTCATTACTGTAATGGTTTAGGCCCCATCCCACATGTAGCATTAAGGAAGATATAGACACAGAATCATACGGTCTGGAACTCGCCTAGGGCACGTGCGCCCAGCACCTTTTATTTGCAGGGTCACTTGACAGGTGACACCTATAATGGGGGTGGGGTGAGTGTGGAAGCCAGCCCTCAAGAAGTGGCTGGTGGAAACACACTGTGTAGAAACACTAGACCGTGACCAGCCGGTTATCCCTCACAAACCTTATTGAAACTAAAAAACAAGTCCAACCTGTGAGAGAGACCAAAACAAAAACACCACTGAGTCTCTTCTGGTTGATTGCCGGATAGGATGAGTGGACAGGTGCAGCTGGGAGCACCCGGCATCACAGCATGCCTCCATAGCTCAACCAGACTACTCTGGACATAGATGGCAGTGTGGATGAAGTCCGAATGATGCAATCGCCTGTCCATGAGGTTACAGTCTAACTGGGCACTGTTGGTCCTGTACCACCTGGTCTCATGGTGTTGGAGCCGGTTTACAAATGTGACTTTGATGGTGCATCCAGAGCAGTGGTAGAGTCTGCTGCAGCGATATCCTTGAAAACACCCTTGTTCCTGGGATGGTCAACCTGCTAAGACCAAAGATGACAGTGAGGTGGTTTGGTCTTCCTCGAAAGACGTGGTGCTTCTTGGTACCCATTGGTGGAGCATTCCCAGACTTCCCTCTCTTGCAAGGACTCCTCGATCACAGGACTTTCTTGGAGGCTCTTTTTTAATGGGGTTCTGTGGGACTGTCTGGACTGTGTGGTAAGTCTTCCATGCCACGTGAAGTGTCCACTGGGGAACCACCGACCGGCCCACATAAAAATCACTTGTTCCACTGCAAGAGTGGTTGTCTCATGGCCTGTGCGCTCTTGCCATCAGGATTTAGGGGCACAAGCATCTGCTAGCTTTGGGACAGCCAGACTCCTACCTCAGTACTTCCTTGTAAATGCTGCAGAGCTGCTGCAGAATCATCTCTTGTGTCAGGATTCCCCTCTCACGGGAATTCCCTGAGGCCACTGCTCCTGGATTGCCACCGGCCTATGTGGAGTCAAGGAGCCTCTTTTTGCCCCCCGGATGAGGTCACTGAGGAAGTTCGAACAGGACCATGACCAAGTCTCTTGTGCAACCCCAAAGGTGGATAGTACATATGGTTGAGTATGCTCTAATCAGCACGCTTTAGGTACACTGAGTCTAACAGAATGACTCTAGGTGGCCAGACTCATGACACTAAGGATGCCTTGTTACTCTCCAGGTTGATTTGCGAGGCATACGGCTCCACTCAGGTCGTGTGATGCTCCTTAGGTGACATATGATGCAAGTGGCAATGGCGAAGAGTTTTACCACTGGACAACCTGTGCTGCAGGTGGTGACATCTTGCTCAATGTGATGATGCTTGTCGCTTCTATTCCTTCCTCCTGCACACCTATGTTTGTCAGGATCTTCCATGTAACGGATTCGTCACACACCTCTATCTCTTCTCTTTTGCACTGTGGCACTGTGCCACTCTTCTCTTCTGCGACGTGGCATCAGTCCTCTCGCTTCTTCTCCACTTTCCTCTTCCTCTTCAAGATGCGGCCCCATGCCATCTAGTCACGCTCTTCTTTCTTTTGACCAGGCCTCTCCATGTGACATGCACTACACATGGACCTCCCTGGTCACGTCCTATCCCTAGAACTGACTGCCTTCTCCTCTGTCTCCTGAACAGGCCTCTCGCTGTGATCTTCTTTCCTCTCTGTAGGACTTGTCTACATGACATGACTCTTCTCCTCATGGACCTCTCAAAGGTGTTCTCGTGGTGGACCTCTCACAAATCTTCTCGTCATGGACCTCTCACAGGTATTCTTATTGTGGACCTCTCCTAGGTCCTATCCCTTCCCTCAGGGATCTTCTTAGTCCTTCACTCCCTGGCTGGAGGATCCCCTTTCATCGTTCCTTTTCCTTCTTAGGTACTTGACATCCCTACCTTTGCTGGACTCTTCCTGGTTACTTGCTACTGGGCATCCTTGGCTTGCACTAAATTCTGCTCTTTGGGTTCTACTTGTTCGTGGCTGGGGCAGCCTTGAACCTGTTGAGGTTCTCTGCATTAAGGTACATAGTCTCTCTCCCCTTCACAGTTCATGCCCCTGAGTGCTCCCATCACTTCAGCTATGGGCCACTGTTTTCCTTTGAGCGCTGCGAGCACTGCGAGCCAGTCCTCCATAAAGTGTTCAGGTGCAGTAACCACCTATTGCCATTAGGTGGCCCTGCAACACTTTCTATTGGCCTCAGAAACTTTTCTCCTTTACAATTCATTTAGCGGCCCCTCACTGAAAATGGAGGCTGTCCTCCCTACCAACAGAGCGAGGAGAGAATGGCTTTGGGGGGCTGTCCCTTACTCTAGGCAGCTTTCCCATTCACCTCCATGCCTCTTTTGCCTAATTACAACCACACTACTTGAGCTAGGTGGTGGTGCAGCACAATTCACAGCACAGGCCCCGAGTTAATGCTGCCTCTGTTGAAGCTGCCATTGCTGGGGACTCTTTGTAAAATTCAGCCTCGATTGTCCCCCCTGCTGGCGGGTGTACACACCGTGCATCACTCGCCAGGGAACAGCTATGTCGGAGAAGGGGACCCTCTTCAGGAGCTATGTTAGTGGTGAATATGGTGGGAGAAAAACAGACCAATACCAATCTGATGCTGTACTGTGAATCTGGTCTTCACAGAATTACATCATTTCTCAGGCCTGGACCATCTTAAATGGGTATGTATTTCATTATGGTCCACCTAAGGCTGAGATTGACCTTTTTTTCTTTTTCTTTTCTAGTTGCCTATTGTATTATGAAGTTAAAATATAATTCCTTGTGGTGTATGAATTCTCTTTTTCTTGTTGTTCATCATTGTTTCCTGCATTATTCCCCAGTATCATCGTACAAATATTAAAAATGAAAAGGATAAAGAAAGGAGATTGGGCTCTTAGATGATTAATTCTGTAGAAGGAGATCACCTGGGTATCTATGAATACTTTTATCAAGTGTTGGAGCTCTGAAGTTGTGAACCTCAACCGATTAGATGGTGTGATTTTTAACCTAATTTAGGTCATGCAGATGTGAGCATCAAAAGTGATTGGCCATAAATTGGCAGATCTCCCTTTCTACCCGCCTCCTGCTTCCTCCCTTCTTTAGAGTTGTAGAACTTCTTTATTTTAAATTATGCGATCTCATTGGGTTCTCCTGTTCAAAATGACTCTCCAGTGGTCCATCTGCTCCAATGCTGCCTTCTGTGGAACTTCAAACACCCCCCATCTACTTAACTTGGAACTAGTCCCCGTGATTTTTCCTGCCTGGGACATGTATAATGACCCATTCTGTGCACTAGGAACATTTTGCCTCATTTACAAGATTTTTCCGGTAGGCATTGTCACAAGTCCTCTTGCTGCGCTGCTCTATGGCAAAAGAAAAGGGCAGGAATGTGCCACATACGCACATTCATGTCCTTTTCCCATGCGCTGGTGCACAATGGGATGCCATGCTCCAACGCAGGCACTGTGCAGGCATTGCAGGGGTGACTGTTTTTGTGCAGGAAGGGACACCTTCATGCACAAAAACAATCACAAAAAGCTTTTTCCTCTTTCTCTGTGTGCTGCAGAATTCAGCACACATTTCTCCTAGTTGCACCTCCCTTACACCTCCCCTGGGGAGGTGTAGGCTTTTAGCGCACTCCCAGGTTTACGAAAACTATTAAATCTAGGAATGTGTCAAAATGCCATGGGTGTTACGTGGGAACACCCACCATAATGCCCATGGTACACTTCCCTATAGCAGGGTGAGGCAACTAAGGGGCATATTATCAAGGGGGTTTATCTCCGCTTTTTTGGCTTTAAAAGCCAAGAAAGCGGAGATAAAATTATCTCCCTATTACCAAGCTGTGGCTAACACCAGTTAGCGACAGCTAATAGGAGATAGCGACCATCTTGGGCCCCGCTTTGCATGTCAGTGATATTTATCACTAATGACATGCAAAGTGGGCGTGCCAAGATGTTAGCGACTGGAAACAGTCGCTAACATCGCTATCTCCTATTACCAACTTTTGGAGATATTCGCGCTAAGCGCGAATATCTCCAAAAGCTAACACCTGCCCTGAGCAGTTCTTAGCCATGTTAACCAATGGGAGGTGGATAACATGGCTAAGAGCATTTGCTCGATAATGCATGAATATCGCTGACTTTTCAGCGATATTCATGCATTGCGGCCGTTTTTTATCGCATTTGCGATAAACCTTGCTAATAGCAAGGTTTATCTGCGATAAAAATCGCCGATGTGCGGCGATAATTTTTGTCTCTAAACAAGTTAGAGACAAAAATTATCTCTATTGGTTGGTAATATGCCCCTAAGTGACTTGCGCTGCGCTGCCTCAGTCCATATCTACAATGCCATGTAAAACAACGCAGGGTGGCTTTACATGGCCTTGTAAATATGGCTCTGCAGTGTGCCGTTCTGGACCGTCACTAAAAGTGGTGTTCTGGCGGCCAACAGGCGTTGTAAATAAGGCCCATTTTTTTCAAATACACACTTACAATTTAGAGGTTTTCACCAAGCAATCATGATACAGTGGCCCTGAAAGCATTTACATTTAATTATTATAATTGCTGCAACTATGTCTGTGGGGGGACCATTACTGAAATGCTAACTTTGCTGGTGGACCACCACAGGACCAATGGGCCTGGGGACTCCATCACCCTACTGTTTTGGTTTTATTAATTCAAAGTGTACATGAGCTTATTTACATTAAAATAAGGAATTCTCCTAAAATACTGGAACTTATTCTCTATTATTGCTATATAGTCATTTATTCACCAAAAAATTGAAAATGAAATACAATCTTCATCATTATCTCTTTCAGAAAACTTTCTGACATATAGATATCACAGTGTTGTATATTAGGACATCATTCCAAGACCCCTAGTAAACAAGGGAATTGGGATATAGATAACACTATGTTAGAATGAAAATGTAAACCTTCAAAAGGTTTACAAAGGGTAACAAATCGATTGAACTTCTAATCACCAAAGGTAAACTTACCATGAGAGACAGTCACTGCCTCAAAATTGGCTAAAGGCGCTGATGCAGATGGGCTTTGAACAAAGTCTAAAAAATAGAAATAAAAATTATTATCAACAGACATGACAGACCACAAAGAAAATGTAATCTATTCAACATATCAGTTCTCTCAGAAAGGAATTTAGTTTTCTCAAAGGAATGTTTAAAATCCAAGGTGGATTAAAGTAAATCGCTGGGATATGGAGTGAAAGGGGCCTGATTGTGAGCAGACGGATAAACTTCGATCTCTGTGTACACAACGCAGTGATTACAACTCCGAAGTTAAAAATTGTGCCATAAATACTGCAATGCATTTTTGTCCTAATGTGGGATATTTACAGCGTGGGCTAATTAGTGCACCCCCATAATTATGCCTTGAGAGATATTGGCAACAATAACCTGGAAACGTTTATCAAAGAGAAATATGATGTATAAATGTGGAATTTTGTGCGGTAAAGAGCAATTCTGCAAGTACTGCCCTATTTTCACAGCAAACCCCGCATTAGGAGGCATTTTCAGAACCCAGTAAAAGCACCACTCCCTAGCTTAACCAGGTGAAGTCGAGTTTCCCAATAGGTATAATGAGGCCCTCAATATCAAATGACCCAGAAATTCCAAAGAGGCCAGTATCAGGAGTTAAAGTCTCCATAAGAATGTTAGACTTTTCAGGAACACCACAGCTCTGTGATGTTTTACCTGAAAATTTCACCTCTGCACGCATATGAAGTCTCTGATTTTCACGTTATCCCCCAAAAACCATGATTATTGTTACTTATCCTCCCATGGAATTGCCAGAACGCACGGAAACGGTATGTTCTGAAGCATGGATATTAGAAGGATTAGTACAGGCCACTCGTATTGAGGGCCAACGTGTTCTACTATTAAGACTTCCCATTATATCATTTATGTTGAAATACATTTCACATTTTTTGGTGCAGTGCAAAGAAAGTTTTCTTAACAAGTTTGCTCTTCCATCTTTTAAGACATAAAGACAGTTATTAGCTCTGCACGGGTCATGAACAGGTGAAATAATTGGCTTTATTCATAGTACTTGGACTTGGCCCTTTCTGTCGGTTTATCCCAAAACTTTTGCCCTCTCCCTTCTGTTTGCTGAACCAGTTTTGTTGGCTTTTAGGACTGTGCGCACTTTACCACTGCTAACCTGTGCTAAAGTGATTGTGCTCTCTCCTTAAACAAAATAGAATTGGCCAAAATAATTTACTTGTAAGTCCCTAGTAAAGTGGTACTACATGTGCCCAAGGCTTGTGGAACTTTGTATACTCTGCCAGGAAAAGGACTGCTGTGCTTTTGAAATGTCTATCACTTTGCTGGATTGCTGCTCTGAAGGACTGCTGCTCTGCTGTGCTGCCCTGCTGCTTGATACCCGGATGAGAAGGACTGGACCTGCATCTGTTAAATCCAGAACCCCAGAGTGAATCCAAGGGCTATTTGGCTGGCCTCCTAACTACAGCCATAGGGTTAGAGGCTCCAACAACCTTAAACCCTGCATCTGGACTCTGCCATCTGTGAGTCCTACACTGCCAAGTAGTGTCACCTCAGTCTTAGACCCTTGGAAGTGGTCCCAAAGTTGCTTTGCCAGCCTCTCTGTGGATCCAGCAGAACTGATGCATCCCTGTACTGTACAGTGCAACCCAGAGCAGAACAGATGCATCGCCTCTGCTGCGAGTATTCTCTCAGCGCAAGGACTCCGCATTGACCTCACAGCCCGCATCAGAAGCGCTGCTGTGCAAAGCTTTCCCAACGCAGGCCCACGCATCACAAATCACTTGTTGATGTCAGCCTCAACGACCACGCAGATTCTCTCATCGCAGTCTTGCAGTTCCCAAGAACCAACGCATCACCTTGACTGCGCGACCCAACCTCTACGCCGGACTTAGCATTGCAAACCCTCATCAACTGGATTCTCGACGGTGATGCAGGACCTCGCATTGCAGCTTCTCAGCTCTCCAAAACAAATGCATTAGTCTGGCTGCATGACGCAGCTTCGACGTGGGCCCTTGCAATGTTCCGCAACTAGGGATTTAATGTATTCTGGTTCAGCGGGCCAAACTGGTCCTGTTAGCTGGCCCACACGCCATTGTGATGGAACTGAACGTGTGACTTTGTCTCTGTTTAACACAACCAGATATGCAGAGTTGGATATTTGCGCTTTTTGGTGCTGTTTTCACTTAAATCTTTGATATTGCATATCTCCTGCTATACTTATTGAATGATTGTCCTTTAAGTCTTGATTTATTTATTACATTTTGTGCTATTTTCTAAATTGGTGTGGGGTTTTTCTTGTGTTGTGTTTTTACTTTATTACTGTCTGAAGTGATGCATATATACTTTACACATTGCATCTAATTTAAGCCTTACTGCTCTGTGCGAATCTCCCTTAGGGTTGAGCACAGGTTACTTGGGGTCTTGCTTGTGCCTCTCCCTGACAAGGATTAATGTGGCTGCTTAAGTAGAGTTTCACCCCACTCAAACAGAAACCCATTTTTTAACATTGGTGATTAGCAGTGAGGGTTAGAACGTGTGTTTGTGCAGTGCTATACAGTAATTTAGTGTTAAAGACTAAAAATCCCAGATCAATAACCTGAGATCAATTAGACTGTTTTCCCCCTTACTGGACTTTTTTTGCATTTTAAAATTTCCAGTTATCCTCCCTGACTGTTTGTGCCTGGGAAGCCACCTCCAGAAATTGAATTTGAGCTCCTGAACCCGGAGAGCTACACTGTGGCTCAGCTCAAGGTGTTTTGTAAGAAGACGGGGCTGCCCGCTGAAAGGAGCACCAGAAAGGTGGAGCTCCGAAAAGGCTCAGAGAGCATGGGTAGATGCCCACCAGTTCTGAGTCACAACAGATGACCATAATGGAGAGGATGATGTGGAGGAGTCAGAGCAGGGCCTGGATGCCACCCCTGAGTTGTAGCATTCATCTGAGGGGAATGGCTTGATGCCCGAGTTGGAACTCCCTGCCAGTGCAGGAAGCAGTGTGTCTTCTAGAGGCCTATTCCCAGAGGAGCTGGCAGACAGGAAAGCAGAGTTCAGGCTGCAGATGGCCCAGTTGAAAATTGAAGCAAAACAAAAGAAGCCTGAAAGGGCCTTGGAAGAGAAGAGGCTGGCGATGGAGGCAGAGAAGAGGAAAATTGGTCAAGAGACAAGCCTCATTTAGTTGGAAATAAGAGCTTGGCAAGTAGAGCCAAGCAATATTGGTGGCAGGATACCTACAGTGCCCTCTGAATTCAAGACCATCCACATCCCTAAAGGCCTGGGGCCTTCCCTTGATGTGAGGGACAGCATTGGCAAGTGTTTGAAGCGTATGCAGTAGCTTTAGAGATGCATTGGATCCCTGAGGAGGAATGGGGGCTAGCCTCTGGAAGTATATCCCCAGTGAGGGGAGGGATGCCTTAGTGGCCCTAGAGAAGGGGAGAGGATAAGGTAACCCCCCCATAAAGGAAACCTTTTGTCCTGGGTGTATTTCATGGATATCGGTTGCAAGGCACTAGATGGTTGGGTGAAGGGCAGTGATGTAAAGGGTGATCAAGGGTTAGAAAGCTTAATTGTAAGAGAGTACATGTTTAGTCATTGTTTTGCAGATCTGCACCATAACCTAATTGTTAGTAAGCTCGCTAGTCCCAAGCTGCTTGCTAAGGAAGTGGACCACTGGCTCTACACCCCTGTCCATTAGAAGTTACCTGGTTGTGACCCCAAAAGGGGGTTCAGGTTACCCCATGAGAGTGAGGGGAACGTTCTAAGTGACCCAGACAAGCCCCAGAGTAAGGGAGAATGAAAGGGTTCTCACTCCCCTTAAGAGAATTAGGCATGAGGTTTAGGTCAGTGGTGACCCAGGGTGCTCCATTTCTATCCCCACTGCTTCTATTGTTCTCTACTAGGACACAAGCAGGGGGGGCTCTACAGGGATGAGTAATGTGATCTTAGGGGTAAGTAGTTCCCAGGGGCAGGAAGAAGACCATGCCCTAAGCTCCTATTGTTGGGAGGTGAAGTCCGAGGGTACACTAGTAATCCCTGAGAATGGGGTTGTCTCTTCTGCCAGGAAAAGGTGAATGAGGTCCCTGTCCTTTGAGGGACACCAAGACCAGTCGAATCTAGGCAGTGGAAGGTTGGTTTTCTCTGAGCAGTACACTGCCAGGTGTGCAGGGTAGCTCAAGTCCAGGGACGGATCATTGTCTGTGCCTTAGCCCTGGTATCTCTGGAATGGGATGAAAAGGTGGCCCAGAGAAGGGTCATAGTTAGTCCTCAGGTGCCCCTAGAATACATTCTATGGAATTAGTTATTGGTGTCAGGAGAGCTGGGAGGGGCAGATGACCTGGGCACCCTGAGACCTCTGGTTTCTGGAGTACTGCTGCCATAGAGAGGGTACAGGAGCTTGTTGGAACTGGTACTTTCTAATTGGCCAAGGTGATGCCCTTGCCAGGCAGAACCTACCACTCACATCAAGGATGGGTAATTGCACTCACTGTATAACCCGTGCTCACACTTTGGTAGCTTGGCCCTGAGCAGTCAGGCATATCAAAGAGGCAATGTGTAAAGCATTGGCACTGTAGTCACTCATAATATCTACACGAAGGGTCTGATTACAAGTTTGGTGGTGCGGGAGGGGAGCACCAAACCCATGTGCACACCACCCGCCAGATTATTTATTTTTTAGTCACTGGCCGACGGTTCTTTGGCGTTTCCACGGTGGTGCCTTTGAAATAGGCATCGCAGTGGGAACATAAAAGGAAGTACCTCCATGGCACGGACTGGTACAGTTCATGCCCTGCCGGCATTGTGGTACATGCACACAAAAGGGCCCAACATGTGTCTCCCTGCATGCACACCATGGCCCGGAGGCAACAGGGGGCCTATGTTTCCTCTCCACCACGGTTTTCATGAAGGAAGAACCGCTATGAAAACTGTGGTGGAGAGGAAACTCGTAACATGCTTGGCGGGATCGCGGTGTTCTTGTCAAGCAAATTGCAGCCTCAAGACAGCCATGCCACCTCTAAGGATCACCAGTCCATGGCGTTTGCAGCGGTGCAATTGCAGTCCAACTGCCCAACTTTTAATGGGGCGTGTGGATTGCCAAATCGGCGGTGGCTGGATCTCCACTGCCACGGCACCATGAAACGCCAGACCCATAATCAGGCCCTAAGCGTCACAAAGGTGACTTCACACGTGATGTTTGTAAATAACATTTGTATTCAACAAACACAATAATCCACACAACATGAACATCATATCCTTTTGGGCATAAATCACACTTTGAAATATTACTTGCCGTACTAGGCCCAACCCTGTTAAAATGACATCAGTAGTATGCACACTTGGGAAAGTGTCTATTCTACCCTCCAAGCACGCTTATGTCATGCAACACGTTGTCAAACTCTGACAATTCTTATAATTCAATACATGCAGTTATAGAGTGCACTTCAGGTCACAACAAAATCAGAAATATGTACATTCAAAGAATTAAAACACTTTTAAGCAGTACCGTGGGCTGAGGCCACACGGGTAAAACCAATGTCGAACGTATTGTTCTTCTGGCAAGAAATCAAAGTGTAAAGCAACACTGCTGGACAGTGTCGTCCGCAGACTTTCCCTCCCATGTACACAAACACACATTCACACTTTCTCAGCACTAATACAACGTGCAACGAATATCAGACAAGTCTGTATTGGATGCACTTGCACACATACACACACAGCACCGTATTGCAGTGCAACTGATATCTGGCAGGCCAATAGATAATACTTTGTAGACCCTGTAGCCCATGCCTCCCTCCACCCTCCAACTCACCCCAACTGCCCTACACCCACAGATCAGAGATAACTAGCCCTCCCCACAGATACTAGGTCACACGCAGCCAAAGTCACACTCAGTCAAGGTCCCAGGGAGGTAGGTATGGGTAGGTAGGAGGACTAATTAGGTTGCAGTCGTCAAATGGGGGTTTGGCCACCTGGTAGCTCTAGGGGTTTCTAGCTGGCTATGATGCAACAAAGCCAGGCAGAATCCACTGTTCTAGATAGGATGAGTTTGATACACTCGTGCGATAACCTGTGCTCACCCTTGGGTAGCTTGACAGAGAGCAGGCAGGCTTAACCTCAGAGTCAAGGTATAAAGTATTAGCACAACACCACCCTGGCAAAACACTAAGTACACTACAAAAAATACTCCACAACATACGTATAAAACACTGGTCTTTGTATTACAAACACATTGAAATCAAAATGACACATTGAATATAGGCTTTACAGTTATATGAAATTGTCAAACTCTCCCATTAGCAGCAGAACAACATGAACATATGTGTACCAGTCAAAGGTATTCACTTGCCCTGTTATCCCTTCAGCCTCATAAGTGAAATAACCCCATGTGTGTTCACGATCCATGCAATCCTTTCCACATCAACAACGACAGAAACATATATGCAGGCTATTCAGAGGTATTCCACTTTCCTGCTATCATATTAGCATAAAACATGACATTCCCAATATTGCATACCCCATACAGTTGTAATGATCAAGAAATCACAAGTGTTGACCACACCTCGGAACCCACACCTCGGGACCCAGCCCCTCAGCCACTCAAACCATGCCAGCCAATGAAACATGTTGCATCAGCTGGCGCATTTTAATTAGATCGTTGGGACCACCTAAAGCAGAAGGAAAAAGTTACTTGGTTTCATCCATCCAGATTAGCCCCTCAGGCACCCAGCAGCATCTTTACGAGTGCGGGATCACTATCCGCCCATAGGCTAAAGACTGTGACACCAGAAACTAGTGCGCTTCACTTTTGGAGAAAAGTTTCCCCTCTAGTGGAGGTGCGAGTTGCAGTTGCTCCAGGCAGCTAGCCAAGGGTGCGCATAAGGCACAACGACACGACTTGGGTCCAGGTACGATATTCTCAACAGAGTACCTTGTGGCGTGAGTCCAGCAAGAGGGAGGCAGCAACCTTGGACTGAGGCTGTGTACTGTCGGTCAGAGACAGTCTAGGCTTCCAGCTTGGGTCCCGTGGATTCAACAAACTACCCCCAACACCCCTCGGACATCACAGGCTATGAAGTGCGAGCTAGCACAGGACTTGGGTCCCTCAAACACAGCAAACTTCCCCAGCATTCCTCAAACTCCTCATGTTCCTGCACTCCCAGGTGGGCCACTTATCTTTACGAGCACAATCCTCTGCACCGTGTAATTTTTGCCTACATCAGGACAGTCCTTGTCCCAACCGATGAACATTTCCACACATTTTCCCCACACCTTGCATGGTGCTTACATTCTCCTGGAAATGGTGAGATCCTTTCTGACCCTGGAATCTTGTGGACAGGAGGCCAGACAACCGACCCTTGGAGAGTGCTTAGGGACCCGGGCCACAACAGTTGGCAATTAGCTACAGGCCAGCAACATCCAGGCAAAATTCACCAATTGATAGTCCCCTTCCTGAAGCATTACAAGTCCCAGGCCACCACAAGTCTACAGATAATCCAGTTGCAGTCCCTCCTGCCCCAATGGTTCCTCCCCTGCCGATTTCCCAGCATCACACCAGCGTAGTACGGTTCCAATTCCAAAAGCATCTCTAGCTCCTGAGGGCAGGTCCCCATGAGTTATACCTACAATGGCCTTTGAAGATGCGATAAGTTCACAAGGCCACCTTTGAAATGCACAGGCACTCTCTAAAATGTGTTCTGTTTGCCATCCTACCCTGGGAGGCTTGATCAGTATCTTTAGTGGGGCCAGAACCCTACCTCTCTGTAATGCAGGTACCACTTTCACCCACTCTTTTCTGTCTCTGGAAGGCCCCTCAGATTCAGAGGTCTGTTGTTTTCTTTGAGCCCCTAGTTTATGGCCACGTATCATGAATGCCCAAATTTATTTGTCCCCCCAGCATTCAGATGTGGATTGGAGACATGTCATCTCACAGGCACACAGAGCCCCGAGCATGGAAATGTCCACATTTCCCTTTCTGCTTAAGGCGAGGAGAGAACAATATTTGGAAGTAGATTTCACTGACAAAGATGATTAAGTGAACCCCTGAAGAAGGGCTATGGAAATCCCGAAATGCATTGGGAATATGCGTTCAACTACTGAGGATGATTTATGAATGCTTCATGCTCCAGAAAAAAGCCTGGATTGGCATATTTGTCGCATTAGAAACCTTTGGAATACATAAGGATCTCAGATGTGAAAGGATAAAAGAAATGAGTAACATGAAATTTTGGAGTACATGGATAACGTGGATTGCATTGAATGTGGATAACTGTGTGGCATCTATGTTATGAATCACAGATTATGCTGAGCGTCTGGCAATGGACTGTTACCTCAATCCAGTTCTGATGTGTTCACAAGCGAGTGGTACCAGAGCAGATCACGCTTCCAGGCTGCACAAGAAAGTTAAAATTATGTACAAAATTCTACAGTGAAATATTGTGCCCCTGACGAAGGGATAGTATCCAGAAATGCATTGGGACAGGATAACTTTCTTCTTTATTTTGTAACCTTGTTCAGTCTATCTAATCAGTGAACTGAATGTTTGAGCAAAAAAGAATCAACAAGGATCGTTTCCAATATATGTAAACACATTAACTGTGGAAAAACAGACAAAATATTAACTTCAATAAACTGCTTGAAAATCTTTAGCAATGTTCTTTTAATTAAGAGTACAAAGGCAGATGGATTTCTGCCAAAGGTAGTGCGGAAAGGGTCTAATGACGACAGTCACTAGTACACACTCACTTTCCCATAGTGGCATTTCCACATTAGTAATGTTGAATCTAATCGCACCACAGCAGAGGATTTGAAATTACTAACTCATTGATATCAAACACTATACTGACACTCTTCTGCACAAAAGAAACAGCTCAAAATTATTTCCACAGATCCCTCATGTCAATCAATGTGAAAAGCAGGCCCCACCATACCGAATACACCATTCAGTGCCATTCACTACCAGTGCATGTATTCACCAATCACCCATATGTATATGACAAGCACAGCGTTTTGGCACAGAATGGCAGTGGCAAAGCGCTCAAAGTCCTACACCAGCAAAACAAGGTCTAAACAGGAGGTCAGAAGTCTAAAGAGTCAGGAAAGACCACGTCAAAAGATGCCAGGTCTAATACAACCACTCGTGAAGTTCACATACAGGATGCGGAGCAGAGTGGTCAGAGGGTAATAGGTGATCACTCAAAAGGGTTCCACAATGAGCCTTCCAGCACCAGCCCAGTTCTGCGAAGCACAAAAGATGGGATCATGCAGTCTCCTGACCCACTTCTGATCATTCATAGAAGTGTTCCTTCAACCCTGTCAGACACTGTCCATACCCAGGATCAATCTGGGCAAGTATACCTGGCAGCACAATGCTGTAGGGCTCGGGTGAGGAGAGGGAAGTCGGTTTGCTGCAGTGAGGGCCCAAAAGGAACAATTGATGAATAGTTATAGAAGCAGGGGAGCCTCTCGGAAGAAAAAGGCATCCCATCAGGCACACATCGATCAGAGTAGCACCCAGTAGTTATACTGGAGTCTGCCTTTGAAGTTGGGGGCGGTTCAGAGGGTTTCCCTTTGAACCACAGAAGTCACCCTACATTTCAGTCCTGTCTGCCATGAGGCTGTGGAATGCAGATCAAAATGTTTAGTGGGGCCATTGTCTGTCTCCAGAGGGCAAGTGTCAAAACCTATTCCTATAATTTATACAGCCAGGCCCTCAAATGGCAGAAGTTTGTCATTCCAGTTGCATGCCCACTGTTTATAACTGTCACTCAGGAATGCAAGGATGTGCTCCTCCAGCCTCCTGTGTGGGATGGAGCCAAACTAAAAGGCACTCGAAGAATTTTAGAGCACAAAATGTCCACTTTCTAGAAGTGGCATTTCTAAGCTAGTAATGACAAAACCACTTTTACCACAGGAGAGGGTTTGTCTTTATGAATCCAATAATAGGAAACATTATGAGGATGCTTCACTGCAATCAACTATTACTGTCTGAAATTATTTCCACCATTCTCCCATGTTAACCTATGGAAAGAACAAACCTCGTAGGTAGGGAAAACACACATGGGTATTCTTCATTACCTGGGCAGGGTACACACATGTGTACCTGCCATGACTTTCACCTACCATGTGCTTTGCTCGTAAGGATTTACCCTAGAAGTGGCCCTAGTGGTAGTGAAAGACCCCTCAGAATAGGCTAGTGATTTAGTAAAGCCAGCCTGATCATTAGTGCAATAGCGCACACACCAGTCTACATTGGCAGGCTGGACTCAAGTTTAAAACCACCATAGGTGCCTGTGCGCAGACACCAGCCAGCAATGGTAGGCTTAAAACATGAATCAGTGGATTCCACAATACAGCTCTATTCAAAGACTGATAATATATGCAAATTCTGCCACCTAATGACACAGAACTACAGAAAGAAAAAAGTGAAGTACAATGCAGGAGGAGCCTGCCTTATGGTCGACGCAGATCATCTCACCGCCGCGACTTACCAGCCCTCCAGTCAGACCTTCCACTTTCGGTCTCTTCAATTGGACCAGGTACCATTTTCTTCAACATTTCTGCATACCACAAAGGGGCTGTAGTGCCAGCTCGTCCCTTCGTCTCACCTCAGCTTCACTCCTCCATGTCTTTATCAACAGCTCCACTAGCAAGCAGCACACCATTGGGCTCAGCGTCAGTCTTTCCCTCAACCACAGCTCCCTCAATCTCTGCTGAACAATTCACTGCTTCTCATAGTAATTTATTTACTTTGATGACTTTTGGTTGTTGCTTTAGTCATTTTGCTTTTATTTTGTTTATTATTATTTTGGTGGTTGGTCACTGCTCCTGTACTTAAAACAGCTTTAATGTGAATAGAAATACTGGGTTGTACCCAATGACATGGAAGCTAGCTGTGTTATGTGATGTCATCAGGGTGTCTTCCAATAACGTGCCAAAGGGCGGATGTAGCTTATATGCAGCATAGTATTTCTTTACACTTGTGCACTGCATGGGGAGGGTGATGCAGACCATCTTTGTGCGAGTTGAAGTGATTACCAGTGTTATTGTCACTTGTCCTGTGAGCCAAAGGAGTTCTATCCTATCAAGACTGGCAAGACTTTCTTTGGTTAGTAGAGAAATTGTGGGCGGGGTAAATGACAGGTTGACAGGTTGATGTGACCCGAGCAAGGTCTACGAGTGAGAAGAATTCTGCCCTATTGTGGTGGAGCTGGGCATTGTTCCCTCCACTGCAAATGCCGGGTGGTCAGTGGGTGGATTTACTCTCTGGTGGCTGCTTCAGCGCTGACTCTGAATTCTGTCAGTTTGTCTCAAGCTGTCATTGGCATTGTACAAGGACACAATGACACAAACGTTTTGACTAGGGGTGAGCGCCCAATGATAAACTCCACTCCACCAGCGGTGAGCAGAGGTTTGCCTTCCGCCTCGCTCCAAGCGAAGCAGGGAGCAACAAAACTCTGCAAACTCAGCCGGCGGAATGGAGTTTACCGCCCACCCCTAGCTGTGACCAGCATCGGTAATAACTGAACAACTGACCAAGTACAAAATCCAAGTAGAAGACATTACATTTGAAAGACCTTAATGAAGTTTATGATTGAAAAGGCTGGTATTGAAAAGAGTAGGACAGCAACTGAGGAACCTGTGACATAACTAGGAGCACCAAACTGAGCAGTTACAAGAGTAAAATTATATGGAGAATTTATTTAAATGCATAGCTTTAGTTTTTTGTCTGGGCAAGCCTTAAACTTCCAACATACACATATTCATTGTTCACCTGGGTAAAATTGTACTCCTGGAAATGGAAATCAGTTGCAGGTGCCTGCCACGTTGTCCTTGAAATGCGGGGGGTACCATAGGTACCCCCCATGTGCACCCCCTGTGCCCCCTGAGTCCCTGGGGGCCTGCAGGGAGACTCCGTGTTCCTTTCCGTAGCGGCATTGCCGCCACGGAAAGGCATTGTTGAATGCCCATTGTAATATGGCCGGTGGTGTCTGATAGGCACCGCCACCATATACAACCCTAAAAGCGGACCCCCCAACCATGTTAATATGGCGGGGGGTCTTTGCCGCAAGGATGGCGAGCGGATCGCCCCCGCCAGGCCTGCGGTGGCTACCGCCAGCCTGGCGGGGGCGATCCACCCGCCATCCTAATGGGCCCCCATATGTCTGGCCGAAGTAATAGCCAAAAAATGCAACCTTACATTTCAAAAAGAGCTCGTTGTGGGTGGGGGGGTCTAGAACTAGGGGGAGGGGCAGTTTGAGGTTTCTGGCCAGGTGGTGCATTATAACTTATCTCGTACAATGTCTATTATGCTCTTGTTCACTGTGGGTAGGATAATTTTGTTTTCGCTTGCTATGAATGACAGGCCCGCAGAAGCGGCTGAGACCAATTTGACGGGATGCCTGAATGCGCTGACGTGGAATGTCCGGGGTCTTAATGATTACAGAAAACTTACGAATGTTCTGAATTACTTATCCAGACACCATGTTGACCTTGCTTTAATTCAGGAGACACACTTGCCTGGGAACAGTTGTAGATTGCTATCTCGGGGGCTTAGAGGGCAGATTAACGCCGATGGCTTCACACCCCATGCTCGAGGGGTGCTCACTTGGGTGAACCCTAGGTCGGATTACTCTCTTAGTATTGTGGCAGCTGACCCAGAGGGAAGATATGTGATTTCCATGCTAGCTGGGAGGGGCCTGGAGGCGTTGGTAGTTAATGTGTATGGACCTAACTATGACAGCACTGAGTTTTATGTGCAATTAGCTAAACTGGCCTGGGAAACTCCCGGTCGTGCTGTGCTGTGGGGCGGGGACTTTAACATGACTAGGAACCCTGAGTTGGACCGTTCTAATGGTTCGGACAGGCGCCCGGCTAAAGCTGCTAGGGAACTGGATAGGATTCTTATTGGTGAGGACTTGGCGGATGTCTGGCGCAGTTTACACCCAGCACAGGGAGGGTACACTCATTACTCCGCATTTCACAATATACGCATTGATTATTGGCTGGCGTCTCCGGGGATGCTCTCTCGTGTTCGTAAGTGTCAAGTACTGCCCCGCACCCTCTCTGATCATTCTCCTATACTTCTGCTCATTTCGCTGCCGAGTAGGGCCCCTCCCCCATTTACATGGAGGATTCCGCCATTCTCCCTACTGGATCCGGTCGTCCGGGAGGAGCTGCACGAGGCAATTGAGACATTCTTTGACACCAATATAGGCACTGTGGACAGTTTTCAGACTGTCTGGGAGGCGTTTAAAGTTTATGTCAGAGGTGTGGTCATGAGTAAGCACTCCGGTATACTTCGCTCGATACGCCAGAGGCTTTTGAGTCTGGAGAGGCGGCTAGCGGAATGCGAGGGTCGTCTCCTGACAGGGGACGATACACACACATTAGAGGAAATGAAGAGACTGCTGTCGGAATATCATGAAGAGGCGAACATGGAGGTTAAGCATCTGGGGAAGTACGCTATAGCGCGCACCTACGGGGAACAAGACAGACCGGGGAGGGTCCTGGCAAACATAGTTAAACAACAGAAGAGGAAGGTGACGATCGCTGCGGTTAGATCACGGGAGGGGTCACTCATAGTTGACTCGGATGGGATAGCGCAGCGATTTCAAGAATATTATACGGACCTGTATGCGTCGCGTTTGTTGAGTACGGAGGAGGTAAAGGAATATCTGGATTACATCAATCTCCCGTTCCTCACAAACACGCAGAGGGAGTTCCTGATGCACCCCATTGAATTAGACGAGATACGTGATGCGCTGGGCGGAATGAAGACAGGTAGTGCACCGGGCGCGGACGGCTTAACAGTCGAGTTTTATCAAATATATCTTGAACTTCTGCTACCGTAACTATCAGAATTGTTTACAGACATGATTGAATCCGGGCAGATGCCAAGTTCAATGAGGGAGGCGCTCATTGTCGCCATTCCCAAGCCAGATAAGCTGACAGATGAGTGCAGCGCTTACAGACCATTGTCCCTTCTCAATGTGGACACTACAATTTACGCCAAGGTGCTAGCTACCCTCCTAGCCCTACTAACGCCTGATCTGGTAGCCCCGGAGCAAGTGGGGTTTGTTATGGGTAGAAATCTCACCTACAATTTACAAACCGTTTTCGGGGCAATTCAACACACGAGACCAACCTCGAAGGCGATGGCAGTGTTTTTAGATATGGAAAAGGCCTTCGACTCTATCGAGTGGCCTTTCATGAGGGCTGTACTCACGAGACTTGGGCTCGGTCCCATATTCTTGCAAATGATCTCGGTGCTCTATAATAATCCGTCTGCCCGTATCAGAATTGGTAGCACTGTCACCGACCCTATCAAGGTGCGCAGGGGCACCCGACAAGGATATGTCGGGTATGCGTTAGTAGCGGAGCCACTGGCATGTGCAATGTGTGAATACCACTCGCATCGTGAACTTAGCTTCCCTACATATAAATTAGTGATTACGACATATGCAGATGACACGCTGCTATATATACGTGACCCGGAGACTAATCTTGTTCCGCTGCTGCGCGAAGTGGTGCGGTTTGAGGCCCTCTCGGAGTTGAAGGTAAATTGGGATAAGTCAATAGCAATCCCTCTCACGGCCGCCACGGAGCACTTCGAGATGGAATACCCTCTGCGGTGGACCAAGGATTCAGTGTGCTATTTGGGGATACGCCTACATACCGACGCTGAAATGGTCTTCAGGGAGAACTATGGCAGGGCTATGGATAGAATGGAAGACAGCGTAGATAAATGGATCGGGTTACCTCTCTCCCTCCTTGGTAGGATCTCGATAATGAAAATTATCATATTGCCCAGGTTATTGTTTTTGTTCACAAATGTACCTATGGTCCTACCTCAGTGTTTTTTTACGCAACTTACGTCGCTGATGATCAAACTTGCATGGGCTGGTAAACAGGCTAGGGTTCAGTGGAAGGTGTTGGTCCTACCGAACCAGCTAGGTGGCCTTGTTGCCCCTGACTTCGAATTATACTACCGAGTTGCGCAGGGGGCACACCTGCATCAGTGGATACACGACAGGGAGCAGGCACCATATATTAAACAGGCAAGGCTTTTTGCCGCTCCATCGCCGCTGCCAGCGGCCGCCTATGACTCTGTGGGCAGACGCACAGGATTGCTAGATTCTCTGAATTCACCCAGACATGCCTGGCATGTAATTCTGCAGTACCATACGGGCGTGCTATTCTTTGCCCCGCTGATGCCCGTCGAATGGATGGTATGGTTGGCCCCATGCAGAGACAGAGGCGTTATTGAGGCACTCAGGGCCCCAGGTATACGCACGGCTGGAGATATGTTCAAGGGCGGGGCCCTAAAAACGGTGAGGGATATCAAAACACCGGAGGTGCAGCCTACGGTGCTGCAGCGTTATCAATACCACAGAGTCAGAGAGGCGTGGCTCGAACAGCTTGGTGACGATCTGCTGGAGCCCCCTGAACTATTAGAACTCTCTTATGTTATTAAAACGGAAAAGCCGAAAAAACTGGTATCTACTCTCTATAAGATAACTATGACGGAAAGGGCGGCCGGATATAACAAGGTGCAGCTGGGATGGCAACCTGACTTGAGTGCACAAATATCTGATGCAACGTGGCAGTACTGCTGCTCCAGCACTAGGTTAGTCTCCCTGAACGGCAGACACAGGCTGGTACACTTCAAGTTTCTCAACAGGGTTTACCACACACCGGAAAGGCTGCACAGGTTTGGATTACGGGATAGTGCGTCTTGCGATAGATGCGGTGCTCCGGACGCCGGGTTTCTTCACCTTGCTTGGGAGTGCCCGGGGATACAGCTTTACTGGGAGACGGTGGTGCGAGAACTGGGTAATGTTGTACAGGGTGAGATTGCCCCGTCCCTGCTGCTTGCACTGCTCGGCTACTCCAAACCGTTACCTAAAGCGCAGCGCAGGATAGTAGATCTGGGGTTGCTCTTGGCTTAGAGACGGCTGGCTATGTGCTGGATGAGGGGACCCCTGCCTCCATTTGAGCAATGGCTGAGTGATTTAACATACTGCTCCACACAATAAGAAGTTTACAGCGAACTCTTACTCCCCAGAAATAGGCCTAAGAACTTCTGGGGTTTATTCTTTGACTATAGACGTAGGCGAGATGCAGAGGCCTCAAGTATTGCAGAAGAGTTAGACAATCATGGGGCTGTAGAGAGTGAGGGAGTGGGCTGAGTGGGTTTCACGCCATACACAAGAAGTCCTCCCAAGCGTCACGTACATCTACAGTGGGTCTGACGCTGATGGGCCGAGTAGTAGTATTGATCCAGATAGGACACGCAACACAGTGACACATGTATGCATAGGTTGCACAGCACCACTGGCCGGTTAAGTTTTTCCTTGTTTGTTTTTCTGTTTTGTTACATAAAAAGCAGTGTATTATTTTTGTTTGCTAATATAAGAGACACAGTTATATTGCATTTGCATGGTGGGTTCCACTAATTTATGCCGCCCGACCTCCGCGATGTGGGCTGAATGGCTGTGTATGATCATTTGCACTTGGCACACTATTCTTGATGATCCGAGATTGTATTCTGATGTATCTGATGATATATTGGTAATCACCGCAATAAATAAATATATATTTAAAAAAAAATATTTAAAAAAGAGCAAAAGGATTGAGTCAAGGGGCTCACAATTGGAATGCTGAAGACTTTTCAGAACTAAAGGTGACTTCCAGTCTTGCAAATATACCGCAAACATGATATATTGATCAAGATTGCTAGCTAATGTCTTAATTGCAGCTAAAGAACTCACTGTTCCACGACAGGCTTGAATGGCTGCCCACTGTACTCTAAGTGTCAAGGTGCCCATACCCTTCAGAAAACCATCTCTTGAGGAATATAAATTTGAAAAGGGTCACAAGCAATAGTTGTCACCACTTTCTCAGAAAGCGATTGAGAGAAATGTAACCTAATTCCAGGGAAAGAATGCTATGGTTATTGGTCTATGACTCTGTTGGATACAGTCTGATACATCCTCTGAAATAGCCAGTTTCTAAAGTGCTAGCTTTTCAACAGGCAAGCCTTCAGACTGTGATGGTTTAGAGAAGTTCGAGGGAGATCTGGTCATAGTAAATAATATGGATAGTCTAGAATTTTCAATGGCTAACTCTAAACTAAATACTTCAATACAGGGAACCCTGTCATGTATGGCCAAAATAGAGCTACCAGAATAACCTGCAATTTCTCCCTCTGAACCTTTCTATGCACCAATGAGGGGAGGAGAATTGGAGGGATAGTGTGAAGCAGACCTTGTGGGAACTGAAAGGATACCACATCCACTACCCAAGCCTCAGAGCAAGCTGATCTGGAGTAAAATAAAAAAAACTTGAGAGTGTCTTTCCTAAATGCAAAATGGTCTAACCTAGCTAGGATGAATAAAATGAAACACTCTGGGGTGAAAGTGGTGTCTTCTGTAGACAGAAACACCCATTCTCAGGCAATCTGCCACTGCTTTTTCTATCTCTGCTTGATATGTAACATCTACAGAAAAAGATTCTGTTCTTCCAATGTATTGCTGTCATTATGTTCCGGCATGGAAGCTTCAAAATATGCCCCTCTATTGAGGTGCACCTCAAACAGACACTACAACATTTGATCTTGAAGCTTAGCGGGTACTTGAATTAGGCAGTCCATGTTCAATCATACAAGGTCCCAAGATTTCAGAAGGTGTTGAACCAAGGGTTTTAGATGCAACTGAGCCTATGAGGCCACCACAGTTGTTGCTGACATCAGGCCTTTAAGCCTCTGAAATGTTCTTGCAAACTCACTTTTCTTATGCAAAGGTTCTCTGAAATGGCCCTGGAGAAGAAGCATCTAGTCCAATGGGAGAAACACCTTTCCAGGTCCATGCTCCTATGAAAAATCTTCTCACAAGCTGGAACCACCTCAGATTTCAGTACAAGACAAGGAGGCTACATTATGCATTAATCCTTTAGTGCAACTCACAAACAGCCGCTTACATCATAAAGAACAAGAACAAGAATGAGATGACATCATGGCAACAATATAAGGCATGAGCAAGAGTAGGGCTGCCTCTTTTAAATGCGGCTCGCAGACAGATAAGTTGCTTTCATTACTCCTCTGACACTGTCATTGTTATTACTGTTATTGATCCTATTGATTTTTCTATTACTGATTGTTATCCTGCTATGTATACCGATTGTATGCTGATTATATTGCTTACTGAAGCTGAAGCTTTGTTTCTCTCTGACCCCTTCATGTTTTTTCTGGTTACCTTTCCCGTAACACTCTTCCTTCAGACTTCCAATTTATGGTAGTCATCCCCCTCCCTCCGCCCTCCACTCCTCACCGATGTTTATGCTTCTCCCGCCCTCGTGGCCCTCTTCGCTCCTTCCCGGAACATATTAATTAGTTCCTTGCCCACACCTGGGGCTTCTCTTGTTAGAGCGCTATTCAGGGAGGCACCGACCTCTAATTTCAAGGCTCCGCTACTGCTAGCTTTAATTTTAAGGCTTTTGGCGCGCTCGCTCTTCAGCAGCGAGCGCGTCCTTCTCTCCACCTCGCATGTAGAGGAATGGCCTCGGCAGCGGCGGCGCAACGCCCCCTGCCTTCTAAGGCTCATTCCTCTACTCCTCAGAGATCGCCTGCCTCGAGCGCGTCAGTTGTGATTCCCGAGCGCTATCGAGGTCACGATCAGCTGTTTTTTCTCTCGCTTGCCTGCTTGCTCCCTTTCCTGCCCATTTCTCGGGCCGATAACTTATTAATAATACTTGTGTGTTTAACCTGACACCTTGTTTGGGGGCCCGTTGCGGGCCCCCAGGGGTGAAGGGGGGTGGGGGGTGCACATGGGGGGTACCTATGGTACACCCCTGCATTTGCGTGCACAGAGCGGCAGGCACCGCGCGGTGCCTGCCGTTTGTGCATGCAAATGCAAAACTTACCTTTGTAACATTGCGGCGGGTGCTGCTTCAAGCAGCACCCGCCGCAATGTTAAAAATACAGGATGTGACCGCCAGGGTGGCGGTCACATCCTAATTGCCATGGAGGGACCGCCGCTGCCCATGCGGACGGTGCCTCATACTCAGTGGTGGCGGACGGACGCAAGTCCGTCCGCCATCATAATCGACCCCTTAATGAGGTCAGGGTCTAGGATGGGGGTCTGGCAGACCTTGTCTTCAATGCATGGCCTAGGACATTCTGATCTCATGGTATTTCGTGTTTTTCGAGAATTTCTGAGCCATTTAGTAATACATTTACTGACATGGTCATGTGGGAACCATCTAGAACTATTAGGGTGGGAGATGTTGTTAGGGGAGAACATTTCGCCACCCAGAGGGTCAAAAAAGGCATCCTTAGAAGAGGGGGAAGAGTCAGCTTCCGAGAGGGCATTAAAATCCAACTCGTCGAGATCCTGGTCATCCAGGTCAAGAACGAACTCGTTGTTCTTGACGGGTTCTTTTTCAGTCCACAGTGGTTTTCCCGCATCCTCCGGGCCGGCGGTGGCTTCCGCCGGCCCAGAGGATGCGGGAAAACCGCCATCATAATCTGCCCCTTAGTTTTTATTCAAGCTAGGTAAAGACCCCAGAAAGGGCCTGGAGATTGCCCTTAAGGCTTGTCAGGATCGCCTTCTTGATGTTCTCGGCCCCCTCACTAAAATCCTCGATCTGGCCGAAGAATCCCATATCTCAAACTTACCCCTCGATACTAACCTAATTAGGGGCTGGAGCCAGAGAGCGATCGTCCTTCTTGGTAACGCTAACTCTGGACTTAATATCGAAAGGAGGAAGACTATCCTGAATAGGATTAACCCCAAACTAGGTGACCTTGCGGAGAAGGAACCTTCTAACAAACCTAAAGGTCTGCTCTTTGGCGAAGATATGATTAAGACCATTGGAAAGTACGTTGCCACTTTCACCGCTCTCGATAAGGCACAGAATAATATGAGACGTGTCTTCTCAAATAACCTTTTTGGGCAGGCCGGGAGAAGGGGCCATTCTTCCGGCCGCAGAAACTTCTGGCCCTTCTCATCCGGCAGAGGAAGAGGTGCCACTGGTAGAGGCTTCTACCCCTCGAATCAACAATTCTACCCCCAGAGAGGAAGGGGTTCCCGTGGCAGAGGCTTCCCTTCCCGTGGAGCTTCCAACAGCAACTCCCAAAGTAAGTGCTTCTCTTTCTTCTTCCCCATCACGTTTGGAAATCTTTGACTCAAGACCCGTGGGTTCTCGAGACAGTTCGTGGGTTCAAGATAGATTTTGTAGACATTCCATATCAGAGTGTTGCCCCCAAACCTTTGCTTCTTCCTTTAGAACATCTAAAAATCGTCAAAGAGGAAATGTCATCTATGCTCAAGAAAGGTGCTATCATCGAAGTCCCTTGGTCTCAAAGAAATTTTGTGAGTACGCTCTACTTAGTCGAGAAGAAAGACAAAGGTTGGAGACCCGTGATAAATCTTCGGGAAGTAAACAAATACCTTGTTTATCGACATTTCAAGATGCAAGGCATTCATCTTCTCAGAGACCTTCTCCTTCAGGGAGATTGGCTTGTCAAGTTGGACTTAAAATATGCCTATTTTACCATCCCTATGGCAATAGAGCACCAACCCTATCTCCAATTCATATGGGACTGACACCTCTTTCAATTTCAGGCCCTTCCTTTTGGCATTTCATTACCCCTTGGTGCTTCACCAAGGTCATGAGAACAGTTGTCTCCATCCTGAGAGCGAGAGGTATTCGGCTTATTATCTACCTAGACGACATTCTCATCATGTCTCAAACTCATTCTCAGCTCTTGGAAGATCTAAGGATCTCCATGAATCTTATAGAGGACCTTGGCTTCAATGTAAACAGGGAAAAATCCATTCTTTCCCCTACCAAATCTCTAGAGTTCCTAGGTTTCACTGTGGACACCTCCAGATGTCTCCTCTTACTTCCCAAAAAGAAAATCGCCAAAATTCGGAAGGAGATCAGGTTTGCTTTGAAACAGCAATCCCTCACTCTCCGAGAGTTGGCCAGACTCCTGGACTCACTTTCTTCTTCGATTCAAGCCATATTCCCAGGGCCCCTCAACTACCGTGCCCTCCAGAGAGTAAAAGCCAATGCACTCAGGTCCGGTCTGTGGTACGGGGACCTTGTTTCCTTAGATCATCAAGCAAGATTGGAACTCTCTTGGTGGCTGGACAATTTGGATGCTTAGAACGGAAGAGCTAACTTCGGTTCGACTCCGGACTTTATCTTGGAATCAGACGCCAGCCTTCATGGCTGGGGGGCACGTCTCCTCGACGAAGACACTGGTGGGGTATGGTCTCAGACAGAGTCATCCCACCAAATAAACTTCTTAGAATTGACTGACGGTCTCTATGCCCTAATGAGTTTCAGACACTCTCTTCAGGGCAGATCCGTCCTTTTGAAAATCTACAACGCTTCTGCAGTCTCTTATATCAACCGACTTGGCGGAACGAGGTCTGCGGACCTCTATGATCTAGCAAGGAAACTGTGAATCTTCTGTTTGGAACATAAGATTTCGCTGAGGGCAGAATACCTTCCCGGGAAATCGAATCTCTCAGCGGATTGGAACTCGAGATTCCTTCAAGATTTCAGCGATTGGAAACTCGATGTGAAGGTTTTCAATTCCTTGTCTCTTTTTTGGGGCCCATTCGATGTGGACCTTTTTGCCAGCCGGTTAACTTTCCAACTCCCTCAGTATTTCAGCTGGATGCCTGACCCGAGCGCTCTGGCAGTGAACACCTTTCTCCAACCATGGGCTCCTTTCCGACCTTACGCCTTTCCCCCGTTCGCAATGATTCAAAGGGTTCTTCAGAAAGTGAGACAGGACCAGTGCTCTCTGGTCCTGGTGTCCCCTTTCTGGCCCTCTCAAGCGTGGTTCCCCACAGCTCTGAAACTTTCATGCGACATCCCTTTCCTGATTCCTGCAACCAAAGGTCTGGTTCTAAACGCAAACGGAGAAGATCACCACCTGGTTCTTTCAGGGATTTTGAACCTTCTTGCCTGGAAAGTGTCAGGCAATCTAACGAATTGTCTGGACTTTCGTCATCTGCTCTCACTCTCCTCGGAGAATCGTGGGCACTTGGAACTCACTAAAGATATAATAACATCTGGAGAAAATGGTCTCGCTGGTGCATGGAGAGGAACTTGGATCCCGTGGAGGCTCCTATCGTTAATATAGTTAAATTTCTTGTGGAACTTTTCGACAATGGTCTCTCCTATAGATCAATTAATTGTTTTAGGTCTACAATTTCCGCAGGACATTCTCTTGTCAACGGTAAGACGCTAGGTAAGAACATTATCATTGGTAGAGTCCTTAAAAGTATTAGACTTAAAAGACCTCCTAGGCCTAAATACCAATCTGTGTGGGATGTTAAACTTCTGCTTGACCTTTTTTGATCTTGGCCTGACAATTCTCTTCTTAACAGGAAATGTCTTTCCATCAAACTTGCCTCTCTTTTGTGCCTAGTCTCTTGTCGCAGAGTTTCAGATGTCAAAGCTCTAGATATCTCTAATAGATGCTATGACATGTTTGGCATTACATTTGAAATCTTTTGGAGAACTAAAACAATGTCTGACTCTATTTTTTAACCTCGTTTTGACTTTTGCATAAAACTTTGTGACGTTGATTGCACGAAGGAATTTGATTCCAGAATGAAAGACCTTCGTACTCCTGATGCCAATCAACTTCTCATTTCTTTTGTCAAACCCTTTAAACCCATCTCATACTGTTCTATTGCCAGGTGGGTTAAAATAGCTATGAACTTTGCTGGTATTGACCTTTCCAAATTTCAAGCTCATTCTCTCAGAAGTGCTATGGCAAGCAAGTCCTTCTGGTCTGGTGGTAAGTTGGATGCTATCCTTAAGGCTTCTGATTGGTCTAATGCCTCTACATTTGCTCATCATTATTGTAAACCTATTGAACATGCTTCAGACATTCTTATTCAAGGCTACCAACATGCATAATGTAGCCTCCTTGTCTTATAATGAAATTGCGATTCTCCTATTAACATGACCAGAGAATCTGGATTTCATTAAAGACACGGAGGCTAACATTATCTCTCCCGTCCCTCCCTTGGACGGAGAATCTATTCTTTAGATTTTTTTCATTTGATATTGTTTGGTTTTGCTCTGCATTTGATGATGTTGCTAACTATTTGCATATCATATGTTATTTCCCTTCATGTTCAAGGTTTTTTGGCAAGTTTGTTCCAATCTTTGACCTTCTTCACTTTATTTTCAGATAATTCGAACTGATGGATCTCCATGGATTTACCTTCGCTTCCTTCCTTGGTTTTCAACCTTTGCAGCACCCTTGTTCCAAGTTGCAGCTTGATTCTACTAACTTTCCCAATGCTTGATTGCATTTAAAAGAGGCAGCTCTACTCTTACTCATGCCTTATATTGTTGCCATGATGTCATCTCATTCTTGTTCTTGTTCTTTATGATGTAAGCGGCTGTTTGTGAGTTGCATTAAAGGATTAATGCATAATGTTAGCCTCCGTGTCTTTAATGAAATCCAGATTCTCTGGTCATGTTAATAGGAGAATCGCAATTTTTCCCAATTAAAAAGGAATCGCACTTTCTGCAGGCATTGACATCCCTTGTTTCTGTATTCCTGAGTCTTAAGAAAAGAAGGGACACAGATTGCTCAATCATCCAGATGCAGACATTTTGAGATATCTTGAACCTGAAGAAAACCCCCCAAAGGAGCAAGTAACTTTGTAAAGATTATCGGATCAGCAGTCACCCCAAAAAAGAATGCTTTGAACTGTTAGTGATCTTGGTCCAGTGCAAATGGGAAATACCTTTGAGTACAGAATATGATAGGCATCCAGTAGATCCAGTGTTGTTAGGGAGTACCCCAGTTTTAGCAAAAGAATGACCTCCTGCAAGGAAAGCATTTCGGATGTTTTCTTCCACAGGAATCGATTCCGACTCTTGAGATCCAGGACTGGACAGATCCCTCCTGAGGGTTTGCATACCACAAGAAAAAGACTTCAGTCCTCTGTACCTTTCCTATGTCAGAAATGCGATTATTGCCTTTTATCAAGAAAGTCTGCCACTCCTTCCGTAACAGCCGCTCTTCTTTCTATTGGCGGAGAAAGAGTTATCTGCTTGAAGACAGATTTCTGATGAAAAGTGTGAAATTTCAGTTGATAACCCATAGTCACCATTTCCACCACCCATCGAGCTGAAACATAGGAGGTCAGAACTGGCCTCCCACTTGGGCACCTATTTCCCCGGCATATAGTATGGGTTTGGGGGCTATTGAATAGCTGGCAGAATGGGTTTGGTTTTGTCACTGAATGGGACACCTCTGGCCTGGAATCAGTCCATAATAAGGCGACCTAATGAAATGCTGCTGCATTGCTTGTCCTTGCTGCTAAGCTGTACTTGAAAACAGTAATGACCTTGTACTTGCTGTAACCTGGGAGAGAAACCCCAATGGCTGGATCAGCTTCCAGTTGTACCCAGGACAGATGAGTGGACTCCAAGGGATAGTTGGCTAGCCTCCTGTGAAGCTCCAGGAACATAAAAGCAGTAAAAAGCCCTAAATTCCGCTAGACCAAGCTGACAAGTTCAAGCTAGTTTTCCCTGGACTCTTCTGGTGGGTTCTGGGAAGAGGTGCCCAAAATGTCTTGGATGCTTGGCTTGCGTTTAGTGTATTCCTTCAACTTCAGAACTGCAAGAACTGAACACTTAGAAACTGTTTCCCATTTTTTTCTAAACAGAATCAGAGGCTCATACTGGGACGTCACTGAAGCCGCAGCTGCCTTTGCATCAGCTGCTGCTGCAGTGCAGGTCGGATTAACCTGGCCAGGTGCCCAGCTCAGAGTTCCTCACATCAACAATGACAATCTTCCGTTTCCCTGCAAACGCCAATATACTTCACTGAGTCCAGAGCAGGATGTGCAACCTAACACCAATGAGACCCTTCCAGATTTCTCCCCCATGGAGCTCCTCACGTTGACAACAAACGTCCTGTGTTTCCCGCCAAGGCAAAGTTCTGAGCGATGACTGGGGTTTCATCTGACTGCTGTGAACGATCTGTTCTTCAGATACACCCTACAACCAAACCTGCCAACAGGATTGTGGACTAAGATTTCTGCACATGAAAAAGACTAGTAGACTGATTTAGATCTTGCCGAATAGGCATTGGACTTCCCTTCCCACCAGCACTATCGTCAACCGGCCTGATTTAAACGCAGGCAGACCATAGTTTGACGACAGCAGAGACTATTCCTTCTCTGCCATGGTAAAACTCCTCCCATGGCCCAACACAGTGTCCACACTGTGAGTGCCCTAGCTTCTAAAGAGATGTCGACACTTACAGTGCTATGCACCCGAGGAGCTGTATTGTTGTATCATTGTGTCATTTTTCTATAACGCTGAACTGTTTTCACTGTGGGTTGCTATACCCCTGTAGAGCTGTATTGTATATACTGTTGGGGCATTGTAGCCCTGTGGAGCTGCACTGCCAATACGGCTGGGGTGCTATAACCCTGTAGAGCTGTATTGTATATACTGTTGTGGCATCATGGCCCTGTGGAGCAGCACTGCCAATGCTGTTGGTGTATTATAGCCTTGCAGAGCTGTAGTGTATATACTGTTAGGGCTTCATGGCCCTGTAGAGCTGCACTGCCAATACTGCTGGGGTGTTACAGCATTGTGGAGCTGTATTGTGTACACTAGAGTACAGTATTGGGGTGCTGCAGCTCTGTAGAACACACTGTCAATACGGTTGGGGTGCCAAAGGCCTGTAGAGCTGTATTGTTCATATTACTGCAGTGTCACTGCATTTTTAACAGTATGGGTGTAATTTTGCTGTAATGCTGAACTGTTTTCTTATCATTTCCTTCTTATTGAACTTCCTGGCTAGCGCTGTCCTTCATTTTACCAGGTTACATGAAACTTTGATCTACCGCAAGGTAACTAAAAATCTAAGGGGTCAATTCTAAGTGTTGCCATCATGAGCACCAAAGCAGAACATTCTAAGCCCTAGGATCCAGAAATTCCCTGACTAATCATTCTTGAATTCGTCAGGGTTTCTGGACATTACAAAAAAACATATTTGCTGAGCCGAAAATGGAATATCATATCTGCTATATTCATTTTGTAATAAAGTAGAAACATTTACAGACCTACTATAAGCAAATGACTTTTCGGGTCTCCAGTATCCAGCTTGTTCGACATTGCCAACATACACAAAATAATTTATCGAGTGTAAACAGACTGGAGGTAGTCACAGCACAGGAAAAAATACGATTATGGGAAAAGAGGAAACAGAATGTCTGCTATGGATAAGTCGCAAGAAAATAATTTTTATGAAAAAGAGTGATTCAGATTCAGATTCAATGATCTTTATTCGGTTAAAAAACAAGTAACCAAGAAAGAGACAAACATCAAAACAAATTGCAATAATTACAGCTTTTGAAGTAGGTTCAATACAGAGGACCAACAAAATAAATGTTTTAAAACGGAGTGAAAAACTATGAATTAATCAGTTTTCTGTTATCATATGTTTCCGTAATTTAAAAACACTCTTTAAAAATGTTAAAACCACAGATACAGATAAAACCGTGTCCATTCTCTGGAGCTCTAAGAAAGCTGGGCGGCATCTGGTAAAATTCATTTCTTTTAAAAAAGGGATTATGATTTCTCTACGTAAGGCAGTATAAAATCTGCAAAAGAACAGGATATGGATATCTGACTGTTGTGAGGTGACATCGCATGGGCAGAGAGGTAAAGTACGTGTCCATAGGTTCATTTTTGGAAGTGACACCAATCTAAAAAATATACAAAATCTAAATCGTGTTAAAAGAAAACGATCATAGTTTGTCATAGGCAGGGATAGATATGGCTGTACGGACTTAAGCTCGCATAAGGTTAGGAGATGTGACTGTACTGAATTTTTTAGAGATTCAGCTCTCCTCCTCTTAGCTTCTAGATGAGCCAAGCAGAGGACCTTCAGTGAGCGCCTTGAGATGCTATCCAGTGTTGATGGATCTAAATAGTAAGAATAGCACCCAATCTCCGTCAAGAAGCTTTTAACGTAAGCAAGCCATTGCGATCTCTCCACATGATCCAAATTGAGGGTGTCCTGTAGTAAAGCCCGATTCATAACACATTCATTTGTAGTCCATACCCTGTGCCACAACAAAATGGGTTGGATTTTGATAATATCAGTTATGTGCGTTAGGGCAAGTTCAGCGTGACAATTAAAAGTGGCCACACACTGTGGGACAGCAAGGACTTCCCTCAAGAATTTGTTTTCCACAACCTGGATTTGATCAACGTTTGAATAGCCCCACAGCCCTGAACCGTACATAGCCACCGATACACATGTTGCTTTATAAATAGTTATCATTTCTTTTATCGGCTTCCTGCCCAGTTTTCTTACAAAATTCTTTAAAGCCATGATAGTTTTCATAAATAAAAGAGTTCTTGCCTTAATTGCACTTGTCCAAGAACCAGACTCGTGAAATAAAATACCTAAATATGAAAAAGTTGGGGTATTGTCTAGAGAAACATTATTTAAAATTATACGTTTCATCGGCTTGCATGATTTGGAACCACAGTTCATTGTAAAAGTTTTGCTACAGTTAACTAGCAGGTCTAGGTTAAGCATAAAATTCTCGAAGCTTACTACTAGTTTTTGCAGCGCCCGGGGAGTGCGTGCCATAAGCACAGCATCATCCGCATACATTAGTGCGGGGATTGCCCTCCTCCCCACTCTGGGCATGTCCCCGCACTCGTGCAGCAGGTGGTGCTCGAGCCCATTAATATAGAGCAAGAAAAGAAAAGGTGCTAAAACGCATCCTTGGCGCACTCCGCGGCCCACACTAAATTGTCTGGAGCATTCGCCCCCCCTGCCGTAGCGGACAGATGCTGTGGCTCCACTGTACAATTCCCTCAGGAAAGAAATGATGATCGTATCCACACCCAAAGTTTTCATAACTGCCCATAGTTTAGTGTGCGACACACAGTCGAACGCTGATGAAAGGTCCACAAAGGTAAAATACAAGCGTTCCGACTTGATCCTTATATATTTGTGCTGTAACAACGTCAGATTTAAGCCTTGTTCTATTGTGCCAATCCCTTTTTGAAAACCAAATTGGAGGTCACTCATAATTTCATTTTCCTCCGCCCAGGTTTGGAGTCTTGCCAGCACTATTCGACCCAAAATTTTAATTGAGGAATCGAGAAGGGAGATGGGCCTGTAACAGGCACAGCTGTTCCTATCGCCCTTCTTATAGATGGGAACGATGACTGAAGTGAACCAAGACTCTTTTAGGCCCCTTGATAGGGCCGCATTAAAAAGTTGTACCAACAGAGGGCCCCAAATTTCAGGGTTTTCTTTAAAAATATCCGCGGGGATCCCGTCAGGACCTGCTGCCTTCCCTCCTTTAGTAGCTCTTAAGGCAAGCATTACCTCGTCAAGTGAAACAACCAGGTTTATGCCTGGTTCCAAGGCCCAACTGGTAGATGAATTGCTACTATGAATATCAACCTGTGCTTTATAAAGATTGGAGAAATGATCCACCCAATTGTCTTCAGTAATGGCGATCTCCAAGCGTGCCTTATGGGTTTCGTAAGGAAGAGGAGTGTTGATTACTTTCCAAAAGGCAGCAGGGTTTTTTGACTTTGAAGCCTCACAGAGTGAGTCAATGGCCTCCTTATTTAATGCAGATTTCCTTGCTGAAAGGGCCTGATTATATGCCATCCTGCATGCTCTAATTTCACCCACGTCCCTGGGGCTTCTATGCACTGCATATTTTAGATTTTTCAGAGCCCTGGTGCATGCATTATCGAACCAGCTCCTAGGGCCCTTACCTCTACGCTTCGACTCCACCCTTAAACTATTTTTTATGTTTTCGGCTATTATGCCAAAGTGGTCAATTATTTGTTCGCCACTCGAGTTATGCCCCAGACAGATCAAGAAGCTAGTAGAGCACGCCTCCCACAGTTCTTTGAAAAAAGTCGAGGGGATTACTTTACTCCAGCTAAGTGAATAGCCATTTTGTCTCCCTAGAACCACATCAACCGTTGCCTCAACAGGTGGCGCGGCCGTAGATGGGTCCGGGAGAAAATCTACAATCTTAAGGCATTGGGGAAGGTGATCACTTATAGGCAGTGGAATGTTAGTAACCGTCACGACTCTATGTCCTAGATTACTGGAGGCAATGATAAAATCAATAATAGTCAAACCTCTACCAACAAATGTCGGGACAAAGGGTGTGGGTTTTAGTGCTAATTCATTGGCAAACCCTAAGTCAAACATGAACATTATTTCATTCAGCAGATCCCCCATTAGAGTATGGTCGAAGTGGGTCAGGTTCACATCCCTCTCAGTCATTAGGCCGCATAGGCCCTGACTCCCTTTGGTACAAAGCGAACAGTTAAAATCTCCCCCCCATAAAATTACTAATTCTTTGTCGTTTTTGTTAACCTCTGTTTGAACTTCCTCCTTTAATAGCTTAATCGCGTCCACGATTTCATCCCTCGGGACATTGTTATAAAAATTGATAAGAAGCACCTTTGCTCTTTTGAAGTCTCTAAGAGTTATTAATTGGAAGTATTTGGAGTTTAAGTGACATTGGGCCTGTTTTATTTTAAGGTGGTTTGAAACATAAGTAGTCAAACCACCTTTTGCCCTACCAAAATGGCCTCCAACCGCTGGAGTAAAAAAGGTTCTATAGCCATTTATATGGATTGGGTCCTGGGTCCATGTTTCTTGTAGGGCCACTATATCCTTACCTCCTATTACAGACTCCCAGGCTGGGTTAATAATTTTTTGCTTCAGCCCAGCTACATTCCAAAAGAGCAATTCGCAAAAAGGACTCTTCGCCTGCCCTAGACCAGAACCTATCTTTCCCCTGCTCCCAGTATTATTATTATTATTAACACCTACAGGGGATTTCACCTGAACCAGACTAACACTGTCACAAGGTGTCAGCCCATCGGAGGCGCAGATCTTATTTAATATGGGAGGTTCTTGTAAAGGCTCACTGGGGGTGTCTATACCATTAGAAATGCTGTTAGAAAAAGTAACTCCCTCCTTAGTGCACTCTTTGAGGGCTAATGGCAGGGACTTATTCCCATCCAGAGATTCTACAGGGGACTGAGCTTGTTGTCAATCTACCCCATCCAAACCAGAAAAAATCTGGTAACGATTTTGGATTGGTAGATTATAGATGTTTGGTAGTAATTCTCTGGTATTACCTAATCTGGGTTGGTAGAGATTAGGTTCCAAGTGCAATGGGTAGTGGTCACTAAGGGCGGGGTGTTGATAAGGTAAATACCCATTTCTAGGATAGTAGACCTTTGGTCTCTGGGTGTAAAGAGGAGAACATTGACCATTTACATAGCCATGATGACCCAACATTTGCCGTGCCCCCTCTGGCTCAGCCATGTCCCATAGTCTAGCATTTCCGAATCTACGGTGTTGTTGTGCGGGCTTCCTAATAAGTTGCCTATCCCTGCCCCAGTTGTTAGCACTTTTCGGGGGTACATAGGGATAAAGATAGGAAAGGAGATGTGTAGAAATAGAATCACCACTACTAACATCAAACCAATCCCCAATATGCCTCACAGCCCTATGATCCTTAAAGTTGATGATTATTACATCACCAGTCTTATCCTTTGGCCTTACTCCTACCCAGTTAGCACGCCTTAGGCTTAGAATTTCACCGTTTATTGAAGCAGGTAGCGGTCTATTATCACGGAGCCAGAACACCACCTTATTCCGTAATGCTCCGTGATCTTCCCATTTACCTGCCGGTAATTCTGGTACCCCTGCCAATACAATAACATAAGGGGCAGAGTCAGGGGTTAGATCTATATTATGATTAATTTTGGATTTAGTTTTTGGGGGGACCATGGGATTATTGTTAGGCTTCTTGGCCTTGACAATTTCCCTGTCCTTACTAAGATCTTTAATTTGACCTCCCCCTACCTTAGGCGATTGCTCCTTAGATACTGGAGCCACCGGTTGTGGTGTGGCTGTCAGTGGGGTCGGGGTAATTAATGTAATCATCGGGCTGGCCAAACTTACTGCCCCGTTCACTAATTTTTGCTTGGGCTTTAATGTTGTTTGTGCTGGTGTCGCTATTATTAGCGGTGAGGGGGGACCTATTGCTGGGGATTTCACAGATAAGTTTGTTTTTAATAGCGGCTTTTCCATAGTGTTGCCTATCCCCTTTAACAGGTCTGATAAGAAGAGGGAATTCTGTGCAACCTTCTTTTCAATAATGTCTAGATGTGCACACATCGTAGAAGTCCTATCAAGGAGGGGTTGGATCGCTCCCCTGATTAGATCTACTATTTTGGCCATCATGGCTTCCTCACAGCCGGGGATTTCGGCAGTTTCTAATAAGGAAACAGTCTCGACCTCTTCCAGTGTTTTGTATACTTTATTTCCCAGTGAATTCCCCTCCCTATTTTCATTACTTGACCTAATGAGGGGGGATGTAAGGGACGTGGTAGGTGACTCAATAGGGAGCTTCGGGGAACCTGACAGCCTAGTGCTATCGTTCCCAGTAAGCAAGTCCAGTACAAATACACTGGTCGGTGTACTGGACAATGGCTGGTTATTGGTCATGTCAGGTTCAATGGCCGCATTTTCGCCATTGACAACTGCCCCTGTGTCTGAGAAATCAATCAAAAGACAAGAAGCACCAAGGCCTTTCGGCACAATGTTGTCTCCCATCTCGCTAGGAGCACCTAATCTATTTCCTGTGAAGATTAATGAGGATACAGACTCAACCTCCCCTCCTTCTTGATGTTTTGCACTCGCTCTCCCTTGCTTCCCCCTGCGCCTAACTCGGGCTTTTTTAAATCTACGGGGTGATTCCTTTGCTGTAGGCTCATACAATCCAGTAGAGCCTGTTCCTGCTCCTAGGAGTACAGGGCCAATGGAGTCCTCTTCGCTCTGGCCCGCGTGTATTAGGGCAACAGCAGTAATTGTCTTGCGTACAGGGACGGGGGGTTCGTCTAACCCAAGAGTGTCTGTAGGAATAACTGGTTGCTCTAAAATAGCTGTAGAAGATGGGTCCAACCCCAAGGACGCCCTTCTATTGTTGTTAATTTGGGCAACCTTTTTAATTAGAAAATTATCCATGGTGACCAATTTAGAGGGCATTATGGAGTATGTTTAGGAGCTTTTAAATGGACGAAGATGAATGATTGTTCCAAAACTATTTCCGTTTGGTGTAGATAAGAGCTTGCACTATAGGAATATGGAGATAACTTATCAAGGGCAGTGGGCCCGGCTCGGCTCCCTCGGTCCCCGGAGGGCCACAGAGGGCCCGCCCTTTGCCCGGGCTTAGCCCCGGGCTGCGTCCTGCGCGCGTCCCGCGGTCCGCGGACGAGCCCTTTCTCATATAGGAAAGTTCCCAAGGGGGCGTGGCACTGGGAGGGGGCGCGGCTCCCCCGGGAAGAGGACACAGCTGTAGGTGTTTTCAAGCTGATCCTCGCAGTCCCGGGGCCGCGCCTCTCACCTCCTCTGCGGCCTCACGCCTCCCTCCTCTTGCTGGCAAAAAGTACTTGGCAAAAGTCCCAGGGCAATGCTACTCCTGTAGCGGGACCACACGAACAGCCTCAGTGAAGACGAAACTCCTCTCACGAGCGGCACCCGCGAAGCGGGGGCCGCGAGGAGTAAAGAGCAGGCAGATGGGGGCGGGCACTGGGAGGGGGCGCGGCTCCCCCGGGAAGAGGACACAGCTGTAGGTGTTTTCAAGCTGATCCTCGCAGTCCCGGGGCCGCGCCTCTCACCTCCTCTGCGGCCTCACGCCTCCCTCCTCTTGCTGGCAAAAAGTACTTGGCAAAAGTCCCAGGGCAATGCTACTCCTGTAGCGGGACCACACGAACAGCCTCAGTGAAGACGAAACTCCTCTCACGAGCGGCAAAAAGAGTGAATTTACACCAATGGATGGGCCATATGTCTTAACAAGCATTGGCATAGTCAATAGGTCTCGCCTTTGGGACATTATAAGTGTTTAGCCATGCAACAGTTGATGTAGCACCAAGGATATTGTGCTGCATAATTAAATACTTATAAGTCCCAAAGGCGAGACCTATTGGCTATGCCAATGCTTGTTTTAAATGTAAAAAAGAAAATCCTGCTTTAGGATTTTGTTTTTGAAAATAGAAAAATAATGTAACTTTGACATACAGCTCCATCATGTTTGATGGCAAAGTTACAATGTATTGGCAGAAATAGCCATGGAAGCAGTTCTTGTCAATGCTTGGGATGTCCACGGGCCAGTGGATAGTTCGTAATTTAGCAGGCAGCACCTCCATCAAGGGGATTGGGTAATTTACTTCGTTTCCCTGGCATAGTAGGGGCTTATGCCAAATATAAATCAGGCCCTAAGTCAGAAGGTAAACATTTCACGGGGATGACACTGATCCCTGTATGCAACCCACGCTCTATCGCAATAGGCCTTAACTTTTTACTTTTACCCAGTTTCAAACGGCCAGATATCCACGCTTGGCACTTTGAGCTTTTTGACTTCAGAAACATCTAAAACATTGAAAAATCATATGTTTGGTTCTCTAGAGCAAATGTTTGTTGTTCTGGTGTCTATTAACTCATTAAAATGTCTAATTTTAAAATAAATTGTGGCTTGTACATATTAACTATTTTGGTATTAAAAATATTTCACACATTTCTCCTAAAATAAGCCTATCTGTCCTGTGCTACAGTCAATAAGGGTTGAAAACAGGTTTAAACTACTGAATTAAATATGTCTTTAGGATATGCTTTAACTTATAGAACCTGAAAGCCCAGGCAGTCTCTAACATGGGCATAACTTCAGTTAATTTTGGATCCTGACACAGTTTTGACCTATGAAGCTCAGACTTGTATCGGCCTGTATATAAACTGCATATTGTAGTACATTTATTAGTACTAAAATAGTACTACTCACATACACAAAATGGTATCTACTAACCTATGTGTGGAGGTCTCCGCTCCAATTCTCTTATTTTTTCTGTGCGGAGATCTCTGCCACAATTGTGGAGATCTCTGCAAAAATACTTCTACATATTAGTAGTAATATGGAATGGGTGGAAAATGGGGAATACTTACTACCAAATGTGAGGGGTTAAGGTAGGATTAAGGAGAAGATTAGGGATGGACATGCATCCACCCACAAAAAGTACACCCAATGCCATTCATAAACTCCACTTCTATATATACTATAGCCAAAAAGAACCCACAGCAGTGAAAAATTTACCCCAGTCCAAACCTGGAGTAGTTCCAGCACACCATATAGCAAACCAATGGTAATGCAACACCCTATCATAGAAAATAATGACCGCAGGGACTTAAAATAAAATCCCCTAGGAAGTATAACTACATTTAATTTATTGTAACAAAACTTATATATAAATAAATCATAATTAATATTTTATTATAAAATATTTTAATAACCCATTTTAATAAAAAAAAACATAAGTTTACTTTTTAATTACAAAAATGTAACTCATTTACATTAGTTCAATATATAACCCTTAATAAATACATATTTCACTTTTAGGAGCACATTTTTAAATAAATCTTTGGAAAAAGAATCTTAATTTTATTTAATAGATGTAAATTCCTGACATTTTTCATTCAAAATTAACTTATTACTGCTGCAGCATTTTTTGGTTGTGTCCTACATTAATATATAACATTAAAACATCTGTTCTATTTTAGTTTAAGTTTAATAAACTTTTACACTTTTTTCATATACTTTACCATATGGAGGTAATCTTGTACTTCCATCTACTTCCGCCTACATGTGAACACTATCGAGCAGCAACTTTACATCCCTGAAATTAGGCTTCACCCCTGAATTCAGGAGGTGGAGACATGCAAGTGTACATTTAGTAATACATATATATTCAGAAATGGTGAATAACTTAAAGTAGTACATTTAGTCCAAAGTATAGGAGTAACCTTAAATTAGTGGATTAGCTCCCGTGTCAGTTTACCTTTGTGAACAGGTCCCATAGTCGTCTGTATCATCCTGATTGACTGACCCCAAACGATACTGTTGGCCTGAGCATGCAGTGCTAGTCTCACTGTCTGGTCAACCAAATCTTGCAGCTCAGCAGAGAAAAAATTGAATTCTAGAATGGCCAACCTCATCATCATCAACATAATGCCCCTTTTAGGCATTCTTCTTCCCCTCCATGGTCTTAATAATAATTGCTACTGAGTTAAGGCAATAAACTTCCCCTCAGTTCACACAGATTACCATCCTCTGACGATGGTAACATTTATAAATTAGGCCCCTGGGATCTCCAGACTTCTTTTGATGGCCAGAACAGTCTCCCAAAGGACACCTGCTGGCACCAGGCCCTCTGTAGCTGAATGCTCCATTGAAAGATGCCCTTCTCATTGCTTCAACAAGCAAAGCATGGCAATAAGATAGAGCTTATTTCATAAGCCCTAATTAAGATGTGGAAAACAACCAGAACATAAACATAAGAGCTTATATGAAAATGCTCCCTGTACTCTCAATAGAAAAGCCAGGGAAATCTTTGCCTCATAAAGAGGTATATGACAAGGGAAGGGAAATGGAGATAGCGGGGAGTGTAACCATGATAAAAATAGTTGTAAGACTAAAAACTTTATTTTGTTGTTCACTATGGTAATTGCGTAATATCTAGAGTGTTCAACGCTACTTATCTTTTCCTGGGATTCAGTTTCACATGGCGAAGATGATGAAGAGAGGATGTAGACAGGCCCGACACTAGGAATGGGCAGCTGCCCAGGGCCTAGCGTCTGCTCAAAACTATGGGGCCCCTCACCAGAGCACTGTCTTTATAAAGGCCTCATCAGTGTTATGAGTTCCCTTGGGTCTTTCAGCCGTGGTGCAGCTTTGTGAGGCCCAAGGGAGGGGCCGCCGCCCTCCTGGGCCCCTTAGCTATGGGCTGAAATGGCAAAATGATCGCCCCAAACCTCCTGTCAGCTGACAGTTCTAATGAAAATATTTTATTCGCCCTTCATTTTCTCCCAAACTTGCTTTGCTGGCACCCCTCTCTCAGCCTAATTGCTGCATCTGCATGATAAAAGCGATTAGCAACCATATTTGAAGGTGCTTTAGCTGTGAACTGTGCTCTGCCCCTGCATGAATGGAAAGCGGGGTATTCTACAGGACTCCCAACAAATGAAAGAATGACCTCCATTGTGACCTCCCATCACAATGGGCCCTACTCACCTGGCTAAGAAGGGAAAAGGAGGAGAGCAGAGACTGGAGGGAGAGGTGACTTTTGTTTTATAATTCTCTTTTATTGTTTTTTTCGTACAAGCAAAAGTTACGCAGAATTAAAAAAAACATTAGCTCCAGCTGAGCATAAGCGACCAGCGTCGTTTTTTTTTTGGTATAAGTTATGACTTATGAGTAGGGCTCCCAGTTTTCTGGTATTTATTTTTTTAAACATTTCCGTCTGTATTTATCCAAATGCATGTGGACATATGCCCTTTAAAAAAAATGTCATCCTGTTTTTAATAGATGGCATACAAAGCGCACTCTCCCCCCAATGCATGCATTAACAAGGGCCCCCTCCACCAATCAAACTCAGGAGTCTTGCCTTGATTTTCTGCAGTGTGTATGTTTATTAAAACAAGTTCTCAGGTCAATTACTTCATTGACCTCCAGTTCTTTATTAAAATCCAAATTATTTACACCACAGTATTAGGAAAAAATTACACTTATATCCATATATACTCTTTTACCGCCCCTTCTCCAATGGGCATTTGGTTTACCTTTGGGTTGCTCCAGCAGGCCACAACCAAGATAGCCGGCTCTCTTTAAGTTAACCCCCTTTCCGGTCAACAGAGCCACAGGTGAATAATGTGCCACCACTTGTGGCGACCAACGGCTTCCGGGGTAGGGCTGGAGAAGCCGAGGCCACCAGCAGGTCAGCCCCAACTCTCCCGCCAGCCCGGAGTCCATGATGATTTCGAAAACGTGTTCCGAGATAAAACTGTCACTGGACAAGAAGTTCCCGTGGTATTCTTGTCCGGAACCCCGCTAAACCTTGCCTGAAGCCCTAACATTCTAGGGATGGGTGGGTGGGTATCTTCTTTCGCGAGACGTCCGAGCTCCTTGGTGGTCGGTAGACAAAGAGGGGGTCCCCAAGATGGACGCAGGCTTTTAAGCCTGGCGCCCTTAGTCTACTTCCGGGGCGCTAACAAGCCCCTCTCCCATTGGCCTTTTGTCCACCTTTGCCTATTTTCACTTCCGGGTCCAGTGACCCGGAAGTGGTTCCCTGCCGGGGTCGGCCCTTTGGCTGCCTCTAACGCCGCCACTCCCCTAAGGGGGGTGGCGCCTGGCATAGATGGCATACAAAGCGCACTCTCCCCCCAATGCATGCATTAACAAGGGCCCCCTCCACCAATCAAACTCAGGAGTCTTGCCTTGATTTTCTGCAGTGTGTATGTTTATTAAAACAAGTTCTCAGGTCAATTACTTCATTGACCTCCAGTTCTTTATTAAAATCCAAATTATTTACACCACAGTATTAGGAAAAAATTACACTTATATCCATATATACTCTTTTACCGCCCCTTCTCCAATGGGCATTTGGTTTACCTTTGGGTTGCGCCAGCAGGCCACAACCAAGATAGCCGGCTCTCTTTAAGTTAACCCCCTTTCCGGTCAACAGAGCCACAGGTGAATAATGTGCCACCACTTGTGGCGACCAACGGCTTCCGGGGTAGGGCTGGAGAAGCCGAGGCCACCAGCAGGTCAGCCCCAACTCTCCCGCCAGCCCGGAGTCCATGATGATTTCGAAAACGTGTTCCGAGATAAAACTGTCACTGGACAAGAAGTTCCCGTGGTATTCTTGTCCGGAACCCCGCCACAGGGCGAGGCGCTTACTGGCGGACTCGACCTCCCCCCCCGCACTCGAGGGCTTCGGAGATGGCCCCTAAGACTGTCTGTAGAAATATCTCGGTGCCCACCTCAGAAAGGTGCACTCCATCCTTCGCATATAATTCTAACCTGGACGTTTGTATTAATTTGTGCCGAATAGTTTTAATGCTGGATTTCTGTAGGATCTCCGCCACTGACTGGTTTAACCTTTTTATCGATTTATTTACTGCCTTAACGGGTGCGCCCTGCGACCATACTTGCCTCGGGATGACTTCAGACCATAGTAATACGGCCTTAGGCAAAATATTTTTGACAGACGCTAGTGTAGTGAACAAGAACTCCTTCACACCTCTCCTCCCGGCCGGGATCATGTCATTGCCCCCACCGTGCAACACGAATACATCTGGAAAAGGCATGCCTCTGGCCAAAGCCGCCTTTAAATCGTTCGGGACGTCAGCTAGGCGCTGCCCGCCTATCCCCACCCAATGATGGTCCCATCTCTGCGCGATGTGCAACCTTTTTTCAAGTGTCTCTTTGAAGAGCACCCCCGCCCTGCGAATGAAGGAGTGGCCGCACCAACATATTTGGATTCTCTGAGGAGAAGTACCTGTAGTAACGTTAAGAAACACGGTAAGAACAGACCTAGGCAGAAAGACGGGAAAAGTAATGATACAGACTGTTAGACTAATTGCAGGCATACATAACGTTCATAGCAAGCTGATTTCCAACAACCTAATCTCTTAATCGCTTGTTCGGGCAGCCCTAGGCCAGCCGCTGTCGTTGCTGCACCGATGCGAAAAGAATGGGATGTAAAGTCGGCCGGGTCAACCCCGATCTTTGCCAAGGTCATTTTTACTACCCTTGTAAACTGGAACCTGGTAAGGGGTAAACCATCCATGTGCACTAGTACTCTATCATCAGCCCCATGGGGCCTGATTTGCATGAACCCTCTCATCAAGGTAACTGGACAGTAAGATTCCCCTTCTACCCTACCCAATTGTAACCAAACCCCTTTTCCTAACGGGTCCGTTTTTGACCTTCGAACTCTGAGCCTGAGTACATCGTCCGACTCTATTATATCTGAACACCTTAAGCCTCCTTCCCTATCTGTTTTTGATGCCGGGAGTAATTCAGAGACCCGCAGAGCTCCACAGAAGGCTAACACGTACGCTACCCTAAATAATTGTGTCTCGTATGGGGAAAAACAAACGAGCGGCAATGTTGCCACTGTTCCGCTGTTGGGATATAGTTCATGAAAGACAGCCGGGAAGTTCACTTAAAAGAAAACACCATTTTCTGTATTTATCTGACTTAAAAAATAAATGCAGACAGAAAACACATTGCTTTCTGTCTGCATTTATCTGTAAAAATCCATAAAAAGGGAAAACAGGGAGCCTTAGTTATGAGAAACGAAGGAATAATAAGTGATTGGTACAGTAACAGAGGAAGAAGAGATGGAGTTGAGGGGGGGGGGGGACGGGGCTGGCCACACATCCATCATTACCTCCCCGAGAGTAGCAAAACAAGTCCTCAAGGACACACCCGACACCTATAACCCATCAAGGCACACATCATTCCTCGCTCTGAACATCCAAAATGACAGCACTAGTTGGCAGCATCATGCATGTTCACATATGATGCCAGACTTCCCATGTTACCGGGAATAACGAAGGAGCTATGTTGTCCCCTTTTGCTTTTGCCAGTAGTATTGAGGGAGGGCGAATATAAAGAGGTAAGAACAAGCAAAAGAAGGTAAGAGGTGGGGGAGATGATAGGTGAAGAGTACAGCAGAGAGAGGAAAACTGAACATAAGGAGTAGAACAGCAAGAAAGAGCAAGATCCTAAAAGAAAGGGAGATGGGGAAGGATAGATATCCATGCAAGGGCAGAACTGGTGAGAGAAGAGTCTAGGAGCGTGCTGAGGTAAAAAAATAGTATGTAAAAGAGAGGAATGTGAGAGAGGAAGCATTCACACAGTAACGTGAGAGGCTTGTGGGGAGTGAAAAGGATGAGATTGATGTAAAGTAATACAGGAGCAGAGGTGTAACACAAAATGATGCCTGAGCAGAATGTTGAGAGTTGCCTGACTTAGCCATATCTGACAGATTTTCATTTCGCCTGCACTGAATGGGATCCCCTTAGTGGACTGGGGCTCCCCTGAAGTGTTGGGCGCCCATCAGCTCCACAAGGGCTACAGGGGCTTGTGTTATACCCCTTCACAAAAGGTGGAACAAGGTAAGAGGCGGGGGAGAACTGTAATGAATAGCAGCACATGTATGGGATAGGTCGATGTTAGAGGGGCAGAACCAGCGAAAGGAGGTAAAGATGAGAGAGAGATGTAACAAAGAGTAGGGCATGGAGAAGAGAGACAGAAGTACAGAGGGGGTAGAACCAGTGAAAAATGTTGAGCCTGAAGGGAAAGTAGAAAGGCAAAATGCAGTGCTAGGATAGGAGAGGTAAACATTTAGGAGAACTCAAATGGCAAGTGGGGGGAATGGTAAGGAATGGATATAAGAGGGCAGGACTTTAAAGAGGCGGGCGAGGTATGCAGGAATGAAGTAGAATTTATGGAGGTAGAGCCAGCTAGAGAAGGTTAGAGGCTGGCAAGAGATGAGAGGTGCAGTGTGTAGCAGGGAGGTGGGAGGTGGGTGCGATAGGGGCACATTGAGTGAGAACGATAAGGGACAGTAGTAGAAATGAGGTGAAGTACAGAGCGTGGAAGGGAAATGTAGATATAAGAGAGGCACAGTGAGGCAAGGTAAGAGGCTGAGGCGGGTCAAAGCGAACAGGTGGATGTAAAGGGGACAAACCAGCAATAAAAGTTAGGAGGCTAGCAGGAGAGATGAGAGGTACATCGATGGGAGATATAGATAGATGAAAGATATAGATGTGAAAGATGCAGAACTATTAGGAGACCTTAAGTAGAGAAGAGAGAGGGATTGGTGAGAGATGAATGCCGAAGGGCCAAATCAGTGGGAACAGTAAGGAGGAGTGAGGGAGATATGGTCAGGTGTAGAGAATAGAGGAGAGAGGTGGATATAAGAGGGCCCGAATCAGAAAGTGAATGTCACAAAGTTGGGATAAAGCAGAGAGACAGATGTAAGAGGGGCAGATTCCACATGATACAGTTAGAGGCTGAGGAATACGTGATAAGTACAGTACTTTAACCCCTTGCATGCTTTGGACGGCCCCCAGCCATCCGACGTCATGGTGGGCGTGTGGGTCAGACAGCGGGTAGCCATCCGATCTGCGTACGCGTGAGATTTTCCCTCACCGCGGGGAAATTTCGGCCGCGCCCAAGGATTTAAGAGTTCAGCATGAAGAGGAGAGGTGAGGAGAAAAGAGAGATGAAGAGTAGGGTAGGGAACCGAGATGTGGATGTAAGAGGGGCAGGACGAGAAAGAGAAGGTGAGTGGCTGGATGGAATTATGAGAGATAAAGGGTAGAACATGGAGGGGAATGATGGATTTAAGAGTGGCAGAACCAGAGAGAGAATGTAAGAGGCTTGATGATCATGGAGACGTTGAGAGATGAACATGTAGGTTGAGGTGGATGTAACAAGGGTCGAACCAGCAAGAGACGGTAATAGACTGAGCAAGAGGTGAGGTGGTAAAACAGCATAGATGTGTAGAGGTAGATTAAAGTAGGCAGAATCAGTTAAAAAAAAGTAAGTGGGTGAAGGAGACTTAAAAACGTCTGTGAACAAGTGTGCTGCTGCATACATTGAGACTTCTGCCACCAACCAATTGCAATTCCCTGTCCGTTTATTTTCCATGTTAACAAATGTGCCTCGTTTTGGTATGTGCGTCTTCTTTTCCAAAGGTTTTTGTTGTTGAACCATCCTTGACGTGCCTGCAATTTTATTCCTCTTGAATTTAAAAAAAAATCTAGCTCAAAGTGGGGCTCTTTTTTGCGGATGTCCTGACTGGACATCTAGCTCCTGGCCTGCTGCCTGGCCCCAGAACACAATGGTGGCGGATACCACAGGTCCACTGGGGAAACATAAGCCCGACCCAACAAAGCCTACTGCCTCATGATATAGTGCAGTAAGATAGTAAGGTCTGCTCCGGTATTGTAGTATTGTCAGAGTCTTGATCCTTCCAAGTTTTCTAGTACTGTTACTACATTGTCCAATGCTGCTTAACCCCTTGCCGCGGGGGTAATTCCCCCGCTGTGCTGGGGGGCGCACACAGCGCCCCGGTGCTCATGACAAGCTCGGCTAGTCATGCAGCACGGTGGCGCTGTGCTCATGACGAGCTGAGCTTGTCATGACCACACCCGTTTTCATGGAACGTTCAGCACAGCAGGGGAATTATCCCCGCGTGTGAGCGCCACAGCGGTCATGACTAGCTCAGCTCGTCATGAGCACAGAGCAACCATGGCTCATGACGAGCTGAGCTCGTCATGAGCATGGGAGGGGTTAAGGCACTTTATACTGACCTGGCTTCCTGCCCTGTGGTGAGGCTGAGACATTAAGAGTGGAGGCTCTTGTGGAGGCCTGCTCTGTCACTGTCAATCTCATATGGAGACCGGAGTTGAGACTGCGCGATGGGGCTGATGGTGGAGTGCCAGACCTGGACGTCATTACTCTGTCTTGGAATTTAATCATGGACAAATCTGGAACCAATTAGTGCATCTGAGTAAAAATATAAGTTTTAGAGAGATCTACGCCTAGCTTTTCTATCCAATAAGATTAATGTTTTGTATTTACACACAACAGAGCTTTAAAATATATTTTATTAGTTTTTTTTGTATTGTTATACATTTTTCTGATGGCCACACTAGACAAGTAGCTTTTTACAAAGCTGTTTTAACATAGTCAGAAAATGAATGGTGCATTGAAATCACTTCCTGTGATATTACATCTCATGCAAATTAGAGGGGCCTCGCATATTCGCGTTCTACCCGGGCCTCCACAAATCCTAGGAACCGCCCTTGATGTAGAGGTAATGTACATTAAAAATACTGTGAGGTGCAAGCAGTACAACTGTCACGTTTGTTTGTTTAGTACATTAGAAATAGGTCAGTGAAACTGTGTCAGGACTATGTAAGCGGTAACTGCATTTGATATATCCAAGACTTGTTGTGAGTTTGAGGCACTGGCAGTTTTGCAGTATCACAGCTGAATCTGGGTCCCTTCGGCAAAACGTGAAGGAGCGCATTTGTTCTTCGCTGGGCGGTGTTTGCTTCTTCGCCTGGGAAAACTTTGAAACTCTTCTGCCGGATTGAGACGCTGAGACGATTGGGGCGCTGATGGTATCCTACCGGTAAGGAGAGGCAGACGAGAGAGGCCATGATGGTGGCGGTGGCGGCAGTCTGGATATATGCATACTGCTGTCTTCATTTACTACAGACGCCGAGGTCTGAGCGTAGGAGGTGAGCTCTTGCTGAGTCCCTTCTGTCGGCTAAACAACATCTTTTGCACTTTTGCTCTTGCTCTGCTGTAACCGAGGATATTGCCATTGTTGTGAATCCACCCATGTATTAAGGCACACACCCTGATTTATTAACACTTGTAATCCTGGGTTTGCTCTGCTGAAACCGGCAATAACTCAGACTCTGGCCTTAATTGACTCTTAATTGACTACATCCCCCAGGCTCCTTTGCTGCTGACACTTCTCCAGGCGTCCAGAGGTGCATAAAGCCGGTCGCAAGCTCCCGCTCGCTGGACCCGCACAGGCACGCCCGGGCCAAGGGTGGGCTTCTCTACGCCCAGAGGAGGCTGGGCTGGGGTTACTCTCTTGGGTTTTTGATAATAAGAATCCAGGTAACACAGTCACTTATCCACTTGTTTTTTGGGCTCATCACTCGCCACCGGATTTACTTTGGCCAAACTCAGTCCCGGGGGGGACTGCAACGAACGCGCCACACTACGCGCGCAGCCGAGAACTCCATTTCCAAGCGGGCCCTGCGGTTGAAGACTCCCACGTCTGAGCGCCAGCGCCAGGAGGCGCTTTAAGATCGCGCCAGGGTTGCCCGGGCCAAGGGCGGGCCCGCCAAAGCCCGTGTTAGCCAGGAGGAGGCAGGGCTGGGCCAGGGCTCTAACATCGCCACTACCACACTGGACCATACATGCCAACATTTCAGAAGAGCAAAGTGGGGTATTAAAAGAAAAAAATCGGGAGAATGGGGCCTTGAATCGGGTTACTGGCATGTATGGGCTTTGGAAGTGTACTGCTGCAGGATCAGACATTTGAAACGCAAATGCACGTTTTTTTCTTTTAGAAGCATGGAGCATAATATGGCAGGCAGAGAGAGGGTGATGCAAATGTTGTACACTGGCCTGGCACAGGTTGCTGGCAGTGCATGCATCACCCCCCCCCCCCGCAGCCCGGGTTGAAACAGCTTCCCCTGCACACACAAAGCTGCCCCCCCAGTACTTCACAGGTCTTTAAAAGACCATTCTCTTGTTAATGACGCTTTGTTGTTTTTTCACCCCATCGAGAGCCCCTGCATCGCCACTCTTTACAGGAAGAATTAGCACTTTAAACAATACCAAGCCCTGTCAGCTGAAACCCCCAAGGAATCGGGTTTTGGCTTGTAGGAATCGGGAGGCGGGAGACTAGCCTTCAAATCAGTAGTCTCACGCCTGAATCGGGAGGGTTGGCATGTCTGCTGGACTGCTCCACCCTGGGGACTATATTCCATCACGGAAGGCAGGTGAGTGTATCTGTCACCATCCGTTAAAAGAAGTAACACTGGTGCCTTATACTAGCAAGTCCTGTAACCTGCCCACACCTTAAAACTGTACCCAAACACCCTAAAGACTGTTGACCTGATTATATACTTTTGTCTAGTGTAAGGTCGCCCTTGCTGGGATTGTGATCCGCGATTCATGATGTCTAAAGAGAGGATTAAACCAGGCAATGCGGAAGGGAGCTTTAAAGGGACACCAGATGCTTTTTTCATTAGGGCAGAATCAGCCTTGGATCATGAAATTCGCTCAGCCACCAAAAGACTTTCCTTGGACTCTAATATGGCGCAGAAAAGACTTTCTATAGGGGGGGTGGCGAGCCAAAGTAGTTACACCAAAGGCTGTTACTTTAATTGATTTAGCCAATGACACTATTATTCAAAATTCGACAGGAAAAGCGGGCGCCGAGGTTGGAGCAACCACGCCACTGACCAATGAACTGTTAATTGTAATTGACAAAAAGGGAGTGGAAGAGGGGGAATCAGGCCCACCCACGGTGGTATCTATGTCATCGTCAAGGGGGGAGGGAGCGGGGGAAGATGGGGTGGAGATGGTGGAAGTATCACTCGTGGTAACGAGGTGGTAACACGATCTAAAAGGGCGCGCTTAGATCAACATTTGACTGGTAGAGATGTTATGCATGTAAGTGTTCCTTTAGCCTCAGTTAAGAGTACACGAGGGAGAGGACGAGGGGGGTGGCGCAACAAGGTCCCCAGAAATGTGAACAAGAAAGAACCGCCAAAGGAGGATATGTCCAAAGGGAACCATGAGGACACAGGCTTCTCGCAGTGCGCCACATGCAGAGGGTTGGATTTGGGCAAGGAGGAGGACTCACCTTTGTGGTTAAGGTTGGAATCATTAATTATCAATCAACTAGCACCTCTCTACACTAAAATCACTGCTCTGGAAGAAAATATGACCAAACTGGTAGAACAGTGGTTTGGCATACCCACAGTAGTTACTCCCCGACCCTTAGTAACGGAGGATCTGGCCACCCGAGGTAGTGAAACTACGGGAGAAGTACCACAGGGGAGCCAACCTCATAGAGAAGGAAATAGTTCCCATTTAGATAGCGCCCAAGTAGAACCCCCAGGGACTGGTGGAACCGAAGAAATTAGAAGGAAAGAGAGCGCTCTGCCCACTAGTAAGGAAGGGCATGGTATGCCACAGCATAGTAGGCCATCAGGAAAGAGGGTCCAGGGGGTCAGGGAGGACAGGACCGGTGATACTGTAGCAAATGAGCCATTAAGGAGTAGATTTGTCACGGGCACGAGGAATCTGCCTGTTTTGGACCTTCTTCCGGCAGCGAGCCCATATACAATAGTACTGACAGGGGTTCCAGCCTCTACTGAAAACTGCGAAGAAACATCCCAAAAGTTAATTAACAAGGCAGCCCATTGGCTAATTAAAAACACACATTTTAAACTCGAGTACTATAGGCAGATACTAATGGCAAGAAGGGTGGCCTGGATAGGCCATAGTAATAAGTGTTTCGAAGGAGATGCAGTGATCATAAATTTCAGATCACCAGGGCTGGTCCAGGACCTTCTAGACTATTCTCGGGGTGGCTCAAGGGGGGAAATGATTCATCTATCTAAATGCTTCCGCTGGGTTTCTTTTACAGGGATCATAGGACAACTTCCCGAAGAGAGGCAGACAGGCAAATGCACAGTAGAGCGACAGAAATGGGGCCCTTGTCTTTCACAAATAATCGTTATGCTCCTTTAGCGAACAGCCAGAGTCTGGAAGATATTGATTGACATGAACGGAGCTCTCGCCACGGCGATGCCCCCACTGAAGCGATTGCTCCATATAGACACTCATGGGGAGGATCTCAAGTAACCCCAGAAAGCATATTAATACCCGTCCCCATGGAAAGTGACCTGGGTAGATGTCACAAAGAGGACAAAAGTCAGACAGTAGGATCCCATATGACCATCATTCCTGGTCAGTCACTGCCGAGTATAAGCTCCACGAGACAAGGCACTATAAAGGTCTTATCATGGAACATAGCGGGGCTCTCTGCAAAATTAAAAAATACTGATTGGGTGGCTTACATAAAAAAGTTCCAGGTTATTTGTTTGCAAGAGACATGGGAATGGAACAAAGACCAGCTAGCCCTTGAAGGCTTTAAGATGTTTTTTGTCCCGGCAAGAAGGGGGCAGTCTGGAAGAGCCAAGGGTGGGCTGATGACCTATGTGGATCTAAAACTGAAAGGAACATGGGAGGACTTGAGGTGGAACTCTTGACGTACTTCAAGGGCTAAAATTGCATATGAGGGGCCAGAACATATTATTTGTGAACTTTTATAATGCCAAAGTTCCAGGGTCATCACTTATTAACTTCAAAGAAATGGGAAGTAGGCTGGAGGGAGAAATTGATCAAGAAGGACGCAAGTATGATTGGGTGCTTGCAGGAGATTTTAATTGTCACCTCTGTCCAACTGTGAAAAACATACTGGGGGTTTGGTACCCCTGCTCACTTGGAGAGGGCCCTCATCTAGAACACACCCCGGATGGAAAGGAGCTCAACACGGTGTTGGAAAGGTATGATCTCCAGCATACCATGGATCTGATTAATGAAGACGATGTAGGGCAGATAAACCCAACTTTTAAAGGAAGAGGTTGCGGATCAGTCATTGATTTTATTTTTGTATCTTATATAATGAAACAGGAGTTATTGGGGTTTGAAATACAATCTAGTGCATTTAGTGACCACAATTCCCTAGTTATTATTCTGAGGGATCCAAATATCATTAATACCCACGATAAAATAGGCCCGACAGGGGAGTTAACGGCGACAGATCATGGTAGAAGGCTAAGATGAGCAAAAATTGATGTCGATGCCTTCTACGGGGCACTAATGGCAGACAAAGATCTTCATATAGGGAGGTGTCTGAATCCTGAAGTGACAGGGGTTGAGCTGGTCAAGGCCTATGAAGATGCAACACTGCATATCGATAGACTCCTCAGGGCTAAGCCCAGAAAAAATGACCCAAGGGAACATGGTTGGTTCGATCAGGCCTGTTCCAAGGCTCGGAGAGACCTGAAAAGGGCTTTGAAAACCTGCCCCAGAGATAAAATTATGGTTAAGGAGTGTCAAAGTTTATATAAAGATGCGGTTAAGAGCCGTAAATTGCTGCTGCAACAGCAGGTGTGGGAGAACCTGAGGGGAGTAGTAGACAATGAAAACATGACGGCATTTTGGAAGATCATAAACGACCCCTGCTTCCAAGACAGTGACAAACCCAAGATTGTAAACCATATTTTGCCGGAAACCTGGTACGAACACTTCAATGTTTTATATAATTTCAGCACCCATGAGGATTGTTTCGTGACCAATGAAGGGTCAGGAATGGGTGAATCCATAACCTTTTCCCTAAATGAGATTAAGGCTGGCATAGAAGGACTGACTAGAAACAAAGCGCCAGGTCCAGACGGTGTTCCCCCGGACTTTTCCTAACACATGCAGAGTTGTGGGCCCCCATTCTGACCAGGATTATAAACGCTGCGGTGTGTACTAGCATGCTGGAATCTTGGTCAACAGTGACAATCGTGCCAATCTTCAAAAAAGGCAACAGGGAGAGCTCGTCTTGTTACCGGCCAATCTCCCTAATAGACATGTCCGTAAAAGTTCTAGGCAGGGTCATACTTAACCGTCTATTAGACTGGGCAGAAGAACATAAGATCATCACGGACACGCAGTATGGTTTCAGGGCTGGTCGCTCCACAACGGACCAATTCCTCAATCTGCATCTCCTGACTGCCGAGTACACGATAGCGAGTCAAGGAACTGTGTACCTGGCGTTCATGGACCTCACAGCTGCATTCGACTGGGTAAATAGGAACAAACTGTGGGAACTCATGGAGGGATTGGGAGTGGATCAGGAACTCATTAATATTCTGAGATCCCTACCTAGGAATACCCACGCCAAGGTCAGGTACAATGAGGATGGTAGTCTGACAGACCAGTTCCCCTGCACTAGGGGAGTCAGACAGAGTTGTATTTTGGCACCCTTCCTCTTCACCCTCTATATTAATGGTTTGGAGAAAGCACTGGCTGGGCTGGGAGTGGACTCGCCCAAGATAGGCCACAGAGGGGTTCAGGTTCTGCTTTACGCAGATGACGTGGTACTCTTGGCCCGAACCCCGAGTGGTCTACAAACACTGTTAGATGGTTTTATCCACTTCATGGAGAGCTTGGACTGGTCAGCAAACCTAGCCAAATCCTATATAATGGAGGTAGGAAAGGCGACCCGTAAGAAATATATATACACGATTGGGGAACACCGTATTGAAAAAGTTCAGTCCTTTTCTTACCTAGGCACACTGGTCGACTCCAGGCTCAACTTTACACCTCTGATGGAGGATAAATGCCGTACACTAACTAGAAGCATGGGGGCGATTATGAATCACGCACATAGGCTGGGCCGGTGGGCCCCTGACCAGATCCTACTGCTCTATAACTCAATATGTTCCGCCAAGGTCCTCTAGGCAGTGAGGTCTGGGGCTTTGTAGATGCAAAGCTGCTTCATATTGAAGAGAACAAACTCCTAAGAAGGCTTCTGAAAGTCCCACAAAGTATCCCAGGCTTCACTGTACATGAGGAGTTGCGTGTTGCTTACATCATTGACAGGATAAAACTAAAACATGTCTGTTGTTGTATCAAGATATGGACAAACCCAGAGGCCACCTTGTCAAGATACATCATTCAGGATTGTCTGGCAAGGGATAAGGTGATGAATATCCCATGGCTTAAATATGTTAGAGATTCTCTCAAGGCCACGGGTCACCTGGATCTTTTCACTCACCCCACAAAAATATTGGCAAAAGATAAGAATATTGTGAAGGGGGAGTTTTTAAACCTATTGGGTTCCAGCAGGGAAGATGTAGAGAAAATAAAACCCACAGTAAGAAGGCACATTTCGACAAAATCTTGCCCGGGCATTGAACCGTACCTGTATCTTATCCATAGTGCCCAGGATAGGTTCCTCATGACGCGCTTCAGGTTGGATTTTATACATCATAGCCTAGCGGTACCTGCTGGTTTTACCAAAACGGTGGAGCAGAAGGGTCCCTGCGGCTGCGATCGTAGATCTCCGCAGGATACCCTTCACTTTGTGTTGTTATGTCCGTATTACACGCTCCCAAGGAAACACTTTTTAAGAAGAGTTTTAAAAATTGCTGGTTTTAGACATGCGAAGGTGGCTTTACTGCACCTGAAACTCTCTGTGGACGTTTTAACACTGTACTGTATGGTAAACTTTCTGAGAGTAGCAATGCGTCTTAGGAACGCGAGAGGGGATTTGTGATCAGTGTATTATGAATTTCCCTGAAGGGCCCTAGGGATTCAGGGACTCTAGAGGGTACAAGGGGCTTGTTCTTTTATAATTATCTAAAGTATTTTTGGTTGCTTTTTGTAATAGAATCCCCAATGTTGTTTACATATTGCACTTGCACTTTATTTTAACTATTGTTGTTTACATATCGTATATGCACTTTAATTAATTTAATTAATCACCAACGCCAGCCCCGGAGCGGTATATAAATTGCACATGCACTTTAAGTAAATTGCACAACTTTAGACTTGCGCTCTGATCTTCCAGGGCAGATTGGGGGGGATAGTGGAGCTTTGTAGATATTATAAGACTGTTTTAACTAGATTAACCGCCTGTTTCTCATATTGCAATGACTGTTTCTTTTAACAAATGGCTTTTACTGTATTTTTATCTGTGTTTTTATGGCCTCTTAGGCCGAAATAAAGACCAAAAAAAAGAAACTGGTAGTGTACTGTTTGATATTACTTATATTTCTCAGTCATTGAGTCTCACACCTGACGTCTGACTTAAGTTGCACAATCATTTTAATACAATGTTTCTATAGTTTGTAGAATGTGGTCATATTTTCTGGAAGGCCAACACGGCCATCATTAGCTTCATGTTAATATATTTTCAGACAGAATGCCAAATTCACAAAGAATTCCAATGGAATTTTCTTGGAGTACTCCTGACCTACTAGTGATAAGTCTGGAGTACTCCTAACTTAGTTCTGAAAATGACTAGTAAGTCAGGAGTATACTCCGAGTAGGTCATCCCTACTCACAGCTAAATGTTTGTGAACTAAACCCTTCACTTTAATACCATCTCATCCAGAGATCAAAAATTGCTTTCCTCTAGTCAACAACCTTGATGGGTTGTGATGAACTACAAGTCCCAAGGACGGAAAGGGAAGAAGCATTCTTGAGCATCTGTAAAACAACAAATAACACATTGAGTGGTTTAAAAAAAAACATATATTACCTGAATTCTTGATCGGCCCAAGCTTTATTGTGTAATTTCCTGATAAAGTAGGAGGATCCGTAAGAGCTCGTGACCCCGAACAATCCTATTAAAATAAAACACACCTTCTGTTATAGACACCCGACCATTTCTCATTTAACTGCAGTAATTCATGGTATTGTTGTTACTTTGGCACTTACTGGGGTGCAGTCACTGCCAGAGTCGCAGAAACTCACTTCACAGTGTATGTAAACGTAACTGTAATCACCATTAAATTTAAACAACTGGACAGAGTATTTTCCCAGTGGATAGCCACCATTCTGGATAACTTTGATGGTACTATCTTGAGGATTTGGACACCTGTGGAAACACAATGATAAATGTTTGTGCAGTCATTTGAAGATGTCATTGATAAGAAGAGATCTGTTTCGCACCTTAAAGTACAACCTCCAACAGATATACCTCAATATTTAAAGTGTAAATATACTACACTTTTTAACAGGTATGCGACGTTTACGACGCAACCATTACAACGCCGTTCCATTACGACGCGGTCATAACAACGAAAGTTGTTACAACGAATTGCGCTGGGGGGCGCTCAAGGATAGTAAATCATTTAATTTACTATCCCAACACCTTCCCTACTATCCACGGGGACTGGTGTTGGAATAGTAAATTAAAATTTTTTAATTTGCGCCCCCGCAACGCAAGTCGTTGTAACGACTTGCGTTGTTACAACAGCGTTGTAATGGAACGCATTGTAAAAGCGTGCGTCATAATGACGTACATCCTTTTTAACAATGTAACAGTGCTGTTCATTATAGGATATTGTTACCCAATCGACCAAGGACGATGAGGACTAGTGAGTTGTGGTGAGCCAGGATGCTGGAACACCCGTTACAATAACGTGTATCCTGACTGATTGTAAACACAAGCACTATATATTGAATTGTTGTAAATAGTTAGAACACACTGGTGGGAGGGGGGCTAGGGGGATGGGGGGGCTCCTTAGGGTTTAAAAAGTATGATGGAATAGATTATTAATGTCGGTTGTTTGCCATGTAAATTGATAAATACTATGCCAGGATTCCTAATTACACATGGGAACATAGGACATGAACACTATTACTCAGGAGAGTGGACGCATACCTGTGCATATTTATAATACTTTGATGGGGGAGAGGGAAGTTTGATTATTGTGACAATGGATATTTGCTTGCTGCGATGAAAATCAATAAAATATGTTTGCAAAAAATAGGATATTGTTACCCAACTCAACGGTGCTCGATTTATTGACATTTGAAGGATGAAAGACTAAGCAGGCAGACATGATTTGACCCTGTGGCCTACAGGTTGCATGCAAAAACTAGAAGAATGCATCTATTAACTCAGCAAACCCTCATAGAGGTTCAGATTTGATTAGATTTTCAGGTTCGAGGATCTAGCAGAACTCATACCTCAGTTTATAGAAATAGTATGACATCACTAGGATTGAAACTCTGAACGAAACCTTTTGGGCCACTGAGCAGTGTGTGTCGGAAGCATCCTTCACTTGGATATAACTGTCATTTATTTAGAAAAGTGTGCTTTTTAAGTAAATCTTCTTGAGTTGGGAGATTGCGTCCTTGTCTGCACCTGTGCCCATTTTGCTGTTTGCTGCCCCACTCTTGGAACTGCTGGGCCCCTGACTGTCCCCTGAGGGTGTGTTGGCTGCCTGAAACGCCTCCTGACACCCGCGGACCGTGCGCTGCCCCAACAACATTATCCAGTGGGCAGCGTGGTCCCGCGAGAGGTGTTTGGCTGTTGCCCCGGCCCCTTTGACCTTGGCAACTCACGGCGGGCCCGTTTAAGCCCGGAGGAGACCAGACCGGGCCATCCCTCTTTTGTTCGTAATAGACCGGGTACGCATCCTGGACACTCTGTAAGTACTTTTTGCAGTGAAGACGCTACCAGTATTATGGCAGCACGTTAAAGTAGGATTAAGGGACCTGGCAGTCATCTAAGGGGAACATTGGACAATTTTATAACAAGGGCCAATTCTGTTATTGACCAGGGCATAATACTTATGGAACGTCGGGTCTCCCAGGATTTAGCTATGGCCAAAAGATCTTCTATGGGCCATATTGCTAATGCTTGCACCCCTGAGCGGGTTAGGGGTGCAAATATAAACACTGTTTTAGCGATTGTACATAACCCTCCTATTTCCCAGGATCAGGTCGCCTCCTCCCCTGTCATGCAATTTCAACTACCGGATCCTATTGAGACTGAGATTGCCTCCGACTCCACTGTGGCTAATCCCCCTAAAAGATCTAACACCCGCCAGTTGCGGGAAAGACGTGAGGGTGCAAAACCTAAGAGGAAGCGGGCTACCGCCAATACTGCTGGTGGCAGAAAGGTTAAACTCGCTAAAGGTTCCGGTGATAATCTTACAACAGCTAGAAATAAGGGGGACGAGGAACAGAGGCCTACTGATTCTGTCGACCTATCACTGCCAACTGTAATAAACCCTGATGATAATTCACAAAGTGAGGTCATAACTATTGATGGATCAGTGATAGGGGAGGATCCCTTATATGTGAAATTGAGTGCCCTACTGAGATACTCTCTCCGACCGCTTGAAGAGAGATTAACCTGTATCGAGCAACAACTTTCTAAGTTTGAACAAAGCATAATGGTAACTTTAGATAACATTGTATCAAATGTGCAGGTTCAGGGTAATTCGCATTTGAATACTGTAACAGGTGGCACCATGCTGCCTAAATCTCCAACTACGGTGGCACAACCACCAGTAGACAATTTCATTGCATCGCCTGTGAGAGCTACTGCCTCTTCAAATATATTGTCCAATATTGCTGGTGTGGGACTCTCACCAATTGTAAAACAGGGCGGGTGGGCTGCATTTACTGTGGGATCTAAGGAGGAGTCCAAGATTCATTTGCCCCCGGAAACGAGCCCGTATTTGGTTGTCTTGACAGGGGTTCCCGAATTAACCACTCCTAAGTTGGAAACGTATACCACCCTGAAAAATAAAGTCATCTTTTGGCTCAACAAGTACAGACCTCTCCCCCATCGCATCACCAGTGAAATACTGATGGTACGAAGGGTGTCTTGGGTGGGTCACAAATCCAAAACTGTAGCTGGTGACTGTGTGCTGGTGAACTTTAAAGACCCACGCACTGTAGAATATATCTATAACTGGAGGCATTATAGCCCTGGGGCACTCATTGAATCTAGGCCGCTCTCTTATTTTTATCCTTCCAAAGATCTGTTGGATATAGAAGGTGGATGGTCCATTGTAACACATGGTGGTGTGGGAAGGGGTGAGAAGGGCAGGCATGGCCGATTTTTAACAGCACAGAGCCAAATTCTATGCCACAATAGGTTCAGTGGCCTGGAACAGGTTGACTGACTACATTATAGTGGGATGGAGGCACTAGGTTCCGAACCCAGTATGAGAAATGGTAACATTGGGGGTGATGCGATGCCAACCAGAAGTCAACTGTCGGACGCTCTGCTGCCAGAGCCTCAGGTTTGCAACCATAGGAGTGAGCTTAATCCTGTCAATGGGGGTCTGGAGAATATAGAGCTGGCCAACGCACTGGAGTTGCCCCGAGAACCCCCAAGAGAAGGTGTCCATCTGGGGAGAGCTACCTCCTTCTCCGATGATGTAGGCATTATAAAAGTTATATCCTGGAACATAGCGGGACTTTCAGCTACATTGATAAATAATGACTGGCTGGCCTATATAAAAAAATTCCAGGTCATCCTTTTACAAGAGACCTGGGAATGGAACAAAGATCAGTAAGCCCTGGAAGGTTTTAAAATGTTTTTTGTTCCAGGGCGAAAAGGGGGGGTGGGAAGAGCGAAAGGTGGTCTGGTGACGTATGTAGATTTGAAACTTAAAGGGACATGGAAAGACTTGAGCTGGGACTCGGATGTTTTACAGGGGTTAAACCTCCGCATGAGGGGCCAGAACATTCTTTTTGTGAACTTTTATAATGCGGTATTAGCCGGCTCCCCGCTGTCCAGATTTAAAGAACTAGAAACAAGGCTGGCGGGGGAGGTTGACCAAGAGGGACCTAGATACCAGTGGATGCTTGCTGGTGACTTTAATTGCCATCTTTGCCCACACCTGAAATATAGTGAGGGCATCTGGTCTTCTTGCCTCCGAGAAAATGGACCCCATTTAGAACATAATATAGAGGGAAATGAGCTCATTAAGGTCATGGGTACTTTCGCCCTCGAACACACTATGGACCTAGTGAGGGAGGAGAGCCTTAGGCGGGGCACCCCACCTTCAAAGGCAGAGGTTGCGAATCAGTCATAGATTTTATTTTTGTTTCCACAATATTAAAACAGGAGGCCTTGGGGTTTGAAATACAACCGAGCGCATTCAGCGACCATAACCCACTAGTCATTGTCTTGAGGGACCCAGACAAGTCCAGAATCCAGGACAAGAGGGGGGCGATTGGGGAGCTAATAGCGGTTGATCAGGGGAGAAGGCTCAGATGGTCCAAGGTGGACGCCGATGTCTTTTATGAAGCATTAATGGCGGATAAAGATCAGCTGGTTTGGAGGTGCCTAAATTCGGAAGTAGAAGGGGCTGACTTAGTCAAGGCTTATGAAGGGGTCACAAAGCAAATTGACAGACTACTCAGGGTAACAACGGGGAAAAAAGCCCAGCTGAAACACGGGTGGTTTGATCAGGCCTGCACTAAAGCCCTGAGAGAGCTGAAACTGGCTCTCACAAGCCGCCGAGGGACCAAAGCAGGGTCATAATATGTCGAGGTCTATATAATAAGGCTGTTAAACTCCATAAAACCTCCCTGCAAAAACAGGCCTGGGAGAGCCTGAGGGAAGCAGCTGAAACCAAAAACATGACAGCATTTTGGAAGGTCATTAACGAGCCATGCTTCCAAGATAGGGATAAGCCTAAGATCGCAAATCACATCTTGGCGGCATCGTGGTTCAAGCATTTTAATGGCCTATACAATTTCAGTACACAGGAGGATGGTATAGTCCCCAAAGACAAGCAAGAAGGGGAAGTACATGTAACTTTTACATTAAATGAAATCAAGGTAGGTGTGGAGGGCCTGACTAGAAATAAAGCGCCGGGACCTGACGGAGTGCCCCCGACCTGTTTTTAGCTCAAGTGGATTTGTGGGCCCCCATCTTGACCAGGGTGATAAATGCTGAAGTAAGTACGGGCATGCCCAAATTTTGGTCATTAGCGATAATTGTACCAATTTTTTAAAAAGGAGATAGGGAGAGCCCGTCCTGTTACAGACCAATTTCGCTCATCGATGTGTCCATGAAAGTTCTCGGCAGGGCCATACTGAACCGACTACTAGACTGGGCAGATGAACACAAGGTAATTTCCGATACACAGTATGGATTTAGAATTGGACGCTCCACAACTGACCAATTCCTTAATCTGTACCTCCTGACGGCCAAATACACAATTGCTAGTCGGCAGACAGTGTACCTGGCTTTCATGGACCTGACGGCAGCCTTCGACCGGGTGAATAGGCTCAAACTGTGGGAACTCATGGAGGAGCTAGGAGTGGACCAGGGTCTAATAAATATCTTGAGATCCCTGCACATGAACACCGTAGCCCAGGTCAGGTACAATGAGGAGGGTAGCATGACTGACCAGTTCCCTTGTACAAGGGGAGTTAGACAGGGTTGTATATTGACACCCTTCTTATTTATCCTGTACATTAATGGCTTGGAGAAAGCGCTGGCAGGCTTGGGAGTGGGTTCACCAAGAATAGGTACCAGGGGGGTTCAGGTATTGCTTTACGCGTACGATGCGGTGCAGCTGGCCGAACCCCCCGGGGCCTTCAAGCATTACTAGATGGCTTTGTCGATTTTATGGTGAAACTAGATTTTTCAACTAACCTTGCCAAATCATATATAATGGAGGTAGGGAAGGTGCCCGCAAAGAAATACAGATATATGATTGGGGCACACCGCATTGAAAAAGTCCAGTGTTTTTCCTACTTAGGGGTATTGGTAGACTCCAAACTAAATTTTAAACCACTGATGGAGGAAAAATGTCGCACCCTGATTAGAAGCACGGGGGCTATCATGAATCATGCATATAGGTTGGGCCGCTGGTCTCCTGATCAGATCCTGAACCTCTACAACTCCATATGTTCGGCTAAAGTACTCTATGGCAGTGAAGTTTGGGGCTTTGTTGATGCCAAGCCTCTTCAAATTGATGAAAATAATTTTTTTAGAAGACTGTTGAAAGTGCCACAAAGTACCCCGGGCTTCATTGTCCATGAGGAACTGGGTGACACCTACATCTATGACAGGGTAACATTAAAACCTGTTACCTGCTGGGTTAAAATCTGGACAAACCCAGAGGCCACCCTAACAAGAGAAATTATAAAGGATTGCATGGCTCGTAATAATGGGTTGAACATACCATTGTTTAAATATGTGAGGGAATGTCTTGAGAGGCTGGGTTGTATGGAATTATTTAATCACCCACAGAAACTGTGGCCAAGGATAAGCTTATGGTCAAGGGGAAGATCTTGAAATTACTGGGCTCTAGCAGGGAAGACCAGGAGATTAAAAAACCGGCAGTGAGAAGTTATATCCTGACAAAATCTTGCCTGGGCATTGAACCTTACTTGTATCTCATGCATAGTCCCCAAGATAGGTTTTTAATGACGCGCTTTAGGTTGGATTCATTACATCATAGTCATGCGCTGCCCGCAGGTTTTACCAGAACAGTGGAGCAGATGGGTCCTTGCGGCTGTGATCACCGATCTCCGCAGGACACCCTCCACTTTGTACTGCTATGCCCATACTATAAGCACCCGAGGAAGCATTTCTTAAAAAGAGTACTAAAAAAAGCAGGATTCAGACAGTCTAAAGTGGCGTTATTTTATTTAAAACTTTCTACTGAGATTTTAACCCTGCATTGTACTGTAAACTTTTTAAGAGTGGCAATGCGTCTCAGGAATACTAGGGGGAATGAGTGAATTGTAAAGTTATGAATCGTTTTTAAATCTTTTATCACATTGTAATCTTTTTAACAGTTGCCAAGAGCAAAAGGAAATCTGGATGGAATAAGCAAAAAATGTATTTACATGAATTGTTTTTAAGCTGTGCCTTTATGGTGTTGTCTTTTTTGATGCCGAATAAAGTATATTATAATAATAATAATAATAATAATAATAATAATAATAAAGTAAAAAAGCCCTGTGCTGAGGAAGCTCTGGTCAAGCAACAGTCCCAATCCCCTGCAGGGTGAACCACAAAAAGTCACTAAATTACCCTACGCTTAACCCTATGTAGGTTGGTACGAAAAACAGGTCAGGCTTAATTTAGAGGCAAAGTGTAAAGTATTTATGCCACACACAACAGTAATGATGTGAAAACACAACACAAGAAAAAACTCAAAACAATTTCAAGCAATAGAGTCCATTTTTATTAATGATTTGACACCACTATAACAAAAATCCAATCAGTAGAACCAGACGTATGAATTTTACATTTTCTTTTGTGAAAACTAGTGCCTAAAAGATCAATGGAGGGGGTGTAGCCAAGATGGCGGTGAGATAGGACGTGCTTCCCTATCCCTCCAGCGCCGCCTGCCATAAGCTTTGTTAAATCCTCTCATCCACGCTCATGATCGAGTGTAGTGGTGCCCGCGGCTGTTCTGACACCGGCGGTGGGCTTCTTTGCTGGTTCTTTGGTGGCTCTTGCAATCTACCCAGGCTGCCCTGCCCCGGCTTAGCTGAGGCCCAGCGTGCCCGATGGGGACCTGCTGCCGCCGTGAGGCCTAGACTCTGCTGCGACCTCAATCGCCTGGTGAGGAGAACTGGGTCCTGACCATAGCAGCTGAGTGGCCGTATGAGGGGAGAAACAGAGCGTGGCGGCCGCCGGCGAGAGATTAGAGGGAGGCCCAGCAAAGCAGCTGCTATTTTGCCAAACCAGAGGAGGCGGCCTATCTGCGGCAGGCAGGGAGTCTGGAGGCAGTGAGGCCCAGCGCTAACAGCCCAGACTGAACTTCGCTGCAGACACAGCTGCGAGCGGACTCCAGGCGGACACCCGAGCACTCCCGTGCTCCTGCTGCTCGAAGCAACCGGTGCCCAGGCGTATAGAGGTGAGGAGCAGAGGGGCAGCGGGCCAGCGCCCGGCCTCTAGGTGCGTGGCTCGGTCTGCACATCGGCGGGCAGCGCGGCGCAGGTGCCGGTCGTGGGAGGGTCCTGCTTACTGGCGCATGGTGGGAGCTATCTCACTCTGCGGAACCCCCCCTGCTGAGTGAGGGGCCCTGCGTTCTGTAGCGGCGACTGGCTGGCGCTTAGTCAGAGGTGCTCGGCGGCGAGACCTGGGGGCTGAGGAGCAGCCTGTGGTTCCGAGTTGGATGGTAGGGGCTGGACCTGGCTGCAGGAGAAGAAAACCGCGATTTGCCTGTTACAGCGGTGGGTGTGCGGCGGCGGGTGTGTGGGACCCCCCTATGTGACCACTCCTAGAGCTTACCTTTGCCTTGGAGGCCTTATACTGTTGTGCTTTGGTGGGGGGGAGGCCTGCCCTCGACTCGCGGGTGGCGGTCCCCCACGCCTGACCTTGCAAACGATCTTGCTGCTCTGTGGGGCCTCTAGCTCCTCTTAATCGCCCTGGGGGGACCCTGATGCCCTCCTGAAGGCCTTGCTGGATATACTGCTGAGAGGTGGCCATTCGATGTGACACTACACTGCAGCGGCTGTCTGATTTCCCCCCCCCCCCGACACCCGGGAATCTGAGATGGTGATGATTGTCGGATCAACAGCGGTCAGGCCACAGCTCCCTTAGATTTGGAGTCTCCCCCCCAGCGGTCCGCACCCCCTGTCCTGTTTTCAGGTCCTCAATCGGTGAGCGGTCTGATTGAGAGGGAGTGAATGACTTACAGGCAACCATCTGGGCTATGCGATCTGGATCTACCGCACTTGGTCCTGAACTGCACTGCTGCGCGGAATCTCCCACCACTCGCTCTCTCTCTTGAGCTACTGCCCGGCTTGCCCTGCGAGAGTTGGATTCTCACGAGCCTGCGGTGATATCTGCTGCTGCCACGCTCCAAGAGAGTACTACACCGAACAGACCCCTGATTGCGGCATCATGTCATTGGCCAGAGGTAGAAAGGACAAGCCCCTGAAGGATCTCCTACAAAAAACGTCAGGCCAGTCTGCCTCCCAGTCTGATACCAAGACACCGCAAATTGACAAAAATGATGCGCCAGCAACCAAGACTTTCATGGTCGAGTTGTTCACGACAATCAAAAAAGATGTAATGGAGCTCCGCTCCCAGCTCTCATCCGACCTGAGAGAAGTGTTGATTCCATAGGAGAGCGAGTGGCAACTTTGGAGGAACACGATTTGGGGAGACAGGATGACCTACACCAGCTCCCAATACCCAGCCCTGGCGGATCCCTGCTGCCGCCACCGACGCCCACGGGACTCCAGCCCTTCAGCTACCCAGAGTAATTCAGGTCCTGCGGCACATTAAAAGCTCCTTTGAGACGCCCGACCACGGCGCTCCGTTCCGATTTGACCTAGGAGTTACTTCGACACGCCCGACCGCCAACCACTTTGAGGTCCACATTCATTGAACCTCGTGGACAGTTTATTACTACCCGAGACGCCCGACCATGGCGCTTTAACTAGCTTGTCCGACGATCTACACCAAACGCCTGCCTACCCGCTTCATTCCGCTGAGCAGTGACCCCTGCGCAGCCAGCTCTGTATCTAAAACAACAACCGTGTCCTGAAGACGACCCCAAACAATTGAGGGTTGAAACGTGGTCGACTGTACAGCACATTCATTGGCGCAAATTCTACTGTGGCTATTGCTTAACTATGAATTGAACACTTAAGTCACTTGAATTGTTCACTTCACTAAGCCACCCACTGTATGATACTTGCACTCACACCCTCTTTGCGCCGTTCACGTTGTTTTATCCTACTACTTGCGTCGCTATCTCTCACTTCAACACCCTTGAGCACCAAATAGTTTATGGTTGTCATATGATTTGTCTAAATACAGTGCTGCTTTAACTGTATGACCATGACCCTGTTTGATAATTCCTTTTGAATACAAGATTAACAACAACAAAAGACTAATTGAATAATTGTCTCCTTCACTTCTTTTCATGTAATGTTTTCTACATACATATATAATTGTCTACCAAATATTACCTATTGTTTTTTGTTCAACCTACACCAGCTCCAGCAGGATATGATCCGCCTTAAGGAACAGAATATAGACCTTCAGGCTCATGCAGAGGACTTGGAGTACCGATAATAACATTAGAATCCGAGCAGTCCCTTGAAAGGAAGAGGGAGATGACCTCCATGCTTACGTCTGCGATTTATTTAATCAGATTCTGGGGATGACGAGGATCAAGAAATTCAAATGGACTGAGTTAATTGTGTGGGTCTTCCGCATGGTGCTAAAGCTCCCCCCGGACATCCTCGTCTGTGCACGATTTCCAACTCAAAGAACGAATCCTTCGCAAGGCCAGAGATATCAACCCAGTGCAATTCCGGGGTCATCAGCCCGCACTATACCTAGACTTGGCAGCCTCCATGTTGATCAAGCTCAGGGACTTCAAACCCATCACCAACCACCTTCGTGAGCAAGGAATCCCCTACTCTTGAGGCCATCCGTTTCGCCTCATCTTCAAACACCAGGGTAAACTCCTGCAGATCAGCTCTTTGGAGGACACCTATAATATTTTGGGGTTGGATCAGCCCTCTGCCATGCCTGGGAACAATAGACCTCTTTCTCGACGATGCCGACGCTCTTTCGAGTGGCAGCGAGTTGGAAGATCGCCGCCCGCCTCAAAACCAGACACGGCTACTAGAAGGCTGGAGCTAGAGGCAGCCCTTACATTGGTGTTACAGGTGATGGACAATGCAGACGTTCCTTAATCTTCAAGTAGATGGGTATCCAGTTGGGATTATTTGTTGGCGCCGGAGGAGGTGAGCAGTTTGATGGTGAGCAGTGTCATCGCTTCCCATCATACAGAGAGATTGCTCTGTACTACATGGCTCGAACTGGGAGAGTGCCATGTCCCCTGAACATTTGAACTACGAGACAAACTTTTGTCACTCCATTGGATTTTCTGTTTCTTACCTTTTGTTCTGTTGTTCTATTTTGCTTGCAACGCGGTCTTTTGGGTTTGCTTTTGGGGCTCTGCATCAGTTCTTAGACAGGGTTGGCAGTTACCTAGGCCGAGTGAGACGACCTATACTGGTTTTGACTCTGTTGGGCTTGGGCAGATATATGACCTTCTGGGTCGATGGTAGGGGCTTAAAAATTGTAAGTTTGAATGTACAAGCGTTGAATAGCCCGGCTAAGCGAGCTGCAATACTTTCTCTCTTAGAAAACACTGAGAGCGACATCTGTTTGCTTCAGGAAACCCATCTTTTACCCAAGGATACTAGTCGGATGAGAGAAAGGCGTTTCCCAACTGCAGATGTGGTCCTCAGGTTCGGCCAAGAAAAATGGGGTTGGAAACCTTTTTAGTGCGCGATCACAATGCAAAGTAGTCTCCACTGTGGCAGATATGAAAGGCAGATTCTTAGCACTCCGAGTACAATGGGGGGATACACAAATGACAATAGGGTCCTTATATGCCCCGAATGAACAGCAAGAATCCTTCTTGTGCCTAGCTCTCTCTGAAGTTCTTGCTTCCCCGGATGCGGCGCTTTTAGTGGGAGGAGATCTAAATGCGGTGATGGACTCAGGGATGGATAGATCGGAGGAAAGGTCGAATTAAACAGGGGTGTTGTTGCAGGGAGGGAAGCAATGGTTAGCTGACTGTGGCTTGAGTGATGTTTGGCGTATTCAGCACCCTAATGAGCGCGACTATACTTACTACTCAGCAGCACACAGAACTTATGCACATTTGGATCATTTCTTAGCCTCCCCCTCTCTCCTCTCTAAATTTCACACTGCGAATATCACTCCCCGTTCCCTCTCAGACCATGCCTTCATATCAGTATTACTTACAGCACGAGGCAAGCATTCGACACCGCCAGGCTGGCATTTCCGTGACTCCCTATTTCACTAGGGGGAGGTCATCAATCGAATCCGGAATACTATAGTACACTACCTCTCAGAGAATGACCAAGTAGGCACTCCTCTCGCTGGGGTATGGGAAGCCATGAAACTAGTGGTGCGGGGAAAATTCATCGCGATAGCAGCATCCTGTGCACGGTTATGCAATGAAAAGTGCATGGAATTGGAAAGGGAGGTGGGAGAGCTAAAGGCAGTTCGCAAACAAACCGGGGCTCTAAGAGTTTGGAGAGAACTGGAAACGCGACGACGCATGCTGAAACACCTAGACTTAGACAGGGCTGAGCATGCCCTCCTGAGACTATGCCACGAGACTATGGCATACATTTTATCTCAGTGGGGACAAGGGCGGAAGATGCTAGCACATAGACTGCGGGCACGAACGCAGATGTCCGCGATACAATCGGTCCGAGATTTGAATGAAGTGGAACATAACACAGACACCCTTATTGTTGACACCTTTCGTCAGTTGTATCACCACCTTTACACGAGGGGGGATGCTCACTCGCATGACCCAGGGGACTACTTGAATTCTTGCGATATTGCTCCCTTGCTTCAATCATCGGCCGACACCTTAGACTCAGCCATTCGCATAGAGGAGGTCATCTCAGCGATAGCACGATTAAAAGTGGCTAAATCCCCGGGACCAGGTGACTTTCCGGCACTGTTTTATAAAACATCCTGCGTGGATCTGGCTCCCCTTTTTACAAGGCATTTTAACTCTTTCCTCGACACTGGGGAGGTGACGCCCTCAATGTCTGAGGCGGCAATTTCTGTTATTCTTAAACCTGGGAAGCACTCTAAAGAGTGCGGGTCGTACCGGCCAATTTTATTCCTTAACATTGACGCGAAGTTATTCACGAGTATTTTAGCCTCCCGACTTAGTCCCTTGATGGATGACCTTATAGACCCGGACCAATCCTGATTTATCCCGATGCGACAAGGAGGGGACAACACCAAACGGCTCCTCCACCTCATAGATCTGGTACACTGTTCGCGCACTCAGGCCTTCTTACTTTCGATCAACGGGGAGAAGGCCTTTGACCACGTCGACTGGGAATACTTATTTGCAGTCCTACGCGCATTCGGGTTTGGTGATAACTTTGTTTGATGGGTCCGTTGCCTGTATGCCTCCCCAAGGTGGAGGTGCGGGTGAATGGGTGAAAATCGACCCTTTTCCCCATTGCCCGGGGAACGTGGCAGGGTTGGCCCCTGTCCCCACTGTTATTCGTGCACTATAAGGAGCCTTTGGACCAACGCATTTGATCCAACCATGACATTGTTGGTAGTAATTTTGACGCTGAAACACACAAAATTAGTATGTATGCGGATGATGTCATACTCTCGCTAACGCAACCCACACTGCGACATTTGTCGAGAGAGCTTATTGCTTTTGGAGACGTTGCAGGATTCAAAGTAAACTTTATGAAATTGCAAATTCTTAACATCTCTATCCCCGAAACTGAGGTCCACGACCTGAAACAGGATTTTGCCTTCCAATCGGTGCACACCGACATCACATATTTGGGCATTCGGCTGACCTCGTCTATCGCTAAGACAATGGCCCTCAATTATAAATTATTGTTGGAACAAACGGCCAAAGCGTTGTCCGCCTGGTCCTGTCTTAATCTGGCATGGAACGGGAGATTAGCGGCAGTGAAGATGACGGTGCTCCCGCACATCCTATATATCTTCCAAATGCTTGCTGTGAGTCCACCACCAGGCGCCCTTTGGAAATTACAGGGGCTCTTTAATAAGTTCTTGTGGGATAATCAGAAACCGCGGCTCGCATTACCACTAGTCACCTCTACGAAAGCCTGCGGTGGGCTTGGCTTCCCGCTCGTGAGTGCTTATTATCAAGCATCTTGCCTCTGCTACATCACGGAATGGAAGAGTCCAGTAAACACTGGTACTTTATGGACCAAACTGTGGCCTGCTGTCACAATTGACGCAAATTGTGGCTTCTGGGCAGACAGAGCATGGGGCCTATACTCCTCTCCGTTTACATCACCGATTCTTAAGGTTTGGGACCGGCTAGCGCACCAGAAGGGGTGGACCACGTTCCCCTCCCCAATGACCCCTATTGTGGACAACCCTGATTTCCCACCAGGCTGCGCGTCCCCAGTCTTCCACCGTATGAGTGAGGAGGGTTGTAAAAGGGTAGGCTCTCTTTTTGATCTAGATGGCTTGATTCACTTTCCCCAACTGCGCAAGGATTATGATCTACCAGCGTCGGAGGCCTTCCATTATTCGCAACTCGCACATTGGGTGACACAGTCTGCAAACTTCCCTCACATGTCTCGCCCCATGACAACTTTTGAAAAATGGCTGGTCTGTAAAAAGGACGACCGTAAACTCATATTTGAACTGTACACTATGATCATTGCAGGCCCTAAGAAACAATGCACAAAGGTACAGGTCCGAAGGGAGACTGAACTGGGGAGGCCCTTATTGCAGAAAGAATGGGAACACCTCTTTTATCGAGCGCATCACACTGCTTCCAATTCAGCGGGTGCGAAGTCTGCATATAAAGTGGTCACTTACTGGTATTATACCCCAGAGCGCATCAAAACGTGGGACAGAACCAAGTCAGACATCTGCTAGCGGGGGTGTGGTCTTACTGGCACTCTGGTACATTTGCTATTGCATTGTCCGAAATCGGTGCATTATTGGACAGCAATCCTCGATGCCATTGATACTGCATTTCAGATTACATTGCCACGAGTGCCTGAACACACATTACTGGGACTTCCCCACCCTGGGTCCTTTCAATTGAAATCACTAAGGGGTAAGCAGATAGCCCTGGCACTACTTGCGGCGAGACAAGTGCTGCTGGTGCATTGGGGGTCCTCGTTAGTTCCAGACCCTCGAGATTGGGTTCAGAGGATCTGGCACCTCTTAGCAATGGAGCGTCTATCGCTCAGTGTAGATGGGAAGGGCAAGGAATATGTGAAAATATGGGCCCATTCTTACAACTCCTTACCAAGTAACGTGCCCAATATACCTGCAAATCCTACAACTCATACCACTAGAACCACCTGGTGCTACCGCTAATTAACCTGCAAGATACTAGCCAGGGGTTGGTGGCTAGGGTGAGGCAGATGGTCATGAACTGATGCGGAGGGGGGGCGGGGGTTGGGGGGGTGGTAGGGTTGTTTATTTCTTTCTCTGTTTCATTTGTTATATAAAAGAGGTATCTTTGCTAGGTGCCTTATGACTGTTCTGTGGATTGAATTTTATCGCGAGGTCACCCTCTGGGATGTAGACCTGAACGCTGTGTAATGCCTTTCTGATTTCGCTCTGCCAGTGCCCTGATTTAGGCAGCAAAGCTGTGTAATTATGATCGTTTACCACGCAATGAAAAACTATTGATTCTAAAAGATCAAAGCACCAGCCACGAACGTCTATTCAAGTGAGACCGGGCCAAGGTTGAAAAATATGGCAAAATGCGAAGTTGTTTGGATACAAGAAGTGGACTGGGTCCAGTCAGCGCTTACCATCGGGCAAGGCTGCTGGCGGTGTCTGTGTAGGGAATATTGTCATCCGTTGGCCTTGGCTCGAAGGTGCTGTGATGATGTCTATGTTTGGACTTAGTTGCCGAAATGGAAGTCGGAAAAACTCCAGCGAGACAAGGTAGAAGTCTGTAGCCGAACACAGATCCACGAGGCTGGATAGACTTATCGCAAATGACCGCTAAAAAGGATTCGCTGTTGTTGAGAAGAATATAGAGGGAGAAGCTGAGAACTTAAGCCGACCCGCATTGCACATCGGGTAGATATGCCAACAGGTTGGTAATGTCTCCTCCTAGTTCTCAGAGAAGTTTTTTGGCCAACATCTTCCTAAGTCCTCAGTTTTGGAAATTGTTCAGCTAAGCACCTTTAGCACCACAACCAAGGGTCCAGTACTGGTGGGACACCTCTTGTGGGTTCAGGACTCACTAGGCTGAGTCCAGGCCCTATTTTTATTTCAAGATGGTGGGAGTCTTATATGTGACAGTGGCTCTGAACGGGCGATCAACATGGAGTCACTTCTGGTAGGCTTGGGTGCAGATGAAGATGTAGAGCTCAACAGCAGGGCTGGCGTCTGAGGATTCAAGACAGACTCCAAGCAGTAAAGCAGTCCTTCCAGGTACAGCAGCACTCTGTTAGAGTGCACAGCAGGTCACAGTCCTCTGAGAGTCCTTCCTCTGATCAATTGAAGTGAATTGAATTTCCTGACTTCCCTGTCCTGGCTCCAAGCTTATTGCAGTGACAATACAGGGTCATTAAACCCTTTGTGTAAAGGCAGAGCATAGGATATTCAGCTTTAAGTGGGGCTGTGCTTAGCTCCACTCCCTCCCATCCTGCCAGCAGATGGCCCATTGAGGCACACCTAATCCCTCTATTGTGTGACTGTCTGTGAGTAATTCACAAAGTCTATCAGCTACATCCAATTATGTGACCCAAGCTAGGCTACAGATTCAAAAAGGCTAAGGGCAAAAAAATGCAAACTAAAAAAAAAAGTTAAAAAAAAGGGCTACCCAATAATTCCTTGTGAGCATGGGTATGGACTATAGGTAAAGGTTAGGGGCTAACAAGAGACTCATTTGAGAAACATTTTTTACAATAATTTGGATAAGAAATCTGTCTCAACAATGGCAGCATGAAATAAATCACACCAAAGTTGAAGAAATTAATTCTGAAGAAAAGGCACACACAATAATTGGATCAATCCTTATACCGTGCATAATTAATTAAGGGGTACAAATCAAAAAATTCCACAAAAATATTAACCTTGTCAGATCAGTTTCAATGTCTGAGTGAGGAAAACAGATATTAATGTCCAGAAAGCTCACTGTAATCAATGTCAATATCTGTACACCATGAAGATCAAGCGATAGAATAGTGAAGATCCATTAGATTCATGTGGGAAGAGATGGACTTGTCATCAACGTTACTGTTAGGTGAAAATTTGAGTAACAATAAAACATTTTTAAACTCAAAACACCACAGAAGTTCACCAGTTATAGTTATCTCAAGTAACTATAACTTGTGTCCTAAAGTCATTATAACTCATGAGCGACATACACAGTCTTGTCATTAATTATGTCCTTTCAGATGTTGCAGTGATGTTATCAATCATGTTGTTGAACATGTCTTGAGCCATGTGTGTTGTAATATGTGAGGTCATTAGCAGTCCATGGCAAGGCCAAATGTTACAGTTACTTTAGGTCACAAGTTATAGCTACTTTATATAACTACTGGTGAATGTCAGTGTTTATATTGTAAGTTTAAAACAATACATTGTCACTGGAATGTTTACCTAACTTTAGGATTACTTTAGCCTTTGTTCGTTTTAGTGAATTGTAAGTTTCTTTTAATGCAAAGTAAGAAAAAAGTACATTTCGTAACTATGATGTCACTTTAACCATTGTTTTTTCCAGTGAATTTCTAGGCTTTTTTAATGTAAAGTAACATTTTATTACCATAGGTAATGTTAATCCAAGTGTGAATGTCCCACAGTATTCATCTTAACTTGTAGTTAAGGTGTTGGGGATACAAAGCTGTGGACACTACCCCATTTGCGGAGACGTCTTGGGTTGGAACAGTAGTGGAACCCCACATTAAAGGTGAGCCTGCTGAGTAACTAGTTGACGAACTGGGAGTTAGTACGGCGGCAGAGACCATTGACCCTGTGGGTGCACTCACTGCCCCCAACATGGTGCACAGCACTTGATTCCAGGCCCACACTGCCACACCTATCAATAGGAAGATCACATGCACAGGGGGTAGAATAACCACAGCTGATATGGGAAACTCAAAGGCCAAACAGTCACTAATACCACATGGCACTGGAAACCACTGAAACTGAGGGCCCTGAACCTGCATATGTGTCTCTACATGTACACCTTGATAAAGTGCTTTCCACAATAATGAAGACCAACGTCACCCTCCAGAGCCGGACACAGTAAACTAACAGAATGGGTCAAGGGAGTGGAAGCCATGATGGAGGGAGTAGAGCCAGAACACAAATCTTTGGCTCAGAAGGTGTACGACCTGATGGAAAGAGTCCGTACCCTGGAGTGGCGAGCTGAAGATGAAGTGTGGCGAAACTGATGCAACAACATTAGAGCGGTGAGTCTGCTTAAGGGGGTAGAGGGCAGCGATATGGTGTCTTACACAAAACACTGGATTAAGACAGAAGCTGCACCGGACCACTTCACCTCCTTCTTTGCCTTGGAACGGCCCACTGGCACCCTGTCACCCACCTCACCCAGTCGTGACTAGACTGCTTCACTACAAGGACAGAGATACCATCCTTCAAACAGCACACACTGAAGGCCCCTTTGTGGTGGACAATGGAAGGGTGTCTGTATTCCCAATTTCATAGCAGCTGTTCAGGTACAGCGGACCTCTGATTTAGAAGTCAAAAAAGCCCTTAGATATAAGGGACTGCCTTTCTCCCTGATGTTCTCTGCAAAGCATAGGATTCTCTTGGACTGTACTACCCTCTTCTGTGCAGATCCAGGCACAGCATGTGAATGGCTGGAGACTTACAGGACCGGGTCGATGCTCCCCAGGGCCTGAGCCAGGGTGGGGCTCACCAAATGGAGGCTCAGGATATTAACACGGGTGCATCCCAGGGCAGGCTCCTGGAGAAACCCTCTCCCTGACGGACAGAACAGGAACATGGCAGCAGCACTGATTGCAGTAGTCGAGATAGCAATGACTCAAAAAACAGGTGCTGAAAACAGCACCCCCTAGGAACAGAGGTCCATGGTGTCAGAGTCAGACACCTCTTTGCTTCATGAGGAACAGTTACCTAGAGTGAGCTCACATTCCATAGATAGGCTGATATGAGAGACCGAAATATGTTGCTCATGGCCCACACTGGGGGCAGTTGATGGTCGTGGGGGAACAAAGATCCCGGAATCTTGGTGGGGGGGTCCTTTACTGGTGAGACCCACCATTTTTAGGGCTCGGCTGAACGCGCGGAAGCGCGTCTCCGCCGAGAACTTATTGTGGCCGTGTCTCCTTTCAAGGAGACATTCCTGGCCGCGCGCATCGCCTTGGAGGCGATTCGAAACGAGCACGCGCACGCGAACGCGCTCGCTGCATTCACAGGGCTCGGCTGAACGCGCGGAAGGAACGGGGACTGTAATGCTTGTCATTATTGTTATTAAGAGTTCGATACTAAGAGGAGGCAGAAGCAGACGGCCATTACTCCTTCACAGGCGTCGGCTTTGTTTTAAAAGGGACAGAATGACAATGCAGTATATTCTGTTTTGACAAAGATTATTGATTGAAGCCCCCTCACAATAGTGCAAGGCTACTTAAAAGTCACCTGGAGAAAAATGAGTTTACACTCGAGCAGAGCAGGCTTTTTTGTCATGAAGGCATAATGATGTGTTTGCTCTTCCCTGCACTGCGTGGTCTGTATATTTTACAGACACCACAACAGAGATAGATAGAAGCGCCGGCATGCTGGGGAAATTTGTTATTTCGGAAATGGGAGAGGGAAAGTGCTTTGTGTCTGAGATTCCCATGCCGATAGAGAGGCTAAGTATTAAAGCGGCGCAGGGATGCCTCGCCGTGCCCCAGGGGGCTCTCGTTCTGAGGCTAGTGCAGACTGGAGTCTGGGGAGGGTGACAGCAAACAACGACCACAAGACATTTACAGCAGGTCTGTCAGAGAAAGGTCGCAGGGTTTTGGATTCACAATGTTTTCAGTCACAGCCGAGCACTTGGTGAAGCCACTTTCACCCGACAGGGGGCGCTAAAGACCGCTCAAGTCGTGCAGTCCATTTGTGCTACTAACACAAGAACAGGGGGAACTAAAATGTTTATGTTCCTGATGCTAATCACAGGAGGATAGAGAGTATGCCATGCAGCACAGGCACACATATTTGCTATAGCATCATTGCTCCATTTCCCGCCAATTTGCTGTTGGATATACTTTTAGACACTACGGCAGATGGGACTTTTTTTTGTTGCACCAATTCCTCCGTTATTAGTGTTTAACAATTTCTTCCAGTAAGGTGGTCGCCTCCACCATCGTAGTGAGTGCAGAGCAGTGAGTGCAGAGCAGTGAGTGCAGAGTAGTGAGTGCAGAGTGCAGAGTAGTGAGTGCAGAGTAGTGAGTGCAGAGTGCAGAGTAGTGAGTGCAGAGTAGTGAGTGCAGAGTAGTGAGTGCAGAGTGCAGAGTGCAGAGTAGTGAGTGCAGAGTGCAGAGTAGTGAGTGCAGAGTAGTGAGTGCAGAGTAGTGAGTGCAGAGTAGTGAGTGCAGAGTGCAGAGTAGTGAGTGCAGAGTAGTGAGTGCAGAGTGCAGAGTAGTGAGTGCAGAGTAGTGAGTGCAGAGTGCAGAGTAGTGAGTGCAGAGTAGTGAGTGCAGAGTGCAGAGTAGTGAGTGCAGAGTGCAGAGTAGTGAGTGCAGAGTGCAGAGTAGTGAGTGCAGAGTGCAGAGTAGTGAGTGCAGAGTGCAGAGTAGTGAGTGCAGAGTAGTGAGTGCAGAGTAGTGAGTGCAGAGTAGTGAGTGCAGAGTAGTGAGTGCAGAGTAGTGAGTAGTGAGTGCAGAGTAGTGAGTAGTGAGTGCAGAGTAGTGAGTAGTGAGTAGTGAGTGCAGAGTAGTGAGTGCAGAGTAGTGAGTGCAGGGTAGTGAGTGCAGAGTAGTGAGTGCAGAGTAGTGAGTAGTGAGTGCAGAGTAGTGAGTAGTGAGTGCAGAGTAGTGAGTGCAGAGTAGTGAGTGCAGAGTAGTGAGTGCAGAGTAGTGAGTGCAGAGTAGTGAGTGCAGAGTAGTGAGTGCAGAGTGCAGAGTAGTGAGTGCAGAGTAGTGAGTGCAGAGTGCAGAGTAGTGAGTGCAGAGTAGTGAGTGCAAAGTGCAGAGTAGTGAGTGCAGAGTGCAGAGTAGTGAGTGCAGAGTAGTGAGTGCAGAGTAGTGAGTGCAGAGTAGTGAGTGCAGAGTAGTGAGTGCAGAGTAGTGAGTAGTGAGTGCAGAGTAGTGAGTAGTGAGTGCAGAGTAGTGAGTAGTGAGTGCAGAGTAGTGAGTGCAGAGTAGTGAGTAGTGAGTGCAGAGTAGTGAGTGCAGAGTAGTGAGTGCAGAGTAGTGAGTGCAGAGTAGTGAGTGCAGAGTAGTAAGTGCAGAGTAGTGAGTGCAGAGTAGTGAGTGCAGAGTAGTGAGTGCAGAGTAGTGAGTTCTGAGTGCAGAGTAGTGAGTGCAGAGTAGTGAGTGCAGAGTGCAGAGTAGTGAGTGCAGAGTAGTGAGTGCAGAGTGCAGAGTAGTGAGTGCAGAGTAGTGAGTGCAGAGTGCAGAGTAGTGAGTGCAGAGTAGTGAGTGCAGAGTGCAGAGTAGTGAGTGCAGAGTAGTGAGTGCAAAGTGCAGAGTGCAGAGTAGTGAGTGCAGAGTAGTGAGTGCAGAGTGCAGAGTAGTGAGTGCAGAGTAGTGAGTGCAGAGTAGTGAGTGCAGAGTAGTGAGTGCAGAGTAGTGAGTGCAGAGTAGTGAGTGCAGAGTAGTGAGTGCAGAGTAGTGAGTGCAGAGTGCAGAGTAGTGAGTGCAGAGTAGTGAGTGCAGAGTAGTGAGTGCAGAGTAGTGAGTGCAGAGTGCAGAGTAGTGAGTGCAGAGTGCAGAGTAGTGAGTGCAGAGTGCAGAGTAGTGAGTGCAGAGTGCAGAGTAGTGAGTGCAGAGTAGTGAGTGCAGAGTAGTGAGTGCAGAGTAGTGAGTGCAGAGTGCAGAGTAGTGAGTGCAGAGTAGTGAGTGCAGAGTGCAGAGTAGTGAGTGCAGAGTAGTGAGTGCAGAGTGCAGAGTAGTGAGTGCAGAGTAGTGAGTGCAGAGTGCAGAGTAGTGAGTGCAGAGTGCAGAGTAGTGAGTGCAGAGTGCAGAGTAGTGAGTGCAGAGTGCAGAGTAGTGAGTGCAGAGTAGTGAGTGCAGAGTAGTGAGTGCAGAGTAGTGAGTGCAGAGTAGTGAGTGCAGAGTAGTGAGTAGTGAGTGCAGAGTAGTGAGTAGTGAGTGCAGAGTAGTGAGTAGTGAGTAGTGAGTGCAGAGTAGTGAGTGCAGAGTAGTGAGTGCAGGGTAGTGAGTGCAGAGTAGTGAGTGCAGAGTAGTGAGTAGTGAGTGCAGAGTAGTGAGTAGTGAGTGCAGAGTAGTGAGTGCAGAGTAGTGAGTGCAGAGTAGTGAGTGCAGAGTAGTGAGTGCAGAGTGCAGAGTAGTGAGTGCAGAGTAGTAAGTGCAGAGTGCAGAGTAGTGAGTGCAGAGTAGTGAGTGCAAAGTGCAGAGTAGTGAGTGCAGAGTGCAGAGTAGTGAGTGCAGAGTAGTGAGTGCAGAGTAGTGAGTGCAGAGTAGTGAGTGCAGAGTAGTGAGTGCAGAGTAGTGAGTGCAGAGTAGTGAGTAGTGAGTGCAGAGTAGTGAGTAGTGAGTGCAGAGTAGTGAGTAGTGAGTGCAGAGTAGTGAGTGCAGAGTAGTGAGTAGTGAGTGCAGAGTAGTGAGTGCAGAGTAGTGAGTGCAGAGTAGTGAGTGCAGAGTAGTGAGTGCAGAGTAGTAAGTGCAGAGTAGTGAGTGCAGAGTAGTGAGTGCAGAGTAGTGAGTGCAGAGTAGTGAGTGCTGAGTGCAGAGTAGTGAGTGCAGAGTAGTGAGTGCAGAGTGCAGAGTAGTGAGTGCAGAGTAGTGAGTGCAGAGTGCAGAGTAGTGAGTGCAGAGTGCAGAGTAGTGAGTGCAGAGTAGTGAGTGCAGAGTGCAGAGTAGTGAGTGCAGAGTAGTGAGTGCAGAGTGCAGAGTAGTGAGTGCAGAGTAGTGAGTGCAAAGTGCAGAGTGCAGAGTAGTGAGTGCAGAGTAGTGAGTGCAGAGTGCAGAGTAGTGAGTGCAGAGTAGTGAGTGCAGAGTAGTGAGTGCAGAGTAGTGAGTGCAGAGTAGTGAGTGCAGAGTAGTGAGTGCAGAGTAGTGAGTGCAGAGTGCAGAGTAGTGAGTGCAGAGTAGTGAGTGCAGAGTGCAGAGTAGTGAGTGCAGAGTGCAGAGTAGTGAGTGCAGAGTGCAGAGTAGTGAGTGCAGAGTGCAGAGTAGTGAGTGCAGAGTAGTGAGTGCAGAGTAGTGAGTGCAGAGTAGTGAGTGCAGAGTAGTGAGTAGTGAGTGCAGAGTAGTGAGTGCAGAGTAGTGAGTGCAGAGTAGTGAGTGCAGAGTAGTGAGTGCAGAGTAGTGAGTGCAGAGTAGTGAGTAGTGAGTGCAGAGTAGTGAGTGCAGAGTAGTGAGAAGTGAGTGCAGAGTAGTGAGTGCAGAGTAGTGAGCAGTGAGTGCAGAGTAGTGAGTGCAGAGTAGTGAGCAGTGAGTGCAGAGTAGTGAGTGCAGAGTAGTGAGCAGTGAGTGCAGAGTAGTGAGTGCTGAGTGCAGAGTAGTGAGTGCAGAGTAGTGAGTGCAGAGTAGTGAGTGCAGAGTAGTGAGTAGTGAGTGCAGAGTAGTGAGTAGTGAGTGCAGAGTAGTGAGTAGTGAGTGCAGAGTAGTGAGTGCACATCATCAGAGCTGTATGAATAATAACTGTATCAGCCCCGTGCGTGAGGTGCATCATCCACATTGCTCAGGTCACCCAAATTCCTGCACTCTCTACCACACTGCTTTCAAGAACAGCATACTCTTGCACACACACTCACTGCTCACCAATTCAAAGTTTGCTAAACATTTTATGCAACGCATTGTCATACACAATGCCAATAACTCAAACTTTAATGCTGCGAGCCCTATTGCATTGTAAATGCTTGTTTGTCTTTGTTGTGCAGCTGGGGGGTAAATACTACTCAGGCGGTGTGTATGAGAGACCGTTTGAAGCTCTGATGGAGAAGAGAATTATATGCCACCACGTACTCCACATACTGTGGGCGGGCCTTAACTGGATATGGGCAGAAACACCTTCCACTCTCACCCATTCCACGATAGACAAGGAGGGACATTATTTGCTGTTTAGAGGTGAAATGCTAGGTAGAGATGTCACCTTGGGGAGTATATATGCCCTTAGTCAAGATCAAGTGGCATTCTTCCTGATGCTGTCCCCCCCTTTGGCTTTCTTACTAGCTGATGGGGAAAACTTTAATTGCATGACAGATGTTATGTTTGATCGTTCTGCTGCCCCTGTGCCTCGAGCGCTGGCACTTAAGAACTCTGAAGGCCTGCAGGACTGGTTGGGTCACTGGAGGTTGGCAGACATCTGGAGAGTACAGCATGGGCAGATGCAAGACTACAAAAAACAGAAAAGTATGCAGTTCCTAGTGAACACTGTCGGTTGATGTGCAAATAGTGTGTTGAGAAGTACACACTAGAGGCAGGAGGAGGTTTCCTCCTTTTGGAAAGGGACCGTCACACACCCCCCATCCATGGGGTGTCTTGCTTCATCATCGGGTCTACTTCTTATCGGGTAGGCACTACAATACTCGATCGGCGCCCTTGTCGGAGCCTTTTAGCGGAGATCTTTTTTCCTTATGCCGTAAGGTGCAGTGCATGGGAGGGCCCTAGTGAGTGCAGATTTAGAAAGTAAAGAAGTGAGGCTAAAACAGGAGGTAGTGGTCCACTCAGAACTATTTTAATGATTGTGGCCACTTTCCTGGTTAAAAACAAGAATGTTGCGCACCCCTGTTATACGGTTACGGGGATACGTGCTATTGGGGTCAACATGTTTCTTGCCATTGTTTCTATTTGAAAGCAATTCTTCAAGACCAATGCAAGATCTATCCACACTTTTTGGTAGTAGTCCCTAATCAATTAATTAAGTGACCACCCATACAGCACCCTAAAAAGTGGTACCTGCAGATCTAGGACATCAACCAGTAGGGAAAATGGGAAGCATAGAGATGTATCAGTGCTTTGAAGAAACCTACTATACTTGTCTTGTGTTCTAATAGTAAACAAAAATTATAAAAGGCATGCATCACTCAGGGTGGTTGCGATCATGCACAAGGCAATTTGGAACAGCGTTTAAAAGTAGCAGCATTAAGAAGCAGCATACAAAGGCAGCCCAACTGGTATAGATGCTGCGTATGTTAAGGAAACTCAACCCATTAGGGTCAGATTTATGTTTAGTCGGTTTCTGGCAGGTGTTGACACTGAATAGTGCAGTGTCCTTGAAAAGGTGGGAGATATAAAGGAAGGTTCATATCATGATTGGTAGAGTTCTTGAGAGCTCAATGAGATGTGGTACATTTAAGGCTGAAGCACCCCAAGAGTTAGTACCGATGAGGAGCATTTTTTGTATTTTACCGAGCCCACAGTAGCCCGTGTAGCCCCCTCAGTCTGACCCCCAAGGAGCAACCACGTAGGTAAGACTGAGGGAAAACTTGGGTACCATCACTCGCCACGTGAGAGCACAACCTCTGCATTTCGTCAGCAACAGTGCCAACTATGTTAAGTAGGAAACAAAGAGTCCCAGTGGACCCACCTCAGGCTTGTGAGTGAGCGCCCCAAAGTACCCAGTGCAGCCACACCCCTCTGCGGGCGCCCGTTAGTGTATAAGCACAACGGTTTGAAGAAAGGCGCCTCAGGGCACAAAATCTAAGTGAGCAATGTAAGGGCTCAAAGACCTAGTCTCCCTAGGCGCAAGACTACTCATACTACTCGCACATCTATCACCTGCATACCTGACTAGACATGTTTATTTGCTCCAACAGACTTTGCCACTATGTGACCCACACAGAATATCTGGGATGTACTTTGCCTGACCATAGCCTACTACTGTTGTTGTTCCAGCTGGTGGAGACGCACTTAGAAGTTCAGAGATTTCCACGTGGCACCTTAACCACCTTTCCCTTGAAGATATGTGCTCAGCAATACAATGACTGAATATTTCACCTACAATCAAGGATCTGTGTCATCAAGCCTCCTGAAATGGGAGACATTTACGGTGGTGGTGCAAGGAATCTGTCTGGGGAAGTCAGTGGGCATGTGGTGGGAGCTCAATGGAGAGCTCCAGCTGCTAGACAATTCTCTGGGGCCAGATGCAAAGGCCAGGATAATGCTGCACTTGAACTCTTGCACTGCCATGATGGCAAAGAGTATATTACCAGAGCATGACGAGGAAGGCAGACCAGTCAGGCATTTGCCATGGTCGATTAGGTCGAATCCTGCAGGGCATCAAACACACAGTTCCTGACAGGTGAGGGCACACCACTCTATTCTCCTTGGGCCGTCAAAACATTGTATCAGGAATATTACGAGTTGCTGTACCGGCGTCATAAGCCTCTCATGCCCAGGCAGCCTTTTTAGATCGCCTCCCCTTTGGGATTTGAATGCCAGTGTCTTAGAAAGCCTTCCAGCCCAGTATCAACACAAGAGATCAGGGCTGCCATCAGACACATGTCCTCTGGGAAGACTCCAGGCCTGGATGGACCACCCTCTGAGTTGTATGCCTCCTTTGCAGGGATGCTGACCTCTCAGTTGCAGGTACCATATACTGAATCCTTATGGCTGGGAGCCTTACTGGCATCCATCAGGGACGTAGTAGTAATCTCACCCAAGACACCGGGGGCTTACCCCCAGACTTCCACCCTTTATCCATGCTGAATATGTATTTTAAGATCGTTTTTTTGTACCTTGATTTTATTAAACACTGCATCAAAGGATATCAATAACATTTGTCATGCACATACATTTACATCTCAACAGTTGTTTTTGTTGCAATGGTTTAATTACATGACTTCACTTTTGCTTCGCCCTCACTGCACGTGAGCTGAATAACTTTATGAAACAATGCATTTTGTTTTGAATAATAATCTTAATTATAAAAACAATAGAACAAGAACGACAATCGAGAAAAGTAAATACCACCTTTTCTACACATAGGCAGCGACCAGCAATTATCACTCTTCCTGATAAGGGCAATCTGGAAATTTACATGAGACTTATTTGAAATTTGGGTGATTGTCATGGGAGATCAGTCCCAGCAATGCAAACTTGTATCTTATCTTCTTGGGTGTTGGGAGTACGACCAGGATGCATTGTTTTATCGAGGTTTCAATTTGCACCGCTGTTGCCGTGTGAAGAGATTGCACCACCCAATTCCAGTACATCTGTAGGCGAAAGCAGCTCCAGGTCATATGTAGGAATGTGGCAGGGTCCATACCGCATCGCAGGCAGGAGGAGGACGATCCTGGGGTGAACCGTGCATGGCGCAGTGGAGTCAGACACGTACTGTGTAAGTAATAAAAGCGAGTACGTTTAAATCGTGTGTTACTTGTTGCTTCGGCTACCTGTGCCAGTGCCCTCTACCATTCGCTATCAGTCAGCGGGATAGGTAGGTCCTCATCCCATTTTGCTCTAATTACAGTAAGGTTGGACCCCCAATCTTCCTTTAGTGCTTTGTATATATGCGAGATGAGACCCCTGCTGGAGCCTGGGTCCAGCATCATCATCAACGTACAGGACTCCCTCTGCTCGTCTGGGAATGTGGTCCACATCTCACAAACAGTACGTGATATTTTAGCATATTGTAGAAAGGGCCCGGATGGCACTTGGAACCAGTCCTGTGCCTCGCTAAAGGTCAGAAACGTTCCATTCTGGTATAGATCTCCCGCCAACTCACATCCCCCTCATACCACCTCAAAATGTCCATGGTCTCCTGAATATTTTGAAATCCCCTCAGCCACCAGAGGGATAGTGAACTAGATTGCGGAGCCCTTCCGAGAACTAGTATCACTGCCTGTTCCCAAACTTCCATAACCTGTCAAATTATGTGTGGGCACTCTCTTGGAACACTTGAACCCATCATTATGAACCGCTGTAGTTGCGTCCCCTCGTTCCATCTCCCCAGCAAGTCCGTCTCGGCCGTACGTTCCCCCATGCACCATTGTGCTGCATATTGCAATAATCCAGCTATGTAGTATAATCTGAGGTCTGGAAATTCCAGGCCACCCATATCCATGTCCAGTTTGAGTGTTTCCAGCTTGGCCTTGCTCCGTCTACCTGCCCATACTAGTGAGATCAAGAGGCCATTCAGGGTGTCAAATGTGGACTTAGGGATTTTACAAAAGAAGTCCTGCAGTACATAGAGACAGAGGGTCAAGAGCACCATCTATGATATTGCCACTCTCCCCATAACCGACAGTGGTAACCTGTTCCAGAATGTCATCGATGCCCGCAGTCCTGTGAGGACTTTCCCCATGTTCAGTTCAAACTGAGACTCCAGTTGATGGGCAATCTGTATACCAAGGTAATGGAATCGATTACACCTCCAATCCATAACAACCACATGAAGATCATGAGGTGTCCCCTGCACCAAAGTCGCAAGTGCAAACAGTATTGTTTTCTGGCAGGTGATTTGGGGGACAGAGGACAACCCAAATGAGTCTAATATTTCCCAAGCTGCCGGAATTGCCCCTTCCGGTTCCCTGACATAGAGAAGTGCATCATCTGCATACATGGAGACGCCGTGTGTACGACCATCCACCGCTATACCCCTTGGTTCCATATCTCTTCGCAATTGCACCACCAGGGGTTCCGTGACCAGAGCGAAAAGCAATGGGGATGATGGGCATCCCTGTCTAGTGCCCATATCTATCTTGATAGTTTCAGATACCTGTCCTCGTTCCGTACTCGGGCCCTCGGTTGTATTTTGAGATCCTTAGCAAAGTTTCGGCACTCCGATTAATCTTGCATATGCCTGCGTTGATATATAATTATCAAAATGGCCTTATTCCCGATTGGAGAACTTCACTGAACCTCCAGAGACTCTACCATGCTCTTTTTACCCAGATTTTCCGTTCCACCTGTGTGCTACCATCATGTCCATTGATCTTGAAAATTCTTTTGATTTTATAAGAGGCACTTTCTCTTGATTTAATGCTAAAAGGGGACTGGGTGAAGGCTGGATCAAGTGGATCAGACTACTATGCTTGGCTCCTACAGTGAGGGTCAAATCATCACTCTCCCCAGCTGCTCCGCCTTGATGCCGCAGCCTTGAGTCCTCCACAATGCAGGGTTTGTGCTGGCTGCCCGCCAGTCTCCAGGAAACTCAACTGCTCCCCTTGTAACTTTTCTGAGTGATATTTATTTTACTGTGTTGCGCCTTGATTGTAGTGCCTTGATTGTTTCCTCTATTGTTTTTCCCCCTTCGTGGCTGTATCCCCGTAAGGTTGTCTTCGTGATTGTATCCATGTAGGGTTTCCCTGCCAATGCTGCCCCTACGGCCCCTTCCACGCCGTCACAGCCCCTCCCCCGCCTCCCCTCCTACAGGCTCCGCGACCCGACCACGACCAGCGCCAGGACCCCTGGTCCTCTCAAGCCTCTCCGCTACGATTCAGCCACCCGTCACGCACTCAATCCCGGAAGACACGCCGACTGTGCAGGAACCGCACCAAACAATGGACCACGCCATGGACAATTCTCCTGCAGATCCTTCGCCATCGACAAAGCCCACACTACCACCGAAGGCCCACCAGATGCACGCACCACCGATTCCCTGGCCTGCATCCTCCTCAACGTGTGTTCCCTGCACCGACACGCCGTAGAAATCTGGGACCTGATCGACGCCCTCTCGTCTGACATCGCATTCTTCACAGAAACTTGGACCAATGCCATTTCCGGCCCTGACATCGCCACTGCTATCCCCGACGGCTACAAGATCCAGAGAAGGAACCACCCTGGAGGAGGACTCGCCATCGTACACAAGACCCCCTTCCGGCTCTCCACATCCAGCATGAGTGACCCCCACTCCAACAAAGAACACCTCCACTTCCATATCCGGACCAGGCCCAGGAAGACGCTACGAGGCACCCTCATCTAGAGACCGCCAGGACCACACACCGTCTGCAAGTAGCATCGCTGGGCTCTACTCCATCATCTCCACAGATTACATTTTGCTTGGAGACCTAAACTTCCACCTCGACAACTGCAACAACCCCAACTCCACCACTCTCCTCGACAACCTCGCCATCCTAGGACTGAATCAGCTGGTCAAAACACCTCCCACAGAGCTGGCCACACCCTCAACCCCATCCTCGCGGGAGGAACGAACATCTGCCACACTACCAAGCCGATCTGCCCGGACCACCACTGCGTACATTTCATCTTCAACACCTTCACTGCACCCAAGCCCGCCCCGCGCCCTCCTCGATGGAACTGGAGCAAGATCACAGAGGAACACCTCAACACCACCCTCCTTCAAAACCCCCCCAATGCCACGACTCACACCAACTCTGCAGCCTGGGAACTCCACCGCTGGATCTCCTGCTGCTCCAACAAGCTCACACCCCTCTACCACCCCACCAAACTATGCCCTCTGAAGCCCCCTTGGTTCACCACAGAACTTCAAGAAGCCAGACGCTCCTGCAGACGCCTAGAGAAGGCCTGGCAGAACCTGAAAACCTCAGCATTATAAAATTCCAATAGAAACCGAGGTTAGATGTGCAGGACATCTAACCTGGGCTTCTATTGGAATTCTATAAAGCATATTAGCAAGCCCATTATCGCTGTTTTAGCTGCAGTTTCCTGCCGATAAAACAGCGATAATTTTTCGCAGGGTTCTTGCTAATACGCCCCCTAGATCTCTCAGGAATCACGGTAACAAGACACACCCTTTCGCTTGTACTCTTGTGCTTGTCCACAATAAGATCTGACAGAGACACGAAACAGTTTAAAATATCTATTTTAACTAACGTGCCCGAACATGCAGTATACATGCCACAACAAGCAGGAAAATGCATAGTACCAATATCATCAGCATAGCAGCTAGTCCATATATCATGAAGGGAGATGTCATAATGAAAAGACAATAGAGAAAAGACAATAGAGCCTAACCTTCCTCCCCTTGCTAAGAAATATTATTATTATATATGAGAAGATCTCTGGGCTTTGTCAGTAGACCCCGTGCCTTAGCTTCTAGATGGTAGAGCTACATCATAGGTGCTATCTCGCTCTTCTCCCTGGAAAGGTCCCTCTCCAAATATGTATCCCCATAATATCAAAATATGAGTTTCCAACAACAGCTGCATTGGGATGTTTTGTCTAGGTGCTAGGGCCTGACCAGAACAGAATAACAAGGGGCATTGTTTATCGACCTTGCTCATGATGTTCAGACTAAATTCCTGGAACAGGCAGATAACCAACACAGCAGACAGTTCTGATGTGAAAGGCACGAACAAAGTTGTTTGCAACAATAAAAACATCTAGTAACATGCGCAAAGCTGTATAATGGCTGCAGGGCACATGCTAACTTAGTGATGTCAACAATGTCCCCAATGGCCACGTGACACACCTGACAATGAGAAATTGATTCTAGTGAGAGATCCCACAGACAACTTTTCTTATTGTTTGATCTTTTCTAGCTTGGAAGTTTTAAGGTAATGGCCATTGCAGACTCCCCTAGTGATAGCCTTACATAATATCATAAGTAACACTAAGGACTAGACATGATTATAACATCCCTGAAAACAGAGGATGAGGATGATCGGCATAATACAGCTATTGTGATCATGAGAACCCATGTACTACTGGACAACCTCTGTACTGTATGGGGGACGCTTCATGATAAACTGCTAATGTGACGCTGGGCATGCTTTTCGAGGTATCTAGCACAGGGGCAGAAGAGCCTATAGCCTCAATGTTGAATGCTTGTGTTACCCGTTTACATCTGACATGATACTGGCCTTTTATAACTCTATCATTTACATTGAAGTTCTGTTATTTAGATGACTTGCAAATTATAAGTGGCAATAATTAAAAATAAAAAAACTTGTAGTTTGGCTGTAAGTGTCATTAGTGACAGATGCATACATTAAGCACTTTGTACTCAGCCTAAAGTTCTCCTATAAATGCACACACTTACTGTGGTATTTGTTGCATTATAGTGTTTAGTAGATATCCAAGAAATAATAATCGTAGTAGTAATTTTAGACCCCAAATTAGCAAACATGGAAATAGACCAAAATCTAAGTGGGACAAAATTATATCAGAAACACTTAAATAACACCGTTCAGTCAAACCTCAGAATCACAAAAAATTGAAAAGTATCCATCCACTGGTCTGTGTCAAATACACATTTAGGGTAGCAACACTGAATTAGTTCCAAAAGATTAGGAAACGTAAGCAGAAAATAGGAAAGTAGGGATTTTATTTTTACCTGTTTTTAATTATAAAATATTTTTTCGAGTCTTGGGGGTTGCTTGATGGTGTTGCATAACAGTTCTTCATCAGCAGATTGAACCGGGATGTGTCCCCTCCAGTAATCATCACTCCAACGTACAGCATACTCTTTGTGGACAACTGGATTTCGGTGCCTTCATAAGGGGAACTGAATGATGCATCAGTGTAGGCGGCCATCTTTAAGGTAAATCTCCCAGTACTTCCTACATTGATATCCAATGAGCTGCAAGCAACACATTCAAAAAGATAAATGGGATTCATGACAAAGGTTAATTGTATTGCATCATGTATCAAACACTGATATAGACTAGAGGTTGTATCCATGCTACATTTTGTGGCTAACCACTGACTATATAACTTACTTCTGTTGGGGTTCATTGTATGTATATCCGGGGGGTGAATCTAGACCTCCTGGCCCAACTTTGGTCACTTCAGAATTCGGTAGTGTGAGGCTAAAAAACATGCCATCTATACTTCATTCAGGTTTAGTCAACTTCGCTGGATTTATGATGGCACTGGGTGTATTTAAATAAGACAGATATGTCTATTGAGCAGAGCATTAAACAGGGACAATACCTTTATATGTACAAAAGCTTAGTCTATTCGGCATCTGGAGCAGAGCTGAATTGTTACCGTCTGAATAAACAAATGAACCTGCACAAGAGACTGAACTATACTAATAAGCAAGACAATTCCAGGCCTGTCAGATGCTTTTGTGGGGTTTGGGTCCACAACACCATGCGGTGCCCCTGACTGGTGCAAAAACAACAGTTGATGGACAGAATGCAGAACAATGTCATACATTCACCCCAGTACAGAGATCTGGGCCTAAATCCATCGTTTTTTTGCTCACCATGTCATTCCAGTTTGAACCCAGCCATATGCAAATCAGTCTTGTCCCTGTGCCTCATGGGAACAGTCCAGCCTGAACTGCCAAGCCAGGTCCTTGCCTGGAAACAAGCATCCTAGGACCGGTTTTGGGGTTTCACCCCTCTTCAGCCAGGATAGCTTGATTCCAGTGGCATGGAGAGCACGGGACCCACGTCTAGGCATACCTGTCCCACTCGGGGTGACAAATGCAAAAACAACAGTTGATGGACAGAATGCAGAACAATGTAATGCATTCACCCCAGAACAGAGATCTGGGCCTAAATCCATATTTTTCTTGCTCACTTTGCCGTTCCAGTTTGAACCCAGCCATACACAAATCAATCTTGACCCTGTGCCTCATGAGAACAGTCCAGCCCAGCCCGAACTGCCAAGCTCATGCCCCTGACTGGTGCATGAGAACCGCGTTCTAAAAGTGAAACAATGTCATTGAACATGTTTTTAGGAAGTGTCAGTATATGCTGCCATCCAAAAGCGGCTGCAGCTACCTACCTCGTCATTCATATATCACAGCAGCATGTTTAGACTGGCTTTTGTGACATATAAATCCATTTTGCAGTGGCAGAGTGGAGCCTTGCAAAGAGTGGACCTGGGACAAACAGTCCCTACTGCTCCCCCCTTGTGACTTCCTTGGACAAAATGAACTAATTGTGTTTGTCTGTGATGAGTCTCTGCTTTGCAAAAATATGGCATCCAAGAGTCTACTGTCTGTCACTATGAAAGGTACTGCTGCTGCTTCTTTTTTTAACCCAAACCAGGACTGTTATTTTAGGACCAAAATACACGAAAATATATCAGTGGGGGGAGTTTTATGGGTCAGCACATTGTGGCAAAGAAGAAAAATCAGAAGTTGTCTAATGTCAGCCCCCGAGTGATCTGGGCACTGATAACCAACACACATATTTTACAGGATAGTTTTAATTATTATTATTATAATTTTTTTGCATCGATGTGTGTTTCCTGGGACATGTGGTATTCAGTAATCAATTTGCTTTGCTATAGGATATAGGGCAATGTTCTCTCCCCGTTTCTCTTTAGACAGCAGATAATTAAGCAAACTTGTATTACTATTCTCCTAACCTCTTGTGCTTTCCTATGGCTTTCTGAATCTTACAAACCCAGGGCACAAGCAGAAATTCAGACAAGTGGCAAAGGGTTGCTCAGAACTGGTGATTTATTACACACATACGCAGACTCTTAGTACAATTTTATTTTTTCCGGTCTGTGTTTTTTAGTTTATTATTACGAGAGATAGTCATGCAAATGTGAGTAAAAGCATTATGTTCATAGAAAGAGTTTCATACCTGGTTATGGGTTGAAAAGCGACATCCAGGCTGATCAGCATGTCCATGGGGTAGGAGCAGTTGAAATTGACCTTGACTTCCTGGTCTCTAATAACTATCCCACTCGTATCGGATGTTAAGAAAACTGTATTCATGTAGGTGGCATATGTTTCATTTTTCTAAGAGAAAGAGATACCAGCTAGTAATCCACCCGATAGAAATTAATCAGAAATACAAACGTACCATACCAGAAAATAACACCTGTTGGCCAGGTAATTGAGGCAGTCAATAGTAAGAGTGTTGTGTATCTAGGTAACTCTTTTCTGAGACAATATTGATGCTGAACAGGACAGTCTCAAAGTGTTCCAAAGCCAGATGCATCCTCCCAGGGCCGGACTGACCGTAGCAGGCACCAGGCATTTCCCCGGTGGGCAGCCAGGGAAGGGGGCTGGTTTTGGGCCCCTGGGATGCCATTTTTGTTACAGGGACGGTATTGCAGCATAGCTGCAAAATTGGCCCCTGTAACAAAGTCGTCCATAACAGGTACTGGCAAACAGATCGGCCGCACCCCCAACCACTAGGGGGGAGGGGCAGCTAAGCACTTTGCCACTTTGCTAGGACCTGTTTTGGTTCCCGGTCAGGCCCTGCACCCTCCCCCCTCCTTTCTGCCACTAATGCAGCCACATCCCAGTTCAGTGTATTGATGAGTGTGGCACCCCCTCACATTACCCCCCCCCCCCCCACCCGACTATCTCGCATAATGGACATCTGTTCTTATGGATTATACGTAGAAGACTAGAAACAGACCTGAGCCAGCTTTGTACCTCAGAGGTCAGTGTGGCTGAATACCATTGAACTATCATGCTGAATTTAATACTCCTAAAAAAAGCTGCAGAGTAAATAAAGCACAACAGCACAAAAGGAACGCTGACTATTGCACAATTACAAACTGCAGATGGATGAGCACATATGGCTAACATGTTCTGGTGTAATTCAGTGGAAAACTCATCTTTTGAGGCAATGCTTTTGGAATTTTGTACTTAAGACAATTTGCGAAGCATCAACTCTGTTCCTGAGAATTTAAGTGTTTTTTTTTTACTTTGCATTTTGGCTTCTTTATATTAACTGCATGACCATAAGTATGAGTGACTGTACTTATGAGTGAGTGGATGTGTGTGTAAACCTAAGAATCAGTGAGTGGGTATGTAGTTATTGGTGTTGAAGTGTCTATGGTTTTGAGAATGGCAGTCTGTAATTTAGAGTGGGTCTATCAAAGGTTATATTAGGGTGTGAGAGGATGCATCAAATTACCACATGAATGATGTCATCAGTGATGTCATCAGTGATGTCACTGACCATGTCATGAGTGATGTAATATGTGATGTCATCAGCAGTGCATTGCGGGGGCAGGAGTTATAGTTAGCTGAACTAACTATAACAGGGGAATTTCTCTGGTTTTGTATGAGTGAAATGTCCCACTAACTATAACGCCCCTGAAACCTATGTTTTTTTTAGTGAATTTCTAAGTATTTTTAAATGCTAATTTCTAACTATAGCATGCCTGAAACCTATGGTTATTTAAGTGAATTTCAAAGTTTTTTAAAATTGTAATATCTAACTATAACGTGCCTGAAACCTATAGTTTTTTCAGTGTATTTCAAATGTTTCTTAAATGATTAATTCTAACTTTGCCTACAGAGCTAGGACATGTGAAGAAAGAAGAAAAAACACACAGAAAGAAGCAAAAGAAATGCAAAAAGAAGCAAAAGAAGTCCACAAAGACGAAGAAAAGGACAGGAAGAAGCAAGACATGTGCAGAAAGAACCAACAGAGGAGCAGAAAAAGGCCTTGTTGCTAAATCATCCTGTGCCCACAACTTTTTCTGACGGGTACTGGTAGTAACTGACTCTGACTAACCCGTAGGCCTGGGTGGTAAATTCCGTTCCGCTCGTGGAATTTGCAGAATTTGGGTAATTTCGCGTTCCGCAGAGAACGCAAAATTGCCCACAATTCTGCGTTCCGCGACTTTGCAAAATCTTTTGCTTGTTCGCTTTCTCAAATGCGTGTTCGCAAGATATTTCCCCCGAGCACGCAAACAGCAATTGCGAACAGTAAAAAAGCATTGAGAACAAGCAATTCCGCGAGTTCGCAGACTTTCTGCGTGTTCATGGAGATTTTCTACTGTTTTGCGGAGATTTGCGTAACGCGATTATGCTAATTCGGCCCACCCCTACTAACCCAGCCTAGAGTCAGTGCCATGCTAAAAGACACTACAGTGAAAACGCTTACATACACTAGGGAACACTATGCTTTGGTGTACCCCTGTGATTAGAAAGACATCCTCTGTAAGGCCCTAGTACATAATAGGGCTTCGGATTAAACCTACCTCTAAGTCAGAGGTGCAGAAATATGCTACTTTAACTAGTGGTCACGGTGGCAGAGTGGTGGAGAAAGGGTGCTGGACATCCAATCAACGCTCAGGAATTCCACTGCGTAGGACTTACAGGAGGTACCAGGTGGGATTCTTGGCCCCAAACTCCCTCAGGACTGAATTGGACTTCATCCCCCATCCCGTAGTCTGCCATGAGGCACGTTTACAGAGTGGTAGAGAAAGGGGACCATGGCCTCCAAAGTCGTCTTAGCAAACCCTCTGTGTGGGACTTACTGGAAGTAACAAGAGGGGTAGTTGGCCCCAAGGACATCCTTGGGGGCCAACTTCCCAAACTATTACCTCTAGTCGGTCCCACACAGCAGCATTGGTAAGTACTCGTACCAGACTATGCCCACTTTGCCCACCACTCTACAAACATGCTCCCAGGCACCCTCTTGGATGGGGATTGAAGTCCCCTTCACTGCTGGGGGTCCTTTAGGGGCCAACTAGCCTACCTTTATCCTTAATAAGCCCCAAGCAGTGGGATTGGTGAGATGTGCACAAAGGCCATGCCCCCTTTCTCCACCACTCTGGCATGTTGTGAGTTGGGGGATTAAGTACCCTTGAATCCTGAGGGTCCCTGGGGTCCAATTAATCCACCAGGTACATCAAGTAAGCGCCACAGAGCTGCGTTGCAGAGAGGTGTAAAAAGGGGCGTGCCCTGGACCACCTCTCTGCAATGCAGGCCTCTGTCACTTTTTGGAGGTACCTGATGGGCTAGCTGGCATCCAGGGGCCCTCAGGATTGAAGGGGAATTAATTTCCCAACTTAAAGCACGTTACCGGGCGTGTTTGCACATATGTCACCGCAGGCCCGCCACTTCCATTCACCACTTTGCCTGGACCACCTCTCTGCAACCCAGTGAGCTCCCTGCAAATATTTATTGAAAACCCCGGGGGATGGAGGTTCCCGGGGCTGCGGGGGCCTACCTGGGCCCCTGCAATTTTAATTTTGCATGCCCCCGGGTCTTGGCCCACCCGGGGGCTAAATAATAACGAAGCGCGAATTTGCGCTGGGTGTACGAATCTCGCTGATTTTTTAAAAAAATGCTTTTTTTGGCCCTGGGGGTCCTTATGGGACCCCCTGAGCAGGCCTAGGGGGTCAGAGTCTTTTTACCCTGCACCTTTTTATTTTTTTTTACCTTTGTTTCCCTGTTTTCTTGTGCCTCGGTTACCGAGGCACAAGATGGCTGTCAAAACTTCCTGGTTTGGAGTGTTGACAGCCAATTAGAATAAAGCTTGTGGTCGGGAGGGTGGGCGGATCCTCCATGCATCAATATATCAAATCTTTTTTTTTATTTCTTCAGCAACTACTGATAGGATTTACAACATATTTTAAAAAAAGGGCGCTTTCTGTACCAAGCAATCCCTTTTTGCCACATTTGGTGTAATTCCTTTCGGCAGTTCAAGCTGTAGCCGTGTCTAAAGTTTCCTATGGGAAATTCATTATTCAAACTCTTGTTTTTTAATTTCTCAGGAACTACTGAATAGATTTATACCATTTAACAAAAAGATCTCTTTCTGAACCAAGGGCTACCTTTTTGCCAAATTTGGCGTGATTCCGTTCAGCAGTTCGAGCTGTAGCCGTGTCTAAAATTACCTAAGGAAAATAACATGGAAAAAACATGTTTTGGGACCCCCCTTTTTTCTCGACCACCGCTTTGCAAATCACCCCGAAACGTTAAGGATAGGAGCTGATCGAAGCGGGCCATACGTTTTGAAAATTTTGCGAAGATTCGTCAACCGGTGCCAAAGTTATTGGTAAAACAAAAACTGCTTTTCCTATGGAAACTAGGTCCTAACTATAACTATCTACTGGCGACCGCCAGTAGATTATATAAATATATATATATATATTTCAAATGACAGATCACATTCCCTCTGCCTCTTAATGGCAGTGGGCTTCGGTGAGGTAGCGAGCCTCCCAAAATGCACAACAATCCTCGGATATTATATCCCAAAGAAACCGAGCCCAGATCCGGCAGCGTAGTTGCAAATATTTATTTAGTTAAGTGGCAAATCCTTGCCCGACGGGTTTCGGAGCAACGCTCCTTTGTCACGGGACCCGTTTTTACACCTAATAAGGAATATAATCAAGCAGTTTTTCCACATAATATACGATTGGCGATCTAGAATGATCTGATTCTTATTTTGGGTTTTAGAACTGCCACAATCAATCAAAACATTTTAGCAACATTTTTGCATATTTATTGGGTTTTATGGGGTTGAAATGCTTTTATATAATATTTTATACTATATATATATCCTCATTTGTGGGAATCAGCCCCATACTTAGAAAGTCATCTGAAATATAGGCAAATGATAATGTAGTTTTCTTTAACTCCATGCATCTTTACAGATTATGACAAGGATTGGTACCTAAAATACGAAAGGGGCATTAGCCTTTATCAGTCTTGGCTGCTAGTTATTATATATATTTGCACAATTATTTTTGCACTAGAATTGCACAATTTTGCACATTTATAAATATTAGGAACTCTGCACACAGGTGAATAAGAGAAGTACGTATCTTGCACTTAGTCACTTTACCTATAGCAGTACAATTAATAAAGTTTTTTTAATTTGGATGTGAACATCTGTGATAATGTAGGATTTTATGTATTTATACATGTATTTTATCACGGCAAATATGGATTATAGCCATGTTGACTATTGTGTTTTATCCTGGTTCTGGATGCTTTCAGACATTTTGTCTTGAATAGTATGATTTTAAGCATTAATAATGTATATAATGCAATATGTTTTCTATATCTATTGCTGCTAATAGTTTGCACTTGCACTTTAAAAAGGGAACTTCCGCCTCAAGGTGCTGACATCTGATCAAGGCCGTTGACCGGCCGAAACTCGTCATGGCGACATGGTGATTGCTGAATATACTACAAGCACAGCATTTTGGATCTACTCTTGCCTTTTTTCAAGGGGAACGAAATGGTGGGCAAACTTTCAGATATTTATATATATGTTTTCAGCAAAACGTCCTTTGCGGAGGGAACGACTAACAGCTGGTGCCGGTGGCGAGGTCAGGACAGCCTCGCAGTATTTCACAACAGCAAACCTCTTTGTACAAAGACACCGCACTCCTCTTGGAATTTTAATTTCAGTTTAATGACCTGCTTTCTTCTTCCACCTACGCGTTTCGAACACTAAGGTTCCTGGTCATGGTAGTAAAAACTGTAAGGTCAAGGAGGATAAGGAGGCATGATTAAGTTTGATCAGGCATTTTTAAAATGTCGTCCATAACGTGAGTGAGAGCTGATTCAGTGTTTTGTCCACTACGAAAGCCAGATTGATGTTGGTCCAGGAGATGGAAATTCTCAATGTGAGCACAGAGGTGTGACTGGACACGTTTTTCTAGGAGTTTGACGAGGGTGGGGCTGTTGGATAGGGTGGATAGGTGTTACCTGAGCTGCTTTTAGGCACTCCAGGATTGTGCCTTGTGACAGAGACGCGTTGACAATCTTTGTACAGATGGGAGAGACGACATCCTTGATCTCTTTGAAGATGGAAGGTGGGAACAGGTCGCTGAAATGATTAGAAGGGTTCATACTCTGAAGAATCTTTTCTTTGTCTCTTTCACTGAGGGGGTAAAGGTCTCCCAGGAGACATTGTTCTTGATGACCAGGCTCAACGGTTCGATCGTGTCCATTAGGGGAGTAGACCCATTGGATAGAAGTAGGGCCAATTGGTATCCAGATCAATATTGATAAGTCTTGATTTCTCAGTAAAGATCATCACATGAGGGGGGCTGATTTCCGAATCAGGGTGGTTTGGTGCTTCCACTGATTGTTGTTTAACCAGTTCAAAAAGTTTCTTGGGCAGTTTGTGGCTTGATTTGGTTGGGATCTGTAATAGTCCGCCTTAGCTCTCTTGATTTGCTTGATATAGGAGCCCCTAACGTATCTAAGGATTTTTAGCTGGTCGGTGGATGGTTCGGATCTCCAGGATCGTTCGATAGCGCTAAGGTTGCTAACATTAGCTGTTGTGTTCTGTTTTAATGTGAAAAGTGACTTTTATTTACACTGCTGCCACAACAACAGACTATAATGAATGACATTTTTCCTTGGGGTTACATTTTACCAGCAAACGCAATATGATTCTTTAAATTATATAATTACATGACATATTAACCAAAACAAGGGGAATTTTGAGCTCTCAAATATTGGCAGAAGTGGTTACATTAGTGGACTATAAAGAACTGCTTTATCACTATGCATATACGGTCGAGGCTAATTGAGCTGACATCAAATGAAGAGAGTTCATGAAAGTTATTTTTAAGTGTGCAATAGTGCGTTTTAGCTGCTGAAAGTAAATTCACATGGCAGTATCTAGCTATAGCAGCTTCATATGTAATTGGGTTTTAATAATTGTTGGATAATTGTTGTTATGGAATTGCATGCAGTGAACCTATTAGCATTTTGTTTATGTCTATGATAGAAACAAAGAATATATAGTGTTTTAAAAATTGCGCACTTTAGGTGTCAAAGGCTGTTGTACAGGCGAAATATATCCTGTCCGGAGTGTTTTGATGGAAGAAACTGTGGTGATATTCTTCTATAGCTAACACAACAATATGATTAACAGCGTGCTGAAACTTTTCAACCACTCACCCCCAGTAACAGATCTGAGTTTAATCCATCGTTCTTTTGCTCACTTTGCCAACCCAGTTTGGACCCAACCATATGCAAATCAGTCTGATCCTGTTCCTCATGGGAACAGTCCAGCCCGAACTGCCAGGCCAGGTCCTCTCTGGACCATAAACAAGCATTCTAGGATTGGTTTTGTGGTGAGCGTTTGAAAGGTTTCATCGTTCTGTCCAACATCTCCTTGTGTTTGCGGTATTCTTCTATCCCAGAGCGCCGTTTCTTTCTCTGAAGGTGAAAGTCAATGGTATATTAACCATGTGTATTTTGGGGTTTAGCCACCAGAGCCATAACTTACCCAGGTGATCAGGTATGAAAATCTCTAGCCATGGTTCTGAGTTAAAGTGTGTGCGAAATTCACATACTTTGCGTGATTATGCAAATTCATGCCCAAATTATTCATAACTATGCAAAATGCAAATCTGTCATTTTTCGCTATATTTTAGAGTAGAATATGCTATTGGGTCAAATTTTGATGCGAGGGTGCATTTCATGCTAAAACATAGTGTGAGAATACAAGTGCCACAAACAATAGCATCTCACGTTCTGGTTCTTCACATTGTTATCGCGCTCTTGCACTATAATTCTGTTGTGTACGGTGTGGCATGAATATGTGGTATGGCGTAATTTCTAGAATATTGCATACAAAGAGTAATACAAAATTGCCAAATAATGCAAATTATATCGTTGTAATGTTATTATTATATTTGACAGAAGCATCACCAGTGTACCTAACATATGCCTGCAGCAATTGTTGTAACTGGGGTCGATAAAGGAATGAAGAGTGCATACAAAAATTAAGGTTCAATGCTTCATAAATCAATTTTGTTACCCCCCACCCTTCCATTACGCTTCTATTGGGCTCTATTTTGAGGTAACACAGCGGCACTCAAAAAGTACAGTGTTGCCGCACAATTTATCAGTCTCATTCAGCAAGTGCCTCTTGTTATCACTCAATTCTTGATTACAAGCTACTAGCAACGCACATTTGGCAGATTTGCCACAAAAAATCACAAAAGCCAAACATTCGGATTGCCCTCACATCATAATTTGTTCCACAGGTCCCACTCTGAACTGTAGTCACTAAAGACATCAAACCAGTGCCATTGCGGTCCTCAAAGGCCATGCAGCTGTCGTCTCTCAGGTGGATGTTTTTGGTGTCAAGCCCCAAATATTTTAGCTGGCAGGTGCTGAATGAGATTTTCATGTAAGTTGATTCACACTGGAGTTGAGGCTGTAAACTGCTCACGTCTGAAAACAAGGGAAAATGTAGGTATAAGTAATATTTTTTTATAATCTCTCAGAGTAGATGCACATAGACTTCCCTGGAAATCTTGTGAATGCTATAGTCAGTGAATTGACATATAAATATGCACTAAGGACACTGGCATGTCTATCAATTTCAATTTCAATTTTCCAATCTTTATTTCGACCATTTGGTCATAAAAGATACACAATACAAAGAAGGAAAAAACACATATTCACACATCGTTACATTTAAAATATGAATACATAAAATCGGTTCAGTACAGGGATAAACAATTTTATAGTGAATTTTAAAAAAAGTTCAGTCACTACCCAACATTCTTTAAAAAACGGTTCCGTGTAAACCACACATTAGTAAAAAACTTAGAAAGTGCAAAAACAGTTGGGCCAGTAACATCAGTTTTTAAAACCCTGTACATTGGTGCGTATTCCCTGCCACCCATGTTCTTTATCAACGGAAGCAGCCAATACTTTCTAGCTGCCCTATAGGCTGGGCAAAAAAAAAACACATGCAGGTCGTTCTCCTCCCTATCCTCACACACAGGGCAATACTTGCTGGGGGCAGCCGGCGACCATCGACTAGTAAAAGACCGGAGGGGTAGTGTACCATACCGCCACTGGAGATACAGTCTTCTTGCCAGCAAGGGGAAGATAGGGTCCAGAACCTTTTCAAACTTAAAAGTATCCTTGCTTTGCAGGAACACGGCTGACAGAGACCCGTCTGGCTGGGTAGCTATGGCCCCTGCCAATTTATGTTCGTAGTATAAATTCGACAGAGACTTCTTAGAAATATTGGGTGCTGCCGTGGCCGGGTCTGTCCATAGATCAGGAAGCCCCAAATCCATGCTGATTGCTTGGATATTTTTAACCCAGGGGACACTAAGCACCTTGGGGTGTTTCAGAATTTCGACCAATTCTGCCCGGTAATCCGTAAGATCGTTGCTACTCCATAGCCTGCGCCAGAAGGCTATGGGTCTCAGGCCTATCTCATCAACTAGTGGTCGTAATCCTAAATCAAGCCTCAATGGAAGAAGCGGAGTGCTCGGGGGGAGAGCAGCCACCCTTCTTATAAACTTGTTTTCTGTTACAGAAAGGCTGTGACAAGGCATGTGCCCCCACAGTTCAGCCCCATACATGATTGCTCCTCTCGCCTGGGCCTTGTATATCTGAACTAAGGCGCCCAACGGGCGGTACGTCGAGCCGGTCATAATTCGTGCAATGCCCCCAGTAGTTTGCACGAGTTTGAGATTTGCCCTGCTCTGGTGGGATCCCCAAGTCATAGTTTCATTGAGGGTTACACCCAGGTATTCGAAGGTGGCCACTCTCTCAAGCCGCGCGGTTCCCAGTAACGGACTCTGGCGCAATTTGTGACTCGGGTTTAAAACCATATATTTGGTTTTAGTGGCGTTGATTTCTAACCCTCTATCCAGGCAGCATGCGGAAAAGGAATCAAGTATCCTTTGAATACCCATAGGGGTTTTTGAAAGCAGCAGGGTGTCATCCGCAAACATGATTGCGGGCACCCTGCGGCCGTTTAGTTTAGGGGCGTCGGTATGATCAGTGGCGTTGAGATGGGCGATTACCCCGTTGACAAAGAGGCAAAACAGGGTCGGCGCCAGCACACAGCCCTGTCTTACCCCTCGGTCAACGGGGAACCTATCAGTAAGCTCCCCAGACCTCCCGCACCTCACTCGGGCATAATTCCCATGATGCAGCCTCTGTAAGATTGACAGGATGTCCGGGGGGACGCCCATCTCAGCCAGGACGCTCCATAATTTCCCCCTGGGGACCAGGTCGAAAGCGGCCCGTAAGTCCACAAAAATTGTGTACAAACTGCCGCCGTTGAACTTTGCTGTCTTCCAGTATATCAGATTTAGTCTAAAAACCTGGTCCACTGTGGATACCCCCTTCCTAAACCCCGCCTGATAGGGACTAAGGGCATCCACCTCCTCTATCCAGTCCTGGAGCCTATTCAGCAAGACCCTGCCGAACAGCTTCTGCGGTACAGCAATCAGGCTGATTGGCCTGTAGTTGGCTGGGAGAAGAGGGGAGCCCTTTTTAAAGATAGGGACCACCTCTGCCCCCAGCCAAGTACCAGGGATTTCCATCCCACCGAGAACACTGTTAAAAAGGGCCGTGAGATAGGGTGCCCAGACAATGGGCTCCTGTTTAAACAGGTCCCCCGGTAAGCTATCCAGACCTGGCGCCTTTGCAGAAGCCAGTCCCGAGATAGCGGCAGTGACCTCCCCCAACGTTATTGCCTCCCCTTGGTGGCCCGGCCCCTCCACCTCAATAGATTCAGGGACTTCACCTGGTTCAGAGCTATAGAGCGATTGGAAATGGGCCTTCCAAACCCCAGGTGCTATATTTGGCTCCAGTGCCGATTGTAGATTGCATGTCTATCACCTTCATCAGATACCTCTTCAATGAAATGACTTCATTTTACTGTTCATGCGACTCACTCTCCCCTCACAGAACAGAAGCAGACGAGCTCAGTCTGGCAACTTTAACTTGTTTTCACAAAAGTGTCAAATGTCTGCTTTCACCAGTCTAAGTAAGAACAGAAGCCAAAGCAATGGAGAAATGAGACAAAGCACCCCTGCATGCATTATGAGGATATTGCAAGTCACAAAGGAGCTACATGACCACATAGAGCAACAAGGTCGAAGGCTAAATTCTTTTATAGGGTTATGGAACGCCGAGGTGACTTGCAATATTTTTATGTACTGCAGGCGCTACTATATTCCTTATAATACATGGTCACACCATCACCTTTTCGCACAAATTACTTAAAACCTTGGTGCATACCGTTTTCTAATTGAAGAGAAAGCATTTTACAGACATGAAGAATACAAATAAAATCTCTACTGCAAAATAAAACACAGCAAAAAGCTGTTAGATATTTGTTGCGAAAAGATATGAGAATCAGTTTAATGCGCGTCAGTTTTTTTTAAGCAAAGTAGCTGGGAATGTGTAGAAACATACAGGAAAATTCTAACTTTTCTATAATTATTTAAGGAATGCAAAAATAAGCATGTGGTCATAATTATCTCTTTTCTACTTATCATTGTACGCTGGAAAAAAACAAAGCAGAAGAAAGAAAAGCCGCATTTTGTTTCCGTTCTTTAAACAGCTGCTTTAATTATGCTCTGTGACCTGACCTGCCTGAAGTCAGAACTCAACTGTAACAAGTTATTACAGTTGAGCAGCAACATCATTTCTTTATATTCTACAGCTAAATGTGTTACAATTCACCGATTATAAAAGCTTTAGAGGCATCCCATGTATTAGAGATATCTCTCTCCTTCCTCCATTCCATGACCAGACTCATCTCTATCTGAACATTTTTTGTACACCCTTCCCAATCTTGGGAGTTTTACACCAGCTAGCATTCCAAGTGAGGATCATATTTTAAATCTGCCACATCACTTATAATGCCATCCTCCTAAAAATGAACCTTTTTGACCAGAACGCTCATCATCTGCAGTGGACATTGAGTTGTCAGATGTAACAACTCGTTCTAAGTGGGAGTACGGGAATTTAGGGCCATATGTATGAAGGCAATTTTGCGATCGCAAATGCCATAATTTGCAGAATTTCTGCGTTCGCGATCACAAAAAAGCAGTGTCATATGTATGACACAAATGGACCCCTCGCAAAATAAGGAATCACAAATTCTGATTCCTTAAATGCAATGTAAGAAGCACAGAAAAAGTGCAATTTGGACTTAAGGAATCGCAAATTACCACAAACTTCAAGTTGGTGGTAATTTGCTATTTCCTTGAAAAATGCACTTTTATGCATTTTTCAAAGTGCCATGTGACTCACATACATGCCCTTAGGTCATGTATGTTAGCCACATCTGCACCCATGCTCATTTCAGGGGTGTAACAAGGTGCCTTTTTGACACCCTGGCACCCTTGAAAATGCATTTGCAATTTGTGATTCTCTAATTAGGAATCGAAAATTGAGAATGTGTTTCCATTCACTCCTATGGGTCTCTAGGCCCATAGGAATGAATGAGGAGATATTCCTTTATTGCAAATCGCAATTTGCGATTCACAGTTAAGGAATATGTAGGATACGCAAAATTATTTGCGAATACTACATACATAGGGTTTAGCCATTCTCAAATAGCGATTCGCAAAAAATGGCTATTTGAAAATCGCAAATGGTACTTTTCATACATATGGCCCTTAGACTCTTCAAAGTGCTAAATCAGTCCTTCACAACTGTTGTAAAAATCTTGATCTATCCACCTACAAATCACCCCACTCTTCTCTCTCTCAGCCAGCAACCATGTTGTGCCTTTTTATCCCTGTTTGGGTTAGTATGGACTTTCTGGTTATTTTTAACCATATCTTTATGGCTGCCTATGCTCCTTATGTGAATCGCTGTTGTATTTTGCTTCCATATTTTAGGTAAAAATCAGTAATACCGATTGGGTGAAGATATGAAATAAATACATTGTACCTTGTGTATCATTAATAACTTTGATTTGGATACAACCAAATCTTACAGGCTATCCAGTTCGGTGTGGAGGACAGTTTCGTGCCTTCCTCTGCAGCAGTCCTCGTGTGCTGACGATTGCTCCAGGCACCAAGGCAGGAAATACCACTGGTACGAGCACCAGAGGGATTTCCTTTTACTGAATTCAGCCTCTGGTGCTGGAGAAGAGCTTTCCCAGCACCCAAGGCTGTTTTTAGGTATTGCCTAAAGGAAAAGAGACCTGTAGCCATCGATTGCCTTTTTCAGGCTAAAACGTGCACCCGTTCCATTGCCTTCAATCGCAACGCGTGCACGTTTGGCGATTCCCTTGTGGGAGCGAGCAGCTGGCGCCATATGGTTGTAATTAACTTATAAACACATGGTGCCCCTGGCTCGCTCCCGCAAGGGAATTGCGCAGGCCCCCTCCTCTCTCCCTCCCTCCTGCTGGGCGCACGCTTGTTTGGAGATACGTAATTGAGGGGGCACGGGCAGCAACAGCATCCACTAAACCAGGTACTGGGGCTGAAACAGGCATGATGGAAAAGGACATCTCTGTTTTTTCCCTTATTCAAAGTGACTAATACGTACCTTGTGTTTAACGCCTAGTATCTGGTGTGTGGTATTAAGCGCCCTTGCTCTGGTACGAGCCACAGTGCTGCACACAGCGCGTCTGGGCAGGTCCAGGGGAGCCGTATCTCTCTTCCGAGCCTGTGCGTAGCGCACCGAGGCTCAGTGCGGAGTCAGAGGCGCTGTATGGGGTGGGATGAACTCTCGGCGCCTTTGTCCTTAATGAGAATCCTTCACCAAGAGCTGTGAAAAGTCACTGCAGCACCCGAGAAAGGTGTGTGTCCAGGGTGGTGCAGAGGAGGTGGGTGCTTTTCTTTTCAGGTGAAGTCGGGGGGGGAGGGATTTGGGGGGCATTCCAAGAGGGTGCAGAGGAGATGAGGGGTGTAAGGTGACCATTCATCCGTAAATTTTAGGACTGGCGGTTATTTGGGCCTTGCATCCGTTGTTAGCGATGATCCCATAAACAGAGCTCTTTTGTGTGTAATTTTGGGGGCTGCAGCAGCTGAGCCGCCCCCTATCTGTAAGAAGCCTCAGGGGTCTGCAGAGCTGCCTGTTGGGGGGAGCACACTCCTCTCCACAGCACAAGAAGCAGCCCCTCCCGACCTCTCACTGACATCTAGCTGTCCATTGGCAGTCTGTCCGGCGGCTGATTGCCGCATGCAGAATGACAATGGGCCCTTCTCAGCATGTGGGGGCCCCTCCTCCCGCAGTCTGCTTTCATCCAGGGGCTCGGGCCACCATCACCAGGGGCCAAACTGGGCACTGGAGGGGGGAAGGGGTTGGGTGTGGGGGTGGAGTTATCCTTTTTAAATAGCTTGTGTTGACTGCGTTAACAGGTGATTATTAAATTGATGTGTCCTGAGTTTTGCCTAGTTCTAGGTTTGACTTAGAGTAGTGCAGTGGGATAATGCTCCTCCTGCAAAGCACAAGGTGTAACAGGCAGAGCAAATAATTGTAGTTTCATTTAGCTTGCTCTGTGGGTTACTGCTGTTGTGGCTGTCCCTTTTGTTACTTGCTGTTGTTTTTCACCAATCTTTCATTATACTAATGTTGCTAAAACTAGGGTTCATTAGGATGCTAATAAATACTCATTAGTAAAACAAAACAAAAAAACTAAGTTGTGTTTTCAATCCAGAGATTGTATTTCTCCAGACCAGACACACTTAACATATAATGACCTCTTTGAACAGGGCCTTGTTCTGCGCGGCAGCATATGTTACGGGATATTGCAGCACGTGATGGATTATGTGGAAAATGTGACAAACCCATATTTATGCTAAAAACGATTTAGCTACAAATGGAGTGCTTTACATTTTATTATTTCATGTTTACAGATGACTACATGGCTAACACATAATGGATATATGGGAATCTCAGAAATATAGATAGATTTGAGAAATCGGACCATGATTATAGACCGTCTTATTTAAATTGAAGGTATGTGAATAAGGAAAATTGATTCATTACATACAGTATTTTCACGGGTAGATTGTACAAAATTAAGTTAACATAATCGGTCCTCTTTTATGTCGAATGAGTGGTTTTGTTAGAATGGATATAGGCAGGAAAGGTGGAAACTTGTGATATTGCGAGCAATCTAGAATCTTTATGGGGGTTTTTGGTGTAACATAAACTTTTTGAATTTGAAATGTGCATAAGGTCATCATCTCGTTGATTTATGTTTTATTATTTATTTCAGCCCTGATGATGTCCCTTGAGGACGAAACGCGTCGGCTGATTAGATTTGTTGAAAAAGCTGATCAAAAGTGCTTGAATAAATCTGAGAGGAAGATATGTTGAAATGAACTGTGATCTTTACAAAAAAAGAAGTGGATTTGTTGAAATGAACTGTGGTCTGGTGTAATAAAGAAGAAGAACTTTATTTGGAAACTTAATCTTCCGCCTATGGACTGGTCATTGGAAGGATTCCAGATATTGGTTTAATTGATGATTGGAGATTGTTTGGCGCTCCTCTTGTTTGTAATTTTTTGTTTTATTGTTTAGTGGCCTTAGGGCGGTTGACCACCAGGAGTGAGCTCCGGAATTTAAATATACAGTTTAGAAATAATATTTAATAATGAACTTGTGCGCCATAGTGCTAAGCCCTCACCGCTAAAAGTTTCACATTTTGTAAAGATCGTGAACGACATCATTTCCTTCAAACTGTTGCCCCTATTATGCTATATTTTTCTGGGTACCTGTGTACCCTCTATCTATTGATTAGCATTCAGGCTAGCATAACTACCTAGCACCCCATGTACTTCTATAACATGTAGGATATGGAAACATAGACCCTGATGTGAAGGTTTAGAACATTTGTTTGTTTCTTATCTAGGTATTGGAAGAATATGGTGGGACTATAGGTCTTAGTTACTGGGTTCTCAATCATTGAGACTAATTTTAATGAAATAAATGCCTACGTTGTATTACCACTTTACATGAGGGCTCCACTGGGTTGCTTGATATGTATTACCATTGTATGAAGTATCCCAGGGTTTATTTGAACCAGGGACTTTATATGGATTCATTTACTTTACGTGATACCAGTTTTGCGAAAGTCATACGAGGCCAAGTGCATTGATGTGCTAGCAAGCACACTTCCTTTCACGTGGATTGATATCCAGCTCGAGGCCTATGGGTCTTTCGAGAATGGCCTCGTATCCTGACTCGCATACACTGAACACGGGTACGTTTTTGCTGGCACTGAGTGCAAGGTTATTTGGTATTCGAATGAGTGTCAAGGCTAGTGGTGTTATGCTCGTGGCTGGGGGTGAAGGGCAGGCAGCATATTTCAATTTGGGCACGCACGGCTCCGATGTCAATTACTCTGTCTCCTGGAGTCCTGCCGAGTGCTAGCACCCTGGCGTTAAGCCAGTTTCAGTGTGTCAGCAGAGAGTGCATTTCAGTGCAGTGATGCTGAACACCACACTAAAATCCATTAGCCTCACCCCTGAAGCGTGACACTTGGCAGGAATGTCAGATGTTGGTAACACCTTGTCTGTCCACTGGGCATCCCTGGTGTAAGCAACAGTGCGTGTTTCTTTGCAACGTGGCTATCAGTATCGTTGGACTGTGCACGTCACTACACATGTGTTGCTTTGTTTGAGGTGCTATGCTGACGTGACATTCACCTGTTTTGTTTGACATTATGCTGAATTGTGCATGTAGTTACTTCTTTACATTGTTCTCTCTGTGTACTAATACGGCCCATGGCCCGATGCTACTGAAACCATTGACAATGAAAAATATATTTGCCAGCTAACCCGTTAACACAACATATTTTGTGAAAGCCGCAACAGGGCTTTGTACTCTTTGCAATGTTGGTGTGGTTAACGGTCGTTTAATTAGTATGAATTCAGGTAAAATATTGTAAATGTTCCTAAATGCCCTTAATTTACATTTGTTTCTTGTTCAATTTCTTTTCCTTCCTGTTTACAGCATATCGGTTTAAAAATGTACTAATACTATGGGACCAGGAACTTTGTAAAGACATTGAGATTTTTGGACACTTATTTGTTGTTGATATTTAGCTACCCCAAGTGTTTGTGAATAGGTATTTTCATTTTTTTCTTCCTTTATTCGATGGTGAAGGCACTATTACTCCCTTTACTAGCAAGGAATGTGTTGTAACCCATTTTGGATGATGGATTGTTTTTAATGTATGACTCTGTTACCTTACTGTTTCTGAGCACGAGGAACATTAGAGGTGTACCGTGGTCAAAGAGTGTTTTAATTGCATGACAATGATGAGGTATCTGTTCTGATCATGTAGAAACTTTTTAGGTGCTCTAGGTATAAGAACATAGACTTGATGTTGGTCTTTTACTTTGCACTTCACTAAACCTGCTTACATTTTTAACAACTAGTGGATGAATTAGGGCATGTCTAATGTGTCTGATTTTATCTTAGCATGGAACACATTTCCCAAACTTTAGTGCGATGTGATCATTCTTCAAATGCACTACTCTAGCCAGTAGAATCACATTGGTAAGACATTGCTTGCCATTTCTTGGGATGTAGTATATGCTAAATTTTCATGCCAATATATTTAGTGTACTTTGAGGACTTTTTGACTTGTTTTACTATGGGCTGGCTTGTGACCTTTGTCACACTTGGTGGTGCTAAGACTGGTAATTTTCTTTTCTCCATTCTCATCTCCTTTTTTGTACCTTTTCTCTCTCTTTTTGTTACTTGTATTTTGTTTCTGTTCTCCTCTGTTTCTTTCCTCTTCTCATCATATACTGCTTTTTTAGAAATCTTCCTTGCGACTTATTCTCTCACTGTGACTAAGTGAAATTTCAGATCAATGCTGGCATGGGCCTTTTGAATAATTTATTTCTTCCAATTGGTCTATACACAAGAAGTTAGTCAAAATGAGGGAATCTCTATGTGCAAAATATATATTTGTTTATTGTATTTAAGATGTTGTTTTTTAAATGTTGTTTTTATACATGTTGATAGTCTTGTCATTCGGTGATGTTAATATTATAAATTGGTTTTTGCCTCCATTATCTTCTCATTTTGTGTCTGATACAGTACTTAATTTGAACTGGTGCTTTCCGTTGCTCAGCACCGGCAGTTAATTGTTAACACCGGTGCTTATGACAGTCTGCACCATGGTGGCACTGACTGACTGATTCAGAGATGAGCATAACAACAGATGTTTATTAATTCAAGATACATTAAAAATGACTATTACCAGCTCTCAGGCTATACTTATAGCATTGAGGGCCTAGAATAGTCTGAATATTCACACTTTTAGCAGTGTGATGATTCATAGTTGTTTTGGTCCTGTCACGGGCAGTGCTGGCTGGAGCAATGTGTGGCGTAAGCTGCAATGGCCTGTTTGTCTGGACCCCTGCACTTTTTTTTTTACAAATTAAGCACTGGTCTGATATATGTTTTTTCTACATGGTGATTGTATTTACGATCACTAGACCAATGTATTTTTGCTATCACATTGATACGTACAGTTTTTGTTTTAAAGATGTTATGTGTTCTTTATGGTCCAAATGCATTGTCTTATTCACATGGATGCTGAAAGTGGTCTTCATCTTCAGTGCTGAAGGGAACGAAAACCAATGCAACATGACGAGCTCAGCTCATCATAAGCACAGCTCCACTGTGCCTCATGACGAGCTGAGCTCGTCATGAGCTTGGAAGGGGTTAATGTTTGCTCATGTATGTTATAGTTAACCGATGTATGCATTTGTTTTATTGACCTGTCTGCAGCCCTTAAGAAGCCAATGTCTCGGGTGAAACTCATGGGCTGCGTGTGTTTGTCTATTGCTGAGAAGAAAGATAAAGAAAGAAAATAAATTGCAAGAATGAATCGACTTCTTGCATATTTCAGCCCAAAAAGGTGTTGTGGATATGACTCTATTTTACAATTGCCTCTCATCTTTTGAGTCTTAAAATATCTAGCATATGACCATCTGGTATCTGATCACTTGGGGCGAGTAATTTTCATCCAATTCTGTATGGGTGATTACTTTAGGTGGTGCAGTGACTGAGTTCCCTAGCTTACTATAATTTTTCAGGTTACTCAAATCTAATAGAGCTCTGTTTCTTTTTCATCTGTTTCTTTTTCAGTCAACAAGTGTAGGTTGTCCCTTATTAAAACCTGTACATAAAGTAGGATGAACTTGGACCTCACTGACCACTGCAAGATAACTATGATCTAGTGGATTGCTAAAGGCAGCCGGGTGGGTGGATTCTCCCTTTTTTTTCTCAACAGGACATGATGGGCTATCGTCATTTCTGTTAAACAGTTGATCCTTTGCTAGGCACATCAGTCTGTCCTAGCAAAGACATGAGAACTGGCAGTATATATTATACCTAGCGTCATCCAGAGAGGAGGGTCTGAACCATTATTAATGTAACTATGTCACTACAACTGTACTGTTGCTTCTTTATTTAATAATTTTGTTTCTTTATGGGAACCATTAATGGGATTTACAAATTGTAGGGACCCATCCTATGACACAACAGATGGATTAGTGTTCCCTCCTAATTGAAGGTCCTAGCCTCCTATCTTGTGCATGGGATTTGTAAATCAATGCCTATAGGAAATTGGATTACTGGCGAAGGGGGGTGAAACCATACTCAAGCAGAAGCTGCAATTCTGGTCAAGGTGAAACAGAAGCAAATCCCAAATTAACCTGTGGTTAACCCTCTGGTAGCGTGGTACAAAAGCCACCAGGCTTAACTTAGAGGAAATAAGTAAAGTATTTATTCAGTACTTAAAGCAGCAATAAAGTGAAACTACAACACAAAAAAATCCCACACCAATTTAGTAAAATTGTTAATATTAAACAGCAAAACAACAAAAATCCAATCATTAGAATCAGAGATATGAAATTTTGATGACTTGAAATAAAATAGTGAATAAAAGTAGAAACTGCCAACTGTGTTTATTTGGTTCCCCAGACCAGGACAAAGTCACAAGTTCAGGCCACCCACAATGGAGCGCTGGCCAGCTACAGGGACCCAGTTGAGTCCTTTGGAGAATACCTTATGCCTATGGTGCGCGGTTTGTGCAGCATTGCATTGCAAGGCTTTGCGTTATCCGGCTTCAACTCTGAGGGGCAGTGAGGCCTGCGATGTGAGGTCCTGCACTGGGTTGCCTTGCATTGCATTGGTTCAGATGAATCTGTACGGCATGACTTTGTGTTGAGTCGCATTGGTTCCGATGAAGCTGGCAGATGAGCGGTAAGGCTTATTGAGACTTCATTTTGCTCTGTGTCGATTCCATTGAGGCTGGCAGGTGTGTGGTGAGGTTCTGCAGGGCTATGCATTGCTCGTGTGGGTTTCAATGAAGCTTGTAGCTGTGGGGCGAGACTTTGTGGGGTTCTCCTCGCTTCAGGCCGGATTTAGCGAGAACCACAGATGGGCTGGCAAGGCACCTCTATCCCCACTTTCAAGGGTCCAGGACTGGAGGGGCACCACTTGAGGGGTTAGGATTCACAACAGGCTGAGTCCATGAGCAGAGTTCAAGAGAAGTGGAGCCTTTTCTGCCCCTGTGCTCTAATCAGGAGGCCTGCAAACTAGGCATTGGAGTCACTACGGTGTTCCTTGGTTCAAGGTGCTGGTCCAGGCCTTCTCACTCAGGCAACAGAGCAGCAGAGTAACAGTCCTACTTGCAGAATAGCAGTCCTTCTGAGTCTTCCGCCAGTCCAGAGGTGCACTTTAGAGTTGGGTCTGAGGGTCCGCTTTTTATACATGGTTCCTACTTTGAAGTAGGGGAAGCTTCTGGAGTCCTCTCGCTACAGAGGTTTCTGGAATTTCCTGCCTCCCTGCCCTGGCCCCAGCTTGTCTGTGGGCAGAAAAGACTACTATGAAACCCTTTGTGGTGTGCAAGTTTGGTATATGACATCTCTGCTCCCCTATCAAGTCAGAGATGGCCAAGCCTGTCATCACCTATTCCCCTTTGTCTCACTGTCTGGGAGTAACACACAAAGCACTGGCTACCCATCGAATCCCGAATCCAGTTCAAAACCCTCATCATGACACAAAACCGGATGCCCAGAACTTCTGCGCCCACTCCTTACACCGTATGTGCCACAGCGCAACCTACGCTCATTAGGTCAGCACCTATTGACTGTACCCCGTACAAAGCTTTGCCGTACTGGCGGTCGCTCCTTTAGGGTTTTGGGAGCCAAGCTCTGGAACGCCTTGCCACTGAACATTCGTTCTTTGGAAAACCTGGCTGCTTTCCGGAAAGCCATTAAGACCCATCTGTTCCCCTCTCCTTAGGACTCCTGTCTATCCTTATGGTACTTACAAAAGGAGGGTTTAAGCCTGCCAAAAGGTTTATTTTTCCAGGTCCAAATGGCAGTTTAAAACTGCACACACAGGCTGCACTGGCAGGCCTGCGGTATGTTTAAAGGGCACTTAGGTAAGTGGCACAACTAATGCTGCAGGCCAACTAGTATCATTTAATTCACAGGCCCTGGACATGGGAAGCACCAATTTACTAGAGACTTACAACTAAATGAAATATGTCAATTGGGTATCAGTCAATGCTACCATGTTTTAGGGAGAAAGCATAAGCACTTTAGCATTGGTTAGCTGTCTTAACTCCTAAGACTCCTAAGCGCAGCAAATACAAAGTGAGCTAAAACAGGAGGATTGAAGACAAAAATGTTAGTGGGAAAACCATGCCAACGATGCCAGGTCCAACAATGCCCAAAGGGGACACTTGAGGGAACAACAAATAAGACCACCCTACACATCTTGAAATACCATTCAATACCCTCCCTTGAACTATTTGGTAAAAGAGATCAACAATTATTATTACAGAAAATAGCCTGTCTCTGAAAATAAAAACATACAGCAAAAAAATGTCATTGTGATGGATTTTGTGTTGCTTTCTTTATGCAATAATTGCTAGCATACGTACCACTACTGGGAAATTCATTCTTGCAATGACATTCTTCAACACCTTTGACGGTCCTGCATTCTTCTTCTTCAGTACAGTCAAAGCATCCAGGTGAAATATAATTCGGATCTGCAGTAGAAAAAATATGATTTTTTTAAATGTCTATGGTAACTTTTCCTACAATCTGTGTAGATCATACTTTCATTGGTCAAAAATATTGTATAATTTCTAACCAACATTTTTCTGACTTCTGCAGACCTTGTTTAAAAAGTGATTTATTACCCTCATCCCCCCCCCACCCCAAAGAGCCTTCACCGGCCTTTCGAAACCACCATGATTTGATCTTATTATTCAAAAAAGCCTGATGGGAAGATTTATTTTAGCATGTTTTATATATATGAAACGATATCATGTGCATAGCGGTAAGGTTATCTGTCTTTGATAATAACAGTACCCTGCTTTAAATGAAATGGCAAACCTAACATCTATCATAAACAAAATGGAATCCACAAGGTGGAAGGCGGTTGTTACCACAATGGTGGGGAGCAACCAGTGTTGTTAAAATACCCCTCACACACCAACAGGCCCCTTGGTGTCATGCTTCATCATCGGGGTCTTCGCAAACCTCTACGGGATGCGGCGTGCTACGACTTCACGACTACGCAGGAGCACTTTTATTGTGAACTATGTGTTTGGTGTGTGTGGGTATACAATGTGAGTGGTGAGGTGAAAGTGAAAAAATTAAAAAATACCTGGCACGTGAGTACCGAAATTTTTTTTATTAAGTCTCCGGCTGGTATTGTTAAAAGAGTGCTAGAGTGGTTGTGGTCTACTGATTAGGGTAACCCAACCATGTTAGTGCGTCGACATGTTTCGGAGTTTAAAGAACTCCTTCTTCAGGACGAGGATATGCACTACTTATCCCCACCTTACTCACATGTGTGTAGATTTTAAAGTGTGCTCTACAAAAATAAGATAAGGTGAAAATGTACCTATCTATGTTTAATGTAAGGTCCGTTGCGCCCAATTGGCGATTAAAGACACCTGTAAACAGAAAAATCAAGTAAAAAACAGGGTAATACATGTTTTCTAGTCTCATACTGTGTAAATACACAGGAGGGTAACAAGGAACAAAAGTGAAGGTCCAGGAACCCTGAAAAAAGGAAAAAAACAGAAAAAACGAACAACACATAAACTGAGACACACATTCAAGCACAGTATCTGATAAGCCCTTTAAGGGTATAGTTTCTGACACAGATGTGTTGCTTACTTATGAAAAGAGGTTAAATGGCCTCATGAGCCACAGCGTGTTGGGGGGTCCGTTCTACCCGTTATGGCAACCTGTGAGGTATTCAAGGAAATGGATCAAAATGATGTAATCCCTCGATTTTGATGAAAGTTTACACACCATATCCATACATTCATACACACTCACGGTTACTCCCAGGGCTGTCTGGCTTCCTACCCCTCCACGCGGCTCCGACGAGTAAATTGTGAGGTGAGGAGCGGGCTTTTTATAGTCTAAGTAACTTCAATTAGCCGCTGATTGAAAGCGGAAAAAGCCCATAACTGGACCTGACCCTTAGTCTCCATGCCGCTTCTGCGCGCATCGGGAAGGGCGTTCCCGTGTAACCGCGCATGTGCGGTAGAGCAGTGAGGGACAGGCGCGCGTGCGCATCCTCTTAGTATGTGAATAACAGCATTGATGCAGTGTATTCCGCTTCGCGCATGCGCGAATGGACGCCGTGTCTGTCTCCGCTCTAAGTAAATGCCTCAGAGATCGAAAATGTATAATTTTTAACAAAATGCAGAAATGGTTTAGGACTCGACATCCTGCATAAATGCATAAACCGCCTGCAAATTCAAGGATCCAGGCAAAACCTCGATATGTTAAGGACATTGGGGGAGCTTTCACAATTACTGTCAAAATTACTTAAAGCCTGGAGCAGCGAAATGACAGTGTCAGCAAAATTAAGTTAAACTACAAAATACATAATACATAGTTACATTATTCTGAGGGTTATGATCTCAGAAGCCCTTTGAGGTATAGGTACAGTTATTACTGCAGACACGGTTTATACAGCACAAATGTTAGTCAGGATGTTCACCTAGGTAATGAGTTTTGGGAAAAAAAGGCTCATGCAGTTGGATATAGCGGTTATTTGGTTACTGAAGTAGGTGGCTATCAGTTACTTGGCGTACCTGGCAAAGTAGTGTGGGTTTTTTAGCGTAATTGGCTCCATGGAATGGAGTCGTTCAACCCCGTTACGTCTGAGCCCAGACGAAACACCCATCTTTGTTCTTTCTCAAATAAGCCTCTTTCTGATGGTAACTGCTCAATAACAGTCCAATGTATGTCATTTACACAATGCTGTGCTTCTAGAAAATGAGATGCCATTTTCGTTGTCTGTTTTTTGCACCTCACATTGCTCTTGTGTTCGTTAATTCTAGTTTTCACTGCACGTGTGGTCATTCCCACATACTCTTTACCACAAGGGCACGTAATGAGATACACCACATTGCGGCTGTTGCAATTCGTGACAGCACGTTGTTCCCACTTCTCGCCATTGCTGAATTCTAGAGTCAGGCTTTTCTCAGTCAAGTGGCAGTTGTTACAATTCCCACACGGGTAGTGCCCATGCAGTCCTTTCAGCCTTGTTTGCTGTATTACATTGGTTTGGGGTCTTGTGTGGACCAGAATATCCTTCAGGTTTCTTCCCCTCCTGTGGGCAAAGATGGGTTTTTCCAGATCCAGACTCACACTGGTCAGGATGCGCCAATGTTTATTTACCAGTTTAGATACCTGGTTTGACACAGGACTGTAGGTCGTGACACAGACTGGTCTGCCTGATTCCTCTTTTGGTGGGTTATCATCCAGAAGAGCTTCTCGGTTGTTGTTCCTGGCTCTTTTCATAGCCTGGGTAATGATCTTATCTGGGTATTTCCTTTGTTGTAGTTTTTTACTCAGATCCAGCGCTTGGATTTTATACTTCCCTACATCGCTGCAGTTGCGCCGTAGGCGAAGGAACTGCCCATATGGTAGGTTTTCTCTTAGGTGACGTGGATGAAAACTGTCGAACCTAAGGAGGCAGTTCCTTGCTGTTGGTTTGAAGTGTGTCTCCGTTTTCAAATGGCCAGCTTCGTGATAAATGTTGAGGTCTAGAAAGACCATGGACTCATTGGACATTTGATGAGTGAACTTCAGAAATTCATTTTGGCTGTTAATCCATTGCATGAAGTCCATGACCGATTGGTTATTACCTTCCCATATGACCAAGACGTCGTCAATATAACGTTTCCAGGACAGGATTTTACTCCTGAACGGGTTGTCCTGGTGAAGGATTTTGGTAGTCTCTAGATGGTGTACGTAGAGACCTGCCAAGCTAGGAGCAAATGTGCTTCCCATGCTGGTCCCATGGCGCTGCAAGTAGAGGGTGCCTTCATACTCGAAAAAGTTTTTGGTGAGGGCCATCGAGATGCATTCCATCACCACACCTCGTGGGGTATGGTAAAGCCACTGTTTGCTGTATAGAACTTCCTCAATGATGTTGAGGGTTTCATCGTGTGGGAGACTGGTGTATAAGCTCTCCACATCGAGGCTCAGTAAGATTTGAGAGGAAGGATTGAAAGGATGGTTTTTCAGTAATTGAAGTACGGCTTTTGTATCCTTGAGATACGTATCAGTGGCCTGTACCAATGGTCTCAGGAAAGCATCTGCAAACTTGGAGAGGGGTTCCAATATCGATGCAATGCCAGACACGATGGGGCGACCAGGGGGGTTCTCAAGATTTTTGTGAACCTTGGGTATCGTATAAAAATACGGTATTCGTGGGTTCTTTTGTGTTAAGAAAAGGGCCTCTTTTTTCGTAAGCCAGTCATGGCTTAGAGCTTCTTCAGTCATTGATCCTACTCTGATTCGTATGGACTCTGTGGGGTCCTCTTCCAGAACCTGATAGTTCCTTCTGTCTGCGAGGAGTCTCCTGCATTCTTGATCGTACGCCGTTGTTGTCTGAATCACAACGGCCCCGCCCTTGTCCGCGGGTTTTATGATAATTAATTTGTTTTGTGATAATTCCCTCACAGCTCCGTTCTCTACTCTACTCATGTTCTGAAAGACCCTAGAGTCTGTATCCATTTTGCCTAACTCTGACATAACGGCTTTCTCAAAAGCTAAAACTTCCACTGGGAGCTGGTTATCCTGTGGTGTAAAGGAAGATTTCGGTTTCAAACCCGTGTCGGATGTCTCGACTCTGGGTGCTTGATTGTGGAAGAAAGCCTTTAGCTTGATGGTCCTAATAAAATCCTTGACCTCTTTGTGTAAGAGAAAAATGTCTGGCTTGTTCGTGGGTACATAGCCTAGGCCTTTGTTCAATACTTTTTCCTGTATTTCAGTTAGTGGCCACGGGGATATGTTTATGACTAAGTTCCTCTCTTGCTGGTTGAGGCTTGACCCGCTGTCATACTCCTGGTGTGCATTCTGGGGTCTGATTCTGTCACCGGTTGCCAGGTGACATTGTTCCCTCTCTTGTTCCTGCCTCTGTTGGATCCTGGGCCCCACGATAAAAAAGGTTGTGGATTTTGTTGTGGTACGGTTGATTGGTCTTCCCCCCAACCGTGGCCACTAACTGAAATACAGGAAAAAGTATTGAACAAAGGCCTAGGCTATGTACCCACGAACAAGCCAGACATTTTTCTCTTACACAAAGAGGTCCAGGATTTTATTAGGACCATCAAGCTAAAGGCTTTCTTCCACAATCAAGCACCCAGAGTCGAGACATCCGACACGGGTTTGAAACCGAAATCTTCCTTTACACCACAGGATAACCAGCTCCCAGTGGAAGTTTTAGCTTTTGAGAAAGCCGTTATGTCAGAGTTAGGCAAAATGGATACAGACTCTAGGGTCTTTCAGAACATGAGTAGAGTAGAGAACGGAGCTGTGAGGGAATTATCACAAAACAAATTAATTATCATAAAACCCGCGGACAAGGGCGGGGCCGTTGTGATTCAGACAACAACGGCGTACGACCAAGAATGCAGGAGACTCCTCGCAGACAGAAGGAACTATCAGGTTCTGGAAGAGGACCCCACAGAGTCCATACGAATCAGAGTAGGATCAATGACTGAAGAAGCTCTAAGCCATGACTGGCTTACGAAAAAAGAGGCCCTTTTCTTAACACAAAAGAACCCACGAATACCGTATTTTTATACGATACCCAAGGTTCACAAAAATCTTGAGAACCCCCCTGGTCGCCCCATCGTGTCTGGCATTGCATCGATATTGGAACCCCTCTCCAAGTTTGCAGATGCTTTCCTGAGACCATTGGTACAGGCCACTGATACGTATCTCAAGGATACAAAAGCCGTACTTCAATTACTGAAAAACCATCCTTTCAATCCTTCCTCTCAAATCTTACTGAGCCTCGATGTGGAGAGCTTATACACCAGTCTCCCACACGATGAAACCCTCAACATCATTGAGGAAGTTCTATACAGCAAACAGTGGCTTTACCATACCCCACGAGGTGTGGTGATGGAATGCATCTCGATGGCCCTCACCAAAAACTTTTTCGAGTATGAAGGCACCCTCTACTTGCAGCGCCATGGGACCAGCATGGGGAGCACATTTGCTCCTAGCTTGGCAGGTCTCTACGTACACCATCTAGAGACTACCAAAATCCTTCACCAGGACAACCCGTTCAGGAGTAAAATCCTGTCCTGGAAACGTTATATTGACGACGTCTTGGTCATATGGGAAGGTAATAACCAATCGGTCATGGACTTCATGCAATGGATTAACAGCCAAAATGAATTTCTGAAGTTCACTCATCAAATGTCCAATGAGTCCATGGTCTTTCTAGACCTCAACATTTATCACGAAGCTGGCCATTTGAAAACGGAGACACACTTCAAAACAACAGCAAGGAACTGCCTCCTTAGGTTCGACAGTTTTCATCCACGTCACCTAAGAGAAAACCTACCATATGGGCAGTTCCTTCGCCTACGGCGCAACTGCAGCGATGTAGGGAAGTATAAAATCCAAGCGCTGGATCTGAGTAAAAAACTACAACAAAGGAAATACCCAGATAAGATCATTACCCAGGCTATGAAAAGAGCCAGGAACAACAACCGAGAAGCTCTTCTGGATGATAACCCACCAAAAGAGGAATCAGGCAGACCAGTCTGTGTCACGACCTACAGTCCTGTGTCAAACCAGGTATCTAAACTGGTAAATAAACATTGGCGCATCCTGACCAGTGTGAGTCTGGATCTGGAAAAACCCATCTTTGCCCACAGGAGGGGAAGAAACCTGAAGGATATTCTGGTCCACACAAGACCCCAAACCAATGTAATACAGCAAACAAGGCTGAAAGGACTGCATGGGCACTACCCGTGTGGGAATTGTAACAACTGCCACTTGACTGAGAAAAGCCTGACTCTAGAATTCAGCAATGGCGAGAAGTGGGAACAACGTGCTGTCACGAATTGCAACAGCCGTAATGTGGTGTATCTCATTACGTGCCCTTGTGGTAAAGAGTATGTGGGAATGACCACACGTGCAGTGAAAACTAGAATTAACGAACACAAGAGCAATGTGAGGTGCAAAAAACAGACAACGAAAATGGCATCTCATTTTCTAGAAGCACAGCATTGTGTAAATGACATACATTGGACTGTTATTGAGCAGTTACCATCAGAAAGAGGCTTATTTGAGAAAGAACAAAGATGGGTGTTTCGTCTGGGCTCAGACGTAACGGGGTTGAACGACTCCATTCCATGGAGCCAATTACGCTAAAAAACCCACACTACTTTGCCAGGTACGCCAAGTAACTGATAGCCACCTACTTCAGTAACCAAATAACCGCTATATCCAACTGCATGAGCCTTTTTTTCCCAAAACTCATTACCTAGGTGAACATCCTGACTAACATTTGTGCTGTATAAACCGTGTCTGCAGTAATAACTGTACCTATACCTCAAAGGGCTTCTGAGATCATAACCCTCAGAATAATGTAACTATGTATTATGTATTTTGTAGTTTAACTTAATTTTGCTGACACTGTCATTTCGCTGCTCCAGGCTTTAAGTAATTTTGACAGTAATTGTGAAAGCTCCCCCAATGTCCTTAACATATCGAGGTTTTGCCTGGATCCTTGAATTTGCAGGCGGTTTATGCATTTATGCAGGGTGTCACTATCCCCTATCGAGTCCTAAACCATTTCTGCATTTTGTTAAAAATTATACATTTTCGATCTCTGAGGCATTTACTTAGAGCGGAGACAGACACGGCGTCCATTCGCGCATGCGCGAAGCGGAATACACTGCATCAATGCTGTTATTCACATACTAAGAGGATGAGCACGCGCGCCTGTCCCTCACTGCTCTACCGCACATGCGCGGTTACACGGGAACGCCCTTCCCGATGCGCGCAGAAGCGGCATGGAGACTAAGGGTCAGGTCCAGTTATGGGCTTTTTCCGCTTTCAATCAGCGGCTAATTGAAGTTACTTAGACTATAAAAAGCCCGCTCCTCACCTCACAATTTACTCGTCGGAGCCGCTTGGAGGGGTAGGAAGCCAGACAGCCCTGGGAGTAACCGTGAGGGTGTATGAATGTATGGATATGGTGTGTAAACTTTCATCAAAATCGAGGGATTACATCATTTTGATCCATTTCCTTGAATACCTCACAGGTTGCCATAACGGGTAGAACGGACCCCCCAACACGCTGTGGCTCATGAGGCCATTTAACCTCTTTTCATAAGTAAGCACCACATCTGTGTCAGAAACTATACCCTTAAAGGGCTTATCAGATACTGTGCTTGAATGTGTGTCTCAGTTTATGTGTTGTTCGTTTTTCCTGTTTTTTTCCTTTTTTCAGGGTTCCTGGACCTTCACTTTTGTTCCTTGTTACCCTCCTGTGTATTTACACAGTATGAGACTAGAAAACATGTATTACCCTGTTTTTTACTTGATTTTTCTGTTTACAGGTGTCTTTAATCGCCAATTGGGCGCAACGGACCTTACATTAAACATAGATAGGTAAATTTTCACCTTATCTTATTTTTGTAGAGCACACTTTAAAATCTACACACATGTGAGTAAGGTGGGGATAAGTAGTGCATATCCTCGTCCTGAAGAAGGAGTTCTTTAAACTCCGAAACATGTCGACGCACTAACATGGTTGGGTTACCCTAATCAGTAGACCACAACCACTCTAGCACTCTTTTAACAATACCAGCCGGAGACTTAATAAAAAAAATTTCGGTACTCACGTGCCAGGTATTTTTTAATTTTTTCACTTTCACCTCACCACTCACATTGTATACCCACACACACCAAACACATAGTTCACAATAAAAGTGCTCCTGCGTAGTCGTGAAGTCGTAGCACGCCGCATCCCGTAGAGGTTTGCGAAGACCCCGATGATGAAGCATGACACCAAGGGGCCTGTTGGTGTGTGAGGGGTATTTTAACAACACTGGTTGCTCCCCACCATTGTGGTAACAACCGCCTTCCACCTTGTGGAATCCATTTTGTTTATGATAATTGCTAGGGGAGACAGAATCCACGACTCCCTCTCCCTCCCTCTTTTGTTAATGATTAAACCTAACATCTAAGCACAGCAAGCTGACATAACAATAGGGGCTTGCACTGCACCTTCTGGAATACAAAAAGTAGAGTTGTGCTTGATGTACTGTATCTGGAGGCAATTCACCTATTGTATGGAGGCAATCTCAAGGTAATTAAGCAAATGCTTCAGTTGTCATTACAATTCTGTTGCAAAGACTTAATTTGCACCTGCGTGTATTCTTCAACCAAGGCATCCTGCTGTAGGTAGGAGAGTGTCTATGACCAATCTGCTATTACTTTACAGACTGCCGCTTTCTGCAGTAATCAGTAAATGCATCAATAAGGTGTCAAACAGAGAACATCTAAAGAAGTTGGCAGGGCTGCAACTCAAAGTTTGTGAGACAACGCCCAGGGACCCAACCTTGGTAGTGAACCCATAGGACTGCAGTCTTCCTGCAAAGGTTAAGGAAATTCCATGGGACATTCTTTAAACTAGAACTTCCACAGGGCTCTGAACAGCAAATGCATGTTATATGGTATGCAGAATATTATTGTACAGGGCATAGCATCTAGAACTTTAATGTATGTCCTAGATTTCACATATAACAACCTCATGAATCTTGGAGTCCAGGAGTTTCCCTGGTGCCTCATTTGTCCATTTATAGTCTCATGTCAGTCAGTATTTCTTCACTGTGACCCTATGGTATAGGCCATCCCAATTAAAGTCAAGAGGAGTTCGTCAGCAGTTATTTATTTCAATAACAGAAGGCCTTTAGTTGGAGGCATTTCCATTAGTGAGCACATTACACTGCTAAATGTTTAATGACAACAGTGTATTCCTGAGTCCTCCGACCATCTGACCTTTACTCAAAAGGAAAAAAGTAACAAAAAACCTTTGTGTACGTTACAGCAGATCTTTGTGAAACATCAAAACACAAGGCTTTGTCAAGAAACTGGCATCGCTTTAGGAAATGTGTGAGATTGTTTCAGTAGATTTGTTTATGCCTTTCTTCAAATCAATCACCTGCCCACTTGTGCTTTGACATGAACAAAAGTCACACTGACATTTAAAATAAACACATCATGTCCCGCTCATAACCTTACATAATATTTCACTTATGTTGTTGTATTCTTTTTTCAAAAACGAACAAGAATGTGGTTTGGAAGTTTGTGGAGTGGGGAGTGCAGTAGCTCTGGCTGACCCATACAGCATATAGCCAAAGGTGTAAGCACAAGTGGGAGAGGTGGGCGAAATAACTGCCCGAAAATCAATCATGGGAGCACAAGTTATAGTTAGTTGACTTAACTATAACTTGTGCATTTCAGTGTGTTTTCTTAACGTTAGCTCATTTCTCATTCAAATACCTATCACTTTAACCTTTGTTTTTTCCAGTGAAATATATGCTGATGATGGCCTCACAGCTTACATCACTCATGACATGTTAAATGACAACATTGAGGATATCTCACAATACATCGCTATTGACATCTATGATTTTGCTATATTCGCATTACTCCATAAACCCTTAAATCGTTTTACAAAAAACAAGGTTTGCAATAAGAGAGAGAGAGAGAGAGAGAGAGAGTGAGTGAGTGAGTGAGTGAGCAAGGCTCACCCGAGCCGAAACGCATCAGGACCGAGCAAGGCAATAAATATTATTCAAGCACTACACTGTGGTCCGTTTCCATCTGTGCAGGAAAGCTGAGGAGTGAATGTATATATATATATATATATATATATATATATATAATATAAAAATATATTTATAATATAAAAATATATTTATAATAGAAATGGCATGGCCCTAGAACCAAGTCTCGTTTAGTGTGCTAAGTGTTATATTGTAGCTCCCCTTTGGCCTTAAAGAACCTTAAGATTTCAGATGAAATCTTTATTATACTGTTACTTCGTATGCTGTGTATTACAAATAACACTTATGTGATTTTGTATAAAAACACATATTAATAAAGACAATAAACATCTAAACCCAAGTTCTACCCTTTTACATAAAATTAATTACAACTGATACTAACAATATGTCTTTTCAGTTATTTGTGAATGGAGTAAAAGAATGTAGCTGCCTTGTTCAGGGCATATATTGCACATAAATCTCTTTAAATAAATCCCTTTAATACAATGTTAGTAAAAACAAAAATATCATAGTAATACACACTAACTCTTTCCTCCTACTTACCAGTTCTCCGACATGCTAATTTGAATTCTCTTATACCTTTCCCTAATTTTATTTTTTCTCTGATCAAAACGTATTATCTTCATCCTATAGAGTCCCATTCTTTTTTTTTTTTAATTGTTTCAATTGGGCATTCCATTACCTCAGGGGACGAGTTACTCTTTGTACCACAGCGTATCTATCCTACATTTTATTATTCTATTGCCTACATAGTTTCACAATGAACACATGTAGCTCCAGTTCCTCTACGGTCATTTTTATAGATAACAACTACTTTATTAATATTCTATTATTTATAAATGAATGACACAATGATTTTGTGTTAGTTATTCTCTGTGGATATCCCCACAGTCATAATGGACACATTTATTTAATCACTTGCCATACTCTAATAATCTCTTGGGCTACACACAAATGGTGTCAATCTCCAGATCGCTGTATTTCATTTGTTCTATCACGGTTCTCAAAGTGAAAGATCCTTTATGCTGGGGAGACAGAGCTATATAATAAGTGTCTCTTCCAGTATTTACCTTTCTGTTAATATTTATATGATCGGCATGTATATTTTACATATTGGAGTCCTTACTATTGGGTACTTTGGGTCTTCATTTTTCTATAATGCCATTCACTTAAATTATTCTATCTCCTGCTGTGTCACTGGTCCTGCTTATCACAGACAGCAAGCACCAGGTATCACATAGGCTGTGAAGCCTTCTTTTTCTCAACTGAGCTCCCTGTGTTTAATAAACCTAAATGGCCTACTTCCTCTTACCTCTCTTCTGAGCCACTTATGTCATTATAGAACATGATACTCTTGATACTCTTTATGTTCACTAAATCTTTCCTGGGATGTTTGTGGCATACCTACAGATATAAGAAGGTATTTACTCATTGGCTGAGCACTATTACCCTGGGTACTCCCAAACTACTCATAGATCTCACTTCATTTGCAAACATTTGCTTGGCAATGGTTTACGCAATTCAAAATTCTGTTTTATAACTTTTAGCATTCTAGTTTTTTCTAGGCCTAAAAATGAAACATACTTATTAATCTTTCATAAATTCCTCCCTCACTCTAGATCAACAATCTCCCACATGTTTGTGTCCTCTCTAGCTACTACTATGATAAATGGGTACGGATCAAAATCTAACTTGGGGTAAGAGTTTTGGTAAAAGAAAATAGAGACAACAGAAGTTTTTCAAATGTTCTGATTCCTCACGCAGAATCGGAAGAGAAATGGAAAATAAGACAGGATGGTCCAAATGGAGGATGTAGGAAATATCAACCTGGAATGAGTAAGAAATATCAATCTTTTATAGAGCAACATCAGAAGAAGCAACCAGGCAACATTCAGGGAAGGGGCTGAGGACCGTATCAGAACTCAGGCCACCCATGACAGGAGTATATGACAATGAGGAGCCAAAAACAGTGTCATTAAGAGAGGGATGTAGGAGAGCCCCTTTATTAACCTGTCAAATAGGTGTTTAATAAAAGATCAAGAAGAACATATGGAAAAGTGGCTGAGTGTTTCACCTACAGCACAAGTTAACAACTATGACACTGAAAGGGACCTAAGGAGTTTGTTTAGGAAAATCAAGTTAAATAAATACATTTATCTACAGATCCGGTGGTCTTAGACTAGTGTCTACATGTATTCCTACAAGAGGTATGGTGAGGAAAGAGGTTGATGTTTTTGAAAGAAAGATTGTGATGGTATGGAAGGGATTATTGCAAAGCAGTCATATTTGAATAATAATTTATCTTCTAGACACAGGGTAGCCTTGAAGAACCTTAGTCAATGTGGGGTAATCACTGTGAAGGCAGAAGAAAAAGGCAGGACTATAGTTATTATGGTTGGAGAAGTGATCCACTATAAAAAAGCATTGTGGAATAACATGGATGGCCTACACAGACAATCAGAGAAGCTATACACGAATATACAACAGGAAACACAATCCAGATAGTATTCTTATGGAAAGAAATGATTTGGTCCTTAATGTAGACATTCTAGTGGAATGTGTAAGAATTACTTTTATCATTAAATGAAAGGCACCAGTATGGGAGTCATGTGCACCAAGCCTATTATGTTTATAAGTAGGGAAGTTTGAGAAAAAACATATCTACAACGATCTATCAAAATGTGAAGTTCACTTTATCACTTATAATCGAGTCCAGTGCGATTTTTATAGCTATCAAGACAAAAGAAATACAAGAGCATTTAGAGGTGGAGCGCTTTATGAAACTTACAGATAGTTATCATTCAAAATGCAGAAGGATAAAATAAATTGCATTGTACCTACATTTAAGAAGGAACTGTACAAACATAAAGAACTTTGGGAAACATGCAGAATGTTTGAAGGCGAAATTGAAAGATCAGGGCTATCCAAACAGGTTAGTGAGACATGCTTATAAAAGAGCTAAATGTTTCAATGGGAATTTCAATTTTGAAGGAAAAAAGAAGGAAAGAAATGACAAACAAATTGCATGAGTTACTCAATATGTAAAACATTAGTAATATATTAAAGAATTTGAGAACTAGAAATTGGTCAATCTTAAATACTGAGAAAACCGGAGAAAATCGAATGTCTACTCTTTACATTCATAAAGAACAAAACACTGAACAATAATCAGGTCCACACTGTGAGAAGTTGGCCTGGTATATGCTGTCCACTAATTAAAGTGGGCACTTTGCACCAGTCCAAACGACCCTTATAATGTAATGTATGAGGTCAAAGGTAACCTTTAGAAAGCTGTCCTAGTGATAGCTGGGGAGAGCAGCCTTCAGGCTTAATCTTGAAGGAATGAAAAGTAGCTTGTTTTACCAGAATATCACCTTTAGTATTAACTAAATGAAAGGAGAACCACACAGTAGTTATAAAAATATGTATTTATTTATATAAAACTGTCCAGTATCCTCTACACAAGGGTACAGCACAAAGCGCACAATACTGTTGCGAAAAAACAATCGTAAGTAGCACAATACACAGTGGGCTCCAGGGCGAGACCAAACCATATACTAAAATAGTGGTATAAGAACCACAACTTGAGTCAAGACAAAGTCTAGAAGGTGTAGAATCGCTTGGACCCCAGGTGAGAGCATTGGGACCCCACGGAGGATGGGTGCAGTGTGAGAACATGACCGCGTGCACCGTACAATTCTATGGGAGAGTTGCGGTTGAAGATTTGAAGATTAAGGACCCTTCCCAGTGGATTCCGAGAAACCTTTTGGAAAAAAGCCACCCCACCCATGGATACCGTAGTACCAGAGGAGCCGGGCGCATAAGTTTGATGTGGTGTCGGAAACTGCTGTTGTTCTCAATGGGAGACTTCAAAGAAATGCCACTGCTGGAAGAAAGAAGAATGTCCGGTGCAACCCACAAGTGGATTCTTGAAGGAAGGAACCTGAAAGCAGAGGGGCAGAGCCTGGGACACTCAGGAGTGTCCAGGGGCCCAGGATACGGACGCCCACCCATGTCGGGTGCTCCAGGTGCGGTGAGGGGGATCTTGACTCTTCAGTTCCAAGGACCAGGAGATGTCTAGGATGACCAGGAGCAGGAATCGAGCTGTTCCACAAAGGATGTCGAGTGCTGAGGGGTCAGGGTCCGGCGGGAGCACCAACATGTCTTGGCAGCGGAAACCCACGAGGATGGTCAAGATTGGTTATGATCTGGCCCAGCAAAGACCAGGGAACTCATCACAGCAAGGGGAGACAGGGCAGGCCTGGAGCAATCAGGGGAGCCCAAAAAAGAAGTAGTGTTGACCCTCAAGAGGACCCACAGGCTGAAGGCACAGGAATAATTAGGGGACCTAAGGCAGTTTCACAAAACCTCAGCTTGCAGGGCACAGAGTGCGAAGAGGCCAAAGTACTTAGTAGGAAGTGTGCGGAGAGGTTGGGGCTATCGACAGCCCAATGCGCAAAGTTGTGGAATGCAAACAAGCATATGCAATTGCAAATTTTACATGGTGCGCGGGGGTTCAGGTTATGCTGTCCCCACGAGAAATAATTGGCCCCAAACTTGGTGAGAGAGCAGCTTGACCACAAGGAACGTGGAAACCCACTTCCTGTGTTCTGGGTGCCTTTGGAGTCCACAGAAGCTCAGTATCAGCCAACCAGTCAGATGTGTTACAGTGCCTGCGAATGCAGGGGAGTGACTCCTTCACTCCAAGGGAGATACTTCTTTAGTCTTTGATGCTCCATATGGTCCTGCACAGAACCTGTATGGTGCAGCAAGCACAGACGAGGCTTTGGACGGAGAGGGAGATGACGACGGGCCCAGTTGAAGTCCAGCAAAGTATAGCATGTCCAGGCGGTCAGTGGTTTTTGGTTCAGAATCTTGTCCACGTCGAATCTAGGGTCTTGTAATCAGGTAAGCCCTTTTGTACCCACAGTGGGGAGGATAAATCCATGTCCTTGGCCCAGTTCCACACCAGAGCAGGAGCCAATGGCTCCCAGATCTGGTTTGAGCTGGACTATGGACAGGGACACCAAATGTGCCCCTTGTGCAGACTTTCAGGCACTGAGACAGTGCACCCACCTAGCCCCAATACACTAAATTCAGTCTGGGAGGTGGTCACACCTCCCTGTGACAGGATGCCTATTGTGCTGCCTTCCCCTGCTTGAGCTTGGCTCAGAAGTAGTAGGGCAGGAGTATACCTAGTACATTTCACAACCAATTTCGGGAAAAATCAGATAGACTGGGGTCCTGATTAGCAGGATCTCATATAGACTAGTCAAAAACCAGCAAAACGGCAGGAATAAAAGTGGGGGTACCCATGCAGTCAGATTCTATCTTCCTACAGACACCCACAGGTGGACGATATGAACTAGAGAGACAAGTATCTTCAATGGGAAACTGATTTTGGGTACTTTTCCTTGCAGAACTGTAGTTTGTGTGAAAGAGACTGATAACGTATTAAAGGACAGCATCAGACACTCAGTAAACATCAGGGTGAATTGCAGGGTGCGTATTGTTTACTTTCTTTTATGTCAGTGTGATAAACAATATGTAGGTGAAACAAGATGGGTTAAGGAGAATCAACATAATTGAACACAGATCAGCAATAAGGTTGAAGAAAATGAGTGCACTCCTAGTGGAACACTTGTATGAGAAGAAATAATCTGAGAACAATATTAAATGGTTTATCCTGGAAAGAATAAAGGGCACTATGTGAGCAGTTGACCTGAATAAAAAGATGAAATGTAAAGAAAAGATTTTCATGTCCAAATTTGCAACTGATAAAATCAGTTGAACAACAGGGAAGAGTGGAACAGAATAATCAGATGAGTATTTTAAAGATTATGAGAATGTTGTTGAATAGGTACAAAATATCCATCGTTGGTTTCAAATATAGAGCACATCATCATACTAATGAGATAGAGAAAGATAATTGGGAATAATGAGAATAAGGAGAGAGCAAGTAAAGAATGAAGTCTGGAGTGATAACGGTATTACGAAGGATGTGTCTGTGAGCAATGGTATGTTGCTTATAGTGACTGAATAATAGAAGAGAGAATATGAGATAAATGATTAATTTACACTAACTGCTAAAGATAGATAGAAAACACGGCATGTGTATAACAAGGACAGTAAAATATCATGAATTAGCCTGAATACTTTATATACATTTAACAGTGGTTATAATGACCTGGAATTGTAATGGCACTTTTATAAGACAAAACGGAGGCAAGATAAGATATCTGATATATATGATCACAAGCCCATGCGGATAGAGATGCACTGGAATAATGAGAAGGAGGGTAAAAACCCATATAAGGGAATATAAAAGCAATATAAGATGTAAAAAAAAAAGCAGACCCAAAATGATGCAGCAATCATAATCAGATGTTTTGTGCCAGAAACAAATTACTGGCACTCCTCAAAGGAGAAGATCTCCCATATATTGTTTGAAAATAAACAGAGATGGGTATACAGGCTTCAGACACTCATGAATGGCTTAAACAATGACATCCCTTGGTTAGCATTCAACAAGAGAGAATTGATGCTAACAATGCTGACAGGGCCATTCACTGTACCATTTATTTTCCTTCATATCAGATCACATACAAAGAATGCAGTAAGAACGACTTTCCTTACCAACATAATATGATTGCTTATTATGATTATACTTATTATTATTATATACATCCTGCACCACATTTGCTAACATATTTCTAACCCTATCTTCAACATTGAACACATTTGCCCACAAAGAATAGGGGAACATGCTATTGCCAGTCTTTTCCACGCAGACAGTATCCTATTATTGAGCCAAACAGGAATCGGTCTCCAAAGCCTGTTGAACGGCATTCATAATTATGCACATACCAACAATCCTTTTAAGTAAATTTTAAGATAACCAAAATTCAGTATCATAGCACATAACAATAAATATAAAACAATGCCTGGTATCTGAATGAAAACCTAGAAATCATGATCAACAACCAAGGCATGTTTATGCCCAACAAAAAATATTCTAAAAACAGAGCTACTACATTCCTCCATGCGTTTTGCGTCCTATCAAACCAACTTCAGGTCCTAACTGTGACACCAATACTAAGCATTATTAGAGCAAAACTAATTCCAACTATTGCTCTCCGGTTTTGCTGGGAAGCGACTGAAAATACTTTGATAATATAATCTCCAACACATATAGGAGGATCTTCCACCTCCCACACCATGCTTCCCGCTCAAATTCATATTGAATTCGGATTGGTTAACCAATTATTGCCCAGCAAGGGGCTTTTTTGACGATGTGCTTTAAATTTTGTCAAGAACAACCTGACTCCCTGACTGCAAGCTAAAAAGCTTCAGTACGACAATTCTTGGAGAAACCCCTGTTAGCACTGCAAATAAGGAGTTTCTGGAACAGTCTGGTTAGTTTTGGAAATTTCGAGAGACACCTCACGATGAACAAGCAAACTCGTTCCCAATTTGAGGACAAAACCAAATTAGCAGTGAGTCACCACTCGACGGCAATCAACAGCTACTCCTCGCATATAAGGCAACCTTACCTAGACCTAGCTACTCAAAGGTTTTAAAAAATAAACGTATGCTGTGTCAGTTCAGAGGGCTCCCATCAATTGATTTTTCTCAAAATTACTTAATGGCAACCTCTGAAAGAGCTGCAGGCTCTGTGACTACGCTAGAGAATCTATTGAACATATTGAAAGTACTTGCCCAGTGTTAATAGACAGTAAAATGGTTAAAGTGGCCGTTCCTCAGACTGGGTATTCACTCATGCAGGAATTCTGTGGTGGTATAAATGCAAGGAACCAATAGTATACTAAGTGCCAGCTTTATCAAATTCCTGATCATTGCAAAAAGAGATTGAAATTGGCAGGGGCAAACTGAGAATGCATAATCTGCTTGTTTTTTTTAATCATTTTAATTATATTCTTTGGCCTGATGAATAGGGTCAGTTTTTACATGCAACAGTTTTAACTAACTAAGCATTAATACGTTTTGTACCTTTTGTACTTACTATGATCATATGATTACTTAGTTTTGAGGATGCAGTTCCTGACACATACCGTGAATACAAAATTAACAGAATAAAATGACAGAATGAATTCCCTTATCAACAGGATTTCGTTTTGTGTGCCCCATGCTCTTTTTTGACTTGTTCATACACCACATATAACACACACTATTGAAGGGCAATACTTTATTTGATTTTACAACGCCCTTAAAAAAGATGGCACATCATATTCATTGGCCTTGCTTGACATGAGGCCAAATACTTCGCGGGCATCTTACTTGAGGAACTGACACCATGGGCAGAGGTTTCAGCAATCCCATTCAATCAAACAGGCTTCTGTAAAGGTATGGGGACGTCCACACAATATAATAGCTCTTTCTCTACTAATCGATGCTGCCCTTGAAGCGAAGCAACCCCTATATTTGTGCTACATCGACTACAGCTCTGCATTCGACCATGTTAACAGAAACCTCCTGTGGGAAAAATGTAAAAAGCTGAACATTCCCCTGCTGCTCTTAAACCAACTAATTCTCCTGGACAGCGAGACATGGGTGCAAGTCAAACTAGGGTGTGGCGAATACTTAAGAAAGAAGATCCCAACAAGCACAGGGGTAAAACAGGGCTACGTACTTGCCCCAATACTCTTTAATCTTCTCATGGGAGAGTTATCAATGTTGCTAAATGAAAGCAATTTGCATGCACCAAAGCTTGGGGGCACCCAGCTGTCGAACCTCTTCTATGCAGACAACCTGCTGCTTATTAGCCGGACCTCTGTAGGCTTACAGCGGCTACTGGATATCACGTCAAGATACTCTGCAGCTAATAGGCTTACCATCAATCAAGAAAAATCTAAATTAATGTGCATTAACCTCCCCAAAAACAAAATAACAAGGAACTGGTTCTTGGCATCAAGGAAGCTTGAAATGGTCTGTGAATATAGATACTTGGGGGTCATCATACACCTGCAAAGGAAACTTCAAGCCACAATGCTACGCCATAAAATGGAGAGGGCTAATGAATGCGGTGGCACTCAGAAACTTAAAAAACGTGGTCACCGGCCCAAGCCTATTACCCCTCATAAATGTGATCCAGGCAAAATTAATCCCAGCCATCACTTACAGCAGTGAAGCCTTGAGGGGGAGGGACACCGCCTCAGTAGATGGAACGGTAGCTAAGGCACTGCGTATGATCTTTGGCCTTCCTAGGTACACATCGCCCGCACAGATGAGACTAGAACTCGGGCTGCCAAAAGAAGAGCTGGCACGTAAAGGAACATACATAAAAAGCTGGCTCAAAGTTAGCAGGGGCGATCCGAAAACACTAAATGCTCTTCTGTGGAAGGAACTTCAAGATAAAGAAACCTGCCTGGCAAGGCTGTACTTGAAGGCCGCCATTGATCAACTTGGCCTACGGCAACTATGGGAATTCCCAGGCTCTCCAGCAGGCTTCAAAAAGGTGGTCAACAAGACAGTCCGAAAGGAATCATTGCTGCAGGACAAAGCCACCTTGACAGAGCGAGCGCATGGCTGGCTTACAGTCCAATCGTAGATCAAGCCCTCGCCCCAAGCATATCTACAGACAGGCTTCTCCAAAAAACCGAAAGAGAAGTTCCTGAAATTTCGCCTAGGGTTACTGCCGTCAGCGACCCACCTACCACCGTGGCTACGCCCTCAGCTACCAACAAAATGCCAACTTTGCGGGAACGGCCAAGAAGATACCTTACATCTTATCACCATCTGCAGCGAACTCAAACAAGAATGTCACTCCCTCTTGACACCACTCTTTAATAAACGCAGGATACAGACCTTCAGGCAAGTGGTTTTGGCTTGTTTCCAATGTGACAACATCCAACTGAGCTGCTGAATGGTAAAATTCCTTGAAGTGGCATAAAGCCGCTTTAAAGCTCTGAAATTCAGCCAAACATCTAGAAGCATCGCATAGGGTGAGAGGAACAAACTCACTCCATCTCCCAACGAGAAAGCACCAGCCGGCAATGGCAATGAAACAAGTGGCATAATGTCAGCAGGAGTTGCGCCCAGATGCTGCTAAGCAATCCCAATCCAACCTTACGAGAGCCTGGCCCTGTCAGGCAAACTGACAGGCACCATCACCTACTGTTTTAACCAACAGGAAAGACAACAGCAGCACTCTTAGAGAGAGAGAGGAACAAACTTGCTGCCCACTTATGATGCAAGCATGCAGGGCCCCAACAGATGGATCATGCATCCTCCACCAAACTATCATCAGATAACGCCCTGGAACATCTTACCGGACTCGATCACATCAGCCCCTTGAGCAATGAGATTTAAAGCGCACTTGCACCAAGTCCTAGCCTGCCCCAATTAACCATTGTTCCTATAAAGTTCAAGCACTGCTCCAGTCATCTGGTGAGGACGAATAATATGCTGCACCTCGTGGTCCAATTGAAACAGAAGGGCCATAATTAAGGCCCCCGAATTTTACCCAAACTTTACGGTCCCAGAAGCCAACCCTCGATTCCTGTCCGGCGGAGGGTAATTCTGAAAGCAACCAGCCACTTTGAACTATACGGACTAATACTGACCACACCACAGGATACCCCAAACTGTCAATAGGACTAATCATCTTTTTCGAACGCAAATATGTGTTAACCGAATGGGTACTTTCTCAAATGCTCTTAATGCACTGGCACTTTACCACCATACCACTCTGTTGGTAAAAAGGACCAACTTACTTCTGTAAAATAGACTGGCCATCTGCATTCATATTTTATTTTTTAACTTTGATGCTGCTATTTCAGTATGCTATTTTATTGATGAATTTATTGTCCGAATAGGTGTGAATTTTGTTTTATTAATTGAATCTTTTTCTGCATTGTAAAGGTTTTAAATAACCATGTACAATAAAGTATTACATTACCTTAACTTACCATGCTCTTTTTTTACTTGTTCATACACACATATAACACACACTATTGAAGGCCAATATTTCATTGATTTTACAGCCCCATTAAAAAAGATGTCACATTCATTCTTATGTGCACAGTCTCAGTTTCTGTAAGAGGACCCAGCCTCAGAAATTGAACTACGGCTACCCAGGCCTTTTAAAATAAATATAACAATGGTGACTGAGCATACCACATTAATTGTGACAGCTGACTTGGTGGTGTGCATTTGCAGTACAACAGAGCATGGAGGACAGAAGGGAGTGGCAGCAAAATGGACCATGGAGGACAGGTGGGAGGGGATAGGGGCATGGAACTTGGACAAGCAGGGTGGAGGTTGCAGGGACAGGTGGCAGCCACCTGACTATGCTAGGCAGGTGGGAGGGGCAGTGGCAGCTCAAATGAACACTCAGAGTGGATAGAGGGGTGACAGGTCCATGGAATATGGTGGGCAGAAAGAAGGGAACAGGGGCATGCTCACATACATCAGAGGGCAGGGGGAAGGAGAGTAGGGACAGCAAGCTAAGCACAGAGGCTAAGCAGGGTGACAATGATGCTGCTTGGAAGTGGGGAACGGATGGCAGGAGGAGTGGGCAGGGGCATAAAGCTAAATGGAAGGCTGTGGCAGCACATCAAACCATGGGCGGTAGGAGGGAGGGGTTTGTGCATGGACTCGCACAGCAGAGGGCACGGAGGAGGTGGATGGGGCAGCAAACTAAATGCTGGCAGGCAGGATGTGGAGTTGCAGAACAACAGCCACATGTAGCTGTAATGTGGGAGCATTGTCATGAACATGGACGATGGATGGCAAGGAGGAGAGGGGAAGGAGCAGCAAGCGTTGGTGGTGGAAGCACAGTGCCAGGTCAGGCTCTACGTTCAACCCCACCCCCACTGTGCATTGCAATGGGCATCTTATTTCATGTTCGAAATGAACTTCAAAATTCACTGAAAAAAAAGGTTACAGGGACATTATAGTTATGAAATATAATGTTATAAACCTTAGAAATTCACTGAAAATGACAGGGACATTATAGTTAGGCTCAGGTTTCACTTGTACAAAACCAGTGAAATTCAGCAGTTATAGTTATCTGAGCTGACTATAACTTGTGACCCTGCAATGCACTGCCTATGACCTAAAATATTACATAACTCATACATGGTCAGTGACATCACTGATGATATCACAAATGACATTATTGATGACATCAAGTACAAAATCACCAACGAACCCACTCACATCCCCATAGAATCTTTCATACACCCACACCCACTCCAACTCCCACACAACCATTTACAAACCCATTCATAGACTCATACCATCACTTACACACCCACTCACTGATTCATAGATTACACACAAATCCACTCACTCACCCATACAGCCGCTCATATACCCATTCACTCACTAATACAGACACTGATATATTCACTCATACACTAATACAGCCACTCACACACTGAGTAAGTCACCCATAGAGCTACTCACACACCTGCTCACTCACCCATACAGCCAATCACATGGCCACTTAGTCACCCATACAGTTATGCACACACCCACTTACTTACTCGTGCATATACTAACACACACTCACTCACCTATACCGTCATTGACACAAGCATACACTCACTGATACAGCTTCTCTCACACTCACCCATACAGTCACTTGTATACCCCATCACTCACCTATACTGCCTTTCCCATAGCCAGTTACTCATCCATACACCACTGACACAGCCTCTCACTCACTCACACAGCCATACACACATTCATTCACCCATACAGCCCGTCACACACATATTCACTAAACCATACAGCCAGTGGCTCATCAACTCACTCATCCATACAGGCAGTCACAACGCCACTCACCCACTCACACAGACACTCATAATGGTACTCAGGCAGCCAATCATCCATGCATTCACTCACTCACCCACTCACATCCATACAGCCACGTAGACACCAACTAATAAACTGATACAAACATTAACACAGCCAGTCACTCATCAATACATTCACTTAGACACCTAATCACTTGCTTAAACAGTCAGTTACGCACCCACTTAATCATCCATACAGGCACTCATACGCCAACTAATTCAGCAATGCAGCTTGGTATACATATTTAACACTCATAAACTTTTTTTAAACAATCACAGTCACTGGATAATATTGTCAGTGCTGTCCTTTAAGATGTCATTATGTCATCAGTGATGTCACTAACCATGTCATGAGTAATGTAATATGTGAGGTCATAAGCAGTGCATTCCGGGGGCGCAAGTTATAGTTAGCTGAGCTAACTGTAACTTCTAAATTTCACAGGTTTTATACGAAAGAAATCTGTGCAGAACTATAATGTCCCTGTAACGTTTGTTTTTTTCAGTGAATATATCTAGATATAAAAGTATATATATGGTCCCTGGGGGAGGGGGGGGGTAAAATTGGCCCAGAGAAAAAGGAGCCACACAGCCCCCCTCTCCAAATAAATAAAAATAAAATACCGGTAAGTCACCAAAGGCCCCACCCTTTCCTTCACCAGTATGCAAGCACGCCTCCTGGTGCACTGCTGCTTGGGGAGTGAAATTCCCTTGGATCCAGAGGTACCTTGGGGTCCAACAAGCTCTCCTGTTAACTCCACTAAGTCGTAAACAGTGGGATTGGTTTGGAGGCCATGCCCCTTTTCCCCACTTCACTGTAAACATGGCTCCTGGTGCACTGCTGGTTGGGGGATGCCGACCCCTTGGCTCCAGAGGGTCCTTGGGGGCCAGCAAGCCTTCCTGTTACCTCCAGTAAGTCCCATAAAATGTTATGGCTGAGAGGGCTTCGGAGGCCACAGCCCCTTCATCCCCTTCTCCACAAACGTGCCTCATGTCGCACTGCTGGTAGGGGGATGAAGTCCTCTTGGCTCCAGAGGGTCCATGGGGGCCAGCCAGACCACAAAAAAGTCCCACACAGCGGTATTGCTGAGAGGTCTTCAGAGGCCATGCCCCTTTCTCCACCACTCTGCAAACACACCTCCTGGCACACTATTGGCTGGGGGATAAAGTCCCCTTGGCTCCAGAGGGTCCTTGGGGCCAGCTACCCCTCCTGTTACCTCCAGTAAGTCCCACAGAGCACAATTGCTCCAGGACTTCAGAGGCCACACCCCTTTTCTCACCCCTTTTCTCCACAACTCTGCAAAAGCACTTCCTGGCACACTACTGGTTTGGGGATGAAGTTCCCTTGGTTGCTAAGGGACCTTAGGGGCCAAGAAGCCCTCCTGTTACTTCCAGGAAGTCCTTTACAGTGTGATTCCTGAGAACAGGTTGAGGTACTGCCCGCCTTCTACACCATTATCCAAATGTGACTTCTACTTAAAAAAACATAGAAATTCACTTAAAGAAACAAAGGTTACAGGGACGTTAAAGTTAGGAAATATTATTTGGATCACCTTAAAAATGTACTTACAAAACCAAAGGTTGCAGGGACATTATAGTTAGACTCAGATTTCACTCATACAAAACCAGTGAAATTTGTCAGTTATAGTTACCTGAGCTAACTATAACTTAAGTCCCCGCCATGCAGTGCTTATGACCTCACATATTACATCCCTCATGACATGGTCAAACACATTACCAATGACATTACTCATGACATCATCCAAAGAACCACTCACACACCCAATCACACCCCATACAATCTCTGGTACACCAACTCAGACACCCACACAACCACTCACATGCCCATTCACAGACCCATACCAGTAATCACACACCCACTCACTCACTCACTCGTACAGCCACTCACAAACCATCATTCACCCACACAGCTACTGATGCAACCAGTCACTCAACTATAAAGCCACTCACACAGCCACACAATTAGCCATACAGCTACTCACACAACCACTTATTCACCTACACAGACACTCATATACCCACTCGTTCACCTATATAGTCTCTAAACACAGCCACTCACTCACCCATACATGAATTCACATATCCACAAAACCACTTACATACCCATTTACACATCTATACAAGCATTCACACATCCGCTCCCTCACCCATACATCCATTCACACAGACACTGACTCTATAATGCAAGCACTCACACACCAACTCACTTAACCAAATCACACACCCATATAGGCATTCAGGCACCCACTCACACACAAGTATGCACAGCCACACATCCACTCACATAATATATGTTTGAAATAGTATCACTCAGTAGTAGTACAGAAGGTATTCTATTTAAACTTTTGTAGTACCTTGGTATATATTTTTAACACTCATAATCTTTTAGAAAACACTCAATTCACTTGATGATGTCATCAGTAATGTCATGGTGATATCATTTGAGATGTCATCAGTGATGTCATCAGTGATTATATAGGAATGAAAACCAAAGCACTCAAAACAGTATTAGAAAATAGGACAATGTTCAAACAGTTCGTAATCGTTTTGAAAAAACTGTTCCCTTTATTACAGAGAATGTAGAGTATAGAAGATTAGGTATTCTACAGGTACATTGATGGTTCACAGATTCATTCTTCAGAAATGAACAACAGGCGACATGTTTTTCGTCACACAGTGCTTTTCTAAGGATTAAGTATGAATATGTAGGCGGCCAGAAAGTATGTGCTGCAGTGCCACAGGAGGTGGCACCTCCTTAGAGCATAAAGGACAATCGAACAAACCTAAATGAAGGCGATGAAGAAGGGCGTATGTTTTACACAGAAGGCATTTAGGGCCCGATGTAGGTGGCCATTTACCGACCGGTAACGGCCGATTTCGGCCGTTACCGACCGGTAAATTGGTATTTGTGATGTAGGGGCCCTATTTTACCGATTCGGTAAAATTACCGAATCGGTAAAATTACCGAATCGGTAAAATACGAATCGGTATTTTTACCGATTCGGTAACTTCCCGATGTAGGTGGGACTCTTCTGAGTCCCAAAGGCCTTACAGATTCGGTATTTTACCACCCAATCCAATCGGGTGGTAAAATACCAAATCCAGGTGTACGTGCACATGTGTGCATGCACACCTATGCCATGTGACAGACAGACATGCCCTTATGGCATGTCTGTGTGCCATATGGCACACATGCCTGTATTTGGGGTGCTAGAGGGTGTCAAAGTGACACCCCCTGCACCCTTGCTGAAATCGGTATTTACCGAATCGGTAAATACCGATTCGGTATTGCCCATTGATTCCTATGGGCTTCAAAGCCCATAGGAATCAATCTGTATTTACCGATTCGGTAAATACCGATTTTTACAGATTCGGTAATTCAATTACCGAATCTTTCTTCATATTTACCGATTCATAAATACCGAATCGGTAAAATTCGGTATTTATGAATCCGTAAATACGATTTTCCTACATCTGGCCCTAAATGTGCCAGGAACAAAAGGTCCTAAGTTTCAATGTAGGTCGGGATGCTAAGGAACAGAAATCTAGAGTAAAAGTCTGGTGAATTTTAAATATTCATGGAGATCATACTGAGCTCCAATCTGATGGATCCTCTCTAGGGTCAGCGCGGATCCATCAGATCAATGTCATCGACCATGTCATGAGCAATGTAATATGTGTGGTCATAAGCAGTGCACTGCAGGCACGTAAGTTATAGTTAGCTTATGTAACTCGAACTGATGAATTTCACTGGTACTGTACGAGAAAAATGTGAGCCTACATATAACGTCCCTGTAACCTTTGCTTTTTTTCAGTAAATTTCTAACTTTTTAAATTCTATTTCCTAACTATAAAGTCCTTGTTACCTTTGTTTTTTTTGTGAATTTTTAAATTTTGTAAGTTCTATTTCCTATCTGTAACCTTTGAAAAGGAGGGTGTGAATGCAAGAATGCCTCAGTGGGTATGTGATTGAGTGAGTGAGTGTTGCAACGGGTGTGTGCCTGGTGGTATGTGGGTGTCTGAGTGGGTTTGGGACTGCCTGCATAAGTGTCTCACTAGGTATGTGAGTAGTAGCATCACTGTCTGAGTGAGTCTCTGACTGCTTAAGTAGATGTTTTATTGGGTGCATGAGTTTTTGAGTAGATCTGACAGTTGAGAAAGGCCTAAAACATGCCAAGTGAATCTTGCAGTGAGAGAACACAGACAGGGTCTGCACTAGTAACCATCACCCATGTTTAAAGACTATTTCTATACATGTTTGAGAAGGTTATGTCAGTGCTTGCCTACATATCTCAGAGAGCATAAGAGTACACCTCTAACTGCTTGCTATATTAACTCTATGACTGCCTAAATGTGTATGTAAGTGGTTGCACAAATATTTCAGTGCCTGTGTTAGGCAACAGAGAGCTATGTAGGTGTCACTACAAAGAACTTTGAATATGCGTGCTTCTGTAGCTGTCTCTGTAACTGAAAGAGAGGCTCTAGGCTTTTGTGAACATCTATGACAATGGTTTTAGGGATGGCATACTCTGTAGTTCTTGGCATAGAGGTCTGCAAGTATGCAAGTAACACTTTCAACTCAAAAGGACATCTTTCAATGTCTTAAGCACAAAACTGCATCCTTTATGGCATACCTACAGCATATCTTAGAAGTGTGTTATGTAGACTAAATCATGGGTTTGACATTTCAGAAAGACCTATAGCATGCCAACTGAAGCTTGCAGTGAGAGTGCACAGACAGGGTCTGCACTAGTAGACATCACCCATGTTTGAAGGACTATTTCTGCACATGGTTGACAAGGTTGTGTAAGTACTCCCCTACATATCTGAGAGAGTGTAGGAGTATACCTCTATAAGTGCCATGAATGTTTAAGTATTGTTGCAGGGATCCTGCTCTCACACAGAACTGTGCATTGAGACTTGGAACCTCAGTGAATTAGGGTGTGCCAAAACTCACCTTAGTACCCAAAATACCCTACCAGACTAGCAATCAGTGTCTCATTGGTTCTTACAAACTCCCAACGTTTAGACAACCCAGAACATGGACTTAGAACACCTCGGGTAACGTGGAACACATGAACACTCTTTCGTTATACCAACATATCAATTCAGAACGAGGAGTAAATGAAGACACGTGCAAGTTTGAAATGTTTATTTCTAATGCAGTGTTCTCAAGCGCAGTATCTTAGCTAATACAAGCAAACATATATAATAACAAAGTTATCAGCATAGTTACTAGTCCATAAAATACAAAGGGAGAAAGCATGTTAAATGCTAAAGGGAAGAAGGCTAAATGGCACCTAAGGCTTACCCTCCCTTGCTAGTATATTATTTTCTATCTAAAGAAGGTCTCTTTGGGTTTTAGAAGGGCGGCCCCATACCTCTTATCCTAGTGGAAAGGGATCACATCATCTTCCACCATCTCTCTGCATGCGAAATTCATCAAGTGTGTGTGCATGCTCTGCGCAGTGCATTATTAAAACGCGCCTAAAACCAGAGTTGGCAGCAGATGCATATATGTTATGTCTAGAACGTGCGAAGATCAGACCTCACAACAACCACTGTGTTGAAATAACCTTGAAGGCCTCGGCACTCACTGTTCAGACATAACTTACCAAGCAAAGCTGATACAATAGCAAAACATATTATTCTCATGTGAAGCAAAATATTCTACTAGGCTCAAAGCTCTAATAACAATATGTGCCATGTGCAGAAGTAGCAAAAAAGTAAAATGGCGTTTAAACTTCTAACAACCTCATGCTAACTTAACACAGTGTGAAGGCAAAGCATGTCTATATGACAGTATACATGCTGGTATGTAACTGTCTGCTATAATATCACTAAGGCTGCCTAAATGTGTATGTAAGTGGCTGCAAAAATACTGCAGTGGTAGGCAATAGAGAGCTATATAGGCGTACTGCGAATACCTTTGAGTCTGCTGCATGCATAGTTTCTGGTGAATAACTGAATGTAAAAGTGCTTCTGCAGGTGTCTTTGTAACTGAAAGACAGGCAGGCTCTATGCTTTTGTGAACATGTAGTACTTGCCATAGAGGCCTGCAAGTGCACAACTAACTAATTCAACTCAAAGGGACATCGCTCGATCTCTTATGCACAAAACATCATCCTTTATTGCATACCTACGGCATGTCTTAAGAAGTGTATTATGTGCACCAAAACATGGGTTTGATACTTGAGAAGACCTATAACACGCAAAGTGAAGCTGGTATGTAACTGCCTTTTATAATACCTCTATGGCTGTCTACAAGTGTATGTAAGTAGCTGCAGAAAATACTTCAGTGCCTATGTTAGGCAATAAAGAGATACGCAGGTGTGACTGCAACTACCTTTGAGTCTGCTGCATGTATTAATAGCTTCTGGCAAGTGACTGAATGCATAAAAGCTTCTGTATCTGTTTCAATAGCTGAAACAGAGGCTTTAAGTTTTCTGAACATGGATGGCATACTCTATGTAGTACTTTTCATAGGGGCAGGCAATAGAACAAGTAACTTAGTGAACTGAAAAGAATATTTCTCTCAAGTGTGACTTGTGCATACTGAAACTTGGATTTAAGACTTAACAAACAGCTTTTACATGGCAAATCACGCTACAAGTAAAAGTGCCCACACAGGACCTGAACTACCCATCATCCATATTTGAAAGAGTATGCTTCCACATAAATAAGAAGGTTATGTCAGATTTGCCAACATATCTGAGAAATTGTAGGAGTGCACCTGTAGCAGTGCCATGAGACGTTCAAGTTAATGTGCTGGTATGTGACTGTTTATTTTAGTATCTCTATTACTCTCTAAATATCTATGTGAGTGCCCATAAAGAAACACCTCAGTGCCTGCGTTACGAAAAAGAAAGCTATAAAGATGTGACTATAACTATGTTTGAATCTTCTGCATGCACAAGTAGTTTCTGGGTAACTGACTGAATGTATTTGTGCTTCTGCAGCTGAGTGACAAAGCAGTATAACAGATCTACAACAACCAGAATTCAAAGAAAAACACTCTTTGAGAACAGCACATTATTTATACATGTGTAAATATGTCCATATTTTCTAATGCCTTGCTAACTAAATTTTAACTCTTAATCTACAGCTTTTTTACAGCAGCAGATTATGATCCAACTTCTCACACACCTAGGGGCCAGATGTACGACCCTTTTTTGTGTCAGCAAATGGGAGACTCTCCTAATTGCGACTGCAAAAAAGGGTAATGTCATGTACAAATGCAATTTTGTGAGCCACTGACTTGCAAAATAGCATTTGCGACTCTCGCTATTAGGAAGGGTCGTCCCATCCTAATAGTGAGTCACCATGCCATGTACTATTGCTTTGCAATAGCATTTGCGGCTGCAAATCACTTGCTGTTTACCACCTACTTCAAGTAGGTGGTAAACCACTTGTAAACAGGAAGGGGTCACCAGTACCCCTTCCCCTTTGTGAGTACATGAGAAAATATTTTTTAAGGGCAGTCAGTGGTCCCAGGGACCACTGCCTGCCCTTAAAAAAATGAAACTGAAAAGTTTCATTTTTCTTTTTTAAATGCATCCCGTTTTCCTTTAAGGAAAAAGGGCTGCATTTGTTTTTAAAAACTGCTATATTAAAAAAGCAGTCACAGACATGGTGGTCTGCTGACCCCAGCAGGCCGTCATCCCTGTGAGTGATAGGCATTCCTAATGGGCAAATTGCACTTGCCTCATGAATATTCATTAGGCATGCACTTTGGGACCCCATTAGGAATGGCAAACAATGTCTTAGACACTGTTGTGCATCCCAATTTGCGAGTCGCAAGTGTGACAAAATTTGCGAGCCGCAAATTGGTGAATCGTACATCTGGCTCCTAGTCTGCAAATCAGACAAACTTTCACATTCTCATACAATCATAAAGCGTATTACTCACCTGTTATTAAACATACAAATCTACTCACAAATCCCTTCATTACCTCATATAGTTCCAATATATCCTCAAAAATATGTGATACTCTCTTATAACAGTCTTACATACACATATACCTCCTCATTTACTCATCAAGATGGAGGTCATATGCACCACACTTTTGGCATAAATTTAGAATGTGAGCACTCTAGTTGCTCATCAGAACACAGTAGTAAATTGCTGATCACCATGGAGTTAACTGGCAGTCTGCTGCTGGTGTTGAAATTGCATACTTCAGTCTACATGCCAGAATGTTTTAATAAAATAGAAGAGGAAGATATTTGAGAACTCACTTAAAAAGTGTCCTAAATTTACTTTCTACAGCACTAACCATAATTACTATGTCAGAATGAAACACCTCATTTTGTTCCTTTCTAAATTAAATGTGTTAAAATGTACTAGTTTGATTCAATCAAGACGGCTTCAGGTGTGCCAGAATCAACTGAGAGGATGCTCCTGTTGATGTACAACAGGAAGATATTTGACATCTCACTTAAAACATGTCCTAATTTCTCCTTCTACACCACAAACCATAATTTATATGGCTAAATGAGCCCTCTTCGTTGTGTTTCTTTTTAAATGAAATGTTTCAAGTTTTACCAGTTTGATTCAAGCAAGATGGCTTCAGGTGTGACATAAAATAAGAAAAAAAAATAAGTAAGATTGGTAGCACTCTAGTTGTTCTTTAGAATACTCTGGGAGGCTGCAGTAGAATACACAGGACTCAACTGGCAGGTATATTTTTTACTGCGACTGTCAGAAGTTCAAAATGGAGCTCAAAAATGTAACTTCTCTGTAAAATAAAAAACTCAGGTTCTGCCAAGGGGTGACGGCATCCTTGAGAGCAGCAAATGAGGAAGGACTGCTTCAGGGGTGGCACGATACAGGGCATAGGGGACGACAACTGTCAACAGGCGACAACTATACAGGGTACCATCAAAGCCATGGAGCTACTGAGACGGTGAATATGGCACCTGCTTGAGGAGCAGATGAAGACATGACTCCAATGGACATGGATACCGACCAGAGTACACCCCAGCTGGTCATGCTGCAAGTTAAACCAGCTCATGGTTCGAGGTCTCACAGTTACAGATAGTACTAACTCTACACTGCTACTGCAAAAGGTTATTGGAGGTCTCAGCAACATGATCTAACTCGAAGTAGCGATGGTACAAAGGAGGTGAAATGTGGCTGCCTGCAGTTGGAGTTTGCCTATAGCAGAGACAACACATGTGTAAAAATCATAACCTTGAAATTGATGGAATGCGATATGAACCTGCTTTTAAAAGAGAAAATAAGCTCAATCTGAAAGAGTTGATAACACAATACAAAAGTCTCAAGATGGTCAAGTCCAAGAACTGCAAAATGTTCCAATGCCTAAGAGCCAAAGATTCCAAGGACATGCTAGTGGCACATATTCTGCAGCTCAGACTTCAACCACAACATCCACAGTTCAGGATGGTAACCATAAGGATGGTCCAGTTTTCAGGGTTCGAAAGTCTTGCCTGTAAACCCAAGTTTCAATCTGAAAGCCCTTCCTGCTAATTTGCACATAACCGTGTTTGATTTCATCAGATTGAAGGACCTAAGAAGAAGCTTTCCAGTAGATGGAAAGATCATAATCAGAGGCCCGTTTGAAGACGTGGAACACTTTTATTGAGGTTAGAATTATCTTCAGAACAGTGTTCCAGGCGAACATACAGCTGGTGAAATACAGCACAACACACTGAGCAAGAATGAAGCAACGATGCATACTCACTACAGAGAGCTGGACAGTACCAAGGAACAAGACACAAACATACTGAGACTCTCCCTGTTCTACTATGAATAATTAAACAAAGTCTGCACAGACAGATCTCTGCTTTACAGCAACACCACCAGGTGGACATTCTACAAGAGGTAGTCCTCAAACTTCAGGACAAGGTGGCAAAGGCTTCCCTCAGGTCAAAGAAGCACCATACACCCACACAAATTCCATCCAACCACTGATTACAGAATTGGTACAAAGTACGTTTTCTATTTCAGAATCTGGGAGACAGTATGTGGTAAATGCATTCAGGTAAATCAAAAGAATAAACCTATGTACACATTAATGGAACTGGAAGAAGCGTATGCTATCACTGGACCAAAAAGCAACCTAGAGCAGAGGAAAGATGTGCTGTTGGACCTTGTGAAGTTGAAGGCAAGGCCAAAAGCAATCCTGGAAATTGAGAATAAAATTACTGCAATGGTGAAAGAGATGATTATCCCAAAGTTGTATTGGAAGATTCTGGAATACCTCTTTAAGAAAGAACTGCAGACCATTAATAGCATTTACCAGGTTCTAATAGAACCAGAAATCCAGTCACACAAAGGTAGTGTCAGGATCCTCATGGGGAATCAGTGTGCCACACAAGACCTCTCTGGAAATGCCCTTCAGGCATTTGTCAGTCTGTATCAGAAAGCTACAACCAGTTGCATTATGAGGGCAGTGGACAGCTGGCACAGGGATCATGTCAAGAGTGCTGTATGAGGACGTTTGATTTGTAAGAGTAGGTTGCATCCTTCCGGAAGTAGGGGGTCTAGCTCTGATAGGCCTGTCACAACACATAGAGGTTGCTGTCCGGGACATTGAAGAAAGGTTGGGAGAGAATTATTTCTCACATCTACCATCTGAATCGGGAGTCTAGTGGCCAGCTCTGTTCAAGTGCTTCAGCACAGCAAAAAAAAAAAAAGAAGCAAATGGCCCAAAAATGAGGAGGAGAATGTTGTATCTACATGGATAACTTCAAGGAGAAGTTAACCAAAAAGTGCAATCACTCCATTTGCAAGGTCTGCTGGAAACAGGCCATAGCCTGTTTCCAGCACACCTTGCAAATGCCCTATCTTGCAGCACACCTTGCAAATGCTCACCTCAAAACCAAAATTCCCTATCTGTTAAACAACATATGGGAAGATTGAGGGGAACCAGCCTGAAGGAACGATGACAAACAGGTCACTGAAAGACCTTCAGCTCCCTGGATTTGAATATGGATCCATAGACATTCTATATCACTTTCCAAATGGTATACCATACTATAAGCATACATGTTCCAGCCAACAATATGTGGGATTAAGCAGATGGCCTAAGAATGTCAGACTTCATTTTCAAATGGCTGAGAAACATAGGGTGAATTTACAGAAAATATGCTCTCAATTTAGCTTCTGGAGCACCTTCTATAACCTCTATGGGAAATTCTGCTTTCTCGCAAACATGATTGATGTACTCCCATCAGAAGGTTTTTTCACTGGGTAAAATCACCTTAGAACACACCACAATTACTAATATTAGTATTGTACCATCAACAAATAATTTCTACTTTTGTGACCCTCAAAACCTGCCATTCACTACAAAGCATTTCATGGGGTGTTATCATGTATATTGGTCCCAAGATGGTTGCCAGCACTTGCTGTTTGAAATGCCAACAGTCAATCAGATCTCACAATTAGATCTGTGCCTGGGCTCCGCCCATATATACTTATTTGTTTTTCCTTAAATGTTTCAACGACTACTGAACGGATTCACACCAAATAACTAAAAGCGCGATCTGCAAACCAAAGTCTACATTCCTACCAAATTTGGTGTAATTCCATCCAGTGGTAAAGGCTGTAGTCGTGTTCAAAGATCCTATGATAATTAATGTGGGAAATCATATTTTTTTCCAACACCCCCTTTGTCTTGGCCCCAGCTTGATGCTTCAACCCGAAACTTTACATGCACAACAATACTCACTATGCCACTTTTTTGGGAAAATTTCATGAAGATTCAACAAACAACACAAAAGATAAAGGCAAGTCAAAAAACACTTTTTCTATAGAAACATGCTTCTAACTATAACTTCCTACTAGCGTACCACCTACTGGCAGTACAGATATATATTCAATTAAAAAAACATAGGTCGAAGGGATGTTATAGTTAGGCTCACATTTCACTCATACAAAGCATAGAAATGCAGCAGCTATAGTTACCACAGATAGCTATAACTTACGTCCCCACAATGCAATGCTTATGACTTCACACATTACATCACTCATGACATGGTCAGTGACATTATTGATAGCATCACTTATGACATCTCAAATTACAGCAATGATGATATTATCCAGTGATTGTGAGTTTTTTTCTACATATTTCTGAGTGTTAAACATATATACTAAGGTACCACAGTAGTTCAATTAGTTTAGTCTGTGTATTACTAACGAGTGATTCTATTTTAAAACATAGATTATGAGAGTGTCTGTGTAAATATGTGTATATGTGTGTGTGTGGCTGTATGGGAGAATAAATGGATGTGAGTAGCTGTATGGGTGAGTAAGTGGCTGTGTGCGGTGAGTGAGTTGGTATGTCAATGTCAGTGGTGTATGGATAAGTGAGCGGGTATGTGAGAGAGTGTATAGATGAGTGATTGGGTCTGTGAGTTTTTGTATTGTGAGCAAGTGGGTGTGTCAGTGGCTGTATGAGTGAGTGTATGGGTGAGTGAGTAGGTGTGAAAGTGGCAGTAAAGGGTGAATAAGAGGGTGTATGAGTGGCTGTATTGGTGAGTCAGTGAGTGTGAGAGGCTCTATGGGAGACTATGTGGCTGTCTCAGTGACTGTTTAGGTGACTGAGTACATATCGGTATGAGTAAGTGAGTGGGTGTGTGAGTATCTGTATGGGTGAGTTGTTGAGTGAGTGAGTAAGTTGATCTATGCATGAGTGAGTGGGTACTTGAGTACTTGTATGAGTCTGTGAATGGGTATTTGAGTGGTTGTTTGATGTGTGAGTGGGTGAGTGGGTGATTGAGATGTTTTATGAAGGTGTGAGTAGGTGTGTTAGTGGTTCAAAATTACCTTTGCCATACAAAACCACACGCCCACCCTAAACCCTAAAAAATGCCTTGCCACCCAGAAACCAGTACCCACCCTAAACCCTAGGAATACCTTACCACCCAAAATCCCATACCCACCCAAAACCCTAAAAGTTCCCTTGCCACCCAAAAACCTACACCCACCCAAACCCTGAAAAATGTTATACCACCCGAAAAGCCTTACCCACCCAAACCCCAAAAAAATCCCCGGCCAGGGTTAGGAGTGGGTGTGGGTTTTTAGGTGATAAGGTATTTTTGAGGTTTAAGTTGGGTATGGGCTTTTGAGTGGTATGGGAATTTTTAAGGATTCGGTGGGTATAGGTTTTTGGGTAGTAATGTCTTTTTAGGGTATAAAGTGGGTATGGGCTTTTGGGTGGCAAGGGAATTGTTAGGATTTAGGGTGGTTGTGGGTTTTTTAATGGAAAGAGATTTTTTAGGATTTAGGGTGGGTATGGGTTTTTGGTGGCAAAGAAAATGTTAGCGTTTCGGGTTGTTATGGGTTTTTGGGTGGTAAGGGTTTTTTTAGGGTTTAGGGTGGGTATGGTTTTAGGATGGTAAGGTATTTTGTAGGGTTTAGGGTGGGTAACCTATCCATTTGAGCAGAGAGGGTCATTCCTATAGTATCCGTTATGAAACCTATGCCCATTTCTTGATGAATAACATAGGTGGATGTCGATGATGGTACGGATAGCAAATTTCTTAAACATTTGTTTTCCACTATTTGGACAATCCCGGCATTCCTGTAGCCCCAAAGTTCAGAACCATAGCTCGCGATAGCTAGACATTTAGCCCTGTAAATAGTTAACATCGCTGGTATGGGCTTAGAACCCAATCTACGGGCAAAATCTAAAACAGCAAGAGTTGATCATGCCATTATATTTCTTTTGGTCTGCATTTGTGGGATCCATGAACCCCTTTCATCAAACAACACTCCCAAATATGAGAATGACGTTACCCGTGTAAGATTGTTCCCCTCACAATAATGGCTCTTACATTTCTTTGGCTTGGCCCCCCATGATCATAATATGGGACTTAGAGAAATTTACGTCCAAGGACTTCATGAATGAGGCAAAAGGATTTGGCAAACCAATTTTTAGGGTTTAGGATGGGGATGGGTTTTTGGGTGGCAAAGGAATTTTTATTGTTTATGATGGTTATGGGTTTTGGGTGGTAAGGAATTTTGTAGGGTATAGGGTAGGTATGGGTTTTTGGTGGGCAATGAATTATTTTAGATTTTAGGGTAGTGAGGGTTTTTGAGTGTCAAGGTCATTTTTAGGGGTTAGGGTGGGCATGACTTTTGGGTGGCAAGGTATTTTGGGGGTTAGGGTGGATATTGGTTTATGGGTTGTAAAGCATTTTGGGGATGTATGGTGGCCAGGAGTTTTTGGGTGGCAATGGAATTTTCAGGGTTTAGGGTGGCTTTGCGTTTTTGGGTGGCAAGGGATTGGTTAGGGTTTAGGGTGGGTGAGGGTTTTTGAGTGGTACGGGATTTTTTAGGGTTCAGGGTGGGTATGGGTTTTTGGGTAGAAAGGAATTTTTTAGGGTTTAGGGTGGGTATGAGTTTTTAGATGGCAAGGGAATTTTAAGGGTTTGTGGTGGGTATGGGTTTTGGGGTAAAAAGGGAATTGTTAGGGTTTAGGGTGGGTATGAGTTTTTGGATGGCAAGGAAATTTCAAGGGTTTAGGGTGGGTAGGGGTTTTAGGATGGTAAGGTATTTTGCAGGCTTTGGGGTGGGTATGGGTTTTTGAGTGGCAAAGGAATTTTTAGGGTCTAGGGTGGGTATGGGCTTTTGGGTGGCAAGGACATTTTTAGGCTTTTCGGATGGTTATGGGTTTTTGGGTGGTAAGGAATTTTGTAGGGTACAGGGTGGCTATGGGTTTTTGGTTGGCAATGGATTCTTTTGCGTTTAGGGTAGTATGGCTTTTTGAGTGGCAAGGTAATTTTTAGGGCATAGGATGAGCATGAGTTTCGGGTGCCAAGGTATTTTGGCGGGTTTAGGGTGGATTTCGGTTTATGGGTGCTAAAGTATTTTTTGCGGTTTAGGGTGGCCAGGAGTTTTTAGGTGGCAATGGAATTTTTAGGGTTTAGTGTGGGTATGCGTTTTATGGGTCGTAAGGGATTTTTTAAGGTTTAGGGTGGGTCAGGGTTTTTAGTGGTAAGGGATTTTTTTAGGGTGGGTATAGGTCTTTGGGTGTCAAGCGAATGGTTAGGATTTAGGGTGGGTGTGTTTCTTTGAATGGTAAGAGATTTTTTAAGATTTAGGGTGGGTATGGGTTTTTGGGTAGCAAGGAAAATGTCAGCGTTTTGGGTTGCTATGGTCTTTTGGGTGGTAAGGTCTTTTTTTAGGGCTCTGTATGGCTATGGGTTTTTGGGTGGCAAGGTCATTTTCAGGATTTAGGATGGTTATGGATTTTTGGGTGCCAAGGGATTTTCTAGGGTTTAGGATGGGTGTGGGTTTTTGAGTGGTAAGGGATTTTTTAGGGTTTGGGTCGGTATGGGTTTTTGCGTGGCAAGGGAATTTTTCAGGTTTAGGGTTGGTATGGCTTTTTGGATGATATGGGATTTTTTAGGGTTTAAGTTGGATATGGGTTTTTAGGTGGCAAGGGAATTTTTAGGGTTTAAGGTGCGTATGGGTTTTTGGGTGGCAAGGGATTTTGGGGGTTTAGAGTGGGTCTGGGTTTTTGAATGGTAAGGTATTTTTCCCCTCTGCTCTCTGTTGTCCATGTGCATAGCCCGGCCCACTCCCTATTGCTTTCCACTGTCTGGTGCCCTTCACTGCTGTCCCGCTTGCCCTGTGTGGTGTAATGTGTTGCTGCAAACCCGAGGTCTACCCTGTAAGGTCAGTTTGGTGCCCTTGCCCATCTCCCTTCTGCCCTCTCTTACCTGAGTCCTTGACCCTACCTTCTTCCCTCCATGATCCAATATATCTTACTTGCCAAAATTCTGAACTTGGTAAGAGGGAAAATTTAGGAAAAACACCTAGTGAATTGATTTTCCTCATTGACTTACATTGAAAAAGAGGAGATTTTAGGCAGGAGACAGATAAAATAAAACCTTTTTCGTCTTAAAAACTTGGGAGTCTCCTACCTGAATCTGTTCTGTTGGCATGTATGGTTATACTGCAAATGCCACTTCCTTCTGTCCTCAATGGTCTTTTATATTGCCACAGCCTTTCTTGCCTGTACTGCATGGTTGATCTATTGCCCCAGACCCCCTTTCTCCTGCCCATCCAGTGTCCGTTGAGCTGCCCCTGCCACCTGAAAACAACAATGCGCCATCCAATTTCTGTTGGTAGGTCATTGAGATGATTAGAAAATCATCAGGGGGCGGTAGCATTGCAGGCATTCTGAATAAAACTGAGTGCCACTGGATTCTTCGGTGTGGCAGTATAAAAAAAGGTCTGAACTCACTTGAGGAATGTAATGCAATAATATTTGGTTGAAAATCTTTTTCTATTCCTCCATATGTTTTTTCTGACATCATCTTTATTTCTGTGTTACCGGTTTAGAATGCTCTAAACTGTGACCTGCGTTACAATATTTCTTTTTGACTGTACCTAATTTGAGAATACATGATATGTTTTCATTGGATTTTGTATCAAGTGTATTGATTCAACATCATGTACAGTGAATTAATTAATTTTGATTGACGAATTATGTATTTGATTAATTCATTTATGTTTTTGAGTTTATGAGCAAAAACACATGGGAAGTGTTATTTTGTGAATTTCTTGTAAATGAATGTAGCATTGTATTGTGATTCTTTGATGATTATGCATGGTGAAAAAGATGAATTTATGATTATGATCTCATTAAAAAAATCTCTAATAATCGTTTTCTTTTTATTATTATTATTTGTAACACCTTTGCCGCGGGGGTAATTCCCCAATGGCCCGGGGGGGTGTCCGCAGCCCAGGGTTGCTCATGACGAGCTCCTTTTTGGGGTGCTATTATATATATTGGGCCTAAGATGGATGCCAGCACTTCCTGGTTGGCTGAAATGTTGGCAGCCAATCGGATCCCACCATGAGATCTGTGTCTAGGCTCCGGCCAGATATACAAATTTGGTTTTCCTTTAATATCTCCTAAACTACTGAATGGATTTACACCTAATAACAAACCGCGTGATCTCTGTAACAAAATGTACTGTTTTGCCAAATTTGGTGTAATTCTCTCCCAGGGGTGTGGAAAACAAGGGTATATAAAGACTCTAAGGAAATTAAAAACGGAAATACACTTTTATTGCCACCCCTTTTTCTCAGCAACGCTTGACAGATCACCCTGAAACTTTCCAGTCACAACTAGAATCACTGGGGCATTTTTGTGGGGAAAATCTTCTGAAGATTGGTTGAATGGCATCAAAGATATAGGCAAGTCAAAAAAAGCTTTTCCTATAGAAACATGGTCTTAACTATAACTTTCTATTGGCAAGATTAGCAGGTTATTGGTTCTTTCACTGGGTCCCCAAATCAATATATGTAAGGGTGGCCTATTGGCTTTGTCACAGCATCACTACATCAATAAAAACAATATTCACATATTAGGATTCACCCTTGAAACCAATGACCTCACCAATCATATTTAAATGCATTAAGTATTAACACAAACATTGACAATAAACCATTTCAAATTTTAAATCACATCTCCTAGCCTTACATTAACTTCTTCAGGCCACATAATTCAAACTGGGGTCATTGGCAATCACGTACTCGACAGAGCAACATGATTTTTTGGAGCCCGCTGGCATTCCGAACATTTCGTGTTTGGATTTGTGGTCAGCGTGCCCCCCATGAACACCCAAAGGTGTTCACACAGAGGTCGAGGTTTAGCAGCGGAGTGTCGGAGGACTCTTCGAGGACTGGTAATCTCCCCTAAATGAATAGCGCTAAGTGGGAACTGTTCAGTGTGGAGGGAGACTCCATTTAACCCACAGTAGTACAGAGTCTGAGTTGTGATATCGTAATGGCCACAATGGATGTTATAGAGAGACTGCTGGCTGCTTAGCAACTGTTTATTGATAACCCGACAGACAACCCATAGAGGGCACAAGAGGACTGTTGTTCTCTGGATCTTCTATGAACACAGAAATGCAATTACACAATTTGGAAATTTTTTAGATAAACAAACATACTAAGTGGTGGGAGAGTGTCTCCCTGAAGAAATACGTAGTGGGTGGAAACGTACCTCAGAGTTTGAGAATACTCATCACACCCAGTTATGAAAATCTACATCTGGACTTGTTGAAGGAATGGACACAGCATAACAATGAGAGCTCAGTTGGGATGATTAAAATTCTAGTAAAGTATGCAAATATTGAAAGAAAGGACACTCTGCACCAAATTGATGGTTTGAATGAGTACAAATAATACTATTGAATGAGTATTTAGATTCTAATGGAGAAAAGAGGAGATTAGCAAATATAAGAAAGCTATGTTTGAAAGACTGAACATATTGGAAGAATTTATAAAAAATAAGAAGGCTCTTAAATTCACCAGGAATAGATTAGACTATGAAAAAGGACAAATATACACATATTTAAAAAAATTAAGAAACAACAGGTTAGTGAACATAATAGATATCTACAAGGGGGTTGATTAGTGACAATAGTACCGAGTTAAGCTTGGGTATAGCTGTGGAGGACCAAAGTAAAGTTGGTGGCAACACCGGAAAACCCTCTACTATTGGTGATAAGTATTGTTTTTTTATGGTTGGATCAAAGGTCGATTCACAGAACTAGGAAATACTAAGAAAAATACAAAGACACACCAGGGGGCAAAAGAAATATAAACTAAGGAAAAGATAACTTTAATGGGAGGGTGACGAAAAGTAAGAAATCATAACATACGATAAAATGATAATTAATTGTACGGACATAAGTCTTACTGACTCTGATATCCAGATACTTTCTTTGGGCTTATCATACACTCCAGTGGCTGATTCTAATTTTTTTCAGGGCAGAATTGATTTGTTTATGTTTATATGCAAACTTAAATTGAAAAGGGTATTTGCCATGAAGGTAAACGGAGTGGTATTCAATTTCCTCAGAGGAGAGCTGTGGAAAGTTAAAGATAGGTATTGGAACTTGAACAAGAAAATGCTGGAGAAGGGAGAGAAGTCAAGGTAGAGGAGGTATTTGAAGTGTTGGATGCTTTCACCTAGGAGGAAGGGGCACATAATTTAAACCTTAATCAATATATGTTCCTAGTAGCCCATGTGACTCTCTAGATCATTTCTTATATGTAGTAATTAAGGAACTGAGGGAGATGCAAATTTCTCTTAGCAAGGAAAGATTTTATCCAAATGATTTTCTAAAAGTGCATCAGTCAACTATGAGTTAAATCACGGGAAATGAGAGATGTGTAGTACGCAGCTCCAATGAAGATAGTAACATTGCATTGTGGCCTTTGAATATGAACATGAAAGAGGCCCATAAACATCTCAAAAATACTTCATGTTGCAGACAAAAAGAAAAGGATTACCATCTGCAGGTTAAGGATGATTTCCATAAAAAAATATTTGGATGGAGAGACCAAGGCCTTATTAACACTGAAGAATACAGATTTTTAAAAGTAGGCCACCCTAAAATTTCAGTTTTTTTCTACCTGATTCTCAAAGTCCACAAGGATGCCAAAGTACCTCCAGATGGACCCATTAGGCCAAGTACCCATTACCTCTAAGTACATAGATGAATTCTTAAGACCTTTGGTATCAAGCTTACCTTCAAATAGCATGGACTGCACAGATTTCCTAAAAAGAGTGTTTGACATAGATTGGGAGTCAGACCTGCTATTAATGAAGTTGGATGTTTCTGGCTTATACATAGGCTTACAACACAAAAAGGTTGGCCGTTAGACAGTTTTTATGGGTGAGACCCCTAAAATTCTATGAACAGATAGAAATGCTCATAAAAATGAGTAAGGGGTACCTAATGAGAAATATTTTTCTTTTCAACAATGACCTGAGAGTGTGATAGGCACCTGCTTCACCCTCAGCTATGTGAATTTGCATATGTCTGATGGTAGGAGCAGGTGCTCAGTGAACTGGGGATGAGACAATGGGTGGATCACATATAATTGTGGGCCCGCTGCATCGACTATATTTTTGTGATTTGGAGAGACACCAGAGAATGAGCTGAGAGTTTTGTGGAAGTAATTAACAATAAAGAATTGAATTTGAAATTCACTTGTGATATAAGTGACAAGACTACTGAATTTATAGATTTAAGCATATTGTAGTACAAGATAAACTTACTACCACACTATACCAGAAACCTAGTGCAGGTAATAGTCTGTTGCATGCCTGTAGTTTTCATCCTACATTGAAGGCTAGCATACCATATGGAGAACTTTTGAGATTAAGCAGATCACGTAGTACAGAATAAGAGTATAAGCGTTGTGAGATAAATTTAAAATGTGTCAATAAAATGAAAATGAATTAAAAAAAACTAAACAATTCACTGAAAAAAAACATAGGTTACAGGGATGCTATAGTTAGGCTCAAATTTCTCTCATACAAAACCGTAAAAATTTAGCAGTTATAGTTACCTGAGCTAACTATAACTTACGCCCCTGCAATGTACTGCTTATGACCTTTAGGGGTGGGCGGTATTTGCGAAGTTGCCTTTTTTCCAAAATTCCACGAAACGGCAAGAAATTACTGCGAGCACGCGAAATTTTACGTGCTTGAGGAGATTCTGCTGTGCCCGTCGAAACTCAAAAATATAGCCTGTAAAGTGGCGCTACTGTGTTTGCATGAGAATAAAACCAACCTGGTCACCGTGTCTTGCTTTATTTCTTTCTTTATTTTATTTATTTGTGGCCAACACGCCGTACTTTATTTATTTATTTATTTTTCACGTTTTTTAAAACTTTTTTTCTCCGCCCCTCTCCATCCAGAGATGCTGCACTTTGAAAGAGAAAAATGAAAGAAACAGACTGCTTTTCCAGCAACAGAGTTTCATTTGATTTCACTGGGGAACAAATGGAGGAAGTTTGCCAGCAGGTCAGTAGGATCGAGATCGAGGTTGGAGACGGATGGAAAGAAAGAGAGAGAGGGATGGAGGGAGGGTGGCAGAGAAGTGGACACTCGGACTCCTGCAAGTGTCTCCATCCAGACGCTGCACTTTGAAAGAGAAAAATAAAAGAAACAGACTGCTGTTCCAGCAACCGAATTTTATTCGATTTTGTATCCATTTCACTGGGGAACAAATGGAGGAAGTTTGCCAGCAAGTCAGTAGGATCGAGATCAAGATAGAGACGGACAGAAAGGAAGAGAAAGAGGACGGAAGGGAGGGAGGCAGAGAAGTGGACAATCGGGCTCCTGCAAGTGTCTCCATCCAGACGCTGCACTTTGAAAGAGAAAAATGAAAGAAACAGACTGCTGTTCCAGCAACAGAATTTTATTCGATTTTGTATCCATTTCACTGGGGAACAAATGGAGGAAGTTTGCCAGCAAGTCAGTAGGATCAAGATCGAGACGGACAGAAAGAAAGAGCCACGAGGACCCACAACAGTTTTATGACGAGGAACAGTCAATGTCATGCCCCCCGAATTCCGTTCCGCTGCGGATCCCAGAAGTTTTGACATTTTCGCATTCCGCGCGGAACAAGAAAATGTCAACATTTTGCAAGTTCCGCAAGCGGAACGGAATTTGCCGCCCACCCCTAATGACCTTACATATAGTCCTTGTCCACGGTGCCACCCCTTCTGCATGGGTCAGCACCAGGTGACCGACTGCCCTCGGAAGACCACCCCCTCAGACCACACCAAGAACCTCGGCATCGTACTCGACTCATCACTCACTATGAAAAGACAGATCAACGCCGTCACCTCCAGCTGCTTCAACACCCTTCACATCCTCCGCAAGACCTTCAAGTGGATCCCCCCTGAGTCAAGGAAGACAGTCACCAACGCACTCATCACCAGCAGACTAGACTATGGAAACACACTCTATGCTGGCATCAACACGTCCCTACTCCGCAAACTCCAGACAATACAGAACACCACCGCCAGACCTGTCCTCGGCATCACCCGACACGTGCACATCAGCCAACACCTACGAAGTCTCCACTGGCTCCCCATGGGGAAAAGAGTCACTTTCAAAATCCTCACTCACACCTACAAATGCCTACACAACAACGGACCAAATACCTCAACAACAGAATCAACTTCCATGTACCCAAAATAAACCTCCAATCTTCCAAACTCGCACTGGCCGGAACCCCGCGTATCCACAGAGCCAGAGCAGGCGGAAGATCCTTCTTTCACATTGAAGCCAAGACCTGGAACAAGCTACTGGTAGACATCAAACGTGCCCCCTCACTGAATACCTTCAGGAAGACCCTCAAGACCAGGCTCTTCAGCTAAACAGAACTGCAGACCCCCCTTGGCGACTTGAGACCCTCACGGGTGAGTAGCGCGCTTACAATTCCCTGATTGATCACTCATGACATGGTCAGTGATATCACTGATGACATCGCAAATGACATAATTGATTACATCATAAGTAGGAACTTGGACACTTAGCTTGCCATTTGCCTGTTGCCTCCAAATCCTGGTTGTTCCAGACAGACCCAGAGACACCACAGCTGCAAGGGTTTTCTTGCTGGGGTCTATCCGACCTCATCTCTCCAATCATAGGTTATTGATAAACACAGTTCCCCCTGAAGTCAGTGCCCCCTCGACAGGTCAGTGTCCAATACGGCTGCACCAGTCGCACTGCCCGCACTATATCGGCAATATCAGAAACCAAAAGATCGGCCAGGAAATCACCACCCTACTCAACACCTCTATCAGCACCGCAATATTTCCCGATGCCTGGAAACACGCTGAAGTCAGACCACTACTCAAAAACCCTCCACCGACTGCAGCAAGCACAAAAACTACCGGTCAATCTACCTGCTCCAGTTCCCAGCTAAGGTACTTGAGGAAATCATTAACAATCCACTCATGACACACCTGGAGCAGAAATAGCTACTCTATGACTCCCAATCTGGCTTTGGCAGCAATTACAGCACCAAAACTGCCCTGATCACAGCCACTGACAACATCTAAACCCTCCTTGACAGAGAAGAAACAGCAGTTTTGATCCTCATCAACCTCTCGGCAGCCTTCAACACCATATCAACCATACACTGATTGAAAGACTCCACCACATTGGCATCCAAGTGGATGCACTCAGATGGATTACCTCCTTCCTCATCGGAAGAACCCAGAGGATCTGCCTCCCACCTTTCATCTCTGAACCCAAGGAGATCACATGTGGTGTCCCCCTAGGGCTCATCCCGAAGTCCAGCGCTTTTCAGCTCATATATGACCCCACTGGCCAACATCGTCAGATCCTATGATCTCAACATAATTTCCTACGCAGATGACACCCAACTCATCCTCTCACTCACCGACGACCTCACCACCACCAGAACCACCTTCCACAGATGCATGACAACATCTCTCTCAAATTGTTGTTATTGCATGACAAACATTGCCAACTGGATGAAGAACAACTGCCTGCAGCTGAACACTGACAAGATGGAAGTACTGATCTTTGACAAAAGCAGCAACACATGTAATAATTCCTGGTAGCCATCAGACCTGGGACCAGAACCCACTCCCTCCAATCACGCTAGAAACCTCAGAATCATCATTGACAACAAACTCACCATGAAATCACAGATCAATGCCGTCTCCTCCACCTGCTTCCTCACTCGGTGCTTCTAGCGTGTTGGGGTAGCCATTTGAAGCTCTTATGTAGCATGCACAATGACACAAGCCCTCATTACTAGACAAGGGGACTACAGCAATGCCTTCTACATAGGAATCGCTGCAAACCATCTACAGAGAGTTCAGACCATACAGCACACCCCAGTCAGACTGTTCCTCGGCCTTCCACGACAAACCCACATCAAACCTCACGTCAGGAAACTACACTTGCTCCCTGTACAGAAATGATGGCAATTCAAGCTGCTGACCCACGCACACAAGGCTCTATCTAACCTAGCGGCCCGCCTACATTAACCACTGCCTGAACTTCTGCAAACCATTGAGAAGACTACGCTCTACCTCCCTTTCACTTACCAATAATCCCCGTATTGACTGAAGCAGAAGTGGAGGATGTTCTTTCTCTCACATTGCAGCAAAGACCAGGAACAGCCTCCCTATGCACCTCCGGACCATCATTACACTTTTGGAATTCCGAATTGCCCACAAGATCTGGCTGTTCAAATAAGTCTCCAGGGCCTGCAAGCACCTGGATACCCTATCGGGTGATTAACCGTGCTTTATAAATCCTGATTGATTGACCATCAACACCCCCTCACACACTCACTCACACCCTCATGCAGTCTCTCATACACCCACTCATATGTCCACACAAACACTCACATACCCCTTCAGACTCATCCAACTCACACACTCACTCATTCATCCATACAGCCACTCATGCACCCACTTACTCACCCATACAGCCACTCATACACCCATGAAGCTACTTAGACATGCCTTCACTCACCCATACAGGCACTCACCCACACAAACACTCATTCATACAGGCACTCAGACTTTAACTGACTCAGCTAAACAGACACTTACACACCAAATAACATACACATAAAACAACTCACACACCTATTTACAAACCTATACAACTACTCACACATACATGCACACACCCACACAACTACCCACACACCACACCCACTCATATACTCACAACCACTCACACACCCACTCTCACACCCATATAAGCACTCACATACCCATTCAAACCCATACAACGACTCACACATCAACTTCCTAACCCACTCACAACCCTACAACCACTAACACAACCATACAACCAAACATACACACACACAGAACGTCTTCCAAACCCACTCACATACACATACAATCTCTCACACACCCACACAACGACTCAGAAACCCACTCATCCACCCGTACAACCACTCATACAGCCACTCAGACATCCACTCACACACTGATACTTTAACACAGCCACTCAGATGACCTCTGTTAGAAATAGTATCACTCATTAGTAGTACAGAAAGAATGGTGATTTAACTTATTCAGTAGCTTAGTATATATGTTTAAGTCTCTGAAACGTTTACAAATCACTAACACTCACTGGATGATGTCATCAGTGATGTCATCAGTGAGAAGATTTGAGATGTCATCAGTGATGTCACCAACCATGTCATAAGTGATGTAAGCAGGTAGGTGATAATCAGTGCATTGCAAGGGTGTAAGTTATTGTTAGCTCAGGTAACTGTAACTGCTGAATTTCTATGGTTTTGTACGAGTGAAATCTAAGCCTAACTATAACTAACCCTGGGCAAAGCACACCGCTATGCTCGCGTAGTTTGCGAAATTTACACTACTTCGCACTACGTGAATTGCACGTAGCACAGAGCAAACACACGTAGCGTAGTGCAGCAGTCATTTTTTGTTGCTCGCTGTCCTCAAGGTCAAGTTGGCGACCGCAAGCAAGCAACATGACATCCCGGCAAGACTTTTTACTTGTTCGCGAACAGCAACATCAAGTTACCGATCACGAGCGTGGAAAATACATTTCCCATCAAGCTTCTCAACGCAGGGAGGTCAGGTTTCTCATTGCGAGTGGTAGCGTATGCTCGCGACCGCTCACGATGAGAAACTACCAGTCCGAGTTAAAAAAGCTGCCGCTCGAGCAAAAATCTACTCGAGCAGCAGTAAAAGACATCTCGCACTGTGCGAGATGCCGTTTTCAATGATTGCACAGTGCGGACAAGCATCTGGCACTGTGCAATTATCGCTAACAGCGTACTACGCAGTTCGGGTAGTGCTACGCGTACTTTGCGTAGTGCAAAGTGCACTTTGCATAGATTCGCGTAGCTTCGCATAGTGCTACTTCGCAAACTACGCCCAGGGGTAACTATAACCTCCCGGTAACCTTTGTTTTGTTTTGGGAATTTCTAAGCTTTTCTTTAATTCTATTTCCTAACTATAACATCCTTGTAACTTTTGTTTTTTCAGTGAATTTTTTGTTTTTTTTAATGTTATTGTCTAACCGTAACATCCTTGTAGCCTTTGTTTTTTTGTGAATTCTGAAGTTTTTACATTGTATTTCCTAATTGCTGCAACCTTTAAGAGTGAGTGTGTGAGTGAGTGCCTGAGTGTCTCAGTGATTATCTGAAGGATACCAATGGTTGTGCAGGTGGGTGTGTGAGTGTCTGCGCGGGTCTGGAATGGCTGCATTAGTGTTTCATTGGGTGTGTGAAAGGGTGCATGAGTGTCTGAGTGGATCTTTGAGTGGGTGATTGAGTGTCTGAATGGGTTTGATTGGGTGCATGAGTGTCTGAGTGGGTTTGTGAGTGCCTCTGAGTTTGTGAATCAGTCTGTGAATGAGTACAAGAATGTCTAAGTGGGTCTGTAAGTGGATGTGTGAGTCTTTGAGTGGGTTTGTGACTGCGTATGTAAGTCTCCGAGTGGGTCTGTGAGTCAGTACATGAGTCTCTGAGTAGGTCTGTGAGTGGGTATGAGAGGGAATGAGTGTATATGTAAATTGGTGTATGAGTGTCTGAGTGGGTCTGTGAGTAGGTGTGTAAATCTCTGAATGGGTCTATGAGTGACTGAGAATATGTGAGTGTTTCTGTGAGTAGAAGGTTCCTGAGTGAGTTTATAAGTGGGTGTGAGAGTGTCGTAGTGCATCTGTGAGTGGGTACATGAGTGTCTTGGTAGGTATGTGAGTGGGTGAATGAGTGGGTCTGGGAGTGGGTGTATAAGTGTCCGAGTGAGTCTGTGAGTGGCCGAAAACCAATCTAGGGAAATCTTTGCCACTGTTCATGAGTTAGCCTCTTCAGACAAGGGTCACCCTCAAACCCTCCCCTTCCCAATCCCTCTGTGATTCTCTCAATGATTATTTTATTGAGAAAATTGTTGCCATTAACTCCAATATCTCACTGCCCTCCCCTTCCTTCACTGATTTCCAACCTCCGCCCAACCTGCTTCATCTAGACCAAATACCCCCCTCACTAGGGAAACCTTTCTGTCCGTGATTGCCAAGGTCAAGTCAGGTTCCCCCTCTGACATCTGCCCTGCATATGTCTTGAGGGAGATCTTTTTGGCTTGCCCTCTGCCCCCTCTTACTTTTCTCAATGACTCTCTGGCACAGAGCATTGTTCCTGATCTTCACATGTCAGCAATCATAATCCCTATTTTAAAGAAGCCTGGTGCCGATCCTTCCTCCCTCCCCAACTATCGTCCCATATCCCTTCTCCCATTCTTGGGCAAAGTCCTGGAATGCCACGTCACTAAAGTCTTTAGTGCATTTGTGGAGGACAGCGGTAGCTTAGCCCCCTGTCAGGCAGGCTTTCGTCCATTCCACTCCACCGAAAAGGTAGTCCTTTCCATTATGGACAAACTCAGAGAGGGGATGGAGGTTAACTTGCCTCAGGCGCTGGTCCTCCTTGATTTGTCCGCCGCCTTTGACACGGTTGATCATTCCATTCTTCTCACCCGTGTCGAGGCGGCCGGCATCAGGGGTCCCGCCCTGGCTTGGCTTACCTCCTGTCTGAGGGATCGAACGCAGGCCGTCCATCTGGCCAATTTCTCCGCACCCTCACGCAACGTTCAATGTGGTGTTCCTCAGGGCTCTTCCCTTTCTCCTCTCCTTTTTAATTTATACATTTTCCCTCTCATCTTTGCTTTACAGCAAATGGAGGTCACGGTTTTCAACTATGCCGATGACCTCCAGCTCATTTTTAATCTTTCCCCCTCCCCGGAGTCCATTCACAATTTCCAATCGGTTATGATCTTCATCAGGGACTGGATGAGCTGCAACCACCTTAAGTTAAACCCAGATAAAACCGAACTTGTACTCACAGGTGGCGGCTCCAGTCCCTGGAACCCATTGTTTGGCCCCTTTCCCTGGGTACCCCTCCTTCACCCTCTCCTTCAGTCAAGACACTAGGGATAACACTCAATAAACACCTCACTCTTCATTCCCATATTAGCTCAGTGGTTTCATCTTGTTTTTTGACTCTCCGCACTATTCGCAAGATATCCCGGTTTTTCTCCTTTTCTGCTCTCAAACTGATTCTTTTGGCCATGGTCTTGGCTCGCCTGGACTATGGCAACATTCTGTACAATGGGGTCCCTGCTTTGACCTTCGGCGCCTTCAGCTGGTCCAAAACCAAGCTGCCCGTCTTATTTTCGGTCTTTCTAAATCCCACCACGTCACTCCCATACTTAAAGCCTTGCATTGGCTTCCCAACCGGGAACGCGCCCTCTTCAAGATGGGCTGTACAACCTTCCAGGCTTGCGCCGGAATCGCTCCAGCTTTCATCAATTCTGAAATCAAAATCTACACTCCTAGTAGAGTGCTGCACTCCTCCACCCAGTCCCTCATGTCTGTTCCTCATTTTAGGAAGAACAAATCCGGGGGTGTGACGTTTTCTGTCCTTGCTCCCACCTTCTGGAACGCCCTCCCCTTCACCATCAGGTCTTCTGCCTCATACTTTGAGTTTCGTAAAGCGCTGAAGACTCTACTTTTCTCACAAGCTTTCCCGCTCTAATGCCTTCCTCCTGCCATCCTGGGTCTGCATCCCTAGCGCCAAGGAACCGCCTGGTAATCGTGCGCTTAACAAATATTTTAACTTCAACTTATGTGAGTCTCTGAGTGTGTCTGTGAGTCAGTGTATGATTCTCTGATTAGTTCTGTGAGAGTATGATTAGTTCTGTAATTGGGTGCATGAGTGTCTGAGTGAGCCTGTGAGAGGGTAAACATATCTAAGTGGGTCTGTGAGTAGGTGTATGAGTGACTGAATGGGGTTGTGGATAGTTTGAGTATTTCTGTGAGTAGGTGCATGAGTGCCTGAGTGGGTTTGTGAGTGGGTGCATACGTGTCTGAGTGGGTCTGTCAGTGGGTTTATGAGAGCCTGGGTATCTTAATGGGTCCATAAGTATCTGTGTGGGCGTATCAGTAGCTGGATCAGTGACTGGGCCACAACGCAACCGCACCTGCCCCTTTATCCAAAGAGAGTCCACAGTTTTGCACAAAATGTCTCAGAGTGTCTGAGTAGACATGTGAGTCGGTGTGTGAGTGGGTCTGTGAGTGGGTGTGTGAGTGTCTGAGTGGTCTGTGAGTGGGTGTATCAGTGTTGGAGGGGATCAGTCAGTGAGTATGTGAGTGTGTGAGAGGTGTATAAGTGTACATGGGTGAGTTAATGGCTGTGGCAGTGACTGGGCCAGAACAGAACCACACCTGCCCCCAGTTTTGCACAAAATGTCTACCCTATTGGAGTACTTTCTAATAGTTGGTTAGTGCTACCTCGTTTGGTAAATATCCAGTTTCTATTCTACACTACAGCTGCATAATGGACCATGAACAAATATCTCCAGTGACGTTGTGTGTGTTTGGCAATGTGATTGCAACCACCCAATGCATGTCCTAAAATTAATGGGAGAGGGGGCTGCCTAGCCTCCTACCTTGGTCAATTTCCCAGAGGCCCTGCCACTTGCTCCTGGTTGCCTTGGACGCCAACGAGGGCAGCCACTGTACACTGTTAGGGACCACGGTGAGCCTGAATGACCCTGCAGTCCCTGTTGGCTTCCCTCCTCCTGCAGGAGCTGCCATTGCTCCTACATGCAGGGAGGTGCTAAATATGCAGCTCCCTGCATGTGGAAGCAATCTTGTATCTGTTTCCCTGTCCACGTAGCAGCTGGCAGGGTAACAAAACTCCTCTCCTATCAAGCGGAAGTAGTTTGACAGCTCCTGCTTGCTGAGAACGAAGTTAGTGTTGGCTCTCGCTTGGCGGGAGCTGCCACAGGTCACACCAAGTGAAAGCAAAATGCTATCTCCTTAGAGTGGGCACCTCGGGAGATAGCAAGAGCCACAGCCCTGGGGTTCCCCAGGGCCATTAATGCTCTAAAAGGGGGGTTTAGTATGCATGGGCAAGCTCCAGGGAGGTGGGGGTCCCCGGGCCATATGTGGCCCAGGAGGAGGGACACGCCCCCCCTCCCCTTTCAAATTGCCCATGCCCAGGGGAGGTAGTGGTCCTCAGGGCAATTACTACACCCAATCCTGGCTGGCCGATAACCACCTCAAACTCAATGCTATGAAAACTGAGTTCCTTCTGATCTCACCACCCGCGAAAATCTCTACCACTCAAACCTGGCTTAAGCACCTAACTGCACTCAACGTCCAACCGACCGTCGTGGATTCAGCAAAATCCTTAGGCATAACACTTGACGCTAATCTCAACATACAGCAACATATCAGCAAGGCAACTAAGGGAGCGAACTTCCAAATAAATACCTTGAGGAAACTCAAACCCTTCCTCCCAGCCAAGGACTTCCAAACTGCAGTACAAGCACTAGTCATCCCTCGCATAGACTACGGCAGCATCGCCCTCTGCGGTCTCCCCCTAACTACAACTGCACCCCTAAGAGCATCGCTAAACGCGGCAGCGAGACTCATCACTGGATCAAAAAAACACTCATATATCTCCCCTGACTTTAAATCCCTGAACTGGCTGCCTTTTGAAGCCAAAATACATCTGAAAATTACCTGTATGACGCACAAGGCTATACATTTGAAATCACCCGGCTGACTCACTCAGAAGTTGACAATTTCCGGTGGGTCCAGATCCACCAGAAGTACAAGCAATCTTCTGCTGAAGCCTCGAAGATTCCGGAAGGAAAAAACTTACAAACGCTCCTTCTCAGGAATGGCGCCTAGGATTTGGAACTCACTCCCTCCTGAAACGAGGCTCATCTCATCCACTCTTCTTTTTAAGAAAGAAGTTAAAGCTATCCTCATGGCTAAATACACTTGAACTACTACTCTTGATCTCTTAAGACTTTGCGTCGAGTTATATTATTTGCTTGATCCCTTTGCACATGTATTTTACTTGTATTTTTGACCTAACCGATTACTCATGCTCCCCCTTATTTGTACTACTGCATTGACCTACCTTACCTTACCTTACCTTACTCCCGTCGAGTTATATTATTTGTTTGGATCCCTTTGCACATGTGTTTTACTTGTATTATTGACCTAACCGAGTGTTCATGCTCCCTCTTATTTGTACTACTGCATTGACCTACCTTACCTTACCTTACCTTCCTACGATGCTCCCTCGTGTACCCACCCTTCCACTCTTTTATGCCTTTGTAAAGCGCTCTGTTATCTGCAAAGATCTTGTTCGCGCTATATAAAACTTCCAAAATAAATAAATAAAAATACTAAGGTGGAGGAGGGTCCAATCTGCCACCTTCTTTTATTATTTATTACCCCCAGGGAGGAAATGGTCCCTGGGGCCTTTAAAGGCCTGAACTGGAGGACCACGCAAAACCCGGGGAAGTGGCTGACCCCGGGGGTCAAAATGAACTTGCGGAGGGGATCGGCATGCACCCCCTCCCCATTTATTAGCAAATCAATGCCCTGGGACCTGGCCCACCTGGGGCTGAAAAAGAAACAAGCTTGGGAGACCATGCTTGTTTTTTTAATTTTCCTACTGATGTGTGACTCTGTTGCAATTATGTAGCTATTTGTTTTTTAAATATGCTATTTTGCCTTGACAGGGTCCCTAGGATACACAGCACCAGGGCCAGGGGGTCAGGGTATTCCTACTTTGCCCCCTTTTCTTTTTTTTAACTTTGTTTTGGGACTTAGATGAGGTTGAATTTTTGCTAGCCAATCAGATATGAGCATGGGGATTGTTGAATCCCTATATATACACATTTGGGTTTATTTTTATAAGTCTGGAACTACTGAATTGATTCACACTAAATAACAAAAAGCACTCTTTCCGGACCAAAAGCTAGCTTTCTGCCAAATATAGCATCATTTCGTCTAGCAGTTTGGCCTATAGTTGTGTTCACCCCTTTTTCTCGGCCCCTGCTTAACAGATCGCCCCGAAACATTCCATGCACAGCTAGAACTAGCAGCACACTTACTTGGGAACATTTCGTAAAGATTTGTCAACCTGTGGCAAAGATATAAATATATCTAGAAGAAAAATAAAAGTTAAAAAGAAGGTATAGTTTAGATGAACATGTCAGTTAAAACATACCATTTTAAAATAACAAAAAAACAAAACCACTGAAATTGACCAGTTATAGTTATCTCAAGTTACTATAACTCCTGCCATAAAGTAACTATAACTTCTATCCACACTATACACAGTGATGTTATCATAGTCTCATAGAACATGTTATGAGTAATGTAATATCTGTAGCAGTACATGGTGAGGGTGCAACTCTTTACCCTGAGATTTTCAGTAAATTTCCAATGTGTTTTTGTTAATGTATAGTAAGATATTATTACAATTCCAAATTATACCATCACTTTAACCCATTTACCTTGGCGGCAATTCCGCCGCAGTCCGGGGCGTTCCATTATGTGGGCGGGCCGCGTCAGCCAACGGGACGTGTGCAACACTACCGAGGTAGTGCTCGCGACGGCAGTTGGCCGACGGGCGCACTTAATGGATTAACCTTTGGTTTTTTCAGTGACTTGCTATGGTTCTTTTAACATAAAGTAAAATGTTCATCTCATACGAGGTGCATGGTTACGTGGCCAGGCCGTGTGCCCAGCACCATCTAGGTGCCCAGCCTCTCGCCACCACACTTGGCTGACCATCTCACACCACCACGCACAACTGAGTATGCCATGTAACAATATAAAGGGTGACATTTTCATTAAGACAAATGGTCAGAATACCAAACTATAAAAAGAAGCGGGCCTGTCAAGAGGATCAGCACATCAACAACCGATAGAAAATGACCTATTGGCTTTCTCAAAAAAATCACCATTGATTATAATCAAAGGTATATTGCATCAATTCACTCATTGCAATGTTTAATAATACTGATTGTTAAACAATATTTTCAATAATACATTATTTAAAAACAAAACATTAAACATGTCTTTGAGACTTTTTAAAACATTTTTCAGGCTACAAAGTGCAGCCATAGAACCAACCATAAGGGGTCCCTACACACCCTCTGAAAAGCTTGGAACGCTTTAAACAATATGGTAAGCTCTCCTGGGGCTAAATATTCCATGACTCAGGAGGCTTTATGTGGTTTTTAATGTTGCTCTGGGGTTTCTATGCCTGCTGCAGCACTCCACAACATTAAAACAATGCTTGATAGTAAATAAAATGCCCTTACAGGGCATTATCAGGCACTCCTTGCTTGGGTCAGTGAATATTGAATGAATGGCTCCTGCTGCTCATTTATTTATTTTACCTACCTTTACACATTTATAAACGTACTCATCCCTTCCAATCCACTTATAAAACAGTAGTACACTATGTTTACACTTAAAAACCAGATCGCACACTGAGGGGTTTATTTACAAGCATCTTGGGCTGCAGTGACACATTGGTGGCTCAAGGGGCTTGTAAATAAGCCTCTACGTGTGATCTAAAAATATGTCTGTTTTTTAATTTTGTAGGCATTGCATTACCCAATCATATACTATTTCGTCATTATGGCATACGGCAAAATTACAGCTGTATACTGCGGAACAATATATCACTAAGTTTTTGTGCATTGTGGGCCTGATTCACAATGGTAAACGTACACTTTTGTGTAAGTTTACCATTGTTTACTATTCGCAGAGTCTCTACACATAAAAAGATAGGACTGTCTTACCTTTATACATGCGGAAACTCCTCAGTAGTCGTAAAGATACTGCTAATATAATACTTTGCCACTCCACTCTGCTACACCTGACTCCACTCTACAACATGCCACTCTAATCTACACCACTCTGCTCTAAGAAACTCTTCAATGCTCTACCTCCTCCAGCTATGTCACTGTACTCCTCTCCATGCCACTCTGCACAACACTCTAATCCACTCTGTGTCACTCTATGACACTCTACTCTACCTCACGCGAATCCACGCCACTTAACTCTATGCTTCTCCACTGTACGCTGCCACACTGTCCGCCACTCCACTCCTACATCATGACACTGTACGCCTGACACACTACATCACTTCACTCTATGCTATTCCACTCTACGCTACTCCACTCTACGCCACTCTATGCCACTCCCCTTTATGCCAATTGACTCTACCCCACTCAACTGCACTCTATTCCACTCTGTGTCGTTCTACTCTAAGCCACTCAACTGTACTCAACGACATACACTCCACTGTAGACTAGTCCACTCTACACCATTTCACTCGACGCCACTCCACTGTACGCCAAGAAACTGTATGCCACAACACTGTTATGTTATGTTATTTTAATTTGTAGCACGCACGGATACTCACGAGTGCCCCAGCGAGAAGCGTACAAGAAGGGTGAGAGTGTCTGTTTAAACGAAAAGATGTGTTTTCAAGTTTTTCTAGAATAATGCTGGGTCTTGAATGTTAGGGAGGGCAGGGGCAGTTCATTCCAGGCAATAGCGGCCTTCCTAGCCAACAAACTGCCACCTAGCCTCTGATATTTGAATTGGGGAACCTGACCAAGGCGGATGGGTGAAGAGCACAACTGTCTAGCTGGTACATGAAAAGAGAATCATTTTTGAAGATAGAATGGGACGAGGCCGTGCAGAGCTCGGTGAGCCTGAAACCAGCGCTTTAAACTTCACCCGTTCCACCACAGGAAGCCAATGCAGAAATCGCAGATGATGTCGCACGCTATTCCTGGCAGAAATGCCCAGGAGAAGTCTGGCTGCCATTTTGGACCACCTGGAGCTTTTTCAACAAGTATCCCGGAATGCCCATGTAAATAGCATTAGCATAGTCTAACCGGGATAAAATGAGTGCACAGGTGACTGTTTCTCTTGCTGCCTGGGGAAGAAGAGGAAAAAACTTCCTCAGAGTCTCGAGAAGACCAAACACTCTAAGCCATGACACTCTATACAACAATGCTGCACGTCACTATGCTGTACGTCACTACACTCTATGCCATGGCACTTTACACCTCGATATTCTATGATCTGACACTCTACAACACAAAACTGTATGACACTGCACTCTATGTAACTCCACTGTGTGCCACTTCACTCTACTCCACTCTATGACATTCTACTCCACTTTCTGCCACTCCACTCTACCAAACTATACTCCACTTTATGGCATTCCACTGTCCAACACTCTACTCATCTGTACCACACTACACTCCCCTCTATGCAACTACCCGAAGCCACTCCACCCCAATTCACCACACTATCCTCTATGACACAGTACTCCACTCTACGCCACTCCAATCTATGCCACTGTCTGCCACTCCAGTCCATGACACTCTATGCCTCTCCACTCTACCACACTCTACCATACACTGTGTGCAACTCAACTCTACAACACTTTACTCCACTCTATGACACTTTGTGAGATGTCCCACCACCCCACTATATGACACTCAACTTTGACACTTTACTCTACTATGTGCTATGCCAATCCACTCTACTGCACAACACTTTAAGCCATTCCACTCTGTGACACTTTACTCTACTGTACGCTAGACCACCACACTTATCTCCACTGCACTCTACTCCATTGTAGAACAATTTATGCCACTCTACGCCAGTGTACGACACTCCACTCTATGCAAATCCACTCTACAACACTCTACTCCACTCTATGTCTCTGTAATCCACTCTACTCCACTCCATAGCACTCAACTCCACTTTTCGGCACTCTACACAACTCTCTCTATGCCACTCCACCTGACTTTACTCCACTCTACACTATGAAACACAATTGCAATCTACTTTTATAATCCACTCTTTGCCACTCCACTCTGCGCCACTCTATGCCACTCAACTCTTCAAGACTCTATGCCACTCTACTCTACCACAGTGTATGAAACTCTATGACACACCACTCCACTCCGCTCTACAACTCGCCTCGCCACTGTATGACAAGGCACTCCACAACACTCTCATCCACTCTAGTTGTATGGCGTTTTAGGATCCGAGTGAATTTTCCCAATTCATGCCCTTATATAGGTACAATTCATATTGCCCTAATATAGGCATAGACATAATTCCCTTATTTAGACATAGCCCATGCAGTCCAAATTCAGGCATGGCTACTTCTACCCGCACCAAAACGTCACAACGATTTCTTGGAAAATCGGCTTAAGCAGTCAGGGACCTCCCTTTGGTTGAATATTGATTTGTCCAAGAACTCATGTACTTTAAAAAGAACTACTATTCCCTTGGGGTTCTTTACTGACGTTATTATGCCCGACTTTACGTCAAACTAGGCACTTTCAAGGTATAAATATGCCTTCACTTGCTCTAGCAAGACACGGTGGTTCTGAGCAGTTCGACTATCTACTTGCCCGACGCCGCTCGCTACAGCAAGTGCCGAAGGAAGCCGACCCTCCAGCTGACCCACTGATTGAGAAGCTGTACTTTCTCTCGCTGAGAATCCAGCTCCAGTGTTTTCAAGCTCGCCTTGCGGGGTGTTGGGAAATCGAGTCCTGAGACCGAGATACCAGACCTCCTTCATTCTAAACTAAAGGTATGGTGCTGATTAGAACCTAGAGAAACCTTGGATAGATTCTTGGTAAACAAAAACTAAACCTTTGCTACACACACACTTGCTCCTTCCCGCGTACTAGACTTAGGTTAGGTACATTGGGGTAGGTGTATTTTAGAAGCCCCAGTTGAGTACTTTTAGCCATTGTTATTTATGTATGTATTTATATATGGTTTAGAAATCATAAAATGCTCTTACAGTATTATTTTATAATATTGTTCTCGCTGTACGCATTATACTCTGCAGTCTGCATTACAATTGTAGCAGTTCACTTTACTTGTATGAGAAAGAAGACTGTTCAATAAATCCTTTTATTGAAAACACCCGTCTCTCTATTTCTCTGCACCTCTGTTGTAACAAAGCATGCACGATTGACTCAGTGAAATACTTATCTTTTGTTTCCACGACTCTAGAGATATATTTCTTATCCTTGGGAAACAAAGTTGTCATGTTTATGCGGTTGTCAGAAACTAATCCCTTCTTGTGAATTCGAGAACGTTTCTAGTGACCTCTGAGCTAGCTGGCACTCTCTATTAAGTTTAATATATTCAATAGAGACCTAGTCGACCTCATTCCTACGTCTAATCTATAGAGTATATTATTCCAATGCGCAGAGCCTTTTGGGAATATAAGGTCATATTATCAAGAAAGGGCGATACATTATTGCCGCTTTTATCGGCAGGAAACTGCCACTAAAGCGGCGATAATGGGCTTGACAATATGCCCTTGTGAATTCCCATAGAAGCCCAGGTTCTGGTGTGTACCTGGGCTTCAATTGGAATTCACAAGGGCATATTATCAAGCCCATTATCTCCGCTTTAGCGGCAGTTTCCTGTCGATAAAAGTGGCGATAATGTATCGCCCTTTCTTGATAATATGGCCCGTAGGAACAACACTACATGGCGCCCTCGTGGGGCTTGAACCCACGACCCTGAGATTAAGAGTCTCATGCTCTACCGACTGAGTTAGCTGGCACTCACTATTAAGTTTAACATATTCGATAGAGATCCAGTCGACCTCAGTCCTACGTCTAATCTATAGGATATATTATTATTCCAATGCGCAGAGCCTATTGGGAATATAGGTACTACACTACACTCTACTTTATGACACTCCACTTAGTGGCACTCAACTCCATGACACTCTACTCCACCCTATTCCACTGTATGCCACTCCATTCTACAACCCTCTTCTCCACTCTATGCCACTCAATGACTTTGTAGCGATGAAATTCCACTCAACAACACTCCGCTCGAGACACTCCCCTTCACTCGATGACATTCCACTGTACTCTAGGACAAGCCACTACACTCTATGTCAATCCACTGTAGTAGTCTCTGCTCCTCTGTATGCCCCTCCATTCTATGCCACCCTACTCCGGTGTACGAGAGTGTACTCCTTTGTATGACTCTCCACTGTTCTCTACTACAAGCCAATTCAATGTACATCGCTCCAGTCTAAAAGATTTTTCTCAAGTGTATGCCCCTCCACTCTACGCCACTCTACTCTTCAGTACTCCAACCTACGAGACTCTATGACACTCCACTCTTCGACACTCCACTCTATGACACTCCACCTCACTATGTGTCACTCTCCTGGAGTGTCATAGAGTGACACATAGTGAGGTGGAGGGTCATAGAGTTGAGTAGTGTAGAGTGGCATAGAGTAGACTGGGGTGCCGTAACAGCCCTCCATTCTACTCTATGCCACTCTACACCTCTCCACCTCACTCTGTGTCACTCTACTACACTGCACTCCACTGTACTACACTACACAACTCCCTCTATGCACCTACAACCTACTTTACTCCACTGTAGTCCATGAGACACTACTATATTACTAGACGTTATGCCACTCTGCTGTAACACAGTGTACAACATGCCACTCTGTGACATACCACTCCTCTCTACTCCACGAGACACCACTCCACTAATAACATAATGTGTGTATTTGTAAAGTGCACGCTCACCCAAGGGTATCTTGGCACTAATTTTTGTCCATCTCAGAAGGATGAAAGACTAAGTGGACTAACCGAGATTTGAACTCGTGACCCTGAGGTCGAACAAAGCAAAACCAAAGGGATAATGGACGGAGTGTTGAACAATGCAAGCACTCACCCACAGTCAACTGATCTGGGTTTAATCCATTAAAATTCTTTAGCTCACTCCGCCACCCAAGTTCGGACATGGCTCTATGCAAATCAGTTTGACCCTGTGCCTCATGAGAACAATCCAGCCTGAACTGCCAAGCCATATCTTTCCTGGACCAGAAACAAGCATCCTGGGACCGGTTTCGGGCTCACAGCCCTCATCAGCCAGGATATCTTGAATCCAGTGGCAAAGTGAGCATGGGAACAGTCCAGCCCAAACTCAGCCCCTACAGTGGACGCATTAGTCCACTAAGCCACTGACCACTCTACTGTACTCCATACTGATCCATGCCCCTCTACGCCAATCTACTCCACTATATGACACTGTAAAATATGTAACTCCACTCCATGACATGGCAGTAGCCTCTACAAAACACCACTCTACTCCATGCCACTGCACACTAAAACATTATACTCCATTTAATGCCCCTACACTCCATGCCACTCTACGACACTGTATAAGATGCCACTCTACTCCACTCTACCACACCCCCCCACTGTATGACACGCCACTCCACTGTATGATACACCCCTCTACTCTACCACACTCCCCTCCACACCACTCCACAACATGCCACTACACTGTACGCAATGCCACTCTACATCCCTCCACTCTAAGACACTCTACGACAGCCCACTCCACTCTACTGTACCACATGCCACTCCACTCTATTCAACACACTACTCCACTCCACAAACTCCATTCTAGGACACACGATGCCTCTCCACTCTATGACACTTCACTCCACTCTATGCTAAGCCATTTCACTGTACTCCACCCCACTGTACAACACACCACTGTATGACACTGCACTCTATGACGCTATCCTCTACTGTACTTTAGGACACTCCACTTAACAACTCTCCTCTTAACGTCACTCCACTCGACGACACCCCCCTCTATGATTTGAAACACATTTTGAGTACAAAATTAAAACCATAGAAATTCAATAAAAAATGGTAAAGCTTAGATATAATTAGGAAAACTGTATTTATTCTTTTATCCAAACCAAACTTAAACTACACAAACATTAGAAATTCGGAAGTTATAGTTAAACCTTGAATGTATAATTTACGCACCACTTTCAAATTACTATGACTTAATATATTGTTTCTATACAAACTAAACTTAAACTACACCAATATTTGAAATTCTAAAGTTATAGTTATACCTTAAATATATAATTTAAACTCTACTTCACATAACTTGTGCACCTCTGTACACAGTGTTGTCAATTTGCTAGCCACACTACATCAATAATAACATGCACCTTTACGATGTACTGCATATACTGTTTCATATTACATCACTTGTACCATGTGAAATCATAGTATTGACCAACACTTATGACATCTCAAATGACATATTATTTGAGAACACTGTGCATGGTAGAGTGGTGAGTTATAGTTAATTAAGTGTGGCTAGCAAGTTCACAACACAGTATATCGATGTGCACGAGTTATAATAATTTGAAGGTGGACCGTTGTTAGAAATAAGGATTCCAGTTGGCAGAGGTATGCAGCCTGTCCAGGTAGGGAGCACCAGTCTAGTCAGGGTAAGTCAGATACACACCCTAAATGAACTTGTGGTCATCCTCTGGTAGCTTGGCACAGAGCAGTCAGGCTTAACTTAAGAGGCAAATTATAAAGTATTTGTGCAACACCTAAATTACAGTAACAGTGAGACTATTTATCTGATTAAAACAAAACGGTTAGACCTGGCATCATTGGCGTGAGTCTCCCTTCCATTTTGTTGGATAGTCTCCTCTGTTTTAATATGTTTTTGCTGGTTATATTCTTTGGGCACTGTGCCACTGCTATTCAGTGCCACAGTGCAAGTGCTCCTATGTTAAATTGATGTACTAATTAGTGTTTCCATGATTGGGTTATTTGATTTACTTGTCAGACCCTAGTAAAGTGCACCATGTGTGCCCAGGGCTTGTAAATCAAATGCTGCTAGTGGGGGGCTTGCAGCACTAGTTGTGCCACCCACAGAAGCAGCTTGTAAAGTGTGTTTCAGGCTTGCCATTGCAAGGCCTGTGTGCAGACTGTGACTGCCATGTCGACATGGCAAGTGCACCCACTTGCCAGATCCTAAACCTTCCCTTTTCTTCATATCAGACACCCCTATGGTAGGCCCAAGGGAAGTGTGCATTGTAAGTATAAGGTAGGACATGCCCTGGTGTGTGTAGCATGTCCTAATAGTGAATTACAGCCATTTTCGTTCTTCACTTTTGCAAGGCTACCTGTTCTCCATAGGCCAGAATGGGCAGTTAGATTATTACAGATTATAATCCTAACTGACTCAGGGAACATGGTGAAAATTCGAATTTAGTATGCCTGAACTCAGAATGATAATATACATCTTTTAGTGAAGTTGGTTTTAACATTCTGTGTTTGAAAATACCACTTTTAGAAAGTAGGTATTTTCTTGTCTAACTATCCAGGCCTGCCTCTGCTAGGTTGTGTATTCCTTGTTTGGAGATTGAGTGACAGGGCTGGGGGATTCCAGGAGACAGAATGAGTCAGCCCAGTGGTGAATAGGGAGATCACCACCTAGATGGGAGGGAGGAGTTGCACCTGGGACCTGAATAGGGCTGGGCCTTCCCTCCACAATGCTGGCTCCACACCCTGGGGTGCGGCTGATGTCTCTGCCTTTCACTGTGAAAGAAGAGAAGGAATCATGTCAAAAAAGTGCTCCAGGACTGTGCTTTCCCTCCACAATGCTGGCTCCACCTCCTGTGGGGTGTCTGATGTTTATGCCCTGCACTGTGAAAGGAAAGAAGGAGTCATGTAAACAGAGTGCTCCAGAACTGGTTTGGACTAGGCAAAGGCCCATCTGCCTTCAGAGAACAAAGAGAAAAGTAGTATGAATATTGGGACTCAGACCCAAGAACTTTAAATCTCTTCTGGGAACAAGACAAACCTTTTGCCAAGAAGAATAACCAAGGAAGCTGCAGGAGTTTGGACTGCCCCTCTGCCAGTGTGCTGTTTTCTGGGCTGGCCTGCAGTGGTTTCTTCATTGCCAAGGAAAGGAGAAGGAACTTTTTAAGGAACTTCATGGTCTTGCAGAATATTACTCCAAGGGCTTGAACTTGTGCTTACCTCATGCTGAAGTCTCAGGGACAAAAGAATTCATCTCCAGCTCCCCTCTGCATTTACTTGCTGGGAATTCTAACTGCAGAAGCCTGCGTGTCACTGGGAGCGCGATGCAACAAGTAGAAGCATGACGCCGCTGCAGCTGAAATCATCGTATCGCCAGAGAAGTGTGCCACCGCCGCCGCATCTCCCAGGAAGCGTGTCTTCTTCAAAGCTGCCTACTGTCGCATCACCGGAGAAGTGTGATGCCATCGCGAGGGTCGCCATCGCATCGCCGGAGAAGCGTGTCGCAGGGCCTGTCGCGGCTCCAAAGTACAGAGTCGTCACAAGGCTGCCAGGGCATCTACGCATCATCATCACATCAAGGACGCCATCTTCTCGGATCGCACCAGGATTGTCGCATCGCATCGAAGCGCCATCTTGCGCATCGCAACCAGGCCGCAGGCTGAGAACCTACGCATCACTTCCGCACCGGTAAGGAAAACGACGCATCCCCTACTCTGTGCAAGCATTGAGGCGCGACACATCATCTCCCCCAGGGCACGGAACTGACGCATCTCCCTTTGCGAGCCTTTTGTTTATTTTGCGTTACACATCCAGGTACTTTTGTGAGAACTGTGTCGCATTTATCATCAACTTGAACTAAGCAACTTTTACCATCTTTAAGTCAATCTTAAGTACAGTATTGTGGATTTGTGGTCTTCTGTTTAGTCTATATAAAAAATACTTATTTTTATAAAACCTGTGTGGTGTCCATCTGTAGTGTTTTCACTGTATTACTGTGTATATTCACAAATGCTTAACACACTGCCGCTGAGATAAGCCTGTCTGCTCGTGCCATGCTACCAAGGGGGTGAGCAGGGGTTATCCAGTAGTGTAATCCCCTTATCCTGACTTAGAAGCAAGGGTGCCTATTTGGACTAAGGTGAATACCATTGCCAACTAAAGACCCCCAGATCTAACAAAAACCAGAACAACAAAAATCCAATCAGTAGAATTCGAGATATGACGTTTTAAAGAATAAATGCAAAAATATTTCTTAAGTCAATAGTGCTAAAAGGTTACTTAAGATAGCAAGGGACCGGGGTAAATTCAATGTTCAGGCCGACTGGGATCTCCGGCAGGCCAGCTACATGAAACACTGTACTATACTCTGCTCTATGCTGTTCCACTGGCCGACACTCTACTCCACTGTAAGCAACTCACTTCTACAGCACTGTACTACCAAAATCCAATAGGGAGGGGTATCATAGCCCACCTCCTCGGGGCCCGGCTACATCTACCTGGGTGTCCTAGCCCCACCCAGGAGCACTGATGGGAACCACGGGGGAAGCCCCCCTGCAGTCCCAGCCAGCTCCCCACCTCCTGCGGGAGCCGGCCTTGCTCCTGCATGCAGGGAGTTGTTAAATATGCAGCTCTCTGTGTGCGGGAGCAATCTTTCATCTGTTTCCCTGCTTGCATTACAGTGGGCAGGAAAACAGACACAACCTCTGCTCCCAGCAAGAGCCTCCATTTGAGGAGATTGTCATACAATAGAGCGGCATAGAGTGAAGTGTTGTACACTGTAGTGCTGTAGATTAGATTACCGTAAAGTGGAGCAGCATACAGTGGAATAGTGTACAGTGGAATACTGCACAGTGGATTGTAGAAGAGTGGAGTGGCATAGAGTGGAATAGCGTGGTGAGGTGTAGAGTGAAGTGGCTTAGAGTGGAGTAGGGGACAGTGGATTAGCGTAGAGTGAGATGCCATGCAGTGAAGTAACATAGCGTTGAGTAGAAAAAACTGTTATAAATTGGAGTAGCATCTAATATAGTAGAGTGGAGTGCTGTGTTGTACAGTGTTGCAAAATGTCATAGAGTGGAGTAGAGTGTTGTACAATAAAGTGTACAGGCAAAAAGTTGAGGGCAAATTTCAACAGTGCTGTGGACAGGGATAGAGTGAAGTAGAGTCTAGTGGAGTGGCATAGAGTGTAGATGAGTTTTGTAGTGTGGAGTTATATAGATTGGAGGAGAGTACACTGCAGTGGAGCACAGTGGCTTGTAGCAGAGTGCAATAGCTTATAGTGTAGTAGAGTACAGTGGAGTAAAGTGTAATAGCGTACAGAGTAGTGGCATATAGTGAAGTGGTGTAGACTAGAGTGATATTTCATGTAAATTCACTCCGCTGTTTTTACGATATGTCAACTACAATAGTCTATGGAAAATTAATTAGGGGAAAAACGCATTTCGGGACTAAGCATGGGCGTAAAATCCGTTCCGCTCGATGATTTTGCGGATTTTCGGCAAATTCGCAATCCGCGAACTCTCGCGAATTTGCAGAAAATTTGCAAATCCGCGCGAGGCGGATTTTTTGCTTGGTCGCACTTGCCAACTAGAATACTATACATTTTGCGGCGCGCAGCGTTCACTTACCGTCATTCAGCGTTTGCAGAGTTGTTTTTCTCCATGTTTGCGTGTGCTGTGCCATTTTGGATCTTGCTGCGGGATCCCGCAGGAGTTTGTCGACGTCATCGCGGCTTGCCACCTTGCACAGCGAGAGTTTGGCAACGCGAGTACGTCATAAAGGCCCGTGATCACGCATCGCGGGAGTAAACACTTGCGAACACGTAGATGCGGCGGGCAGTGACAATCTCGCAATTGCGAGATTGCAAAATTTGCAATTTCGCACAAGAAATCCACCAGCAGGCAGCATAAACCTTGAAAATTATGATTTTTATCAGAATAACTCCTCAGGTTGACATTTGCCTGCACTTTTTTTTTGCAAGGAGTCCATTTTGGGGGGGGTGGGAGGAAGGAAGTGCCCCACAGTCTCCAACTTCCTGTTCCTGTCCAGCAGGCTCCTCCCAGTGCTTTCTTCATGTGCTGGTCACTTTGATTTGGATCTTGACCTGGAAGGATTACTTTTTGTGGATGCAGCTGGATATTTGGATTTTTGCTAAACTGAAAGCACTCAGCAGGTGCAAAAGTTCAATCTTATCATTAGTAACCATTCCCTGTAGTGCTTCCTGAGGGGCCCCTTTAGAGTTCAGTTGCCTACTTGCAACTATTTTACGACCCTGCTCTGACCCTCACAGCAGGCTCAGAGAATAGCTACAAGTATGTAACAAAGGTCCTGTTAAAAAATTACACTGCAACAGAAAGCAATTACAGATAAGGAAGCAGGTGCCAGCATGGAAGTTCAAATTCAGTGACACATTAATCAGCCCCTAATTCATTCATGTCAGTTGAGGCAGGGCAGGTGTGCTTTTCCCCCCATAATCTACAGTGATGAACTAGAGGGTGGCATGAGTGAGCCAGAGGGTGGCATGGGTGAGCCAGAGGGT